>NC_068977.1:22345363-23667863 GCF_016808095.1 Vigna angularis | reverse complement strand
TTGTACTTTTGGGCAAAGTTTGACAGATACTGCTTGACCAAAAAGGCCTAAAGCTGTTAGATATAAACTGAATTTGTGAATAATAAATTCTAAAGCATCCAACACGACAAGAACTATTAGATATAGAAGATAATGTTTAGATTAAGAAAATAAAATCAATATAACTCTAGCATAATGTTCTTATATTTAGCATTTCTACAGTACTCTTCTACTCATTAATATTTTTCATTCATGCTTTTGGGTCTAAACAAGAACATTTAAAGTTATCTTTTTTGTTAACTCACAATTTAAATCAAACTTATCCAAAGTGAAATTTATGAACTTTGTTTCATTTATGGATTTAAGTAATGTACCAAACCTTGTTTCACTTTGTCTCACTTTCCAATTAGACTAAGCACTCTTATATACACTTGTGTCAGACCAATCATGTTTAAGTTGAACATTTAGAGTTTGAGTTCAGTCTCAGATTTAAACACGAAGTGGGGGAAGTTTTTGTGATTTTGTTTTGGAATAAAAACTGGAAATCAAATGAAACAAAATTAAAAACGTTGAAGTAAAAACGTGCATAAAACGTAAAACATTAAACGCAAAAGTAAAAGCATCAATAAAAACAAACGTAAAAATAAAACTAAAACGGTAAAAACGAAATTGAAACAGTAAAAATTAAATTGCTACAGTAAAAAAGAAATTTCAGTAAAATTAAATCTGGAACAAAAAATTAAAAGACAGAAAACGAAAATACAGTAAATATTAAATACAGAAAACAGTAAAATCAGAAAACATAAAATTCATTTGTGCTTGAAATTAAAACGCTGTAACAGTAAATATTCGGAAAACGTAAGGACAGTGTAATTAAAATTTACCAAAAGCATAAGTAAAAATAAACAGTAAAAATAACATTTGAAAATAAAATGAACAGAAAAAGGCGATGACAGAATTTAATGCAGAAACCAGTAAATGGTAAAATACAACAGACACAATACTATAAAAATAAATGTTCAAAGAGTGTAAATTACAAATTAAAAAGCTGGACCGAACAATTAAACACAGTAAAACATTTCAGAATACACAATTCATTATGACTTGAAATAAAATGCAGAAACCGTAAACGCGCAGAAAACGTAGAGTATCATCTTACAGAATTGGAAATTTTTGAAAAGTTTCTACACAAAAATCAATTGTAGCCGTGACATATTTAGCTTCCATGGGTTTTATTGAAAATGAAATTAGATTCCTTCATCCAACACCATGCCTTCCTACATCCATTCCACTTGATTTTACAAAGAAAACATTACTTCCACTTCAATTAATACTTCTTGTCTTTTTCCTAAATGAAAAGCAATTGGAATTGTGCTATCCACATAAGCAACATCCAACCCATTCTAGCTACGGTTTTCATTCTTCAAAACAACTAAAAGAGACAAAATCAAATGTAAGAAAAGGTCCCACATGTTGGACTAAATGCTAATGGATTTTTAGAAGAAAATTGATGATTCTTACAAGGTAGAAAGCTTTGCACGTACACACACACTCTTTCTCAACAATGAATGATTTTCCAATTAACAACAAGAATTAAAACAAAACATAGATGCTGGAATTAAACTTAACCGAGAGCTTTCCTTGCTGCACCTCCGAAAACAATTTAACTTCTTCACTTTCTTTCAATTTTAATCTTTGCTTCCTTTCAACATTAAAATTAAATCATGAAACGATACTTCATTCTCCACCTTGGACAGCCGTGAACATTAAGCTTTAAACAAGGAAAACATTTAACCAAATGCATCAAAGAAAACTAAATGAAGGAAGGAACATAGCTCTTAACAACCGTGAACTTTTGCAGCACAAATAAAAGAAGGAAAAGTGTACACAGATGAATATAACAGCAAATGAACAAAAGCTTAAATGGAAAAGTGTACAAAACCAAATGAGAAGACAATAAGAGTTCAAGAACATCCTTCCCCATTCCAGCAGTGACGGTTTCTTCATCCTCCCACCATCCTCATGGAGCTCACGGCCTCCTTCTCCTCTCCAACACTCCCTCTGCCTACCATCCAAAACTCTAGGCCTCCCCTCTTAGTCCAACCTTCCCTTCAAACTCTCGGCCTCCTCCCTTCTCCCAACCTTCCCCTCACCGAAATTGTGTCTTCATTTCCATTATAGCCGTGCACTCCCTTCTCTTTGGTCTCTCCACTTACTTGAAAGGTGATGATGATTGTTGTCCCCTTGGTGGTTGAAGCACTGAAGTTATTGGATGGAGCACTCAAGAAGTTGGATGACCCACCTCCGCTAGCTACCTTAGCTGCTGGACCAAGAAGTGGTGCAGCTGGAACGTGAAGAAGTTGCTGCAGGATGAAGCTTCCTTGCATGTGTTTCTCCCTTTTGCTTCCATGGTTGTGATGGCTGGACTTTTTGTGTGATTGCCGTAGCAATCCATTGAAGGTGTGATGGCTGGACTTCTTTTGTGGCAGCTACGTATGCTTGTTGGTCTCTCATGGTTGCCTTAGTGTCTTTACTTGAAGCTCATCAATAGAAAGGAAGAGAAGACATTTCGGTGCAGCTAGAGAGAAAAACCGTGAGGTGCTTCTCCAAGTGGGGTGGTGGTCCCTTCTCTTCATTATGTTGTCTCCACTTAAGAGAAATAATTGAAATGTGATTTCTCCATCTGCTGGATGCCGAGAGTTGTATGATGTGCTCCTTCCATCAACTTCTTTCAACACTTCCTTCAATCATAGCCAACAAAAGGAGGGCCCTCCACTTTGATGTGTGCTGCCGTGACACTTCCTTCCTATACTTCATAAAAGAATAAAGCCAAAGGCTTCCCATCATGTGCATAAGGTGCCGTGTGCAATCATACCACCATCCATATTCTCTCACTTTGCCGTCCATATGCTATCCATGTGGGTGCATTTATTCATTTTTAATGCAAGTGCTATTGATAATTGGGTGATGGCCGTGTGTGTTTCAGAAAATGTGGCAGCCACCTTCATGCTTTTCATTCCATTAAAATTGTGATTCAACACCTCATCCCATGTGCAGGACGTGTATGTGCTTGCTGGAATCAAACTTCAATTAAAAGATGTATGAACCAAATTGTAAACAGCTCATGTAATGGACAACTCCAATTGGGACAGCCGTGTGTATGCTCTTTCCTTCTAGTCGTTCCACTCCTCTCTTCTATTGCTCTTGCATCATGCATCAACATTAAATTAAAGAAAACAAGGCTCCCATTTGATTTCACGTGAAACCTTGTCCAATTTTGGAGGTTGCCAAATTGATTTTTACGTAAGGTGCACCTCCTTGCAACCAATGACAAGGACTAAAACCCCATTTAATTTTGTGGCCGTGAGATGCATTAGGAAACCATCAAAGAATTAAGTTGCTTCTTCTAAAAGAAAATGAGTTGAAGTTGCTCTCTTCTACTGTTTTAGCCAATCCAAACCGCATGTTCTAATTGAAGTCTCCAGGATCTGTAGATCTTTCTTTTATTCAACACAAAATAAATCAATGTAGTGTAGCTTATTTCAGTTAAATAATACAGTGTGTGAATGAATATCCTTCCAAACGTCTCAATTTCTATTTCCAAAATTTTCCTTGCAAAATAATTAGCTCAGATAATTCAAATTAGTTAAAATAAGAATTACTAGTTAAATTAAGCACAATTAGGAAAAATGGATAATATTGTACATTCAAGCACAATTCCTTGATTAAATCCGGTACAATAAGCTAAGTGAAGTCAATAAAATATTGACTCATCATACGTCAAGTCAATTGTCATCTTTTATTTTACTAGACGTGTTTCAAACCATCTTGCATTATTTCAGGTTTTTTTTACGTTTTTAAATCGTTAATAAGGATAGGTAATTTTTTTATTTACACATGACTTTAAATGAAGAAGTCGTACACGACTTTAAATGAAGAAGTCGTGCATGGATGCACGACTTCTGCATTGCCACAACATAAAAGGTAAAGTTGTTCTCCACACATTTTCAGACATTGATAATCGATTATGAGTACCTGTAATCGATTACACGGTGTTAAAATCATGTAAGGGGTTACGACTTCACTAGTAATCGATTACACTACTATTTATAATGAGTATAAAGGAAACATGAAAACTTTTTAATGCAGAAATCTCTTTGGTAATTTGAATTTCCATCAATGTAATTAATGTAATTCATATTTTAACTTAGTTTCAACCCATGTTTTCCCTCTAGTAACCGATTACAACAACACTGTAATCGATTATCAGACCCTTTTATTCAAATTTCACCACTGGTAATCGATTACAACAATAGTGTAATAGATTTGTTGGGAAGCCAAGTGTGAGTCCAAGTCCCACATTGGATAGAAATGAGAAAGTAGAGCACTATATAAAGGTGAAAGACCCATTAACCCATAGCCTTAAGGTTTTGGGTAGAGTGGTGTCAATAGGGGTGGGCAAACTACATTATTTGCACTGCACTATAAATTTATTACAATTAACTATAAACTAGTTTTTAATTTATTACAATTAACTATAAACTAGTTTAAAAAAACTGAACTAAACTATTTTTTAGTTCAGTTAACTGCAATACAATTCAGTAAACTGTTTTGTGAAAACAATTCAGAATTAAAGCTAAATGATACTGAAAACACTTGTCTTGCTATCTCCACAGAGTCTTTTCTGCTTTGTATGATCTCCATCAGCAGAGTCTCCACCTCCATCTTCAAACAATATATCTTTTTGTTATACTTGTTTTGGAAAAACAAGTATAAAACACTGTCATCCATTTGATTCTGTCATGGAGAATAAAATCACAGCCTTCCACCCATTCACTTTTATGTGTAAAAGTAGAGTTTCTATGGTAACAAGGAAACCAGAGACACCAAATTTGTATCCATTAAAGCTTCCATACATATCTACAACAAAAGAAGTTTCGGAATAAAGCATAACTCAGCAGAAAAAAAGGCATCATATTGATGCCATAGGCTATCTCCTTTTACTATCATATCAACCTTGCATAATTGCTAAAGGACTATTGACTAGTCTTAATTCCTGTACTTCTATACTTAGAGAAATATGTAAGAACTGAACAATAATTTACTCCTTTCAAAAACTTATTCTATTTCTTGAATAACATTATGTATACATAATCTTCACATGGAGTGTTATCAAAAGACTAATTTCTATTCAAGAACCTTAGCTTTATTAACATCACTTTTAGTAGGATTTTCCTTTCTCATTATTTTTTCTTTTCATCCACTGAAGTTGATTATGAATTCTCCATCAGGACCTATTCAAGAACATTAGCTTACTGTTATACAATTCAAGCAGAATTTTAGGCTTATAGAAATGTCGCAACCGGAATCGCGATGGGACGACGATCCGTGGAAAAATAAACGGTTACAAAGTTTTGAAAAAGAGATTTGGAGTCGCCACCATAGTTTATTCTGGAAAACTACGGAAAAACCATAAAATGATAAGGCATGGTTTGCGAAAATGAGATTCTAAGTTCGGGAGTCGGTTACGTGTAGGGAAGGTATTAGCACCCTACAACGCCTGCCCTAAGGCAGTACCTTTACTAAATATGCGAATATGAATGTGGTTTTCAAAATGTTTAACTATCCCCTAAAATAAGATTCTAAAGAAACAACATGTATTTTTTAGTTTTTTGGGCCCGACAAGGATTGACCTTGCTCCTACGTATTCTCATTAAGAATGAGAAATCAGGGTTCCGTAGTTCTTTTAGAAACTGCTTGAAAATTAGTTTGGAAATTGTTTGGAAATTTGATTGAAGATGATTTTGGATAAATTTGGATTTTTGAGGAAGTGAACCTGACAAGGGCTAGCCTTGCTCCTACGTATCTCCACTTTTGATGGAGAATCAAGGATCACGTAGTTCTGGCAAGGCGATATTGCTTGTAGTTTGAAAAATAGATGTTTTTTAGTTTTTGAAGATTTTATATTTTTTTGTATTTTTTTTATGAAACAAGCAGAAAAGGTTTTTAGCACAAGGACGATGCGTGCGATCACACATGTGCCTAAACCTTTGAAACATATTTTTGGCATTTTTGAAGAAAAAAAGAAAAGGTCTTTGGCACAAGGACGATGCGTGTGATCACACATGTGCCTAAACCTTTGAAACATATTTTTGGCATTTTTGAAGAAAAAAAGAAAAGGTCTTTGGCACAAGGACGATGCGTGTGATCACACATGTGCCTAAACCTTTAAATCATATTTTTTAATTTTTGAAGAAAAGAGGAAGAAAAGATTTTTAGCACAAGGACGATGCGTGCGATCACACATGTGCTTAAACCTCTGAAACATATTTTTGGTAATTTTAATTAAGAAAGAGAAAATGTTTTTGGCACAAGGACGATGCATGCGATCACACATGTGCCTAAACCTTTGAAACATATTTTTGGTAATTTTAATTAAGAAAGAGAAAAGATTTTTGTAATTTTTTAGAATTTATGTATTTTATTTTTCTTCATTCATTTTTTTTTATTTTTGTAATTTTTTATGTAAAACGAAACAAACAAGTTCAATAGATATAAATAAAACAAAAGGATGAGAGTTAATATACAAAGGGATTACATGCAATAAAAACATAAAAAATAAAAGCCAAAGAGAAAGCATAAGAGGCATAGGGATACAGAGATAAAAACCAGAGGTGCGTGCAGAATAAAATTGGAGCTCCTTCTCCTTTTCTTCAACTTTGTATCTGGCCGAGTGGTGTAGAAATGAAATTTGGGAGTACATCCCGAAACGTGTTCTCTTTATTTTTATTTTATTGGCAAAAACAGGCGGGGTTTTAAAGCCCACACGAAATGGAGATGTGAATGAAAAGCAAGGGGTGCGTGAAAAAAATTCCTTCTTTTTTTTTTTGGGTTGTTTCTATTCCATTTTATATATTTTGTTATTAATGTTTTTTTATTTTTTCTGAGAGTTGGACAGAGAGCAGGCCCTAAGGCCTTTTTCGTTCTTGCTCAGGAGAACTTGGAGTTCAGCATTTCTCCAATCCAACACGGTTTCCTTCCCTTTCTGATCCAGAGTACTCCTCCGTCAATCCCAGACCACGATTCCGGCCACTGCAAGCCACGGCGTTGCCAGGGACAACTGTCGCCGTCCGCCGGCTCCCGCACATAGGCCGCCGCGCCACCGCCTTCCATAAACTCTTCTCTGGTCACGGATTCAAGCCTCCTCCTTCTAACCGCCCGCCGTGGATCGTAGTACGCCGTCGGGATCGTTGTCAGCCGTCGCTCCAGCTCGTCCTCTCCCTTAGTTCTCCACGCACGCCCAAACTTCCAACCGTCGTCGTCATGAGCCGCCACTAGGACCGCGCCCCTGCTTCTTTGGAAATCGCCGCACCTCCGCTGCCTGGGGGAACCCGACCACCGCGAGCCGTGGCTGACGCCACCAAACCTCTTCTCTCTTTTTTTTTGAATTTTATCAATTATTGATTGATTCAGGATTGTCTGATTGTGTGCACTGCATTTGTTATGCTGTGTATTGATTTGGGGTTTTGGTATCACAAGTCAAAAGTGATGAAGAGAATGGGATTGTGTATGAGGTGTTCGAGGGTGAAGGCCTGTGTTAGTGGTTGAGTGAATAAGGATGATTGTTGAGCTGTTAGAGGTGTTGAGTGCTAGTCGTGAGGATCTGAGGTTAGGCCGTGAGGTATAGGTGAAGGTGATGATGTTAGGTTGACGGAGGGGAATAGAGGTTGAAGATGAAAGAATATGTGGTTGTACGTGATGATTCGAGGATAAAGATATTGAACTAAACCACGTTCCTAAATGGGTAATGGAAGTTTTGTGTTTGGGTTTCTGGTGGTTGGGGTGTATGATGATTGTTGTTGGAGATGAGGAGTTGGGAGTGAGAGGGAAGTTTAGTTGATGGGTGAAGCTGACTAGATATTGGTTGATGATTGGGCGAATGACGATGAAGGTTGGGAAAATGATGGGTCTTGTGATATGCATGGAGGGTACTGTCTGTGTATATGGAGGACGAAAGGAATGAAGATGATGGGCTGTGTTGGTTAGGCGAGGACGATCAAGGGGTTGTTTATCATGAAGGGATGAAAATGATGGGCTGTTGTGAGGTGTTGGTAGTCGTGTTGGAGATGATGATGCTGGAGAGGGTATCAGTGCCCAGGAATGGCCGTAGGCCTCCCCCCGATGAAGGTGGTGCTGGATGGTTTAAATTGACATCAAAAGCTAAGTGTCGGTAAGTTTGATTGGTGGATATTGAAAATGGAGATTTTTGATGGGAATCATTAGCGGGAATCATTAGTGGAAGATTGTGGGGGAGTGGACCATGGCAAACTGTCGGCTTGGAGATTGTCGGCAGTCCTCATTTGCTGAAACTGTCGGCAGCATTTCATTGGAGCATTGTGGGAAACAGCTGGTGGGAATTATATTACATTGTTTGGCCGAACGTTATACTGAGACGAACGACCATTTTTAAAAACTATTATACACCGATTGGACGAACGCACCGAACAATGTTCCCCAGACGAACGTTCACTATCAAGACCGGACGCTCAATACATCAACAAGGCCGAACGTTCAACTAACACATAAACATTATCAAAACCGAACGTTGACGAACACATAACATGACCAAACGCTTCAGATTGAATCCTGACACTATCTGCTCAAGATCGAACGATAACAGTACGAACGTTGAAAAATATTAGAGAACGAGCGGTAAAATTGCCAGACTGAACCGTCGAACGTTTAAACACTTGGGAGGGCAAGGATAATCGGACGGTGAGGTCCAATGACCGAACGTCCATGAGACAAAATAACCGAACGTCAGGTGACGAATGGCCAAACGGTTGGAACGATCAGGACGAACGGTTGAAGAGGAGAAACGATCTGGGCGAGCGGTCGCACAAGGCATAGGACGAGCGCCAGAACAGAGAAGGACGAGCGTAGATGAGGGGGAACGAATTGGGCGAGCGGTCGCACAAGGCATAGGACGAGCGCTCAAAACCGAACGCTGTAAGAAATTAAGCACAAACGCTGAAGACAAACGCATGGAGACCGAACGTTTAAATGAGAATAACATTACAAAGACCGAACGTTCAAATGAAGACCGAACGTTCAGTAAACAAACATGGCCGAACGTTCACTAACAAAGCGAACGGTAAACCTGAGAGAACGAACGGTTGAGGACGAACGGCCGAACGGTTGAAAAGCTTGTGGACAAACGTCCAAAAGGACCGAGACGAACGTTTGTTCAATAAAGAACGAACGTTAAACAACATCAAGCCGAACGTTCAACTCAAAAGACCGAACGTTCATCAATAAACAAAGCCAGACCGAACGTTCAACAATAAACTCATCAAGCACGAACGTACAGACAATAAACTCATTAAGAACGAACGTTCAAAAACAAAAAGAACGAGCGTTCAACAGTAAAGACAGCAAGACCGAACGTTCAACAAACATCAAGACCGAACGTTGAACGCATCAAGAACGAGCGTTCAACACATCAAGGCCGAACGTTCAACACATCAAGGCCGAACGTGAGACTGATTGGCTGGTATTTTTATTCTTTCATTTTTTATTTGTATATTATTATTTTTTATTATTATTATTTTTTTTATTTTTTATTATGATTTTATTATTATATATATTTTTTCATTATTTTTTTTATTTTTCACTCATGATAAAAATACAGCAAACCTATTAGTCAATCCGGACGAAATTGGGTGTTGACAGCTGCCCCTCTTTACTTAGATATTGCTGAATAATATGAAAATTTTGAATTTTCGTATTATTGGAGTAAAAGCTTAGTAAAGAAAGAAACACTAATTTCGTCTGGATTTCAAAATGGACAATGAACAACAGGAAAATTTAAAACAAATATGAACAAGGCTAACAGAATTGCGGTGTGTAGACATTGTGGAGGGTGTAACAACGCTATGGATGAAGTTCAGGAGGTGTAGAAACCTCGTGGAGGGTGTACCAACCCTATGGATGAAGTTGATGAGGTGTAGAAACCTCGTGGAGGGTGTACCAACCCTATGGAAGTGAATGAGGTGTACTAACCTCGTGGAGGGTGTACCAACCCTATGGATGAAGTTGATGAGGTGTAGAAACCTCGTGGAGGGTGTACCAACCCTATGGAAGTGAATGAGGTGTACTAACCTCGTGGAGGGTGTACCAACCCTATGGATGAAGTTGATGAGGTGTAGAAACCTCGTGGAGGGTGTACCAACCCTATGGAAGTGAATGAGGTGTACTAACCTCGTGGAGGGTGTACCAACCCTATGGATGAAGTTGATGAGGTGTAGAAACCTCGTGGAGGGTGTACCAACCCTATGGAAGTGATTGAGGTGTACTAACCTCGTGGAGGGTGTACCAACCCTATGGATGAAGTTGATGAGGTGTAGAAACCTCGTGGAGGGTGTATCAACCCTATGGAAGTGAATGAGGTGTAATAACCTCGTGGAGGGTGTACCAACCCTACGGATGAAGTTGATGAGGTGTAGAAACCTCGTGGAGGGTGTACCAACCCTATGGAAGTGAATGAGGTGTACTAACCTCGTGGAGGGTGTACCAACCCTATGGATGAAGTTAATGAGGTGTAGAAACCTCGTGGAGGGTGTACCAACCATATGGAAGTGAATGAGGTGTACTAACCTCGTGGAGGGTGTACCAACCCTATGGATGAAGTTGATGAGGTGTAGAAACCTCGTGGAGGGTGTCATAACCCTATGGAAGTGAATGATTTGAGTTTGATTGTTGGATTTAACCATTGCCTTGAAGAGGGCCGAAATAGAAAGTAAAATCGTTTGATTGTTTTGAATTTGAAATTTGGATTTTGAGATGTTGAAAATTTTTTTATTTTGATTTTTTTTTATTTTGATTTTTTTTTGATTTTTTTTTTTTGAGATAGAAATGAGTGTCCATATATTTTTTTTTTTGAAATGAGAAACATGATTGATGTAAATATGTACATGATGTTGACTCTGATGATTTTTTTGTTTTTGTTTTACTAGAAGATTATGAAACTATGACACCTTTTTTATTGAGTCAATTTCTTTTCTTTGAAATCATCAAATTTATGAAGATTTAGACCTTCATTTTATTTTTATGATGGATGTTAAATTCTAAATGTCAAATGTTCAAACTTGTGTGCTCAACCTTTTCTTTTGAAACATCAGTGTATGCATGCCTGATATCAAGGGTTGAGACAAATGTATGGAAGCATTTGGAGAGTACCGGGTTGGCTACTTGGGCCTCTTACTTTTCAAAACAATTACAAATGCCAATGTGAAGTCATAGATACTCAAAAGTTGCCCCAGTTTGGGGGCATGGTAAAAAGATAGGTATGGACAAATGTATCTATGAATTGTGAGGGAATAAGTCATGAATTAGGGAGTGAGAATATCATGTGAGATTTGCAAATTGCCCCAATTTTGGTGATGATGGATTTTTGAAGTTCGGGGCGAACCAAAATCATAGGAGGCCCAACAAGGGATGCCCCAGTCTTTGTATGAGCTTTGAATATTCAGATGAAAGATTAACAAAGACGCCCAATATTTTGAATGGGTCAAAACATATGAAACTCACAAAGTTGTCCCTAGTTTTGGGTATGAGTCAATTAAGCGAGGTTCAAAAAGAAGTTGCCCCCCACTCTGGGTTTACGAATGATAAGATGGGCTCAAAATCATACAAAGCCCCAAAGTGTCTGCCCCTGTTTTGAGGGTGGATCTATGAATTTCAGTGCGGGCAAATCTGAGAGGCCCGACAAGGGATGCCCCGGTCTTGGTACGAACTTTGAATATACAGATGAAACAAATGTGAGGTTAACAAAGTCGTCCAATATTTTGAATGGGCCAAAACATATGAAATAAAGTTGCCCAAAATTGCCCCCCTAGTTTGGGAATCGGGGAAAGAGTTTGAATGGGATATGAATTTGTGATGGATATGGAAATGATTGGCTTGAAAGGATTGCCCCAATTGGCTTGATTTTCCTTTGTATAATCTCAATCAAAAGGGACTTCCCTTCTTCCGAGGGCATTTATTTTTCGTCATCATTTTTTTTTAACTGCATTGTTAGTCACTTTGTCTTGTCTCAAAGTTAAGCTTTATGAAAATTTAAGCAACCATTATTCAATCTGTGTGGACTTTTATTGGGCTTGTAATGTGGCTTTGGCTGAGGGGTATTGAAAGAAAGGATATAAAGGCCCAAATAAATGTTTGTGGATATATATATATATATATATATATATATATATATATATATATATATATATATATATATATATATATATTTTGAAACAAGAGTTACCATCTACACCTTGTATCAGCTATTCGTCAAATCTGTTTTGACTATTTTGCCCTTTCTCAAATTTCATTCTTTGTTTGACATCACTTTGTGATTCTTTCCATTTTTGCTTTGCTTTTGCTGAATTCTCTTTATTTGATCACTAAGTGTGTTCTTCTTGCAATTTGAGTCAGCTTCTACTGTAATGGTAACTCTTGTTCGGGTAAAATTTGAAAAGAAATTTCTTATTGGCTCAAATTTGGTATCAAAGGATATATCTTTTTTTTTTGGATGAAGAAAGATGGCCACACGTCATTTCAAATTTTGGTTGTTTTATTTTCAAAAGATTAATTAGGAGACAAGACTAAATGATCTCAACAAGAGTCATTTTTTTTCATTTTTCTTCTTTTTTTTTTCTTCCCAATGGATTCAAGTATCTCCCAAATGAAAGCCAGTGTAGGTAATGGAAAATCTGCCCCAGTGTAAAACTTGGTGTCAATTATTTGGGCTCAAGAACATGATTGGGTCAATCTTTGGTTTGGTGAGGGCTGAAGGATGATGTTTTCAAGCAATGCACACACAAATATCTCTTAAGAATATATGACTTGATCATTTGACTCCAGGAGATTATGACATCCATTACATTTTTTTTGAAATCTCATAAAATGGATAATTTGCATCGAAAACAAATGACTCAACTTTTGCGTATTTTTTTTTTGATTTTATGCATGAAGAAAAGTAATATGAAATGAAAATGATGATACTAGTTGAAAAACAGATTTTTTTTTCTTAGAGAAAATCAGGTTTTGGTGGCCAGTATGAAAACTGGGCTTGGGGGCCAGTGTGAGAACTGGGCTTAGGGGCCAGTGTGAGAACTGGACTTAGGGGGCCAGTGTGAGAACTGGGCTTGGGGGCCAGTATGGGAAATGGGATTTCCGGGCCAGTGTGGAAATTGAGATTTTTGGCCTTTGTGGAATCTGGGCCTTGCGGGTCAGTATGGAAACTGAGCTTTACAGGCTAGTATGGGAAATGGGCTTTCTGGGCCAAAATGGAATCTGAGGTTTCTCGGCCAATGTGGAAACTGGGCCTTGCGGGTCAGTATGGAAACTGAGCTTTGCAGGCTAGTATGGGAAATGGGCTTTCTGGGCCAATGTGGAAATTGGGATTTTTGGCCTTTGTGGAATCTGGGCCTTGCGGGTCAGTATGGAAACTGAGCTTTGCAAGCTAGTATGGGAAATGGGCTTTCTAGGCCAAAATGGAATCTGAGGTTTCTCGGCCAATGTGGAAACTGGGCCTTGCGGGCCAACATGGAAACTGGGCTTTGCAGGCCAGTATGGGAAATGGGTTTTATGGGCCAAAATTGGACTTTTCTTTTTGACACGAGAAAAATTCAAACCGGATTGGACCGGAAGAGAATTAACATAGAAGGAATTTGGACTTACCAGGCACATTGACCCAATGGATTAGACGACCTGAGCCGTGCGAACTTGACACAAAAAGATGACAAAGAAAATATTTTTTTTCATTTTTCATAGTTTATGGAACAAGTTAAAAGAAATTCATTTTTTTTCATTTTTTGTTATGAGAGGATTTCACAAGATTGAACTAAAGAAAATTTTGCAACACTACTAGACTCAATGGGCCCAAAACTATTCTTTTTACACCCATGACAAAATCTTTAGACAAGGGTCTGAATTCCTCTATTTTTATTTTTTTGCACAAATATTTGTTCACACAAATGGAAAGGGAAATTATGAATCGAAAACACAAAATCTACATAAACATGTATTTTTATTTTTTCCAGAAATTCAGATGCACTGGTTCAAGAGAAAACACATATGACAACGGGGCCTAATGGGCTCAAAAACTGTTCATCTTTCATTCTGAGATTGTTTTTTTTTTTACAAATTCAAAGAAAATCACACAGGACAATTTGAACAAATGTACTAATCATCATTCAACATCAAAAATGTGAAAACAAAATATTTTTGACATATTTTCAAAAGAAGTAGACTCGAGAGAAAACCACAAAGGCCATTGGGCCTAATGGGCTCGAGCACTGTTCCCTTTCATTCTCAGATTTTTTTTTTTTTACAAATTCAAAGAAAATCACACAGGACAATTTGAACAAATGTACTAAACATCATTCAACAGCAAAAATGTGAAAACAAAATATTTTTGACATATTTTCAAAAGAAGTAGACTCGAGAGAAAACCATGTAGGCCATTGGGCCTAATGGGCTCGAGCACTGTTCCCTTTCATTCTCAGATTTTTTTTTTTTTTTTTTACAAATTCAAAGAAAATCACACAGGACAATTTGAACAAATGTACTAAACATCATTCAACAGCAAAAATGTGAAAACAAAATATTTTTGACATATTTTCAAAAGAAGTAGACTCGAGAGAAAACCATGAAGGCCATTGGGCCTAATGGGCTCGAGCACTGTTCCCCTTTTTTTTAGATTTTTATTCTTAGATTTATTCAAAATGTAGAAGAAGAAGGAATAAAAATCAAACAAAATGGTGTGATGTGAAATTACAAACATGCCAAAAATAATTCTTCACTCAAATTTATATTTCAGAAGAATTGGGTTCAAAGAAGGTTAACCTGACAATGAGGCCCAATGAACCTGAAAAATGTCCTTTATCATGCAAATGAAAAACAATTTTGAACACTTCAAATTTTACATCACTCCATTTATTATTTTTGAGAAAATTTCCTATTTATCACATTTTTTATATTTTGTTTTATTATTTTTTGTGAAATCGGATCATCTGAGAAGTCTTGAATTGGGCCGGATCGACCCAACAAAACCCTACCCGTTTTCAGATTTTCAAATTTTTTTTTTTTGAACTCAGAAAGATTAGACCGACACCAGACGGTTGCAGTGACCAGAACTGTGGCTATAGTGGATTTGCTTGGCTATAAGTCGAGAGCTCCTCCGCGTTGGGCGACATCTTGCGAGTTCTTCCTCTCTCTAACTCTCTCTTCTCTCTCCCCTCTCTTTCAACCTGAGCGTCTGGAAACTGTTAGGAGCCTCTGTCCCCGCGTGCCTTCGAAGGCGTCTGAGTCCTCCGACAAGCTTCTGCAAGCCCTTCTCCTTCCAGGTAAGTCTTCTGAACTCTAAATCTCTCTTCATTCGTGCTTTTCTTCTCTTAAGTTTTCTGCTCTTCCGATCTCTTTATGCTTCCCCACTTTCCTTTTCTTGCTCTTCTTGTTTCTCTTTCTTTCCTGCTCGCCTTTCCCTGCTTTTTTCTTTACATTTTCTCTGTTGTTTTCTTCCTTTAAAGCTTTTTCGTTCTTCTTTTCTTTTATGTTTTCGCTTTCTGTTTCCTTTTCTTTTCCGTTCCTTATGCTTTCGCTTTCCTTTCATGCTCTCCTTTCAGCTTTATTTTTCCGTTTTATGTTCATTCTTCCCCCTTCAATTTTTTTATATTTTCTAAACTTAAAACACTTAAAAACACAACTGTTTTAAACTTAAGGGGTATATAGGCTGGAAACCAGACGTTAATCTCCCTTCGATTGAAGGTATGGCAGAGACAATCGGGTAGAACAATGCCACGTACCCCATAAAAACAGAAAACTTAAAAAGAGAACGAACCGGACACGGACAATATGGACATAGATTTTATTTGTATGAACCGGACATGGACAATATGGACAAAGACAAATGGACATAGATCCGTTTAGGAACCTTTGCGAGGACCGTGAAACAGATCTGAGACTAGACACTGAAATAATAAAGATTGACCGAACAAGAAAACCTAAAAGGAAACAAAAACACATAACTGAGAAACTAATATTTTGCTTTTTCTTTTGTTTTTGTTCTTTTTACTTTTTATTTTTTTTGTTTTTGTTTTTTTTAGAAAAATTTCGAAAGAAGGATGAGTGATATGGAGTTCGAGAGATACACCAGTCAGCGGTGGCGTCCTACAGAAGATCAGGTCAAGTTGATGACCAACATCTATAATTACGGGGTCACGCATCCCAGCAGAGCCCAAGTCGTCGAGATTGCGTCTCGACTAAGGGTTTTCGCAGAAGTCAGTGAATACAACGTGCATTGCTGGTTCAACAACCACGGGAATCGGGTCAGGCGCCTACAAGCGGAAATAGACCCCACTGGCACTATCTTTTCTCAACTGCCGCTGTATATGTGTGGTAAGAACCCTGATCACCTCTATTTTTGTTTCGAATTTTACTCTTCCTTCTCTAATTACTGACACAAATTTTTGTTGGAAGAATATGACTGGGTAATCATGAGGGCGCCAAGGCTGCTGGATTTGTTCCCCGTTCCAATCATCATTGACGACGACAGAGATGAACGACAGATCCTTCCACCCATGCCTCTCGCATTTCGAACCAGAGCTCCCTCGACGGAGCTCTCCCTTAGACCACCACAACCAGCTCGAGAATTTTTCCATTAATTTTTTTTTATTTATTTATATTTTATGGTCTGTAACTTAACGATCACCAACGATCGACTCCCGAACATCCTTTATTTGCTTTTGTCTTATTTTCTTAATTTGCTTTTTGTTTTTTATTTGAATTTGTAACTTTGCACATTTTTCTGTTATATCTGCTTTTTTCTTTTTTTGCACTTTTATTTATCAAATGTTAAGATCGTATGAGCGTATTCAAAATGATATCTTTGCTCAAAATCACTTTCCGACCTTACTGTAATTCTCTCTTGATGATGAAATGAAATAGATTTTTTTGTGTTTTTTCTTGATTCATTGAGTCTAAACAAAATCCGAATCAAATAAACCTTTGAAACAATGAAGAAGAGGACCTAAAAATATTTACGATGAAGAAAAATAAGGAAAAATAACTTCGAAAGATGAGACCTGAAGTAAAACTCAAAATTATTTGTATGACACAATGAGTAAATGGGTTCAAAAGAAAATAAATTATTTACAAAGAAAATACGGAAAATGACTTCGAATAAAATGAGATCCAAAGTGAACGTCCTGAGTATGATAAACAAAACCATTATGCGTACGAGACAACGAAGAAATACGAAGTAAGGACCAACGAACTCATAAAACAATTTTGGACAAATTGAAACTTCGATGACTCCCTAATTTTTTTTTGAAAATTGTTTTTGGTGTAATGGAATCAGACTCAAGCAAAAGCTTTAGAAATGCAATTTTGGTTTTTTTTTCATTAGATGAAACAAAATAAGAAAAAGAGAAAGAAAATGAAAAGAAAAGAAAAGGAAAATACAATGTAGTTCAAATACTCTAGTAAGAAATTATAAAGCTATGAAAATATTGCCCCGGTATAATTTGGAAATTAACACGAAACAGAGTCAATAAGAAGTTCCCAAGACATAGGAAAACATCTCAAGCTTTAGTCATCACGTTCTTCATTTCTCTGATCAGTTTCTTGCAGCAATTGGAGAATGTTTCAATCCCCTTAGACGGGTTGATGATTGACATTTCATACTCAACATCAGCTAAGAACTTAGGGACGTCTTCAATGGCTTCATTGGCAATGGAAGCTAGGTGTGAGAGACTTCTCTTCCAATATTCTTTCATCTGAAACATTAATCTTTTATGTCCCCTTTTAGCTAAATGCCAATATTCCTTCTCTAGTTTTGTCATTGTTGCTTCTATCCACTGCTCATCATTTCGAAATCGCTTTTCATAATTTGGGTAGGTGAAATTAACGTGAATCACAACTTGATTGTCTTAACCCTTTCTGCGATTCATTGACTATGGGAATCTTTCATTAATAGTCTGTGATCTTGGGCCTTTCTTCGAAGCAAACAACATTGCCCCCAAGTGTCTTTAACTTGATGAAACATTTCAGCAAAAGTTCATTCCTCACAAGATAAAATGGCTATGGAAGAAGATGAAGAACCCAAGAGGAAGCAGGGAGTGTTCCCACGAGCCCTAGCAGCCCTCCAAGCTCTCCTCTGAGTGAGATGCACCTCCAAAGAACCAAAGACCGTAATCCCTTTGCGTTTCTGGGTTAAATAGACACATCAGCAAAAGTCGCGCCTGGCGCCCCTTGTGTCTCGCGCCCGGACGCGAGACTCTCTGGAAAAGTCGAAAGTGGACGAGCGTCCACTGAAATCGGGACGAGCGTCTTCTTCTCTGGCCCGGACGAGCGTTCCAAATCTTGGACGAGCGCCCTCTTATCACATTGGACGAGCGCCCTCTTCTACAAGCCGAGCGTCCATTTCTGCCTGGACGATCGTCCTCTCTAAGCGTCCTGGACGAACGTCTTCTTCTCATGTCATCTGGACGAGCGTCCTCTTCTCTGGCCTGGACGAGCGTCCCAAATCTTGGACGAGCGCCCTTTTATCACATTGGACGAGAGCCCTCTTCTACAGGCCGAGCGTCCATTTCTGCCTGGACGATCGTCCTCTCCAAGCGTCCTGGAGGCACGTCCTCTTCTCATGTCATCTGGACGAGCGTCCTCTTCTCTGGCCTGGACGAGCGTCCCAAATCTTAGACGAGCGCCCTTTTATCACATTGGACGAGCGCCCTCTTCTACAGGCCGAGCGTCCATATCTGCCTGGACGATCGTCCTCTCTAAGCGTCCTGGACGAACGTCCTCTTCTCATGTCATCTGGACGAGCGTCCCAAATCTTGGACGAGCGCCCTTTTATCACATTGGACGAGCGCCCTCTTCTACACGCCGAGCGTCTATTTCTGCCTGGACGATCGTCCTCTCTAAGCGTCCTGGACAAACGTCCTCTTCTCACGTCCTCCGGATGAGCGTCTTCTTCAGAGAGCTAGACGAACGTTTACTTGGCGTCACTCCGGCGACGAGCGTTTCTGCATGCCTTACGGTTGGTTCATCTCTATAATTTGTTGGAGATTCTTCCAAGCTCAATTTTAGCTCCCGCAATGATATATATTCTGCGATCTATGCTGCCAAGGGACACACTATTTAACTTGTTCTTCGTTTAAACTTGCACAAAGTTGCGCCTTTCATTTGCTCCTTTCATATTTGGTTTGCACTGCAATAGCTCGTCCATTTGGTACGGGGAATTTAAGGCGTCTCCAGTCTCACGGGAAATGAACCACATATACAACACTGATAGACAACATAACATCTTTCCCCCTTAAGATTGTAACAACGATTAAGGGTCCCATAAACTTCAGCCAGGACGGGACATGGGTATATTGCCCGATTTAGTTGTATAGAGTTTTGCCCTCAAGAAGTGCATTTAAGATTTGCCCAAATCCTTCCCCTCTGACAAACTCACCAAATTCTTATACCCCTCGACTCAAATTCCATGTTAATTTCCATTTTTACCATAAGGATTCAATCACAAATTTATAATTTCTCAACTAGAATCCACAAAATGTGACGAGACTATAAAGAAAAACATGAGCTAAGAAAGAAGGAAAAAAAACAGAAAAGAAAAAAAAGATAAAGAGATATGATGATATGTATAAGGTACGTGATTTTATTAAGCGAACATGAGGGTTATAAGAATACACGTTTCTCCCTTTTGTGCCTTATCAAAGGTTGAATGACAAAAGTTCTAAGGCCAAATATATGCACTCACAAGGATAGCTTCCTAATGCTTAAATCAGGCCACCAGAGCTATGGCTCTCTTCACTGTTTCTCCACAACAGTCAGAGTAATCAACTAGATGTGGAGACACAAATGAAGAGAACAGACTCTAGCTGGAGTTCTCACGATAGCCAAACAGGAAGTATGTCCCAAATGGCACCGCTACACAACCCCTCTATTTCTAAGTTGCGCTCAGACCCGGGTATAGGGCCTCACTCATGATATGCATATTGTGTGTGTGTGTGAAGGGAGAATGCAGTTGTACACCCCAAACCCTCACCTACAAAACAAACAAAAGACTCCCAGGCAGGTATAACATGTTTTCTACCCTAGGGTTCAATAAAATCAAAACATACACAGATACAACTATGCCAAATATTAGACAAAGATAAAGAAAAAGGGGAAGAAAAACACAAAGAAAAACCACATCGAATTCGCACATCTAATTAAATGGCCTGACTCTCTGACGTCCCCAGCGGAGTCGCCATCTGTCGCAACCGGAATCGCGATGGGACGACGATCCGTGGAAAAATAAACGGTTACAAAGTTTTGAAAAAGAGATTTGGAGTCGCCACCATAGTTTATTCTGGAAAACTACGGAAAAACCATAAAATGATAAGGCATGGTCTGCGAAAATGAGATTCTAAGTTCGGGAGTCGGTTACGTGTAGGGAAGGTATTAGCACCCTACAACGCCTGCCCTAAGGTAGTACCTTTACTAAATATGCGAATATGAATGTGGTTTTCAAAATGTTTAACTATCCCCTAAAATAAGATTCTAAAGAAACAACATGTATTTTTTAGTTTTTTGGGCCCGACAAGGATTGACCTTGCTCCTACGTATTCTCATTAAGAATGAGAAATCAGGGTTCCGTAGTTCTTTTAGAAACTGCTTGAAAATTAGTTTGGAAATTGTTTGGAAATTTGATTGAAGATGATTTTGGATAAATTTGGATTTTTGGGGAAGTGAACCTGACAAGGGCTAGCCTTGCTCCTACGTATCTCCACTTTTGATGGAGAATCAAGGATCACGTAGTTCTGGCAAGGCGATATTGCTTGTAGTTTGAAAAATAGATGTTTTTTAGTTTTTGAAGATTTTATATTTTTTTGTAATTTTTTTATGAAACAAGCAGAAAAGGTTTTTAGCACAAGGACGATGCGTGCGATCACACATGTGCCTAAACCTTTGAAACATATTTTTGGCATTTTTGAAGAAAAAAAGAAAAGGTCTTTGGCACAAGGACGATGCGTGTGATCACACATGTGCCTAAACCTTTGAAACATATTTTTGGCATTTTTGAAGAAAAAAAGAAAAGGTCTTTGGCACAAGGACGATGCGTGTGATCACACATGTGCCTAAACCTTTAAATCATATTTTTTAATTTTTGAAGAAAAGAGGAAGAAAAGATTTTTAGCACAAGGACGATGCGTGCGATCACACATGTGCTTAAACCTCTGAAACATATTTTTGGTAATTTTAATTAAGAAAGAGAAAATGTTTTTGGCACAAGGACGATGCATGCGATCACACATGTGCCTAAACCTTTGAAACATATTTTTGGTAATTTTAATTAAGAAAGAGAAAAGATTTTTGTAATTTTTTAGAATTTATGTATTTTATTTTTCTTCATTCATTTTTTTTTATTTTTGTAATTTTTTATGTAAAACGAAACAAACAAGTTCAATAGATATAAATAAAACAAAAGGATGAGAGTTAATATACAAAGGGATTACATGCAATAAAAACATAAAAAATAAAAGCCAAAGAGAAAGCATAAGAGGCATAGGGATACAGAGATAAAAACCAGAGGTGCGTGCAGAATAAAATTGGAGCTCCTTCTCCTTTTCTTCAACTTTGTATCTGGCCGAGTGGTGTAGAAATGAAATTTGGGAGTACATCCCGAAACGTGTTCTCTCTTTTTTTATTTTATTGGCAAAAACAGGCGGGGTTTTAAAGCCCACACGAAATGGAGATGTGAATGAAAAGCAAGGGGTGCGTGAAAAAAATTCCTTCTTTTTTTTTTTTGGGTTGTTTCTATTCCATTTTATATTTTTTTGTTATTAATGTTTTTTTATTTTTTCTGAGAGTTGGACAGAGAGCAGGCCCTAAGGCCTTTTTCGTTCTTGCTCAGGAGAACTTGGAGTTCAGCATTTCTCCAATCCAACACGGTTTCCTTCCCTTTCTGATCCAGAGTACTCCTCCGTCAATCCCAGACCACGATTCCGGCCACCGCAAGCCACGGCGTTGCCAGGGACAACTGTCGCCGTCCGCCGGCTCCCGCACATAGGCCGCCGCGCCACCGCCTTCCATAAACTCTTCTCTGGTCACGGATTCAAGCCTCCTCCTTCTAACCGCCCGCCGTGGATCGTAGTACGCCGCCGGGATCGTTGTCAGCCGTCGCTCCAGCTCGTCCTCTCCCTTAGTTCTCCACGCACGCCCAAACTTCCAACCGTCGTCGTCATGAGCCGCCACTAGGACCGCGCCCCTGCTTCTTTGGAAATCGCCGCACCTCCGCTGCCTGGGGGAACCCGACCACCGCGAGCCGTGGCTGACGCCACCAAACCTCTTCTCTCTTTTTTTTTTGAATTTTATCAATTATTGATTGATTCAGGATTGTGTGATTGTGTGCACTGGATTTGTTATGCTGTGTATTGATTTGGGGTTTTGGTATCACAAGTCAAAAGTGATGAAGAGAATGGGATTGTGTATGAGGTGTTCGAGGGTGAAGGCCTGTGTTAGTGGTTGAGTGAATAAGGATGATTGTTGAGCTGTTAGAGGTGTTGAGTGCTGGTCGTGAGGATCTGAGGTTAGGCCGTGAGGTATAGGTGAAGGTGATGATGTTAGGTTGACGGAGGGGAATAGAGGTTGAAGATGAAAGAATATGTGGTTGTACGTGATGATTGGAGGATAAAGATGTTGAACTAAACCACGTTCCTAAATGGGTAATGGAAGTTTTGTGTTTGGGTTTCTGGTGGTTGGGGTGTATGATGATTGTTGTTGGAGATGAGGAGTTGGGAGTGAGAGGGAAGTTTAGTTGATGGGTGAAGCTGACTAGATATTGGTTGATGATTGGGCGAATGACGATGAAGGTTGGGAAAATGATGGGTCTTGTGATATGCATGGAGGGTACTGTCTGTGTATATGGAGGACGAAAGGAATGAAGATGATGGGCTGTGTTGGTTAGGCGAGGACGATCAAGGGGTTGTTTATCATGAAGGGATGAAAATGATGGGCTGTTGTGAGGTGTTGGTAGTCGTGTTGGAGATGATGATGCTGGAGAGGGTATCAGTGCCTAGGAATGGCCGTAGGCCTCCCCCCGATGAAGGTGGTGCTGGATGGTTTAAATTGACATCAAAAGCTAAGTGTCGGTAAGTTTGATTGGTGGATATTGAAAATGGAGATTTTTGATGGGAATCATTAGCGGGAATCATTAGTGGAAGATTGTGGGGGAGTGGACCATGGCAAACTGTCGGCTTGGAGATTGTCGGCAGTCCTCATTTGCTGAAACTGTCGGCAGCATTTCATTGGAGCATTGTGGGAAACAGCTGGTGGGAATTATATTACATTGTTTGGCCGAACGTTATACTGAGACGAACGACCATTTTTAAAAACTATTATACACCGATTGGACGAACGCACCGAACAATGTTCCCCAGACGAACGTTCACTATCAAGACCGGACGCTCAATACATCAACAAGGCCGAACGTTCAACTAACACATAAACATTATCAAAACCGAACGTTGACGAACACATAACATGACCAAACGCTTCAGATTAAATCATGACACTATCTGCTCAAGATCGAACGATAACAGTACGAACGTTGAAAAATATTAGAGAACGAGCGGTAAAATTGCCAGACTGAACCGTCGAACGTTTAAACACTTGGGAGGGCAAGGATAATCGGACGGTGAGGTCCAATGACCGAACGTCCATGAGACAAAATAACCGAACGTCAGGTGACGAATGGCCAAACGGTTGGAACGATCAGGACGAACGGTAGAAGAGGAGAAACGATCTGGGCGAGCGGTCGCACAAGGCATAGGACGAGCGCCAGAACAGAGAAGGACGAGCGTAGATGAGGGGGAACGAATTGGGCGAGCGGTCGCACAAGGCATAGGACGAGCGCTCAAAACCGAACGCTGTAAGAAATTAAGCACAAACGCTGAAGACAAACGCATGGAGACCGAACGTTTAAATGAGAATAACATTACAAAGACCGAACGTTCAAATGAAGACCGAACGTTCAGTAAACAAACATGGCCGAACGTTCACTAACAAACTGAACGGTAAACCTGAGAGGACGAACGGTTGAGGACGAACGGCCGAACGGTTGAAAAGCTTGTGGACGAACGTCCAAAAGGACCGAGACGAACGTTTGTTCAATAAAGAACGAACGTTAAACAACATCAAGCCGAACGTTCAACTCAAAAGACCGAACGTTCATCAATAAACAAAGCCAGACCGAACGTTCAACAATAAACTCATCAAGCACGAACGTACAGACAATAAACTCATTAAGAACGAACGTTCAAAAACAAAAAGAACGAGCGTTCAACAGTAAAGACAGCAAGACCGAACGTTCAACAAACATAAAGACCGAACGTTGAACGCATCAAGAACGAGCGTTCAACACATCAAGGCCGAACATTCAACACATCAAGGCCGAACGTGAGACTGATTGGCTGGTATTTTTATTTTTTCATTTTTTATTTGTATATTATTATTTTTTATTATTATTATTTTTTTTATTTTTTATTATGATTTTATTATTATATATATTTTTTCATTATTTTTTTATTTTTCACTCATGATAAAAATACAGCAAACCTATTAGTTAATCCGGACGAAATTGGGTGTTGACAAGAAACATAAATAATGAGCTAGTAAAATTCTTTGAAATCTGTAGTAAATAAGAACTATAAATATATATTTTTCCTTACACACCTTGAGAAATAGTACAACAGGCAGAGTTGCTCAATGATGTAATCTTGTTGAACCTTCTAGGATGACAATAATCTGGTAAGAGAAACAAAAGAATAAGAAAAAAAAATAGCAGGTGGACTTTCAAGCAGAACTATTAATCTATGTGAATAGGAAAAAGAAAAACACTACAAAAAAGAAGGGCATTACCGAAGGCCAGAAGCCCTCGGAAACAGCCCAAAACCGTCGGTAAAAGGTAATTACCGAAGGCTTATCGACGGCCAAAGAGCCCTCGGTAAATCCCTTGTCGCTAACATTTACCGAGGGCTTTCGCCCTTCGGTAATTACCGAGGGCCAAAAGCCTTCGGTAATTACCGAGGGTCAAAAGCCTTCGGTAATTACCGAGGGCCAAAAGCCTTCGGTAATTTCCGAAGGGCGAAAAAAAAAACAGGGCGCTGGCTGCTGCAGAATGTGATGCTCTTCCCATATGGTTAAATAGCCAAGGATTTTTATGCAGAATATACCATCAAAACAACCAGATTTTTATGCAGGTTATACAGCAAAATAGTAAGCTATTTTTGTAGAATTTTACACCAAAACAGCAAAGATTTTATGCAGAATTTACAGCAATGCAGAATTTTACAGCAATACAGCAATGCAGCAATGCAGAATTTTATCATCATTTTAAAGATATTTAAACACTCAAACAGTTTGAAAACAGATTGTAATGTGAATTCACTGGTTCACTTCCATTTTAAAGCCAATTTTGATCGTTTAAGACATGATTCTACATATAGGAATAAAAATGATCATTTCAACAGTGCACACAACTTTAAAATGGCAAAATAAACTTGCTCAAACATTGTATATGCACAAACACAGCAAGATTCAACAAATCATAGTTACTATAGACAAATATGTATGAAAATGTCACCAAAACTGCATCAGAATTTTGTTGTGTATTAGGCCATTTAAAATCTCCTAGCTAAGATTTTGTACCTAGATCTGGTGAATTAGGACTTCCTTTAGCTTTGTTTATGCTGTACAATTTGAGTCCAGTGTGTGTTTTCAATTCTAGTGTTAATTTTGGGTTTAAAATGCTGCATAATTGGCTATAGCAAGTGTGATTTGAAGCATCTGGTTGTTTCTGTCCATTGTGAATGTTTGAACAAGTTTATTTTACCATTTCAAACCTGTGTGCACTGTTCATTTCGTCAAATTTGAGCCTACATGCAAAATCACTTCCTAAACCATTAATTTTGCTTAAATTTAGAAGTGAATTAGTGATTTTTGAGTGTAGTGTGATTCCTTGTTGTTTCAATGTTTAAACACCTTTAAATTGATGATATAAAGTTGCTTGAATCATCACTTGAGCTTTAGAAACACTGCCACTCATTTTTGGATTTGAAAGCACACTTTTAAAACCATTTTTCTGGTGCAATTTTCATTTTTAGTGTGTTTAATTTTGTACATTCTTTAAATTTCAATTATGGGTTGGAAAGAGCTGGTTACATGTTTGAAAATGGAATTATATGATCAAAAAAGTATAATCCAATCATAAAAATCATTTGAAAACCAAGCAATCCAGTTTTGAACCCCAAAAACCGAAAATCACAAAATCTGCACTTCTTTGGAGACTTTCATCAAACAGTTGCATTTTTATCAAACACCTTACTGCACTACTTTTGGCTCTTCGTTTTTTACTTTTCTTGCGTGCTTAATCTGATCTAGTGCCTCTCCTAGGTTCCTTTTGTGTCCCTCTATTGATTCAAGGCTTAAAATCATTTGAAATCCACTTTTTTGGCCTTCAAATTGTGCTACAAAGTCTGTTACTTGAAATTAAAATCTAGTGCAGTGCAGATTTTTGTTGTGACTGGTTTAGTGTGTGGTGGGGTGTTGTGACGTTTTGGTGAGGCGTCCAAGGTCCAGAATTCTTGCTCCAAGGGGGTAGCATACTAGGTAATGGAAGGGTTGCTGAATTGGACAAAGAAGTAGCTCTAAAAGTAGCAATTTGGCTTGATTTTCAACAGCATTTCACCAACTTGGAACCACTTTTTTAGGTTCTAACAACTCAAACTTTGAGTTTTACCTAATCCTTTGCTTTTGACTAGTTTCTTAGGTTCATTTCACTACTTTATACTTGTTAGGATGTTGACTATATTAGGTGAATTGACAATTTCTCACCTTATAAGTACACTTTTTATAATCTAAATACTCAAACTTTGAGTTTTAGGTTATTCTTTGCTTTTCACCAATTCAACAACTTTGTTTGGTGAATTGAAACTTGTTAGAACTCAAATTTAACTCAAAACCAAACTGCTACTCAAAATCACCTTTCTACTTCCCAAAATTGACTCAAAATTGGTGGTTTTGAAAGTGATTTTGTGCCTAAGCCATTCTAACACTTTGCTAATCATTTTAATAGTTTTAAGTCATCAAAATACACTTATTTGAACTCTAATTATGCATAAAACAGAAATGCAACTCAGATTCACTTTGCAAGTTCCAAAAATGGCTCAAATATGATGGTTTAACATACTAAATTGCATATAGGTCATTCTAACTTCATATCAATGGTTCTAATAGCTTTAATACATCAATTTGGACTTGTTTAAACTTCCAAATATCACAAAATCACAGCAGAACGAAAATTGACCTGTAATGACTCAATTAGGTACTTTTTACTACATTTTTTAAGGTTTTAAGTAGTGTCATTTTGAGTTTTAGGGAATTTTTTGCTTATGACCACTTTCCTACCATCATTTCACTACTTTAGACTTGTTAGGATGTTAACATTACTTAAAATTACTCTACTTTTGGTGAATTGGCAATTTGTCACCTTTTAAGTGAACTTTTTAGGTTGAAACTACTCAAACTTTGAGTTTTAGGTACTTGTTTGCTTTTGACTAGTTTCCTATCTTCACTTGACTAATTTAGACTTATTAGGATATTAACATTAGTTAAAATTAGTCTACTTTAGGTGAATTGCAAATTTCTCACCTTTTTAGTAGACTTTTTTAGGTTCTAACTACTCAAAATTTCAGTTTTAGGTACTTGTTTGCTTTTGAGTAGTTTCCTAGTGTCATTTCATTACTTTAGACTTGTTAGAATATTAACATTAGTTATTCTTAGTCTACTTTAGGTGAATTGCCATTTTCTCACCCTTTTAGTACACTTTTTTGGGTTCTAACTACTCAAACTTTGAGTTTTAGGTAGTTTATTGCTTTTGAGTATTTTCCTAGCTTCATTTCACAACTTTATACTTGTTAGGATGTGTAGAATACACATTCTTAGGTTACCATAGGTGAATTCCTAATTTCTCACCTTTTTAGTACACTTTTTTAGGTTTTAAGTACCCAAATTTTGATATTTAGCTAGTTCATACAATTTGACATCTTTCTTAGCTTCATTTAAGTTCTTTAAACTTGTTAGACTAAGAACATTACACATTGTTAGGTTAGTTTAGGTCAATTTCGAAATTGTCACCTATTTACAACACTTTTTAGGTTTTAAGTACTTTAATTTTGAGATTTGTGTACTACTTTGAAATTGACATGTTTCTTAGTTTCATTTAAGTACTTTAAAGTTGTTAGGATATGAAGATTGTACATTCTTAGGTTACTTTAGGTGAATTCCCATTTTTTCACCTATTTAGTACACTTTTTAGGTTTTAAGTAGCCAAATTTTGATATTTAGCTACTTGATACAATTTGACATCTTTCTTAGCTTCATTTGACTACTTTACTCTTGTAAGGATAAGAACATTGCACATTCTTAGGTTACTTTAGTGCAATTTGCAACTTTTGACCTTTCTAGTGCATCTTTCCGATTTTCATAAGCAGATTTTGATTTCTTTCCTATTTTCATTAGTTACCATAGTTTTCAATAGTCTTGTACCATTTAAAACATGTTTAGATAGTTACATTACAACTTCATCTGTTAGTTTAGAGAATTTTTCATGATTTGAGATTTCTAGCATAGTTTTAGGTTCTCAATAGTCAATTTTTGAGTTTTTGTAGAGAGGTAGATTTTAGGTTATTTCTTAACTTGCTTTTATCATTTAAAACTTGTTTACAAAGCTGCAGTGCACTGCAATTAGTGTAGTCCTCATTTCTATACTAGTTTGAGTGTACTTTTAGGCTTTCTTTAGTGAGTTTTAGAATCTCTTAGAATTAGTGACTTTTGAAGTGCTCTTAGTTTGAGTGTACTTTAACCTTGTTTAGCCTAGTTTTATAGTACTTTGGTAGGTTTTGAGTATTGAATTCTTGAAGATTTTAATTTTTAAGTTGATTTATAGCTTTCTTTAGTCATTCAAAATTTGTTTAAATGGATTTTACCTCTGTTTTTTTACACTTTATATGTATGCATCAAACTAATTTTGGCCAATTCAAACCTGTTTGGGTGTTAAATTATTCATGAATTATACATACATAGAAGTGGAGTTGGATAACTACATTAATAGTTATTTTAACTTGGGTTTGAATTCAAAACAGAGGGTCAGAAACTATTTAAGGTTCCACGTTTGTATGACTAAGTAATTTTCTGAACACAAAAAACTCTTAACCCATTTGCATATTCTCTTTCATACATGAAAGTGAAACTAAAGTCTGAAGTGCAACAAATGCAAGAATCATGCATACCAATAATGATGAGGATAGAGACCATTGAAAAGAGAAAGATGCCACCATCAAAGTATATTTAGGAAATCTGTCACTCTCGGGCAAAAAAAAATTCAGAACAGGACAGTTAAACTTATCAAAATCAATTGATTCTGAGAAATAAAAAATAGTTGAATGAATATGACAGTAGTATCCTTCCACCCCCAACTTGCATTTCATTAAAGTTGAATGAATATGACAGTATAGTATCCAACTTGTTCTAATAGGTTCTACACTTCACATGCCACGTACTTGTTCCTAATTCTATGGGACCCTGTTTTATTTCTCCCATTGCTTTTAAACCACTAACAGTAATTGTTGCTAGGCCTCAATTTTTATTCAAACTCTGATGTCACACTCATCACAATTTAGCTTTTGTGAAAGAAAAATAAACACATACTTTTTGGAAAAAGAAACTTGGTAAATTATGAGTTTACCTAAACTTATGAGCTATTCATGTCACTTTCTATCACAATTTCTTATGCTTATCAGTTAGTGTGTGGAACACAAGAAAGGGTGTGCAAACTTTGTTTCCTGCAACCCTGCTACCAAATATTTTGAACCTTCACAAACTTATAATTGGATCTAGTTGGGGGTTGTTAAAAATTATTGGAAAGGAAGACAATGCAGCATTAGCAACACAGGAATTTAAGTTCCCTTGTTTAACTACATTAATTCTTATTGAGTTGCCAGAGCTCATTTACCTTTAGCTAGAGGTCTTAGAGGAACTGAACTATTGTACAAAGGTCTTACAATAATTGAATTTGCTGACTTAGGTCCTATAATAGTTAAGGCACATTGGAAATAACTCAATTAGCAAAAAGACATTGGTTCTTAGCAATTAAGCAACTAAAATTGGTCCTTACAAAAATTAGAACATTGGTCTAAACACTTTGACCATCAAGCATTGGATTAGGAACCATATAGCAACTGCAACATACTTTAAGCACTTGACAACAACACCATAATAACTAGGCACTAGATTAAAGCATAATAATAACGGAACTATTGAAACTTTCTCTTACAGCAACTGAACAAAAATGTTAGGGATTCTATAGCAACTAAACAACTGGCATAGACCTTATAGCATTGGAACATATCATATAGACCTTATAGCAACTGGAAAGAAAACTAAAAAAGTCGTAACCTACTCAGGACATATTTTCCTTATACTCTTGATTTACAAATTTTCGCTATGCTTACAGCAATACCAAAACAGCCCCCAAAACTTAATCCAAGCTCAAAACAAGATGAAGAGGAATCAAAACTAATAGGCCAACCATACCAGAACAAGTTCTAATAAACAGAATGACATATATAGGAATTCAACAAAAAACATGGAAGGTACTAACCTCTTTAGTCTCCCCCTTATACTCACAATCTCAACGCAATGACCTCCTCAACTAATGACCACGAATCAACACCCTTGTCGTCACACAAGCCTCACCCGCATAGCCATGAACCACTGTCCCTGTCGCAACACCGACAACGGCACAAAGAACCCAATGCCACCGGACAGAACGAACAAGGAGAGGGAGAGGGACAAAATGGAAGCACGATCGAACAAGAGTAAGCGAAATAGAAGGGAGAAGGAGAGAATGGGAAGCTCAAGGGGACGACAGAGAGGTAGGGTAGGGGTTCCTGTTTCAAAAAATTAGGGACGACCTAAACGTATACCTTCAATCACTTCATTTAATGGGTCAAGCCTCCGAAGGCCACACCCTTCGGTAATCATCTATCTGACCGTCGGTAACGCACTTTTACCGAAGGCCAAGAGGCCGTCCGTAAAAGCCCTTCGGTAATACGCCAATTTCTTGTAGTGAAAAAAATACTAGAAACACTGGTGAGTTTTGTTGCCTCAATCAACAAATATAGTAAAGCCATCATAAATCAGTTGGATGATTCATCCTGTTCAACTTCACATAAGTTTTTTACATGAAAAATATTGTGTTCCAGATTAAGAATATCTCTCACATAACTTGTGCAAGTATCTTTTCTCATCTGTAAAATTGAATCAGTCATATTAGTGTGGCAATGAAAGGAGGATTTGGCAGTCATTAAGTTCAAGCTCAAGAATAACATCTTCAATAGCCTTACATTAAGGTCAAGGACTTACATGATGGAAGCATCCTTGCAATTCAATCACGAGCACTTCTAAAACCAGAGAAGGCAGCGGTTAGTTGGATGACGATGAGGCACGGTAAGTGTTTGATGAATGTTTCAATGAAGGTGTATGAGTGGATCAAGGAATCTCAAGCTCCGAAAGCCTTCCAAGAGGGAAGGAAGCTAGAGGAGAATGTGCAGAATAGGCACAAAGTGTTTGAACTCTGAAAGAATGTCTGGAGAAATCTCAACAGCATGTCATTATCAATTCAAAGTTGAATTTACAAAGGATGAAGCCCCCTATTTATAGATGAAGGAGAACTTCTAAGACGTGTTATGCAAGCTATTCTAAAGGCACGTGATGCAATGAAAGGAAGCTTGGGAAGCAAGCTAAGTTTGCCAGCTAAGCAGAACTGCAAAGGAAGATGAAGTTGCTGTCTGTGGTGCCGCTGGGCTGTACAGAATTCATGCATCTGAGCGGTAACAGCAATATCTTCAATTTTAGCTCCTTTGCTTTTCCTTGCTTGGTTACTCCTCCAAGTGTTTTGCCAAGCTTTATTTAATGACCTACAAAATAATGTAAAGTTATTTAAAGAGGAGGAAGATTTTAGTAATTAATACTCCATAAGAGCAAAGTAGTGAGTGCTCCCTCTTCCTCTTGGATCCTCTTAGACATGGCTCTTGTTAAAGGTCCTATTTTGAGCTTGGATGGTCCTCCATCATTACACCAATGCTTCTTTCTTGGTTTTCAATCATCCAAATTAATAGCAGCACTTGAAGGTCCTACTTCATCTTGAGATGTTATCTCTACAAAAATAAAATAAAATATTTAATCATTTTTTCACATGTAAAATATAAATTAAAAAATATATAAATTTGTCATATAATCTCACCTTGCTCAAATTTATCAAGTTCTTTAGGATCCTCGTCAAAAAGTATAGAGAAAGGTGTTCCTTTTAACCAATCTTGTGTACAAACAAGCACTTCCACTATTTTTGGCGTTAGGCAACTACGATAAGGACTAACCACTCTTCCTCCTGTACTGAATGCACACTCTGATGCTACGGTAGAGATAGGAATGGCTAACACCTCTCGAGCCATGTTCGCAAGGATAGGAAATCTAGTCGAGTTGACTTTCCACCAATGTAAAATATCAAGCTCAACTGACTTCATATAAGGTTCAGGATCCTCTCTCAAATATTTATCAAGCTCTAATATATAATCAAATCTACGTCCTGTAGCTCTTAGGTAGAAACTCATGCCATGAGGATCATCATCATCATCATCTAATTGAGATTCTTGTTGGCTACTTTGAGAACCCTCCTCAATACCTTGATATTGTTCATAAAGTGTTTTTAAAGATGACAATAATTTTGATTTCAATTCATTGGCCATACTAGATTCAAAGAGGTAGTCAATGAAGTAATTAACAAAATCCAACTTACTCCTAGGGTCAAGCACAACAGCAATCAATAATAAGATATTAATTCCATTAGGATTTCCCCAATATTTTTCATACTTGCCCTTCATCCTCATTGCCATCAATTTTATGCTCAAATCACTACTCTCAGAATATTGTTGAATCCTTTTACCAATTCCAAACACCTCCTTCATATACATATGATTGGTGACATAAGAAGAACCAGAAATGCGTAGGGTAGAGTCATAAAACATCTTTAAAAAGGGTAGAATAGACCTCGCATATTCCCAATCCTCTTCTAATGGCACACCACCATTACTTTTGGCCATTTCAACACTAAATTTCTTATCTTGCATATCTAGCAAGACAAAGGCATCTTTGTACTTCAAGCTTGCCTCTAACATTAAGTAAGTTGAATTCCACCTTGTTTCAACATCAAGACAAACAATACCTTTGTAAGAAATTCCCTCTTGTTCAACACATGCCTTGAATCTAGCAAATCTAGCGGGAGAAGATTTCACATATTTAACTGCGCTTCGGATTTTTGAAATTGAATCTTTGATTTCTTTTAAACCCTCCTTCACAATTAAACTTAATATATGAGCACAACAACGCATATGAACATATTCTCCCTTTAAGACGAGACAATTCCATGATAACATCCTTCTTTTGAGGTATTGGACCCCAACATCATTTGTTGTAGCATTATCCACAGTGATGCTAAGAACTCGCTTCAACTCCCAATTATTCAAACAAGCCTCAACATGTTTAGCAATGAGCTCCCCTGAATGTCCCGTTGTTTGAGAAAAATTCAAAATTTTCTTTTGAAGTTTCCAATCATTATCAATAAAGTGAGCTGTTAAACTCATGTAATTTAGGTTTTGGATTGAAGTCCATGTGTCTGTAGTTAAACAAACCCTCTCACACTGCTTTGATAGAAACATTTTCAACTTTGCTTTTTCCTCTTCATAGAGTTCCCACATTTCACGCCTCAATGTAGTGCGGGATGGGACTTCAAATCGTGGTTGCAAGTGTAACACCCCTTATCAGGGTGCCACTAGAAAATAACGACATCAAAACTTTTACGCCAATTTTTTTTTTTCAATTAACATCGCGGAAATAAACCATCAAAAGTTTAAGCGTCTTACAACATAAAGCTTAAGCATCTTACAACATAAAGTTAAAACCTTACAAATATCAAATTCAATATTCAAAAACATAAAATTACTTAAAACATGATAAGTCCCCCATAGTCATTCCCATAACTCTCGTCGTGCTACTTCATCTCTGCCTCATCTGCAACGCCATCTACTCCCGTACAAGTACGATCATCGTAGGTGGAAACCACAACCACAACATTTCAGGGTGAGTAACGAGGAACCTAACATAGCATATAATTCCAAAATATCAAAATATCATAACTTAGATTATCCTAGTCACAACCTTACAATACAACACAATATTCAACTCGTAACTCAGATCATCACCACTCAGACTATCAAGGTCATAATAGTACAATACATCACAGTATTAAACTCACAACTCAATCATTTACTCAAGCTTTTGTTGTTTCCTTGAATTTTGTCGTATCAAACCTGTTTCGCAAAACAGGGCGATTCGAGCCGTCCTCCATCGCAACTTCAGACCTATCTCCCCGACCTCTCAAGGAATTACGAGTAAAAACTTCGGTTAGGCGCACCCACCGAGCACTATACTCACACGAGCCGAAGTCATTGGGCGAGACATTCAACCCCCTCTAGTCCCCGCGCACGAGGAAAGGGTGACACTCGAATCTCAGTCTCCGCAGAGACTCAACACACTATCGTATCGCAATACGAACACCATCGATTCGACAAGAATTCTAAGGAAATGACAGAACGCTTGCTCTCACAGTTTCACCATCACACTCGAACCTCAATCTCTTTCAGTCCTCTCATTCTCATAATTCATTCTTTCCTCTTCCAACAATGGAAGAGAATTCTCAATACCCTCTTACCCACACTCTTGGCCAAAGAGTGTAGATAAGTATTCCCAACGAGTAAAAATTGAATGTTGTCCACACTGACCTTTGCTTGTTATTTTACTCATAATTCTCTGTACATAACTTCAAATGAGTTCATTTCTTTTTTATTGGAAACTAGACTCAATATCTTTCTTTGGACATATAAATCTAAATTTTTGAACTACAGGGCTAGCTGCAGTAGAATTATTAAAAAGCGGAAACTTTCACCACGCTCTGGTCTTCTCAGTTTTAACCTTTGCTGACTGTTTTACTCATAAATCTCTCTACCAAACTCCAATTAAGTTGGTTCTTGCTTTGTTGGAAACTAGACTCAAATATCTTTCCTTGGACATATAAATCTAAATTTTTGGACTACAGGGCTAGCTGCAGTAACATCATTAAAACGCGGAAACATTAATCACGCTCAGGTATGTTCAGCTTTGACCTTTGATGACTCTTTTGCTCATTACTCTCTCTACCGAACTCCAATTGAGTTGATTCTTGATTTCCTGGAAACTAGACTCAAATATCTTTCTTTGTAAATATAAATCTAAATTTTTGGACTACAGGGCTAGCTGCAGTAAAATCATTAAATCTCGGAAACATTAATCACGCTCAGGTATGTTCAGCTTTGACCTTTGATGACTCTTTTGCTCATTACTCTCTCTACCGAACTCCAATTGAGTTGATTCTTGATTTCCTGGAAACTAGACTCAAATATCTTTCTTTGTACATATAAATCTAAATTTTTGGACTACAGGGCTAGCTTCAGTAAAATCATTAAATCTCGGAAACATTAATCACGCTCAGGTATGTTCAGCTTTGACCTTTGATGACTCTTTTGCTCATTACTCTCTCTACCGAACTCCAATTGAGTTGATTCTTGATTTCCGGGAAACTAGACTCAAATATCTTTCTTTGGACATATAAATCTAAATTTTTGGACTACAGATCTAGCTGCAGTAAAATTATTAAAAAGCGGAAAAGTTCACCACTCTCTGGTCTTCTCAGTTTTGACCTTTGCTTACTGTTTTGCTCATTACTCTCTCTACCGAACTCCAATTGAGTTGATTCTTGATTTCCTGGAAACTAAACACAAATATCTTTCTTTGGACATATAAATCTAAATTTTTGGACTACAGGGCTAGCTGCAGTAAAAATTATTAAAAAGCGGAAAAGTTCACCACTCTCTGGTCTTCTCAGTTTTGACCTTTGCTTATGGTTTTGCTCATTACTCTCTCTACCGAACTCCAATTGAATTAATTCTTGATTTTCTGTAAACTAGACTCAATTATCTTTAATTTGACTACTCACAAGACTGATTTGGATATCGGGAAGGGTCTCAAATAAATCTGGGAACAATCGCAACAGTTCAGTTTTAGATTCTGCGTTTTATATCCAAAACTCATGTTATACTCAAACTCATAAAACTCACAACCAAGAAGAAAAACACATGCTTCAACATGTTAAATTTAATCTCAACACACAAGGAAGAAAGCATGAAACAATTTGTATGGTTACCTTCTACCCATCATACACTATGTTATATCCCAAGTTAAACCCCCTTACCTTTTGCCTTGAACACTTTAACTTGATCTCTTCCACAACCTTGGTAGAACTCTAGTTTCTTGGAATCCCTCTCTTCTTTCACAGGCCAAGACAACCTCCACACTTAGCACACTTAGAAATTTCGAAATACTCTAGCTAAGGGCCTTTCTCTGCTGTCCAAAACACTCATTCAGCTTTGGAATTAAAGGAAATGATTCCTAGACACACTAGGACCCATGGAATTGTTATTTAGCAATGATAATTCAATAAAACAAAGCCCCATACTCCTTTCCAGCCCCAAAACATGGAGGGAATGTCTGAAAGGGTCCCCAAAATATTCTCACAAAAGGAACCGCAACCAAGTCAGCTCACATTGCCTACAATCCAAAAAAATTTACTGCTCACGCAAATCCCCAGCAGCAAAATTTACCGCAACTTTGACAGTCCGGTTGACCCCCTTACCGAAGTTGAAAATACGCGTATGAGTACTCAAATCGAAGCTCTTTGAGTCTACTATCCAATAAAAGAAGAATCAGCTAAATTGATATTTTCTACAAAAAGTTATAATTAAAATAGTAAACCATGTCAAGTCTGACAACACTTTATTTTTACATTATAACTTAAACTTTTTACAACTAGGTAAGTTCATGAGGTTCTAGGGTCTTACAGCAAGGACCATACAAAGTCACGGAAGTCCTCATTTTCCACAAATCGAAAAGGAAGCTCAGACTTCACAAACATCTTCACCAACTTCATTCGAGATGCATTTTGATCAAATTTAGAAATAGTTGGTGAAGGACTAACACTAACTTCTGTAGTTGATGATAAAAGCTTTTGCCTTTTGAATGCTTCTTTATTAGGATTTTCTTTGCATCTCGTCAAATGATTCTTCATCCCGCTTGTTCCAGCCAAATATTTAATCAAATCACCACAATAATTGCATTTAGCCTTCTTCTCAGAATAGGGGTTTTGTTTAGTAAAATGTCCCCACACATCTGATCGACCTTTACTATTCTCAATTGACGATGAATCGATATAAGAAGGTAAATGATCCATTCTAGAAGTATTTGGTGTGAGGGTTTCTACCGTTTCTGACATTCACGTCACTACATTAATTAAGAGTTCAATCAAACAAAAGGAAATTTTATCTAAATGATGATGATGATGATATAGGGTTTGAAAAAAAATTCAGAAATCACATCACTACATTGATGAAAGTGTTGTGATAAACTCTGAAAACAAATTCAGAGTTTATAAATATTAAAATAGTAAACAAAAAAATACTGTTCAATTCAGAGTTTATAAATATTAAAATAGTAAACAAAAATTCAAATAGACATTTTAATATAGCAAGCTAATAGAACCAAGGTTTAATTAGTTATTTGGCTATACTTGCACAAGCCTTACATTTTATTCCTTATATTCAAAAACAACTAAATTTAGTCCCCATAAATATAGCTTTTTTATTTTTAACTCAATTCATACACACTTTTTAATTTGCTCTAGTCTCCACAACTTTAGATGAGAGACAAAAAACGATTAACGAGTATGTGGATTAAAATGAGAAACTTTTAACTATAGGGAATAATGCATAAAAATTGTGTAATTATAGGGACTTTAAAATCAGCTCATGTTAGTGCCTATAAATATATTTTTAACTCACTTTAGTCCTTACACATAACTTTAAACACATTCAATCCATGCACATACACTATTCAATCTGTTTTAGTTCCTACAGTTTTAGATGACAAAAACTAATATGGATTAAAAGTTTTAGTTCCTACAGTATGGTAATCCAGCTTTCACAAATATTATACATGAAAATGAAATATATTACCTTGATTATGACTTCAACACTTGGAAATTGACCTAACAAGTCTCGAAGCGACCGGTTAATAGTCACAGATAGCCCATTCACATCCTGAATTATGCTTTCACCTATGTCTGATCCAGTTCCAACATTCAAGTTGATTTCTTCAAGTTGATCCTTTCTAACCAAGTTTTTATTTAGAGAAAAGATAAAATGATACAACATTTTATTATTTCTGTCATGTGTAAAGCTGAATAAAAAGGAGGCCTTTATAGAGCTACCCTTTAAAGCAAAATGACCAAAACAAACTCACCAAAAAGAGACAGCTGGAAATAACAATCTAAAGGTGAAATTGTCCTAGTGTAAAAGGAATGAAAATAATATATTATATACGCTTTATTCTAATATATACTAATATTCTCCTTCAAACACAAGTTGTAGATGCATGAGAAATGTCCATCGCATTGAGTTTGTCTTTGAGCAAAACGAATCTGGTTGGAGATCGAAGCTTTGTCAGCAGTAATAATAAGAGAAATAATGATAGGTTTGTCAACAGATAAAATGTGCAGTCAAAATCAAGGCCAGGAGCTTGATTTAACCCCTTATCCACAAGATGAGCTTTATATTTCTCAAGTGACACTCTGCATTCTCCTTTATGCAAAAATCCCATTTACAGCATATGACTTTTCAATCAAAAGGGAGATGAACTAAATCCCTCGTGTGATTCTTCGTAAGTATTCATGCTTCACACTGACAGCCAATATGTATCGACTGGAGCCTGTTTAACTCCTTTTGGTTCAATATCAGCTAGAAACAATAAAGGATGAAGATGTGGATTGTGTAATCCAGATTTGGACTTGATTTGCAGGGAATGAACACTAACAGGTTGAAAAGCAAAATAAAGACAATGAGTGGGTGACATAGTGGAAGGATGATGGTCATCAAGATGGTAAGTATCATCAAAAAGCCAACTGAGGATGTTGTGGACAAGCAGGAGGAAGAATACAAAACGACAAATATGAAGGATGAATAACCTACAAACACACACTTCGTGATCAGAAATTAAATTTGTGAGTATAGCAAGGTCTTAGAAACGTAAACCAGTACACCCAAAAGCTTTTAAGCTAAAATTGAGGGTCTTGTTAAACAACAATGTTAAGAGGATATTGAAATTTAATGAAGCAGTAGGTAGTCTATTGATTAGATACACTACAGTAGTGAAAGCAAAGTCCCAAAACACCAAAGACAAAGAAGCACGTTGGAGAAGAGTAAGACCAGTGTCAACAATATGTTTGTATTTTCTTTCCACGACACCATTTTCATGTTGTGTGTGTGTGGACAGATTAGTTTATGGGTGAAAGCACCACGGTATATAAATCTATGGAAATATAAAAATCTATGGAAATATACTTTAGCAGTGTGGCAGGATCATAGAGATAAAGAGACTCATGTGGTTGAATAAGTGGTGTGACTATACTTCAAACAGATTAGTCACCACAAATATGCAATGTGTCAACTATAGCCTCTATTAACATTATATTGGCAGTCACACATCGACTAGATGTAAGGCTAATTTACAGCCAGTGAGCTTCTCCTTGAATGAAGAGCCTAAAGGTAAAGTTTCAAAGTCTGGTTTTTGTGCTTTCTCATGAAACTTTTTACATTCCATACTGCATTCAAGTCTCATCACTCATTTGCTTCTTATTTCTCATTCTTTAGAATATTTGAAACTTTATAGTAACAAACTGCAAGATAGTTTTTCTATGAACTAATAAACATTTCATAACCAATAAACTTTTAAACCAAAATATCACTAACAACTGGATTAGTATGCATTAATTATCTGACTAATACATAATTATCAAAATTTGACACATGAAAACAATATAAAAAATCTCACAAGTTGTCATTTCCATTAGAAAGTCTCAAGACCTTAAACGGTCGCAAGACTTGGAAATTTCAAACATAATACTCGTCCTTTCTTTTTGGAAATTGCTAGCCATCTTCACCATATAAGACTTCAATATGAAATAAATAAAAGAAATGAGAAAATTCCATAAACCTAAAAATTGAGAAATTAGTTTGATGATAAACTATACTTAAGATGTCATTAAATTATATAAAAACTTCTGTAAGGAAATGGTTTTAGACCACCGTATATAATTCTTATTGGTTAACATATAACTCTCACTGTTTTCCTGAGGATTACAAGACACAATCCATGAAGTAAGAAGTACCATTTTTTACAAAGATCATGGATGAATGATTGAAGATAGAGTTGACAGTAAAAGGGGTAAGAAAAATAGAAAAAGAAATACTCAAACACACACTAACTGTGTTTGTGTTGTGTGAAGTGTGATGACCCCAACAACAATTTTAACTTTTCTAACTACACAATAATCTTCATACACAATAAATAGGACAACTACTGGCAAAGCATGGTGTAGTGTTTAACGATGATGGAAGAACCCCATATGGTAATTTAAAACCCTTATTGGAATAATAAAGTACCTTGGCCACTGATGATGGAAGAACCCCAAATGCTCTCTCCACGTACAAGCAATCGTTACAAGATGTCTAAAAAAATGTTTGAACAACTAAGAATACATTTCAAAAATGTTTGAACAACTAAGAATACATTTCAAAAATGTTTGAACAACAGGAAAAACATTTGTACCTTAGGATTCCAGATTTGCTTCTCTTTTCCAATGTTCTCAGAATCTTCAACAATGGAGGTAGAACCTTCGACAGTTCGGTGACGGCAGAGTGAGGCAAAGCCTTCGAAGGCGAGTCTTCGGTAGCGGCGAGTCTTCGGTAGCGGCGAGTCTTCGATAGCGGTGAGCCTTCGACGACGGCGAACCTTCGACAACGGTAACCTCGACGGCAGCGAACCTTCAACGACGGTAACCTCGGTGGCATCCTTCAACAGTAGCACCGAGGGAGTGGAATGAACGGGAGTAGCACCGAGGGAGTGGAATGAACGGGAGTAGCACCGAGTGAGTGGAATGAACGGGAGTAGCACCGAGTGAGTGGAGAAACAAATGAAGCCTGCTGCAAAACAGATATAAACTTAAACTGCAGTTAACTGCACTGAATATAAAATAGTTTAGTATTTTTAAACTGTATTATTAATTAGTTTAATTAGTTTTTAGTTAACTGCATTATCAGTTTTTTAAGTTTAAAAAAGTATGGATTAACTATAGTTTAAGTATTTTAAGTTAACTTTGCCCAGCCCTAGGTGTCAATCCCTTATATGGTTGGGCTCATATCTCATTGGTATTGTGTCTCCCTAGTGAATCTCCTCCTTGATAGACCCAACAATGGTATCAGAGTCGATGGTTCGTCTTGGTGACTGGCTCAGGCGAGTACAATGGTCCTTGTATTGAAAGTCTTCCTAGCAAAGAGTTCTAGGTAAACGTATCCTGTTAAAATGAACGACGGTACGAAGGGCTACTCGTGCTTGTGGTTGGTTGAGAATGCTTCCGCTGGAGGGGGAGTGTACCAATGTGGAAAGGGCTCACCCTTGAGGGGGAGATTGTTGGTAATCCAAGTGTGAGTCAAACTCTCACATTACATAGAAATGAGAAAGTAGAGCATTATATAAAGATGAAAGACCCATTAACCCATAACCTTAAGGTTTTGGGTAGAGAGTGGTGTCAATCCCTTATATGGTTGGGCTCATACCTCATTGGTATTGTGTCTCCCAGTGAACCTCCTCCTTGATAGACCCAACACAATTACCAGTAGAGTCGTGCCTTTTTTGCACGACTTTAACACTGTGTAATCGATTACCAGTGTCTGAAAGCATGTGGGTAGGGATGGCAACAGGTCAGGTCGGGCATGGATAGTGCCTACCCACAACCTGACCCGCATGCAAAAAACTGTACCGGCAACCCGACCCGCTACCCGTTGGATATCCGCATAAAATAATCCGCGGATCTTTTTCAACCCGCGGATACTCGTTGGATACCCGTTTTCAACCCACAAATATTTAAAAAATATATTTTATGAATTTTTAAATAAGGTTTAAATTAAATTACAAGTTAAAGAAAACAATTTAATATATTTGCTACATATTAAAAAGACATAATGTAATTTTTAAACAAGTTAAAGAAAACAAATACTGAAAAACTTTAAAAAAAAAAATATGAGGAAGAAACACCACGTAACTAAAGTCTCAATTTAGTCACAAGATTAACCCACAAATACCTATCAATGTATGAAACAAAGAGATAAAGAACTTCCAAGAGAACACAAACAGGAACCTCAACCAAAATTTTGAAAACGAACGCAATCACATAAATCACAAAACTTAAAAAATTCAATTTGCATCAATGAACTAAAACCAAAAAAAATTGAAAACACTCATTCAAATCATAACCCCAAAATCGCGTCACCAATCAATAGGGAAGAAATCAAGAAACAAACTCTCAAAACGCGAATCAAAACGCATAAAACAAACCCCCAAAATCAGAGAACAAATAAAACCCTAATTTCAAATCCTAGATCGGAATAAAACCCCAATCAGAACCAAGAGAGAGAGGAAGAGGGAATGGAGCCTACTCACTGCACGAGCTGAACCAGAAGGAAGAAAAAAAGAGTCCTCCTTTAAGATAGAATTTTCTAATGGGATTCTATGTATATGTCTGATATCTCTATTAGGGTTTTAGGTCAAAAATAATGTAACTCCTTTTTTCTTTTTTCTTTTAAAAAAAGATAATTGAAAGGAATCTTAAGTCATTGTTATTAAAATTTCCCTTTTTTAAGAGTAATAAAAAATTTAATTTTTAAAAATATTAATTAAATTTTTATTAATATTTTTTCGGGTAACGAGTATCCGCGTGTTGGATAGTATAATACCCGCATCTGACCCGTTTAGAAGCGGGTACTAAAATACCCGCTACCTGTTACCCGCGGGTAATAAATATCTGCGGATAGTAACTATTCGTCGCGAGTTTTATCTGTGATGATTTGCGGGCGCGGATTTGTTTTCCATCCCTACGTGTGGGGAGTTCATGACTTCGCCTTTTTTATTGTGGTAGTGTAGAAGTCATGTACCCTCTACACAAATTCTTCATTTAAAGTCATGTGGTGGTTGCACGACTTGCCCATTTACATAAATAAAAATAAAATTGCCTAGATCCATAATAACGAATTAATTTTTGCCAGTAAAAAACTCATTATTTCATCAATTAAAAGACGTTTGATGCTAGAAAGAATTGGAAACATGTCATACTTGGTGGAATTTAAGAGTATTAGAGACAGTTTTCAGATTAATGAAGAGTTACAATTATTCATAAAGGGTTACAACCATTCATGAAAAGTTACAATTATTCATGAAGAGTTACAATCATTCATGACTAAATGTAAGAATCTGATATCTATTGGATTTGAAAGATGTCTGATCAATATCTATATAAAGGGATCATGTGCTTTATTGAAAGGTGAGAATTTTCTCTACATTCTATCATTCACTTAACACACAAATCAATTTGTGAGAATTTTATTCGTTTTTTACGTTAATACTAAGAGTGAGTATTATCGTTGTATTTCTTCTTAGTATCTCAAAAGAGGATTTCGTGATCCCTTTCACTCTTATAAAGGATGAAATATTGTTTTTCGGAAAGTGTGTATTCATGCCTAGAAGATTGTATCAAGTCTACATTGTTGTTCATCTTGTTTCCTTAACTTCTTAGAAAATTGTTGCAACAGTCTAAAAGTTATATCTTCTCTAAGATGACAAAAATTTGTGAGATGTCTACAAACTGTCACAAATTAGACAAGTTTGAAGGCGTTGGTTTCTGACGATGGCAAAAGAAGATGCATCTCTCGACTCTAAACGTGGCATATGTTCTAAGTTCTCCCCAACCTAAAGAAAGCAAAACTGAGACATTCGAGGAACAACAAAAAAGGAAAAAATGGGAGAATGATGTGGATTCTGCAAAAGAACTTTGGGATCAAATTGAAAACAAATACATTTCTGAAGATGCATCAAGCAAGAAATTCTTGGATATGGGATAAGATGTTATACTAGATATAAAGATTAATAGAGAAAGTGAGAAATTCAACAATTATGAATGCTCTCTTGTTTCAACTCCTATGGACCCTAGTTTAAAGATATTACCTAATCGTGGTAAAGCAGTTTCACAACTAGAATATGCAAGGGTAATAGGATGTTTAATGTATTCAATGACAAGTACAAGGCCAGATATTGCTTTTGCAGTGAGCAAATTGAGTAGATATTAGTAACCTTAGTCTATCACATTAGCTAGCAGTACGTCGAGTACTTAAGTATTTAAAGAAAACTATTAATTATGGATTAACATATAGTGGTTATCCTTCAATTTTGGAAGGATATTCTGATGCAACTTGGATTACAAATGCAGAAGATCACTCTTCAACTAGTGGTTGGATTTTCCTCCTTGGGGGAGGTGCAATTTATTTGTCATCCAAGAAACAAAATTGCATTACAAATTCCACTATGGTTTTATAGTTTATAGCTCTAACCTCGACAGGAAAGGAAGTCGAATGATTGATGAATCTCATGCTCGAAATACCATTGTTTCCCTATTTCTCTTTTTAGGAGAATTAGATTATTATAAATAGAGGGTATGAGAATGTATTTTTCGTGATTGAGAACAATAAAATAAGTCTTATTTCCAACTTGGTGTCAGAGCTCTTGATCTTGGGGCTCCATTCCGCTGCAACAATCGCACTGTCGCCGCTGTCTGATCACCGCTGCTATTGTCGTTGCCGGTTGGGGTCGTTGATAGGGTAGAAAGGTGCGGCCAACACCGGTGATCACAACGCCGTAAGTTACTCCATGAGAGGAGTCGCCACGTGCTGCCACGCGCCGGCGCGTGTACCCACTCATCCACCTATGGTGAGACCCACTCACTGCTGCCGCCATAGACAGGGTCGCTAGAGCCTCCTGAGTTTATTCCTAGGGTCGGTGACGACTCGTTTGGGCTATATTTGAGTAGATCTGAGTTTTAAGTTCTGTTTGTTTTTTCTCGATGTGACCTACTCGTCGTCGTCGCTACAGAGGAGTCGCCGGAGCCTCCTGAGTTTTTCCCTAGGCTTGGTGACAACCTGCTTTGCCTAAATTTGAGTAGATTTGAGTTTGAAGGTTTTGTTCCTTTTCTTGAGTACAGGATGTCTGAAGTAAAAAGTATTCCTTTGGGGTACCTAATGACCTACTAAATATAGGAAGTACATGTTGGTTGGATGGTCATAAATACTTACAATGGAGTCAATTTATGCGAAGAGTTCTCAATTAGGTACTGTTTTTTGTACTTTATTTTTTTACTGTATTTTCATTTTTACCGTTGTAATCCTGTTTTTACGGTTTATAAATTTTACTGCTTTCATCATTTAAAACTAAACCACAATAAAATTGGTCCTTGAGAGTCACTTCCTAGTAAAATATACTGCATAAATTTTTGTATCAAATTTGACGGTTCGCAACGCCCGTATTAGTCATCTTCTTGAAGTAACTAGAGCTCTTCTTTATCAAATGTCTACTCCAAAAAATTACTGGGGAGAAGTTGTGTTAACTGCCACATATCTCATCAACAGGTTACCCACTCGTATCTTAAATGACATTAGTCCTATAGAGTCTCTATTGTCTTTTGTTCCTTCTTCTTCCCTGACAACGAGGCTACCTAATCGAGTCTTTGGATGTGTTGTTTTTGTTCACTCTCATCATCCTCACCGTGGTAAATTAGATCCCAGAGTTAAATGTGTCTTTATTGGGTATCCTTCTAATAAAAAAGATACAAATGTTATCATCCTCAGAGTCGTCACATTTTTATCACCATGGATGTCACCTTTCATGAAACACAATCCTATTATGTCAGTCCACCACTTCAGGGGGAGAAAGCACTTGAAGTGGATGAACTCTCCTTATTGTCATTACCATGTCTGTCTTTTCAGGATGTCCAAGACCTGAGCAATGAAGCTACCATTGTCCACAATGAGGAAGAAGACGAAGAAGACATATTTTTTGGCAAAAAGTATGAAAGAGGAAAACAACCCACTTCGACTCTCGAGCAAGAAAAATTGTCTAATTCAGAGGTGAGGATCCCTGAAGATATCAATGAGGAGGAGGTAAGTATTATTGAGGATTTAGCCATTGCATTAAGAAAGCAAAGAAGATCATGTGCTAAATATCCTATTTCTCAGTATGTTTGCACTAACAATCTCTCTGATAAGCACAGAAGTTTTATTGCTGCCATTGATGCCACAGAAATTCCTACCTCAATCCAAGAGGCCACGAAACTTGAACATTGGAATCGAGCCATGAAAGAAGAGACGAATGCATTAGAAAGAAATTCAACTTAGGAGATTGTTGATAAGCCAAGAGACAAGAGGGTAGTAGGGTGTAGATGGATATTCACAGTGAAACATAAGGCAGATGGGACAATAGAAAGATATAAAGCTAGATTGGTGGCAAAAGAATATACCCAAACATATGGGATTGTGTATGAGGACACATTTGCCCCAGTGGCAAAGATGAATACAGTTCCAGTTATTCTCACTTTGGTTGCCCATTTTGGATGGGACTTACACTAGCTGGATGTGAAGAATGCCTTTCTTCATGGAAATCTAGATAAGGAAGTGTACATGGAGATTCCCCTAAGTTTTGAAGTGAAAAATGAAAGAACAAGGTAGGCCTCCTGAAGAAAGCATTGTATGGTCTTAAGCAATCCCCTAGAGCATGGTTTGGAAGATTTACAAAAGCAATGGGATACAGACAAATCCAAGGAGATCATACTCTATTCATAAAGCATTCTTCTACAGGTAAACTCAGTCTATTTCTTGTATATGTGGATGATATGATTATTGCAGGAGATGATGAAACAGAAAAATTAGCATTAAAAGATAAATTGGCAGCTCAATTTGAAATGAAAGACCTAGGAAAACTCAAATATTTTCTTGGAATAGAGGTTGCCTACTCCAAGAACGGAATTTTCATCTCCCAAAGGAAATATGTACTTGATCTCCTTAAAGAAACAGGAAAGTTGGGATGTAGAACTTCAACAGTTCCTATAGAACAAAATCACAGAATTGGAAGTGAAGAAAGTGTTCCTGTAGAAAAGCCCCAATATCTGAGATTAGTGGAAAATTGATTTATCTATCACACACAAGACCAGACATTGCTTATGTTGTGAGTGTAGTGAGCCAATTTATGCATGATCCAAGAGATAGACACATGTAAGCAGTTGACAAAATTCTCCAATACCTAAAGTCAAGTCCAGGAAAGGGGTTATTATTCAAAAGGGAAGACACATTGACTATGAAGATATATACTGATGCTGACTATGCAGGTTCTATTACTGACAAAAAATCTACTTCTGGGTATTGTGTATTTCTTGGAGACAGTCTGGTAACATGGAGAAGCAAAAAGTCAGATAGAGTACCCCGTTCTAGTGCAGAAGCTAAATTCCGAGCCCTTGCTCAAGGAATGTATGAAGGACTCTAGATAAAAATAATTTTGGAGGATCTTAAAGTCAAAGTGGAGAACCCGGTGCAACTACATTGTGACAATAAGTCTGTTATGAGTGTAGCCCATAATCCAGGACAGCAAGACAGAACCAAACACATTGAAATTGACAGACTTTTCATCAAAGATAATCTTGATAGGGGCTTTGTGATTACAATTCATGTTCCTACAGAACTTCAAATAGCAGATATTTTTACAAAAGGGCTTCTTCCTCTAGATAGATTTCAAGATTTTGTAGGCAAGTTGGGAATAATTGATATTCATTTACAAAAGGGCTTCCTCTAGGTAGAATATTCCTAATTAAAGGAAATAGATACATAATCTTTTATTTTATTTTATTTTTCTAGTTTCCCTATTTCTCTTTTTAGGATAATTAGATTATTACAAATAGAGGGTATGAGAATGTATTTTTCATGATTATAATAAAATAAGTCTTATTTTCATAATGATTTTTAACTTCTAAAATCTATAATTTTAACCTTTATAAATATAATATATTTTTTTTAAACCTATATTAACGTAGAACGAAATTTAAGCAATCACATAAAATTTGAAAATAAAACAAGTAGAAACACTTCAAACTCTAGTCTACGAGTAAAGATATTAAAGTTGCATTTATAGTCTTTAACACCGATGACACAAGATGTTGTATTGTAAGTTTAATTCTACTTAGACATTTCTAATACCGTCTGCTAATTATTGTAGGTTTAATTCCACTTAGACATTTATAATATAAAACAGTGTGTTAATTATTTTCCACATGGCCATCTACTACCGTTTCTTTTTTTAGAGACGGTGTTTCGGAGGCTGTCCAATAAACTCCTCACACACTGCATGATGGTCTTTTTCATTGCTAGTGGGTACCTTCAATAAAACATGTTTAATAAAGGGATGAGAAAATATGAATTATTGAGTATGTGAACGGTGGGAATGAATAGATATGCCAACCACCACCACTTTACTCTCCCAAATTCCTTATATAACCAATCCTTCGTGCTTCTGCCTTTCAAACTACACACAACTAAGAATTAGCTTAGAGGATCTCTGTTTTACTCTTATTTCATACCACAACAAATATATGATGACTCGTTTTCTTGAACGATTTTATGCACTTTTCCTGCTTTTCATGCATGCTGCAGGACCCGTCCTCGGATTCAACAATAGCTCTGAAATAAAGTGCATTGAGAGGGAGAGACAAGCACTCCTCAGCTTCAAACATGGCCTCGTAGATGTCCGTGGCATGCTGTCTACATGGAGGGATGATGAGAAGAGTCGAGATTGTTGCAAATGGAAAGGCATTCAATGTGACCATCAAACAGGTCATGTAACCATCCTTCGTCTCCGTGGTTCCTTTCCACAATATTTGACAGATGCAGTCAATATGACTTCACTGTTTGCCTTGCAAACTATTCAACATTTGGATCTCAGCAACAATTTTTTTATAGAGAGTCACATCCCCCAACTCATCGGCTCACTTACTAACTTAAGATATCTCAATCTCTCTAATTCTCATTTTAGTGGCAGCATTCCTACCCAACTTAGAAGCCTTACACATTTAAGGTATCTCGACCTCAATTATAATACTCTTGATGGGAAACTCCCTCGTCAACTTGGAAATATGTCACAGTTGAGATACCTTGATTTGAGTGGTAATTCATTTTCAGGAGCACTCCCTTTTCAGGTTGGGAATCTTCCTTACTTGCAAACTCTTAGACTTGGTGGTGATTTTGATGTCAAACCTAAGGATGCAGACTGGCTGTCTAATCTCTCTTCCCTAACACATCTTGCCATCGATGGTTTACATAACCCTGACTGGTTGCATATGATTCATTATCCAAAGCTAAGAGAGTTGAGACTAGTTGATTGTTCTCTTTCAGATACCCATATTCAATCTCTGTTTTATTCACGTTCCAACTTTTCCAATTCTCTTACCATCCTTGACCTTTCTTCTAATATGCTCACATCCTCAACATTTCAGTTATTATCTAACTTTAGCCTTAATCTTCAACAGCTTTATCTTTCTCATAATAACATTGTTTTCTCATCTCCAGTCCACTCAACCTTTCCTTCTCTTGTGATCCTTGATCTTTCCAATAATAACATGACATCATCGGTCTTTCAAGGTATTTTCAACTTCAGTTCAAAACTTCAAAATCTTTATTTGCAAAGATGTAGTCTTGGGGATGATAGTTTTCTCATGTCAGCTATTTCAATTACGAATTATTCGTCTTCTCTTGTCTCGCTTGATCTCTCCTTTAATCTATTGAAATCATCATCCATATTTTACTGGCTCTTCAACTCCACCACCAATCTTCGTACACTTAAACTTGATCATAACATGTTGGAAGGTCCCATTCCAGATGGATTTGGGAAAGTAATGAACTCTATTGAAGTTCTTGACCTCTCTGGTAACAAACTGCGAGGCGAGATTCCATCTTTCTTTGGGAACATGTGCACATTGCAGAGTTTATACCTCTCAAACAACAAGTTGAGTGGGGAAATTTCCCATTTCTTTCGGAATTCATCATGGTGCAACAGACACGTGTTTCAGAATTTGTATTTATCTTATAACAACATTACAGGCACGTTACCTATGAACATTGCATTGCTATCTGAGTTGGAGGGCTTGCTTTTGGATGGAAATTGCTTGGAGGGTGATGTCACTGAATCCCATCTTTCAAACTTTTCCAAATTAAGGTACTTACATTTGTCAGAAAACTCCCTATCTCTAAAAATAGTCCCTAACTGGGTTCCTCCTTTTCAAATAATAAGCTTGGGACTAAGATCTTGCAAGTTGGGTCCTAGATTTCCTAGTTGGCTCCATACTCAACGCTTCTTAGATTTTCTGGATATTTCTAATAATAGGCTTAATTGTTCAGTACCAAAATTGTTTTGGAACAACCTTCAAGATGTGGGATATTTGAATATGTCTCAGAATAATTTCACTGGTGCAATTCCTAATATGTCAATGAAGCTTTCCAGTACACCATTTATAATTCTGAATTCGAATCACTTTGAAGGCGAAATTCCATCGTTTTTACTACAAGCTTCAGAGTTGAAGCTTTCTGACAATAAATTTTCAGATCTATTTTCATTCAGATGTGACCAAAGCAGCTCTGAATTGACTTTTTTAGATTTATCAAATAATCAATTAAAGGGACAACTCTCAGACGGTTGGAAATCTATAGATCGATTGGTGTGGCTTGATTTAAGCAACAATAAATTGTCAGGGAAGATTCCTGTGTCCATGGGCAACCTCGTTATATTGGAAGTCTTGGTCTTACGGAACAATAACCTAACGGGTGAATTACCTTCAAATTTGAAGAACTGCAACAATTTAATTACATTGGATGTGGGTGAAAATATGTTGCTTGGTCCAATACCATCATGGATCGGAGAAAGTATGCAGCAATTACAAATTTTGAGCATGCGAAAGAATCACTTTTCTGGAAATCTTCCTAGTCAACTCTGTTATTTGGAGGATATTCGATACTTGGATCTTTCGAGGAATATGTTATCAAAAGGAATTCCATCATGCTTAAACAATTTGACTGCAATGATTGCAAACATAGACGTCTGGGGTGAAAGTTTTATAAATTTGGTTGATATGAATGGTATAACTTATGCAAGTTTTCCTTCCGGCGACTATACCCTTAACATAAGCCTAATTTGGAAAGGTGTGGAACAGGGGTTCAAGAATCCAAAGTTAAAGCTTATGAGCATTGATCTTTCAAGTAATAAGTTGACAGGTGATATACCAAAAGAGGTTGGATATTTACTTGGGTTAGTTTCTTTGAATTTATCAAGAAATAATCTGAGTGGAGAAATTCCTTCAGAGATAGGAAATTTAAGTTCACTAGAGTCGCTTGACTTATCAAGAAATCATATCAGTGGGGGAATTCCTTTCTCACTTTCTCAAATTGATTTTCTTGGCAAGTTAGATTTGTCACACAACTCTCTCTCTGGAAGAATACCATCAGGAAGACACTTTGGAACTTTTGATGTCTCTAGTTTTGAAGGGAATGTTGGTCTTTGTGGTGAACAACTTAACAGAACTTGTCCTGAAGATGGAAATCAGACAACAATAAAGCCTCAAGAACATGGAACAGTCAATGATGATGAAGATAATGCTTTCTATGAAGCACTGTATATGAGCATGGGGATTGGATATTTCACTGGATTTTGGGGCTTATTAGGGCCAATGCTACTTTGGCATTCTTGGAGAAATACTTATCTGAGGTTCCTAAACAGATTGACAGATGGTATATGTCAATAATATGCATGCCAAGTGTTGTTGGTGCTCTGATTACAAGAAAAAGGTATGTTAGTTATTTATATCAAAAATGGAATACATATTTAACTTACAAATTCAGTAATCACTATTTACAATAACACTTAAGGCTTTAACTAGTGTGTAACTTAGAGAGACGAAAAAAAGAAAAAAATAGTTTTCATGATTGAACTGTGTTTAATTTTGTTCAATAATCCAATGATAAAATAGTTATTTGTATCACATGTAACACCCCTTAAAGGATATATTAATAATAATAATAATAATAATAATCTTGAAGCATAAACCTTATGAAAGTGTTTATTTTTTATTTTTTTAATATACCACACATAAACAAACCATACACCCATCATAAGTTCATACATTACAACAAACCAAATCTTAATTGTTTCTTAAAATAACAAAATCAAACAAACATAAATAAGAAAACATTATGAAAATCCCAACAAGTTTTATTCCCGTCTCTCTCTCGAAGAGCTATTCCAATCCAGCTTTATCTGCAATACCATCTACTCCCGTACAAGTACGATCATCGTAGGTGGAAACCACAACCACAACATTTCAGGGTGAGTAACCAGAAATATCACATCATAAACCCATTACATATAAACTATAATAATCCCATGATTTAATATAAATCGACACACATAACATTGTAGACTAGTCTTTCATAAACAATGTCGTTTACTTGTAATTCGTCGTCATAACCTGCTCTCAATAACAGGCGACCCGAGCCGTCTTCCATCGCGACTTCAGACCTATTTCCCCGACTCCTCAAGGACTAACGAGTAAAAACATCAATACTACGCGTAACGATGCACTATACTCAACACGAGTCGAAGTCATTGGGCGAGACATTCACCTTCTCGCGCAGAAGAAGGTGACACTCGAATCTCAGTCCCACGCGAGACTAGTATAAATGCTCAAAAGACAGACGAAGTTACTAGTAAATAACATAGTGTATATACCACTTCCAACAGAATAAACGTGCTCAATCACGAATTCATACATATTCTCAATAACATGTATAAACAAACCAATATTGGATCAAGGAAATAACCAACAATTCTCAATAATTGTTTCAAAATACTCCACGGATTCATACATTATCGCCGAACGTTATTTTCAACTCTGATGCTGCCTGGACGAACGTTCTGGGTCAATCATCATCAAAGGCCGAACGCTGCCTATGGACACCAAACGTTATAAAACAGAGCCCCAAAGGACGAACGCTCAAGGTCAAGCGTAATCAGGTCGAACGCTACAAATCGAGCACCATAATAGATTGAGCATTATTTGGTCGAACGCTAAAAACGAGCACCACAGATTATATACTATTCGGACGAACGCTTAACCGAACATCTTACTGGATTTAACACTATCAGACCGAACGTTAAAACCGAGCACTATTCGAACGAACGTTCAAAGATTAAACCTAGTTCAAACACTACCTTTGACGAGCACCTCCTGAGGATTAACATCATCGAGAACGAACGCTCACAATCACAATTAAACCAAGACCGAACCTTCACAATCCAAACCTAAGAATACCAACTTAAAGCCGAACGCTCAAGATTGCTACCCAAGAATTCTAAGTTAAGAACGAACGCTTATACTCACTAATATCTCAATACCGAACACTCAAAATCAAACACTATTAATCCGGACACCATTAGGACGAACGTTTTGGTTCTTGTCGAACCCCTAGGTCGCTTTGCCGGACACCTAAAGTATTGCCGGACCCCTAGTTCTAGTGAGTTTCCACATCCCTTTGAGGTTCAAGCAAAGACCAAAGATGACTTTCTTTCCTTGCGTAGCAGTGCTTCCCACAATTCAAAACTACACTCCCAACCTATGATTTAGTATAGTATATGTATATTCCTCCACTCTCTCACACATAATATGGTTTATATAAGATGGTAGGGTTCTCAATAAGTCCTGCTCATGTTTTGTACGCACCATGCAACTTAACTATATGTTTCTTTTACTTAACTCTATAATCTATCCAAAACCCTACAAAACAAAAGAAGCCAAGCTATGGAAAAATATTTCAACACCTACTGCCGACAATGTCACCTTTAGAAATTCCAATCATGCAAAAAGAGGAAGCACAAGTACAAATCTATGCTCTCTCTCTCCTATCAAAAATATGAAAAGCCAAAAGCATAAAAAAAAACTTTAGAAAATTCCCTTCAAGCTTCTTACACTTTCACGTGCTCTACCCAACAAAGCCTTCTCACCTTTATTTTATTTTTATCACTATAAGACCCATACCTCCCCACCAATGAAAATAAAACAACTAGGAAACATTACTCAACCATTCTTTCAAACAATTTTCTAAAATTAAGATAACATTAGATCTAATTAATTTATTTTATTTACTTTCTTAATATTTTCATTACACAAACATATCATAATTAATTATTTAGTAACACAAAATATAGGAAAATAAAAGTATATTTTTATTTTAGACAGGTCTTACATCACATCACGTAACATATTTTATTAGATAACTTTTTTACGTTAAAAGAAGAATAACCAGTTTTTTAACTAAGATTTTTTAAAATGACTAAATTTTATTTGGTTGCTAGAAAGCATTATTATAATATTAATTTATTATCAATTTAAATTATTTAATAAAAATAATATAAAATTTTTTGGAAAAAATGTTTCATTTTAATTCATAAAAATTAAATTCTCATATTTTGATGAGCATATTTTATATTGTAGAATGAATATCATATATTGATAGTTTTTTTTAACATATTTATTCTAATTTTACAACATATAGTGTGAAGAATATATTAAGCTTTTTTAATCTTCTATAATATATATATATATATATATATATATATATATATATATATATATATATATATATATATTATATTAATAAAAATACATGTGTTATATATGTGTGTTTTTTTTATTATGAATAATTAATTTAATTTTAAAAAATAATTAAATTTAAATAAAGAGTCATTTTAAAAGATAAAGTTACAAAATAATTATTTAAATTTTAAAATGATTAAATTTAAATTAATAGTAATTTAAAGAGCAAATATAATAAGATAACCATTTCAATTTAATAAAACAGATAATGAAAAATGAAATTGAACAAAAGTTGTGAACATTTATATAACTATATGAATATATTTGCTTCTTCACTCTCAATATTTTTTTCTTTTTGCATTTATATGTTGTGCGCTTAGTACAAACATAATTTTGAGCAGACATTAGGAAAACACAATGGTCACGATATAACATATTTATCTTATTTTCAATAATTTATACGTATTTTTTATAGTGTGACTATTATCATTATTATTATTATAAAAGATGACGAGGAACATTATAAAAAATTGCTCGTTTTCTTTTTTTTAACGAGAAAATTACGTTATTGATACTCTTGTGATATAAAAAAAGTTATATTTATGGGAAATAGAGATATTATTTATATAATTTATTGAAACAGTTACTGTTTAATTATATGTAGAATTCAGATACTGAATTACATTCATTTACAATTTGACAAACACAGATACAATTCCGTCTTTATTTATGTTGTAATAAACGACATTAATGGTTGTACATTAATGGTTGTCGAAAATAACTGTATTCATATACAAGTGCAAGATATGTATTTATTGTTATCGTTTGAATGTTTTGATGTAAGTAATTTAAGTCAAAATCTTGTTTCTAGAGACTATGATTTGACTGAGTTGTTTTGCATAATATATTTGTAAAGATGTTTCCTTTTAATTCAAGTTCGTGTGATCCGAAGTCTTATCGTTTTATATTTTATTTTCAACATCATTTTTCCTACTTCTCACATCTAACATCTCTAAAGTATGATTGAAGATACCCATTTATTTCTAGTTAAGGGTCTTGTGTCGCAGAGAAAGATAATAATGAATACAGTTATTTTCGATAATAATGAATACAGTTATTTTCGATATTAATATGTCAATTCATAAATTTAATAAATTTATTTAAACATTATTTTCTCTATTTGAACGTGCTCCTTCTTTGGATTGAGAGACCATCAAATCAAAGATTCCTTGCTTAGACTCGTGTGGATACGATTGGAACGACAGTGGCTAGAGTAGCGGGTGATGGGAAGGAAGAAGAGGAATTTGATGGTCTAAGATGTGTCCTGCTTGACGAGGCAAATGACGACATTGCCATGCATGAGAGTAGAGATGAGGACAGAGCTGGAACTTTTGATGAACACGACGAAGATGGTGAGCCTAGAGAGGATAGCTAGGGTTTCGAAATCATTAATTTGTTCAAAGCTCAATTGATTTGTTTATCCCCAAAATCCCTAAGTCTTAAAACCCTAAACCCCTCTCTTCTTTCTTGTGATTGGAACACCCTGATTCTTAGCACAGAACGTTGCATTGTTAGGAGATTGAGATTGAAGCGAAGGCGCTGCGTTTTGAGAAGATTAAGGCTTCTGAAAGTTCAAGATTAAAAGTTTCCACGGGTGAAATTGCTATACAACCTCAAGGTTTTCGTTTTTCTTTGCTGTAGTTCAAGATTTTTCTCCCTTCAATGTCTTTGCTCAGCATGGTAATTATTTTCCATATAAGGTCAATAATAAATATTAAAACTTATGACATGTAGAAGGGTTACTTTTTTTGGTCAACTTCCACACTTAGCCGTGAATCAGATTCAAGTGATGAATAAATATTTCCTCTCTGTTAACAACCAGTATGTGGATTAAGAAGTCCATCTTTGCAAATGGGTAATTTTAACCATTCATGTCTATCTTCTATATTATGTAGGAACTCAGCATTGGTGAACTGGGTTGTTGAGATCTTTCTTTTTAGAATATCAATTTTCAACTTCTTGTTAGGAATTCTTTATTATTTTTTATCATCATTTCATTAATAGGTGCCTTCAATTTTGGGGTTTCTTTTTGTCATGTTAATACAGGGTTTCATCACAAATAATGAAAGGGCATTAGAGGAGCCATTTGTGGATGAAGAGGATAATTATAGCGGTGTTGCATGTTTGAATGTGATAGCAAAACGAATTGCTACAGTTTTTGCTTCTTTAAGAGGATTATTGTTGCGGTAATACTAGAGATTTGACATCTTCATTTCTTATTCTCAATGTTTTTTTTTTCTTTTGGAATGATGGAATTTTGACAATGAAGTTTCAATTTCCCTTGTATCCAAATATTTTCTGTGTCCTTTTTTTTTTGCAGATATTTGTTGATTTCCTTTAGAAAAAGGAACAGGACAAAAGCCTTTAAGGATTATATTTTATAGGTATGTATTTTTAATGTATGTTAATTATGATGCAGGGGTTACTTTTTTAAACATTATAGTTTGTTCTGTCATCCAACACGATTTGATTTTTATCTCTACAGTCATGTCGGTATCCAGGTTGAACATAATATATCTATTCTATGCGTAGCTTATGATTAGAATGATATAAATAAAGATATCCTTGATTTCTTTCTTCTATTTGTTTTTAGAGGCGGTTTGGTTTTTACTATTTAACCATTTAACCTATTTAGATTACTTAGTGTGTTTATAAAGAAATTTACTTATTGTGTTTCAGTTCAATCATTTCTATAAGAATAAGAATCAATTAAAAATGAAAAACGCTTTATCAGTTTTCTGTTAACTGTTCTAACTATATAGTATTTATAATTTGTATATTAATGCGGGTGCTTCTTGCTACAGTGATGAAGCGGTTTGAGATTGTAGAGCTGGTGGAGAATTTGAAGGCATCAAATAGTCAAATAAATTTCTTTTTGGTAATATTTTACATTCCAACATTTTATATGTACCAATATTTTACCCTCCACTTAATACTTTTTTATATATCAACTTTGCAATTAATTACTGCACACCCTCATATAGCTTTCAGAAAAGTAAAAGAGTAAACAACAGACAAACATAAATTATCAACTACATTCTTCAAGAGAAAAATCATGTTATCTTAGTAAATGTATATTTTTATTCTCATAAAGGTTGTTCCTTCTAGTTGTGTTCAATGGTTTATGGATAGTGAGTATGGCTTTCATCAAATGTGTCTCATTATTTGTAATATTTGTGAGATTATAATTATTAACTCTCATTAATATAATTTTAAGTTTTATATGATTAGTTGACTAATTAATTTCATATTTCATATGATACTCTAGAGTAAATCATAAGGTTTTAAAAATGAAAGAAAATTGTTGTGTTATTTTTCTAATTATATATTCTTATAACTAATATTATCTACACATTTATATTATAATTAATTTATTAATTTGATTTATGTTACTGGTTTGATTTTGAACCCAGTAAGTTATACATATTATACTATTTGCCAAAGAAATTAATTTTAATGTTTGAATACTAAATTAGAAATTAATGTGATTAAATAATTGATTAATTAAAGATAAAATGTTATTACATTATTTGTTAGCTCTAAAAATATAAATAATGTGAAGATGCAATATTAGAAAATATTTTAGTTATGACAAAAGCTTTGGACTTAGTCAAAGTTGTTTCGATTTTGATTATGGTGAAGAAAGTCAGTATAGTTGGTTGTCTATGTAGACCTACATAATTATCATAGTATAATATTACAAATCATTTTCTTATATATAAGTAGTAAATGTTCAAATTTTACTTTATTACCTTTACTAAAAAAACTTACTTGTATAATATTTTGTTTCCAGATTGGCAGTTTGATGTATCAGCCTCTACATTTTCGTTGTCTTCTATTGGTGGTGGTGATATTTACACGCTGAGAGTAGACTCATTAAAAGAACTTTTCAGAACTTATACCATTGAATCGACTCATTAAGGCTTTGGAGAAGTTTATATCTTCATCTATATCATCTATTGGTTTTTCTAAATTCTGTCTATTGTCAAATGATTATATCCTCAATATCTCATGATTCATGGTCACATGCGCATCAGTTGGTTCATTTATATATAGGAAGTCACCTATTGAGTAAGAGAATGAGTGTCATTGCAAATTAATATTTGTTTTGTTAAATAACAAAAAGTTGTTGTTTGTGACTGACATGCATTCGGTATTTTGGTTCTTTTTCCAATCCTTTTTTCTTAACTTAACGTTTATTTCTGGTCAATTTGATTTTTAGGACTTCATTTAGTATGACTTTTGTTAGATGTTAAGTTGAGTCACTACAAGAATGATTGAAATTACCGACGGTCATAATTCCTCGGTAATGTATAAAATCCGTCGGTAATTAACATTTACCGATGGCTTACCGACGGCCAAAATACCGTTGGTAAAAACGTTGTTGGTAAACTTTACCGACGGATTTTTGGCCGTCGGTAATTACCGAAGGCTTTTGGCCGTCGGTAAATCCGTTGGTAAATGTCGCGACCTGGTTCATCTTTTACCTCTTCCTTCGTCGCTGTGTAAATTTTGTTTTCCATTTCCACGAACTCCACCACCAAAACGGCATCACGCGAGTAACAAACTAGTTTCCAAAGTATCAAACAACCAATTTATTTTCAATAGTTAAAATTATAGTGAATCATGGAGAGTTTTTCTGCAATTCTCAGATTTGTAAGATAAATGTTTCTAATCGTTTCAATGTGGTGGAAAGAACGGTGGTAGAGGGCAGCGGTGGTGGAGAGAACGATGGTAGAGGACAGCGGTGGTGGAGGGAAGCGGTGGTGGAGGGCAGCGGCGGGAGGGCAGCGGCGGGAGGGTAGTGACGGTGGAGAGCAACGATGATGGAGAGTAGCGGTGGAAAGCAGCGGTGGTGGAGAGCAGCGGTGGTGGAGGGCAACGGTGGTGGAGGACAGCGGCAGTGGAGGGCAGTGACGGTGGAGAGCAGGTGGAGATTTCTTTACTGATTGAAATGAGAGGAGAAATACTTCGTTTACCCACATATATTGGCACTGGATGCGAACTGGTTTCGAAAAATTCTGATTTTTTACCGACGGCCAAAAGCCTTCGGTAATGTCATCCACGAAATAATGGGCGGGAAAAATCCCGCTCTTTTTACCGACGGCCAAAAGCCTTCGGTAAATCCGTCGGTAATGCACATAAAAATACCGTCGGTAATTCCGTCGGAAATTAAGATATATTGACGGATATTGATCCGTCGGTAATATTAATATTTTTTGTAGTGTGTGTTTCTGTTAATTGGGCTTAGCCCATTCTGTATTTAGGGTTTAACCCTTATCTAACTCGTTCCCTTAATTGTGTTATTTCTTTTACCAAAGATTCTGTTTGGTTGCAGGACCGGAGTTCGAAACACATGATTGGCACAGGATGTGAGTCTCATGGCCTATATCATCTCAGCCCTTCTCCACATGTTGGCGTAATCATGGAGTCACCATCCCTTCTTCATGCTCAATTAGGTCATCCCAGTCTTACCAAACTGCACACTACAATAAAAGTACGTATTAGCGAAGGCTTATTACCGACGGCCTTCATGCCTTCGGTAATGTATTAGTAAAATTGAATAGCGAGGGGCTTTTGCCCTACGGTAATGCCTCCGATGTTTTAAGTTCAAAATTTGAGTACATGTTGCTCAAATTCCCCAAATTTCCCAAAAGCAGAACTCTATCCCTTATTCGTCGAACTCACTCTTGACTTAGGGTTGCATCTTTGGTGGCAGTCATCTGGTTCGACGCTGTGGTTTGACGGCACGAGTTTGGTGGTGTGGACGCTGACGGAGGTTTGTTGCTGGGTGGCGCTCTTCCATTCCCTACTCTCTGTTTGAAGCGGTTCGTTGGTTTGAAGCTTGAGGTTGTCGCCCTAAGGCAGTTTGAAGCGGTTGCTGTTGTGGACGCTAACGGCGATTCGTTGGTGGCTGGTTTGCGGCTAGGGTTTGTGTTTTGGTCCTTGTGAGTGTTGCGATAGTGGTGGGGGTTGTTGAGGGTTGGCGTGTTGAGGGCTTTGCAGTGAAGTGGTGTTGGTTTGGCGACTTGGTTTGGGATTGGGTCGTGGATGTTGTTGTCGGAGATGTCAAGGCGGAGAAGGAGGCAGAGGGAGGATATCTGCTACGAAATCTCGCTAAAGAAGTTATTGTGGGAAAGATAGAGGAGTTCGAGCGATTTTCGTGGAGGTCAAGGAAGCGGAGGTACACTAGTGGGGAGAGATAATCAATTGGACCACAGAGGTTGAGGGAAGGGAGGAAGAGGCCCACCATTCTGTCTTTTGGGTTCCCTTCTCATTTGTCTCCCTTTATGGATTCATTCGAAGCTTTGAATGATTTGTTTCGCTCGTATTTTTTTTTTGTTTGGATGCTTTTTTATGCTTATTTCTCATTTAAAGCTCAAATTTTTATATAATTGATGTACTTGTGGCTGGTTTACATAAGTAGGTTACAGCATTCGGAGGCAGTTCGCCTTTGTGGATTGCGACGTTCTTTGTTCCCTTTGGATGATAGTTTTTGGATTTTTCATGGATGTTTATTTCTTAGAAGATTATGTGGGATTCGTTCTCGTGTTTTCCTCTGTTATTTGATATCTTGATTTTGTTTGGTATTTTTTTTTTCTTCTCTTTTTAATTCTTGGATGACATTTGGTTGGAGTTTTCTGTATTCCACTGCTTTGAGGAAATTTATACAACCTCGTTGTAGCTAAATGTTTCAAGGTCATATGTTCCCTGTCTATACAATTTTAACCCATTCTGATTAAAGGTAACTTATTCTGCTTCTATGATGGAAGTTTAGTTCCTTTCTGGTGACATTACCACTCTTGTGTCACTGGATGAATACTTTCTTGCAAAGTATTCTTGAATTTGTTATTCCTTAAGAAGATTTGTGTGTTACGGTGGGCCTAATATGCTGTTGTATGTTATGTTAATTTAGGGTTTTTGGTTTTGTAGTTTTAATTGAGCTTTGTGCATTTGTTGATTCTTTGGGTTATGCTCTTAGTTTTAACGCTTACTTTTTCATGGGTTAATTGGTTTAAGTTTATCTTTTCCAGGTTATGCTATCGATTCTCTGTTGGGGTATGCACACATCTGGGTTGCATTCCCTTGCCAAATGTTGGTTACTTTGGCGGATGGTTTTGTCCATGCCATGGTTCCCATTACAATATTTCTGGCAGAATTAGGAAGGGACCGACACTCTACAATCTAGAGGTACCATGAACATTACACCCTTAATGTTAGCCTGTCGTTGAAAATTTAATGCTTTCACTAAGAAAACACTCATTGGCTTGCACAACACTAGGTGATTTCTCCTAAAAGTGTAAGCAATGTTGTTCTTGATGCACCAGAGGCAGTGTTGTTGCAATTGCTTTGTCAAATTGTTCAAGGTAACTATTGTTCCTTGTTTTTTAATGTTTAATTAGTTGAGAAATTTACAATAACTTGTGTGCATAGGCACATCTATTTTGCATTTGCATTTTATGTCTCACTACTATCAGTTACTAAAGTGCTACTTGTTAGGATATTTGAGTTTATGTAGTCTCTTTTATATGAAGTAAATTACACTTGCGCCCTCAGTATTTATCTGAAATAAAGTTTCCCACGTTCTTCCTGGTTCCAATCCTCTTCACTTGAAAACAAAATGGACATCTCAAAGTTCAATAAATTGACTATGCTTGGTGTGTTTAATTTGAAAAGAAAGGTGGGATTTTAGATGGAGTGAGAAGGAAAACGTGGCATGATTTGGTATAAATGTGCTTAACTTCTCTCTGTTCAAAGTTTTAGACTAATAAAAAAAAATTTATGATAAATAAGGAAAACAAAACTCTTATATATATATATATATATATATATTTATATATATATATATATATATATATATATATATATATTAAGTCTTAAGGTTTTATTAAAAACTGTATTAAGTCTCTTTTAACTATTGAAAATGATTAACTAATTTTTTGTTCCAAAATCATGCATTTGGAGTAAAGTTGTTTGACTTTTTATTTGATGAACTTAAAGTTTAATAATCTTTAACAGGTTCTGCTACTAATAAAGTATTATATATTACATTATGTTCTTATAATTATTTTGGTATTAATAAACGTATAATAAACGATAAAAAAAGTTGAAGCTATAAATTTTGGTATTAATTAAAATGTTAGAAGGATTTGGAAACACTTTTACTTTCTCTTTTTATATAAGTGATTTTTTTGGTGCAGATGTTGCAATTTGGCTGCAAGGAAGGGATGAAACACTTGTTTAGTAAAAGGATGGGAAGGATTTAACAAGTCTTCAACTACTTTCCAAAATACCACAGATTTTTCAGAGCCCGAATCAGTTAGGTCTTTTTGAAGAGAATCTTCAGTTGTTTTCTTATTTAGAAGTAGATTTTAAATGTTTTTCCTATGTACTGAAGTGTAAGAAGTTGTAGTGTTGTAATTTTGTGGCAACAAGTATCTTATGTAAAACACTACAAGTTGTAGTGTTGTGGCAGCAAGTATCTTATGTATAACACTACAAATATATTATGCAATATCATTTGATATCTCGTTTTCAACTGTCCTTCTCCAGTAAAAATATCAGTGGTTAGTTTGATTTGATGTCATAAAAAACTTCATAATCTAAACTAGTGGAAGGAAACTAGGGCCTTTATGCTTTGGTAATTACGGAAGGCTTTTGCCCTTCGGTAATTACGGAAGGCTTTTGCTCTTCGGTAATTACCGAAGGCTTTTGGCCTTCGGTAATTACCGAAGGGCAAAGGCCGTCAGTAATGGTTTGCGACAAACGATTTATCGACGGGCAATTGACTGTCGCGAATCCGTCGGTAATGCTTATTACCGGCGACTTTTTTGCTGTTTCAGACGGATGTAGGCCGTCGGTAATGCCCTTTGTTTTGGTACTGTGCAGCAACTTGTTCCGAGTCTGTCCAAATTATCAAGTTTGTCGTGTGAGTCTTGTCAGTTAGGTAAACATACTCGTAGTTCCTTTCCTCGTAATGTTTCACAACGAGCGTCATCCCCATTTTCATTGGTTCATTCTGATATTTGGGGACCTAGTCGTGTTAAGTCAACTTTAGGATTTCAGTATTTTGTTACCTTTATTGATGACTATTCCAGATGTACTTGGTTGTTTCTCGTGAAGAATCGTTCTGAGTTGTTTTCTATTTTTCAAAATTTTTTCAATGAAATAAAAACTCAGTTTGGGGTTTCTATTCGCACTTTAGCAGTGATAATGGTCGTGAATACCTTTCTCAATAGTTTAAACATTTTATGGCTTCTCATGGCATTCTTCACCAAACCTCATGTGCTTATACCCCTCAACAAAATGGGGTGGCTGAGCGTAAGAATAGACACCTTATTGAAACAACTCATACCCTTTCATTCATGGTCAAGTACCCTCATGTTTTGGGGGTGATGCTGTTCTCACGGCATGTTATCGTATCAACCGCATGCCATCTTTCGTCCTAGAGAACAAAATCCCTCATTCTATCTTATTTCCTCAAGACCCTCTGCATCCATTACCTCTTAGAGTTTTTGGGTCTACATGTTTTGTTCATGATTTTACTCCTGGTCTTGATAAGTTATCTCCTAGGTCTCACAAATGTGTTTTCTTAGGATTTCCACGGTCACAAAAGGGCTATAAGTGTTTTTCCCCTTCCCTCAATCGTCATTTTATCTCTACTGATGTCACTTTTGATGAATCTTCTTTTTACTTTACACATTTATCTTCTAGTTCTGTACCTCTCCCTGTTACTGTTGATATTCCTCTTATCTGTGATCCTCCTGGTGATGCTCCACCCATTTTGTCTCCTCCTTCTTTAGACTCTCATTCACCACAGGATTGTCCTTCACCACCACCCCTTCAGGTTTATAGTCTTCGTCTTTGTCTCCCTCATGACTCACTTCCAGTGTCGCCTCCTGTGTCTCCTCCGGCTCCAGCAACTGAGTCTGACTTGCCTATTGCCCTCCGTAAAGGTATATGCTCTACCCGTAACCCTTCCCCCCATTATACTGTTCTTAGTTATCACAAATTATCTCCATCTTTTTACACTTGTCTCTCATCCATTTCTTCTGGGTCAATTCTTAAATCTGTGGGTGATGCCTTAACTCATCCTGGCTGGCGTCAAGCTATGCTGGATGAATTAAGTGCTTTACAGAAAAGTGGAACTTGGGAGCTTGTCCAATTACCATCTGAAAAGTCTGTTGTTGGTTGCAGGTGGGTGTATGCTATCAAGGTTGGCCCTGATGGCACAATTGATCGTCTGAAAGCTCGACTGGTTGCCAAAGGCTACACACAGATTTTTGGTTTGGATTATGGTGATACTTTTTCTCCAGTGGCAAAAATGACCTATGTTCGCCTATTCATTGCCATGACTGTTCTTCGACAATGGCCTCTTTACCAACTTGATGTCAAAAATGCTTTCCTAAATGGTGATTTGCATGAAGAAATTTATATGGAGCAATCGTCTGGCTTTGTTGCTCAGGGGGAGTCATCTGGATTGGTATGTCGTCTTCGCAAATCCTTATATGGCCTAAAACAATCTCCTCGGGCCTAGTTTGGTAAATTCAGCTGTGTTGTTCAACAATTTGGTATGTCTCGCAGTGAAGCGGATCATTTAGTGTTCTATCGCCACTCAAGTGCTGGATGTATTTACTTAATAGTGTATGTCGATGATATTGTTCTCACAGGAAGTGACTATCTCAGCATCTCTCAGATGAAACAACACCTTTGTCATCATTTTCAAACCAAAGATCTTGGCAAACTCCGATACTTTTTGGGTATTGAAGTAGCACAATCCAATGATGGTATTGTTATATCTCAGAGGAAGTATGCGTTAGACATTTTGGAGGAAACAGGGTTAATGAACTGTAAATCTGTTGAGACACCTATGGACCCTAACATCAAACTCCTACCAAATCAGGGGGAGCCTTTCTCAGATCCTGAACGGTACAGAAGATTAGTTGGTAAATTAAACTATCTTACTGTTACGCGTCCTGACATTTCCTTCGCAGTTAGTGTGGTGAGTCAATTTCTAAACTCCCCGTGTGAAGACCATTGGAATGCAGTTGTTCGCATACTGAAGTATATTAAAGGATCACCTGGAAAAGGTTTGCTATATGGCCCTAACACCGATACAAAAATCGTTTGCTATTCAGATGTTGATTGGGCTGGTTCCCCTTCTGATAGGAGGTCTACTTCTGGATATTGTGTCTCTATTGGTGGCAACCTGATATCTTGGAAAAGTAAGAAGCAAAGTGTTGTGGCAAGGTCCAGCGCAGAAGCAGAATATAGAGCTATGGCATCTGCTACTTGCGAGCTTGTGTGGCTTAAACAATTACTTAATGAATTGAAATTTGGAGATGTCACTCACATGACACTTATATGTGATAATCAAGCTGCTCTTCATATTAGCTCTAACCTTGTCTTCCATGAGAGAAGCAAGCACATTGAAGTTGATTGTCATTTTATTAGAGAAAAAATCATATCCGGAGATATCAAGACTGAGTTCGTTAACTCAAGCAACCAGTTGGCAGACATATTCACCAAGTCCTTACGAGGACCTAGAATTGACTATCTTTGTAACAAGCTTGGAACATATTATTTATATGCTCCAGCTTGAGGGGGAGTGTTAGATGTTAAGTTGTGTGTTTCTGTTAATTGGGCTTAGCCCATTCTGTATTTAGGGTTTAACCCTTATCTTACATTATAAATAAACCACCCTATGTGTATGCTAAACACATAAGGGAGGTTTCTCCTAATCTTCTTTACTATATTCAACAACTTTAATGCCTAAGGATGGTGCCACCATTTTATTTGTGCTAAACATATATACCTACCATGATATTTGCATTGCCATAATTGAGATACTTTTAAGTATAAACTTTTGAAATTAACTTTTGTTTTTTGGTTCAACAAATTGTGCAGCGTTAGAGTTCACTAGTAATTCAGCACTATCCGTATATAACTTAGTTATGTCATTTTTATATACGAATTTTTTTCTGAATGTAATTCGTATGTAACATCCTTTTATGTACAGATTTTGGACATTACATACAAATTTTGGCCTTATGTAATTGCGATTTTTCTTAATGGTACTGAATATGTAAATTATGAATTTCTTAATTTTTTGTCTCATAAAGGTATTGTTCATGAACTAACATGTGTTAACACCGTTCAACAAAATGAGGTTGCTGAAAGAAAGAATTGTCATCTTCTTGAAGTAACTAGAGCTCTGCTTAAACTATGTTAACTGTCACATATTTCATCAATAGGTTACCCACTCGTATCTTAAATGACATTAGTTCTATAGAGTCTCTATTGTCTTTTGTTCCTTCTTCTTCCATAATAATGAGTCTACAGTTGAGTCTTTGGATGTGTTGTTTTTGTTCACTCTCATCATCCTAACTGTGGTAAATTAGATTCCAAAGCTCTTAAATGTGTCTTTATTGGGTATCATTCTAATAAAAAATGGTACAATTGTTATCATCCTCAAAGTCGTCGTGTCTTTATCATCATGGATGTCACCTTTCATGAAACACAATCCTTTTATATAGTCTACTACTTCAGGGGGAGAAAACACTTGAAGTGGATGAACTCTCCTTCTTGTCATTACCACGTTTGTCTCTGCAGGATGTCCAAGACCTGAGCAATGAAGCTACCATAGTCCATAGTGAGGAAGAAGACAGATTTTTTGGCAACAAATATGAAAGAAGAAAACAACTCACTTCGACTCTCGAGCAAATAAAATTGTCTAATCTGGAGGTGAGGATCCTTGAAGATATCAATGAGGAGGAGGTAAGTATTACTGAGGATTCACTCATTGCATTAAGAAAGGGAAGAAAATCATGTGCTAAATATCTTGTTTCTCAGTATGTTTGCACTAACAATCTCTTTGATAAGCATAGAAGTTTTATTGATGCCACAAAAATTCCTACCTCAATTTAGGAGGCCATGAAAATTGAACATTGGAATCAAGCCATGAAAGAAGAGATGAAATGCATTAGAAAGAAATTCAACTTGGGAGATTGTTGATAAGCCAAGAGACAAGAAGATAGTAGGCTGTAGATGGATATTCATAGTAAAATATAAGACAGATGGGACAATAGAAAGATATAAAGCTAGATTAGTGGTAAAAGGATATACCCAAACATATGGGATTGACTATGAGGAGACATTTGCCCTAGTGGCAAAGATGAATACAGTTCGAGTTATTCTCTCTTTGGCTGCCCATTTTGGATGGGAATTACACCAGCTAGATGTGAAGAATGTCTTTCTTCATGGAAATCTAGATGAGAAAGTTTACATGGAGATTTCCCCAGGTTTTGAAGTGAAAAATGAAAGAAACAAGGTATGCCTCCTGAAGAAAGCATTATATGGTCTTAAGCAATCCCCTATGGTTTGGAAGATTTACAAAAGCAATGGTTTCCTTAGGATACAGACAAAGCCAAGGAGATCATACTCTATTCATAAAACACTCTTCTACAGGTAAACTCACTCTATTACTTGTCTATGTGGATGATATGATTATTGTAGGAGATGATGAAACAAGAAAATTGGCATTGAAAGATAAATTGCCAGCTCAATTTGAAATGAAAGACCTAGGAAAACTCAAATATTTTCTTGGAATAGAGGTTGCCTATTCCAAGAACGAAATTTTCATCTCCCAAAGGAAATATGTACTTGATCTCCTCAAAGAAACAGGATAGTTATGATGTAGAACCTCAACAATTCCTATAGAACATAATCACAGAATTGGAAGTGAAGAAAGTGCTCCCAATATTAGAGATTGGTAGGAAAATTGATTTATCTATCACACACAAGACCAGACATTGCTTATGCTGTGAGTGTAGTGAGCTAATTTATGCATGATCCAAGAGAGAGACACATGCAAGCATTTGACAAAATTTTCTAATACTTGAAGTCAAGTCCAGGAAAGAGGTTATTATTCAAAAGGGAAGACACATTGACTATGAAGATATATACTGATGCGGAATATGCAGATTCTATTACTGATAGAAAATCTACTTCTGGGTATTGTGTATTTCTTGGAGATAGTCTGGTAACATGGAGAAGCAAAAAGCAAGATAGAGTATCTCGTTCTAGTACAGAAGCTGAATTTCGAGCCCTTGCTCGAGGAATGTGTGAAGGACTCTGGATGAAAATCATTTTGGATGATCTTAAAGTCAAAGTGGAGAACCCGATGGAACTATACTGTGACAATAAGTCTACTATGAGTATAGCCATAATCCAGTACAACATGACAGAACTAAAAACATTGAAAATGACAAACATTTAATCAAAGATAATCTTGACAGAGGATTTGTGATTACAACTCATATTCCTACAGTACATCAAATAACAAATATGTTTACAAAAGAGCTTGCTCCGGGTAGATTTCAAGATCTTGTAGGCAAATTGAAAATGATTGATATTCATTTACCCACTTGATAGGGAGTGTTGTAATTAGAGAAAATATCTTTAGAATCTTCCTAATTAGAGAAAATAAATATATAATCTTTTATTTTATTTTGTTTTTCTAGTTTTCCTATTTTCCTTTTTAGGAAAATTACAATATTACAAATAATGAGAATGTATTTTTCATGATTGAGAATAATAAATTAGTTTTATTTTCAACTATATAATTACTTGAATTGTGTACCTATATTTTGAAATGTGTTTCGTTTGCTATATATACATATTTCTTTTATGAATTAGCTAACTCGTTATTATGCTTGTGTCCTTTTGTTGTTTTTTCCTTTTGCAATAAATAACATTATTTTGTGTGAATACATGAATAATTAAGAATTGGTTAACAGAAGATGGTGCAACTCTCTAATCTTTAAATCAACATTTGAATTCTGTTCTATATGTAAAGGTATTAAACTTGCAAGTATAGTCGTTAAGGGTGTACACATCTCTTAGAACACAACATAACACAAGATATTGTAGGTTTAATTCTACTTAGACATTTCTAATACCGTGAGCTATTTATTGTAGGTTTAATTCCACTCAGACATTTATAATATAATACATTGTGCTACGGTTTCATTTTGTAGAGGAGCATTTTGCAAATCTGTCAAAACAACTAGAGGATATACGTCTCTTTCAACATACTCACTTTGAACAAATATATGAGTGGCAACAAAATCATGAAGAATTTGTGATCGACCAGTTCAATGACCTTGATACTCGCATTGGAAACATTGAAAGTCACTTTAATCTCCAACCTCCAAAGAGACCACCAAGTCCTGAATTTTAGATTTAGGATTTTTATGTTAGTGTGCTTTCATGTTTGTTTGTTTTGAATTCCTAGGATGTTTTATCAGTTTCATGTCTTTTTATGTGCCCTTGTAATCTTTAATGTTTTCATGAATAAAATGCTCTATTGTTTTAGTACATACACTGTTTAATTGAGGGGGAACTCATATTAAGGGGGAGCATTATAACTCTTTTTGCTTATGATCAAAAAGGGGGAGAATTATGTGCAGTTACTACTAACTCTTATTGTTGTCTGTCAGTTTGTATCTTTTGCAGATAACCCAAACTTGCTTTTAAAAATGGATTTTTGATCATCATCAAAAAAGGGGAGATTGTTACCAATGAGGAGCATTGGTAAATTTGAAGATAAATGATTTTTATGATGCTGAAAGACGATAGATTGTTATAGTTGTTTTAAAAGCACTTTTTAGATTATAAATGTATTAGGACAAGCCTTAAACATGTAATACTTAGAAAAATTCGTATTTCTAGAACTACTATGCATTTAATCGATTATTAGAATATAATCGATTATCGTGAGCCCTTTTGAAAAACCTTGTTGCTCTAGAATAATCGATTATTACTCCAAATAATAGAATATCACTAGTTCTGATGAGAACTGCCAAAGTCTCTGGAATAATCGATTATTCCTCAGGATAATCGATTATCACTTTTGAAAAACCATGTAACGGACTCAAATAATCGATTATCACTAACAATAATCGATTATTTGTGGCAGTTATAATTCATCTCTGCGAACTTAGACCAGTTGGCTATATAGGTTAGTTCCAAAACTCTTAGAAGAGAACTCTAAGCTTTTGAGAATACAGTGTGATCTAAGGAAGTTCCATAAGCTAGTTCATTGCACTTCCTAGTCTCGTGAAAAGGAGAAGCTCGCGCTTTGTGGGTCAAAGGTTGGAGCGATTCTCTTCGAGTTGGCAACACTATTGTTCTTCCAGTTTGTTGGTCGAAGGAAGAACTATTCTGCACTGTTCTGGTTCGTCAGTCGAAGGAAAGTGTAGATTGCTTGCTTCGAGTTCGTTGGTCGAAGGAAGGTTTTATCTCTCTGTTTTTATTCACATTTATTGTAATTTGTTGAAACTGATTTTAGTGAAATCGTTAATCACTTTTTATAGTGATTAACAACTGGACATAGATTCTTTTGAATCGAACCAGGATAAAAATCCAGTGTGTCAATTTTTTTACTCCCTATACTCTTTTCTATTTTATGCACATCAACTGTTTGACAAATTTTCTCTAAGAAAATTAAATTTTTAAAACGGACCATCTTATCACGAGTTTGACCGAACACGCTTTCCGCTTTATTAATTTATTCCGCTGCGCTACTCTATAACGGTACTGATTGTTCCGACAAGGGAAACTAAACATGAGGTGGTGGGAAAATTTTCTAAAATTTACTAGGGTTGTTTTAAAAACATTATCTAATACTTACCAGGGGTTTCTAAAACCCCTATTATGTTAATGTTTTACTAGAGGTTCCTATAACATCTGTTGAAAAACTTCCACTAAATTCAAATATTTTTGTAGTGTGTTATTATTTGTTCATAATAGTATTGATATTATTATACTTAAAAAAATACTATGAAAGAATAAGTTGTAGGGCATTCTTGGTGAGGAAATGTTATTGAATGGATAATTTCATTATTGTATACATATAGATGAATGGATTAAAATAAGGAGATATTTTAATGCTCTAATAATTATTAGCACTTATATAGAGTAGAATGAATTACGTGGTGAGTAGAAAAAAATTCTGGTTTAAAGGATTTTCTTTGGTCTAAAGATGCAAATGAGATTAACCTTGTGTGTGACAAGACACTAGTATAGTAAAGAGAAACGATAGCGGTTATTTTCGCTTATACGCAGCGGTTTCGTAACCGAGACATATGCAGACAAGACAAAAAGAGGTAGGCTTTTTACCTCGGTTCTGAACCGAGACAAAAGGGTGTGTGTTTTGACTTTGTAAAGCAGTAGTCACCATAAATACATGTATCTAGTAAATCGTATTAAGAGAATTGAGGATAAAATGTTTGTATTATATGTTTCATTTCATAATAACTACCTGAATTGTGTACCTATATTTTGAAATTTGTTTCGTTTGCTATATATGCATATTTCTTTTATGAATTAGCTAACTTGTTATTATGCATGTGTCCTTTTGTTGTTTTTTCCTTTTGCAATAAATAACATTATTTTGTGTGAATACATGAAGAATTAGGAATTGGTTAACAGAAGATGGTGCAACTCTCTAATCTTTAAATCAACTTTTGAATTCTAGTCTATATGTAAAGATATTAAACTTGCAAGTATAGTCATTAAGGCTGTACACATCTCTTAGAACACAACATAACACAAGATATTGTAGGTTTAATTCTACTTACACATTTCTAATACTGTGAGCTATTTATTGTAGGTTTAATTCCACTCAGACATTTATAATATAATTCAGTGTGCTACGGTTTCATTTTGTAGAGAAAGTGTTTTGAGGGCTCTCCATTAAACTCCTCACACATTACATTATGCTCTTCTTTTATTTATATTGAACGGCCGGAATTAATAGATGCCAACCACTCAACTAAATATTTTAAAAAGAAATTATTCTTTAATAAAAAATTATAATAGAATTTTTTTGATAAAAATTAAAATGTATCTAACACATTAAAATAAGTAATTATTTATTTATTTTAAAAGTCAACAAACTTTTAAAATAATTCTTAGGAATATATATCATGGATTAAATTGACTAATAATATAATTTGAATTTTACACATAATTTAGAATTTGGAGATTGATATGAAAATTTTAAATTTAAGAAAACAATAACTATATTTAAAAATTAAAGTAATAATTTATTAGATATTAAATGATAGAGTTAAAATATATTTTTATTTTTGTGTAAATCAGTTTAAAAACAAATTAAATAAATAAAATAATTTTCTAAAGAGAAATGTTTTTATATGATATTATAAACAATTTTATTATATATATATATATATATTATTTGTTAAAATAATATTATTATAAAAAATAAAAATTAAATATGTGTTTCTAAATTTTATTTTATTACTGATCAAATAATTATAAATCATGAAAATGTAAAATTAAAAATGAAAAAAAGAATATAAAAATTTATACTCTAATAAGTTATTTTTGAATAATTTATTAAATGACAAATTAATTATAAGTTATAAAAGAATAAAATAAAAAAAATAGAATAAAAAAACAGGTTTAAAAATAAAATAAATAAATAAAAAGATAAAATAAATTTTATGTACATATAATAACAAAATAAATATAGAAAAAATTCAAAATAAAATAAATAGATAAAAAAGTAAAATAATTTATATAGACATAACAACAAAATAAATATAAATAAAAAATTAAAAATATTAAATGAATAAAATATTAACTTTCAAACACTTAGTAATACAATAAAATAGATAATAAAAGAAAAGTATTAATATCTTCTTATAATACTCATAAAAAATTGTGTGAACCTGTTCCAAGAGACGTGTCCTCCACTTTATAAGTAGTCGTTCTACACATGTTTCATGTTCTTGGTAAAGCTAGACGTTCTCAAATTCTCTTGCAAATATTCAAGGTTGCAATCATGATACTAAGTCCTTTTCTTCATCTCTTGTTTTCATACCAAACGTTTTCATGTATATGCTCAGCTTTAACTTCCTCCAATAACTTTCTCAACACTTTTCATGCATGTTTCCAGTCAAGTCAACTATCATTTCCTATTGTACTGAAACTGTTTCCAAGCCTCCTTCACGTTTCCTTGTATCATTTTATCAATCAAAATAACTGTTCATGCGGGAAATAATATGAGACATCTGACCTTAGTTATCAAGATTCTTATATAAAATATTTTAAAAAATCATCTTTTTTTAACATTAAATCTTAAGATTCTGAATTATAAGTAATTTCTTAAGTTTTTGTATGAGTTTGTTTAGTGACAAATATTTCTTATCTTTTTTCATGAAAAATCCAAAAAGTGAATCTCAGAGTCATTGTTTGTTTAATAACCAGTTCAAATAGGTATAATATATCTAGCGTGAATATAAATCCTATGATTGTGGGTAGGGATGGCAATTTTACCCGCGGCACGGGTACCGTAGGTAAAATCCGCGACGGGTAGTAACTATCCGCGAATATTTATTATCCGCGGGTAACGGGTAGCAGGTATTTTAATACCCACTTCTAAACGGGTCGGGTATGGGTAGTATACTACCCGCCCCGCGGGTACCCGTTACCCGTAAAAAATTAAAAAATAAATAATTTATATATTTTTTAATTAAATTTAATTAAAAATAAAATAAAAATATATTTTATTAGTTTAAATTTAATTAAAATTAAATTTTAATTTACATTTAAATTAATTTATATTATATATATATATATATTTGTATTTTTATTTAAATTTTATTTTTAAATGTATTAAATATTTTTTTTTATTTTTTGCGGGTACCCACGGGTATCCGCAGGTTTTAAAATATCTGACGGGTATATTTTAAACGGGTACCCGACGGGTAGCGGGTCGGATAGCGGGTACGATTTTATCCGACGGGTCGGGTTGCGGGTAGGCACTACCCGTACCCGACCCGACCCGTTGTCATCCCTAATTGTGGGTTATTTGGGGTTCGAAAGTATTCAAAGATTCCAAGCAACTAGTCCAATTATTGGTGTGATGGAGCCCAACAAAAACTACCAGAAGCACTATATTCTACCAAAACGCTTATATATATTCAATCGTTTTGGTTTACACACTTCACAATTAAGAGTAGACCGATCAAATTCAAAGTCCTTGTTTCACTCTTAGGTATTTAGTATCACCAAAAAAGTAATGACTACTTGTTTTCCTAAACTCTGTTGTGTACTTCTCCTCCTCTTGCTGCCTGCTGCAGAATCCATTCTCGGATTCAACAATACCGCAGAAATAAAGTGCATTGAGAGCGAGAGACAGGCACTCCTCAACTTCAAACATGACCTCGTAGATGCTCATTACATGCTGTCTACATGGAGGGATGATGAGAAGAGTAAAGATTGTTGCAAATGGAAAGGCATTCAATGTGACCATCAAACAGGTCGTGTAACCATCCTTCGTCTCCGTGGTTCGGATACACAATATTTGAGTGGTGCACTCAATATCACTTCACTGTTTCCCTTGCAAAATATTAAACATTTGGATCTCAGCAACAATGAATTTATAGAGAGTCACATCCCATAACTCATGGGCTCACTTACCAACTTAAGATATCTCAATCTCTCCTATTCTTATTTTGGTGGTAATATTCCTACCCAACTTGGAAGCCTTACACATTTATTGTCTCTGGATTTAAGTCACAATTATCTTCTCCGTGGAGATATCCCTTATCAACTTGGAAGCCTTACAAATTTAAGGTATCTTGATCTCAGTTATAATAATCTTGATGGGAAAATCCCTTGTCAACTTGGAAATATGTCATAGTTGAGATACCTTGGTCTCACTGGTAATTCATTTTCTGGAGCACTCCCTTTCCAGGTTGGGAATCTTCCTTACTTGCAAACTCTTAGACTTCCTGGTGATTTTGATGTCAAACCTAAGGATGCACACTGGCTGTCTAATCTCTCTTCCCTAACACATCTTGCCATCGATGGTTTACATAACCCTGACTGGTTGCATATGATTCATTATCCAAAGCTAGGAGAGTTGAGACTAGTTGATTGTTCTGTTTCAGATACCCATATTCAATCTCTGTTTTATTCACGTTCCAACTTTTCCAATTCTCTTACCATCCTTGACCTTTCTTCTAATATGCTCACATCCTCAACATTTCAATTATTGTCTAACTTTCCTTCTCTTGTGATCCTTGATCTTTCCTATAATAAGATGACATCATCGGTCTTTCAGGGTATTTTCAACTTCAGTTCAAAACTTCAAAATCTTTATTTGCGAAACTGTAGTCTTAGAGATGATAGTTTTCTCATGTCAGCTATTTCAATTACGAATTCTTCGTCTTGTCTTGTCTCGCTTGATCTCTCCTTTAATCTATTGAAATCATCATCCATATTTTACTGGCTCTTCAACTCCACCACCAATCTTCGTACACTTGAACTTCATCATAACATGTTGGAAGGTCCCATTCCAAATGGATTTGGGAAAGTAATGAACTCTCTTGAAGTTCTTGACCTCTTTGATAACAAACTGCAAGGCGAGATTCCGAATTTCTTTGGGAACATGTGCACATTGCAGAGTTTAGACCTCTCAAACAACAAGTTGAGTGGGAACATTTCTAGCTTCATTCAAAATTCTTCACGGTGTTTCAGAGTTTGTCTTTATCTGATAACCAGATTACCGGCATTCTACCTATGAGCATTGGATCACTATCTGAATTGGAGGGCTTGTACTTGGATGGAAATTGCTTGGAGGGTGATGTCACTGAATCCCATCTTTCAAAATTTTCCAAATTAAGGTTCTTATCTTTGTCAGATAACTCCTTATCTCTAAAAATAGTCCCTAACTGGGTTCCTCCTTTTCAAATAATAATCTTGGAACTAAGATCTTGCAAGTTGGGTCCTAGCTTTCCTAGTTGGCTCCAGACTCAACGCTCTTTACTTCATCTGGATATTTCAGAGAATAGGCTTAATGGTTCAGTACCAAAATGGTTTTGGAACAACTTGCGTGATGTGAGATATTTGTATGTCTCAGAATAATCTCAGTGGTGCAATTCCCAATAATTTATCATTGAAGCTTTTCCATAGACCGTCCATATTTCTGAATTCAAATAATTTTGAAGGAAAAATTCCGCAATTTTTACTACAAGCTTCAGACCTAAGGCTTTCTGACAATAAATTTTCAGATTTGTTTTCATTCATATGTGACCAACGCACAGATGTAATGGCCACCTTGGATTTATCAAACAATCAATTGAAGGGACAACTCCCAGACTGTTGGAAATCTGTACATCAGTTATTCTTTCTTGATTTAAGAAACAATAAATTGACAGGGAAGATTCCTGTGTCCATGGGCAGCCTTGTTAAATTGGAAGTCTTGGTTTTACAAAACAATAACCTGAGAGGTGAATTAGCTTCCACTTTGAAGAATTGCAGCAATTTAATTATGTTGGATGTGGCCGAAAATATGTTTTCTGGCCCAATACCATCATGGATAGGGGAAAATATGCAACAATTGATAATATTGAACATGCGAGGGAATCACTTCTCTGGACATTTTCCAATTCAACTCTGTTATTTGAAGCGCATTCAATTCTTAGATCTTTCGAGAAATATGTTATCAAAAGGAATTCCATCTTGCTTAAAGAATTTGACTGCAATGACTGAAAAGAACATCAACACAAGTGATACTCTAAATCGTATATATTCGATGAATATCACTGATTTTGAAATGTATGGCGTTTATAGTGAGAAAAATTACACCCTTAACATAAGCTTGATGTGGAAAGGCGTGGAACAGGGGTTCAAAAATCCAGAGTTACAGCTTAAGAGCATTGATATTTCAAGTAATAATTTAAGTGGTGAAATACCGAAGGAGATTGGATATTTGGTTGGGCTAGTTTCTCTGAATTTATCCAGAAATAATCTGAGAGGAGAAATTCCTTGTGAGATTGGTAGTTTAAGATCACTAGAGTTCATCGATTTATCAAGAAATCATTTCAGTGGGAAAATTCCTTCTTCTCTTTCTGAAATTGACGGTCTGGGGAAACTAGACTTGTCACACAACTCTCTTTCAGGAAGAATTCCATTGGGAAGACACTTCGAAACCTTTAATGGGTCTAGTTTTGAAGGAAACATTGATCTTTGTGGTGAACAACTCAATAAAAGTTGTCCTGGAGATGGAGATCAAACAATAATAAAGCTTTCAAAAACTGAAGCAACCAATGATGATGAAGATAGCTGTTTCTTTGAGGCATTATACATGAGCATGGGGATCGGATACTTCACTGGATTTTGGAGCTTAGTAGGGCCAATGCTACTTTGGCGTTCTTGGAGAAATGCTTATATGAGATTCCTAAATAAATTGACAGACAGTATATATGATCAGTTGTATTGAATGTGACGAGAAAAAGGTATGCGCGTATCTTCTCCTTTTTCAAATTCACGATTTATCTCATGTCTTGGTTGAATGTAGTATGTTATAGGCAAAAAAATATGGGTTCTTGAGCCAGAACATTTAGTATGTTATAGGCAAAAAAAGATTTTCTAGAATTTTCTTTGTCTTTTCATCTTTTGAATTCGTCTCTAATATGTTTAACGAGATCTCTGTTGGATTCACAACAGAGAGGTTTACTGATGGAAGAGAGGTTTATGGATGGAAATTCATTCAAAGAGCTACAACATTAGCTATGACCAAGAGAATAGAAGGAGAAGAAAGATTTCAAAGAGCTCTTTTGTGGAAGATAGTGTATTTGTCTTTCCCTTCTCTTAGCATTGTAAAATATAAATAAGTCTTTTTTTTATGTATTGTATTTAGAACGATCTTACATCTTGTTTAGGCTTGTATTTTTTGTCGTTTTTGTTGAATAGCCTATAATTTAATTGATTATGTAAATGACTTAATCGATTAAAACAAACAATATCCTACAAAGAGTGCAATTCTATGATTTAATCGATTATGTAAGTACCATAATCGATTAAAACATACCATAATCGATTAAAACAGACAACTTTATGCAAAACTGTTGTTTTGGCTTTCAAAAGTGACTCTTGAGTGACTAGGGAAGCTAAGTGGTTCTTTGGCTACCTTAGACATCAAGTGATCTTAAAACATTGCTTCTAGACCTAGAAATCCTCTAAAGGTGCATACATTTGAAACTAACTAAGAAAATTATTGAATTCTTTACTTCAAAAGGTACATTAGTCACTCTTTAAGAAACATCTAGAGTTTTTTTGTTCCAGATTCATTTTCTTTTTCTTTCTTCTCTGTTAAGACTTGAGTTCACTACCCTCTTCTATAAATAGGAGTGGTGAAGCATTGTAAAAAAAAAGTTGGAACATAATATAGAAAAATTATGCCAATTTTGCAACTCTTCTATTTTAAGTTTACTAGGATAGTTGTCTTCTTGATTACTCCTAACCTTTTTCTAGACTGTTAGCCCAACCTCTATAAGACTTGAAAATTTATATAACTCTAGGTATAATTAAAATATTATTTATTGATAAATAAGTTTTGTTTATAGAAGTATCATATGGTTTAATTAGTAAGAACTTAGTATGGTGGGAAAATGTCTCGTGTATATTTTTTATGTGTAAAATAATTAATGATGTGAGTAAAAATATGAAAATGTAAAATAAGAATAACTTAAATATATATTACATAGATGGATATATATATTACAAGGATGGATTGGCACAGCATGAGCAACCTGGTGTGTAAGTAGGATATTTTAGTCTTTTCAGTTATTGATATATGGTGTAGATAATAATCACGAGATGCAAGAAGTAAAACCCAACCAAAACACAAAGGGAGTGCTTTAAACACCATCCTTTTCGTAAATAGAGTGTGGTTAGCAGTTTCATTATTCCACAATTTTATACTGATTTTGAAATCATATTCCCAAAAGTCTAATTATTAAAACTTCTGGAATTTATAGATGGAATTATATCTGCTCTTTATTGTCTGTAAGTCTTTTGTTAGTGTGACATCCGGGCACTGACGAGGGCGGGGAGTGACGCCGGTGCAAGAGGCATGGTGTAGGGGGCACAGACAAGGAGCGGCTCCTGGCAGCTTCGGTGGAAGGGGTACATGGACGAATCGAACATACACCGAAATGAGAGGGATCTGGAGACTGTGTAGGTATGGGACTATACAGTCGAAGGATAGCTTAAAGGAATTGATTTGACTAATATCACCAAAATGCATTTACTTTTCGGTAGTCTCACTCATAAGAATTCCATGGTTAAACGTGTTTAACCTGGAGCAATTCTGGAATGGGTGACTTTCTGGGAAGTTTTCCCGGAAAGTTCCCAGAAGGTCAATATGAACATACTTCCATAAGTTTCGTAATTTTAAAAGAGAGATCGTAAAAGTTTCACTTCATTTTTCCCAATTCTGGAATAATCAAACACAAAATAAGAACTTCATGGAAAAAATTACAAAACATTAGGTAGACGTAGATAGTTATTCTTTTGTGTGAATAATCACTAAAAACGTTCATTAAATAAAACTGATCTATAAATACAAAATATTCAGTGATTATTTACACGAATTTAGAAATTATTTTAGAAATTCAAGATTATTAATTTTTAATATATATTTTTGCATTAAAAGTTTCTAAATTAACTATTAAACTGTTTTTCAAAATTAAAGACCAAAATTCAATTATTTTAAATTTAAACTTTAATTTTAATTATTTTAGTGACTAATGCTTTAAATTTAGCGACTATTAATCCAATATCTGAAAACAATTTTTCTTGTAAATTGATAACAATTTGATTAATGAGATTGATATTTTGTGTGATCTACAAATCTAATAGAATAAAATCATTATCAATGGTATTCTTATATAACTGATATTTATAATAATAAGACAAGCAGTAGTGTTCATTGTAAAATAAAATAACGATATATTTATTTAATTGAGATATTATATATCACTTAAATAATTTGAAATTGAACTTAAAATATTATTTGCATCATATATTATAGTTATAATTTTTTTTAACATATAAAATATATTAGTACTTGAAAATAATAACAAAATATATATTGATTTATCATAAACATGATTGTGGTTGTCTTATACATTTTCTAATTTCTTTTTGTTGGTTAGAAAGTTAAGCAACGACAAGAGAGTTTTAAAAGTAAAACAAGCAAACGGACTTTGATATTTTAGCCTTTGCATAAATTTAAAATTGAAACCCTTTGATGGTAGTGAAGGAAAAACTGAAAAAAAAAAGTAAAATATGATTTAAAATTGTGCAAAAAAAGATGTTTTTGGGATCATGAACCCAAAAACAAAAAGTCATCACATAGATTACTGAGTTAGATAAGTTGGATGATGGGATAAACTTTGATGATATGAGACTACAATGAATGAAGCTATTTAACGACTATTAATTCAATCTCTGAAAACATTTTTTCTTGTAAATTGATAACAATTTGATTAATAACTTAGGTTAATATTTTGGGTGACCTACAAACTTGATCTAATAGAATAAAATCATTATTAATGGTATTCTTATATAAATGGTATGTATATATAGTAATAAGACAAGCAGTAGTGTTTATTGTAAAACAAAACAATGATATATTTATTTGAGATATTATATATCACTTAAATGATTAGAAATTGAACTTGACATTATAATTTTAAATTATATATATATCAAATATATCAGTGCTTTTAAACAATAACAAAATATATATTGATTTATCATAAACATGATTGTTGTTGTCTTATACATTTTTAACTTTTGTAGTTGCTTAGAAAGTTAAGTAAGACAAGAGAGTTTTAAAAGTAAAACAAGCAAACAGACTTTGATATATTAGCCTATGCAGAAATTCATAATATTTAATATATAAAGCATAATATTTTTATTATCACGATAATTTATAATTTTTATATTAAACAACTTCATATTCATTTTCTTATTCATATATATATATATATATATATATATATATATATATATATATATATATATATATTGTATTGGATATAGTGTATACCGAACGGTTAACATCACAAGCCGTTCGGTCACCACCACAACAATGGTCAACCAGACCATTATCAACCGCATCAACTAAAGTCAACCGTGTTAAATAATGTTTGACCATAATTGGGCCAACACTTAAGGTACTATTGGACCAGTAGTCCAACAGAAGATAAAATAATCAAAGGAGAATAAAAGAATCAAGATATTTGATTGAAGATATAAAGATGTTGATAAGCGGTTAAGATATTGATAAAGTCATTTATGAGTAACTAACCGGATTTTCAGGTAAGGTTGTTTTTATTTGATCTATGAAACGCTTATAAATACACTCACGAGGCCAAAGGCATGGTAGGTTCAACTGAGACTTCACTACGTTATACTTACGTCCGATCAGGACTTAAATACAAAACTGTGATAAACAGTTCATAAAACTGCTCCTAACTTGAGCGTCGGAGTGCCTTTTGCAGGTACCTCCCCCCATCAAGAGCACAACCGAACGACATCCGGAGTCCAAGCGAGCGAAGCACTCGATTCCAGCGTCGGAAAGCAACAAAGCCACGTCAGAAAAGGTTAGTCTCTCGGTCCTACAAATCCCTACCGAAACATTTTGGTGCCTGGCATCCCGCTAAAACCGCAAGTAACCAGACAAGAACGTAGTCTCAGCGTCATCATGTCGTCTAGGCCCTTACATATTGATCCCGATTGAAGAAACTCCCACCATCAACGTCAGCAAGCTTCTACGACTTTACAGATAAATATTTTGATATAACCATCTTAAATTTATTTTATATTATATGATTTAATTTATACTTCTAAACCATTTGAAATATTGATGATTATCCATCTCAACATATAAAAACGTCCTATGTGATTGATGCATCACTTACGAAAAGATTCGCCAACAACATAAAAGTAGTTTCAGCACCTGCATGCATTCCGCTTTGTTCAAAAATACATATAATTTAATAATTATACTTCCTTTCCGAATAATTTAATTTAAATATCTTAATTCAATATTATAATATTGTTCAAGATTTATTCAGGGTCCAATGATGCATTTGCCACTTAACCAAAATTGGCATTAAGTGTTCAACCATTCAAATATTATGTCATTCGGCCTCACAATTATTCAGCCATTCGACCTCACAATTATTGAGTCATTCGACCTCACAGGTATTCGGCCCTTCGGCCTCAACTGCTCGGCCTTATAAGGCCTTAGATACTTTAGCCAACTATGGTATCAAGACTTTGACTATTCAACCATTCGGTTATTCAGCCTCACAGTGCAGATGACATGATCATGCCCACGAATTACTTGGCAAATCGAGAACTTACCGTTCGGGCCACCTTACAAAACCCAAGGACATTATCCGAAAAACTCTTGGTCCAAACCAAGCGGTGATAAAAGTTCTTACCGAACTGTCACTCTCGTAAACAAAACCCAGGGACGTTATCCGAAAAACTCCTGGTCCAAATCGAGCGATGATAAAAGTTCTCAACGAACTGTCACTCTCGTAAACAAAACCCAGAGACGTGATTCGGAAAACTCCTGGTCCAAACCGAGCGGTGAAAAAAGTTCTCAACGAACTGTCACTCTCGTAAACAAAACCCGGGGACATTATCCAAAAATCTCCTGGTCCAAATCGAGCAGTGATAAAAGTTCTTAACGAATTGTCGCTCTCATAAATAAAACCGAGGGAGTGCTCTACAAGAACCCCTGGTCCTAAACCGAGCAGTGAGGAACATTCTTCTTGAACTCTCACTCTCGTCCACATGCGTCGCTTGATCGGCTGTCCGGTTTTACAATGCCTCCGTTCAACATGGGAAAAAAATCTAAAAAGAACTCCCGCTAGTCACCACTCGGCCTAGAATATGTCGTTCGGACCAAAACAACCTCCTCAATAAAATGAGACAAATCTTTCTCAGACTCATAAGTCTTATAGTTAACCTTAGCTAAAGTCGAACGGTTAACTCGGACTAACCAGAACATGGGTTTAACCAATCGACCATTCGACCTCAGGTAGTCGGCTATCTGGTCTCACATGTATTCAGCCACTCGGCGTTGCTCGGCTTTCCATGGCCTCAAGTGTTCAGGTACTCGGTCATTCGGCCTCAAAGGTACTCAGTCATTCAGCCTCAAAGGTACTCGACCATTCGGCCTCACAGGTATTCGGCCCAAATCGCTCGACCTTTCATGGCCTCAGGTACTTAGCCATTCGCCCTTCGGCCTCAAGCGTGAAACCTTCGGCCATTCGGCTTCATAAGGTATTCAGTCTTTCGGCCTCAACTGCTTGTCCTCCCATTGTAACATCCCAAAATTAGGAATTACACTGTTTAAAAAATTTCCTTAGAATATACATAATGCAAATAAAAATTTTAACCTCTATGGAAAATAATACATCATCTAATCCAAATTATATATCAAATAACTATAATTACATTTTCCCCTAATTCTCTAACCCACATCTCTCATTCTTCATGCATGCTTGAAGCATAATCCAAATCATCTGTAATAAAATATGTTTCCGTATAACATCACACATTATACGATCATCGCATCCACATGAACACACAAGCAAGGGTGAGCTAATGCGACAAAAGACAACATTGTGCATTTAAAGTTATAACATAATTCCTACGAGTCAAATAAAAAAACATATAGTTCAAATAACCCAACATGCATTTGACCAATCATGATCATCATAAACTTGAGTTATACGGATAATAGTTTGAGTGTCGAACTCCTAGCGGGTTCTATACTTGTTGTGGTACTTGCTGGCTCAATCCAAGCGACCACTAGAGTTACATCCTTTCCTACTTTGTCCCAATACGAATCTTCGGATGAGGATTTCCTTTCCTACTCTGTCCCAATACGAATCTTCGGATAAGGATTTCTTTTCCTACTCTGTCCCGATACGGATCTTCGGAAAAAAATTTCTTTTCCTACTCTGTCCCAATACGGATCTTCGAAAAAAGATTTCCCCACTCTCCACCACATAGTTCTTTCTCTACGTGAGTCTGAGACTATTGAGAGCATTAGGATAAACCCCTAAGTTGGAGCTCCTACATTCATTAATAGGAAGTCCCTCCTTGGAACTTCTTTCCACATTTCCCATACATAGATACATATACTACCATATCGTACTCATCAACTCATACCATACTACGTATCTCATCACAATCATCATATTATACCCAAGAATAACTCACTCATACTAAGACTTTACATATTATCACATAAAAACATCTCATAATAACACAAATTTCTTTATGGCCTATTGGTCCTAATACTTAGGTAATTCAAACAGCTTGGAGACCCTCACTAATGGCTCCAGAAGGGTCAAACACCCCCAAAATGATCTAAAGAACGTCCAAAAAGGACATCCAGGGCCCCAAAAACCATCAAAAACAATTTCAGCAGTGTGTAGGTGCGCCAGGGACACTCATGGCACACGGCACAAGCTGCACAGGATCCAGGGGGGCAAGGGTTCGACCAAACGACGACCGACCCCATATTAGTTGACAACAACCATGAAAATTGGATTTTTATGCACCTGGAACCCTTTCTAATGACTAAAGGGGTTCTCTAAACATTGGTATTAATGGGAAAACACGTTTATAAGTTAAAGCAAACATCCATTTGATCACTAGATTCAAGACTAGGTGTATCAAACCACTTTTGACACTTAAAAATTCAAATTCACTCCTACAAGTTGCCCAAATTTCAATTTTATTCTTTCCAGCCCCCATATCAGTTTACAAACTGCATAAACAAGTCTAATTACACTTGTTAACACCCTCCAATACCTCAGTTTCATTCCAGCTACTCCACTTTTCATTTCCAACACCTACAATCTCCAAAATGAACTAATAAACTCAACCTATGATGTAATTGACATTTCCATAACATATTTTTCTGATATAAATCTATAGGCAAGTCTTAATTGACCTCAAAATATACTTCAAACTGTCCAAAACAGTTTATATCACTTACCTAAAAATCTCACTACTCAAAACCCTCTTTTTAAACAAAAACACTTGAAAACTTCAACCATGAACCACCTGATTGATACATATCAGTTTTCAATGCTCTGACACTTTTAATCAAGTCCCAATTTACCTCCTAACAGTACTAAATCAGTTACTCTTTCACCCCCATACTTATTCCTCAATTTCACTCATCAAAACCCCATAATTTGAATTCAAAATCAACCAACAAACCATAAAAGCATTACTAATTCTTCTTAGTTCGAATTTCCACTAATTAACAGTTCCAACAAGTCTTGATTCACCTCTAATTATCTTTTAAAACTGTATTTACTCATTCTAACCAATAACTCAAAAACTCACCTATCAAACCTTTCATTTTTGACCAAAAACACATACAACTCAATCAAATTCAATTTCCTTTCATATTCAACACAACCAAAACATCTAAACAACACCATTTATCATACAATTGGGGTTTAACACAGAATCATTTCACATCCACAATCCTTGTGTATTCACATTCACTTACTTCACAACAATCCACATTAGGTCACACTTTTAAACATCATCATTCAATATCAATTAACTCTACACTCTAAAATAATATCAATTTATCAACACAGAACATAAACTAGTTCACCAAAATCCAACCAAACAAAACCAATCAAGTTAGCTCCCCTTACCTCTTGAAGACTTCCTTTGCAAAGCCTTGAATTCCTCTTTATGACCCCTACAGTACCATTGCCCCCTTGCAACTCCAGAAGCTCTCAACTCCATCCAATCTCACGGATTCAACAGCAAGGACTCCATTAACCGCACTGCAGAACCACCCCCCTCTCTTAAATAAAACTAGCCAAGGGACAACCATGGTCGCTTACACCTTATGAAAACCTTAAAAACTGAAAAGAGGGTGAGGCCATGTTCCTATCTGACCCAAAGGACCGAAAGCATGGGTCTGGAGTTTATTCTTCAACTTTCCCAACAGTCCGACGTGTTTCCAGGCTGTTTCTGCAAAAAGCAGAATCACTGCTCGCGCCAGGCGCTCCAACATAAATGTCGGGCGCAAGCCCTCCCAGCAACAACACGTTCACGTTTTCAATCGTATAGTTGAACCCCTTCCCGACGTCGAAAATATGCGTATGAGTACTCGAATCTAAGCTCTTTGAGTCTACTATCCAATGGAAGAAGAATCAACTCAATTGGAATTTTGTACGAAAAGTTATAAATAAAATAGTAAACATGTTAAAGGTTTACAACATTATAAGTTGAGTTTTTGTTACAACTCGTTACATTTTGAGGTTCTTAGTCTTTTAATGATCCAAGACTTATATTTATCTTTTGAAAGGGTCTTACATTCTCCCTACCAAAAAAAAAAATCATCCTCGAAAATTAATTCATTGGGAAAAATGAAGAATCTCCTTCCCTCAACGACTTTATTGGCACTAAAACCTTACTTTTGTGTTAAGGGGCTCTATTGTTTGATAATGTAGTAGGTCTAGCCATTGTACTCACCACAATTTGTCGACCTTCAACCTTCAATGATTCGTCTTTCGCATGACCAACCACTTAGTATTTGACAATCAAACTCACCCATTATCTGTCTTTCACCACCCCTTGTAAATTCCTTCTTATTGCCATGACAAAATCTTCAAATAGGGTTTGAATTCCTCTATTTTTCATATTTTTTACCACAAATACATTTCTGCACAGATGAAAAAGAAAATTATGAATTTGAAAACACAAAGCAAGTAGAAACATGTACTTTCTTCTATTTTTCAGAGATTCAGATGTACTGGATTCAAGAGAAACCACATACGTCAACTGGGCCTAATGGGCTCGAAAACTGTTCATCGTTCATTCTCAATTTGTTTTTACAACAAATTCAAAGAAAATCATGCATGACAACTTGGACAACTGTATTGAAAAGACAATGTTGAAAGTTCGTATTTTGAGATTTTTAATTTTTTTTAAGGGTTTGATTGACTTTTATTTTACAATACTACAAAGAAAACTGGTCAAGCTTGGACCTGAAGCAAATTGAACTGAATGCAAGGTAGTGTGAGCTTAATGGGCTTATTTTACAAAAATGTTTGTTTTAAAATAAAATGTAACATGATTTGAGAAATATGCAACATGATGAGGGAAATCCTTTTTTATTTTTACTTTTGTGAGAAAACGAGACTAAGGAAAACCTTACACTGAAAATGGGCCCAAATGGGCTCAACAACTATTATTCCTACTCTCACAATAAAAAATAGGGTGTTGCTTCCTCCACCACCATCCTATACTTCCTCCACCTCCCCACATTATTTTAAATACAATTATATCCCCAAGTTAAAAAGATTTTTACTTTTACCCTATTTTAAATAATTTGAAACCCTAATTTTACTGTCCCAACGCCCACCCATGGAACTCCCTTCCCCTTTCCCCATTTTCGTTTCACATCCCCACCTCCTACACTTCCATTCCTTTTTCTTCCCAGTTTTTTTTTTGGTTTGAAAGCTTCCATTGCCGTCATGGTGTGAAGGAGCGTCGCCGCCGTGGTGTGGAGGAACATTGAGGAGCGTCCAGAGCATCAACCAGCATGAGGAAGTACACATCAACGGAGGTGACATCCTTCAACGGATGTCCCCTAATAAAACAAATCTGAAATAAAAAACGTAACATTTGTGACATCTTCAATGGATGTCAACATCCGTTTAAGGTAAATCCATTTTTCCTTAAACGAATGTTGACATCCGTTGAAGGATGTCACCTCCGTTTACGTTTTTTATTTTAGGGTTTTATTTCAAGGTTTATTCGAATATGAGGAAGCATGACACGCACTGCACCACTCCACGAACTGCACCACGAGAGCGACACTACACCACAAAAGGGAGACTGCTTGATAATTTTTTCCACCACCACCAACCTTTGCAACTTGTAGTATCTCACAATGACGAAAGAAAGAGAGGAAAAAATATAATGTTAAAATGAAAGAAAAGTAGTTTACTCATGTACGAGACTAGAATATGTTATTAGTGAAATATGTTATGAATGGATAAAATTAAAAAATAATAACCCTAAAAATAAAATTTTACTAAGGGACCAAATAGTAAAGGGGAGGTGGAGGGAGAAAGGTGTGGTGGTGCAGGGAGCAACACCCTAAAAAATATTAAAATGAACTTGAACTTTTTTTTTTGAAAAAATCTCATAATGACACATTATACAAAAGCAAAACGTGGAAACAACATATTTTTATCATTTTTCAAAAGAAGTGAACTCCAAGAAAAATCAAAAAGGCAATTGGGCCTAATGGGCTCGAGGACTGTTCTTTCTTTTTTTTCAATTTTTTTTATTTTTATATTTATTCGAAGATTAAGAAGAAATAAAATCAAACAAAATGATATGATGCGACAATTATGAAACTTAAGTGTCGGTCCAACATTTGATTTCTTTCTACCGTTGACAAAAACAGCAGACCGAACGATTACAAATATTGATCGTTCGGTCTATATATACCATACAACTTTACATGATTTGCATTGAACGAATAATAAAAAAACTCGTTATATTTTCAAAATAGAGGTTTTTATTTTTATTTTATCTAAGTTCATTTATCTTTATATATTATTATTATGATGCCTTATACTTTTTAAAATTACATTATAAATTTTTTCTAACTAGTTTTAACGTTTTAGAAAATTGAGTCATCAATCACATCAAATGGAAACTATAGAATTGCACGAAATTGTTAGTCTTTCATAGACTTCTTTGTATAAAAGAAAATTAAGCTCCTTTTCTCATGCTTTGGTGTAGAATTTCTCAATCCTCTTTTTCCCACCTGTGTTCTCACCTTCAAACCTTTTCACATGTGAATAACATGAAACGTTGAATTAAATATTGAAACTGGTCATGTACTCATGATTCATCTTATTTCAATTCTCTTCAAATATTCAACATTGCAACCATTATCATCATAAGGTCTTTTCTTCACATCTCATGTTTTCATATATACCAACACTTATCATGTGTTGTATGTTCAACTTCAACTTTATGAAGAAGACTTTTCTTGCATTTTTTGAAATTAGACGTCAAGTCAATTGTCATCTTTTATTTTACTAGAAGTGTTTCAAACCATCTTGCATTATTTCAGGTTTTTTTTTTTTTACGTTTTTAAATCGTTAATAAGGATAGGTAATTTTTTTATTTACACATGACTTTAAATGAAGAAGTCGTAACGACTTCTTCATTGCCACAACCTAAAAGGTAAAGTTGTTCTCCACACATTTTCAAACACTGATAATCGATTATGAGTACCTTTAATCGATTACACGGTGTTAAAATCGTGTAAGGGGTTACGACTTCACTAGTAATCGATTACACTACTATTTATAATGTGTATAAAGGAAACATGACAACTTTTTAATGCAGAAATCCCTTTGGTAATTTAAATTTCCATCAATGTAATTAATGTAATTCATATTTTAACTTAGTTTCAACCGATGTTTTCCCTCTAGTAACTGACTACAACAACACTGTAATCGATTATCAAACCCTTTTATTCAAATTTCAACAGTGGTAATCAATTACAACAATGGTGTAATCGATTTGTTGGGAAGCCAAGTGTGAGTCTAAGTCCCACATTGAATAGAAATAAGAAAGTAGAGCACTATATAAAGGTGAAAGACGCATTAACCCATAGCCTTAAGGTTTTGGGTAGAGAGTGGTGTCAATCTCTTATATGGTTGGGCTCATATCTCATTGGTATTGTGTCTCCCGGTGAACCTCCTCCTTGATAGACCTAACACGATTACCAGTAGAGTCATGCCTTTTTGCACAACTTTAACACTGTGTAATCGATTACCAGTGTTTGAAAACGTGTGGGTAGGGATGACAACGGCTCAGGTCGGGCACGGATAGTGCCTACCCACAACCTGACCCGCATGCAAAAAATATTACCCGTTACTCGCTGGATATCCGCATAAAATAATCTGCGGATCTTTTTCAACCCGCGGATACCTGTTTTCAACCCACAAATATTTAAAAAATATATTTTGTGAATTTTTAAATAAGGTTTAAATTAAATTACAAGTTAAAGAAAACAATTTAATATATTTGCTACATATTAAAAAGACATAATGTAATTTTTAAACAAGTTAAAGAAAACAAATACTGAAAAAATTTTAAAAAATAAAAAGATATGAGGAAGAAACACCATGTAACTGAAGTCTCAATTTAGTCACAAGATTAACCCACAAATACCTATCAATTATGAAACAAAGAGATAAAGAACTTCCAAGAGAACACAAACAGGAACCCTAAACCCAAATTCTGAAAACGAACGCAATAACATAAATCTTCAAACTTAAAAAATTCAATTTGCATTAATGAACTAAAATCCAAAAAAAAATTGAAAACACTCATTCGAATCATAACCCCAAAATCGCGTCACCAATCAATAGGAAGAAATCAAGAAACAAACTCTCAAAACGCGAATCAAAACGCACAAAAGAAACCCCCAAAATCAGAGAACAAATAAAACCCTAATTTCAAATCCCAGATCGGAACAAAACCCCAATCAGAACCAAGAGAGAGAGGAAGAGGGAATGGAGCCTACTCACTGCGCGAGCTGAACCAGAAGGAAGAAAAAAAGAGTCCTCCTTTAAGAGAGAATTTTCTAATGAGATTCTATGTATATGTCTGATATCTCTATTAGGGTTTTAGGTCAAAAATAATGTAACTCCTTTTTTCTTTTTTCTTTTAAAAAAAGGTAATTGAAAGGAATCTTAAGTCATTGTTATTAAAATTTCCCTTTTTTAAGAGTAATAAAAAAAATTAATTTTTAAAAATATTAATTAAATTTTTAAGAGAATTTCACTTAACGAGTATCCGCGTGTTGGATAGTATAATACCTGCATCCGACCCGTTTAGAAGTGGGTATTAAAATACCCGCTACCCGTTACCCGCTGATGAAGGCTTGTCGCGGGCCGTCAAATTTGATTGCACGAAAATAATGCAGTAAAACTAAGAAGTGACTCCTAGGTCGTCTCTCAAGGACCAATATTGTGATTTTTGTGTAATGCGGAAAATAAAATTACAACTGGAATTTAAATAAGACAACTGAATTTAAAACACTGAAATAAATTTTAATGATGGTAAAAACTTAATGGTAAAGATGGTAAAAATAGAAAACGAAAAATTCATCAGGATTTGAAATTAAAGTGCGAAACAGTAAATATGCAAAAACGGTAAATTTTAACGATACAGAAAACAATGAACGGTAAATTACAACAAATAAAAATAAAATACTTAACTGAAAATGAAATTTATCAGAGATTCAACATTAAAATAAAATTACTGAATAAAAATCAAACCGATCAAACTGCTCCAATTGCTGTAACAGATTACATGCTTTCAGAAATAAAACACTACATTATTTTACTGTTTAAAATGGAAAATGGAAAACAAAGGAAGAGACGAGAGCCTCCTCCCAGGCCGTCTGCTATCCTAAACTAACTACCTAAAATCTAATGATAACTTTCTGCTGCTGCTCTTCTTCTTTTATGGCCACTTCTCAAACATTTTCTGCCTAGTCTGCATTTTCAGACAGGTTTTGTCCTCTGTCCCCATAGCTTTGAAGACTTTCCTCATCAATTGTTGCCTAGCCTGCCAGCAGAAACTAAGGTGGGACCCTCCATTATACTTCTAATCTTGTCTTCTTCTTCAGCTTCCCGTGGACACACTTCTCCATTCTCGTTGTTGTTACTTCTCCACGCTTCCAGCCATCACCATGCACCTCCAAACTGTTGTAGCTTCCTCTGCTGGACCATGGACGTGTTCTCTTCTTGCTTCCACATTTCAGCTCACCAGTGAGCATCTCCTGGACGTGAGAAAAGAAATAAGGTTGAGGCCTCTCTATTGGTTGTTTCCGTGAACTACTCTTTCTTCCACCCAATGAATGACTTGAATTTCCTTGCAGTCGTGGCCTCCTCTCCAGTCATGACACCATCTTCCTTGTGCTCTTCTCCAATCAGCCGTACATGCTGCTTCCTTTGCTGGACGTTACAACACCTTCTTCTCCTCATCTCCACTTTACACGTTGCAGCTTCAACTGGACCAAGACCATGGAGTTCTCCTTCAATTTCCTTGGTCTGGATGGCTGCTGGAATACCGTGAAGCTGCTGGATCAAGTGGACTCTCACGACCTCCTCTTCCTCAAGCTCACGGCCTCTCTTTACGCTGCTGGAGCTGCTTTACGTGCTGGACCTTGAAGACTCCTCTCTTGAAAACATGAGCTGTTGCCGCTTCAAATAACCGTGAGCTTCCTCCTCTCTTGAAAACATGAACGGACGTTGCTGGACTTCTTTGGTGTGTGCCTGAGAGCTTTCCCAAGGTGTGTGCTGGACCGGTTGCTGCATCCTTGCTGCTGGAATAAAATGAACGTGTGCCTTCCTCTCCCCTTTTCCAGCCATGAGCCTCATTTCCGTATGCAAGCAGTCTGCTGGCCGTGAGCTTCCTTCTTTCTTTCAACATCATCCTCCTTCTTTACTTCCAGCAGCCACCGTGCACTTCCATGCCTCCAGCTCAACGTTCCCGTGCTCTCTCCTTGTTCTCTGGACTGCTTTGCTGGACATAGTACTTCATTCCATCCAGCTGCACGACCTCTCCTTGCTTCTTCCAGCCATTACCGTGCACCTCCATACCTCTTCTCCTTTGAACGTGAGATGAAGAATGAATGGGTGTGTGCTTATGTTATCAATTGAAGACTTATGTGTGTAGTGGAAAAACATGGACATTAAAATCTGCACATCCTAGTCTGTGTGGTGCTTTTCATGAAAAATCAAAAGCAAAGAATTTTGGGGACATGTAAGCTTTCAAAGTGGTGGATGGACCCCATATGTTTCCGTATGCTTCTCTCCATTTGCTTAATATGCTTTGACAATTGTGCAAAACCGTGAGCTGCATTTGGAATATGTGGTATTGTGCTTCTCACAATTCAAGAATTGAATTGCTCTCCCTTTCACGTGCATCACATGGACCAATTCTTTTTCTACTCAATTGTGGTCGTGGCTTTGATGCATAATTTCTTTCAAAAAAAAAATGAGTTTCTTATCAATTGGACATGTAGCCGTGACATTAGTTTAAAAATGTGGCAGCCATGCAAATTCTTCTTTAAAATTAATGTCACATCTATCTTGAAGTCCCAAAACATTTCCAAAATTTTCCCTGCAATTTATAATGCAAATAATTAACTCAGATAATTCAAATTAATTAAAATAAGAATTTCTGATCGAATTAAGCACAATTAAGAAAAATAGGAAAATACTGGACAATTAAGTCCAATTCCCCGATTAATTCTAGTACAGTAAACTAAGTGAAGTGGAGAAAATAATGATTCATCACCCGCGGGTAATAAATATCTGTGGATAGTAACTATTCGTCGCGGGTTTTATCTGCGAATATCCGCAGGCGCAGATTTTTTTTTCCATCCCTACATGTAGGGAGTTCATGACTTCGTCTTTTTTGTTGTGGTAGTGCAGAAGTCGTGTACCCTCTACACAAATTCTTCATTTAAAGTCATGTGGCGGTTGCACGACTTGCCCATTTACGTAAATAAAAATAAAATTGCCTAGATCCATAATAATGAATTAATTTTTGCCAGTAAAAAGCCCATTATTTCATCAATTAAAAGACGTTTGATGCTAGAAAGAATTGGAAACATGTCATACTTGTTGGAATTTAAGAGTATTAGAGACAATTTTCAGATTAATGAAGAGTTACAATTATTCATGAAGGGTTACAACCATTCATGAAAAGTTACAATTATTCATGAAGAGTTACAATCATTCATGACTAAATGTAAGAATCTGGTATCTCTTGGATTTGAAAGATGTCTGATCAACATCTATATAAATGGATCATGTGCTTTACGGAAAGGTGAGAATTTTCTCTACATTCTATCATTCACTTAACACACAAATCAATTCGTGAGAATTTTATTCTTTTTTGACGTTAATACTAAGAGTGAGTATTATCGTTGTATTTCTTCTTAGTATCTCAAAAGAGGATTTCGTGATCCCTTTCACTCTTATAAAGGATGAAATATTGCTTTTCAGAAAGTGTGTATTCATGCCTAGAAGATTATATCAAGTCTACATTGTTGTTCATCTTGTTTCCTTAACTTCTTGGAAAATTGTTGCAACAGTCTAAAAGCAATATCTTCTCTAAGATGACAACAATTCGTGAGATGTCTACAAACTGTCACAAATTAGACAAGTTCGAAGGCGTTGGTTTCTGACGATGGCAAAAGAAGATGCATCTCTCGACTCTAAACGTGGCATATGTTCTAAGTTCTCCCCAACCCAAAGAAAGCGAAATTGAGACATTCGAGGAACAACGGAAAAGGAACAAATGGGAGAATGATGTGGATTTTGCAAAAGAACTTTGGGATCAAATTGAAAACAAATACATTTCTAAAGATGCATTAAAAAAGAAATTCCTGAATATGGGAGAAGATGTTATACTAGATATAAAGATTAATAGAGAAAGTGAGAAATTCAACAATTATGAATGCTCTCTTGTTTCAACTCCTATGGACCCTAGTTTAAAGATATTACCTAATGGTGGTAAAGCAGTTTCACAACTAGAATATGCAAGGGTAATAGGATGTTTAATGTATTCAATGACAAGTACAAGGCCAGATATTGCTTTTGCGGTAAGCAAATTGAGTAGATATTAGTAACCCTAGTCTATCACATTGGCAAGCAGTACGTTGAGTACTTAAATATTTAAAGAAAACTATTAATTATGGATTAACATATAGTGGGTTATCCTTCAATTTTGGAAGGATATTCTGATGCAACTTGGATTACAAATGCAAAAGATCACTCTTCAACTAGTGGTTAGATTTTCCTCCTTGGGGGAGGTGCAATTTATTTGTCATCCAAGAAACAAAATTGCATTACAGATTCCACTATGGTTTTAGAGTTTATAGCTCTAATAACCTCGATAGGAAAGGAAGTCGAATGGTTGATGAATCTCATGATCGAAATACCATTGTTTCCCTATTTCTCTTTTTAGGAGAATTAGATTATTATAAATAGAGGGTATGAGAATGTATTTTTCGTGATTGAGAATAATAAAATAAGTCTTATTTCCAAATTGGTGTCAGAGCTCCGGATCTTAGGGCTCCATTGCGCTGCAACAGTCGCACCGTCGCCGTTGTCTGATCACCGCTGCTGTTGTCGTTGCCGGTTGGGGTCGTTGATAGGGTAGAAAGGTGCAGCCAACACTGGCAATCACAACGCCGGAAGTTACTCCATGAGAGGAGTCGCCACGCGCCGGCGCGTGTACCCACGCGCCCACCTCCGGTGAGACCCACTCACTGTCGCCGCCATAGACAAGGTCGCCAGAGCCTCCTAAGTTTATTCCTAGGGTTGGTGACAACTCGTTTGGGCTATATTTGAGTAGATCTGAGTTTTAAGTTCTGCTTGTTTTTTCTCAATGTGACCTACTCGTCGTCGTCACTACAGAGGAGTCGCCGGAGCCTCCTGAGTTTTTTCCTAGGCTTGGTGACGACCTGTTTTTCCTATATTTGAGTAGATCTGAGTTTGAAGGTTTTGCTCCTTTTCTTGGGTACGGGATGTCTGAAGTAAAAAGTATTCCTTTGGGGGTACCTAATGACCTACCAAATATAGGAAGTACATGTTGGTTGGATGGTCAGAAATACTTACAATGGAGTCAATTTATTCGAAGGGTTGTCAACGGTCGTTCAAAACTTGATCACACAGATGTAGGAGGACCAAGACTAGACGGCACACGTTTTTCAATTTGGGACAATGAAGATTCATTAATTATGACTTGGATGTGGCAATCCATGGTTCCTAAGATAAGGAAAAATTATGTTTCATTCTTCTGCAAAAGAAATATGGAATGATTTACAGGGTACCTTTTCCTTAAAAAAGGATCTTGTTGCTTAGTATGACATCAAGAACGAGATATTTAATACAAAACAGGGCTCCCTTTCCATATCAGAATATCACGAAATCCTGAATGGTCTTTGGATGGAACTCAATCAAATCCAAACAATAAAGATGTGTAAAACAGATGTTGCCGCTCTTGCTGAATTCATTGAAAGGGAAAATCTTTAAATTTCTCCAAGACCTGAATCATGAGTATGACCCAATCCTGGTTCAAATTTTTGGAAGAGAAAAATTATCATCTCTGTTAGAAGTTTTTTTTTATGGTAAGAGGAGAAGAAACTTGGAGAACTATCATGCTTAATGGAGGGATCTCCAACACAGGCTTTGCCATGACAACTGGAAAGGGAGTCCACAAGGGCACAAATGCTAGGGGAAAGACGTTTGAAAAAGGTACTCATGGGGACTATTGTTCATATTGTAAAAGATTTGGACATACCAAGGAAATATGCTTCAAACTCCATGGAAGAAAGAATGTTCTCGAGTGCATGGGAAACAACAAAGGGTCTACTCAAAGATGGGTAAATCATACTACCTTAGAACGGGAGGCCATCAATCCATCTAGTCCTTAACACACACCACCAGATCTTGATATGAAAGCTTATAAGGAGAAACTCGAATGCTTGGAAGCAATGGTTGAATCAACGAGTAAGCCCTCTAGATCATGTACTTACACAAAAGGTAAGATTTATCTTAATACTGTTGTTCATGTGTCTCAAGGCATTTGGATCCTTGATTTGGGTGCAACTGATCATATGATACCTTTTAGTGGGTCTTTCGACTCATATGGAAAAATCAATAAAGAACAACTTATTACAGTTGCGAATGGTCAGGGTAATACCTATATGTGGCTCTGGGAATATAATTTTCGACTCATCTATTATATTAAAGGATGTTTTACATGTTCCTCAATTAGCTAATAGTCTTATCTCTGTGCAAAAACTCACAGGATTTAAATTGTTCAATAACATTTTTTTCCAACTTATTGTGTTTTTGAGGACCTTGCCACGGGGAAGACAATTTTAACTTGTAAGGAGAAAAGTGGGTTGTATTTTTTAGAGTTTGATGACCAAAGCAACACACAAATCATGAGTCAACAAGCTACATTCGAGACGTAGGCAAAATCCCAAATATGGTTACATCATCAAAGGCTTGGGCATCCTTCATTTAGTCTTATCAAGTCCTTGTTTCCCCATTTGTTTACCAAGGAGTCTATTGAGTCTTTTAATTGTGATATTTGTAAAACATCATCATGCATCTTATCCTATTAGTAATAAAAAGAGTATTTCTTCATTTGATTCAATTCACTCTGATGTTTGGGGTCCTGTCATAGATTCTATTTTCGGAGCCAAATGGTTTGTTACCTTTATTGACAATTGTACCCGTGTCACGTGGACATACCTTATCAAAAATAAATCCAAAGTTTTTCAAATTTTTGTTAATTTTTTCCGTCTTGTCCAAAATCAATTTGGAAAAAATATCAAAAGAATTAGGTCTGATAATGGTACTGAATATGTGAATCATGAATTTCTGAATTTTTTGTCTCATAATGGTATTGTTCATGAACTAACGTGTGTTAAAACCCCTCAACAAAATGAGGTTGTTGAAAGAAAGAATTGTCATCTTCTTGAAGTAACTAGAGCTCTTCTTTATCAAATGTCTACTCCAAAAAATTACTGGGGAGAAGTTGTGTTAATTGCCACATATCTCATCAACAGGTTACCCACTCGTATCTTAAATGACATTAGTCCTATAGAGTCTCTATTGTCTTTTGTTCCTTCTTCTTCCCTAACAACGCTACCTAATCGAGTCTTTGGATGTGTTGTTTTTGTTCACTCTCATCATCCTCACCGTGGTAAATTAGATCCCAGAGTTAAATGTGTCTTTATTGGGTATCCTTCTAATAAAAAAAAGGTACAAATGTTATCATCCTCAAAGTCGTCACATTTTTATCACCATGGATGTCACCTTTCATGAAACACAATCCTATTATGTCAGTCCACCACTTCAGGGGGAGAAAGCACTTGAAGTGGATGAACTCTCCTTATTGTCATTACCATGTTTGTCTTTTCAGGATGTCCAAGACCTGAGCAATGAAGCTACCATTGTCTACAGTAAGGAAGAAGACGAAGAAGATGGATTTTTTGGCAAAAAATATGAAAGAGGAAAATAACCCACTTCAACTCTCGAGCAAGAAAAATTGTCTAATTCGGAGGTGAGGATCCCTGAAGATATCAATGAGGAGGAGGTAAGTATTATTGAGGATTTAGCCATTGCATTAAGAAAGCAAAGAAGATCATGTGCTAAATATCCTATTTCTCAGTATGTTTGCACTAACAATCTCTCTGATAAACACAAAAGTTTTATTGCTGCCATTGACGCCACAGAAATTCCTACCTCAATCCAAGAGGCCATGAAACTTGAACATTGGAATCAAGCCATGAAAGAAGAGACGAATGCAATAGAAAGAAATTCAACTTAGGAGATTGTTGATAAGCCAAGAGACAAGAGGGCAGTAGGGTGTAGATGGATATTCACAGTGAAACATAAGGCAAATAGGACAATAGAAAGATAGAAAGCTAGATTGGTGGCAAAAGAATATACCCAAACATATGGGATTATGTATGAGGAGACATTTGCCCTAGTGGCAAAGATGAATACAGTTCGAGTTATTCTCGCTTTGGCTGCCCATTTTGGATGGGACTTACACCAGTTGGATGTGAAGAATGCCTTTCTTCATGGAAATCTAGATAAGGAAGTGTACATGGAGATTCCCCCAGGTTTTGAAGTGAAAAATGAAAGAACAAGATAGGCCTCTTGAAGAAAGCATTGTATGGTCTTAAGCAATATCCTAGAGCATGGTTTGGAAGATTTACAAAAGCAATGGGATATAGACAAATCCAAGGAGATTATACTCTATTCATAAAGCATTCTTCTATAGGTAAACTCACTATATTTCTTGTATATGTGGATGATATGATTATTGCAGGAGATGATGAAACAGAAAAATTAACATTAAAAGATAAATTGGCAGCTCAATTTGAAATGAAAGACCTATGAAAACTCAAATATTTTCTTGGAATAGAGGTTGCCTACTCCAAGAACGGAATTTTCATCTCCCAAAGGAAATATGTACTTGATCTCCTCAAAGAAACAGGAAAGTTGGGATGTAGAACTTCAACAGTTCCTATAGAACAAAATCACATAATTGGAAGTGAAGAAAGTGTTCCTGTAGAAAAGCCCCAATATCAGAGATTGGTGGGAAAATTGATTTATCTATCACACAAGACCAGACATTGCTTATGCTGTGAGTGTAGTGAGCCAATTTATGCATGATCCAAGAGAGAGACATTTGTAAGCAGTTGAAAAAATTCTCCAATAGCTAAAGTCAAGTCCAGGAAAGGGTCTATTATTCAAAAGGGAAGACACATTGACTATGAAGATATATACTGATGTTGACTATGCAGGTTCTATTATTGACAAAAAATCTACTTCTAGGTATTGTGTATTTCTTGGAAACAGTCTGTGGTAACATGGAGAAGCAAAAAGCCAGATAGAGTATCCCGTTCTAGTGCAGAAGCTGAATTTCGAGCCCTTGCTCAAGGAATGTATGAAGGACTCTAGATAAAAATCATTTTTGAGGATCTTAAAGTCAAAGTGGAGAACCCGGTGCAACTACACTATGACAATAAATCTGTTATGAGCGTAGCCCATAATATAGTACAACATGACAGAACCAAACACATTGAAATTGACAAACTTTTCATCAAATATAATTTTGACAGGGGCTTTGTGATTACAACTCATGTTCCTACAGAACTTCAAATAGCAGATATTTTTACAAAAGGGCTTCCTCTAGGTAGATTTCAAGATTTTGTAGACAAGTTTGGAATGATTGATATTCATTTACCAACTTGAGGAGGAATGTTGTAATTTGAGATAATATCTTTAGAATATTCCTAATTAGAGGAAATAGATACATAATATTTTATTTTATTTTCCTAGTTTCCCCATTTCTCTTTTTAGGATAATTAGATTATTACAAATAGAGCATATGAGAATGTATTTTTCATGATTATAATAAAATAAGTCTTATTTTTATAATGATTTTTAACTTCTAAAATCTATAATTTTAACCTTTATAAATATAATATGTTATTTTAAACCTATATTAACATAGAACGAAATTTAAGCAATCACATAAAATTTGAAAATAAAACAAGTAGAAACACTTCAAACTCTAGTCTACAAGTAAAGATATTAAAGTTGCATTTATAGTCTTTAACACCGATGACACAAGATGTTGTATTGTAAGTTTAATTCTACTTAGACATTTCTAATACCGTCTGCTAATTATTGTAGGTTTAATTCCACTTAGACATTTATAATATAAAACAGTGTGGTAATTATTTTCCACATGGCCATCTACTACCGTTTCTTTTTTTAGAGACAGTGTTTCAGAGGTTGTCCAATAAACTCCTCACACACTGCATGATGGTCTTTTTCATTGCTAGTGGGTACCTTAAATAAAACATGTTTAATAAAGGGATGAGAAAATATGAATTATTGAGTACGTGAACGGTGGGAATGAATAGATGCCAACCACCACCACTTTACTCTCCCAAATTCCTTATATAACCAATCCTTCGTGCTTATGCCTTTCAAACTACACACAACTAAGAATTAGCCTAGAGGATCTCTGTTTTACTCTTATTTCATACCACCACAAATATATAATGACTCGTTTTCTTGAACGATTTTATGCACTTTTCCTGCTTTTCATGCATGCTGCAGGGCCCGTCCTCGGATTCAACAATAGCTCTGAAATAAAGTGCATTGAGAGGGAGAGACAAGCACTCCTCAGCTTCAAACATGACCTCGTAGATGTCCGTGGCATGCTGTCTGCATGGAGGGATGATGAGAAGAGTCGAGATTGTTGCAAATGGAAAGGCATTCAATGTGACCATCAAACAGGTCATGTAACCATCCTTCGTCTTCGTGGTTCCTTTCCACAATATTTGAGAGATGCAGTCAATATCAGTTTACTGTTTGCCTTGCAAACTATTCAACACTTGGATCTCAGCAACAATTATTTTATAGAGAGTCACATCCCCCGACTCATCGGCTCACTTACCAACTTAAGATATCTCAATCTCTCTAATTCTTATTTTAGTGGCAGCATTCCTACCCAACTTGGAAATATATCTTGATCTCAGTTCTAATAATCTTGATGGTCTCAGTGGTAATTCATTTTCTGGAGCATTCCCTTTCCAGGTTGGGAATCTTCCTTACTTGCAATATCTTAGACTTGGTGGTGATTTTGATGTCAAACCTAAGGATGCACACTGGCTGTCTAATCTCTCTTCCCTAACACATCTTGCCATCGATGGTTTACATAACCCTGACTGGTTGCATATGATTCATTATCCAAAGCTAAGAGAGTTGAGACTAGTTGATTGTTCTCTTTCAGATACCCATATTCAATCTCTGTTTTATTCACGTTCCAACTTTTCCACTTCTCTTACCATCCTTGACCTTTCTTCTAATATGCTCACATCCTCAACATTTCAATTATTGTCTAACTTTAGCCTTAATCTTCAAGAGCTTTATCTTATTCATAATAACATTGTTTTGTCATCTCCGGTCCACTCAACCTTTCCTTCTCTTGTGATCCTTGATCTTTCCTATAATAAGATGACATCATCGGTCTTTCAAGGTATTTTCAACTTCAGTTCAAAACTTCAAAATCTTTATTTGCAAAATTGTAGTCTTAGGGATGATAGTTTTCTCATGTCAGCTATTTCAATTACGAATTCTTCATCTTCTCTTGTCTCGCTTGATCTCTCCTTTAATCTATTGAAATCATCATCCATATTTTACTGGCTCTTCAACTCCACCACCAATCTTCGTACACTTAAACTTTATGATAACATGTTGGAAGGTCCCATTCCAGATGGATTTGGGAAAGTAATGAACTCTATTGAAGTTCTTTACCTCTCTGATAACAAACTGCAAGGCGAGATTCCATCTTTCTTTGGGAACATGTGCACATTGCAGAGTTTAGACCTCTCAAACAACAAGTTGAGTGGGCAAATTTCTAGCTTCTTTCTAAATTCTTCATGGTGCAACAGACACGTGTTTCAGAGACTAAGTTTATCTGGTAACAACATTACAGGAAGGTTACCTAAAAGCATTGGATTGTTATCTGAGTTGATTGAACTTATGTTGGCGGTAAATTACTTAGAGGGTGATGTTACTGAGTCGAATCTTTCCAATTTTTCCAAATTAGCATTCTTACAATTATCAGATAACTCATTGTCACTAAAAATTGGTCCTACTTGGTTTCCTCCTTTCCAATTATTGTTCTTGGGATTAAGATCTTGTAATCTGGGCCCAACATTTCCTAATTGGCTTCAGACTGAAACTTCCATAATATTTCTAGATATTTCTAATAGCAACCTTAATGATTCCATTCCAGACTGGTTTTGGAACAACTTGCAAAATATGGGAAAGTTAAATATGTCTTATGTTAGGGCCTGGCGAGTGTATGAGAGAAGGAGATATAGGAGGGAGAAGGGCGAGGACGAGCAGAACTTGGACGAACGTCCGGAGCGAGGGGCGAGGACGAGCGTCCCAACGATGGGCGAGGACGAACGTCCTAGCATGGACGGGAGGACGAGCGTCCCAACGATGGGCGAGGACGAACGTCCTAACATGGACGAGCGTCCCAACGATGGGCAAGGACGAACGTCCTAACAGGGACGAGCGTCCCAAATAAAGACGAGCGTCCGCAGCAAAGAAGAGCAACAGCGTTCGTCTAAATGGCAAGCGGAAGATCAGGCGGGAATTCAAGGGGCGATCAGCGGAGTAAATTAGTAATAAATACAGTGAATAAGGACAGAATGATTCTTTCCAAATAATTAAATAATTACTAATTATTCCTTGCCTTTTCGGGAAGGAATGATTAATATTATTAAATAGAGGGCACCTAGAGCTTAGGGGATATGTTTTTGATTATTTGAATATTGTAAGAGAGGTTATGCTCTCGTGTGACTGAAGGAGAACCTGCTCCAAGTCATTAGTTGTGTTCGGGATTTCCAGAGTTTCAATAATAAAGAGTTTTTATTCACTTGAGTATCGTGTCGTTCCCTGTGTGAGGCCAGTTACGTGGTCAGGCACGTAACAAATTGGTCCGACCTGCCGGATCTTATTGAAGGGAGGAAAGCGTAATGGAGGGGAAGCTGACTGCTATGGACGGGAGGATGGAGACCCTAGAAATCTCCATGGGCGGCCTGGAATCGGCAGTCCTGGAACTGGTGAGGATACTAGGAGAGCGAGGTCGACGGGAGGAGGGGCACCTTGATAGTAGCCAGGGGTCAGTAAATGGAAGAAGGAATGACGAGGATGAGAGAGCTGGCGGAGGTTTAGGAGGGGGAAACCGGGAAGAGCAACCTTATTGGAGGAGGAAGGTTGAATTGCCCGTGTTCGAAGGCAGCGAACCTATGAACTGGATTTACAGGGCGGACAAATTTTTCGAATTACAAGGGGTACCCGAGGACGAGAAGTTGCGCCTGGCGTACATCAGTATGGAGGGAATAGCAGGACACTGGTTCAGGTTTTGGAGGGAGAAAGCCAGGAACCGATCATGGGCTGGATTAAAAGAGGCATTAGTGGTTCGGTTTGGAGGCAGAAATCGAGGAACGGTCTTTGAGAGACTGGCATCCTGTAAACAGTCAGGGTCCGTGGGAGACTATATCCAAGAATTCGAGGTGTTGGTGAGCCAAGCAGAACAAATACCTGAGGCACAGTTAATGGGGTATTTCATGGCCGGCCTACAGGAGGGGATACGTAACCAACTCAGGTTGCTGGACCCAAAGGACTTTATGGATGTCATGAGACTAGCCAGGGACGTAGAGGCGTTCCAAGCAGGAACGAGGGGGAGTGGAGGAATCAGCAACAGAGGGCAGACGTGGGGAAAGACGAGCGGTTCAGTGGCAAGGGTGGATCCTAGCCGCTACACCCAGAACCGAACGAGCACCGAAGGAGGCCCGAGGAGAGGAGATGAGCGTACAGTCTCTAACGCTCAAGGCAGGAACGTACGGGATTTACCGTACGCGGAGTACGTCAAGCGCAGGGAGGAGGGGAGGTGTTTCCGGTGCGGAGGACCGTTCGGTCCAGGCCACCGCTGTCCAGAAAGAGGGATTCGGATGCTGATCTTGGCCGAAGAAGAGGAGCCAGGAGGGGAAGAAGAGGTGGAGGTAGAATGCGAACAACTGGAGCTGTCTGCTCTCTCAGCCGGAGGGCTCACCCAGCCCAGAACGATGAAGTTGCACGGACAGATAGGGACGCAGCAGGTTTTGATCCTAATTGACAGTGGCGCCAGCCACAACTTCATAAGTAGGGAATTGGTAGAAGATCTATCCTTACCCGTAGTAGATACACCACCCTACAGGGTGAGTTTGGGGGATGGACGGAGGAAGGAGACGAGAGGATGTTGTGAATCCGTAACGATTCAGGTAGGGGAGATTGTGATCAACGAACGTTTCCACTTGTTCGAATTGGGCGGAGTGGATGTGATACTGGGGGTCGAATGGTTGGCCAAGCTGGGCGAGGTAATCATAAACTGGGGCCAGCTAACCATGGCGTACGTACAAGCAGGGAACAGGGTGATCATCAAGGGAGATCCAACGCTAACTAGGAGGTTGGTGGAACCGGCAGCTTTGCTTAAAATGAAGGAAGTCGAGGTCTGGTTATTAATGTGGGAGCTGGGGGAGACAGAGAAGGAGAAGGAACCCAGACCGTACGTTCCGGAAAAAGAGACGTTCGGTCCAGAATTGACCCGGACGCAGACGTTCGACATGAAGCGAATCCTGGAACGTTATGCTGAAGTGTTTCACGAGCCGGACGGACTACCACCAGATAGGGGAATGGCTCATCGAATCCCCTTAAAGGAAGGTACAGACCCCGTCAATGTAAGGCCGTACAGATATCCCCATGTAATGAAGGAGGAGATTGAGAAACAGGTGGCAGAAATGCTGGCGGCAGGCGTTATAAGGTCAAGCACCAGTCCATATTCAAGCCCTGTAATTTTGGTAAAGAAGAAGGATGGCAGCTGGCGGTTTTGTGTGGACTACAGGGCCCTAAACCGAGCCACCGTACCTGACAAATTCCCTATTCCCTTGATAGAGGAGTTGTTGGACGAACTAAGGGGAGCCAAGTACTTCTCAAAGGTGGATTTAAAGTCAGGCTATCATCAGATACGAATGGGAGCCGGTGACATAGAGAAGACGGCTTTCCGGACGCACCAGGGCCACTACGAATTCATGGTAATGCCGTTCGGCCTAACCAACGCGCCAGCCACTTTTCAGAGTGCCATGAACCAACTGTTACAACCCTACCTGCGGAAGTTCGTACTGGTATTCTTTGATGATATACTGGTGTATAGCCGCACCTGGGACGAGCACTTGGAGCAGGTGGCGACGGTGCTAAGGGAGCTGGTGGCACATAGATGGGTGGCCAACAGGAAGAAATGCGAGTTCGGCAGAACTCAAATAGGGTATCTGGGCCATCGGATATCCGAGAAGGGGGTAGAGATGGACGAGGACAAGGTGCGGGCAGTGCTGGAGTGGGAGAAACCGAAGACAGTAAAGGCTTTGAGGGGTTTTCTAGGGCTGACAGGCTACTACCGGAGGTTCGTAAAGGATTATGGGAAGATTGCCCGGCCTTTGACCGACCTTCTCAAGAAAGGACAGTTCGCGTGGACGGGACAAGCAGAGGAAGCCATGCTTAAGTTGAAGAAGGCAATAACGACAGCACCGGTATTGATTCTGCCAGATTTTAACCAGCCGTTCCACATTGAGTGTGACGCGTCCGGGAGGGGGATTGGAGCGGTGCTCATGCAAGGGAAGCAGCCCATAGCTTTCTTTAGCAAAGCGCTGTCGGAGGGATCGTTAGGGAAGTCAATCTATGAGAAGGAACTAATGGCGCTGGTTTTGGCCATACAACATTGGAGGCCGTACCTATTAGGGCAACGATTTGTGGTTCACACGGATTAGAGGAGTTTGAAGTATCTCTTGGAACAACGCATCACCACTCAGAATCAGCAGAATTGGCTTGCAAAGCTCCTGGGATACGACTTTGAGATCGTGTACAAATCAGGGGTGACCAACAAGGTGGCGGACGCCCTATCACGCAAGGATGAGGATGAGCTGCGGGACGAGAAGGAATTAACGGTGATGGTTCGGCCATATTGGCAAGATTTCAGGGAGATTTTGGAGGAAGTCGAGGCGGATGAGGAGTTACGAAAAGTGATTGAGGACTTAAAGAAAGACCCCAATTCCCATCCCTCGTTCACTCTAGAGAACGAGCGTTTGCACTATAAAGGGAGGCTCGTGCTGTCAGCCCGTTCGGCCTGGGTGCCCAAGCTGATAGCCGAATTCCATTCCACACATACAGGAGGCCATTCAGGGGTCTACCGGACGTACCGCAAGGTGGCACAATCGCTCTATTGGGTGGGAATGAAGAAAGCAGTGACCGAATTCGTGGCCCACTGTCTAGTCTGTCAACAACATAAATATTTAACCTCATCACCGCAAGGACTGCTGCAGCCGTTACCCATTCCCAACGCCATTTGGGAGGAGATAAGTATGGACTTTATTGTCAAACTACCCAAGTCTAGAGGATATGATGCTGTATTAGTGGTGGTGGACCGACTCAGCAAATACGGACATTTCATACCCCTAAAACACCCCTATTCCGCACGCACTATAGCTGAAATCTTCGTGAAAGAGGTTGTCCGATTACATGGGGTACCACTATCTATCGTAAGTGACCGGGATCCACTGTTCTTAAGTAATTTTTGGAAGGAGTTGTTCAAGCTACAAGGCACTCGACTAAAGATGAGCACAGCCTATCATCCTGAGACGGATGGGCAGACGGAGGTTCTCAACAGGGTCCTGGAAGGTTATCTGAGATGTTTTTGTTCCGAACAGCCTAAGGGCTGGAGCACAGTGATACCGTGGGCGGAATACTGGTACAACACCAGTTATCAGGAATCAGCCAAATGCACGCCATTTGAAACTGTCTACGGGAGGCCGCCACCCTCCCTGCATAGGTTCGTCCCAGGAGAAACCTTAGTGGAGTCCGTCAGTCAGGAATTACAGACGAGAGATGAAGCCCTCCGCCAGCTAAAGTTCCATCTAGCCAGGGCACAGGAATTAATGGCAAAGCAGGCCGATAAGGCGAGAAGACCGTCCCAAGTAGGAGTGGGAGATTGGGCCTATCTGAAGATTAGACCTCACCGTCAAACGACGATATCGTCCATGGTGCAGTCTAAATTGGCTGCTCGCTATTTTGGTCCCTTCTTGGTCATTCAGCAGGTAGGAGCAGTCGCATTTAAGCTACAACTACCTGAGACCGCCCGAATACATCCCGTGTTCCATGTGTCACAATTAAAGAAGGCAATAGGGGATCACCAGGTCGAGCCAGAGTTACCCAAAGATTTGGAGGTGGAGGAACCGTCTCCACGTCCGGTCAGAGTGCTGGACAAGAGGCAAGTGCACCAGGGGGAGGACGTACAGCAGGAAGTCCTGGTCGAATGGCAAGAGGGAGGACCTGACGGGGCTACATGGGAAGATGCCCTCACCATCCAAGACCAATATCCTGACTTCAACCTTGGGGACAAGGTTGATCTTCAGGGGGTGGGTAATGTTAGGGCCTGGCGAGTGTATGAGAGAAGGAGATATAGGAGGGAGAAGGGCAAGGACGAGCAGAACTTGGACGAACGTCCTAACATGGACGAACGTCCGGAGCGAGGGGCGAGGACGAGCGTCCCAACGATGGGCGAGGACGAACGTCCTAGCATGGACGGGAGGACGAGCGTCCCAACGATGGGCGAGGACGAACGTCCTAACATGGACGAGCGTCCCAACGATGGGCAAGGACGAACGTCCTAACAGGGACGAGCGTCCCAAATAAAGACGAGCGTCCGCAGCAAAGAAGAGCAACAGCGTTCGTCTAAATGGCAAGCGGAAGATCAGGCGGGAATTCAAGGGGCGATCAGCGGAGTAAATTAGTAATAAATACAGTGAATAAGGACAGAATGATTCTTTCCAAATAATTAAATAATTACTAATTATTCCTTGCCTTTTCGGGAAGGAATGATTAATATTATTAAATAGAGGGCACCTAGAGCTTAGGGGATATGTTTTTGATTATTTGAATATTGTAAGAGAGGTTATGCTCTCGTGTGACTGAAGGAGAACCTGCTCCCAGTCATTAGTTGTGTTCGGGATTTCCAGAGTTTCAATAATAAAGAGTTTTTATTCACTTGAGTATCGTGCCGTTCCCTGTGTGAGGCCAGTTACGTGGTCAGGCACGTAACATCTTACAATAATCTCATTGGTACAATTCCCAACATATCATTGAAGCTTCTTTATAGACAGTTCATATTTCTGCATTCAAATCAATTTGAAGGCAAAATTCCACCCTTTTTACTGCAAGCTTCAAAGCTCAAGCTCTCCAAAAATAAATTTTCAAATTTGTTTTCATTCTTATGTGATCAAAGCATATCTGCAAATTTGTTATCTTAGATTTATCAAACAATCAAATGAAGGGACAACTGCCAAACTGTTGGAAATGTGTTGATAGGTTATTGTTTCTTGATTTAAGCAACAATAAATTGTCAGGGAAGATTCATGTCTCCATGGGCAGCCTTGTTAACTTGGAAGTCTTGGTTTTACGAAACAATAACCTAATGGGTGAATTACCTTCCACTTTGAAGAACTGCAGCAATTTAATTATGGTGGATGTGAGTGAAAATATATTGTCTGGTCCAATACCATCATGGATTGGAGAAAGTATGCAACAATTGATAATCTTGAACATGCGAGGGAATCACTTCAGTGGACATCTTCCAGTTAATCTTTGTTATTTGAAGCGTATTCAATCATTGGATCTTTCAAGGAATAACTTATCGAGAGGTATTCCAACATGCTTAAAGAATTTGACTGTAATGTCTGAAAAGATCATCAACAGAGGTGCAACTCTAAATCAGATATATTGGTCTGTCAATCTTACTTACCATGAACCTTATGCTCCTTTTTTATCCAGTTCTGATAATTATACACTTAACATAACATGGATTTGGAAAGGTATGGAACTGTGGTTTTCGAATCCAGAGTTACAACTTAAGAGCATTGATCTTTCAAGTAATAATTTAACAGGAGAAATACCAAAAGAGATTGGATTAGTTTCTCTGAATTTATCCAGAAATCATCTGAGCGGAGAAATTCCTTCAGAGATAGGAAATTTAAGTTCACTAGAGTCCCTTGACTTATCAAGAAATCATATCAGTGGGGCAATTCCTTTTTCTCTTTCTCAAATTGATAATCTAGGCAAATTGGACTTATCACACAACTCTCTTTCAGGAAAGATCCCACCAGGAAGACATTTTGGAACCTTTGAAGGCTCTAGTTTTGAAGGAAACGTAGATCTTTGTGGTGAACAACTCAACAAAAGTTGTCCTAGAGATGGAGATCAAACGACAGTAAAGTTCCCAGAAGTTGAAGCAATCAATGGCGATGATGAAGACAGTGTTTTTTACGAAGCATCATACATGAGCATGGGGATAGGATTCTTTACTGGATTTTGGGGCTTATTAGGGCCAATACTACTTTGGCATCCTTGGAGAAATAACTACATAAGATTTTTGAACAGACTGATAAATTATATATATGAACGGTTATAGGTAATGGAACAAAGTAGTCCTCGTAGCTCAAAGACAAGGTATGTTGTAGCTTTCTTATGATATCCTTATTTTAATTATTAATTACTGAATTAAATTCTTGAAAAAAAAATTCTCTTAGAATTGGTAAAGCGAGATATAATTCTCAAATCACAATACTTCTTTTCCTTACACTTATTTTTTATGTACCCATATGAGCGGTCTTTTTCAGTTCATATGTTCGTTTCTGGATCTCTCAGAACCTTTTTCTATGATCCACACTTCTCTTGTACCACAGTTACTAAGTATTACTCAAATGCAAAGCATTACTATAACTTTTCTAAACAATTTTCGGTTCTCTCTTGAATTCAGAAAAATTTGAGAAACTTGATTAATACCATTAGAAAATATGGTTAACGGGTAACCTTAGTCTTTAAGCATACAATCAGATAACGCAATTAATCGTAAAGTATGAAAGAGTTAGATACTAAATACGTAGAGGAATTAGTCCTTAATTTCTTGTTAAAGGATTTTTGAGTAACAAAAACGAAAGTGTTAATGTTATTCCTAGAGCTGAGATGGTGACTCCAAATTCCTGCAACTTCAAAACTCCTACATATATTTAAATATATTATGTCTTTATCTTATAATGCACAAAACTAATGTTTGTTTAAAAAAAGAAGGCAGGTGTTGCATATGCTCTACACGCTTCGGATTACAAAGGAAATCGATGTTGAGTTGCACAAGGGCAAAATATTTATTTAGTTTTATCGTTTGCAATATTTTGTATGTAAGAAATAAATTGAAAAATCTTGTTTCAAGTGATTTGGTTGTATTTTATAATATAATATATTGTAATTTTGTTTCTGATCAGAAAATCTTACGATACACACTCAAATATTTTTCTAAAATTGAGTTTACTATTTAATGATAATTGAAAGGCTTTAAATAGTCGTGATACTTACAATATTGCGGAAATAAAAATAAAATCTGGATATAAAATATCAACTATCTTAAAAAAAAGATAAACAAAAAATCATAACTACCTATTTCTATTTTATATCTATCAAAACAAACTAAATATTACTATACCCAAAATTAATAAAATAAGATTTAAACAAAATTATTAATAAAATCCTAAAATTTAAGTTTATCCCAACAAACTCCCTCATAAACTTAAATTATTCCTTCCTTCATTCAGCTTTCCATGTGTATCATCCCACACTGGGTTTGTTTCTTTCAATCAAATTTGACCTCTTCTTTTTCCTTATGGCCCTCTTGTCTTTTATCTTGGTTGACCTCTTTAATGCTTTGACTGATTTTATTATGCCCGACTTCTCAATAACCTTGACCAACTCGTTTATCACCTTAGGCAATTTCTCAACAATCTTTGTCGACTTCTTCATCGAGTACATCTTCATCTTCCTCTTTGTCTGGTTCAAGAACACTAGACGTTTTCTCTTCTTTTTCAAGATCCATCTTCTTCAACTCCTCAAGCTCAACCCTCCGTTTATTCATAATTTCCTTAGCTTCATCTAGAAGTCTCCCTATCTGCTGAATCTCTTAATCTTTTTGTTTGAGTTCTTTCTCCAAGTTTTCCTTCTTCACAATTGTTGCATCCTTTACCGATATCACTTCATCCATTGTTGAGATTGGGCTCTCCATGTCCACTACATATGAGCTCTTTGCCATCAACAAGATTTCACACTCACTAGTGCAATTAAGATTAACAGCCTCGGTTATTTTCACGTATAGACACCGGTTCTGCGACCGAGGCATATACAGACGAGGTAAAAAGGGTAGGTTTTTTGACTCAGTTTTGGACCGAATCAAAAGGGTTCAGATTCTGCCTCTGTTCACAGACAACCGAGGCAGTAGAGTTTTTTAATTTTTTTATTTTCAACCGAGATCAGTGTTGGTTTCTCGTTTTGTTATGTTTTCCTATTCTCTTTGTGCCTTAAACTTCTTTGTCTCTTTTAATCTCAAGCTTATCTGCAATTTTTTTCATCCATGTTTTTGGGGGCAAAATTACTTTGACAAACTCAGATGATTGCTCCAATCAAAGAAGGGGGAAATAGGAAGCGGGGAGAGAGCAAATGGAGGAGACAACATTGGAGGTGGAAGAGAGGAGGAGGAGGCTTTATTTCCTGACGGAGCAAGCAACCCAAAGCTTTAGATAAACAGTTTCCAAACGAAAAACCAAAAATCAAAGAAATAGTATCCAAACCAAAAACCAAAATCAGAGATAAAAACCAAAAACCAAAATCAGATATCCATTTCGCCATCCACCTGTAGAGAAACAGAACCAAAAACCAAAATCCAAAAACGCAGATCCAGCGCCTAACCGCCACCATGCCGCCGCATCCTCGCCATCGTCGCCTCCTCGCTGCTCCATGAGAAAAGGGTTTCCACCATTGCAGTCGCCATCGTAGTTGCCATCGTAGTCGCCATCGCAGCCGCCATCGCGGGCTCTCGCTGCACCTTCGCGGACTCTCTCGCCACACCGTTGCGAGCTGTCTCGCCTCGCCGCATCGTCGCGAGCTGTCTCGCCTCGCTGCACCGTCGCTAGCTATCTCGCCTCGCCACACTGTCACGAGCTGCCTCACCTCGCCGTACCGTCACGAGCTCTCTCTTCGTCATGGCAAAGGGAGAAAAGGTTGCTCAGGGAATGATGGAGTTGAGGGAGAGGGAAGTGGAGAATGTAAGGGGTTGCAGGAGAGGAGGGAAGGGATGAGGGAAGAGTGAAACGTACTGGAATAAGGGAAATGAAACATGTAGGTTATTTTTTTTTAATACTACCTCAATTCTACTCTCCACGAGGCCTATAGTCCCAAAAAAAAATTTAAAAAAAATATGAAATCGCTATACGCACCAGTTCTGAATGAACCGAAGCCATAGGCTCTGTGCAGATTTCAAATTTCAGACTTGTCAAGCAGAAAGGTATACTTTTAGGCATCGATTTTGCTATCAACCGAGATAATATTACTTATATGTTTCGGGTCCTCTTGACCGAGGCATATAAGTTTGCCTAAACTACAAAAATGTCACCACGTTTTCATAGACTTCGGTTTTTCCTAACCGAAGCCTATAGGGCGTGTTAAAAAGCAATTTTTTTACTAGTGACTTTTCTTCATCTTCTTCTTTTGTAAGAAGGCTTCTCTCACTTTTCTTCTCAACTCGAAAAAATTTAGTAATGTGATCGGACTTACAACAATTGTAGCACTTTTTTTATCTAAACTCGTTTGCATAGTGTCTATACTTGCCACACTTAAAACAATCCACTCTTGACCGATCACCTCGACCTTTTCCTTGTCCTCGTCACGCCAATTTTGCTGACCGGTTTGCTCTTCATTATCATTCTCAAAACTACCTCGTCCTCGGCTTCCTCTCCATCTGCCGCAAAGACCTTAACTTTGAGTAATCTAAGATTTATTCAAGTCAAACTGTACCTGTGGTGCTTGATTGTTGGGTTCCCTCTTTTTCTTTTTCTTCCTCAATTCGTGGGCTTTTAATAACCCAGCTAACTCCTCCATGGTGAGAATTGACAAATCCTTTTTCTCTTCAATAGTGACCACGATACTTTCAAAATCATCTGTCAAATTTCTCAAGATCTTTTCCGCAACCCGGTTAGGAGGAACATTTTCTTCGTTCATTCCGAGTTGGTTGGCCATCTACTGCACTCGAGCTATAAACTCGGCAACTCCCTCATTTTCATCCATCTCTATATGATCAAAACCTCTTCTAAGAGCTTGTACTCGGATCTGCTTCACGCGAGTATCTCCTTTGTATGCCACCTTCATAATTTTCCATGCTTCTTTTGTTGACTTTGCATTAGCGATTTTCTCGAATCCAGATTCATCCATTGCATTATACAAAAAGTACAAAGCCAATTTGTCTTCACTCGTGTCTTTTTCAATGCAGTAATTTGGTTCACTGTCTAATGCTCATCATTCGCGGGTTCATTATACTCGTCCTCCACTATGTCCCATACATCTTGGGATCCAAGAAGAACCTTCATCTGTAAAGACCAATTGTCGTAATTGGTCTTTTCCGACATTTGTGGCACACTCATCCCATTACCTTTGCCATCTCTCTCACAAAAAAAATCAAGCGCTCACTTTTTCTCTCACAGCGTTTGACTCTCTCCTCTCTCTTTTTTTCTCTCTCCCTCGGTACTCAGAGCATAAAGCTTTGATACCACTATTAAGAAAATCTCACGATACAAACACTCACATATTTTCCTAAAATTGAGTCTTCTATTTATTGATAATTGAAGGGTTTTAAATAGCTCTAATACTTACAATATTACGAAAATAAAAATAAAATCTGAAAATAAAATATCAACTATATTAAAAATAAAATCTGCTTAATCTATTATAAAATAATATTGTACCTAGATAAACAAAAAATCATAACTACCTATCCTATTTTATCTCTATCAAAACAAACTAAATATTACTAGACCGAAAACTAATAAAATAGGATTTAAAAAAAATTATTAATAAAACCCTAAAATTTAAGTTTATCCCAAAAAACCATTGTTAGGTACTAACAAAGTCCCACATCAGATAAAACAAGAGATGAACATGAGTTTATATACACATAATATACCTCCATTAGTAAGAGGCGTTTTGGGGTGTACCAAAAGCAAATTCGTGAGGACTTAGCCCAAAGCCAATATCTTACCCGTGTGGAAACTTATGTGTGTGTTGAACCTCCCTACAATTAGTATCAGAGCCCATGGTTCAGGTCTAGTGACCAGACTCAAGATGAGTACGTCCCTCCATGATAAGATGAAACTTTGGCAGGTGACCAGTGGTAGATAGCCAGATGTATCATGAGAGGCAGAGAGCAAGAGACTATAGGGGAGGTGGAGAACCATAGTAAGACTTATGTATGTGTTGCGTTATATAGCATCAAACCGTGATGATGGTATTCTCACAATTTTCATGAAAGTACCCGTTCAGTTTTGTCTCTTTGTAAAGGTTACACCTAATTCCTTTCCAATATCCCTAAGTCTACTATAGCCTCTACCTTCCATCCTTTAACCTATACAACCAGTATGTTAAACCTAATATTTTTGAACATAAAGAATATTCTATAAAAACTTAGGTTTATTAGCAATACCAAGATTGTCATGCATGCAATCAGGGTATCACCACAGTGCCTCTATTTCACACAACATTTACAATTTTGGCATCACATAATCAATTCATCTATATCATCATACATAAAGCATCTACCCATATTATCCTTACAATACATTTATATGTGACTCCCTTCAGGAACACTAAAAGTATACACTAGTACAATAAACAGAAATGGCATCGGTTATTTCGTTTATACGCACCGGTTTTACAACCGGTGCATATAAAGGCGAGGTAAAAAGGATACGTTTAATGCCTCGTTTGTAAACCGGGTCAAAAAGGGATTGATTTTCGTCTCGGTTATCTTTAGAACCGAGTCAGTATCTTAAAAAATTCAATAAAAAAAAATTTCAGAAAACTGCTGAACCATTTACCATTTTCTGGGTCTTTCCTCAATCCTTTAACACATGAGCCATGTCTCAATGCAGAATTCGAACTCAAGCATTTTCAGTTATAATTCCAAAACGCAAACCAACTCCAAAAATCAGAATAAAATACATCACAGAGCAGATAAAACCATAAATCAGAGTAAGGATACATCTAAGAACAGAGCATAACAAATGGAAAAAAATGAAAGAAAATCCTCATTTGACGCTGCCATCCTCGGCCCCCATTTCCCACTCCTTCCTTCTCCCCCATTTCCCAGTACAAAGAAGTCACCTTTTCAATTGGTAGAACCTAGCCTTCATCCTCATTGACGCTGTCATCCTCGGCCTTCGAAGCGGAGCCGGACGGTCCCAAAACAGCTTCATCCACGGTGATTGAGGGCTCGGAAGGGGGCTGGACCGGGTGCTAGGCCAGCGGCTCCACCACTGGCACGGGCCGCACCAGGCGGTCCACGAACAACACTAGATCTGAGATCGCGTCAGCTGGTGGAGTGAGATCGCGTCTGGTTGGGTGGCGATTGGTGGTGGGGTTGGGGTTGCGGGGTGGGAGGCACGACGGAGCGAGGGCCAGGGAGCGGCGGAGCGAGACTGAGGGAGCGGCGGAGCGAGAGCGAGGGAGCGGCGGAGCGAGAGCGAGGGAGCGGCGGAGCGAGAGCGAGGGAGCGACGGAGCGAGACTAAGGGAGCGGCAGAGCGAGAGCGAGGGAGCGGCGGACGAGACTGAGTGAGTGGCGGAGCGAGAGCGAGGGAGTGAGAGATTGACGGAGCGAGAGAGCAAGGGAGGAGGGATAGGGAGGGAGAGTGAGGGAGAACGAGTGAGAGGGAGGGAGAACGAGTGGGAGGGAGGGAGAGTGAGGTAGAACGAGTGAGAGGGAGGGAGAGTGAGGGAGAACGAGTGAGAGGGAGGAGAGTGAGGGAGCGAGGTAATGAGCGAGGGAGTGTTAAGATCTGGAAAATGAATAGGTCTCGGTTCTTGCTCGCCTGAAGCCATACATGCGTATAGGTCTCGGTTCTACACCTGACCGAGGCCTATAGTTCTTAAAAAAAATAAAAAAAAAATGAAATGATTATATACCTCGGTTTCCGTTTAAACCGAGGCATAAACATTATTTTACACTTGTTCTGAACGAACCGAAGCCATAGGCTCTGCACTTATTTCAAATTTCAGAGACTGTCAGAGGGTAGGTGGGCTTTTAGGCTTCGGTCATTACTTTAACCGAGGTAATATAGCTTATATGCTTCGGTTGATTTTGGACCGAGGCGTATAAGTTGGCTTAAACTGCAAAAATGCCACCGCATTTTGATAGGCTTCGGTTGCACCTAAACCGAAGCCTATAACGCGAGTTAAAAAGCAGTTTTTTTACTAGTGATAGGACTACGTAAAATTGGGAGAGCCACCAACTCAATTCCACTCTTGACAATGTAAATTCCATGTCACAAGTCAAGGAAATCCTTTTTCATATTCAAGACTCTTTCATAGAAATCTCCATGAACTCTCACCTCATAGCTATCTTTCTCAACATGGTACTAATTATTGAATCCTTAATAGATCATAAAAATTACAAAGTTTTTTTTATTTAGTTTGTTGCTAATTTTATTTTAAGTTTATAAACTTTATTTGTTTTCATGTAGTCCAATAAAATATTTTATAACTATTTCTTTTGTTTGACGCAATAATTACATTTTATTTAAAATAATCATATGATAAAGTGCATCATTGAGAGAGTATACAGATAAATTAAATCCATTTCCAATATAAAAATAGTAACATTATTATTCAATTTCACAAAAATAAAATATTTATGTTAAATTTTAATTATATTTTTGTAAACATATATTTGGTTCTTTTTCACTTGAAAGCTTTTAAAATTTCTAAAAGATCATTTCTAATATATGAACGTTTTGCTGACATGAAAACATACACAAGTCGAGGCCAATAGCTTAAGTCCAATTTTCACACATGTGTAAATTATATATTATTTTTACTGGATTAAAAACAAAAAAAAAATTTGATAATACGTATCTTGAATGAAAATAGAAATGTAACCCGTACAGATGTGGCGTATAGATAAATGTTTAAAAATCTTTGAAAACGAGAGGATATATAATATAAGATAGCACATATCTAATATAATTATTATTCTATTTGTAATATATTTATTTATTTGTTATTTATCCGATATAACTATTATTCTCTTTGTAATATATTTATTTATTTGTTATTTATCTTCTCTAAAATTTAATTATGCAATTACTTATTGAATAAAACGTAAAAACTTTATAAATATTTACAAATTGTCCATAATTGATTTAAGTATTATTGTACAATGATAAATTCAAATAAAATATTTCAAATATTTAATTGCTTGGGTGGTCCCACTTTTAAGGTAGTGTCTATTTGGTTTTTGCTTTTAGAAAAGTGTCAACTTCATCCTAAATGTATATCATCAAGTTCATTATGTTAATTTTTCATTAATAATGTTAATTGTGTTGATGTGATAAAATAGTATAATGATGTGATAAAACACATTTGCAATGTGTAAAAATATAGTAAATAAAAAGAAGCACTCAAAGAGATCACTTACATGTAATAATCATCTTCACCTTGGTCTTCTTTTTTGTCTTCTTTGTTTAGAAGACCTCTTTTTTCTTGCCCGACTTTCCATTTCTCTACTCTTTCTTGCCATTCTACATTGCTGTAGAAATCTTTATCCCCATTAAAATCCTTTCCACTAACTATTGTACAATAGATTAACACATAAACAAAAGAGAAATCTTGTACTATAGAAATCTTTCTTACCATTCTGCATTGTTGTAGAAATCTTTGCACTAATTTTGCGATTACAAGGTTGACAAGGGTGGTCCCACAAAAGTGTTTAAGGAGACAGGTGTAAATAATTATGTGTTTTTTTTACCTAAAAATGTTTAATATTGGTGGCACTAGTGCAAATAAGGCTTTAACGTCACGCTTAGCAACATCAGGAAACAAAAAACCCAACGTTAAAAATGATCAATTATATTTTTGTAAATAAAAGTTCGATTAAGGCGTAAGATTTAGACTTTTCTTACGTCATATTGGATAAATTTCGCGAAAACCCTTAGCGCAAAGGTGAAAATGTATTTACGTATGACATCGAATGCCCTAGTTTCAATAAAAATTTGGTAAAATGTTGAAAATTCATTCACGTTATCTTAGCGTGAGACCTCTTCTCTGCTCAAACTTTTCTCGAATGAAGTTTGGCGACCAACACATGTAATATTTCCTTCGTTTGATACAAATCATGTTGATTATAACTACTTTATGTATGATTTTCATTTGTTTTGACTGATTGTTTTCGTATTCTCTTTCATAGGCGCATTCTCCTTTCTCTCTCACTGGCGGCAACACTTTATTTCAACAAACCCACCTTAAAGAAGGTTACTTTTCATTTTTGTTTTCGTTTTCATTTTCAAGAATTTATTTGTTGTATTGTTGAACTTGTTTGTTGTTCATATTACATATTATAGATCTAAGTTTAGGGTAAAACTGAGAGTATTCAAAACAACTCTAAATGACTTGAAAATTTGTTCAAACCACCAAAATATCATGAAAAGCCCCCACAAAAAATTATAGATCAAAATTAAAAGTCTAAGTATGTGAAATATTTTTGCAAACTTTGGAAAAAACAAAAAAAGAATTAACGAAAAATAGAAAACAAAACTTTTTTTAAAATATAGAAGGAAGACCTGGCTACGTAGGCTTCTATGCGATTGGAATTTTTTTTTGTACCTGAAATCCATATTTATTAATAGTAAATCGGCCAACTAGAGCAAATGTTATGATCGTTTAACATTATCACATTGTTACTCAATTTTGGATCTTCATAGTACTCACAAAACCTTGAATCACTAGTGTAGTCAAGGAAAAGGACAACGATTATTTTTTCCTATAGACAGCAGTTCCGCAACCGGGGTATATAGACGCGAGGCAAAAGGGGAAAGGCTTTTTGTCTCGGTTATGAAACGAGGAAAAAAGGTGTAGGCTTTTTCCTCGGTTCCTACTGAACCGAGGTAGTATGTCAGACTCTACTGTCTCGGTTAGAACCTGAACCAAGGCAGTAGAGTGTTTTTTTACGTTCGGTTTAACCGGCTTTTCTGCCTCTTGCGAGACCGATCGGTTATGACCTGCATCCACCATCTAGGTTGCTTCGAATGTGGAAACCACCACAGCTAGACCAAACCGCAAAAGAAAATATACAAGCAAGACCATGAGATCAAAAACCCAACTCGAAACGAAAAACCTAAATCCTTAAATTACAAAATCAAATAATAACAGAAATTCCCAAAACCAGAGAATAATTAAAGCCCTAATTTCAAATCTCAAGATGCGCTTAATCTGTCGAAGTCGTCTACCTTCCTGCATAAACGAACCAACACCGAGAAGTGAAATGGACTTTTCCCTCCATGCGAAACACGAACCAGAGTTGGAGAAGAGGAAAAGGAGGTTCGTGCCTCCCTCACTGCGAGGCGAAACGAAAAGAGAAGAAAAGCAAAAGATGAACATAGGTGTTTTCCTCCTTCTTGTGAAGCCGCGATAGAGGAGTAAAGAAGAGAACAAAACATTGCGTGAAGAGAACCTCAAGGGCGAGAGAGAGCAGCGACTTAAAACCTAAACAAAGGCATTATGTCTAAAAGTTTCTCTCTTTGCGAAATTTAAACCTAAACGCATTTTATTACCTCGGTCCGTGGGCAAACCGAAGCATAAAACGCGTACGACATCGGCTAATAGGGAACCGAGTCAATAGAGGTTACCAAAATGGATTTTGGAACGTTCAGTTTCAGAGGATATGTGCTTGTGGCAGGACATACTGCCTCGGTCTGTGGGCAAACTGAAGCATAAAGAGCCTACGACATCGACTAAGAGGGAACCGAAGCAATAAATTTTACCATAATGGATTGTGGAACGATCGAACTGCCTCGGTTCTGAGCAGCAACAGAGGCAGTATACCTGTTCGGCATCAGTTCTCAATGAACTGAGGCAAAAAGAGCCTACAACATCGGCTAAGGGGGAACCAAGGCAATAGAGGTTACCAAAATTGATTTTGGAATGTTCAGTTTCAGAGGATGTGTGCTTGTGGTAGGACAATTAGAACGTTCGGTACAGAAGATGTCTGGTTTTGGCAAGAGATACTGCCTCGGTTCTGAGCAACAACCGAGGCAGTACACCCATTTGGCATCAGTTTTCAATGAAACGAGGCATATAATGTCGTCATAACTACGAAAATGTCACTGCGTTATTATATGCTTCAGTTTTTGCGAAACCGAAGCGTATATAACACGTTAAAATGCTCGTTTTTTTACTAGTGAGTAATGTGAATCCATTTAATATTTGCTTTTATGGGAAATATCATTGTTTTGCTTGCATGAATTGTGGAAGTAAGAAAGGAGAAAGAAATAGATTCAACCTTCTTGCAATCCATGGACTCATTATAAAACTTAAAAAGATTAAAAATGCAGAAACATAAAGCTAAAACCAAACAAAATTATTTGAAAATAATATTAAAAAAATATCTATAAACAGCTAACCATCAATAAATTCGAACTTGGTCTTTACTACTTTTCAATCAAAAATGAAATGCTCGAATAAATTGTTCCAAATCCAAAACCAGATTTGTAGTGAAGTAATAGAAAGTAATGAATCATATATAGAAGAAATGTCATTTCTTTTCTAAAATGCTTGAATAAAGAGGTTTCTCTTTTACCTGCTTAATGGTGCAGGTCTTAGTTGTAGGGTTCCCGGTGTTACCGTTTCTTATTCTTTTGTTCCCTTTTTTACTATAAAATCAAATAAAGTCAATCTTGGAACTCTATCTTGATAAAATTAAATCTTCATTGTAAAATGCAACCCATAAAGGACCATGTGTATATATATATAACTACCTTATCTTGGAATTCTATTGTCTATTTAATTTACTATATATCTTTCGAATTAAAAGAAAGAAAAAAAGTGAGTTAGGATAATAGAAACATACCACGCACAAACAGAAAGAGAGCTTTAAATTGCTCTTGATAGGGAGGCACAACCACAACAGACTTTGACAATTTTAAGGAGTTCTTAAAGATTAGGGCATGAAGTTCTCAAAGTTTGTAAACCTAGCGTATTTGAGCGACAAAGAAAAAATGAATAACACTACAACAAAAACTGGAGTTACCTACCGATATTTACATACGAATTCTAATTTGTGTGTAATGTAAGTATTACATACGAATTTCAAAAAATAAATTACATACGGATTTTACATATGAATTTTTACCTACCGACATTTAAATTACATTCTTGTATATTAGGCACTTGTGTATCAATCTCAGTTTCATTCTTCTTATCCTAACACAATGTACAATACCTTTTATAATGTTATGAATTTTATTAAATTCATCTTAATGTTCTTTTATGTTTTGACCATCTTAATTGTTTAATAAAGTCTATAAAATTTTTGTATGACCTTCTAATTACATTTATTTCCGTGAGTACATGGAATCTAGTGGTTCTGACCCACCTTCTCCACTCTCGGCACAATCTAATAAGGAGAAGGAAAAAACAATATGTGGTGAAGTTGTTATCACGGTGATGGAGTGCAATGACAAGATTAACTCCAAGATGAACAAAATCCTTAGTGATTATTAAGAAAGTGTAGACTTGTCATTCTATGTTGTTTGACATCTTATGAATTGTAGAATTTATATTGTTTGGCATCTTAGGAACATTACAATCTATATTATGAATATTAGACATTTTGTAAACTTATTTGATAATGATTTTTATGTAATATATATTTATTTTAAATGTGAAATGTTTGATATGGTGTTGAATAAAAGTTATTATAGTGATTGGTTTTATGTATATTACAAGTTTATAATTAATGTACGTGCATGTGCCAAACAAAATAATTCTTTTTGTAAACCATGTTACATACGAATTTTTCCGTATGTAATTACATACGGATTCTTTCGTATGTAATTACATATGGATTCTTTCATATGTAATTATATACAATTTTTTTATACATAATTACAAATGGATTTTTTTGTATGTAATTATATACGATTGTTCCGTATGTAATCATATATGAATTTTTCCATATGTAATTACCTATGTATTTTTTTTGTAAATAATGCTATTTATGATAGTTTTATATGAATTTTTATCTATATCTAATTTGTAGGTAACACTGCATTATATACGAATTTTGGATCTTACATACAGATTTTGTTTGCAGATAATGTCATTTTTTCTTATAGTGAACAAATATGTGAAAAGAGGAAAACTAAAACGACACAGTGTATTCGAGTGGAGAGAAAAAAACACAAATAGCAATTATCTTATACTTACCAAGGGTTTCTAAAACCATTGTTATGATAATGTCTTTCTAGAGTTACTATAACCTCCGCTGGTAAAGCTCGACTAAATTCAAATGAATGAGTTGTGTTATTATGTTGTTCAGAATAGTATTGATATTATTATTCTTAAAAAAAAATAGTATCAACGAGTGAGTTGTAGGACATTTTTAGTGAGGAAATCTTATTGAATGGATAGTTTCTTTATTGTATACATGTAGATGAATGTATTAAAATAAAGAGATATCTTTACGCTCTAATAATTATTTACACTTAGATAGAATAGAATGAATTATGTGGTGAGTAGCAAGAAATTTTGGTCTAAAGGCTTTCCCTTGGTCTAAGACACAAATGGGATTAACTTTGTGTGTGGTAAGATGGAATTCATTAACAATGACTCTGTAGAGCAGTAAATATCATCATAAATGCATGTATATAGTAAATCCAATATTAATACATGTATTCAAATAATTGAGTTTAAAATGTTTGTACTATATGTTTCATTACACACTTGAATTGTATACCTATATTTTGAAATTTGTTTTGTTTGCTATATGCATGTTTCTTTTATGAATTAGCAAACTAAATGTTGTGCTTGTGTCCTTTTGTTGTTTTTCCTTTTTTGCAATAAATAATGTAAGAAGTGAGAAAATTAAAGAAGTTGGAGAAGACAAGTGTATACATAGGATAGGACCGAGTGGTTTTAAGAGTAGTATATAAACGAAAATTTCACAGTTTTGTTCTATTCTCTGAATACACCATCTTTCTTCAAAACTATGATCTTCTCTTTTCTCCTCCTTCTCTCTAAAATTTCTCACCAGTGGTTCATCTAATCGGCGATTAGAAGCTCCCAAGGCGATCCTGAGATCAAGAGCTTCCTATTCCACCGATCAATTTTGGGTTTTAAGTGGGTAAGTTTCATTTCTTAGATTCTGGTGATTTTTTGGAATTTCTGACACATGCAAGAAAGCCTTGTTATTTGCATGTGTTCATCAGTCTTCTCTTTCCCTTTCTAACTTCATTCTTGGTCTTTTGGTTGGTCTCTTCTCACCAATCAGCGAGTTATATATGTTCTTAGGATTTTCTGGTGTTGTGAGCAAATGTCTGGAAAGAAAGAAGTTGTGCGGTCCAGTTAAGAGGTAAGGGAAGCTAATAATTTAATTGTTTGTTTATGTTTGATATTGTTTGTTGGACGTGTGCATGTGTGGATAATTTGATGTTGGCTTGATTTCTGTGTATTGCCAAGACCTGTGAATTGGTTGAGAAGTTCTGGAGAATTATGTAGAAAGTCGACACTAGTATGTAGAGAATTAGCGGTATTCGGTTTCGTAGTGATATTCTGGCTAAGTGTTGTTTGGTTTAGTATTGACGTTCAATTTTAAAAGTATTCGTTTTTGACCTCAACAGTCTTCGGGTTGGTATTATCGTTCTTTCTTAGTCGTACAATGTTTAGCGTTCGTTATTAGTAGTACTATGTATTAATGTTTGATTTTAGTAGTATTCGATTGAATATAGCGTTCGGTCATACATTAACGATTAGGTCTTATAATAGCGTTTGGTCATACACTAGTATTCGATAGTTATAGCGATCGGCCTGTTCGGTCATATGTTGATCGGCTGCTCGACCATGTTCAGGTGCTCGGTCTTGTACTAGCGCTCGTTCTTGGTAGTGCTCGGTCTTGTACTAGTGCTCGTTCTTGGTAGTGCTCGGTCTTGTACTAGTGATAATGCTAATTCTTACCATTATCTAAGCACCATTTTAGTAGCAAAATCAACTCTTCTTTAGCTTATTACTTGCTTAAATCCTCTCTTTTATTTAGTTTTAGTATTTATCTATATTTTGAGCTACATTACGTAAATAATACTCTAATCCCTTATTTTTTGATCTATTTTGATGTTAGGAAGATCCTCCATTACATTGAAGAACTCGGTGATTCAAGAAGTCATTGATTTAAAAGTCATTTTCGCTTAAGCGAGAATAATTTAGCTTAAGCGAGAATGATTATCTTCTTCAAGAAGTTTATTCTCGCTTAAGCGAGAATAATTTAGCTTAAGCGAGAATTCGGGCAGTATATATACTCACGAGGCCGAAAGAAAAAAGGGTCTTTGGTTCTGGAGGCACGATTTCACGTCTGGAGCTCATGGAGGGCGCGAGGAGCTTGTGGGAACATCTCCTCCTCTTCCTTTGGGTCTCCTTCTTCTTCCATCTTCCATGTTTGTAAGCTTTAGGGTTCTCCATGGAAATGGAGAACCAGATTCATCTTGTTAGGGTTAGATGTAGCCTATGAACTCTTGTGTAATGAATGATTGTTTTGTATTTATAAATGCCTTTTCTATCTATTACTAGTATTCTTGTTTCCGATCTTAAAGCTTGCATGTAATGGGGACGTTCATGACTTGATTTTGGGATTTCATTGAGCCAGGGATGGGATATGAAATCTTGAACTGAAATAAGAGTCCTTGTGGGTCATTGAGCTAGGGATGTGATATGATTCACATGTTGTCTTAGATCCTAGTTCTTAATGCGGGTTTGCTTGTTAGATTGTCTAAGGGATTGGAGTTTGATAAGGAAAACCTAGGCTCTTTCACCTAAGGGATTAGGGCTAGAGTGTTTTAGTGGATTGACTTTAGTAAATTGATAGAGAGGAGATGAAATTGGTTATACACAAGAGTGCATTGGTGAAAACTAACCTTAACAATGTCATTTCATACCATTTCTAGTCTTTTCCATTTCCAAGTGCCTTCAATACCAAAGTCCAACCTTGTAATTACTTGTGAATTTATCTTTTTGCACATATTCTTAAATGATTAGTTCTTCTTGAGTCTAGATGAGTTGTTAATCACACAATTTTCTAGTATTACGAGTCTCTTGGGAAAACGATACCTGGTCTTACCACGGTTTATTACTTGAACGATTTGGTGCACTTGCTAAAGAGTTTAAGAACTAGCGCTCGTTCTTGGTAGTGCTCAGTCTTGGTAGTGCTCGGTCTTGTACTAGCGCTCGTTCTTGGTAGTGTTTGGTCTTGTACTAGCACTCGTTCTTGGTAGTGCTCGGTCTCGTACTAGTACTCGGTCTGAGCTATACACATTCGGTTTAAGTTTTTAAGCGTTCATTTTAAACTCTTAGGGTTGGGCTAAGCTCCTAGTGGTCGGTTTTTCTCTAGTGATCAGCCAGTAATTACATTAGGTAATTTCTTCAGTTGTATCTATTATGGACCCTTTGGTCCTATCTTTTGGGTAGTGTGAAGGTGTTCGATCTCCATTGTCCACAGGTTCTCTTTGTCTTATGAGTTAAAATATAACTGATGAATGATTGTTTATGTTAATGAGAATTATGCTTTCAAATATTGTGGAAGAGAATTCCAAGGTGGAATGTCTCGTGGATGATTATTGAATTGTAAAGTATGAATATGGATATTGCTAAGTTGGCGTTCATCCTGAAATTCTATGAGTATCATTCTCACATAGAGGGAGATATTAAATTTGTGAGAATAGCAGGAGGTCATACCACTTCAAGGTGTCGAGGTAGGTATTATGGGATTAACCTTGGGAATAGCTTGATTGGTGTCAGCTGTTACACTACCACAAGTGCAAGGACGACTGTAGCTACATATTCATACAATATGGATGGTCAAGTCATAGTGTTCAGTCTATATATGAATTGTGGTGTTTTGTCTTGTTTTGTATTGTTTGTTCGATTACCTTTTCTCTTGCAATAATAATCTTGTGGATGTGAGCAGAAGGCGTTGAGTGTTCGGTGGAACAAGTTGGAAAGCGAGAATCTTGCAGACTAGTTTAGGATCATTCGGTCCTCAGGCTTAATATATCTTTTGTAAACCGATCGGTTTACATAGGGTGTTGTAGAACCGTTCGGTTTATGTCTATGATTTGTATCAAATTTATGGTACTCTATAAAGTTTTTAGTTTTATAGTTATTTTGGATAACTGTACTGTTAAATACTTTACTAACTCTTGGAGAACTAATCTATCATATTGTTATATGTGATTAATCTATGATATAGTATTACAGTAAATTTTGGGATGTTACAAATAACATTATTTTGGGTGAATAGATGAGGAATCAAGAATTGGTTGACAGAAGATGTTGTAACTCTCTAATATTTAAATCAACATTTTCATTACTTTGTTATTGTTTTTTAAATGAAATTTGTAGTTCATATACTTTTATAATTGTTATTGTTTTCTCTTTATTGTATATGAATTTATTTTTATTCCATGATTACCTTTTTGAAATCACTGTAATGAAATAACCACATTCTTTGTTTACGCTTAATGGATAACAATTATATAAATCGTAAGTGATAATTTTGGACTGTTAATTAAGATGTTACATCTTATCTTACATAATTAACAAAATAAATTTATTGAGTTAATTTTACAATTTAGTGCACTAATATTTAACATGAAAAAATACATAATTTTTGAACCTTCACTAGTAAAAAATGTGGTTTTTAACTCGCCAATTCGGTTATGTGAAAACCGAAGCGTATAACGTTATATACATTGGTTAATCTAAGACGCGAGGCAGAATAGTGATATTGCATCGGTTAATCTAAGACTCGAGGCCTATACCACTGCACACCGCACTATAGATCTGACCTTTTTGTCTGACATATTTTTGAAAAGGCTCTATTGCCTCGGATGGCTAGGCAACCAATGCCTATACCTCTACGCCAGACCTAAGGCATCGGTTCCTCAGGAACCGAAATCATTGATGCTGTCCAACACTGTATACCTCGGGCTGACCTTTTAACTGGTGCCAAATGATATAGTAGCTCTATTACTTGTACTACACTTAACCTATTTGTGTCAAGCAAAAGCTTCTCCCTCCTCCTTTTCTCCTATTCTTCCTCCGCGTAGCTCTTTCTTCTGTGGGTTCCTCCACTACTGCCACTCCTTGGCTCACCGCGCCACCCTTGTAATGTCAGTGCTCGCGCCTGCCACTACTCGTTGTCGTTCTTGGTCGCGCATTCTCCCTTCGTCGTCGTGCCATTGGTGCCCCGCCGCTGCTGCCTGCAGTGTTTCCTCCAACGACTCCACTCTTTTTTCGCCGCTATAGCCTCCGACGCTGCTGCCTCCGCCACTGCTGCCTCCACCGGAAATAGAAAAGGGCCAAGCCCAAATGGCCAAATTTGTTAGGGTTTCTTTCTTTTCAAGAAATCAGAAACAAGGTTTATGCCTCCTCCCCCTAAAATCAAAGAGAGTATCTTCATCTTCATCCACCGCTCTAGATCGCCAAGCCCTCCGTCGTCGTCGCCACGACGCTTGTCGTCAAACTCCTTACCGCGAGTCGCCGCTACCCGCTCACCCCTTAATCGAATGTCGTTACCGCCCTAGACCGGCAATCTTCCTCCAACCATCAAAGCCCTCTGTCATCATTGCTTTCGTGCATCTTCATCCTTTTCATTTTTTTGTTGTTGTGTGACACACATTTGGCTTCTCTGGTTTTGGATATGGATGACGCGGTGTTGCTGATTGAGTATAGACTGGAGAAGACTGCATATATGCTTCATTGAGGTTATTATAACTATCATCATTGTTTACTCTATCTGAAGATGCTTCTAATCACTAATCATCATAACACTATCTCTGTTTTCAGTGTTGAATTGTACAAAATATAAAGCTTGCAGAACTGCTTTTTTCCCTTATTGCAGCAACAAAACTTGACATGTCCATCAAACATCACAAGGAGATGATGCTTCTGGTTTGGATCGGTGTTCTATACTCCTTCTTGGTCATTGTTGGCACAATACTTCAGACGCATAATAAAGGCCTTCTTCCAATCAGCACTTGTGGCATGTTTATGGTGGGAGGTGCTACTTCATCTCTGCTTTTGATTTTCTCTTCTCATTAGTTGTTGCTATTATAAATTATGTTGTTCCTTGAAGAAGCTCATGATGTTTGCTGCTTCTCTAGACAAAAACAGAGAACCCTGTCAAACTCTGTTCAAAATTGTTTATGTTAACGGTTTAACAGTTAAATAAACATTGTTGTAATATTGTGTCTTGTTTGATTCTTGTTATGGTTTTCTTTGTTTGTTTTAGATTCTTGAGCTGAAATTGAAATTGGGAAATATTGGGTCTGTTTGGCATGATAGAATGAACCAAGATCTAAAGCTTGAAAAAAAACACGCTACTGCCTCGGTTATCTAAGAACCGAGGCATATTCGTATCTCGTTTTATCTCGATCTGTAACCAAGGTATAAAACTTACTTTTTTACCTCGCTCACATATGTCTCGGTTATAAAACCGGTGTCTTTTCTCTTTATTGTACTAGTGCTTATATTAACGGTAAAACGAAATATAAGCAATCACATAAAATTTGAAAACAAAACAAATAGAAAGACTTAAAATTCTAGTTTATATGTAAAGATATTAAACTTGCAATTATAGTCGTTAAGGTTGTTACACATTTCTTAGAACACAACATAACACAAGATATTGAAGGTTTAATTCTACTTAGACATTTCTATTATCATGTGCTATTTATTGTAGGTTTAATTCCACTCAAACATTTATAATATAATACAGTGTGCTACTGTTTCCTTTTTTAGAGAAAGTGTTTCAGGGTTTTCCATTAAACTCCTCACACATTACATTATTCTCTTTCTTTTATTTACAGTGGATTCATCAATTTACCAATATGAATGGTTGGGTATGTGAACGGTCGGAATTAATAGATGCCAATCACTCACCTAAATATTTTAAACAGAAATTATTCTTTAATAATAAATATATTAAAATTATAATAGAATTTTTTAGTAATAATTAAAATGTATCTAACACATTAAAATAAGTATTTATTTATTTATTTATTTTAAAAATCAATAAAGTTTTAAAATAATTTTTAGGAATATATATCATGGATTAAATTGACTAATAATATAATTTGAATTTTACACATAGTTTAGATTGATATGAAAATTTTAAATTTAAGAAAACAATAATTCTATTTAAAAACTAAAATAATAATTTATTAGATATTAAATGATAGAGTTAAAATATATTGTTATTTTTATGTAAATCAGTTTAAAAAAAATTAAATAAATAAAATAATAAATTTTTTTTTAAACAGAAATGTTTTTATATGATATTATAAATAATTTGTAATATATATACATATATATTATTTGTTAAAATAATATTATTTTAAAAATTAAATATGTGTTTCTAAATTTAATTTTATTACTGATCAAATAATTATAAATCATGAAAAGATAAAACTAAAAATGAAAAAATAGTATAAAAAATTTATACTCTAAATATAAGTTATTTTTAAATAATTTATTAAATGAAAAATTAATTATAAATTATAAAAGAATAAAATAAAAATAGAAAAAAAAAGTTTTAAAAATAAAATAAATAAATAAATTTTATGTACAAATAATAACAAAATAAATATAAACAAAAAAATGAAAAATAAAATAAATAGATAAAAAATTAAAATAGTTTCTATAGACATAACAATAAAATAAATATAAATAAAAAATTAAATATATTAAATGAATAAAATGTTAACTTTTAAACACTTATTAATACAATGAAATAGACAATAAAAGAAATTTATTAATATCTTCTTAATACTCATAACAAATTGTGTAAACATGTTCCAAGAGACCTGTCCTCCACTTTATAAATAAAGTCGTATGTCTATGACATGATCTCTACATAATCATGATTGCTGCAAAGGGAAAGACATTGAATGCAACAATGAAAGTGCTCAGCTACACATGTTTCATGTTCTTTGTAAAGCTAGACGTACTCAATTTTCTTGTAAATATTCAACATTGCAATCATGATAGTAAGTCCTTTTCTTCATCTCTTGTTTTCATACCAGACCTTTTCATGTATGCTCAGCTTTAACTTCCCGCAATAACTTTCTCAACACTTTTCATTCATGTTTCCAGTCAAGTCAGCTATCATTTCCTATTGTACTGAAACTGTTTCAAAGCCTCGATCTTCACGTTTCCTTGTATCATTTTATCAATCAAAATAACTGTTCATGCGAGAAATAATATGAAGATTCTTATATAAAATATTAAAACAAAATCATCTTTTTTTAACATTAAATCTTAAGATTCTGGATTACAAGTAATTTCTTAAGTTTTTGTATGAGTTTGTTTAGTGACAAATATTTCTTATGTTTTTTCTTGAAAAATCCAAAAAGTGAATCTTAGAGTCATTGTTTGTTTTAATAAACAGTTCAAATACGTATAATATATCTAAGTGAATATAAATCCTATGATTGTGGGTTATTTGGGGTCGGAAGTATTCAAAGATTCCAAGCAAATAGTTCAATTATTGGTGTGAAAACTCTTTTTCTATTTACTGGCATGGAGCCCAACAAAAACTACCGGAACCACTATACTCTACCAAAACACTTCTATATATTCAATCGTTTTGGTTTAGACACTTAACAATTAAGAGTAGACTGATCAAATTCAAGGTCCTTGTTTCACTCTTACGTATTTAGTATCACCAAAAAAGTAATGACTACTTGTTTTCCTAAACTCTGTTGTGGACTTCTTCTCCTCTTGCTGCCTGCTGCAGAATCCATTCTCGGATTCAACAATAGCGCAGAAATAAAGTGCATTGAGAGGGAGAGACAGGCACTCCTCAACTTCAAACATGGTCTCATAGATGTCCATGACATGCTGCTGTCTACATGGAGAGATGACGACAACAGTCGAGATTGTTGCAAATGGAAAGGCATTCAATGTGACCATCAAACAGGTCATGTAACCATCCTTCGTCTCCGTGGTTCGGGTAAACAATATTTGAGTGGTGCACTCAATATCACTTCACTGTTTCCCTTGCAAAATATTCAACATTTGGATCTCAGCTACAATGAATTTATAGAGAGTCACATCCCAGAACTCATGGGCTCACTTACCAACTGAAGATATCTCAATCTCTCCTATTCTTATTTTGGTGGTAATATTCCTACTCAACTTGGAAGCCTTTCACATTTATTGTCTCTGGATTTAAGTAACAATTATTTTCTCCGTGGAGATATCCCTTATCAACTTGTAAGCCTTACAAATTTAAGGTATCTTGATCCCAGTTATAATAATGTTGATGGGAAAATCCCTTGTCAACTTGGAAATATGTCACAGTTGAGATACCTTGGTCTCAGTGCTAATTCATTTTCTGGAGCACTCCCTTTCCAGGTTGGGAATCTTCCTTACTTGCAAACTCTTAGACTTCCTGGTGATTTTGATGTCAAACCTAAGGATGCAGATTGGCTGTCTAATCTCTCTTCTCTAACACATCTTGCCATCGATGGTTTACATAACCCTGACTGGTTGCATATGATTCATTATCCAAAGCTAGGAGAGTTGAGACTAGTTCATTGTTCTCTTTCAGATACCCATATTCATTCTCTATTTTATTCACCTTCCAACTTTTCCAATTCTCTTACCATCCTCGACCTTTCTTCTAATATGCTCACATCCTCAACATTTCAATTATTGTCTAACTTTAGCCGTAATCTTCAAGAGCTTTATCTTTCACATAATAACATTGTTTTGTCATCTCCAGTCCACTCAACCTTTCCTTCTCTTGTGATCCTTGACCTTTCCTATAATAACATGTCATCATCGGTCTTTCAAGGTATTTTCAACTTCAGTTTGTTGTAAATAAACCAAAACTATGTCGTTTTAGATATATTCTTTTCTGTACTTTGCCTATATAAGGCAGTATTTCCTTAATGAGAATTAACTCATTCTCTCATATTCTTGTGCTCTCTCCCTCTCTCATTCTCTGTGTGCTTTTACACCTTTCTCTACATTCTGTAAATACATCCTCTGAACTATCAGTGGTATCAAGAGCAACAGGTTCCGATCACCTGGCAAGGTTCTGAAAGACAATGGCAGGAATGGTACAAGGCACCTTACCGGTGTTTGATGGTAAGCTTTACGATGATTGGTGTGTAAAGATGGATGCCATCTTGGGTTATCAAGAGGTAGATGAAGTTGTCAAGAAAGGTCTTAAAGAACCTACAAAAGGAGATTCAGAGGAAGTGAAGAAGATCTATAAAGAAAACAAGAAACTTGATTGCAAAGCCCGCATGCTGATACATCAATGCGTCTCTCCGGCAATTTTCCAAAAGATCTTGAAGGCAGCCACAGCTAAGGAAGCGTGGGACATACTGAAAGAAGGATATGGAAATTCCGGGACAATAAAGACAGTCAGGTTACAGTCACTAAAAAGACAATATGAGCTTCTTAGTATGGAAGAGCAAGAAACGATTGAGGATTATATCGGGAGAATTCAGATTGTGGTAAATGCAATGCGGGGTTGTGACAAGATTGTGAAGGATAAGAAGATCGTGTATAAAATTTTGAGAACGTTAACGTCTCAGTATGATCACATTGTTGTGGCCATTGAAGAGAGTAAAGACTTGGAAACATTGAAAATTGAAGAACTGCAAAACTCACTTACGGCTTATGAACAACGGTTGATTGAAAGAAAAACAGTAGAAAAGAGCACTGTATAGAACACGAATCAAGCTTTGCAGGCTAGAAGTGGACAGAACTTCAAGAACCGTGGAAGAGGCAGGGGAAGATCTCGCGGTGGCCGAAGTGGAGGTAGAGTGAATACCTTCTCTGAACAGTCCAAGGATGAAAATTCTAACGATCAAAAGGAAGGAGACGGTAGAGGACGAGGAAGAAAATTCAGAGGACGAGGAAGAAAGAGTTACGATAAGCGAAATGTACAGTGCTTCACATGCAACAAATTCGGGCATTACTCCTCGGAGTGCTGGCATAACGAATCAACCTTCAAGAAACACAAGAGTGATGAAGCTGCGAACTTGGCACAAGATACTGGTGATTCGGAGTCAGAACATGTTGTATTGATGTGCGCCTCAGATCAAATTAAAGAAAGGAAAGTGCACAACAGAGAAGTGCAAGACAGGTGTCATTGCGAGATAAAATACGTGTTGCAATCTGAAATAACGCAACATGCAAAAGAATGCTTGAATTACTCCGAACACGTGTTGCAACCATCAGAGAAGAAGAGTCGTGCAACGAAGAGCATAGATGATGAACGTGTAATGATGTCCAGTACTCACAGTCACACCGAGTTCGATACGTGTTGGTATTTGGACACTGGGTGCTCCAACCACATGACCGGAAGAAAGGAGTGGATGGTAAATCTTGATCTGAAGAAAAAGAGTAATGTGAGATTCGCTGACGACAGCACCGTGATGGCTGAAGGAGTCGGCAGAGTTCTGATCAGTTGCAAGAATGGCGAAATGGCATACATGGACGACGTTCTGTACGTCCCGACGATGAAAAACAATCTGTTGAGTCTCGATCAACTCCTGGAGAAAGGATACACCATGCAGATGCACCAGAATGTGATAGATGTGTTTGATACGAAGAAGCGTCTGGTCATTAGAGCTCCTAAAGCAAAAAACAGGACTTTCAGAATAAACCTAAATGCAGCTGTGATTCAATGCTTGTCATCACTGAACGTTGAAGAGGAAAATTGGCTTTGGCATTACAGGTTTGGACACTTAAACTTCAAAAGTCTAGGCAGGTTGGGCGATAAAAATTTGGTGAAAGGTATTCCTACAATCACTACAACACGCAAGATTTGTGAAGGCTGTGTTGTTGGGAAGCAAACCCGAAAGGAGTTTCAGAAATCAATGATTAAGAGAGCCAAGCAACCTCTGGAAGTCGTCTACTCTGATGTTTGTGGACCTCTTGATGTGCAAACAGTGGGAGGTAATAAATATTTCCTACTCTTTGTTGATGAATATACTAGGAAAATGTGGCTTTATTTGCTTAAAGAAAAGAAGGAAGTATACTCACACTTTCTTCATTTCTGTGCCATGGTTGAGAGGGAAAAAGCATTGCAGATCAAAATTTTTAGGACGGACGGTGGTGGTGAATTCAATTCTGGTGAGCTAAACAAATTTTGTCTAGAAAAGGGAATCGTTCATGAGGTCATAGCCCCTTACACACCTCAACACAATGGTATTGCTGAGAGAAGAAACAGGACTTTACTGGACATGACAAGGTGCATGATTAAAGGGAAGAGCTTGCCTAAAAATCTATGGGGAGAAGCGGTGTCCACTGCAGTCTACTTACTAAATAGAAGCCCGACTAAAGCCTTCTCCGATTGCACTCCAGAAGAGGCTTGGACAGGAAAGAAACCACATGTGCACTATCTGAAGATTTTTGGTTCGGTGTGTTACAGGCATGTCCCAGCAGAAAGAAGAACCAAGCTCGATGACAGAAGTGAAACACTCATTTTTGTAGGCTATCACACTACAGGTGCGTACAGGTTGTATAATCCAGAAAAAAGGTAAATTGTTATAAGTAGAGATGTAATTGTAGATGAAGCTGCAACTTTCAAATGGATTGAAGAAGAGACTGGTTTTAAACCAAATTCTAGTGCTGTTGTTACTGACTGGCCAGAAGAGAAGAGATCCGATGAGATTGAACAGGCAGTCAACAAAAGAGAAGATCTCAGACGATCAAAAAGAACCTGATTCCCTTCTTCAAGGCTTGCAGATCATGAGACTTTCACAGACAATGAAGTTGCAGATTCAGGTGATATTGTTCTTATGCGTTGCTTGCTGATGCTGAGACACTTACGTGGGAACAAGCTATCACGATGCAAAAGTGGAAGGAGGCCATGCTGGATGAGTTGAGATCTATAGAGAAGAATAAAACCTGGGAGTTGATGGAACTACCACAGGACAAGAGAGCTATTGAAGTCAAGTGGGTGTTTAAAACAAAGTATAAACCAGACGGAAGCATAGCCAAGTTGAAAGCAAGGCTGGTGGCAAAGGGGTTCTTGCAGAAACCTGGAATCGATTTCACTGAAGTTTATGCACCAGTTGCACGCTTGGAAACGGTAAGATTGATTGTGGCTATAGCAAATTTGAGAGATTGGAAGATCCATCAAATGGATGTAAAATCTGCCTTCTTGAACGGTCCACTTGATGAGGAAGTCTATATAAAGCAACCACCTGGCTTCGTGAGAAAAAATGAAGAGCAGAAGGTATATCATTTACATAAAGCACTGTATGGTCTCAGACAAGCACCTCGGGCCTGGAATAATCATATAAATGCAATGCTGATAAGGATGGGATTTCAGAAGTGCCCTGTGGAATTTGGAATGTATGTCAAATCAGTTGGACAGCAAGACACATTGTTGATATGCTTGTACGTAGATGATATCCTTATAACAGGAGGCTCCGAAGAAGAAATTGCAAAATTTAAAGGTAGTATGAAAGAAGAATATGATATGACTGATCTTGGACACTTGACTTACTTTCTCGGACTGGAGTTTGTGCACAGTAAAGATGGAGTTCTAATTCATCAAAGAAGGTACATCAATGATATTTTGAAGAGGTTTAACATGTTGAGCTGCAACAGCACTGAAGTACCAATTATGGCTAATCTAAAGCTGTCAAGTTTGGAAGAAGAAAGTAAGGTTGACGCAACCCTTTACAAACAGATAGTTGGGTCACTAAGATTTGTGTGTAATAGCAGACCAGACATAAGCTTTGCAGTTGGCTTGGTAAGCAGATTTATGAGTGATCCAAGACATACTCATCTCACCACTGCTAAACACATTCTCCGGTATTTGAAAGCCACAGCAGATTTCGGCTTGTTCTTTCAAAAGGAATTCAGTAGCAGAGACAGAGTATTGGAGGTATGGAGCGACTCGGACTGGTGTGGTGATCAGGTAGAAAGGAAAAGCACACATGGTTACCTATTCAAGTATGGGGGAGCAACAATTTCATGGTGTTCTAGAAAACAGAAGGTAGTAGCACTCTCTTCCTGCGAAGCAGAGTACATAGCAGCATCTGAAGCAGCGTGTCAAAGTGTTTGGCTTGAAGCCATTCTAGAAGAGTTGAAGGTCGAATACAGGAAACTAGTGCAGCTCCTTGTAGATAACAAGTCAGCTATTAGTCTTTCAAAAAACCCAGTATCACACGGCAGAAGCAAACACATAGAAACGAAATTTCATTACCTAAGAGAACGTGTCAACCAAGGGAAGTTGGAGTTAGTGTTCTGTCCTACTGAAGAACAAGCTGCGGACATCTTTACCAAAGCTTTGAGACGAGGAAGATTTGAAAAACTAAGATATTTGATTGGCATTAGAAGCTTAAATAGTTTGGTTTAAGGGGAAGTGTTGTAAATAAACCAAAACTATGACGTTTTAGATATATTCTTTTCTGTACTTTGCCTATATAAGGCAGTATTTCCTTAATGAGAATTAACTCATTCTCTCATATTCTTGTGCTCTCTCCCTCTCTCATTCTCTGTGTGCTTTTACACCTTTCTCTACATTCTGTAAATACATCCTCTGAACTATCACAGTTCAAAACTTCAAAATCTTTATTTGCAAAATTGTAGTCTTGGGGATTATAGTTTTCTCATGTCAGCTATTTCAATTACGAATTCTTCGTCTTCTCTTGTCTCGCTTGATCTCTCCTTTAATCTATTGAAATCATCATCCATATTTTACTGGCTCTTCAACTCCACTACCAATCTTCGTAAACTTGAACTTAATGACAACATGTTGGAAGGTCCCATTCCAGATGGATTTGGGAAAGTAATGAACTCTCTTGAAGTTCTTGACCTCGATGGTAACAAACTGCAAGGCGAGATTCCATCTTTCTTTGGGAACATGTGCACATTGCAGAGTTTAGACCTCTCAAACAACAAGTTGAGCGGGAACATTTCTAGCTTCATTCAAAATTCTTCACGGTGCAACAAATAAGTGTTTCAGAGTATGTCTTTATCTGATAACCAGATTACCGGCATTCTACCTATAAGCATTGGATTGCTATCTGAGTTGGAGATCTTGCTTTTGGATGGAAATTGTTTGGAGGGTGATGTCACTGAATCCCATCTTTCAAAATATTCCAAATTAAGGTTCTTATCTTTGTCAGATAACTCCTTATCTCTAAAAATAGACCCTAACTGGGTTCCTCCTTTTCAAATAATATATTTGAGACTAAGATCTTGCAAGTTGGGTCCTAGCTTTCCTAGTTGGCTCCAGACTCAACGCTCTTTAGTTTCTCTGGATATTTCTGATAATGGGCTTAAGGGTTCAGTACCAAAATTGTTTTGGAACAACTTGCAAAATGTTGCATATTTGAATATGTCTCAGAATAATCTCACTGGTGCAATTCCTAATAATATATCATTCAAGCTTTTCAATAGACCGTCCATATTTCTGAATTCAAATAATTTTGAAGGCAAAATTCCGCAATTTTTACTACAAGCTTCAAACCTGAACCTTTCTGACAATAAATTTTCAGATTTGTTTTCATTCTTATGTGACCAACGCACATATGCAATGGTCACACTAGTAAAAATTTGGGTTTTTACAGCGCACATTATGCCACGGTTCACTAGAAACCGCAGCATAATGGTGCGCGGTGGCAGTTTTGTAAATAAATCGAAGGAATATGCCGCGGTTCAGAGGGGAACCGCGGCATATACGCCAGTCAACCATCCCCTTTGACGCCACGTCTGAAAAAAAAATTAAATAACAGCCTATATGCCGCGGTTCTAAGAGTAACCGCAACCTATTCTCCTACATGAAATAAATTTAAAATGAATTTGAAATATTTAGAGGAATATACCGCGGTTGCCCTCCGAACCGCGGTATATAGTTTAAAAATAATTTTAAAAATGCCATCTTCTACCGCGGTTGCCGCCGAACCGCGGCATATAGTTTAAAAATAATTTTAAAAATGCCATCTTCTACCGCAGTTGCCGCCGAACCGCGGCATATAGTTTAAAAATAATTTCAAAAATGTCATCTTCTACCGCGGTTGCCGCCGAACCGCGGCATATAGCTTAAAAATAATTTTAAAAATGCCATCTTCTACCGCGGTTAAGTAGTGAACCGCGGTAGATTCCCCAATCAGAGTTAAAAAATAAAACTTTGGAACAATATCGTCTTGTTCGCGTAGACACTCTGGACTTCGAGTTTTCTTCTCCCGTCGACCACCCATCTCAGTTCCTTGTTTCTTCACCGTTTAAACTCAAAATTGTTCGGTCATTTCCCATTTTTGACGATAAAAAACAGTTTTAACCGATCAAAATCGTTTGAAACGCCTGTCATTCCTCTCCGCTGCCATTCCCCTTTGTTGCACCAAGCTTTTTCGCCGCCCCTGTTCCAGGTATTTATGCCCTTTTACATTCTTAACATGATTTCTTCATTAGTGGTAACTTTAACAAATTTTGATAACTTTAACAAATTTTGATTTTTTCCCAAATGTTGAATTCATATACACTAATTAATATGAATTGTCTTTTGCAGAGATTCAAGACACTACTATATGCAGGTCTGTTTTTGTGGTAGTGGATATCACAAAAACAGACCTGCAATTTTAAAAAACTGCAGGGGAATATGCCGCGGTTGTAACCCCAACCGCGGCATATAGTGGACAAAATTTTTTTTTTAAAAAAGGATTTAGGCAGCGGTTCTTTGGACAACCGCGGCATATTCTGCAACCTATATACCGCGGTCATAACCGCGGCATAAAGTCTCTGACTTACTACCGCGGCTGAATATGCCGCGGTTCGTAAACCGCGACGTATAGTTAAAAATAACCGCGGTAAAAGCCCCTCGCTGCACTAGTGTCACTTTGGATTTATCAAACAATCAATTGAAGGGACAACTCCCAGACTGTTGGAAATATGTTGATAGGTTACTGCTTCTTGATTTAAGCAACAATAAATTGTCAGGGAAGATTCCTGTGTCCATGGGCAGCCTTGTTAAATTGAAAGTCTTGGTTTTACGAAACAATAACCTGACGGGTGAATTAGCTTCCACTTTGAAGAATTACAGCAATTTAATTATGTTGGATGTGGCTGAAAATATGTTTTATGGCCCAATACCATCATGGATAGGAGAAAGTATGCAGCAATTGATAATCTTGAGCATGCGAGGGAATCACTTCTCTGGACATCTTCCTATTTAACTCTGTTATTTGAAGCACATTCAATTATTGGATCTTTCGAGAAATATGTTATCAAAAGGAATTCCATCATGCTTAAAGAATTTGACTGCAATGACTGAAAAGAACATCAACACAAGTGACACTCTAAATCGTATATATCCCATGAATATTCCTTATTATGGAATTGATGTCGGTTATGGTAGGAAAAATGACATCCTTAGCATAAGCTTGATGTGGAAAGGTGTGGAACACGTGTTCAAGAATCCAGAGTTACAGCTTAAGATCATTGATATTTCAAGTAATAATTTAAGTGGTGAAATACCGAAGGAGATTGGATATTTGGTTGGGCTAGTTTCTCTGAATTTATCAAGAAATAATCTGAGAGGAGAAATTCCTTGTGAGATTGGGAGTTTAAGATCACTAGAGTCCATCGATTTATCAAGAAATCATTTCAGTGGGAAAATTCCTTCTTCTCTTTCTGAAATTGACGATCTGGGGAAACTAGACTTGTCACAGAACTCTCTTTCAGGAAGAATTCCATGGGGAAGACACTTTGAAACCTTTGATGGGTCTAGTTTTGAAGGAAACATTGATCTTTGTGGTGAACAACTCAATAAAAGTTGTCCTGGAGATGGAGATCAAACAATAATAAAGCTTTCAAAAGCTGAAGCAACCAATGAAGATGAAGATAGTTGTTTCAATGAGGCATTATACATGAGCATGGGGATCGGATACTTCACTGGATTTTGGAGCTTAGTAGGGCCAATGCTACTTGGCGTTCTTGGAGAAATGCTTATCTGAGATTCCTAAATAAATTGACAGACAGTATATGTGATCAGTTGTATTGAATGTGACTAGAAAAAGGTATGCTTGTATCTTCTCCTTTTCAACTTCACGATTTATCTATTAGAATGAAAGGGTAAAAATGTAAAAACCCATGCACAGATAATATTTCTCTTAAAAGTGAAATATGCACGTGAGAGAGAGAAAGCCAAAAAACAGAACGAGAGATGCACAGAGTTGAGAGAGATGAGGAGCACGGGAGTTCTGCTAGGGTTCAGCCTTCCCCTTCCTTTCCACCACCACACAATCGTTCCAGAGCAAATACAAGTATGCAAGGAAAACACAGGTATACTGAATAACCTCAATTCTGTATTATTGAATTTTTGAAACTGATTTACAGAGTTTTTATACTAGAGATTAACTGTTTTTCTGTATTGATTTACACTTCAACACTCCTCCTAAAACAAAACTTGAAAAACAATGATTAAACGATGAAAAAAATCGCCTTTTCACCGATTGAATCGGTGAAATCCTTCTCCTCCTCGATTTCCAGCAATTTCTACCGATTAAAGTCAGTAGAACCACCTTCTTTAAGCACACACATGTTTTTCACCGATTAAAACCGGGGAAAAACATCTCCTTGACCGATCTTCTTCTCTGTGAAGAAAAACCCTAATTTTTCAAAGCTTCAACTTGCACCATCCCGATTCGCTTTCTGAGTTTCAGAAAGTGTTCGCCTTTGAGAGCTTTAGTCAATATATCTGCAAGTTGATCTTCGGATCTGCAGTGTACAATCTCCAGTTTCCCATTGCTGACCTGTTCCCTGATATAGTGGAATCGGGTCTCAATGTGTTTACTCCTACCGTGAGATGTAGGATGTTTGGCAAGATTTATGGCTGATTTGTTGTCAACCATTAGTCTCACCCTCCTCTCAGACAGCTCAATCTTCAGTCCTTCTATCAAGGATCTCAGCCAGGTTGCTTGACATGTAGCTTCACAGGCAGCTATGTATTCTGCCTCACATGAAGACAAGGCAACTACTGGTTCCTTTCTAGAGCTCCAGGAAATAGGAGATCCTTCCATGAAGAAAATGTACCCTGCAGTGCTTTTCCTGTCAGTTTTGTCTCCACACCAGTCTGCATCTGAGTAAGAAGTAATTTGTACTTCTTCTCCAGTCTCTCCTTTTCTAAACTGAATCCCATATGAATGTGTACCCTTCAAGTATCTCAGTATCCGTTTAACAGCAGTCAGATGTGATACTCTAGGACACTCTATGTATCTGCTTATCACTCTAACACTATAACTCAAATCCGATCTGGTGTTACAAAGATACCTAAGACTTCCAACCATTCTTCTGTAAGCTGTTGGATCAACAACTTCCTCTTCTGGCTCCCTTTCCAGCCTCAATCCTACTTCTGCAGGAGTACTTGCAGCATTACAGTCACCCATCTCATACTTTCTCAGCAGATCTAAAGCATAACTTGATTGATGCATCACTATTCCATTTTCAATCTTGGTAAACTCAATGCCAAGGAAATAGCTGAGTCTTCCAAGATCACTCATTTCAAATTCACTTTGCATTTCAGTTTTGAAGACTGAAATTAATTCTTCACAACTTCCAGTGACTAACATGTCATCCACATAGAAACACACAATCAACTTCTCTGTTTTTCGTTTGTGCTGACAGCTTTGCACATACACACCGTGTTCTGAAACACATTTTTCAAACCCAATATTGCCCATGAACCCATCAATACGCTGGTTCCAAGCCCTTGGAGCCTGCTTAAGCCCATAGAGAGCTTTCCTCAGCCTATACACTTTGTCCAGCTGCCCTTTGACCTCAAAACCTTGTGGTTGTACCACATAAACCTCCTCCTCTAGTCTTCCATTTAAGAAGGCTGACTTTACATCAAGCTGGTGTAAAGACCAGCCAAATTTTTAGTAGCCAATGATACTACTAATCTGATAGTTTCAACCCTTACTACAGGAGCAAATACTTCACCATAATCAACTCTAGCCTTTTGTAAGAATCCCTTAGCAACTAGCCATGCCTTATACCTCACAACAATGCCTTGTGGATTTATCTTTGATTTGTAAACCCATTTTAATGCTATGGGTTTCTTTCCAGAAGGTACTTTCACCAGTTCCCAGGTCTGGTTTCTCTCTATGGAGTCAATCTCCTCCTCCATGGCTCTATGCCATTTCTCATCTTTAACTGCTCTTCAAATTCTACCGGTTCAGCCTCTGCAATTAGGGCATAGTGAACACACTGTCCATCTGCTGTTAGAGTAACTTCATAGGATAGATCATAATCTCTCAAGTATACTGGCACCTGTGTAATTCTGGATGATCTTCTCTGTCTGCCATTTCCACTGTCCTCTTCTGTTTCAACTACAGCAGTGGTATCTTCAAAAGAAATGGTTGAAGATTCCTGCTCAGTTGCTTTCCACTGCCAAGCCCCATTCTCATCAACCACTACATCCCTGCTGATACATGTTGTCCCTGATACTGGATCATACAGCTTGTATCCTCCAGTAGGATTGTAGCCCACAAGTATTAGTGGTACACCTTTATCATCCAATTTTCTTCTCTACTGGTCTGGTATGTGTTTGTAACACAATGAGCCAAAAATCTTCAGATGTTTGACATCTGGTTTCATCCCTGTCCAGGCTTCTTCAGGTGTCAAGCCCATCAGTCTCTTTGTTGGAGACATATTCAGTATATAAGTGGCTGTAACCACAGCTTCTCCCCATAAAAAGTTAGGCAACCCTTTACTTTTTAACATACATCTCACCATGTTCAGTAGAGTTCTGTTCTTCCTTTCAGCTGCACCATTATGTTGTGGTGTATATGGAGGAGTAACCTCATGTACAATCCCTTCATTTTCACAGAACACCTTGAATTCAGTGGAGATGTATTCTCCACCTCCATCTGTCCTTAAGACCTTTATTTTCTGCTCACACTGCTTCTCAACCATCCTCTTGAATTTCTGAAACACCTCCAATACTTCTCCTTTCCTTTTGATTAGGTACACCCAACATTTCCTGGTGTAATCATCAATAAACAGCAGGAAGTATCTACTGCCTCCTGGTGTTTCAACCTGTATTGGTCCACAAACATCCGAATAGACTACTCCTAGTCTTTCTGCAGATCTCTGGGGTAGATTCTTCTGAAAACTGCCCCTTGTTTGCTTACACTGCACACACTCACTGCACATTGTGTCTGGAACTGTAACATTAGGCAATCCATTCACCATCTTCTTCTGTCCTAACAGAGACAGATCTCTGAAATTTAAATGTCCAAACCTCAAATGCCAAAGTCATTCCTCCTTGTTTTCTGAGGCAGTGAAGCACTGGTGTTTCACTGCACTCATCACAACCCTGAATGTCCTATTGTGTGACAGCTGGGCTTGTACAACCATTCTCTTCTGTTGGTTGAAAATTCTGAGACTATTATCCTCCATTTTCATCACATAACCTTTCTGCAATAGCTGTCCCAAGCTTAGCAGATTTGATTTCAATCCTGGTACATACAGTACCTCTTCAATTGTGACTTCCTTCCCTTCTGCATCCCTTAGAACAACTCTGCATGTACCTTCTGCCATCAAGCTTCTGTCATCAGCAAAACGAATTTTTCCTTGTGCAATATCCTTAATTCCCACAAACCAGTCTTTCCTGCCTGTCATGTGGGTAGAGCATCCAGAATCTAGGTACCACACATCATTTTCTGATGAATCTTCTTCAGTTTTAGCCGTCAACATTACTGGTTCTGAATCAGATTCCTCCTCTTGGGCCAAATTAGCCCTCTTCTTTGGTTTGTTCTTAGCACCTTCACCACTCTAGCATTCCTTAGCATAATGACCCAGTTTTTGACAGTTGTAGCACTTAACCTTCTTTTTATCAAACTTCCAATCACTATTTTTCTGATTTTTCACCTGGCCTGATTCACTGGACTCTTCTCCATGCTGATCCTGTGAATCTTTGCCCTTCTTGCCACCTTTTCCTCCTTTCTTGAACCCTTTCTTGCCTTTCCACTGAGATCTGGCCTGTAAGGCCTGCTCCTGACACTGTCTGCGCTCATTGAGGCGTAACTCATGAGCCTCTAATGAATGCTGCAACTCCTCAATGTCAATATTCTCCTTCCTTCGGGTTTCTTCAATGGCAGCTACTACATAGTCAAATCTGGCAGTCAAGGTCCTCAGAATTTTATCCACAACATACTCTTCCATCATCTTATCACCGCAAGCTCTCATCTTGTTCACAAGTTCTTGCACCTTATCAAAGTATTCAGCCACACTCTCACTTTCATCCATGATCAAGGTTTCAAACTGCCTTCTGAGTGCTTGCAGTTTAACCTTCGCATTTCTATCTCCATCACCATATGTTTTCACTAAAATACCCCAGATTTCCTTTGCACTGTCAGCATTTGAGATCTTGTTAAAGATCTTTTGACTTACACACTGATATAACAAAAATCTGGCCTTACTGTCCAGTTTTACCATCATCTTGTGCTCTTTCTTCTCTTCTTGAGATGCATTGTCACTCAATTCAGGCAGTCCCTATTCAATAACTTCCAGGACATCTTGAAATCCAAACACAGCACGCATCTTGATTCTCCAGTCATCAAACTGCTTGCCATCAAACATGGGTAATGGTCCCTGTATGCCTCCAAAGTTTGCCATCACAGTCTTGCAAACTTTCTTGCAGATTCTTTTAGCAAAAATTCTCCTTTTTCTTCTCTGGATACACACACCACCAGATAAAGCTCTCACACCTCCAATAATTGTGCACGCACCCACTTCACACACCAGGATTCAGCCTAAGCTCTTGATACCATATTAGAATGAAAGGGTAAAAATGTAAAAACCCATGCACAGATAATATTTCTCTTAAAAGTGAAATATGCACGTGAGAGAGAGAAAGCCAAAAAACAGAACGAGAGATGCACGGAGTTGAGAGAGATGAGGAGCACGGGAGCTCTGCTAGGGTTCAGCCTTCCCCTTCCTTTCCACCACCACACACAATCGTTCCAGAGCAAATACAAGGATGCAAGGAAAACACAGGTATACTGAATAACCTCAATTCTGTATTATTGAATTTTTGAAACTGATTTACAGAGTTTTTATACTAGAGATTAACTGTTTTTCTGTTTTGATTTACACTTCAACATTATCTGCTGTCTTAGTTGAATGTAGTATGTTATACACAAAAAATATGGATTCTTGAGCGAGAACATTTAATGTGTACTCTCTTTTCCCCAATGACCCCATTTAACCTAATGTTTAATAATTAATATATGATGCTCTGATATTTCATATTGTATTTGTATCCCATATGTATTTGTATATGATATTTTAAGACATTTTATTGATATTTATTAATACAATATTTAATATATAAAGCATAATATTTTTGTTATCTCGATCATTTATAATTTTTATATTAAACAACTTCATATTCATATTCATATTCATATTCATATATATATATATATATATATATATATATATATATATATATATATATATATATATATATATATATATATATATATATATATATATATATATATATATGGTTGCGTATTCGAATTCAACATGTATCTGTATACAATGACGTTTTATCAATATTTATTAATGAAGTATTTAATTGATAAAACACAATACTTCTATTATAATGATAATTTATAATTTATATATTAACAACTTTAAAACATATTATTTTAATTTGGATTCATTTAATAAAAATCATATATTTATTATATTTTTAAAAGTTATTATACACTTTTAATTAATATATATATATATATATATATATATATATATATATATATATATATATTACGTATATTATCCTATTTCTCTTAAAATAAATCTATCGACATATTTTATAGAAGTAGTATCCGATATACTATCATATTTGTGCATCATAAAAATTAATCCAATATGAATAATTTCTTTTTTAATATTATCCAAATAATTTAAATGTTTCTCCCTCCCTCTCTCAGTGCACTCTCTCTCTCTCAGTGTCTCTGAGCGTGTTGTTTTCTTCAGGGGGCTCGCGAGCAGGGGGTAGTAAGTAGTGGTTCGTGGTTTCATTGTTAGAATTACCTAACTATTAAGTGACTCATGTGTAAATAAATTAGGGTCAAAATGTGATTTAATATAATTGAGGGACTTAATGGCAATTACAACTTGATGGAAGTTGTATAAAAATGGATGAAGGGTTCTGTCCCTGATGCACATAAGAAAAGAAGCTCTCTCCATTGAAACCACCATCAAGAAAGTTTGAGAGAATTATAGCTTACATCAAGGGATAGATTGGGTAAGGAGTTTAAGATCAAGAGCAAGGAAAGCATGGATCAAGGTTAGTAAAATTTCTTTATCTTGCTTATGAAATTATATGTTGATGTTGTGAGAATCATAAAATCTTAAGATCCTAGAACTAATGATAGTCTAGAGAAACTAATGAAACTTACATGTGGTATCAGAGCATAGGTTGTTAGATTTATGATTCTCCTAAAATGAAGAAATTTGATTAAGGTTTTTTCCTAATATGAAAATGAATCTTAATTATAATATTTATGAATACTATGTTTCTGTAAGTTGCTTATGATGATATTGTAGTGCTGGAATAAATGCTTTAAATTGTATGTTATGTTGGAGGAAGAAGATGATGAATAGTAAGTTTTAGGAAGAAGATGATGAATAGTTGTTGGTTGATAATCCTTACGGGAATGGAATGCATTGCCAAAATACTATTCATTCATTATTAAAGTTTAACTTGAATATATGTATTAAGAATTGTAAGAATGGGACATGGTCTGCCACTCATGGGTACCTTCTTTATTTTATATGATAATGGTGCAAGCACACACCACATCCACGTAAATGAGCCCACACTTCCTTTGCTTTTGTTTTTATGTGAATGACAATGGTATACTATAGCACATCATACGTAAATGAAATTGAATTTTCATTTTATTTGTATTATATGAATGATAATGGTGCTATCCAACATGCCTCACGTAAATGCCAATTTTTGCTTGTTTTATATGAATGGCAGTAGCTAACATACAGCACACTTAATAATTAATTATTTATGCAAATTAAAGGAGAATTAAAATCTTTGAGTGATTAAAATTAAAGAAAAAGTTTTATCACTGTTATAAAATTTTACCCACTTAAATTGAAATTAGGACTTTCAATTTTAATTATGACACATAATAAATTTTTTATGTGAATAAATGCATATTGTTAAATTAAAATTAACAAAAATGTTATTTATGATTAATAATAAATTAAAGGTTATTATTATTATTATTATTTGAAATTAATTATGGTAAATTTTGTTAGTCACCAAAGTGACCAAAATTTTAAAGTTATTTTAATTTCAAATTATTAATGATTTTATTTCAATTACTCATTGTATGGATGCTAAATTATGAATAATTAATTTATGGGTTAATTGAAAATTCATTATTATAAGATATTTTATATCATCCAAAGATGATTGTTTGCTCTTATAATTAATGAGTATGATTGTAGATAATTTTGTATGCTCGCTAGATTTATTTATATACCCAAAGGTAGCAGATGATTCTAGTTGATGCATATTTTAATTATCAGTAAAGATTTACAATTATTAGCATCATTATGTTTATGTTTGTGTATTAATGGATCTCCCAAAGGAGAACACTAATATGCATAGAATGATGATTAAAGTCTGAATCTGTATTTATGACTCAAAGCATTAATGATTAGCATATATTAATTACAGTCCCCGTTCCGGTATCTTTACACTCGCTCGCTACGTCTGTTCCGGTCTTTAATGGTTTAAATTTCCCTGATTGGAGTGAACAAGTCCAATTTCACTTAGGTGTATTGGATCTTGACTTGGCTCTTCAAGTTGAGAAACCGGCTGCTATCACTGACGTTAGTAGCAATGAAGACAAAACTCATTACAAAGCTTGGGAAAGATCAAACAGACTTAGTCTAATGTTTATGAGAATGAGCATTGCAAGTAACATCAAATCCGCTATTCCGAAAACTGAAAATGCAAAAGAATTTATGAAATTAGTGGAAGAGCGCTCCCAAACTGCTGACAAGTCCCTCGCTGGGACATTGATGAGTACGTTGACCACCATGAAGTTTGACGGTTCCCGTACTATGCATGAACATGTGATTGAGATGACAAATATTGCAGCAAGGCTTAAGTCTTTAGGAATGAAAGTGGATGAAACTTTTCTGGTACAATTCGTTTTGAACTCGCTACCGTCTGAGTATGGTCCATTTCAGATGAACTATAACACCTTAAAAGACAAATGGAATGTGCATGAATTGCACAGTATGTTAGTTCAAGAAGAGACCAGACTTAAAAACTTAAGAAGCCACTCAATTCATTATCTGAAGAATCAAGGAGCTGGAAAGAAATTTAAGAAACATGTAAAGGGTAAAGGACCATTAAAGATTGACGAGTCCTCAACCAAAATCCAGAAGAAAAATGACAAATGTCATTTCTGCAAGAAGTCTGGACATTTTCAGAAAGATTGCATAAAGCGTAAAGCTTGGTTCGAAAAGAAAGGTGAGCATAATGCTTACGTATGTTTTGAATCAAACTTAACTGAAATTCCCCATAATACTTGGTGGATTGATTCTGGATGTACGACTCATGTTTCTAATGTGATGCAGGGATTCCTTACAATCCGAACCATAAACCCAACTGAGAAGTTCGTCTTCATGGGAAATAGAGTGAAAGTTCCAGTGGAAGCCGTCGGGACTTATCGTTTGATTCTTGACACTGGATATCACTTAGACCTGATGGATACTTTTTATGTACCTAGTATCACTAGAAATTTGATTTCTTTGTCTAAGCTTGATGTTGCTGGATACTCTTTTAAATTTGGGAATGGTTGTTTCAGTTTGTTTAAGCGTGCCTGTATGATTGGATCTGGTACACTTTATGATGGTTTATATAAATTGAATTTGGATAATTTATATGCTGAAACTCTTATGACCTTGCATCACAATGTTAGCACTAAACGTAGTTTAGTGGATGAACGATCTGCTTATTTGTGGCATAAACGTTTGGGACACATTTCCAAAGAAAGGATGCAAAGATTAGTAAAGAATGAAATCCTTCCGGATTTAGATTTTACTGATCTGAATGTATGTGTGGATTGTATTAAAGGCAAACAAACAAAACACACAAAGAAAGGAGCCACAAGAAGTACACAACTTCTTGAAATTATACACACTGATATATGTGGTCCGTTTGATGTGAATACCTTCAATAAAGAGAAATACTTCATCACCTTCATTGATGATTTTTCGCGTTATGGATATGTCTATCTACTGCATGAGAAATCTCAAGCAGTGAATGTCTTGGAAGTTTACGTAAATGAAGTAGAAAGACAATTAGACAGAAAGGTGAAAATTGTCAGGTCTGATAGAGGTGGTGAGTATTATGGAAGATATGATGAAAGTGGACAACACCCTGGTCCATTTGCTAAATTTCTTGAGAAACGTGGTATTTGTGCTCAATACACAATGCCAGGCACACCACAACAAAATGGTGTATCAGAAAGGCGTAATCGAACCTTAATGGATATGGTTAGGAGTATGTTAAGTAATTCATGTTTACCTGTATTGTTGTGGATGTATTCCTTAAAGACTGCCATGTATTTGTTAAACAGGGTTCCCAGTAAGGCTGTTCAAAAGACTCCTTTTGAGTTATGGACAAATAGGAAACCCAGTTTGAGACACCTACATGTTTGGGGTTGTCAGGCAGAAATAAGAATTTATAATCCGCAAGAAAAGAAACTGGATGCAAGAACAATCAGTGGATATTTCATTGGTTATCCAGAAAAATCAAAAGGGTATATATTTTACTGTCCTAACCATAGTACAAGAATTGTTGAAACTGGAAATGCTCGGTTCATTGAAAATGGTGAAACTAGTGGGAGTGTAGATTCACGAAAGGTTGAAATTACAGAAATTAAAGTACAAGTTCCTGTAATTAGTACCTCTTCTTCAAGAGTTGTTGTTCCTCATGTTGTAGAAACACACAACAATCAAGAAGAACAACACATTATTACTCCCATGATCAACAATGAACCAGTTGTAGAACAATCACAAGAAATAGTATTAAGAAGATCTCAAAGAGAAAGAAAGTCTGCTATTTCGAATGATTATGTGATTTATCTACAAGAGTCAGAAAACGACTTAAGTATTGATAATGATCCAGTTTCATTTTCAGAAGCCATTAATGGTGATAATTCTGATAAGTGGTTAAATGCTATGAAAGATGAGCTTAAATCGATGGTACAAAATGATGTATGGGATCTTGTGAATTACCAGAAGGATGCAAGAGAGTTGGGTGTAAATGGGTCTTTAAGACTAAGCATGACTCTCATGGTAATATCGAACGCTACAAGGCCCGACTTGTTGCCAAAGGTTTTACTCAGAAAGATGGCATTGACTATAAGGAAACATTTTCACCTGTTTCTAAGAAAGATTCTTTCCGAATTATCATGGCATTAGTAGCTCATTATGATCTTGAGTTGCATCAAATGGATGTTAAAACTGCTTTTCTGAATGGAGATTTAGAAGAGGATGTCTATATGGATCAACCGATGGGGTTCACTGAAAAAGGAAAGGAACACATGGTGTATAAACTAAAGAAATCAATATATGGACTTAAACAAGCTTCCCGACAATGGTATCTCAAGTTCAATGATACTATTATATCCTTTGGATTTAAGGAAAACACTGTTGATCGGTGTATATATCTAAAGGTCAGTGGGAGTAAGTTTATATTTTTGATTCTATATGTTGATGATATCTTGCTTGCAACTAATGATCTTGGTCTATTAAGTGAGACTAAGAAATTTCTCTCTAACAACTTTGAAATGAAAGATATGAATGAGGCATATTATGTGATAGGAATAGAAATATTCCGTGATAGATCACAAGGATTATTAGGTTTGTCTCAGAAAGCATATATTAATAAAGTTTTAGAGAGATTTAAGATGGATAAATGTTCAGCATCTCCCGTTCCAATACATAAAGGAGACAAGTTTAGTCTCATGCAATGTCCAAAGAATGATTTGGAACGGAAAGAGATGGAAAATATCCCTTATGCATCTGTTGTTGGGATTTTGATGTATGCTCAAACATGTACAAGACCAGATATTAGTTTTGCAGTTGGTATGCTTGGTAGATATCAGAGTAATCCAGGAATGGATCATTGGAAAGCTGCAAAGAAAGTTTTAAGATACCTACAAGGAACAAAGAATCACATGCTTACTTACAAAAGATCTAATCATCTTGAAGTGATTGGATATACAGATTCAGACTTTGCTAGCTGTATAGATACAAGAAAATCTACATATGGTTATCTGTATCTTTTAGCCGGAGGAGCAATCTCATGGAAAAGTGCGAAGCAGTCCGTCATTGCTACATCCACTATGGAAGCTGAATTTGTGGCATGCTTTGAGGCCACTATTCAGGCTAATTGGTTGCGAAACTTTATTTCAGGACTTGGAATAGTTGACAGTATTGCCAAGCCGCTGAAAATTTATTGTGATAATTCCGCAGCAGTCTTCTTTTCTAAGAACGATAAGTATTCCAAAGGTGCTAAACATATGGAATTGAAATACTTTGTCGTTAAAGAAGAAATTCAGAAACATAAAGTGTCAATTGAACATATTAGCACTAATTGTATGATTTCTGACCCTTTAACAAAAGGGTTACCGCCCAAATTATTTGTTGATCATGTAAAGAATATGGGCATTATGTCTACCATTGAAAGTTGAATGTTAATGTTATTAATGTTTATGTGACACTTGAATTCTTTAATGTATAAGTTTCTGAAATTTGTATTTGTATTTTCTTCTATATGGTTATGTATACAAATTATGATGAAGAAAAAGAAACAAATGATATTATTGTTATTAAAATGACATTATGTTTGAACCCATTATGTATTTAAGTTTTCTAACGTCATATTAAAGAGAAAGAGATAATACAGTAGTACATGGAAGGAGACATATCGGTTGAATGATGTGCGACCGCCATGACTCTTATTATTTCTATATCTTTAATTATGAATAATGATGAAGCCAATTATGTAAAGTCCTCAAATGCGCATTATGATTATTTATTAAATCACAGAATGTTATGACATCACAAGAGTCAAGTGGGAGAATGTTAGAATTACCTAACTATTAAGTGACTCATGTGTAAATAAATTAGGGTCAAAATGTGATTTAATATAATTGAGGGACTTAATGGCAATTACAACTTGATGGAAGTTGTATAAAAATGGATGAAGGGTTCTGTCCCTGATGCACATAAGAAAAGAAGCTCTCTCCATTGAAACCACCATCAAGAAAGTTTGAGAGAATTATAGCTTACATCAAGGGATAGATTGGGTAAGGAGTTTAAGATCAAGAGCAAGGAAAGCATGGATCAAGGTTAGTAAAATTTCTTTATCTTGCTTATGAAATTATATGTTGATGTTGTGAGAATCATAAAATCTTAAGATCCTAGAACTAATGATAGTCTAGAGAAACTAATGAAACTTACATTCATCTCGTCGTGCAGGCATTCCTGCACTGAGGGTAACCGCATTTCGAACTGCTACACAATCATAACCGGCATTTGAAATGTGGTGGACCCTTAACCGACGTTGCAGTTAACGTTGCCAATGTTTGAACGTCGGTTAAAGTTCAGCTATACTTCGATGGACAGTGACCCTTAACAGGCGTTCGAACATCGACAATCCTTTAACCGCAGTTTGAATATCGACTAAAGGTGCTCCACTAACGCTTGAACTTTGCTTCGATGAAGAAACGAGATCCGCCCACCACTCAACCACTAGGGACCACCAACACAGGACCACACCAACACACCGGGACCACGAACACGAAGAACCACAACTCTCTAAACAATAAACCAACACGAGAATCAAAGAAGAAACAAAGAAGAAGCAAAGAAGAAGTAGAGTGAATGAGCAAGGGGTGGCAGGGTGCAGCTTATATTATTAAACCACATTTTACACCGGTGCACAAAATTCATTGAGTTTCATTTAATGTAAAGGGTATTATGGGAAACGTGGAGGTGTAGCCAGAACTCGTGGAGGTGTATGAAGAATTACTATTAATTTTAACGTAGACCTATGCAAAAAAAGAAACAAGACTTTACCCGATTTAAAGTTTAATAATTCATTTATTCGTATTAAACCTTTTGACACATTTTATTGATAAGGTGATGCTTTCTTTGACGTAATTAAAAAGAAGAATAGTGAATTATGATAAATAGAAATGATTAATTTATTTAGTAATTGAAAATTATTATTTTAAAGGGTGGTGTGTTTTTCATTAAAATTTTAATTTGCTATCATATTAAATGATTTATTAAAAATGAAATTTATTTTTTGTAATAATAATGATAGTAGTAAGGGAAGCTCGCCTTGTTTGTTGTGATTGCTTGGATTTTTTAGTCTTGAATTCATGTTTGGATGCTATATAATGTATATTTCGTGTGTGGGATTTGAGAGGAATGAGTTTGAGTGTGTGGGATTTGTATGTAAATATGGAAATTGTGGTTTTGAGATGCTCTTAACACCACCATTGGGTGCTATCTAGTTTTCTACACTACATACTCTTGGTAAAATGAAGATTCTTGTTTTATTAATCATCGGATCAAGTTAAATTTTTAAAAGCAGGTCCTACGTACATAATTCTTTACTTTGACCTGCCAGATATTTAATCATAGGTATGTAGTGAGAGTAGTGTTTCTTGTAAAGTTTTTGTATATTATGTTATTGACCACTTTGACCTTTGTTGCTTGTTCAGTGCATAACTTTTTCTAAAATTATTCAATTAGGTTGATTCTTTTGACGTTGTGTTCTTGACTCAATTATCTTTAATTTGAATGTAAGAAAATAAGTTTTAGAAATTTCTGGAAGCTATAGTTTTATTTCTAGTGTCATGAATAATTTGTAAAATGTGTAGTTAAGTTTTTGTCCAAAACACTTGAGAAGGTTTTCTTAAGGGATGGGAACTAGTTATTTACAAAAGAGATATTTTTTGTATGGTTTCTATTTTCAAATGCTTGTGTGAGAATGTATAGACCCAATTGAAATTTTAGTATGTATGTCATATGTGTGAATGTTTTTCATGATTTGATGTGAATGAGTGGTATGATAATTATATTAATATGGTTATTTCTACGGAGAAATGTCATATTAAATAGAACATGTTGCATTGAGTAAGAGTTTAGAGAGTACAGTCATCCACACTCTATTAAGTTCTCATACTCATAAGAATGACGTTTAGGCGGTGAGATTCGAAAGAGGTTCCAATATGTGGGATCAATATGAAATTTTATTTGTGACTTAAGGAACAAAAAGGAATGAATCTTGTCATGATGATTTTGGGATGGATGAAGGTTTAGTGAATGTTGTATTTTACTATAATAGCCATGACATGTGCATGACTAGCATATGTATTTGACTCAATGCATAAGTATTCCAAAAATAGAGTCCAGATCATTTTAAAGTTTTAATAGATGATTTTGTCTATATGAATGACACAATATGGTGTATTAACTGACATATACCTTAAATAGGCACTAAAAAATATTTAAATCTTTAAAAAATTATGATAAAACTTTTAAAAATAAAAGTTACCCTTCATTTTATTTTGTTTTGTTTTGGTGTCCACCTACAATAATCATATATACCTTATATATGTGAACAAATGACTAGGTAGATGTTCCGGTAGAGATTCTTCCAGAGGATGGTTAGGAATAGCATGAGATAGTCAAGTATAAGAATGACAGATTATGAATTTGTTTATATGTATTTTAAAGATCCTTATAGTACGGTAACATTTATGTTTCATTTGAAAAAAAAAAAGTATAATAAGAAGACTATTACTTTTGGAATGTTACATATTTTGTGATGTTAATACATATGTTTTTTCGTTTAGATGTTAGTACTTGATATTTATACTTAATGCATGTTGTGGCGTAAACATCCTATGGCTTGATTGTAGTTCTTGAGGTGTTGGAAAATGTTTGTTGAACCTAGAACTGAAATTAAGTACCTAACAGAACTTGTATCTGGGGATAGAACTTTATTCATTAGTAATCTTAGGACTTATGAACTTAATGCATGATTTCACTTGTTAATGATCCAAGGGATTGGACTGTGATGAATTTTCACTGGTGGAAAGTCTCTAGTGATAGGATTTGAGTATATTTGTGAGTTTATTTTAACATGAAATTAGAATTGAGAGTCTCGGGAATGCATGAGAATGAAGTGAATGAAATCTAGTCTTAACAATTGTAAATACTCTATTTTAAAAACTATTGCACAAAAACTGTTTGATTAAAACCAAGAGTTTTTTTTTTTTGTGTTTTTGTGAACTTTGTTGTCTAATTGAGTTATTAATTATAAGAGTTGTCGAGTGTTGCACAAGTCTCTTGAAACAAAATGAGATTTGGACTTTTCACTTTATTACTTGTACGATTTGGTACGTTTGTCACTATCTTAATAGTCTCTAGCCTCTAGAATGTGTATTGTTTCTTTCTTAGGGTTAGTTCCTTATTCCCAAAGTGATATCTTTTTAATCTATGACACATCTATTTAATAATTCCTACAATGTGTACTCGTTGGACGAACTAGGGTCATTGGGCGAACTAAAGTTGTTGGGCAACTTGATTGTAGCTTACTAGGCTAATTGGCATAACTCATTGTGGAAATTGGGCCGAATTAAATAGGTATGAAAAATGTACTTGAATGAACTATAATTGAATTATAATCATGGAGATCTTCTTTAATCTTCTGACATTTCCATTTATCTACAAAATATTCCACAAATAAAAAACAAATACTTTCTCTTTCCAAAATGATTTAATAACACCTTAATTATTTAAAATAATAATAGAAATACCAATAAGATATAAAAATAAGCTTAAAAAAATATGATGACAATTATCTAACTACTCAAAACTTGAACTTTTTCATGTATTCATGGAAGGTAAAATTACTAACTAAAAAAACTCATGATACGATCCTGTCCAGGAAAGAGTACGTTTGTTTCTGAATTTGAATCCTCAATAGGCACATCAAAAGTAAATCAAAGAAGAATGTGGAATTAAATAGGGATGATAATGTCATAATCTATCATATTGATATGTCAAGTGAAAATTCGCCATAAAGATGTTAATGTTTAATAAGAAGTTTTAATCCAAGAACCAAGATAATGGTCTCTTAAAGAATGCAAATGCATATGATATGACTCTATAAGTGTTTACATCATTTTTTAGTACCTCTATATATAGACACACAATTTTTAGAAAACCTCCAAACCTTAAAATAAATTCCAAAGCCCAAAACACATTAAAATAAAAAAAATGAAAATTACAGATACAATCTTTCGTCTAGCAAGACCCTCTTGCCCAACGAACATAAACTGTCTCGCCCGGTGAATTTAAAATTTTTTAAAATTAAACTAAAATTATAATTTATTTAATTTTCTAAATTATTCTTAAATTGTGCTCATGATCTTCATGTTCTTTAAGTTCCTCCTTCATGGTACATTATAAGATTCAAAAAGACATGTTTTTATCTTTGACCTTGTCATAGATACTTTGAATTACAAATGTTCTTCCTCAAGTTCTTCTCATATATCTTAAGGAGACAGTCCTTTATCAATTCAGGTTAACCTATTCGAATAACACAAAAGAAATAACTTCCCGATCCTAATCAAACATCAGAATAGAATTTCACTTAGAGCTCTAAATCTCAAGACAAGACGACATGTTGTTTTTATCAAATATAAGTAAATTTAAATAAATTATAAGTAGTATTTAGAAACACCTTAAATTTTATTACAAAGAAAAACCATAAATTCACTATATAATAATATTTAACAAAATGTGATTATGTTGAGCCATAGTGGATTATACAACTTAGGTGAACAGTTCCTATCTAAATTAAGTCGATCATTTAGATAGTTTTGAATATGCTAATAAAAATTGACACGCTTACACATTAACTAAAGTTTAAAATTTATTACTTAATTTATTTAATATATGACAAACTAAAATCATCTTAAGATCAATGGTGATTTTTATAAAAAGATAACACTAAAATATTTTAATAATAAAAGGTTTAAACTATAAATAGATTTCTAATAGCTGAAGTTCATTATAAAAACATCACCATCTCTTTATAAAGATTTTCTAAAATTTTCTTTTCCTTCTCATCTTCTAAGCCCGTCTCTAGTTTGTTTGATGGTTAGAGACCACTATTGGATTCACGATGGAAAGACACTTCTGACCGATCATAATCTCAAACAAAGTAAGTTCATTTTTTGTACTATTTTGGAGTTAGTTTAGCATTTTGAGACTCACATGGTTCTAAGATCCATGCATGTGACTTAAAATAGTTGAAGGTGAATTTTTGTTTGTGTAGGAAGTTAAAGCATTATGTGGGAAATAAAGCTTTAAGGAGAAATTGAGTTAAAGGACGGTAAGGCAAGTGAAACTCGTTTTAAATTTAATTATTGTTAAGGGTTGATGATCAATTGTAATATGTATGATGATTATTTATGATGAATATGACGTATGAATATGTTTTAGAGTAATAATTGTACATGTTTGAAGTAATTGATTTATGAAGAATATACTTGGGAATTTTTTGTGTGACTCGATTTTGTAAATTTTGAATTTTAAGTGGGCATGTGGCACTTGATTGATTTGGTTAATATGTGATGAGAGGCTGAGTGAGAAAACTGTGTTGTATGTTGAGTTTGATAATTGAGTTAGCTGATTGGAGGATTAATTAAGTCTATTTATAAAATTAAGTGATGATTGTGTAATCTGTTTAGTATTGTAGAATTTCTTTAAACATTGGTGAATATGATTATATTGGTATTAGAGGGTGTTTTGATCTTGTGAATTTTAGTTTTGATGTTTGTTAATGTGAGCTCCTCTATGAGACTTTTGATTTATTATATTGACAATTTTTTTAGATAAGATATGGTGATACTATGATTTTTCAAAGTTTATTAACTGGAAAATAGCTCAAGAAGAGTCAATTTGCTCAATTAAAACTAAAAGATGAAGTTTTTTGTTCTAATATACCGTGATAGTGTCATCGGGCACCACTTAGACAATAGCCACTTACTTAGGGGTGTTGTGTGCCACTTTTGGACCATCGGGCGCTCCCAAAGTAGTGTCTTCCTAGGGGTTGTAGCTTTGGCGCCACTTACCTAGTGTCGGGCTCCCAAAATTGTGATTCTCGCTTCATGAACGGTTGAATTGAGTTGAAATTTTGAAAGTTGGTTCTAGACATATGAATCTTTATTTTGACAATAGGGATCTTAGATTAGATGCTTGTGGTTAGAAAAATTATTTTCGATGTTTTGATGTAATTATTGAAAATATAGTATTTGAATGTTATGCTAATGCAATAGAAAATAAATGATGAATTCTTAACCTGTGATTTGAAATAAACAATAGGTGATTTATCTTATGAGATGTGTTTGGATTGAATTAAAGTACATATGTGTGACATGGTGTGATGATTTATGATTCTATGAGAATGTGATGAATGAGCTAAGTGTAATATATGATTATGCTTACTATCTTTGTAATGCTTACTATGAATTAAGATGTATATGAATAGAAGGATGTGGTAGTTATTCCTAGGGTAAGAATGCTATAATGAGTCGATATAATGTGAGATGTATTGATGATAGGGACTGGACAAAGATCATTCTGACTCTACTAGTACTTGTATTTAAGTATATGAAAAGAACTAGTTCTGAGAGTTGATGGAGGTTCTTGTCTAAAGTCTCGAGAAAAGTCAAACTTGATAGACATAAAATTTACCTTGTATACTCTATGGATCGGGAGAAGCCTAAACATATTATAAATATAGCTCTTGAGAAGCAAGAGTGATTAGGCAATAACAAGTGCAAGATCTAAGGGTGTCAATCAATACACCAGTACACCAGTCCTCTAAAGGTCATGTTTGTGGTTATTAGTATAGGTTTTTGTATTATAGGAGTCTTATTATTTGATGTTGATTTGGAAGCTATGTAATTACTTTTAAATTGCTAGTATATTTTCTTTTTATTTAAAATTTATGTTTTAAATTATCTCTTATTTACCATGTTTGCTTTTATGTGTTGGTGAACAGAAGATAACATAGGATTTAAAGAAGAACGACGTTAAGAACTTAAATGTATTGAATGCTAAGAAGAATACACTAGTGAAAAATATATTTTTTATAGCTATTTTTTATATCTGTTAAAATCTACCAAGTATAGAAAGTGATACAATGACAATTATGTAAATATGAGAAACTTTTCTATACATGAAAACATGTATAAAAAGTTATGCAGTAACAATGATGGTATAAATTATTGATCTAGGTTAAATATTAGGTTTAATAGGTTCGGAGGTCCCCATATTTGCAGGTTCGTTTCAATTGGGTCCTCCAATTTTGAAGTGATCAATTGGGTCCCTAATTTAACAAAATTGAGTCAATAATATCCTTTCCGTTAAATGTAATGGACGGGGTTAAATTTTTAAATAAGTGACATGCTAAGCATCTTTTTATTTCCAAGTGGCAAAGTTTGAACTTAATACGTGGCACAGCAGAAAAGTAATCTCTTATTTGATTATTGAGATTTTAGGGAAAAAAGAGATAGATTTTGCGTTGTTACTGTTAATGTAGATGAAATGCCAAATCCAACATTAACAACCAATTTCTGCAATTTTTAATTTGCATTTAGATTCCCTTTTCCTTTCTAATCCTAAACCCTATTTTTCTTTTTTCACCCTCCAGCGTTGTCGAAATCCCGAATTCTGTGTGAAGTTTTTCACTCCCAATTACTCTTTGTTTTTTATTCTTATTCGTTGCTTCTTCTTCCACCATGAAAGAGGGTAAATTCCTTAACCATCAACAGCCGCACCAGGACGGTCACCTCTCGCCTTCAAAATTCGCCAAATTGTTTGATCCTGAAGCTTCCTGGGACAAGGTTTGTTCTTTCAGTACATCCTTCATAGATCCATTCCTGGACGAGAGGGAGAAGGCGTGGCAGTTGAGGAGGTCGATGTAGAGGGCGTAGGCGGCGGGGTGGAGGTGGCGGCGGGGGAGGACGCGAGTGGAGAGGAGGGAGAGGGCGAGCAAAGGAGGGAGGATTCTGACGGCCATGGATTTCTCGAGAAGCTTCCAGGCGAGGGGAACGTGCTTGTCGAAGCAGATGTAGGAGATGAGATGGTGTGCGAGGTTGACGGAAGAGAGGGAGACGTCGGTAGAGTTGAGGGCGGCGTTGACCTGAATTGACCACAGAAGAGGGTCGGTCTTCTTCTCCTGCGCCCACTTGGTGAGTTCCATGACTTCCTCCCACACCATCGCTTCCATTCACCGATCGATCTCTCCACTTTGCAATTCCTTTGATTCTCAATTCAGACTTCACTCACCATCTTCATCGTCTTCTTCTTCTTCTTCAAATTTTGAAAAGTCTGCTTCCACTCACTCTGATGTTTTTTGTTGAAAATGTAGCAGTTCTGATTTATTATTTTTATTTGTATGAGATAAGGTTGAGACATTTAAAAACGAAGTAAACTTGGACGGGACTTTTGTTCAACATTCAAAGTTCTCACATAAAGTGAGTCTCAACATTTCAAACCATCGAATGGAATCATTCACAATCGTCAACATCTTCGTCTCTTTCCACTCTTTTCATGCATTCCACCACTCAAATAATTCAAACCACCAGATTGCATCTTACTTACAATTTAAAATGATATAAAATACACGTATTCAGCTCAAATTGTGCCACCTGCAAATAAAATGATGGCTCAGCATGCCACCTATTTAAAAAGTTAACGCCGTCCATTACATTTAACGGAAAGACTATTATTGACTTAATTTTGTTAAATTAGGGATCCAATTGATCACTTCCAAAATTGAAGGATCCAATTGAAACAAACCCAAAAATAGGGAGCTCCGAACCTATTAAACCTAAATATTATGTATGGATTACTTTACCTATTCAATTTCTTTTTCGCGCGGTACTTTCTCGTCTCCTCTGTGTAATTTTTTTCGTTTTCCCTCCTTCCTTCTCCTCCATTCTCATTCATTCTCCTTCCATTGTTCTCGTTCAGTTGTCGCTATTATCGAAGTAGTGGAGGTGGTTGGGTAAAGTTGTTGTTCGGCGTTTGAAGTTCTCGATTGTGGTGGGTGAAACCCTTGCCTTGTTTGACTGAGAAAATTAGCTCCGAGCCAAACCCTAACCAGTTTCGTTCCGAACAAGAAACCCAAGAGAAACATTGAGATTCATTCAATCACCTTAACTTAAATGCGTGTAGCTACGCATTCCGTCGAGGGAACTTCGATCTTCGTTTTCAACGATGGATGCGTGGAATGCAGATTTTGTGGAGGAGATTGGGAACTCCGTGGAATCGTTCCAAAAGTTTTTTTCTTTCGTAGAGAGATCTCTTCCACATCCAGATTGATCAGTTTCAAGAAATCGTCGTCACGCAATGCAAACTCACCGGCGTCAATCCTCTCTCTCAAGAAATGGTGTGTTCTCAAACATTTTCACCTCTCTCTTTGGTTTTTTTAGCTTTGTTTATAATCTCATTGTTAATTTTTGGTTAATGGAAAAAGTGAAAGACCTAGGGATTTATTGAATCCAAAGGTTGTAAATTACACGCAATCAATTTTTTCGATTAAAGATTCTATTAGCAAAAAGGAGTTGCGCGAGATCATTGCTTTATTTGGTGTCATAGTGACGCAGGTTTATATTACTTTACTTTCTATTGAGTTTTTTCTATTTGACGATTCTTGTGCAATGATCTATGTATCTGAGATGTTGTATGGAGATATATTTTTTTAGTGCGTTTCTTGTTACTCATTTGTTTGTAGTTTGTTGTCCTTTCCAAGATGTCATTAGATCATTACCTATTATACATTTTGACACCATAAACTCTGATTACAAGTTACGTGAGCTTAAATTTTTCCTAGAGAACATTTATAAACTTATCCTATTTGATTGTTCCACTCTAGTTTAAATTCCTTGTATTATATGATATATGTTAAGTAATTTTTTGTCGTACAATCTTGTGATTCACGATTTGAATCCACATTTGATAACCTTTGATAATTTGTGTTCTTAATCTTAGGCATACAAGCAACAGATATATCAGACTTGGCATTTGAAGCAAGATTTTGTATGGTGAGGAATAATTTAATTGATATGAGCTCTGTTTTGTGAGTTTAACCATAAAATGGATTATATGAGAAGTATAAGGTGTGGTATGATTTTATTTTATTTGTTTCTTTCCAATAGGAAAAAGACTATCCCTAGATGGCATGTATACTCTGTACAAGGGAAAGCCTTTTATGATAGATATCCATTGGTAGTTATGATAAAAGGGAAAGTCTCAACTATCATTTACTTTGAATGGTTGGCAGACTAAAGCAGCTTTAAAACAAAACAAAATAAAATCTCCACCGTAAACATTCTGATAACACTGATTCTGTTTTAAGAAATAAGCATTGACACTATCATTGAATTGAGATTGGTAATTGAAAACCAATTATTCATATATATATATATATATATATATATATATATATATATATTCTCTTCTTTGACTTCTATATTAAGGGATTAGATTCCAACTATTTATCAAACTAAAACTTTTTCCCTTCTAATCATATCATGAAAGTAAAAATAGAATGAATCGCTAGGAAATGAAGGGTCAATTCTAAATGAAAATAGAATTTCATAGTTGTCCCAGTAAGTATAATTACGTATATGCTCAATAATTTTTTTGAGCAACTTTTGCAGTGGTCATGGCAAAACCTTTTGCTGGGATTTAGTTTTCTACTATTCCTGTCGACAAGGCACATTGTAAGATTCTATATCTCGAATACACGTATATATAGATTACTACTCTTTGCTCTAAGACAATTCAGCTACTTCTTAAATCATGTCTACTACATAATATCACTCCTTATTTTGTTTGTTTGCGTACATGAATATACAAGATTTATTTGTTAGTACTTTATATCTTGTATTATTGTTTTCAAAATTTTTAATGGTATTTAATACATTTAATATCTATCAAGGTGGTGTATTATGGAAAAGAAATGAAGAACCTAATTTGATCAAATGCATTATAGAATTTGAAACAGATACATGATCACAACGTTCAATTTTCCAAGAGAAGCGAACCTTCTATATGACTCAACCTGTGAAACTACTCTGATTATACCAAAGGAGTAATCTGCTTCCAATTCGGTTAGTATCTGGATCTCAGCCTTACATTCTTCTCACCTACAACTTTAAAATATTTTGGTACATATTTTCAAGAGGGCACAATTTAATTATTACTTGTTTTGTTGCTAACTTGATAACTGAATCACAGTGTCAAGCTACAGATGAGGAGGAAGTCTTCTAAATTCTAAATGAAAGATCCCTTTATCCTATAGGATGGATTGATGTATGTCTTCCTATCTTTGGAAGGGTCTGTGACTGTCTTTATCTCTATAGGAGTAGGATTTGGTGTGGTTGATTACAACTTGTCATCTATATTGAACTTGTCATCTATACTGAAAGACTAACCCGTGCATTAGAAATTTTGAAGAAGTCAATTGTAGACTCTAGTGGACACTTTATTTTCGTTAACGACTCAGATGTCTCTCCATTTCAATGGTCTAATGAGCATTCCTTTTTTGTTACTATTATTCTATTACACATTACTATTAAAACTTGGTGTTGAAAAAGTTAAAAATATTGTTCTAAAGGCATCCTTTTTCTAGAATTCACAGCATAGATCAAAGAACCCTGCGATCATTTGTGAGGGGAAATTCCTATAGAGGAAGAATTACCACTCTAACATACCTGTAAGTTTATAAATAATAAGCTTGCTCATGTAGTTATTCTTTGAAACTAAATTTATGGCTCATATTTGATTTTGTTTGTGTCCTTATAGTTTGAGTACTAATGTTACTGCATAATGAGTTATACCGAAACTAATATTCCTACTCTGTATTTTGTATTGTCAAATCTTATACTACACTTCATTGCTTTTATTTTTCATGTGAAGAGACGAGAATGAAGGCGGAGAGTGAGAGTGCTGGTACTGGCTACCTTACCTTTTCAGATCCAAAGGTCATTGCTTATAATAAAGCTCTATGAATTTTCTATGCTCTAACGTGCTTCAACTTCCTTTTATTCTGTAAAATGTCACTACGCATACTTTTTCAATTTTTAATTTTAACAAAGAAATCTTTAAAATCTCAATTTCATAATAAAAAATTATCCCTTTCTTAAAATTATTATAATATTAATTAATTTTTCTTCTCAGTTATTAAATTTCACTTAATCATTACGAGGTTATGATCGGTTATTAGTTTTATATCTCATATTTAAGAAATAAATGAATTATATCTATTAGTTTTTTCAAACGATGGTTTCTCAATAAGCATTTGTGATTATCTATTAGTTTATAATATCTATTTTAATTGTAATGGATGCAGGGGAGATGCTGGTTTCTCAAGTCAAATTTGCATTTGTATTTAGATTAGCAATCACCATTTTATTCATACCAGGTAGAAATATCACTTAGATTTTTTAAATTACTGTTTGCTGACATGTTCCAAGTTCAACTTAAACATTTCATTGGTGTTATAATTTGGTCATATATAATTGTTCTCTCTGTTATAATTTGGTCATATATAATTTAGTCTTACCTTTTCTTTTTCTTAAAATTTGCACTCAATTTTGGGATTGACGCCATAGTGTAATCTTTATTTACTGTTGCAGGTAGAAGATGCTCGAATATCTGTTTTGTAAATTCAGTATCTAAAATGGCCTATAGATAATGTAGTACTTGTTAGGGTAACACTTTGATTTGGTCCTTTTTCTTGTAGGAAGCTTAAAAAGTTAAAGTAAAACATGTAGCATTGGAGATTGGCATTTCACCATATTACATTAAATGCAAATACAAATGTAACAAGTGGAATTTGTCATGCTTTCTTTTTGGAAATTTATCATTCTTAGTATAATATTGGTTTATTAATTTTATGTCCCAATCCTTTTTCTTGCAGGAAGCTTATATGGGCCCTGATGTCCGACATAAAATAGTCAATTGGATAAAAGACCATGTATATTCTGGTGCATTTCATAAGGGTTACCTTCACACTTTCAATATGTATAATTAAAATATAATGCTTTTTTAAACTTTATTTTTCTTTATATTGTTCTACTGTTTTGTTTTATTACTCAACCCTTTTGCATATATAGAATCAACATTTAGTGCTTTTTTATAATTTTATTTCTACCTCCAATTTAAAGGTCTAATGGAAGTGGAAAAGTGGGTGATAAGAGACTGGTTTGAGCTATTGACATGACTGCATTTGAACTTGATCTACTAGAAGAATATGATTCACGCTTTAAGAAGTTGAGTCTAGGTGATAAATTGCCTATCAAATTCTTCAAGTGATTAATTGTTAGAAAGACAAGTTATTGAACTATAGACAATGTAATTGTTAATATTTTAAGTTGGATTACAAACAATGTAATTTTCAATTTCTATTTATAATTGTTTCTTGATGATTAGATGTTTTAATATTACATTTTGAGTTGTGTAATTATGTTATGTAAATATATCTAGGGACTTTGTTAGGTAAATATTACCTTCAGGAACTATTTTGATGTGTTAATAATAGAAACAATATTAATTATTTTTTTTGTTATTAATTATTTAGAGTGTATTATGGAATTGAATTTTATGCAGGTCTAAATATAGATAGTGGCACATACAAATCAAATATTCAAAAACAAAATGTCACTTTTATAAATGTTAAAGCATAGGTATAAAAAGTCTTATTTTTATATCCAGTATAACGTTAGGTATAAAATTCTTTTATACCTGTTATAGGTCGAACCATTGTAAAAAGTTAAACTTTTTACATCTATTGTAGAACCGATGTGATAAATCGAAAACTTTTTATACTCATTGCTTCTATATCTACTTAAAAATAGGTATAAAAAGTCTTTTTAACAAGTATAAAAAACTTTTTTTGCATAGTGATATTTGAGTTCTATATTTTTTTTTATATTTTTGTAATATTTAAGTTTTAGTTATAAAATAAGAACTATATTTAATATGTAGGGTTAAATATGTTTTTAGTCCCTAAACTATTGGTCGTTTCTGGTTTTCGTCCTTCTTTCAAAATAAGGTACAATTTGGTCCTCATTCTTTTCGAAACATTGGTTTTAGTCTTTGAAAACTAATCTTGTTAAAAATGTGCTGACGTGGTTAACGGTAGACTGACACTATTTTTTTTTCAAGTGTTTCTCACCTTTTCTCCCCTCCTCTCTCTTCCTTCCATCTTTCACCCAACTTCATCTTTCAAAGCATCCCTGGTCACATATCTAATGTAGAGGGTGGATCCTAAGGCGAGGATGGCGGAAATAGAGATGACGCTGAGGAGGTTGTACTGGAGGTGGGCACAGAGCTCCTGAATGTCTTGCGCCTTCATTTGAGAGGCTTGTATGAGGATTACGAACATTAGAGGGAGCAGACACAAGGTCACCAGGTGTGATATCAGGTAGTGGTACCCCAGTTTCACATACTTCAGCTTCACGCTCTACAAAAAATCCGATAACCTCTTTTTTGACTCCTTCGAGGTTGAGCTCGAGGTTGTCTCCTTCGTGTCTGTCTTTGTGTTGGAACTCATAATGGATCTGACCTGATCTGAAATCTGGTTCCTATGAGAGAGAGAGATTGAATGGGTGAATGAAGTAAAAGGAGAATGATATATATGTAGTGAGTACGAAAGAGATTGGTGCGATGAGGGTCAATGGGAGAGAAGCGCCGAGCGCTGGCTTCAAAGAGAGAGGGAGAAATGGTGAGAAACACTTGAAAAAAAATAGTGTGTCAGTCTACCGTTAGCCACGTCAGCACAGTTTTAACGGTGTTAGTTTTCGAGGACTAAAACCAAAGTTTCGAAAAAAATGAGGACCAAATTGTACCTTATTTTAAAAGAGGGACGAAAACCAGAAACGACCAATAGTTTAGGGACTAAAAACATATTTAACCCTAATATATATTAGTTATAAAGAGTTCTATCTACTCTTTATTTTTTGTAAGTCCACTTTCAAAAGTTTCATATTGTTTAATTCTTATACTTTATGGATAAAATTACAAAATATTATGTAGATAGTTATTCTTTCGTGTGAATAATCACTAAAAAAAAGTTCATTAAATAAAACTGATTCAGTGATTATTTACACGAATTTAGAAATTATTTTAGAAATTCAAGATTATTAATTTTTAAATTATATTTTTTTGCATTAAAAGTTTCTAAATTAATTATTAAACTGTTTTTCAAAATTAAAGACAAAAATTCAATTATTTAGAATTTAAACTTTAATTTTAATTATTTTAGTGACTAATTCTTTAAATTTAGCGACTATTAATCCAATCTCTGAAAACAATTTTTCTTGTAAATTGATAACAATTTGATTAATGAGATTGATATTTTGTGTGATCTACAAATCTAATAGAATAAAATCATTATCAATGGTATTCTTATATAACTGATATTTATAATAATAAGACAAGCATAGTGTTTATTGTAAAATAAAAAATAACGATATATTTATTTAATTGATATATTATATATCACTTAAATAATTTGAAATTGAACTTGACATATTATTTGCATCATATATTATAATTTTAATTTTTTTAACATATAAAAGTTAAGCAACGACAAGAGAGTTTTAAAAGTAAAACAAGCAAACAGACTTTGATATTTTAGGCTTTGCAGAAATTTAAAATTGAAACCCTTTTGATGGTAGTAAAGGAAAAACTGGAAAAAAAAGGTAAAATATGATTTAAAATTGTGCAAAAAAAAGATGTTTTTTGGAATCATGAACACAAAAACAAAAAGTCATCACATAGATTTACTGAGTTAGATAAGTTGGATGATGGGAGAAACTTTGATGATATGAGACTACAATGCATGAAGCTATTTAACTAGTTCGAATTAATTTAGAATGATTCTCTCTATACCTCACTCGCTTCGTTCTGCACCTCCAAAATATAATTTAATTCCAAGTATAGCCTTTGCAAGTCAAAATTGATTTTTAAAAAGTTTAACTAAAACTTTAACTCTTCCCTGCCGCATTTCAAACTCAAACCCTACACCTCCTTTCCAAATCACCCCTCCCTCTTTTTCTCTCCATCTTCCTCCGCCATTCTTCTCTCCCCCGTATCCTCTACCACCACTGTATTTTGTCTCCGCCCTCCCTCTTGTGCAAGCGTTCGTCCTTCGTGCCAAGACTCTACGTTCGTTCCTTTTACGTTCGTCCTTGCCACGCTTTGCGTTCGTCCTTGCCACGCTTTGCGTTCGTCCTGTCGTGGCCTCACAGATCTCTGGCGTCCAGGTTAGTACCATTGCATCTACTTTGTTTTGTTTGCTGTCATATGCATGTGCCTGTGTGCCTAGGTGTTCGCTTCGTGCGCCGGTTCGGTTCGTTCGTTCGCTGGAGAGCTTAAACGCCGTTGGAGTTGTGGTTAGAGATGTCCACAGTTGGAAGTGTGGAAAGGTGCAAATAGAACCGCATTTCGATCTGATCTTCGAAAAGCGCAAACCGCAGTTCGGCCTGCGAAAAGGACAGAGTACCACCGCATTTCGATCTGCGGCGGCAGACTAACCGCACATGGAAGTGCGTTAGTTGTTTGCCGGATTTCAAGAAATTTAAATAAAAAATAATAACATAATACAAAAAACATAAAAAAAAAGCATTGCAGGAATATAACACAAAAAACATTAAATAAAAAAGCATGCATGAAATAAAGAAAAAAAAATTAAACAAAAAAAGCATGCATGAAATAAAAAAAAATACATATGACAAACCGCACTTCAAAGTGCGGCTAAAAAATAAAAAACGCACTTCGAAGTGCGGTTACGAGATTCCGCCAAACGTACCTGTCTTCTTCCTCTCGCCGAACAATGTCACAGTGGATTTCCAAATCTCCCAACACACCCAACACTACTACCCGAGAATGATAACCACCAACTCAATACACAATAAAGGAGTGAAGAAAAATAACAATGCTTGCTACAGTGAAAACGAAGAACAGGGCGCACCTGAGGGTTTATACCCAAAAGATATTTTTGTGGTTGGTAGTTAGGAAAATGGTTGGTGGTTAACAAAAATAAATTCATTAATTAAGTTTTGACTTTTTGTTAAATAAAGGGCAAAGAAGTAAAATTGGGGGTGTAGGATGAAGGCAATGAGGTGTAGGAAGAATCACTCATTAATTTATAATAGAGAAGATTCAATTTTAAAACAGAAAGTGTGGGTGAACTAGCGAATGTAGGGAGAAGTACTACTTTTAGGTACTTTCACTGTATGATTAGATGGAGAAGCAGAAAGTACGAACTAAAAAGGATGGAAATATACAAGTTTTGGTGTGAGGAACAAGGAAGCCGAAAAGTGTAAAATAATTTTTGGAATAAAAGTTTAACGGTAAAATTAGAACACATATTAGGCTTGAAATATTCATTTTCTATCTTTTAACAAATGTGGATATTAAAGTCCAACTTGATGATACTGAGGAGATGGAAATAAAAAAAGTAGTTAATCAATGTAGGAGTGAAAAGACTGGGGCAGATAGTTTTTACTTTCAAGGAAGATGTTTTTCAAGCAGTAAACTAGTTCCAAAGGGTTGAGAAAATACGAAGGAGTAAACTTGGAACTTCATAATTTACTAACCGGAATAGATGATCAATAATCACATTCTCATTGTTCTTCTTGTCACAAATTTTCACATCAAACTCTTGTAGTAAAAGTACTCATCTAATCAAGCGTGGTTTAGGTCTAGTTTGGTCAGCAAATACTTTATAGCTGCATGATCCGTGTATATGATCACCTTAGACCCAATGAGATAAGGTCTAAATTTCTCCAAGGCATATACTATAGCAAGGAATTCCTTTTCTGTAGTGGCTTAATTCAACTGAGCTTCATTCAAAACTCTGCTAGCATAATAGATAGTGTAAAAAACCTTTTCTCTTTGCTAGCCAAGCACAACACCTATAGCATAATTACTAGCATCACACATTAACTCAAAGTCTTGATTCCAATCTGGAGCTACAATACTGGTGTAGAAACCAATTTCTTCTTCAAAATGTCGAAAGCCTTCAAATAATCATCATCCATCATAAAAGGCACATCTTTGACAAGGAGTTTGCTTAAAGGTTTGACAATCTTGGAGAAGTATTTAATAAATCTTTTATAAAACCCGACATGCCCCAAAAAGCTGCTAATTCCTTTCACATTTGTTGACGGTGGAAGTTTTTCAATGACTTCCACTTTAACTTTGTCAACCTCAATTCCTCTAGAAGAAACTTTATGCCCCAGAACAATGCCTTCAGTTACCATGAAATGACATTTTTCCCAATTAAGAATAAGGTTTGTCTGAATGCATCTTTTAAGAACACTATCCAAGTTAGATAAACACACTTGAAAAGAATCACCAAATATCGAAAAATCATCCATAAAGACTTCAATGCACTTTTCAATCATATCCTCAAAGATTACCTGCATACATCTTTGAAATGTGGTTAGAGCATTACACAAGCCAAATGGCATTTTTCTATAAGCAAAAATACTAAAAGGACAAGTGAAAGTTGTCTTATCCTAGTCTTTTAGATCCACCACAATTTGATTGTACCCCGAGTAACCATCTAGAAAACAATAGAAAGCAATAGAAAGCTTGTCAAGCCAATCTCTCCAACATTTGATCCATGAAAAGGAGGGGAAAATGATCTTTCCTTATAGCCTTATTCAACTTTCTATAGTTAATGCACATCCTCCACCCAGTAATCATCGTAGTAGGTATGAGCTCATTCTTTTCATTGTATATAACTGTCATCCCACCTTTCTTTGGTACCACCTGTATTGGGCTTACCCATGCACTATCAAAAATAGGGTATATAATACCAACCTCCAGAAGCTTCAGAGCTTCTTTTCTAACCTCCTCTTTCATCACATGATTCAGTCTTCTTTGTGGTTGGGCAACTGGTTTATACTCATCTTCCATGAATATTTTGTGCATGCAATAAGTTGGGCTTATACATTTGAGATCTGAAATTGACCATCCAATAGCTCCTTTGTTGGCTTTTAGTACTTCCACCAACTTTTCTTCTTCTTTGGAGGATAAAGAATTAATGATGATGATCGGTTTATTCCCACCTTCTTTTAAGAAAACATACTTTAAATGTGGAGGTAATATCTTCAGTTCCAATTTATTTTCCTTGAATTTTTCCTTGGTATTGATCTCTTCAATTTTCGCCTCATGAAAAGGGATTTCTTTTAATGCATCCAAGTCAGTCAAGCACTCATCAATATATTCCTCTTCTTCCTCATTCAAATCTTCACATGCATCAATGAGCGTTTTCTCCAAAGGTGAAGAACAACTAACCATCTTCTCCTGAATCATACATACTTCATCTAGTGCATCGAGATGAAAACATGTCTTATCATCTTTTGGATGAGACATGTCTTCAAAAAGGGTCTCCCAAGAATGAGAGGCACATCAATATCCTCTTCCATCTCCATGATGACAAAATCCACCAGAAATAAGAATTTGTCCACTTTCACAAGTACATCTTCAACCACCCCATAAGGGTATTTAAGAGATCTATTCGCTAATTAGAGAGTCATCCGAGTAGGCTTGAGTTCCAAGCCTTAATCTTTTTAAACATAGAGAGCAATATTAAATTGATGTTGGCTCCCAAATCAATCAAAGCCCTTCCAACAGTTAACTTCCCTATAGTACATGGAATAGTGAAGCTTCCTGGATCTTTAAACTTAGGAGGTAAGAGTTTTTGTATGATAGCACTGCAATTTCCTTGCACTTTAATAGTTTCCTCTTCAATGAATTTCCTCTTTTTCGTGAGAAGTTCCTTAAAAAATTTAGCATATGAAGGCATTTTTTGTAGTGCCTCAGAGAAAGGTATGTTGATCTCCAGTTTCTTAAATATTTCCATAAAACGCTTAAATTGCTTTTCTTTTTCTTTCCTTGAATAATTCTTTGGGTAAGGAAGGGGGTTTGTCAATTATCTTTATCTTTTTTTCGTCCTCTTCTTCTCTTGTTTTATCTCCCTCATCTTTCTCCTTTTCTTTTTCACTCAACTTATTTTTCTCTTTTCTCTCTATTTTTCTCTCATCTAACAACTTGCCACTTCTAGTAATAATGACTTTACACTCCTCCCTCGGGTTAACTTCAATATTAGCTCCAAAAGCCTCTAACTTCTTAACTAGTTGATCAACTTGAATCTCTAAACTTTTAATTACAACTTCAGTGCTTTTATGATGAGAGATGGACACTTGCATAAACTGTTGAAGTGTGTCATCTAGCTTTGGCATTCTGTTAGATAAGGAGGGTTGTTGTTGCCATTGTTGTTGTTGTGGTCTATTGAATTGCCCAACTTGCCCTTGACTCATACCTTGGTGAGGTTTCCATCCGTGGTTGTAATTTCCCGGACGAAACTGATTACCTTGACCCATAAACTTAACTTCCTCTTGGGTATCTTCTGGCATAGCACATTGACCATTAATATAATCTCCACCACATAACTTACAAAGTTGTTGTTGAACTTTTGAAATATTCTGCAACTCCTTTGGCAATTGAGAGATTTTCTTCATCAAAGTTTCCAGTTGTTGAGTCATAATCTTGTTTTGTGCCAACAGGGCATCTTGAGATTTTATTTGTAGAACTCCTTTCTATTGAAGTTGAGTTCTTTCACTATGCATCTCATTATCATTGGTAGCCATATTTTCAATCAACTCATAAGCTTCCTCTGGAGTCTTGCACCTGAAATTACCTCCAACTGAGACATCCAACATCAATTTAGTCTATGAGCTTAGACCTCCAAGGAATAGAATGACTATTGTAGGATCATCAAAGCCATGTGTGGGTGTCTTCCTCAATAATCCTTTGAATCAGTCTCACGCTTGACCTAATGTTTCATCTATGCCCTGCCTGAAAGAAGAAATTTCTTGTTTACTTTTGTTCACCTTTGATTGTGGGAAATATTTGTTTAGAAATTTTGCAACCACTGTTTCCCGCTCAGTAAAACTGTTCTCTGGAAAAGAGTTACACCACATCTTAGCATTGCCTCCCAAAGAGAAAGGAAACAAGCTAAGTCTAATGGCTTCATCTGGCATGCCATTGATCTTCACAATATTTCATATCTCATTGAATGTGGTCAGATGCTCATATGGATTTTCATGTGATAATCCATTGAATTGGTTGCTCTTCACCAATTGAATCAAAGCAGGCTTCATCTCCATATTTGCAGCATTAACCATCGGCCTTGCAATGCTATTAAAATGATAAGGGCCAATAACTGTTGCATAATCTGCCAAGATACGTGTACCATTATGCTCTTCAGCCATATTTTTTGTTTCCTTGTCAGATCTTTGAGGTGAAGACTGTTGAAGACTGTCAAGAGAAGGGAAAAGTTCTCTAGACATCATGTTCCTCCTTTTTCTTCTACTATTGTCTAAACCTATAAGAAGAGGTTTAGAAACTTTCGTGCTTTCAAAACCGAACAGTGAGGGCTCAAACCGAATGATGGAAGGAACACTACAAGAAAAAATTGAATTACATACAGCCAAATCCGTAAATAAAGCCAAAAATCCGTATATAAAACTTAATTAGATACGGATTATATACGGGCAAAAATCCATATATAAATCTATCGTAGCTATTATTATAAATGGATTTATCCGTATATAAGTTATATATGGATTTATCCGTATATAAGTTATATACAGATAAATCCATATATAACTTATATACGGATAAATCTGTATATAACTTGTATACGGATAAATCCGTATATAACTTGTATACGGACATATCCGTATATAACTTATATATATACGGATTTATCTTGATATAATTTATATACGAATATATCCGTCTATAATTGTTTTAGAAGAGCTGAAAAAGTCGTTTACAATACCCTGAACATGCCCAATTCATTTCATACAAACAAACCTGAACATTATAACTGAACATTCAAAATTCATATAAGCAAACCTAGACATTATACATTACACATCGACATATAAATCCACAAAGGTAACATTGTACATGAATACATAAATATTGTTTACATCAAAATATTCCAAGATTAAACATTCGGTAAGCTCATATGTTCTGGTTCTAAATAAGTTCAATAGTAATGGAAATTAGTTGTATAAAATGCCTAATAGTGCATATAATTATTTTCATCTTGTGGTTGGTGGTCTGGTGATTGTTGTTCTTGAGGTTGTTGTTGTGGAGGTTGTTGTTCTGGTTGGACATCATTAGGTGCTTGATTTTGAACTTCAGAATTTTGGATGTTTAAAAGTCTTGTGCAGCTGTGGCTGCTGAAGGCGGAAGGAATGACAGGAGAACGCTAATAAAGCCTTGAAACTTTTCAAGCTGTTGACCATATTGTTGTAACTGCGATTTAAGGTTAACAATTTCTTCTGAATTTTGTTGCTGAGTAGAAGAAGATGCCTGTGTCTGTTGGATGTAACTATCGACACAGTCATCCTGGGAACTAACATTTCCAATGTCGTATACACGTCCCTTGTATTTTCCACCAATAGCCTCTAACCAACATCGGTTTCTCAATCTTTCCTCCTCCGCAGGGTCTAGAGGACTACATGCTGAGGCACCAACAGATGCAGTCTCAGATCTTATTTCTGCAAATTTTGCTTGAAATTGTTCTTGTTAAATGAATAAATATAATAAGTAAACCTAAGGTTTAAAAACCAAGAATGTATAATGTGATAGAGTTAGTAGAAACTGACATGGGTCTGCCTAGACCTTTCGTCCACAAATTCCCCTGTTGATTGACGAATATGTGTTTGTTGAAATATCTCATCAACATGCACAAACCGACCAAGCTCTTGTGACTGCAAACAAAATGAGTTGTTAATAAACATTTGTAAAATTTATGACTACAAATTTAAGAAATAAAATGTACAAGTTACATACCAAACGAATAGCATGCTCATGCACACTAATAGATCCTCCAATGTGCAAACAACCACCCTTTTCAGATGTTCGATTCTTCTTAGCTGTTTCACACTTTTGTCTATAAAGTGGCATGTTCCACTTTTCCAGAAGACCATTCCAAGTATCCTTCCCCAGCCAATGAGGTTTTTTTCCTAGAGTTCTACATTTTTTATACATCTCTGAGAGCCTATGAGATGCCTTGGTGTGAAATTTTTTTTTGACCTTTTCCTCATCTTTAGGCTTCCATGAAACCTTTCTCGGTTATATTAAAAAGGATAGGTTTGAATAATAATAAAAGTGTTGAAATCTTTTTAACATATACATGTGGTCTAAGGAATAACTTGTTTGGTGTATGATGGTTAGTGAGAAGTGTGTACCTTAAATCGATCAAAGAAAACATCTCTAGTTTCCTTAGGGATTTGTCCCCATGTTAGCCATGGCTCATCAAACTGTTGCTTGATGGTGGCTGTGATTGCCTTCGATGCAGTTCTTGTAGGATAAAACCTAAACCAAAATTAAACTCAAACATTATAATAATAGAACAATGAATTGTGTATATATATTAATTGAGTTAAATTTTTTTTGTTACCCTCCTCCAACGGGTGTAATCATTGGCCGACCGTTGGAACATTCTTCCTCATCATTATTGGGTGAACTGGAATGTGGATCTGCATCCACTATACCAGGTGATGGTGCAATATTTGTGGGAGTTGATAGGTTAGAACCAACATTGGGAGAGAGTGATGCCATTTGATTAGTAGGCACTTGGTATGGAGTGGGTGTCAAGACAGGCCCTTGTAATGGAGATGGAAGAGAGGTAGGTGTAGATGTATGTGGAGTGGGATTGAAGCCGGGAACTTGTAATGAAGATGGAACAGATGTACCAGTGGAGGTAGAGGTAGGGGTAGTTGGTTGACTGCTTGAACCAATTTCATTATTGAAAGGCGTAATCAACTTGACTACATAAGATTTCTTCCCCTTCCCCTTATCAGATTTTCCTGAAGGTGGAAGAGGAGGGCCAAAACCACTTGATGACATATTCCTGAAGGTGCAATCATGGAATTGAGAGTGTAAACATGATTCAATCAATAAGAGAAAATATGTTGCAATGGTAATAATATAAATTACATGCCAGAAAACAGGATTCAATCAACTTTTGTGTAATTCACTGTATTGATATGTTAGGTTGCAGAACTTTAAAAAATAAAATCAAGTGTCTACTTAGACAAAACTCTTCTTTGTCTAACAAATCAAAAAAGAAATTGTAAGACACACCCATAATAATGCTATGGAAATTTGATGTGTTAAGACTAACTTGAAGACATATAAATAAGTGTAAATTGAAGAAAAAGTACAAAAGTTTCACTCTAAATTGATTAGTGGTGATGATACAGCCAAAATGAGGGAATTGTGCATCTACTGCTGTTGGAATCAGAGAGGAAACTGGACAGCAACTAGTACCCATATATTTACTTTAAGCAAGATGACAAAATATATAATAATTGTATCCCAGGGATGATTGAATGTGAGATGGTCCCCAAAAATCACAAAAAAATAAGTTGAAGATGGAGACTATAAATTCTTAAAGAAGGGTGAGAGTTAAGTTAATAAGATTTTTCCATTCAGCATGCCAACGAAAAATCAACAGGTGTTTTTTATTGGAGATATATTACAGCATTTAACTGAAGATCAATGTTTACACTGGTGCATGTTGAAGAGTGTGAGATCTTAGATTGAACTGAAGATCCTTAACAAATATATGAGATTACAAAAGTAAATGATGTAAGTGTTTGATAGTGTTTGATAGTGTTTGACAACTGTTGTTAACCCTTAAGAACTTCTCTCTCTTTCCCATTCTATAAGAGTAGCAACTCCGAACAAAGAAAACTCAGCTCGTAGGTTATTACCAAAGATTGCATTCAATTTTGTAGGATTGCCTCGTCTACAACTACCCCCACAAATAGTAATCAAACCCTTCAACACACACAACCTTCAAGTAATTTTTAATAACATCATAAATACCCATTACATATAGACATCTCATAAAAGACATGCTCACTTCTTCTTATCACCTTCATAGGCCTTTCTTCAATCCAGTAAACACAACTTCCTTATACCTCCACCACACCCTTTTGCCTCGAACCTCCAATCTCTTCTCCTCCCGTAATGTGTTCTTCCTCCACTTAATCACCACATCCTTTTTCATCAATCAGCACTCCTTTTCTCAGTCGTCCGCGTGCTCCTGTCGTCCCAGCAAAGATCCAGCAGTGTGTGCCGTTTATCATTTCACTCTCAACTCTGCTTGCAGCCGTGGCAGCAGTGTGCTTTTCCAAAATTAAAGCAAAGCTATGAATCAACGTCTCTTTCTAAAAAAAAACTCAAATGCATCCCTTGTTGCCAACTAGTTAAATCAATCACCGAGTGCCACTTCCAGAATCATAAAATGCGAGTAGAGATTGAATAATAACGTGCACAAGCTTCATTTCGTAAAAGAAAAAAATGTTACAAGTTAAGTTCCGTGAGGGTGGCGGCTGGCTCTCGGCCGTGTGTCTCCAATCCCCTTTCAAAATGAAAAATGTGTCCTCTTTTTAAGTGGGAGGCGGCTGTCCCAAAAAAAAAAATCTAGGATGCAAAGTCATCCTCTCCACTTTTGGGCCTAACCTACTTTACCAAAAATTGACCCAAAATGTAAGAGTTGATTCAAAAATTCTAAACTACTGAATTACAATTTAATTAATTCTAAAATGTCTATGTGGAGAGTCTTGAATTTATTTGCATTCTTCCTGATGTCCCCAAAATGTATCTCCAAAAGTTTCCCTGTAATCAATAATGAAAATAATAAGCTCAAATAATTCAAATTAATTAAAATAAGAATTTCTGGTCAAATTAAGCACAATTAGCAAAAACAGAAAAATAACGGACATTTAAGCACAATTGCCTGATTAATTCTAGCACAATAAACTAGGTGAAGTCAAGAAAATATTGACTCATCAATCATAAATATTTCCTTTTTGTCTCTTTCTCTCCTCTGTACTGTATCTTTCTCTCTGTCCCTCTATTTATACATCCCTCTCCTGTCTCAAGAAACTCATCAAAGAGAGAAAGAAAAGATGTCTCCAGCAGGTTCTTCAAGATGGAGCCCTACCAGAGAACAACTCATGATCTTAGAGGAGCTCTACTAGAGTGGCATTAGAACTCCTAGTGACTCACATATTCAGTAAATAACAACACACCTTTCTTTTTATGGCAGGATAGAAGGAAATAATGTTTATTTAAGGAACCTATGTGTCTGCAACCAAAATCAGTGATGTATATTGCACAAAATGACACACATGCATTAGTATTGGTTTTTTGGGGAAGTAGTATCGGATTCATCTCCAAAAGGACATTATCTAAGTTTGAGTTGTAATTGAAGTCAGGGAAAATATTTACTTTAAAAGTATGAGAGGTAAATGTATGTGTAATCATATAACGATAACAAATGGATTGGGGAACAAGAGTGAAAATAATCGATGGGATTCACAAAAATATTTGGTCATAATGAACTTCAAGCAAATACAATTGAATCCTACATTGGAATCCTACATTTCTAAACTGGACCGCATTATAAATGAAGCAAAATAAATGAACAAAACACGCCCTAACTCTATTCAATGCTCGAACATTGAAATTCATCTTCATTGTCATCTTCATTTTCTCCCTCTTCATTGTATTCTTCTGATTCAATTGTATCTTCATCCATTTGCCCTTGAAATGATGAAATATTGTTGGGGTCCACTTGTTCAAGACCAGCTTCTACATCTTGGAATCGGACAACTTCTTCAACTTCAATGACGTCATTAACATGTGACATTTCCTCCACTTGGTATGCACATCGGTTTCTACATCATTAGAATCAATTCGTCCTCTAGGCTTCGTCTTTATCACAACACACCAACCTCTTTTGTCCGTGCGTGATGTAGGATATGGTACATAATAAACTTGTTGTATATTATGTGCAATTATAAAAGGATCAAACAACACATATCTTTTATCCATTCGAATATCCACAATGCCATACTTTGAATCCACCCTTGTACCTATTCTCAATGGATCAAACCAATCGCAATAAAATAATACAATTTTCTTTTCAGTGGTTGTTGAATTGTATTCCAACTCATAGATGTGTTTAATGACACCATAGAAATCATCTTGACCTCCTTCTGTTAGCCCTTGAACATGAACCCCACTATTTATTGTTCTTTTGCTCTGGCTCCATGCATGGGTATGAAATTTGTATCCATTAGCAAAAAAGGTGTGCCATTCCTTTACACACCTTAAAGGAGCAAGTGATAAATCTCTAAGATGTTGGTTCCTCACACTTAAAGGCTCGTCATGAACCTACGATTTAGAAAGGATATGAAACTATTCAATAATGTAATCATTAAATAATTAAGGAATAAATGAATGAGTAAGAATGATTGGAAGTCGTACTTTTTGCCTAAACCACAAAGGGAAATTAGCATGTATGTATGTCGAACTATTTGACTCAGATAGTTGATAGCTATGTAAGAATGAGTTGTTGACATATATGACGAGATTGGATCAAAGACAATTAAATATATGAGTAAGAAATATTTGGGAAAAATAATTGATTTAGGAGGCTTACTCAAGGTAAGGTTGAACTTTATTGCAATTGATCAAAACATGAACATGAGCTGATCTCAATTCTTCATCACTTAACCAATGAGTTGATTCCCTCCCAAAATGACGACCAGGTTCGTCAAACACTGATAATGTTGTCGTAAGGTTTTCTGTTTCAGTGTCTACTTCATTTCTACTGCTTTGTGGTGTTAACATGAAATTTTTGAAATAGTGGGAGCAAAAATGAGTTGTCTCTCTGTGCAAGTATGATGCGCAAATAGATCCTTCAACCCTAGCTTTATTCTTAACCGAACGTTTAGCATATCCCATAAACCTACAATTACGAAAGTGACATGTTAGGATTTTTGAATTATGCCAAGTAAATTGAATAATAAGATGTCATATTGTCACCTTTCAAATGGGTACATCCACCTATAGTGGACAAGTCCACCAAGTCTTGCCTCATATGGAAGATGGATAGGAAGATGTTCCATAGAATCAAAGAATGAGGGAGGAAATATTCTCTCCATCTTGCACAGAATGATTGGAATCTTTTCTTCCATCTTCACTAGGTCATCCTCGTTCAATTTTGTAGAGCACAAATCTCTGAAGAAATGACTTATCTCTATAATGGGATTGAGAACATGAGCTGGTAAAGAACTAAACGCTATAGGAAGTAAGCATTCCATAAACACATGACAGTCATGACTTTTCATCCCAATGAGCTTTCCCCTATTCACATCAACACACCTTGACAAGTTAGAAGAATATCCGTTAGGCATCCTAAGATCTTTTACCCAATGATAGACTTGTTTTGTTTGATATGTTGAAAGTGTATAATTTTCTTTTGGCTTGTACATGTTTCCATTGCTATGACTTTTTAACTCCAAATCTTTTCCTCTACAGTACAAAGCTATATCCATTTGTGCCTTTTCATTGTCTTTTGTCTTCCCCGCAACATTCATCACAGTGTTGAAGATGTTGCCAAAGAAATTTTTTTCAATGTGCATGAAATCAAGATTATTCCTTAACAAATTATCCTTCCAATAGGGCAGATCCCAAAAGATGCTTCTTTTCGTCCAATTATGCCACTCATCGTATCCATCAATTCTTCGTGCACCATTTTCAGTTATTTTAGGATAACCATTGATTTTATTCCAAACTTCTGCTCCTGTCATATATGGTGGTGCATCATCCATCTCCACTTCCCATTCTTGAAAGCATTCCTATTCCTCCTAAAGGCATGGTCATTCGGTAAAAGCCTCCGATGGGAATTAAACCACGAATTTTTTGCTCCAGGATATAATCTAAAAGCCTTTGTATGCTCCATGCAATGTGGACATGCCAGTTTACCATGAGTGCTCCAACCAGACAACATACCATAAGCAGGAAAATCATTAATTGTCCACATCAGCATGGCCCTCAAAATAAAGTTTTGTTTCCTTGAAATATCATATGTTATCACACCCGTCCACAACTTCTTCAATTCGTCTATCAAGAGCTCTAAGTAAACATCTATGCCAACCTTTGGATTGAATGGCCCAAGAATGAGACATGTCAAGAACATGTAAGGTTTAGACATGCAGATTTCTGAAGGAAGATTGTAAGGGGTGACAATAACTGGCCAACATGAATATGATATATTTGATGTCTGTACATATGGGTTAAAACCGTCAGAGCATAAACCGAGACATACATTGCGTGGCTCGATACCAAAGTCAGGATATACATTGTCAAAGTGCTTCCAAGCCTCTCCATCACATGGATGACGCAAAACACCATTCATCGACCTGTTCTGATAGTGCCATGTCATATGTCCTGCCGTTTGTGTTGAGGCAAACATTCTTTGTAGTCTAGGAATTAATGACAAATAGAACATTGATTTCACAGGAACTTCTTTTGTAGTTGTTGCTCCCGTGTTACGTGGTTGATATCTTGGCTTTCCACAAAATTTGCATTCAAGCAACGCGCCATCATTCTTACCATATTCATTATCATAGAAGAGCATGCAACCATCCACGCAACAATCAATCCTCTACGATTGTAATCCCAACTTTGATACACACTTTTTTGCATCGTAGTATGTTTTAGGCAAACCTGATTTGATAGGTGTTCCATCCATAACCATTTTTGCAATAAAATCTAAGCATTGGTTAGGGATATTCCAATTTGACTTGCAAGCTAATAGCCTGACACACATTGATAATTTCGAGTTTGATGCTCCTTCATACAACGGCTGGTTTGCATCCAACAAAAGATTATAAAACCTTTGTGTATCTTCATTCAGAGCCTCTTCAATGTTATTTGAAGTAGTTGCTTGGCAGGACTCATTTTGCCTAAGAGCATCATGCACCATGTCTTCCATTGTCATAAATTGGTTAATTGAACCACCTTCCGTCTCTACACCCATCCAACTTTCATGATTCTCTACATCATCTTCTGGCATTCTTTCCCCATGATCCTCCCAAATGAAATAATTAGGCTTGAAACCCACCTTGTAGAGGTGAACCTTGACAACTCTTTTGTTCAAAATCTTTGTACAATTGCACTTTAAACATGGAAATTGAAGACCCCTATCTCTGTGATAACGTTCTTGTTCACAAGCTTTAGTTATAAACTCTTCAACACCTAATACAAAAGACTCTTTCAAAGCATCTCTTCCTCTAGGACACCTATCGTACATCCATGCACGATTTGGTGGAGCACGATCCATGTTCTGTACATAAATCGATTACAAAAAAATTAGCCAATGCTTAATACACGTCTCTATATTATGACATGTGACCTATCAAATGGCTTCCTAAAGAATAACCTAAATTAATTTAGGTCCTCTTCTCTCTATCTTACAATGTTTTTCAACATGTCTTTATCTTACTACTTGTTTTGTACATGTAAATCAACAACTGTACCGATGAAGTTCTTTTATTTAAAACTAAAATGTATAACCCAATCAATAGCTGTACTGATGGAGTTCTTTTATTATATTAACAAGCAAGAAACTTCTCCAAACCAATGGAATTTAGCCCCCTTAAATTGTGAAATGAAAAAGCATTAAAAGTACAAGTAATACTTCAACTCTTGAAAAAAAGAATGCTATCATTTTAGTGATGTCATGCAGTAAAAGTCACATCTAGAAGTTAAAAACGTTTTAACATCTGAATCTACCTTAAACTAATTTCCTCAAACGTACAAGTATGCAACTAATTCAGATAGATATGCTAGAGATTATATACACCCCAAAGAAAAAAGGAGAACCCCTACTTGGTAACATCATCATTTATCACACCACATGATAGGAATTTACAAGAAAGAATCCTTTAAAGTATCATTCATATGAAACAAACCTTATGATATGAAGGAAAAAATGAATTATGAAGCAAAGCGTATTTTACATTGTATTTGGTTAGCTTATGCTACTTATGCTTGTATAAATATTTTTCTTTTATAAGTGTGACCGTATTTTGTTGTATGGAGAAGGTCTACATCAGTTATCGTATGTCCGTGGTGAATCAAAGTTTTCAGATCACAGACCTGTCTATGGCATATTTTGGCTTGAGGTTGAGTCAGCTCATGGTATTTGAAGAAAACTATGACTTGTTCTCGTTCCAGAATTGAGGTGGAGGAACTTCTGCCATATTCCGGTGGATATACTGAACTGAGTTTTTTCTAAGGAATTTGGGATGTGAGATGTGTCCTTCCACATTCAGGTACATTAGTAATATCTACACCTGAGTGGTTTGTTTTTTTATTTATTTTTTCTTTCATCTTTTAAGAACTTACAAGTAGAAAAAATTAAAACACACGTGCAAGGCCATAAACAAACCTGACCTTGCCCCTTTGGCCAAAGGGATCCCTAAGTTTTTTTTAATTCTCTTGTTGGCTAGACCAAAAGTACTAGATTCTGAAGCCTATATATCACAATCGTTTCTGCTTTGAAGTCCTTTTGTTCTTTTCTTATTGTCAATACAATTATTCTTTTCCCCTGAATTATAAATCATACATCCACACACTACAAAAAAGAAGGGCATTACCGAAGGCCAGAAGCCCTCGGAAACAGCCCACAACCGTCGGTAAAAGGTAATTACCGAAGGCTTATCGACGGCCAAAGAGCCCTCGGTAAATTCCTTGTCGCTAACATTTACCGAGGGCTTTCGCCCTTCGGTAATTACCAAGGGCCAAAAGCCTTCGGTAATTACCGAAGGGCAAAAGCCTTCGGTAATTTTCGAAGGGCGAAAAAAAAAACAGGGCGTTGGGCTGCTGCAGAATGTGATGCATATATATCTAAACTAAAGCTCTACAAAGTAAAACAGCAAAAGAACCAAAAATGTAGCTTTTGTATTGAGTTGAGAAAATTATGTCCCACTTTATCTCAAATTTAAGTTTAAAACATATGATACTTCAGGTCAAGCTTACTTGTGACTAAATCAATTATGTAAGCACTCAACCAAACACCCTAAATTTTGCATCTCAACGCCTACCACTACATATTGGTATATAAACAAGTTCTAAACGGGGATGGAATTTAATCTTATATGTTACTCAATCTTTATATAACATGATGTTTCATGATTCATGATTCATGAAACATGAGAAAAATGCCGATGATGAGGTCAATGTAAATGTACCAAAATGTCTAATTTGCTAAATCATGTACAAATGCTACTTTCTGAATTTGGCAAATTTTGCATTATAGCAAAAATAATTAAGAATAGAAAATTTGTAATTAAAAATAGAAAAACCAGGCAACAAAACGAAACAAAATATAAAAAGCATATTAACTCACTTGGGGATAGAGATCACATGTGCCCAACTCCTTAACAGCTAAAGGTAACCTTTCTCCATCAGCAATCTAAGAAGCATAGTACATGCACATGTAACTAAAAATAAAGAGAACTTGACAGTTCATGCTAGCAAATTAATCAGCCAAAATTTTATTATAGAGTTCACACCTCAACATCTGCTCCTACACCTTTTATATTGACAGTCTGAATTTCATTATGCTTAGCCCAAATAATTTTTCCGCTGTTGTCCATGCTAGCCACAGGTACCTCTCGACCAAGTTTGACCATAATGTTCCTTCATTATAGCCAATCACAACTCTGTTTGAACGCACCCAATAATTTTGCTTATGAAAAAATAGTAAAGGCAAGGAAACTTCATAATACAGGCTCAATTTGCCACAGCAATCTCCCACTCACACTGTTCAAGGGCATAAAAAAATTTATTAAGAAATTGCAAAAAAATTATCCACAAAAAAGCTCACCGACGTGAACCCTTCAAGTATCCAATAGCCCAGACTCTTTCAAGGCCATAGTTTAATGTGTTTTCCAGCCTGCAAGCAGATCAAACCATAAAACAAATTTTGAAAATATACTTCCAATAAATATAGCAACAGCTTAAAACCAGACACCTAAATATGTCCTATCAATCTCAATATGTGCTATCTTAATTTTAAATCACATCTAGACATTATAGTCACCAAAATAAACCTTTCCACTCTTTTTATGTGCTTATACAAACAGAATAAACAAAAAGGGCAGACCCATATAAGTTTTATTCTCTAAGGTCAAAAGTCAACCATAAACAAATAATCCAATTTCCAACACAAGTGATGACTATTGAAGAAAAAAATTCTAGAGGAAAGTGACAAATGCAATAAGCATAATATTAAACCTCATAACTCAGTAATCTGTGCATTCCACTTTACCTATAAGTTGTGGAGTGCCATATGCGTATTGTACCATCTTCAGAACCAGTAATGATTATAGGAAGTTCAGGATGGAAGCATACAGCAGATACATTGTGTGTGTGACCATCTAGGGTCTGGACACAACCTTTGGTCTGATAATCCCATACCTGTTTCGTAAGTTTCAACTGTTATTCCTCTTCATATGTTATATGCATATATGTATGTATATAATTGCATAAACAGATAAATCAAAGAAGCAAACAAACAAAAACAAATATTAAAACAAAACCTTGGCAGTGTGATCATCAGAACCAGTGATTAGATATGGTTTGTCACCACCTATAAAATAATCAACACAATTTACTCCTTTCTGATGCGCATCCAATGTAAAATTAGGGTCAGGTGAGCCAAGATTCCAAATCTGAAAAAGAAGAAAACAGTTGTAATCAGTATGTGCTTCAAATACTTTGACCTTATCCATCGTGTTATAATTATATACACGAATAAACATATCATCAGCTCCGGCAACAACCCATTGTCTGCGTGCAATAAACTTGGCTGATCTAACTGCAAAATCATGTTGCATAAGAGCTCTAGTGGTTTTTAGAAAATGCATCAAGAGCTAGTTATACAAAACAAATGGATTAAATAAAATTCATAACTTCATGTACCTGGTAACTCAGTAACCTCAAAAGATTTGGCCATGGTCTGAAATATAATAAATAAAATTATGTTAATAACAGAAGCAAATGTCCATTGAAATTAACAACAACCCGTTTAAAGCAGCAGTTTTGTGAAGAATTTAAATATAAAACAGGAAACTGAGAAACTAACATCCCTTATTAACAATCTATGAAGATACAAGGAATGTGTCATAAGCTATGATATTATAAACAAACAGCCAAGACCAAGACCCATCATAGAAAAGCAAGACTACAAATCCTAACCCAATACACTAGAAACTGAAAAAATCAAGCTTGCGTGATATGAAGTTTTAAAAGCAAAGGAAATGTCAAACGATGATCATAAAATCTACAGTTATTCAAATTTTATCAATCTATGAAAACGTGCTTAAGTCTCACAGCTCAACAGAAAGCCTTATAAAGGCATCCAAAATATTCAGAAGCACATAATTTTATCTAAATGTATTCCAAACACAGACTCTGGGATCTCGTAAATAAGATTACTTACTGGTCTTACATTTGGAACTTCAAAAGGGTGTGATATGGATTAAAAAAGCACACAGTATACTCATCAAATATTGACCAGTATGTAAATTTCACACAAGTCCCAGTTTCTATTCATTTTAAAGTACAAAATACAATAACATTTTATAACCATGCTTCAAGACAAAATCACTTAAAGAGCACCATTTATTCGTTCAATATTTTCTCCATGTAATGAATCACTACATCATACACTATTATATTCAATCAATCATATAATATAGATACTTGAAGATTTTGAAGGAATCATGATGGATACAAGAGAAGAATGAAAGAAGAAAGAAATGAGCTTTTGCTGAACTCCCATTCTTTCAAGTGCAAACTCAAACTCAATCTCAATCTCAATCTCAGACTCCAATTCCAAATTTTAACTTTTAACTCATACATATGCAAAGTCAATTTCATTTTTATTTCATAATTAATTATAACAAACCTACAGTTTCACAACCACACACTCTTGTCCCCTTCGCAGACCGGTAGAGCCACCACAAAAACAGCCGTAGCGCGTCTTACTACCTCCATCACCATCGTAATGCTATTCGCTCCAGATCTACCAACCTTCAGTGAGACTGTCGTTGCCGCCGCGTTTCGGACATCTCCCACGAACCCCGAAACCTGCATCAACGAACCCTGCCGCAAAACCCCCAAATCGGCGTCAACCAACCCAACCGCAAAACCACCAAACCGGCCTCAACGAACCTAGGCTTCGAACCCCAAACCGTCATCTTCAATCCCAGCCAAAGAATCCCAAAACCAGTGTCAACCAACCAACCCTCACTTGTCCCAGAATCGCTCAATATTGGAGGGTACAATTCCAATCTGAGACTTAAATTAGAGAGAATGTTACCGAGGGCTTACAAGCCTTCGCTAATCATCTCAATACCGAGGGCTTCAAAGCCTTCGGTAATATGCCGTCTGTAAATTGCGTTTTTTCAGTAGTGACATATTACTGTTTAGCAGCAATTGGTCCCCTATTACCATGCTGGAATTACTTTGAAGAAAACTCATTCATGGAGGGAAATTAAAAACCGAAGTACATTGCATACCAAACCGACCAAGAGAGGAAATTAAAAACACCTTTTTCTGGTTCCTTCGGCCTTCGCAGCACCAAGTTCTATGTTTCAGCTTAAACCGCAACACAACAGCCTCAATCGATGCCTCGTCAAAATCCAACTACGTCTTGCCAGACGAACCAAAAATGGGGCAATCAAAATAAAATTAGCACATATTAAGGTTCAATTTTAAAGATTTCTAAGCATTACAGATTACCATAAACATGAACGAAGAGAAGAATCACTTACACGATTTAGGGTTCGACTGAAGAGTGATTTAGGGTTCGAGAGAAGAATGATTTACAACACGATAGGATTTGACAAAAGACGGGTGGAGTCCACCGACAGCTACAGAAGACTATATCATTTAAGAATATAGTGTGTTTGAGGAAGTTCTCAAGTGATAACTCTTGCTCTTATGAAGTCTTGTGAATTGGAGAAGCTCGCGCTTTGTGCGTCAAAGGTCAGAGCAGTTCTCTTCAAGTTGGTAGAGTTGTTGCTTCCGATTCGTTTGTCGAAGATAGTTTCTTTCGGTTTGTTCGTCGAAGGAAGGTTTTGTTGTTCTAAATTTCTATTCACTTTCATTGTAATTGTGAAACTGTTTCTAGTGAAATAGTTAATCCCACTACAATAAAATCGCGTATTACCGAAGGCTTATTACTGAGGGCCTTTCACCCTTCGGTAATGCCTACGATGCCTCTTCATATACAAAACCACATCTTCATTTAGCCATTCTCTGGAGAGATCCACCCGCACACATTTCTTTTTCTCTCGAACCTTCGCTCATCTCCGATCCATATTTCGAGCTCCTCTGCCTCAGATCTTAATCTGCCAGCCATGGTTAGCCTCTAGATCTTCATTCTCTTGTACATTTCTCCCTTACCTCAGCCTAATACACCAAAGAATCCATTTTTCACCGATTAAACCTATCCTCACCGTTCCATCTTCACTTTTGCCCGATTAAAACCTCTGTTCGTTCCATTCCATCGATTCAATCCTTTTCTTTACCTTTCCATGTTGTCTTCGATTAATTGTCTTGATCTGTTTTGGTCTTGTATTGAAACTTTAAAGCATGGATTGAAAAATACAATTTGTTTCTTATTATTGTCAATACCTTGCCTGTATGAACTATCTGTTGTGCTCATGTGAAAAGAATAAGTTTTTGTAATAGATTGCTTTACATTATTTTATGCTTTTTGATATTTATGTTCAATTCTAGTAGTGGTTGTGGAAAGGCTTTTGATATGAAAAATGATAGAGAAAAAACAAGAGGGCGTGGTGGTGGGAGTGGCTCAAGAAAGGACAAAATTAACGCTCTTGGTAGGCTCCTGTAATCATTACTTCTCTCTAATGATTTTATTTTTCATAAACATTGCCTTTATTTCCTTCCTTCATGGTGGCCAAATATCAGTTGTTGTGTTTTGTTTTTTGTATTAAATATCCAGTGGCACTGTTATTCTTTTTCTGTGTGGAAAGAAGTTTGGGAAAAATACGCTCAATTTACTATTTGAGAATCCTTGCATGACAAATATGATACATCAGCTTCCCTGTCCATTTGAATACAAAATAAAAATCCTTACATATATATTCACAAACAAAAATATAACAAACTTTAATTGTTCAAATATAAAAAATCCTAGGAAGCAATTGGGATTTAACCTCTGTTATTAGATAGTCTAAAGATATAGGCCTCAAATATCTCCCTATTTCTTGTGTTTTAGTCACACATTGTCTCCTAGAAAAATATCCTTTTCGTTTGGATAAACTTAAAGCATACCAAAGTTTTTGGTGGCTTTCCACCACGTGTCAACCGATGGTTGGGGCGTGACGGGTTTGGGAGATGAAAGGGAGGTGATGAAGTCAGTGAGTATGGCTTTCTAGGAAGGTTTGAACTTGCCATACCAAATGAGGTGGACGGAGATTTTACTTGTGAGAAGAGGTCCTCTGTGGTGGTATTGGAACTTCATTTGAGGCTCTGATTCAGTGAGTTTCCTGGCTGAACTGAAAGGAAGAATTGAAACAACCAGAAATAAACATAGGAGAAAGCTTAAGGATGTAAGAGAGGCCATTTGTTTATGTTGTCTAAGAAAGAAGTGAAAAGTTATTGGTGAATTGTTGTGAAAGAGGGAAGTGTTGGCGGATATATATAGTGGGAGGGGGTGAAATAAAGAGTGGAGTGAGTGAGGTTCTAACGTGTTTGCGATTTGGTAGTGAAATTGAAGGGAATTGATTCGTAGGTTTGCATTGACCGAGTGGTGAGGTTAGTGGGGACAGAGGATAGCCAGCTAAGGGGAGAGTTGGTGCGGATAATAATAGCACGAGATGGTGACATGAGGACAAATCCCGTGTACCCTTTGAAGAAGGGTAGGGTCTCTTTTGTTTGGTTCATGAAAATAAATTATTTATTTATTCCTCAAGAATATGTTCTGGATATGCTTGCTTATTTGGCTGCTTCCCTTTTTCCTTCTATGCTTCCAAAACAATTTGACTTCTCCATCTAAAAGCATGCTTACTAGGAAAAAAAATGTGCTCAACAAGGTTTGATTATAAAATAATATAGTTTGTAGCAAATGTTTTAGCTTGTCTTGGCAAGTTGAAGTTTGTTTGTTTTCAAAATTTTGCAGCATTTCAATTTATATGGCATGCTTATTTTAAGATGCTCTTTCTGTGGTTACGAAAATAAGACTTCTTTTGTAGACATCAACCAGTGCTCAAAAGTAGGGAAATACTTCTGGAAGCATTTGTAGCAAATAAAAAGTTCAAACGAATAGATTTTGGAACATTTTTCCTTTATTAGAGAGATGTCACGTAATATTCCCAAATAATCTAAAGATGTTATAGTTGCTTTTTAACAAATAACTTTAAAGATAAAAAATAATATTTTACTTAGTAAAATGATAAATATTATTACGTACAATAGTTAAATATAAATTATGAAAAAAATAGTAAGTTATTTAGAGTTGTATTAAAAAATTTAATTTGTATTATGGTTATGCATCTAATTTCCAGTTAAAATTTTCTTTTACCATTGTCATGCTAAGATGCCAATGAAAAACTCAACAATGTTTAGTGTCTTGTGGTGCACTCTCTTTCCTTTGTCAACTTCCTGAGTTTTTTGTTTGCATAATATCTTATTAACATGTTTTAGTAATTACCTTAATTAATCACCATTTACCAAGTGTGAATATGTCTTGACTGTAATAAGATAATGTTGTCTGTGTATATGTAAACCAAGATTATTTTAGTTAGGGGATCAAGATGATCTGGGTGTACATAATACAAATTGAATGCATCGAATCTTGAATGTTTCTAAATTCTAGATATTGCTTCCTTCATAGTTTTCCAATTCAATTACATAACATTTCATACTTTTATATTTCAATTTCCATTTTCTGAAATCTTTTCCCCAATCCTCTAGTTCTATTAATTTTCATATTACTTTTAGATGACGATTATATTATCCCTAGTTTCAATTGCACTTTAGTTTTCCATTTTTGGTTTATTTCCAGTTTTAGTAATTACTAGGATTTTTGGTTTTCTGTCATTTCAAGCAATTCCATTTAGTTTTTCTTTCCATTTGCATTATAATTTAGTTTCAATGTTTCAGTCTTTCCCAAAATATAATATTAGATTTTACTGTTTTTTGTTATGTCTGATGTCGTTATCTTCAATTTTTTAGTACAGTTTTTTAATTGAACCTCAATTCTGCATTTTGCGTTAAGCATAAATTATAGAGCAAGAAGGAATTTTGCGATTGACGTTGATAATAAAAGTTTACTTATTAATTGTATTATATTTGATTGACAATACTCAACTATAGTATAGAAAATGGATTCTACTGTTATACTCAAAAGGCCAATATTTAAAAAATCGAATTCTTTTTGTTTTTATGCATCACTCACTGGTAAAAAAACAAGATTTTAACTCGCGTATTTGACATCGGTTAAGTTGTAACCGAAGCAAAAAATGGCGCGGTGGCATTTTTGTAGTTATCACAAATGAATATGCCTCGGTTCAAAAAGAACCGATGCCTAAAACTGGTGCGGTGGCATTTTTGTAATTATCACGCAAGGTATATGCCTCGGTTCAAAAAGAACCGATGCCTAAAATTAGTGTGGTGGCATTTTTGTAATTATCGCGCAAGGTATATGTCTCGGTTCAAAAAGAACTGATGCCTAAAACTGGTGCGGTGGCATTTTTGTAATTATCGCGCAAAGGTATATGCCTTGGTTCAAAAGGAACCGATGCCTAAAACTGGCGCGGTGACATTTTTATAATTATTTTTTATTTTTTTGAGAGCGTTTAGGCATCGGTTCTTTATAGAACCGAGGCCGTAGACCCTTATTGCCTCAGTTAAAAAAATAACCGATGTAATAACATGTGTTTAGGGTTAAATTTCGCAAACAGAGATAGAAGTTGCGCCGCTCCTCTCTTTTCTCCCATTTTCTTTTGTTTCCCTTCCTTCCTCTTCTCTGTTCTGATGGAGGCGCGACGAAGGGATCTTCAATGGCGTGATTGGGGCGTGGCGAAGACGCGGCGGGGGCGCAAGGGCGATAAGTCTCGTTCTTCTTCTCTTTGTTCTAATTCGCAGCGAAGGAGGAAACTTCCTTCTGTCTCCTTTTTCTAATTTTGTTTGGGTTGTTTTATGTTTAATTGATGCTTTGCGGGAGTGGTGGAGTTTGATTCTCTGCAGGTGGTGGTGGGAGCACGTCGTTCTCGTTCTTTGTTCTTCGTAGTGGAATCTTTGATGATGGTGTTGTGAGATGGAGTGGTAGGCATTGATGGATTGTAGCCAAGGGCTAACAACTCATATGGCAAATGGTGAAAACGAAAAAAAAAAAAAAAAAAACCTCTATTGCCTCGGTTGGATTTGAACCGAGGCAAAATCACACACCTTTTTGCTTCGGTTCAGAACCGAGGCAAAAAGCCTACCCCTTTTTGTCTCGCCTGTATATGTCTCGGTTGCGGAACCGTTGCATATAAGCGAAAATAACCGTTGTCGTTTCCCTTTAGTGTACTAGTGACTTAGTTTTAGGTTCTTTACAAATGATGCAATTTGGAGGGAGGCTTGGTGTTCAATACTTGGATGCTGGTTCTTGGTCAACTACTGCAGTAGCATTAATTCATGCATTTTTTTTTAGCTAGATTGAGGTTCATCTGAATTCATCAGATTGATTAGAAGTTGTTGGACCCACTTTAGGTGTTAGGAATTGGAAGATTTTGGAGTCTGGTGCAGCAACTTGTTTCTGGAAGGAGGCTGGTGTGTAGCACTTTTATCGAAGTCTGCTTCATGATGCCACTTGAACTTGGATAGTCTTTATATTTATAGTTTTTAGTATTAATTCTTGTTTACATTTACTCTTCCATTGTCTGAGCTGTTATCTTATTTAGAAGTAGAATTTAGATGTTTTTCCTATGTACTGAGGTGTAAGAATTTGTAGTGTTGTGGCAGCAAGTATCTTATGTAAAAGACTACAAACATATTATGTAATATCATTTAATATTTTCTTTTCAACTGTTCTTCTCCAGTAGAAATATTAGTGGTTAGTTTGACTTGATGTCATGAAAAATTTCATAATTTAAATTAGTGGAATGAAACTAGGGCCTCTACCCTTCATAGAAATAGTGGGATTATCGAAGGTCTTTGTCCTTTGGTAATTACCGAAGGCCTTTGCCTTCGGTAATTACCGAAGGCCTTTGTCCTTCGCTAATTACCGAAGGCCTTTGTCCTTCGCTAATTACCGAAGGCCTTTGTCCTTCGCTAATTACCGAAGTCATTTGTCCTTCGGTAATTATCGAAGGGCAAAAGTCGTCGGTAATGGTTAGCGACAAACGATTTACTGACGGATAATTAGTCGTCGTTAATCCGTCGATAATAGACATTATCGACAGTTTTTTGCTCTTTTTCGACAGATTTAAGCCGTCAATAATGTCCTCTTTTTTGGTAGTCTTTATAGAGATTAACAACTGGATGTAGAATCTGTTGATTTGAACCAGGATAAAAATCATTTGTGTGATTTTTTTACTTCTTATACTCTTTACATTTTCTGCACATCAACTGTTCATTAAAACGTTTATAAGAAAATTAAAAGAACTATTTTTTAAATTAACCGCTACATGCTTAACGTTAGTTTATTCCGCTACGCGACTCGACGATATCGATTGTTGGTACCAACAAGAAAAATAATATAAAATTAGTCAATTAAATTTTTACTATAAATTAGTTACAGTAGATAACTTACATAAGTTAGAATTGTCTCTCTCTCATAATATGTGATAATTTTCTTCGTATATCGACACATAATACCCACAATCGTTGTCATTCAGTTATTTTATTAAAAAACCAAAAGTAGAAAACATCATTATAATATACACAACAACAAAACAATTTCTAATCAAGCAAGTACCCACACAAAGCAACTTAAACGAATATACATAGGGTGAATTTTATCCAAGAGAGGCTGAAGGAGAATTTGCCATTTTGCGTGGAGCAAATTGAATTGCAAAATTGAAACATTATCGTTAAAAGTGAGCGTTTATTGCAATATGCGTTTTGGATAGGCAAATAAATAGCAGCAACTCAGGAATTCTAGGAAGAGCAAGTAAACAAGCCATCCAAACATATTTTATTATCATGTAACAAGTAGCATGTTCAACCAACTTAGCACATGAATGTCCAAAATAGTTTCTAATCAAGTAAAGTACCCATATAAGGCAACTTAACCGAAGTAAAGAAATAGTGGACAAAGTATACATTTATTTAATTTTTCAACAATAGGATGAATTTGTGGTTTAGATGGTTACATCTTGGTTAATGGTTGGATGCAGCCAGCCAGTTGTTATGGCTTTGATAGTTACTTTTTTCATACATTGCTGATATTTTAAGATAGGATAAATCTTACTTGATTAGCCAATGAAACTCTTCCTCCTTTTCTGAACAATCATAATCTGAGGTCCAAGTGTGACCTGGACAACTAGTCTACATCAATATGTGAAAGTTAAAAACAAAATGTTGGAAATAACAGATTTAAAGGAACCTATGGTAAATTTCTGGAGCCGTAGCATGTCCATAACACCAACATGAGCTAGAGCACAACCAAATAAATTAGGTCTCTGTACAAAGTAAGAATACAATAAACAGAGAGATATTGAATGAAAAGGCACAAATGAAACAAATCAGAAAACAAAGCAAATGAACTGGACCTAATTTATACAAGCACATGCTGACTCAAGTACATCATTTTCTGACTCTTGGACAACGTCAATCCAAGTAATTGGTTCTTTCAAATCCACTCTGACTAATTTATATTTTGGAGCATCTATATTAGTTAAAAATGTAAACACAGTATCATCATTCGCAATGGCTTCATGTTGTGCATCAAAGTTATCAATAAGTTTGACAAATGGGAGGAGGGAATTTCCATTCCGAAAGCTTTCCAGCCCATTAGGAATTTTGGTCAAGTCAGTAGTAAAGTTTGTTGACTGGATCGCACCCTTCTGAAATATTGAGAAGAATGTACTACACAATCAGCAAAAACCAAGAGCCATGTTCGTGATAAATATAAAATCATGTTCATGTAATTCACTGTAGTCTTGTCAAGCAATAGATGAAAATAAAACTACACTACATTTTTTTTCTTGCAAAGTTGTGAAATTGATGACTTTTCCTACAACCTTCTCTGATCCTATCTGTAAACATAGATTCTTAATAGGTATATAAAATGTACATACTAATTAGTTGCTTACATTTTTATGATATTTAAGTAAGATTTAAAAAGCAACAGAATAACGCTCCAGGTTTGTTAGATGCGATGCTTCAAGAAAGAAAAATGGCTATTGAGCATAAACATTTTATCATAGAAATATTTCGTACTTGTTATCTTTGAAAATAAAAACGTTTTAGTCCCTATAAAAATTGTTTGATTTTAGTCCCTAAAAATTACTAAGTCATGCACTTTTGGTTCTTCCTTGGTGAAGCATTCCATTTTTTCTTTAAAAAGTATGGATTACAAATGAATAAAATATTATAGAAACTAAAATTATCCCAATTTCAAATACTAGAAACATATTTAAGCTAAATGGAAATCGGGCACAACAATATTATAAAGATCCAGGCTTTCTATAAAGACATATTATGGATTTTTGAAACTCCAAAACCTCTGAGAACTGATAGCATGGTTGGATTCACATTACATTATCTAGAAACACATTTAAATATAAACTAACGTGATTTCACGTAACATTCATAAGTTTACTTTAACATTAAGAAATTTATTCTGCATCCACAATTGAATATGAGTTGAAATTTAAATAAAGTTTTGCATTAGGTAACGAAGTTATACTGAGTTTCACTACTAAGTTGCCTTTAAAATTAAAAATAAATCGCATCTTTTTCAAAATCCATTTTACTCAATCAAATTCATTCAAAACTAATTTTTCAAAGTGTTATCCCAATCACACACCGAGAAAACCCAAATCTTGTTCTTCTAAAAAAAAAAGTAATAATATGAGATCACTTACTTTGGTGCTGGATAGCGGCTATAAAAGAAACCTTTGTTGTCATGCGTCCAACTAATGGAGGAAAACTTTACCCGAAACATATAATATTTACCATTACAACCATCAGCGGTTCATTTTTATACCTGTTATTTTTTTAATAACGGCACAACATGATACGCCTTGCTCATCGCCATCCTCATCACTATTCTCTGGACAAGTAAGTTCTACGTCGATTACATCATAGTTCAACAATCCATCATCAGAGTCCCCCAAGGCCAAGGTTGTCAAACTCGAGAGTTTACGTAAACTCGTGAGAGTCCAGTAAACTCGACTCGTAAACTCGACTCGTAAACTCGTAAGAGTTTACTTTGTATGAAAAAAATATAAATAACATTCTAATTCAAATAAGATAACAAAATTATATAAATTGAAATATATAAGTTCATAGAAATATTGTTCATAACATAAAGATATAATGTAAAATATAAATTGAAATGTCAAAGTCTCTATGCCTAATCCTCTAATCCTCTAATAATGGCATCATCATCTCCATCATCATCATCATCTAACTCTTCCTCTGATGAATGTTGTGCTTGTGCATCCTCATTGTTCTCAAATGTTATGTTATCAAGATCAAGAGCATCTAAAATAGGATCTGTTGTTGCTCCATCTAAGTGAACATTTTCACTATCATTTTCACCTTCAACTTGATCAATCTCAACAACATCATCTGTCTCTTCAGCTATCCATTCATCATCTGATTCTATGTCATCAAATGGAAGAGCTATAGTTTTTCGAATCTGTCTACTTTTCAGCTTGGAGTTATACATCACATAAACTAAATCATTCATCTTTTTTTGATGTAAACGATTCCTTCTCTTTGTATGAACCTAAAATGAAAGATAATATTTTTAGTGAAGATATAAACATAATAAAGGAATTTATAAATTAAAAATAATTTAAATTACCCTTTCAAATGAACTCCAATTACGCTCACATCCAGAAGAACTACAAGTCAAGCTTAAAATTCGAATAGCAAATCTCTTCAACTCTGGAGTTCCATCACCAAACATGTCCCACCATTCCCCAGGATTTAACTCTTTCCTACACTCTTTTGCATCTTCCATTCCAAACAGGCCTCTAGCATTATGAAATTCAACAATTTGTAAATTAATTTTTCTTCTTTCTGCCATATCTGGTATCATTCTTCTCATGCAAAAATACAATCCTTCTTTCACCTCTCCACCATCATCAAATCTAAAGTTAGGTTCATAGTGCAAATGAGGGTTTAGAAAATAGGCAGCTGCATGCAAAGGCCTATTAAGTTGATTATCCCATCGAGCATCAATTATTCTCCAAACCTCTTCATAACTACATCAATCATGCTATATCAGAAATAATCTAACACATAAGTAATTAAACATTGAATGAGTAAAAGTTTGAAAATTTACCTCTTTTTGATATTGTTAAAGTTAGACCTAATCTTCTCTTTTGCACAGTCCATCTCTTCATAAATGAAACCCATTGCAGGTTTTACATCTGAGTCCACTAATCTTAAGACAACCATGAGAGGGGCAGCAGCTTTCAAGCATATGGAGACATTCTTCCAAAATCGGCTATCTAATACTACATGTGCTACTTTTCTCCCCTCTTGTGAAGTTCCAAACTTGCTTGTCTTCCATTCCTCAGAGCTGAACATGGTCAACAACGATGCCTTCAATTCATGAAGACAAGCAAGAGTTAAATAAGCCGTGGCAAATCTAGTCACACTCGGTCTTATAAGGTCTCTACCTTTAGTAAACTTTTTCAATAAGGAAATCAACATTGATCTCCCATAAATGTAAGTTGTAATTTTTCTTCCCTTCTTAATGGTCAATTCATGGACCTTCAAATTTTTTTCAAAATCTTCGAATATCAAATCAATGCAATGTGCTGCACATGGAGTCCAATACAATTTTTCCCTCTTTTGCATCAACAACTCTCCGGCTGCCTTGAAATTTGCAGCATTATCAGTGACAACTTGAACAACATTTTCTTCTCCAACAAACTCGACAACATCATCCAACATTTTGAAAACTTTATCAGCTGTTTTTGAAATGTCTGAAGTGTCAAGTGAATAAAGAAAAACCGTCCCTCTAGGACTATTCACCAAGAAGTTGCAAATAGAACGTCTTTTTCTATCCGTCCAACCATCAGACATAATTGTACATCCAGTTTTCTTCCACTCCTCCTTATATTCCTCAAGATTTGCATCTGTTTTCTTCACAGCTTGTTTCAAGAGCTTCTCTCTAATATCATGATAAGATGGTGGTTTGTATCCAACTCCATACTTACCAATCATTTCACACATCTTTGCAAATGCTGGATTTCTAAATACATTGAAAGGAATGGCACTGGTGTAAAAGAATTCAGCAACTTGAGCATCAACTTCTTCTTTGTATCCTTTTTTCATCATTTGATTTATAGTTGCTTGAACTCCCCCCTTACTAGTAGTTGCAACTTTTTCTTTTCCTTTAAAACCGAATACCTTGTGTCCTCCTTCAAAATTTTCACTTTCTTCCTCGTCTTCACCGATATTTATCTTTCTTTTCTTTAATGAAGCATTCTTAGCTTCTGCAACTACTTTTATCATCAAATTTTTTATTTCATCCGGAACAGAAGCACAAGGCTCAGAATCTTCTCTAGTTCCAGCAAGATGATGCTTAAATCTAAATATGCCTCCACTTACAATCTTTGAGCAATAGTTGCATTTCACTTTTCTTCCATTACCATTAACATCAAATCCATATTTCCATCCAATATCAGATCGGTTTCCTGGAGCATTTTTACTTCTACTTCTACTAACTGATGAAGATACACTTGGATTAACTTCTCCTGAATTTGATGCGTTTCCCGACATAGTGAGGTAAGCTTTTTCACTACAAATATAAAAAATAAAATGTGCAAAAGTTTAAAAAAATAAAAAATTTGATGTACAGTGCAGTGCCCACAAAATTTAATGCGTTTCTCCTGAATATGCAGTGCAGTGCCCACTATATTTCTCCCCTCTAATGTACTAAAAGAATAAAAAATTCATTTCCAAATAAAATTGAAAAACGTAACTCACGGGTTATAATTTTAGAATGACAAAACGTCACCCACAACCAGCGGTTGGAAGAAGAAGAGCAGACCACGCACGGCGACCAAAAGTTGCGACGCGAGGAAGGCGGTGAGGATGGCGGCGAGGATGGCGGCGAGGTTGGCGACGAACGACGACGGGACGAAACGCGACCACGCACGGCGACTGAATGAGCGACGACGACCACGATCTGCAACCGGACCAAGCGCGATCACGAGCGGAGCTTGACCACGAGCGACGAAGATCAGTGGTGGAGTGAAAACCAGGCGGACGACAGAGACGAAACGCTAAACAGTGGTGGAGTGAAAATCAGGTTTTAAACCCTAAACAAAACGACCATTCTTTTCTTCGTTTATGGCTTTTTTCGAACTCGCTAAATCGCTGTACAATCGCGATTCCGAACGATTCCACCGAGTCCATGTCCGATTCTACCGAGTTCAGTCCAAAAACGAGTTTGGTACCGAGTTAACTCGGCAACCATGGCTGAAAACGTAAACTCGGACGAGTTAACGAGTTAACTCGCGAGTTTGATAACCTTGCCCAAGGCATTTTCCTGCTCACGTTCAAGCAAAGCCATCTCTTCTTCAGTTATCCTATTTTCGCCATCATTATCTGACAAATCATCGCGTAAGAAAGGAGAAAAGAGAAGGAAGGATGGAGTTTAGGGTTCCAAGAAAGATCCAATGCGAAGGAGGCCCACAATGGAGGCTAGGGCTTCAAGTGACGGCCAATGCGGAAGAGACCAGCGTGGTGGAGGAGTACATGGTGAAGGTTAAGATTCCTGGTAGGCCATAACAGCTACGAAACGCTGCAAAGGGTTATTGAGACCTTGATGGCTGCAAAGGGGATGCAAAAAGCTAAGGAGCACGAGAAACACACACAAGGAAAAAACACATACAAAAGGAGAGAAGAGAACGAGGGCAATGAATGGACTGAAAAAAATTTAATTTTTTTTAATAAAACTATAAAAAGCGTTTACTAACGTGTTTTAATAGATAACGTTTCTTTAAACAAGCGCTGTCTATTTATATATTTCAAATTATGAATTAAAAAAATATTAAATAACTATAGTAGATAATGTTTTTTTTAAAATACGCTATCTATTGTCATAATTATAAATATCATTTTTTTAAATAAGCGTTATCTATTGTTCCACACATTCATAGATAGTGTTTATTTAAAAAAACGTTATCTATTGAGTGTTATCTATAAGCAATTTTGTAGTAGTGCATAAGGGGCCTATGATATTGGTTAAAATGAAACTGAGGCAATAGAGGTTAACAAAATGAATTTGGAATGTTCAAAATCAGAGGTTGTCAGTTTCTGGCAGGAGATACTGCCTTAGTTGGTCATAAAACCGAGGCAGTAGGCCTATTTTGAAAAAGTTGTCAGGGTTTTTTGCCTCGTTTGGTCAGAGAACCAAGGTAGTAAGCCTATTTCAAAAACGTTGTTAGGGTTTTTTTGCCTCGATTGGTCAAAGAATCAAGTAGTAGGCCTATTTCGAAAAAGTTGTCATGTTTTTGCCTCGTTTAGTTAGAGAACCTAGGCAATAGACCTATTTTGAAAAAGTTATCAGGTGAAAAATCTTATTTGTATTGGGTCAGTAGGGTTTTTTGCCTCGGTTGGTCAGAGAACCGAGGTAGTATACACCTTTAGGCACCAGTTTGTACTGAATTGAGGCATATAGTATCGTCAAAATTACGAAATTGTCATCGTGTTTTATATGCTTCGGTTTCAAAAAAATCGAAGTGTAATGTGCTAGGTTAATTAATACCTGTTTATTTACTAGTGCAAGTACAAGCAACATACAACAAACAAACACAACATAATTTCCATATGCGAAACTACCTATTTCAGACCAAACAAACATGCAACACATATTATCAAAGCATCAACAACTTTAAAACGTTGTAGTTAGCTTCCCTTACGTATTATAAGATCAAACAACTCTGTGGATCTCAAATAACGACTCAACGAAATCTATCTGCTTATACAAATCATAAAAACATGATAAAGGCATATTGTTAGGACCATTCATCAATAGAGAGTCATATATAAAACTCAAACTTCACATGCAAACATGAACTACTTGGAGAAACACACAGACTCCAGAAAATAGTTTACATTGATTAGACGAGTATAACAAAAAAAAATTAGACGAATATGTCAATATATACATTAATTAGATAAGCCTAATAATACATATTAGATGAGTCATTTATTTATTTATTAGATGAGTCTATTAATATAGATTGGATAAATTTGTCTATGCACATGATACGAGTTTATTCATTTACTAATTAGACGAGTCTAACAATACACATAAGACAAGTGTGATCATATACTAATTATACAGGTCTAACTGATGAGGGAAAGGGCCAAAAAATATAACAACTTGACAAAGAGTAATAATGCAACGGAAATTCAATCCCCCTTCTTGCAAGAATATGCGAGGAGCACCAAACAAATAGAACAAAAATAGAATCCAAAGCACAAAGAGACACCAATAATTTTTAACGTGAAAAACTCCTCAATGCAAGAGTAAAAACCACGAGCTATCCAGACCAAAGAAAAATTCACTATGATCAATAATAGGGTACAAAAGAGTCTCCAATATTAACACCAATGTTCAATAAGCCAATTTAAATAAGCACAAATGCTTACAAATGAGAACAAAGAAGATGAAAATTCTCCAAAATAAGGTTGCTGGTGTGGGACCAATTTCTCCCAATCTAGACCTCTCATTGACGATCCAAACGGTTAGAATGAAGAACCATATGTGTGGAACCTACTGTCCAAAAATTAGCTTGATCCAACAGTGAAAGACTTCACAGCGACCACTACAAAAAAGTAGGGCATTACCGAAGGCCAAAAGCCCTCGGAAAATGGTAGAAGCCGTCGATAAAGGGTGTTTACGGAAGGCTTATCGACGGCCAAAAATCTTTCGGTAAATCTCTTGTCGCTAACAATTACCGAGGGCTTTTTCCCTTCGGTAATTACCGAGGGCCAAAAGCCTTTGGTAATTACCGAGGGCCACCAGCCTTCGGTAATTACCGAGGGCCAGAAGCCTTCGGTAATTACCGAGGGCCAGAAGCCTTCGGTAATTACCGAAGGGCTAAAGCCCTCGGTAATTACCGAAGGGCAAAAGCCTTCGGTAAATTGCAGGGCAGGTTTCAGAGAAATGGTATTTCTTGTGCAACCCAGACCTGTATAACAAATTCCAATTACAAACAGACCTGCATAACATTTTTCAAGCACATACAAACATGCGTATTGTGCATCTCAAAGATGCAATCAATTATCAATATCCATTGAACATCAATTAATCCATAGAACATCCATTAATGTATAGATAATGTAATTATAGTTCAAACATAAAAGAATGTAACAATAGGATGTTCTAACATCCAAAGTCTGCAAGTAGATCTAACTAAAATTGAAATGATATCAACTCAAAATGGTTCTAATATCCAAATGTTTGTGTAACAAGTAATAAGAAAATGAATCTAATAATGTACATAACTATCATCAGAATGATCTTCATCATCCTGCTCCTCTATTGATGGCTGGACTGGTGTGGGTTGGACTGATGAGGGTTGGACTGAAGAGGGTTGGACTGATGTGGGCTGCTGAGTGGCAGCAGGTGATGAGGAGGGTCGTGGCTAGGTCGGAGAGATATTTTGTACGTCCTGTGAGGTTTCAGGCAATACTCTCATGACCAGGGCCTTAAAGTTGGTAAACTCTGCTCTGAGATCAGTGATCTCCTGGTCACGTTGCTCGAGTGCCTGCGTGAGGCGAAGAACGACCTCGTCAGGAGTACTGGTGGAAGAAGAAGGCTGGTGCTTCAGAGTACCTCCTCTGGATGCTGTATAGCCTGCAGCAAGTTGTCCCGCACCATACACTCGTCCCTTTTTCTTCCCACCAACGGTGTCGATCCAGCACTGTGTCCTACGGATGTCATCATCTGCATTACTGGCATCATCCTGTGTAGGAGCTGACTCATGTTCAGATCTAACCTGTGAAAGTCTCGTAGAAAATTCTTCCTATTGAAAGATGAAAAGCAATGTCAGGGAATGATAGAATAACATAAATGGAAAATTATTAGTAATAGTGTTATTTGCTTACATGAGTCTTCCGAGATCTTTCATGAACGAATTGATTAGTTTCCTTCCGAACATGAGTCTGTGCAAAGACCTAATCAACATGGATCGCCAGTCCTAAAGCCTGTGCCTGTAACATAATTCAGAATTACAAGCGTACATATGAAATAGAATATACATAAGTTATGTATGAAATAAAAAGTTATGTAATGAGATTATACCATACGAATGACATGCTCATGAATGGTGATTGACCCACCAGTATGCAGGGTGCCACCCCTTTCAAATGCTCTGTTCCGCTGGGCTTTGGCACACTTATTGCGGAACTCTACTGTATTCCAATGAGCCAGTAAAGAGTTCCAAATTTGTTCACCCAGCCAGTTAGGGCGCTGTCTCGCATTGCGGGCATCCTTAAACATCTCTGACAGCCGATGAGATGCTTTCATGTGGAAATTTCAGTGTATCTGACTTTCATGTTCAGGTTTCCACTGCACCTTCATCTGTAACATTAAAGAGAACAAACAGTGATTACAAAACATACTAAAATAACAGGGACATTAGTGTAATGGATTGCTCACTTAAAAGCGCTGCCAGAATGGCTTTCTGTCGTCATCAGGTATTGCTCCCCAAGTAGGTCATGGACTTAAAAACTGTTGCTTAATTGAACGTGTGATGGCTTGGGAAGCAACCCTAGATGGAATAAACATGCATAACAAAAGTCATTTCAATTACAATAGGGTTTAAACATCAAATTATATCAACAGATTATAAACTTACCCTTTACCATAGGGCTCAATCCATGGTCGATCATGGAGGGGCGGGTCAAGACCTTCACCATCACCACTTGAATCTGGATCAGCAGGTGGTGTGACAGTCTCAGATGGCGGTACAGAAGATGAGGAAGGTATAGAAGTAGGGTCAGGGAGAGGAGTGGGGGTAATAACAATAGGGGGAGGAGTGGGGGTTATAATAACAGGAGGAGGAAGAGGGTCTGTTGCAGGGGTAGGGTGTGCTGCAGGAGGAGGAGAAGGCCCCACAGCAAAGGTAGGAGTAGGCTCTACTGCAAGTGTAGGAGGCTGTATAATAGGGGTAGGAGGAGGCCCCACAGATGATGTACTACCTGCAGCAGTGGTAGGTAGTCTAGCAGGCACCCTAAGTACATACTTTGGTGTCTGTCGCTGCCTCTTTGTAGGCCTTGCTACCCCTTTTCCTTTATCAGGACGTTCTGAACCTTGTCCTGTCATTACTGCATTCAAATGGTTACAAATAAAGCGAAAAAATATAAATGAATAAAGAAGGATCAATTGTTTTTAAAGTCAATGTATAAGTAATTGCATACAACTTTAAGATGGTATTTTAGATAACGGTAATGAAATGATAGTCCAATTTGCTACAATAGATGTTCAACATTCAATCATCGTCATCATGATCATCATCTTCATCGTCATCTTCAGCATCGTCTTCATCATCATCATCTTCTTGTTCTTCTTCTTCATCGTCATCATCATCATCATCTTCTTGTTCTTGTTCTTCTTCTTCTTCTTCATCCTCTTGTTCTTGTTCTTCTTCTTCTTCTTCATCTTCTTCTTCTTCTTCTTCTTCCTCTTGTTCTTCATCACCTTGTATTGTTGCTTCTAATTCATCTCCATCACCATCAGGGTCGACCAATGCGGTTATACGTTCAACTTCGATAATTTCTTGTGGTTGTGACATTTGGTCAAGTTGGTAGGCAACATCTTCCTCAACTTCATTTGAGTCTATGCGACCTCTAGGCTTCGTTTGTATTGCTACGACCCAACCACGCTTGTCAATATTGCGAAATGGTGGATATGGCACATAATAAACCTGTCTGACATTAGATGGTAGAATGAAAGGATCAAACGGTCCATATCTTAATCTCTGGTTCAGTTCGACAATATTAAAGTGTGGATCGACTCTAGTACCAGCTCTAGAAGGATCAAACCATTCACAATAAAAAAGTACCACTTTGTTTGGAGAAGTAGTGTTGTTGTACTCTAACTCATATATTTTATGAATGATGCCGTAGAAATCATCATAAGAACCCTCTGTTAGGCCCTTGACATACATACCACAATTTGATGTTTTCTTTCCTTTAGAACATTCATGTGTATGGAATTTCTAACCATTGATGAAGTAAGTGTGCCATTCTTTGACACATCTCATTGGCCAATTGGAGAGATGTCTTAACTCTTGAACCGTGGGAGTTAATGCCTGATTAAAAACCTACAAAGGTACTAACAAAATTATAAAAGCAATAGTCAAATTAACATTGCTCTAAACGTAGGACAAAACTACGGACCTGATTTCTAAACCAATGGGAAAACTCTGAGTGTATTCTAGCAGAAGTATTTCCTTCTACGACTTGCTCAGCCACAACAAATGAGCTGGTACAAATGAAATTCATTAGTGTATATCAATTAAACCGTTTGATAGATTAGAGATGGATGATGACATACTCAAGGTACGACTTTACTTCACTGCAATTGATCAAGACATGGACATGAGCAGAGTTGAATTCAGCATCAGTTAACCAATGAGTGAATTCTTTCCCTGCGTGACGGCCTGATTGTCGGAAAACTGATAATGCACCTTCACGTGGTTCAACTTGCCATTGCATTTCATTTCTGACATGAGTGGGGGACAACATGAAGTTCTTGAAATAATGTGAACAAAAATAAGTTGTCTCTCTGTGCAAGTAAGCTGCACAAATTGAGCCTTCCACTCTAGCTTTATTTTTAACTGAACGTTTGGATTCTCCCATAAACCTTTCAAAGGGATACATCCACCTGTACTGCACGGGTCCCCCAAGCCAAGCTTCATATGCAAGATGAATTGGAATGTGCTCCATTGAATCAAAGAATGCAGGAGGGAATATTCTTTCCAATTTGCAGAGAATAATCGGGATATTTTCATCCATCTTTTTAAGGGAATTCTCCTTCAATGTCGTGCAGCACAAATCTTTAAAGAAGTTACTGATTTCTATCAGTGGATTTAACACGTGCATTGGCAAACAACTAAACGCAAGAGGGATGAAAGTCTCCATGAATACATGACAATCATGACTCTTCAACCCTTGAATAGTACCGTTCTGAACATTGGCACATCTGGACAAGTTAGAAGCATATCCATCTGGCATTCTAAGCTCCTTGATCCATCCAACACTATTCTTGTCTCGTCTTTTCACATGCTGTAATTTGATTTTGGTTTAAATAATCGGCCGTTAGCTTGTGCCTTCAACTCTAAGTCTTTTCGTCCACAATACAAAGGTAAATCTTTTCTTGCTTTCTCATTATCTTTTGTCTTACCTTTAACATTCATAACTGTGTTGAAGACATTGTCAAAGAAATTTTTTTCTGTGTGCATGACATCGATGTTGTCTTAGCAAGTTGTCCTTCCAATAGGGAAGTTCCCATAATATGCTTCTTTTAGTCCAATTATGCCATTCCCCAAACCCTTCTAGCCTATTCTGACCAGATTCAGTGACTTTTGGATAGTCTTTCACTCTTCTCCACACGTGTGATCCAGTCAACTTTGGCGGGGGCATATCCGTTTCAACTTGTCCTTTGCAAAATGCCTTTTTGTTTCTTCTAAAGGGGTGATCAATGGGCAAGAACCGTCGATGGAAGTCAAACCAACTACTTTTCCGACCATGACTCAATTGGAATGACTTTGTATGTTCCATGCAATGTGGACAAGTTAATCGACCATGTGTGCTCCAACCAGATAACATGTCGTACGTTGGGAAGTCATTAATAGTCCACATCAAGGCTACCCTCATAAGGAAATTTTGCCTCCTTGAAACGTCATACGTCCAAACACCATTTCGTAACTTCTTCAAATCATCAATCAAAGGCTCCAAGTAAACATCAATCAATGATTTGGGATTGGATGGACCTGGTATTATACACGATAAAAACATGTAAGGCTTTGTCATACACATCTCAGGTGGTAGATTGTATGGGGTAACTATCACGGGCCAGCATGAATACGGTGATGCAGACGCCTGAATGTACGGGGTAAACCCATCAGAGCATAGACCAAGTCTGACGTTACGTGGTTCACTAGCAAAGGATGGATGTTTACGATTGAAGTGCTTCCAAGCTTCACCATCAGAAGGATGACGCAAAAATCCCGGAGTTTTGTTACCATCATGCCATGTCATGTGTACTGATGTTTGCATTGAAGTAAATAATCTTTGTAATCTTAGAATTATAGGCAAGTAGAACATGGACTTTAATGGAATTGGTTTTTTTTGCCTCCGTCCAGCATGCATTGTCTGATATCGAGGTGAGCCACAAAACTTGCATTCAACCAACAATGCATCATTTTTGCCACTGTCATTGTCATAGAATAACATACATCCATTAACACAACAATCAATCTTCTTCACATCCAATCCCAACTTTGAAACTTATTTTTTGGCTTGGTAATAGTTCTTCGGCATGAAATTGTTTGGTGGTGTCAAATCTAACATCAATTTTGTATAGAAGTCCACTGCTTGAATGGAAACGTTCCAATTAGATTTCCCAGCCATGAGTCTAATGCACACTGACAATTTTGACTCAGATGAACCTTCAAATACAGGTAGATTTGCCTCTGTCAGTAAATTGTAAAACCTCTGCGTCGTTTCATTTGGAGGCTCTTCATCATGACTATCGTCTGCTTCTTCAGCATGGTGACGAAGAGCATTGTCGACCATCTCTTGCACATAGGCAAATTGATCTATCTCAAATGTATGTACAATAGTATTCGAACCTGATGCAAGCCGTTTTTCAGCTGCAGTGGAGGTTGAAGGAATTTCTTCACCATGAAATGTCCAAACCGTGTAATTAGGCATGAACCCTTTTTGGTAAAGGTGAACTTTGACGACCTCATCTTTCAAAATCCTTGTACATTCGCACTTGATGCATGGACATCGAATCCCTCCACCAAGGGCATAATATTGATATCGTCGGGCCGTCTCCACGAACTCTTCAACTCCGATGACAAAAGATTCCTTCAAACCTCTCCTTCCACTATAACAACGGTCGTGCATCCATCCACGATGGTTGAGAAAATGGGCCATGTTCTGTGCAAGCCAAACAAATAAAAACTTAGCCAAAACAGCAACACTCCATGTGACATAAGTAATAAACCTATTACTACTCAAGTCGAACATGGAAGGCAATTTCAACACTATGGTCATAGGCATTCAATAAGGGCATGCAAAGAGAAGTCCTCGGTATTGAAATGCCTTAGACACACTAAGGGGGGCTCTGTATTAAAGTTGGAGGAGACAACTTATTACAACAAAAGTTCTCTTCTCTAGAGTACTTCCTAATAATTTCTAGTTTCTAAGTGTTTAGTGTATTTTTACCCTTCTCATTGCTTTGAGAATGTGTGTAGTACCATAGGTACTTAAATGACTACTCCACTTAATGAAGTTATAGGCTAAGAAATGAAATACAAGGTAAATGAACATACCATATACACATCAACATAATTTAGACAATCAAATATCTATAAAAGCATGGATATATACAACAATTTAACCATGGATGTATTTATGCAGTTTGCAAATTCGAACCATTGTAGTGCACTTTATGTAGTTCTTTTGAAGAAGAAAAAGTTGTATTGGGTGTCTATTTTCGTGCAGCAGGGATGTTGTGCTATTTGATAGTTTAAACAGGTTGTAATTGTTGTATTAAACTTGTTACAGCGTTGAAAATGAAGCCAGATTGAAAATCCAGCCATATTATATACAAATTACAGCAAGAAGACCCTTGAAAAGCTTATCTGTTATATACAAATTATAAAAATATGCACTTATCTGTTATGTAGAGGATTAGGACCAGTGTAGATTAGGTGCAGATGGTGCATGAAAAGCTTATAAGAAGAAGGGAAAGGAAGTAAAGTTGTGGTTTTCAAGGAGGGTGGCCGTTTTTGCTGACAGTGTGTGTATGGTGTGAGGAACCTTAGATGATGTTAGTTTGATCACTTATTATGGTTCATGTATCCATATTTTTTCACTGCATGAATGTGTGTGAGAGAGAGCTTTGAACTGGAATAATATCATTGCATATCTATCTAAGTCACTTATAATAGTTTTAAGCTTGTAGGCATTTTAAAATTGACCAATTGAAGTCAGAATTTGGAGCTGTCCTTGTACATTTCTGGTCCACTTTTTGATCTAGTTTGGTACTAATTATTGTGTGAAATAGTGGTCTTCTAAAGACTTTGGGGTGCAGTCCAGTTTTACAAACATTTTCCAACTAAGGTGGCATCTTAGGAAGTGGACAAGGAGCACAATTTGTCAATTGAAAGGGGCTGTCCAGCAAGGACAATTGATGAAATTGATAACTTCGATAGCCAAATATTCAGTTCTAAATTCAATTTGGGCAAACAAAATAATAGCTGGAAAGGGATTCAAAGGCCTTTATTCCTACATTTGGGGTGAAGGATAAATCCAACATATTGCTAGGTCAATACCCTATTAGTCAAGACAACAGGTTGTTAGAGAGAACGAACAATGCTAACATGGAGAAAGCTGCAGAATCAATCTGAGAAATCAGCTTGGAAGTACAGAGGCTTGCAAGGAAAAAATAGTGTTGTGCTTGCTAATGATCACTGATTGGATTTGGTTAGGTATCAACATTTGAGTGAATTATGAACAAAGGTGGAAGATTTGCACAAACAGATGTGCTTAATCTGATTCACTTATAATTGCTGAATCAATTGCTTAAAGTAGATGGTATAATGGTTGAAGGGGATGTGAAATTAAAGAGGAAAATTCAGGTCATGCCACATACTGAGATGTATTTTACTGAATTATGTTTATCACTGTATCTCAAATAAAATTTGTTTCAGCAATTGTAGTTCTAATGTTAGTGAAAAATTTTGTTTCAAGTTAAGAAGAGTTCAAAACTATGTTGAAACTCTGGATTAGCTGAACATTAAGAATTCAGGGGAATTTTATCCTTCTACATCAATACATACTTCTACATCAAGTAGTAAGATTAAAGGTAAATCAATCCTAAGTTCAGTAATGTATTTAATTCACTTACACTCATATACACTATAATTTGTTCTTACAAGGGATTTCCAACACTTTTTTCTAACCATTATGGGATCACTCAAACTATGACAAAAAAGTAATGAATTTGGGCATGATACTTTACTTGAGCATGTGAAGAAGAATATGCAATTTTGTAACACTACATACTAAAACAGAATTTACAAAAACAATGATTCAGTTCAGCCATTACCTTGAGATCAGAGAGACCAATCACACAAGCACAGTCCACTACTTTAGCAACACCAACTTCTACAATTGAAAGCAAACTTAACCATTGTAGGCAGTTACATGTATGAAACTTTTATTTAAAGTGAACCATGGTCTACAATCATGAGAAATCAAAGTTGAATGCATCTTTACTTACTCACCACAGAAATACATTCACTTAATAAGACATTTATTCTTGCAAAAGAGAATTTAGGACAAATGAGTACCTTCAATCGTAAAAGGCTGCAAGAGGAAATCACCTACAGCTCTAATTGCTGCTAATACAGTTCCACCTGTGGCCACCAAATAATCTATAATTATAACATGTTTGCTGGACTGAACAACACCAACATTCAACTCCAAACAATGATTTCATTTCTAGAACATATTTTACAGAAATTACTTCCCCTAAACAAAGATTAGGCATCACTTTCCAAACCAAATCAAAGCACTGGAACAATTACCAGTTTAAATTGACAGACACAGCTGAAACATTCTAAGACTCTTGTTCATGTGAGTATTACTTTTAACTTACTGTTGAACCTAAGTCTAGTACAACAAGATTCAAGACCAACACATGCAACTACCTATACTCAAATTATGCAGTTATTATTGTTTCAGTGCAACTCACAGCATACAATTAAACTCAAGAGCAATCCCAATTTTCTCCTATAATTGTGCAAGTAAAACACTCTGCCTCATTATGCATATTGGCAAAACAGTGTCACATTCTTGCTTTCTTATAGGTACCTCATGCATAAGGCATTGGCTAGGAAAGGGATTGTTCTTTTTAATATTGCAATATTAATATCATACATTCCATGTAATAATAAATTTGATATTAGAATAATACAAAGGCTGAAGCATCTTTCCCATTAGGAGTACATATGCACGCTGGTGCTGTCTGCATCTGAAACAATAAGGAGGAGATAACTTGGTGGGGTCCACATCACGGGAATCTGCAGCCACTCTTATAGAAAAACTTCTATCAATTGTATGAAATTTTGTGAAACATTTGGAAGATTACAAATCAGTAATTTATTGACCCTTTTGTTTTCTATAAGCTGCATTAGTTCCTATGTTATATTAATTAGACCTTTTCTTTGTAGAGGCAAACATCAAAATCAATGGGGGTCCAAACATGTACGAAGAAAGTAGTTGCTTTGATCTGAATGGGATGGTGGCAGAAGACTGTTTTTCCTATATGGTTTCAAAATCAGAGGCAGTTATGTCTCTGACTAGCATGCAGCCCCAAAACACCCTTGGGATGGAAAACTTAGCCTACACATCTTTCAGTGGAGAAGATGCTTCTGCTGTTGCTATGGAAATCATTGCACACCCTCAACAAAACTCATACAATCAAGTTAATAACTTTAACCCCCAGTTTGTGCAAGTGGTGAACAACCATGGTTCATGTGAGGAGCTTTATTGTTTCCCCACTCACTCCTCTGCACTTGAGAGGGGTCACCATCATCACCAATTTCCTTATTCCACACCAACACCAGATCTCCTCAGCCTTTTGCACTTGCCAATGACCTTTGAAAACCCAAGCACCAATGTTCCGAAACTCTCTGGCCCTATGGGAACAACAGACAGCAGAAACGTCTCATCTGTTTCCTATGACCCTTTCTTGCATCTACAAGCACCTCCCCCAGCTCTTGGAAATGATTTTGCCTTTGGAGGAAGGGGTGTCATACAAGGCAGTGGAATTGCCAACCAAGATTTTGGAAATGGGGTGGTGGAGTTCACTCAAGATGTGGGGAAAAAGAGAGGGGGGAAAAGGACCAACCACTTTACCAGTACCACTACTGAGAGACAAAGGAGAGTGGATTTGAGCAGAAAATTTTATGCTTTGAAACAACTCATCCCAAACCCCTCCAAGGTAACATTTTTTAGTAAATTATACTGTTGATATTCTGTCAAATTATAGACATTTTTCTTTCCTGCTTTATCTATTTCACAGTAACTCTTCAATTGTTTAAAATGTCTTTTTCCTAGGAAAGGTTGTTTTAAACGTAAAGAAAATGTAAACTTTCAGAAAAATGTCTTATTTTTAAACCCAGCAGTGATTAAAGCTAATGTCTTTGAGTATAAAGAAAGTAGAACTGAGTGATTGATTTTGTTCTGTATTGTTAATTGAAAAGGATTATTGTCGTTTGGTAATACTAATATATTGTAAAGATCCAATATTAGATTTAGAAAAAGAAGGTTCAAAAACAGATTTAAAAACCTTTGGTAGTGAGCTTTAAACCTCAAATCATACGACTGGGTTCAGGCTTAGAATTATCCATCTTTGCTCAATGAAGGATATCCTGAATATACTATTTTTAAGAGAGAATAAGTCCTCCATCAAGGATGGAGAATATGTCTACCATCAATCCTTGTTTTGATTGATCTACATTTTAATTAACTAAGAGTAAAAAAAGGGTGTGACTGAAATCAAGTTTGAATGCACTATATTCAGTGCAACTTACTTATAAGGTTATGGGTATTAGGTATAGGACAGAGATATTAGTGTCCATGTAGGACAGGCTTACCTTCCTTAGGTCTATACATTAACCTTGACAGGAATATAAGACCTTCTATAGTTATGGGACAGAGATATCTTGAGTATTTCGGTACTTATGCTATATCAAATTGGATTTTTAGGTGTACCAGTACCTTTTTACTCTTAGTGAGTAACTGTTATCAGTTTTCATAATCTACTGATATTAGCTTGCTTTAGTTTTAAAATGCCTAATTCTAAAAAATGCATTACCAATCAAAATGCCAACTTTGAACAATTTTTCTATACCAAATCATATTGCACAAAATAATTCAGAGCATACATTTAACAAAGTCAGAAGAAATGCTTCTTAGCTTTCATAGTTCATCAATGAAAATAACAACTTACCTCGATGGTAGCCCCTTCGATAGCCTCTGAAGCAGTAGTGGAAGACCTTGTCACGCAGCGACACTGCCCTGGTTACGTCGCCTCGTCCATGCCGCGTCGTCCAATATCCTCCCTCGACAATGGTAGCCTTCAACTCAGCCACCCACCACCTTCCTCAGCTCAGAACACTGCAAAACGCTACAAGGAAAAAGGTTACACCATTGACACATAATCCAAAACAGTAACAGGAACACAAAATGAGATGGGAGAATGGGACACTTCACCTATAATGGAGGAGTGGAGAAGAAGCGTATCCAGATTGTGCTTAGGGTGGGAAGCAGTCTGCACAAGCCAACCACTGAGTTCGTCGATGAAGTTAGGGTAGAGAATGTGAAGATTGGGGGGAAGAAGGAGTTTTCGCGAAATGCTTCCGAAATATCTAACTTTCTAATTTGATAAACATTACTCACTTACCGACGGTCGTTTGCCTTCGATAATCACTCATGTCCATTACAGACGGCCATTATCCTTCGGTAAAGTCATGTTACACAAGCCCTCGGAAAAGCCTTCGGTAAATTACATTTACCGAAGGCCAAAAGGCCTTCGGTAATAAACCGTCGGTATTAATTGTTTTTCCTGTAGTGGACAAAAATACTAATGCAGGTTTAGGGTTATGCAGGAATAGCTTTCTCTCTTCCTTTTTCTCTCACTTGACTTTTGCCTCTCTTCAAATGACTCTAATGTGCTCTACTAATCTGGCTCATCTCTATTTAACCTAGTGAGACATAAAGGTCCACATTATTTAGGCTTGTTCTCTACATAGGAAGGGAGCCCAACAACCCAACACTAACAACAACTATTAGACGAGTATATCATTGTAGAGTATATCGATGTAGATTCTGTCAATGTATTGATTAGACGGGTCTAACAACATATATTAGACAAGTCTATCAATACATAGTCAATTGATGTAGAGTTTGTCAATGTATTAATTAGACGAATATAATACAACACAACTTAGACTTCATACATTGATTAGTATTTTTAGCATTTGTACTCTACATATTTTTACATAGTTGTATTTTAGCATATTTATTATTTTTTCATATACTGTCTCATTTGTATTTTTACTCTTTACATTTCTATAAACATATTGATTTTCCAAATATATAAATCACTATTTTAGAAAAATTTAAAAATATTTATTATTTATTACCTCCACTTTAAATCTCTTTTAATATTTTATATATATATATATATATATATATATATATATATATATATATATATATATATATTATGTTATGTGTATATATACTAACATAAAACACACACAAGAAATACCAAGCCATGCCGGGTTCAAAACAAGTCATAAGGATAAAATTGAAAATATATGTATACGTGCATCTCTATATATATTCTTGTACATATTTTATTTTAATAAATTCAAATTTAATATTATATTAATTTATAAATTCAATAAATTTATTTAAGTATTATGAATTATTGTTTTCTTTATTAGATATATGTAATATATACTTTGCATTAGCACTAGTACAAAATATACTTTTAAACTCGCACAAATAGACCTCTTTTTATACAAAACCGCTGCCTATTCAGACACGGTGGCAGTTTCGTAATTAACGAGACCTTATAGGCCTCGGTTCAGACGAGACCGGTGCCAAAAGGAGATATCACTTCGGTTATGAAGGCAACCGGTGCCTAATTATCAGTGTCTGACACAGTTTCTGACGCGGTTAAGAAAAACCCGAGGTGAAAGAAGTATACGGCATCGATTGGTAGGAAGGACCGAGGCATAAGCCTCTGCTGCTCAGACCCGAGGCATAAGCCTCTACTGCTCAGACCCGAGGCATATAAGCCTCTCTTTTTTTCCCCAAAATTTTCCCCAAGTTAACGTAGCTCCCTCCGCACTCTCGCCTCCCCTGGCTCTCCCTCCCTCCCTCCCTCCCCTGGCCCTCCCTCCCTCCCTCCCTCCCTCCCTCCCCTGGCTCTCCCTCCCTCCCTCCCCTGGCTCTCGCCTCCCCTCCCCTCCCCTCCCCTGGCTCTCGCCTCCCCTGGCTCTCGCCTCCCTCCCAGGCTCTCGCCTCCTCTCGCTCTTGGATTCTCCTCTCGCTCTCGCTTCTTCCTTACCTTACCCCCACGAACCTCCCACAACTAAACCACACCACGCCACTGCCAGCCCCAGATCTGCCACCGTTTCCGTAAAGAGCACGCGATGAAGAGGAAGGAGAGGCATCGCGTAGTCGGCGGCGGCGGAGGAAGAGCAGCGCGCGACAGAGGAGTGGACAATCTCCGATGAGATGCGGCGGCTGGAGGAGAATATCGGCATGGCGGTGGCGGATGCGGAGGGCGCGGCGGAGGAGGAGGAGAAGCGACGGAGGCAGCGACGATTGAGGTGGCGGAGGAGGAATCGACAGTGATGAGAATGCTGGGATTGAGGCTCTGTAACGGAGAAGAACGGTGCGGGGATGGGGGCCTTGTGGCGGAGGCGGATGCAGAGGGCGCGGGGGCGAATGCGGAGGCACGGAGGCGAATGCAGAGGATGTGGCGGAGGAGGAGGAGAAGCGACAGAGGCAGCGGTGATGGCGGAGGCGGATGCGGCGATTGAGGTGGCGGAGGCGAATCCAAAAGCTTTTTTTTTCAGATTTCATTTCTTTTTGTTTTGAATTGAATCTGAGTTCACATCGAAGATTTGATTTTGTTTTGATTTGTTTGGTTCCTTTGTTAAATTGAATCTGACTTTACTTGTTAAATTGATTTGTTGAATTGAATCTGAGAAGGATCCTTTGTACCAAAAAATTTGTTTTGTCTGCCATTGAAGCGTGATTTAAGCTTGTTTGGTTTGGTTTGTTTGTGAAATTTTTTTGTCAAGAAGCTTGAGCAAAGACATAAAAGAAGCTTGAGGTACCAAAATGATAGGAATGGCTAAAGAAGAAGAAAAAAAAATAAAAAAAGGACCTTACTGCCTCGGTTCAGGCTCCAACCGAGGCAATAAAGGGAGTGAAACGATTTCGGTTATTAGAACCGAGGCCTAATGGTATCATTATATGTCCCGTTTTAAAACCGAGGCATAAAGTCCACCGCTTTTTACATCGCCTGAATATGCCTCGGTTCAGGAACCGGTGCCTATCAGCAAAAATAACCGGTGCTATTTCCCTTAACTGTACTAGTGTAGGCAATAGTCGATGACCAATATAGAACAATATATAATTTGAATAACAACAATGTTCAACACGCATTTTTTCTCTCTCAAATTATCTCCTAAAAATTCTATTCCTAATATCAACATTGCAATTGATATGTAATTTTTGTTGTCATCTCTTGCTTCACACCAGCCCTTTTCATGTGTTGTATGCACAGCTTTAAATTTTCCATGACTTTCTCACTACTTTTTTCCTGCATGTTTCAATTTAGTCGTCAACTACAATTTAATTAATGAAACTGTTCCAGAGCGTGCTACACGTTTTCTTGCATTATATGACCGAAAATCCTCAACACACATTACACGATAATATTTTTAGTGCATTTCACGACAGCACCACCACCATATACTCTCCCAAATTGCTTAAATAAACTCATGGTTCCATATTTTAACCTTCTTTACTTCACATCCTCAAAAATAGAATGTCTACTTGCTTTCTTAAACTATTTTATGCACTTCTGCTTTTGTTGCATACTGCAGCACCCATTCTGGGGTTCAACAATAACGCAGAAATAAAGTGCATTGAGAGGGAGAGACAGGCACTCCTCAACTTCAAGCATGGCCTGGTGGAGTCCTTTTGGTATGCTGTCTACATGGAGAGATGAAGACAGCAGTCGAGATTGTTGCAAATGGAAAGGCATTCAATGTGACAATCAAACAGGTCATGTAACCATCCTTCGTCTCAGTTTTTTTGAGTGGTACACTGAATATCACTTCATTGTTTCCCTTGCAAAATATTCAACATTTGCAACTCAGTCAAAGTTTTTTTTTGGGAGTGACATCCCACAAATCATTGCCTCACTAACCAACTTAAGATATCTCAATCTCACCGATTCTGGTTTTGGTGGCAACATTCCTACCCAACTTGGAAGCCTTACACACTTAAGGTATCTCGATCTCAGTTACAATTATCTTAACGGGGAACTCCCCTATCAACTTGGAAAGTTGTCACAGTTGAGGTACCTTGATCTTACAGGAAATTCTTTTTTTGGAGCACTCCCTTTCCAAGTTGGGAATCTTCCTTTTCTGCACACTCTTGGACTTGAAGGCAATTTTGATCTCAAACCTAAGGATGCAGAGTGGTTGTCTAATCTTTATTACCTAACAAATATTAAGTTCTATTCTTTACCTAATCCTGACTGGTTGCAAACAATAAAATTTCCAAAGCTAAGAGAGTTAAGGCTAGTTGATTGTTCCCTTTTAGATACCCATATCCAATCTCTTCATCATTCCAACTTTTTCACATCTCTTACCATCCTTGATCTCTCTTTTAAGATGCTGACATCCTCAACGCTTCAATCATTGTCAAACTTTAGCCTTAATCTTCAAGAGCTCTACCTTTCTTATAATAACATTGATAGTTTTCTAATATCAACTACTTCAATTACAAATTCTTTATCCTCTCTCTTCATCCTCGATCTTTCCTTCAATATGTTGAAATCATCATCCATATTTTATTGGCTCTTCAACTCCACTACCAATATCCGTACACTTGACCTTTATGGAAATGTGTTAGGAGGTCCCATTCCAGATGAATTTGGAAATGTGATGAACTCCCTTGAAGTTCTTGAGCTCTCATAACAAACTTCAAGGTGAGATTCCATCTTCCTATGGGAACATATGCACATTGCAGATTTTACACCTCCAAAATAACAAGTGGGGAAATTTCTGGCTTCTTTCAAAATTCTTCACTGTGCAATAGACACGTGTTGCAGAGTTTGGATTTCTCTTATAACCAGATTACCGGTATTCTACCTGCAAGCATTGTATTGCTATCTGAGTTGGAGGGTTTGTACTTGGATGGAAATTATTTGGAGGGTGACGTCACAGAATCCCATCTTTTCAGTTTTTCGAAATTAAGGTACCTGTCTTTGTCAGGGAACTCTCTGTCTCTAAAGGTAGTCTCTAGTTGGTTTCCTCCTTTCCAAATAATAAACTTGGGACTAAGATCTTGCAAGTTGGGTCCAAGTTTTCCTAGTTGGCTCAATACACAAAGTTCACTAAAGGCACTCGATATTTCACAGAATGGGCTTAATTACATACCAGAATGGTTTTGGTACAAAGTGCGAAATATGTTAATGTTGAATATTTCTCACAACAATGTTACCGGTGCAATTCCTAGTTTATCATTGAAGTTTCTCAATAGGCGTCCATAATTCTGAATTCAAATCAATTTGAAGGAAAAATTCCGCTATTTCTACTTCAAGCTTCGGAGCTGAAGCTTTCAATAAAGTTTCAGATCTGTTTTCATTCATATGTGATCAAAACACCTCTGCAATGAAAATTTTGGATTTATCAAATAATCAATTGAAGGGACAGCTCCCAAACTGTTGGAAATCTGTAGATGGATTATTCTTTCTTGATTTAAGCAGAAATAAATTGTCAGGGAAGATTCCTGTGTCCATGGGTAGCCTTGTTAATTTAAAAGTATTGGTTTTACGAAACAATAACCTAATGGGTGAATTAGTTTCCACTTTGAAGAATTGCAGCTATTTAAAGATATTGGATGTGGCTGAAAATATGTTGTCTGGTCCCATACCATCATGGATAGGAGAAAGTATGCAGCAGTTGGTAGTCGTGAACATGCGATAGAATCACTTTTCCGGAAATTTTCCTGTTCAGTTTTGTTATTTGAAGCATATTCAAGTGTCGGATCTTTCAACGAATATGTTATCAAAAAAAATTCCATCTTGCTTAAAGAATTTGACTGCATTGTCTAAAAAGAGCATCAACAATAGTCATATTCTAGATCCATATTTGATCAATATCCCTTATATAGGTTATTATGGCAGTTTTGGTACGGGAGATTATTCCCTAGAGAAGAGCATGATGTGGAAAGGTGTGGAACAGGAATTCAACCATCCAGAGTTAAAACTTAAGAGCATTGATATTTCAAGTAATAAGTTGACAGGTGATATACCAGAAGAGATTGGATATTTACTTGGATTAGTTTCCTTGAATTTATCAAGAAATAATTTGAGTGGAGAAATTCCTTCAGAGATAGGAAATTTAAGTTCACTAGAGTCTCCTTGACTTATCAAGAAATCATATCAGTGGGGGAATTCTTTTCTCTCTTTCTCAAATTGATTTTCTTGGCAAGTTAGATTTGTAACACAACTCTCTTTCTGGAAGAATCCCATCAGGACGACATTTTGAAACCTTTGATGTCTCAAGTTTTGAAGGGAATGTTGGCCTTTGTGGTGAACAACTTAACAAAACTTGCCCTATAGATGGAAATCAAACAACAGCAAAGCCTGCAGAATATGGAACAGTGAAAACTGTGAAGATTATGTTTTTCATGGGACACTGTACATGAGCATGGAGAAATTTTGGGGCTTATTAAGGTCAATTCTACTTTGGCATCCATGGAGAAATTTACACAAGGTTTCTGAACAGATTGTTAGACTGTGTATACCAACGATTTTAGTGAATGGGGCGAACTGTTGCAGGGGACTCGTGTGCAGGAGGAAGGCATGTTCTAGCGTCTATTTTTTATATTCATATGTTTTACCTTCAACCTGATTTATAAACAAGCATAGTTATGTCTTTTTCTTGTAATCTACCTGATTTATGGCTACTAGTGCAAGACATTCAGTTTTGGAGTTCATAATCTATGTAATGAATTGCAATTTCTTGTTTAGAGAGGGACTTACTAAGATTTGGTTGTTTTTTCTTTCTATAATATATTTGTAACTTATGTTTTTTGTTCTTCAAAGCAACGATAATATAAAAATTCCCTGTTTCTTACTCTCTAGTTTTTTTAGTGTATCTTTCTTCTTTGAGTTTATCTAACTAGCCTAGTATCAGAGAGTACATAGGATTCTAAATCGTTTTCCTTTTCATAGAACTTACAGTTTTTAAAATCACATGAACAACCTCGTGAGTCTTACCTTCATCTTAAATAGAATTCAGCATTGTTGTGTGTCCACCACAGTTCCATATGATGACATGGATGAATGATGCTGCTACAGAAAAATATTTCAATTTATTTACAAAAGTAAGCAAATTTGTAGGCTATATTACTAGACAAATTTTAAAAATTTTGCAGAAATTGGCAAGTCATGCATGGGTCTCACGACATTATATATGAAGAAATCATACCCGTACACACGATTTCAGTTGAATCAAATAGTCGGAACAAAAGTCATGGGGGCATGGACGACTTTCAAACTGAAGTGTGGAGATGCTATTGAAAGTGGTATAAGGATAAAACGACATCCAATTTTTATAATTCTTAATGTAATCGATTACAATATGAATATAATCGTAATCGAGGTCATTAATACATAATTATAATTGATTATAATCTGAATGTAATTGATTACCATTTTTGGTCCTTTATAGACACTCTTGTAGTTAATTATCATAATGGAACGCATATTGATGTTCCATCTAGATTAGGCTATTGTAATCGACAAAAATTGTAATCCATTAAATAATTATGTTATTAAAGATAATCTTTTAATAAAAGAAGGTACAAGAGTAAATTAATAATAAAAAACAATAAAGACTAAAGAGAAGTAAAAAAGTTATTGATGATAAGAACATGTTCCCCTATGACCTTCATTTTGACAATAAGAACCTTTTTTTGATTTATTGGGAATTGGTTGGTCCATTTCATTATGGATTCAAGTAGTAGTTGTTCTTCTTTATATCTTATGTTGCATTTGAGGATTTGGTATGAAATTTGTATCAGTATAAGTAGACCAATAATCTTCATTTCATATATAGCATATGAAATTGGACTTGATAAGCCTTATTAATGATGTTAAGGCTGTAAACAGGATTGATAAATTTCGTTAGCAGTATATGAGAATATGCACAAAACAGTTATCACATGATGACAAGGGAGGCGTTGCATGAAATTGGTTGAGGGTGATATTGGTGAGGGGTTGATATCTCACGTTAAATTTTGGTCATTCTTAAAGATACCGATGGACATGACAAAATGTTAATTGTTGTTGATTTTTTTCGAAGAACGAAAATAATGTCTCGTGTCCTTTCAAATGAAAAAATGTTGGTTGTTGTTGTTGATGACCTACTCTTAACATGGACTAAGCTCTAAACCCCCATTCAACAAACCATGCTTGTGTCTTTTCAAATGTTATTTGCATTAGAGTATCATTTGTATGTAATTTATTGTCACAAATGAAGGTACAATGGATTCTTGAACATGAAAGTCAAATTCATAGAAATTTTCATACTAAAGCATCTCATAGGCAATCAAAGATGTTTAGAGATGTACAAAGTTCAAGAGAATGCCCTTACTGGGTTGGGTAACACATCTGAAACTCCTTGCTGGCACATTGGAATTCTCCAGATTATTGCAATAAATGTGCTACTGCCTAGGGGAATAGAGTTTAAAAAAAGGGTGGGACCATACATACCGGAGAATCAATCACTGGTCATGAACATATGTAATTTGTATGGTAAACTTTCATTCCTTTTATATCCATTAAATATAACTTATGTATTTTAAATTCTATGTACATATATAACTCCATAATCTGTTTCAAGCACAAGAGTTGAAACGAGTTGTCCATGTTGATGAGGTTTTTCAACAAACTCATCTTCAGAAGGGATTTGGCCAATTCGTTGATGAAAGGTCTCAAAAGACCCATGTAAGCAAATACTTTTAATATTAATTGCTTTAAAATTTAAATTTATTCTACTATATCCTTTACTAACATTGTGCATAATGTTGAACAAGAAGAATTTTCAAGTAGACTTTCATAGGTCATATCCGAGCATGAGTCATGTCCTAAAGCATCAAGAGAGAATAATGATGACGATGACATGCTTAAGACACAGTGTTGGGTCAATGTCGTTGGTGGGAAGAGAAAAGGATGAGTCTAGAGGGTAGGACAACTTGCTGCAAATTACTCGGCGAGAATAAGTAGTCTCAAGCACCAACCATCTTCTTCTACCAGTGTTGACAGCATCGTTGTCCAACTCACATAGCGATTACAAAGACGTGACCAGGAATACAGAGATTTGAGCAAGAGTTTGAACAAGAACATTAAACTTATATTCTATAATTGAATATTGTTTATTTCAGGTATGATTGTCTCAATGCAGATTGGATATGTTTATTGCAAGTCTAATTGTCTTATTGTGGGTTGAATATTATTTTTGCAGGTTTGATTGTCCCAATGTGGGAGTAAACATCCAATATAGATTGCACTTGAATCTTCCACGACCTTACCAACGAACTTATCGAAGGACATATCCTTCATTAATTATCGATGGATATATTCTTTAATAATTACCCATAAATATATCATTCGGTTAAATATATCGTTTGGTAATTACTTTTTGATTTATCCATCGATAATTATCGATGGCCAACCTTCATCAGTAATGGTTTATCGACAAAAAAAAGATTTTTTTCGACATAGTGTGTCTCTCAATAAATCTTGTTTTTTTAGGGAAACTTCATTCCATCTTTCTTTTGGAACATGTGCAAATTGCGGACTTTACCGCTCTCACTTAACAAGTTCAGTAGGGAAATTTCTAATTTCTTTCAGAATTCATCATGGTGCAACAAACACGTGTTTCAAAGTTTACATTTGGCCTTTAAAAACATTACACGAAGGTTACCTAAAAGCATTGGATTGCTATCTGAATTGAGTAAACTTACGTGGGTGGGAAATTATTTAGAGGGTGATGTTACTTAATCGCATCTTTCTATTTTTTTTTCCAAACTAGTATTCTTACATTTATCACATAACTCATTGTCACTAAAAATTTGTCCTACTTGGGTTCCTCCTTTCCAATTATGGTTCTTGGGATTAAGATCATGTAATATGGGCCCAACATTTCCTGGTTGGCTTCAGACTCAAACTTCCATAATATTTCTAGATATTTCTAATAGCAGGCTTAATGATTCCGTACCAGACTGGTTTTGGAACAACTTCCAAAGAGTGATTCTTCCTACACCTCACTGCCTTCATCCTGCACCCCCAATTTTACTTTTTTACCCTTTATTAACAAAAAGTCAAAAATTAATTCCGCACTTCGAAGTGCGTTTTAATTAATTTTTTCCTAACCGCACTTCGAAGTGCGTTTCCTATTTTAATTAATTATTTCTTTCCTAACCGCACTTCGAAGTACGTTTCCTATCTATTTAATTGTTTCCTAACCGCACTTCGAAGTGCGTTTTAATTAATTGTTGCACTTTAAATCCAAAATAATATTTAACATTACATATAATAATTATTATTTAATTCAATAAACAATTTAATAATTATTTCAATTTCATAAAAAATTAAAAAGCTTAAATAAAATTAAATACATAATAAATAATATATTAAGAAAATAATAATATGTTAAAAAATAACAAATTCAACAAAATTTAGCAAACAAATAAAATAATTCAAAATATATTAAAACAAAACATTTTATTTAACAACTAACATAAAAAATTAAATTTATTATACTAACCTAATAAAAATAAAACCTAATAAAATAAATATATACTAACCTAATAAAAAAATTAAAAAACTAAACCCTAAAAATCTAACGCACTTCGAAGTGCGGTTTGTCTCAGCCGCATATCGAAATGCGGTGGGATCTCCGTGCTTTACGCATTTTGAACTGTGGTGGTGGGTTTGTGCTTTCCGCAGATCGAACTGCGGTTTCTCTGTGAAGGATATCATTGGTTTTGGAGGTGCAGAAGGAAGTTGCCGCAGTTCAAAATGCGGTTTCTCTGTGAAGGGTATCATTGGAATTAAAATATGTTTTGGAGGTGCAGGAGGAAGACCGTGAGGTGCAGGGAGAATCACTCACTTCCAAAATATGAGAATATTACGTATGTCTTAAAATAATCTCATTGGTGAAATTCCCAACATATCATTGAAGCTTCTTTATAGACAGTTCATATTTCTGCATTCAACCCTTTTTACTACAAGCTCCAAAGCTCAAGCTCTCCAAAAATAAATTTTCAATTTTGTTTTCATTCTTATGTGATCAAAGCACATATATGCAAATTTGGTACTGTTTCTCCTAGCTCTAGTTATCCGAACACCGAATGAGGGACAACCTGCAAAAGACGCTCAAGTCAGAAATTTTTTCCGTAGGCCTTTATAATTTAGTAGTTAGTAAAACATGAGTTTATCTCAAACCTAAACCCTTATTTATAGAGTTTAAAGGAATCTGACCAATTAATTTACCTCTTAATGGTCATTAATGCAAACTTTAATCATTTAACGATATTTATTATCATATTTATTTGTAAATTAACTCTGCTCAACAATTATTTGGACCGAACATATGACAAATTTTTTCCTACATGTTGACCGTTCGGTGCTTAGGATCGTATCTCGTTCTAACAATCGGTAGTAGTATATGAGCACAAAATGAGTTAGAGACTCTCTTATATGTTTACCATTCAGATGAGTCCATAATAACACAAATAAATTCTCAAACTTTGTATACGTAAATAAACTCATTTATTGTTCACATATTTTTATTCGGTTTTCGGGAAATTAAATTCCAATGTATGAACAATATTCAATATTAATTTTCCAACCTGGATGACCACTGTTCACGGATCGGAATTTGGCTTTTGCTACTTTAATTACGTGAACCATAGACAGTCTACGTGTTTAAATATAGTTTGAAAGAATATAAAAATGAGTTAATGAAAAGTTTCTATATTAAAATATGGTGGCAGGAGTTGAGATCAGTAAAGTTTATTAACAATTTTGTTTTATTTTTAAAATAAAATCATGAGACTCTTAGTAACATTAAAATAGAAAATATCGTAAACCTTATAATTAATTAAATTTTATGAATTATAATTATTAAAAAAAATTGTTGGATATTTTTGTGCAGTTTATCACGTTGTGTGGAAGAACTTATTTTGACGATCAAGTTACAACTTTATAAAAGATTTTTTTAAAAGTAATTTCTCTTTTTTAAAGAAAAATAATTTTTTTCTCAAAAAAGAGAAAAGTATTTTAAACCTTTTTTCTTTTTGGTAATTAAAAGTAGGTTTAATCCTTTAGTACATCCCTATTTATGTACGAAAGTCTCAATTAGGTCCTCGTATTTTAAAGTGTATCAAAATGGTCCCTAATTTTGAAAATTCATATCAATCGAGTCCTTCCCGTTAAGTTGAATGGACGGCGTTAAAAAAATTGATGACTGGGATGCTGAGATCATGAAATGTTACTGACGTGGCATTGACCTGGCTTAATGGTGAGTTTTTTAGATTTAAAAAACGTGAAATCAGTAAATAAAAACGCAACGTTTTGATTTTTAACATAAACAACGAACGCTTTATGAGAAGGGCGAATCCCTAAATTGTCGAGGGTTGTCTTTTGTGGTTCCAATTTGGCGGACAATAGGTATCGTTTCTAAATTTGCGAGTGATCTATCGGTGGTATTTCGGTAGAATCAGGAAGGTGTTGGCGGTGAAGCACGTGGAAAGCGGTGGCGAAAGTGTTCGAAGTGAACCACGTGTGTTCAGGTTAGTAAATGTGCTTTTGATTGAATTTTGTGATGATTTTGTCGTTTATGGTTGTCGTAACCTGTTGTATGTTGTATATTGTCTCGTTTTTTATTGCAATGTGGTCCCTCGTTATTAAAGCGTTGTTTGATTGTCTTTTTCAGTGGGTTGTGTATATTGTTAATGCTTTTTTTTGTGGTCCCCCATTGTTAAAGTCTTTTCTTACTTTATAGGTTAAAATATAATTGTTGTGTTGTACGTAATGGAAGGAAATTTTGAAGTTGTTTTTCACCATGGTGGGAAGTTCATAAATGAAGGAAAACTTAAGTACGAGGGGGAGAGTACAAGTTTATCCTTTTGACCCAGACATGTGGAGCTATTTCCTTGTAGTCAGTGTAGTAAAAGGTCTAGGTTATGATGGGTTTAAGGAGTTGTTGTACTGCGTTGGTGGTGGTTCTGTTTTGGAAAATAGGTTGGAACCTTTGGTGGATGACATAGGAGCCATGCACATGATTACCTTAGCCAGGCTTAATGGTGAGGTTCATCTATTTGTTGTTCACACTGTCTCTGAACCTGAGGTGATAAATATGTTAGAATATATTCCTCAAAATACAGATGAAGTAGAAGTTGAACCTGTAGGTATGGTTATGGGTGAAGGTGAAGAGGAAGTTGGGGGTATGGTTGTTGAACCTGTTTTAGAAGAAAGAATTGAGGCTGATGATGTTGTTGAAGGAGAAATTGAAACAGAGGTTGGTGAGGGTGAATGTGAACAACATACTGAAACACAAATTGAGGTGGCTGTTAATGAAGAAAGAGTTGAGGCTGATGATGTTGTTGAAGGAGAAATTCAAGCAGAATGTGAACAACACAGTGAAAGAGAATTTGAGGTGGCTGTTAATGAAAGTGAGAGAGGTGAGGATGATGATGTTGTTGAAGGAGAAATTGAAACACATGTTGGTGTGGGTGAGGTTGAAGAGGATGGTTGTGATGTTCGAAGCTGGACCAGTAGTGGTCATGATGATGGCAATGAGGAGGTTAATTACGACTGTATGGAAGGTCTGGTTGATGTTAATGTTGAGTGTGATTTAGAAGAGGAGGTAGGAGATAGAGTGGCAGATTGGTTTGGTAATGTTGAAGTTGATGTGCAATCTGATGATAGTGATGTGGATGATGGAATCAATAGTGATCATCATAGAGGTTTGTCCGATGATGAATGGAAATCTGATGAATTAGACAGTGGAGCAGAAAGTGAAGCAGAAGATGCGGAAGAGGAGGGTTATGGGAAGTTTGTAACCTTCTGCATGCCTAAGACAATGGTAGATTATAAATGGGATGTGGGAACTTATTTTGCTAAGAAGGAAGACTTTGTGGATGCCATTAAAACATATGCAATAGAAAATGGCAGAAATATTAAATATATTAAAAATGATAAGAAGAGAATGAGGGTAAAATGTACGGGTGCTAAAGGAGAGTGCCCCTGGATGGCATATTGTGCTTATATGGAAGCCATTCATACGTGGCAATTAAGGACTATTGTTGATGACCACAAATGTAGTAGAGAGCACAAATTAGGATTACTTAATGCAAAATGGCTGAGTAAAAGGTTGGAAAAAACTGTTAGAGAAAATCCACAAGTAAAGGGAAAGGAAATTCATGAGAAGATAAATCGAAAATGGAATGTGGGTGTATCTAGATGTATGGCTTATAGGGCAAAGGCCATTGCTTCAGAGAATGTTGATGGGTCTTTCAAAGACCAATATAGAAGGATTTATGATTATGCCACTGAGGTTTTAGCTCGTAATCCAGGATCCACAGTAAAAGTCAAAGTTCAAGAGAATGTGGATGGAATCAGTTTTATGAGGTTTTATACATGTCTAAAGGCCTGCAAGGATAGTTTTGTGTCCTGCAGGCCAATAATTGGGTTGGATGGTACTTTTCTGAAAGGAAAGTATGGTGGTGAAATGTTAACTGCTGTTGGTAGAGACGCAAATGATCAAATGTTACCTGTTGCGTATACCGTGGTCGAAGTAGAGAACAAGGATACTTGGAAATGGTTCCTTGAACTTCTGGTTGAAGATGTCGGTGGGGAGGAAGTCAGTTCATCATTTACATTCATGTCGGACCAGCAAAAGGTAATGCACATGATTATGTTAATTATCTTTGAGGTTGAAATCATATCTCTAACAACACTGTCATAATTTGATTCAACAGGGACTACTACAAGCTGTACAAGAAGTCGTGCCTGGAGTTGATCAACGTTTCTGTGTTAGGCACTTATACGCTAATTTTAGGAAGAAATTCCCTGGAAAACAACTCAAGCGTTTGATGTGGAAGGCAGCTACAGCAACCCATCCACAAGCATGGGAAGCAGAAATGAGAAATATTAAACAGCTTAACGATGAGGCTTTCAAATACTTGTTAAAAATCCCTCCCAGGTTTGTATTTAAATTTCTATTCTCAAATATTCACAGTAACATTGATGAACATATATATGTTGTAGGTACTGGTCAAGATCAAGATTCAGCAGCAAGGCTCAGTGTGATACTTTGGTTAACAACTTGTCGGAGGCTTTCAATAGTGTAATGCTGCATACAAGGTCTAAGCCAATCGTAACCATGATGGAGGAAATCCGGCTTTACTTGATGAAGAGATGGGCAACTAACAGGACAAAAAGTCAATCACTTTCTGGGAACATTTGTCCAAAAATCAAGAGTAGACTACAGAAGGAGTCTCAGTTAACTAAATATTGGATACCGTGGTAAGAATGAGGTTTGTTCACTTATGATTTCTTTTTAAATGTGGTAGTGGTTTATGATTATAATGTGTTTCTTATGTGGATTTGACAGCTGGTCAGGAAACAAGATTTTTGAAGTTCGACATGTGTCCCAAGCTGGTGACAAATTTGTAGTCAATTTAGATGAAAATTTGTGTACATGCAGGAAGTGGGAAATCACTGCCATACCATGTTGCCACTCGTTAGCTGCTATGAAAGGGTGGTTTCAAGAAAAGATGTGGCATTTGTAAGGAACTCGGCCACAACAGGACTTCTTGCACCAAAGCACAACAAACACAACAAAGTAACCCATCAACTCAACCAAACATCCCATCATCAAATGAAGAAGAAGCTGCAGTTTAAGGGGATAAATGAACAACTTTAATGTATTTTTTAATGTCTCTTTGTATTAGACAGTACTTTGGTGCTCTTTTTGTATTACACAGCAACTTGGTGTTGTTTTTGTATTAGACAGTACTTTGGTTATCTTTTTCTATTACACAGCTGATAATGCTAATTTTGATGTTAAATCCTCTTTTTTGTCTTCTTTTGTAAATAAGTATGATGTCTTCTTTTGTAAATAACTCGTCGCCCACCGATAAGAGGACGCTCGTCCACTGTGGATGCTCGAGAGGACGCTGCCCAAGCGATAAGAGCACGCTCGTCCACTGTGGATGCTTGAGACGACGCTGGCCAAGCGATAAGAGGACGCTCGTCCACTATTGACGCTGGAGAGGACGCTGGTCAAGCGATCAGAGGACGCTCGTCCACTGTCAATGCTCGAGACGACGCTGGCCAAGCGATAAGAGGACGCTCGTCCACTGTCGATGCTCGACACGACGCTGGCCAAGCGATAAGAGCACGCTCGTCCACTGTTGACGCTCGAGAGGACGCTGGCCAAGCGATCAGAGGACGCTCGTCCACTGTCAATGCTCGAGACGACGCTGGCCAAGCGATAAGAGGACGCTTGTCCACTGTGGATGCTCGACACGACGCTGGCCAAGCGATAAGAGGACGCTCGTCCACTGTGGATGCTCGAGAGGACGCTGCCCAAGCGATAAGAGCACGCTCGTCCACTGTGGATGCTCGAGACGACGCTGGCCAAGCGATAAGAGCACGCTCGTCCACTGTTGACGCTCGAGAGGACGCTGGCCAAGCGATCAGAGGACGCTCGTCCACTGTCGATGCTCGAGACGACGCTGGCCAAGCGATAAGAGCACGCTCGTCCACTGTTGACGCTCGAGACGACGCTGGCCAAGTGATAAGAGCACGCTCGTCCACTGTGGACGCTCGTCCACTGTGGACGCTCGTCCACTATGGACGCATTAGAGAACTCTCGCTCAGCGACAAAAAAGACGCTCGTCCACAGACGACGTTCGGTTCACGGTCGGCCAACGACAATAGGACGCTCGTCCACAAAGGAGGTGTATGATAGAAATATATACACTCATAAAACAGTGACCCTGAGCAATGCAGATTTATTTAGACTCATAAAAACACCTCAGATATGCAGAATTTTTCACTAGTAAGAAGTCTGACTTTCATTGAAATGGAAGAAAAGTACAACACGGTTACAACCCATCAGCCCATTCTCATCAACATTGATACGCAAATGGTATTTATTACACATAAAAGAAAAACCAAAAATATCAACACCTTCATCCAGTTCTGAACAACCAACAAAGATTTCTCAACCCTAACTAAAATTTTCCTATTACTATCCATTTCTTCACTGTGCACCGAACTTTCTTTGTCTCCTTCACACTTTAAGCATTTGCCCCTTTCCTCTTCCACAACATCATTGAACCATTTGAAGTAGTTGCAACCACCCTCTTCAGCACCACTCTGTATAAACAACAATTGATTCTCAAAAACACTTCCACATAATACAAACATGAAATAAATCATACCTTATACTTCGAGCATCCCCAAAATTGCTTGCCACGATTCTTCAAAGTTTTAGCAGTTCTCAGTGCGCATCTCAGTCCACAGTGGCAAATCGGTGAACATAAATTACGATTTTCCTTCCGCCACACACTGCATGTCGACGAACAACAAGAATGCTCCTTCGACATCGTCTTCGAACAACTACGTTCTTAAATCCACCCCCCTGCGACGAACAACTAAGTTCTTAAACCCACCCACCTGCGACGAACAACTACGTTCTTAAACCCACCCACCTGCGACGAACAACTACGTTCTTAAACCCACCCACCTGCGACGAACAACTACGTTCTTAAACCCACCCACCTGCGTCGAACAACTGCGTTCTTAAACCCACCCACCTGCGTCAACCGATTTGGGGATTTCTGCAATTTAGGGATTTTTCCTTCTCCTAAAACACTCACTGATTGTGTTCAAAATCAAAACGTTGTGTTTTGATTTACCATAAAGCACTCGCTGATTGTGTAAAAAACTCACCATTAAGCCAGGTCAATGCCACGTCAGTAACATTTCATGATCTCAGCATCCCAGTCATCAATTTTTTTAACGCCGTCCATTCAACTTAACGGGAAGGACTCGATTGATATGAATTTTCAAAATTAGGGACCATTTTGATACACTTTAAAATACGAGGACCCAATTGAGACTTTCGTACATAAATAGGGATGTACTAAAGGATTAAACCTTAAAAGTACTCCCGGGTGCGAGTGCGATCGAGTTTCATATTTGACAATAAGAACATTTCTGTCCATAGAATTCCCTAGAGTTCATCGCTCACATTGATGATTGAAACCTTTATTAAATATCATATAAAACTGAGGATTTTTAATTAAATTTTTAAGCATTTAAAATACTTTTTTATTTTTATCTAATTGATTTTTTATTTTATTATATTATTAATTGAATGATGTAAATTTTATTTTTGTTTTTCTAGTTCTCTAAATCATCTATCAATCCGTCTAATTCATTTTTCTTTTAATCTCACTGAAAAAAAGAATAATGTTATCATTTTATCAATAAAAAATAAAATAGAAATTAGTAAAATAAAAATAAAAAATATTTTAAATATTTAATAAAACAAAAATTTCTAATAAAAACTCAATTAAAGCTACGTAAAGTTAGAAAACAATTAAAATTTAATTAAGTGGTCATTTGAATTACTTTCTAAATTTAATATCCACAATACGTATACTCTTAAGTTCGATGTTATATATAATTAGTTCACAATCATGTCTTTTGCTAGTATTTTATAAAACGATTTTAGTTATATTTGAAAAAAAAAATCATTTAGATGAGCAATTTTATAACAATATAATTACATTCTTAAAAGTTAATCACATCATGCATTCAAGGTCTTATCCGCTTTGAAGTGTTGACTGCTTTTATTATTTATACACATATTATCTCTTTACACTTTTTTTGAAATGACATTTGTGGTTTCCAAAACGTTTGTTTTTTCTTTGAAAAATACCATATTAATAAAAAGAGTCAAATATGTTTTACTTTCTAATTGACAGAAAATAGGAATCTAATAATTTTTATGCAATTTAATCATTAGCTTATTAAAAAATAATAAAAATAATTATTCTAATTTAATTCTATTATATTTTCTATGTAATAAATAATATTTCAAATTTGTGTTTGAAACATAAATTCAAACTCAAGTGTTAGTTTGAGATGTATTTAACACTTCAAAAATTTAAAAAATAATTGCACAAAAAAGGGAAAATTAGCCTGTTTGCAAAGAACTGAAGACATTTAACAAATTCAAAAGGAGTTAAGACAGCTTGAGTGTTTTGTTATTTATACACTCATTCTCTTTTTACTCTATTTTTTTTCTTGGAAACAATCTCATATTTGTAAAAAGAGTTAAATATAGCTTTAGTTTCATATTAGACTGGACAGTCCAAATCATCAGACAGGTAACAAGAACAATCATAGTTATCATTCTGAGACTGGATGGCTGCGACCTACAGACCAAATGATAAGTTTTCACAACGGTTAGATCTAACACCGATTGACTAAAAAAAAAAAGTATGATTATTATTAAGTGGATCATAATTAAGCCGTCCTTATATCCAAAGTTTAAAAATTAAAGAGATATTTAACTCTTATAAAAATCATATGATAAATAATTTGTGAAGATAAAATTGGACATAGGTAATTGCGACCTATTAAAATAGATTTTAACTTAAATATAGTCTTAGTGCTTAAAATATAGTTATATTTTGTTTTTGGTTTCTATTCCTTTTTAACTTTTGATGTCTGTAATTTTTTTGTTACAGTCTTCGTAGAATAACTGTTGTTGTCTTTTTAGTACTTTTATTATTCATTGGCCTCGTTGAAAATTATTTAGTAATCACTGAAAAAGTAATATGTATATTACAAAAAAAAAACAAAAACTATTTAGAGAGATTAATGTGTAAGGATGATTATATTTTACAAATCACACCAAGACAACAAGGTTAAAGATACTTGCTGCCTTTATTATTTTTGATCAATTCTTTTTTTTTTCACTTTTTCACTTTTTCAAAAGCAAAAAAGTGACCTGAATAAAGAAAGATGTTTTATGGTTATTACTCTTTCAAAATCTAAAGTAGCCGACTATATGAAACATATTTGACCAGCGAAAATGGAATTTTGGTAACTGGTCTAATTCATACTAAAGTTTGTTTCTTTTATTTTTTGTTTGGATCTTGGTAAGTGGTCTAATTCATACTAAAGTTTGTTTTCTTTTTTATGTGTTTTGGATCTTTGGTAAAGGGAGATGTTATTGATGTAGTGATGAACAGTTAATGGATCAGTTGGACTATTGTTAGTTCATTGAAAGAATCGGAAGAAACTTAACAGGCGTGTTACAAGTGACTGATTAGGGGATGTTTAGACTTTTTTTTTATGTGTGAAATATTTGATGGTTAGATTGTTTAAGGATTGAGAAAATAATTTAAGAGTAGTAATGATTACAATGATGATGACACTCAATATTTTTATTTATGAAAATGTTAATTATAAATAAAATTTTTATTAATCAAGTATTATTTCATAAGAACTATTATTTCTCTAAATATTTTTCTAAACTTTTTTAAGTTTTTTTTTTTATTTCCGACTATGTACTTCTTCTATTTAAAGATCAAAATACATTATAGGACTCTTGACAGTAACATCTATTAGTATTATAGAGTTTATTTTACTTTCACATCGTTTAGTATTGTGAGTTTATTTAATTAGGGTTTCCAAAATATTGTTACTGGTTAGGGTTTCTAAAATTGTTGCTACTTATTGAGGTTACCCAAACCTTAGCTACTTTAGGGTTTCCAAAATTGTTGGTTTTTTTTTCTTTTGGTATTGTTGAAATTATTTTATTATCATCAAAATGTTTTAACAATAAAATACACAATTAAATAATTTGAAATTAAAAATAAATATTGTTATATAAAATAAATTTTAAACATTATTCAATACAATTAACTGTTCAACATATTGTTCAATAGTAAAAATTAAAAAAAAAACATGTTCAATAAATATCATTAATTTTTTCTTCTTCATTGTCTTCATCATTTATGCTTTCTTGATTAGATACCTTTAATATAAAATAATAGTTAGTTAATAATATATTAAAAAAATATTTCATAAATTTAACTATTATTATCGATAATAGTTGAAAAATGGCAAACTATGAAAGTAATTGGCAATATATTGAATTCTATCATCTACAATGCATATATCTTGAATTTAGTCAAAATATCTTTTTTGACTAACCTATAAATCCACCTATCCTCTTCAAAATCAAACATGGACCTTGACCCTTTTCTAACATAGTCTTTCCCATCATTTTCTTTTTGTTTTTGTTCTTGGAGAATATACTGAAAAGACACTAGTGCTGTTAAGGAAAACGACAACGGTTATTTTCATTCATAGGCAGTGGTTTCTGAACCGAGACATATACAGACGAGGAAAAAAGTCTAGCCTTTTATGCTCGATTCATAACCGAGGTTAAAAAGGGTAGGATTTTTCTTCAGTTCAAAAGTAACCGAAGCAGTAGAGTTTTTGTTTTTTGTTTTTTTTTTCGAATGACTTTAGGCCTCGGTTCCTTTTGAATCGACGCAATATGACAACCTCTACTGCCTCGGTTGGGACCATAACCGAGGCAGTAGAGTGTTTTTCTATTTTTCTTTTTCGCCAAACTTTCTGCCTCGGTTCTGACCTTAATCGATGCCATAGGGGGGCTTTCTACCTTGATTATGGTGACAATCGAGGCGTATTCCCTTGTTTTTTAAGAACAGGTCTGTTTCTGCAACATTCCCAACTGCAAAAACAGACCTGCATATAATTTTACTATCAGAACAATACAGAACAATCAAGGAACATATATTTTCAATAAAAAATATGTTGAAACATAAAAGCATTCAATGTAATCATAAATAAACTTTGAAGCATAAATCAATCAAATGTACAAAGTTAAACTAATAATAATGTACAAAAGCATAAAATGACTTAAAAGCATAAACTTAGAACTTACTATATCCTAATATCTGCTACATTCTATTATATAGTAGTTATTACATATTTAACCCGTGCTTTCCTCACGAGTTTAAGTGACTTCTCTGAAATTGGAGTAGTCGTATTGAATTCTACATAAAATACAATGATTTCAATTAGTAAATATGAAATCTAAACTATAGAGAAAATAAAATTCAAATCTAAATATTACTGTTTCCCATCCACTAGTGTAATGTGCATGAATAGTGGTCATCATTCAATACATCACATAGTAACCACACTCATATGACCTTATTTGTCTATTACAGTACAATATATCATCATTGTTCAGATTGTTGATAGGGGGAGCACATGATTAGCTAAACCCACAATCTCAATGATTTCTTTGTTTTTTATGATGACAACACATGGTTAATGAAAACACATTTGTATGTACTATGTTACATGTTACACATGCTTTTATGCTTACTGCGTTATATTTGTATAAGCATAACTGTGAACATATTGTGTTGATTATTGAATACTACTGTATTAGAAATGTGTTTTAATTTGTGTATGTATAATATGAGTTTTCGGACATGAAAAATCACAAGCACCTAGCTTCAGCTATTTGAACTTTAAAGTGTGGCAAAACTATCAATTTTAAGTTGATTACATTATTGGTTAAATCCATTAAAACTCGTATGTTTGCACAAATATTTTTCAAGTGTGTTGTGATATATTTTGAGAAGAAAAGTTTTCAAATATATGCTAAGTGTCTCTACTTAATCGATTGCATGCATTCTGTATTCGAGTAAGTCTATTATTGTTATGAAAACTATTTAAATGCTTGACTTAACTATCACAATGGTCATATTTTTAAATATGTTGACCAAACATTTATTACAAATTGATTACATTAATTGCGCTTTCAATTAATACACTTGACTATTGTTAATCTGTTCTAACTGTGAAATGTAACCGACTACATTAATAACGTAATCGATTAAAACACGTCTGATTTGTCTTGTACTAGATATAGACGCATGATTTGATTTCTGTAAGAAGAATTGATCTTGAAACTTTAATATCCTTTTCAGTGTGTTCCGTGAGATTTTACAAAAGAGAGAAAAGCTCCAAGAATCAAGAATTACCGTGGTGATAAAGTCTTGAGGATTTCTTGTGAAGCAAGTGACTAAGAAGAAAAGACTGATCATTCTCACAAGAAGATGCTTTCTACGTGATTAGGAAAAGCTTTGGCAAACGCTGAGTGTTGCTGGTGTTCCCTATGGTGTATATAGGAAAAAGAACGTGGTTCTTGACTTTGAGGGGTATCTCAAACGGGTGGACAACAGAAGAGAATTGTTCTTGCTACTTGTTTGTCTTGTGTACTGCCTATGCTTATATTAGTGAGTTAGAGAGGTGATTTACATTTTAACGTGAGGTCGCTATAAAGCCTTGGTGTAAAAGCTCAGATCTATATAGTGCATTAGCTTCTATCTCGGGTTGAGTAGAAGGACACTGGATGTAGGCTTGGCCAAACCAGTATAAACCGCAGTGTTTTAATTTTCTCATCCCTTCTCTTTGCATTTAATTGATTATACTGTCATTGCATTCAAATATGCTTACTATTTCATTGCATACAAATTTACTTGAGATTCAAGAAAAATTTAAAGACTTCCTGTTTTGCGAAAAAGATTTTATGAATATCAGAGATACTATTAGAGTATTCTCCCATAATTATCAGAAAGTTATTTCTCCCAGCATTCTCCCCCTTTGTGCATTAGCAAAAAAGGTATGCCTTATGATAACGATATGCTGACAGACAGTTGTTCAAAGATGCATCAGTAAATCATATTAATCAAACAATGATGCTCTCCCTGTCAGAGATAATCACATGATACATATATAATCTCCCCCTAAAGTGTAGGCATGTGAAATTATCTAAAATCCTATGCAATGCTCCCCCTGCCATTATGCATGTATCATAATCAAAATCCAAATGCACAATGCAGTTTTCACAAAACATTTCATAGCTTGTATAATCATGTGACAGTATTGTATCAAATCAGAAATTGTGCAAACACATCAATGTAGCATATATACAATATAAATCAACAATTTCAATATTATCTCAAGTAATTTCAATCAAATATAACGCCAGAGATATATTGAAAATGAAACAATCAACAATATATTATCAAATCATAATAACCTAATTCCAAATCATGGAATTTATAACCCCTGTTAAAACAATAATCGATTGATCCACTGTTGTAATCAACTCCATTGCTTTCCATTTGCATTTTTATCTCCAGTAGTTAATCCATAAGCAATGTTCCTGCAAAACCTTTCAAGATCTTTCCAGATCAAGCATTTTAAAATTATTGTAATGCAAGAATTATTACAAATATAATCTGTGTGTGTAAATGTATGAGTACAATGATAAATAGTAAATTAATCAACTCCATACGCCACACAACCGATTTCAATCAGATATAAACATTACTCAACTTAAAACAAACTCTGATTTCATTGATATGAAATATGCTTACAATAAGATCATATCAAAACAGAATGGCATACAAAGCCATTTACAAAACAAGTACTAAAGCAAACAAACCATCAAACAAGAAAACTAAGATCAAACAAAAAAATACACCCAAACAATTAAGACAGACATTCCTTGTAACCCTATTCTGAGTAACATGTTTCCAAACTTCTCTTTGTTGTTGAGTCGTATCATATTTCCTTTCCCACTAATCAACCCTTTCATTTAGGCATCTAAATTCATCAACCACATATCTTTCAAAATTAGTTTCAGGAACAAAATTCCTCCTGTCATCATTCGTGGCACAGGTGCTTCCAGAACTATACACTAACTCTTCTTCTCCTTTAAAGCACAATCTTTCACTATGTGTCAGTCTACTGTTAGCCACATCAGCTGGTTTTTAACGGTGTTAATTTTGGAGGACTAAAATCAAAGTTTCCTTAAGGAGGAGGACTAAAATGTACATTATTTTGAAAGAGGGACAAAAACCAAAATCGCTTAATAGTATAGGGACTAAAAACATATTTAACCCATTTTAATATACATGTCTTAAATTTCATGAAAATGTGTCGTTGTGTTTTTCTTGATCTTTGGGTGCATTGTGATTTATAATCACTTTCATTTCGTGTAACCTTGAAGACCAATGCGAAATGCTCGAAAATTTTCGTGAAAGTTTAGATATGTTGTTTAAAATTTATATGTTTAATAAACTTAAAAAAGTGAATCTTCTTGAATTGGATACATCAAAGAAAAAAGTGTTGTGATTGACATATCTATCATGGAGATCAATATCATCAAATCTTTGTGGAAATTGAACATACCATAACTTCTTCCAAAGGTTGGGGTCCATTAAAAAGCACACACGCTCTCTTAATGCATCGCTATTATTGACGTAGTGATCACAAACTAAATTCAACATGAATGGTGCATTCGTAAGCACAACAGAAACTCAAACCCTTGGGGGATACACAATAGAAGAACAGAAGAATAGTAAAAAATCAATTTCTAATATTTCGGTCTATTAGAACTAAACAATACAATATCAAGTTTTTGTTCTTACCAAAGCGTCTGTGGCACTAGTTTTCTTATGGTGTGGATATCCCAGTCATTTTTAACGAGAAATATCCATAAGTTGTGGCAATTCCTTGCTTTCAACATCTATTGCCTCAGCACTTCCTAAATATACCTACAAAGTAACCAAGAGTCGTATTAATTGATGACAATTATTCCTGATAAAAATTGATACTAATTATTAATCAAACAAGCGTAGAAAATTTGATAGGGAGTGACCATATAATAGATTTCATCTTCAAACAACTCAATTTCAAGTAACGTTTCTCAAAAGTACATAAGTTGCATCTTAGGAACTAAGGTAAAAAGGTAAAACTTTTCAACAATAAATAAGTCCCATGTTTTGCCTTAAAATCTACTATCTAAGAAAGAATATGGAAGGAAGCATAGTTCAATGGCTACTGATAATGCATAAATGCAAGACATTTCTATTTTAGTTTTCTTTGTTCCCTAATTACAAGATAAAGAAAAGTACGTAAAAGAAAGAACTAAAAAGAGGATTTAATAGTCGAACATGAATCATTCCTGGATGATCATGGGTGTTGTTCCGTGGCCATGGAGTTCCATCCTACATCACCCACCATTTCTTAGGTTTCACTTTGATCCTTTGCCACCAAAGTATTAATTTTCACCTTAAACTCTTCATATTCCCTCTACAGTGGAGCAAACACACAAGTTTTACCACAAGCCTATGCGTGTTAACAATAGAAAAATAAAACCTAAAACAACTTGTTTAGCTCAAGTATAGCACACCTTCATGCACCTTCTTTCCTAGGAAACACCTTATCTTTTAAGTACTCGATTTTCTGAGAAGACTAAAACTTGAGAGCCCTTGGCTTAATGTTATACTTCTTAGAAAAGGGAACCCATCTTCTTGCAAACTCAATAGTTTCTGCCAAGGAATCAAACAAAAGCATGGATGCACCGTCATCTTAGACATAGCAGTTGACCTTGTCAACAGGGAAGTCAATAGAGAGTATGGAAAGGACAATGTTGGCTGTTATAATGGAAGGCTCCTTTAAAGGGTCCATAGTACTCCTAAAGAAATCAATTGGAGCTAGTTGTTTAGGTTGCCTTTCATGCTCAAACCTTAAGGCCCAACATTCCAACTAAGTCTCTCAAGTGATGGGGAAACACTTGGGTAACTGATCAAGAATCCATGACAATGCAAACCATATCTCACATATAACAAAGATTAATTGGTAAGACAAGTTCGTCTAGAGACACAAGACAGTCTAGCAACTCTTGTTTTGAAGTTTAACAAACAAATACTTAATGAAATATTTCATTGATTAAATGGTCTAAAGGATATGCTTGCTAAAAACAGTGTTGAATAACATAAGAAAATAATCTATGATAAGTATGTATAAGACGTTATATAGCTTACAAACAATGTTTGATGAAAATGTGCTTAACATTATACATAAATCGTCTAAAACAAAGTTTTATTAATCGTTGTACCTTTTTATTGTAAACAGAGTTACGTCAGATTCCCCACCAATTTGTGTAAAAACTTCTTCGTCCTTGTCCTTGTAGCATACTTGCATCAAACTTCTGTCAAGCAAGTCTTGCAGAATATCTTCGAATTCAACACACTCCTCAATAGAGTGCCCATCATCTGGATGGAGCGCACACGTTATACCCACATCATACTCACCTTTTAAAAGGCCAACTTTTATCAACGCCTTAAAAAGAAACTTTCTAGAACTTCAGATTTCACTCGCGTCTCTTATCAACTCATGTTTTTTATCCTCGATGGCATTTGTCGAGGCACTCCCATGCCTAAATAGTGGATTATCCTCGATCCTAGGTTTATCTACTTGAAACTTTAGCCACCTAGAGTCGATTAGAGCCTGCACTTTATATTTAAAAGTCAAACACCTCTTAGTTGAGTGACCAATGCCTCCCCCATGATAACTACATTTGGCATCTACATCATAACCCCTAGGGTACGGAGGCTGCATAGGCTTCATCGGATAGATAACAACCAAACCCCTTTTGACGAGGTGGGGTAACAATTATGTGTAGGTTGTAGGGATAGGGGTGAAATTAACAAAATGGTTCCTTCTTGGATAAGTGTTTTGACCCGCATTCAGATTTGGACCCGTATTTGCCCCAACCCTCCAAGTATCAGTTGGGGGCAACTGTGGTTGATAATACCCTTGTTGTTGTTAAGGCTTGGTTTGATGAGCAAATGTCGCATTAGCTGCATAAGGGGGTTGACCCAAGTATGGTCGATAACTATGAGTGGGAGCTAGACCTCTCCACACAGGCATTGTCGATGCTGCATGCACATCCCCTTCCTTCTTCTTTCTTGAATTGAAACTGGGTTTTTTGTAATTTGCAGTCGCTTTTCCCATCTTTAACCCCAATTTCTATCCTTTCGCCTATTATAATGATATCGACAAAATTGGCAGACACATTCCCGACCATGTGCTCATAAAATGGTGGCTGGAGAGTGTTTAGAAACATTGCCACCACCTCCCTGTCATACAAAGGCGGCTCAACTTGCACAGCTAACTCCCTTTGTCGTTAGGCATATTCCTTAAAAGTTTCATTGTTCTTCTTTGCCATATTTTGCAGTTGCAGTCAGTCCAGTGCGACATGCGTGTTGTATATATACTGCTTCACGAAGGCGTCATCCAGGTTTGCCCAGCAATGGATTCGAGATGGCTCAATGTGGGTATACTAGTTCAACGCTACCCGAGCCAAACTGTCTCGCAAAACATGGATGAGTAGCTTGCCATCGTAAGCGTATGCAGCCATCTTTCGTCAATACATGGTCAGATGGCTTTTTGGGCAGGTATTACCTTTGTACTTCTCAAACTCCGGCGCTTTAAACTTATGCGGTATCTTCACCCCAAGAACCAAGCTCAGCCTTGCAACATCTCTAAACCTATAGCTTTCAACCCCTTCAATGACCTTCAATCTCTCCTCTAGAATCTCCAGCCTATTTTTAGATCCATCGACGCTACTAATTACCCCATGCAACATGGTGTGCGGTATGACCTTGGCTGAAGAGTCCTCTCTAGTAATCATGTGGGGCGTTATAGTTACTTGCGTTCCTTCAATTGTGTTTGTCTCATTCATCCTTGTATTCGCCATGGGAGCCGACACTGAACCAGGTCATTGAGTGTCAATCAGCAGTACATTAACAGTTGTGGGAAAGGAGAATGTAGCATGCTCTGCTTCTGAGTAATCTCCTATAGGAGGAGTGTAAGCCTGGAGGTAAACCATACATCGGGAAAGGACTCGATTGGCTTACAGCGTTGAACATCGGGGGATAAAAGTGGGCATTCCCCTCAACTCGTGCAGATGAAGACTCCCTAGTAGTCTTTAGGGATTTGAGGGCTGCCAAGATCTGGCCGACCTGGTCTTTCAACTGGCTAACATTAGCTTTGATGGATTCATGAGACTCCTCCCAACTTTCCATGACTCTTGAATTGGCCTGAGTCCTATTGGGATGTCGTGGAAAATTGGTCGTTGTTTCCCTCACTTGTACTGTTTTATTATTTTAATCAAATTAAATTATATGAGAATGAGATATGCTAAACAAAAGAAAACATGATGCATGCTAGTGACAAGTGGAAATCATAGGATCACGATAATATTACCGATGGAAATTAACACAAGTCGGTACCAAACGAACATCCCCCATCTTTCATTTAAAGAAAACTCAGTTCAATGCATTGCCTAAAGGCACAAAATACAAGGATCTCATTTATACATCACTCCTGAGCTCGAGTGATGAAGGATTTCATTTCGCCTACCAACCATTTACAATGATTAATAAAAAGTTTGATCTCTTCTGGTGGGCTACAAAAGTGAGTACTTGCTTCGGTGTCCAACACCATTTTTTGTGATGTCTCCAATTCCTCTGTTTGCCAACATAGCTAATTGGGAGAAGCTTTCCTTCCAATGCTTCACAGCCTTTTCTTGCTCCATGATGTGATCTTCCATTCGCTTCACCAAGGCCTGATGCCTTTCTTCAAACTCCATCGACTTCCATCGCTTCTCTTACTCCTCAATATAATCCTCCATTTGTTTTATCATGGCTCGATGCCCTTCTTCTGCTTCTGCTAGCCGCCAATGCTCTTGGTTCATATCTGCCTCAAACGACGTGGCCATTTCTTTCATCTGATGCCCCGCTTTCTCTACCTAAACATGTGCTTCTCTTAGTCTTTTCAGGGCTTCTCACTTATCTCTTTTGGCTTCTTCGTAGAGGTGTTGCCACTATTTTCCCTCTTCCAACGCCGCATTCTTCTCCTTCACTCTCATGGCTAGCAATTTGTTTGTGACCGCAAGATCTTGCTTCAATCGGAATGTATAATCTCTTTTGGCCTTCTAGCTTCTAAAAATTTCTTCATAGGCCCGTGTTTTTTCCTCTTTAGCATTCCTTATGTCAATAAAATCATTGCGCGCAATTTTGTAATTCCTTTCTCAACCTAACATTCTTCTCTCTCAATTTTTCCATCTCCACTTTCAACTCCTTCATCTCTTCACTCTCTAGGTCTTAGGCTGGCCCTTCATTAGCCGGCTGATCACTGATTAGCTTGAAAGGCAGTTTGACTTCCTTTACCCTTTCCAGGATCCATGTATGATAACTAACTTTGTCGTCCACCACTCCCAACCTCAGATCCTTTTCTGCTCGCATAACGTTTTCCCAAGCACTTCTAACTTTCCTCAACGTTTTAGTGAAGTGCCCGTCCTCATAATAGATGAACAATGTTGTGAGATAGCCAGTGAAGGTGCCCTTTTCATGGGATGTCCGAATTGCCTTTGAACCAAAACAGGGTTATAATTGATGCAATATCGGGTACCTATGAGGAGTACATTGGGAAAGCTGCCACAATGATGGATAGAGGGTTTAATCCGAAGCCAAGGAAGACACCACTTAACTTTTCCTCCATTCAAACCAGCAAAGAATTGGGCCCACTCATTTCCTCCTTTGTCTTCGACGGACACCTGACATCAACCGCCCCTTACATACTCACATAGTCATCCATGCATACAGCGCCGACAAACAATAAAGAATTTTCTTCCCTTTTCTTTCATGGCAAAAACTCATGGTCCCATAAACATCTACGAGGACTTCTGTTACCGGATTCTCTGATCTTGTCTTTTTTGCCACGAAGATATCTATTGCGGTATAATCCACAAAGTCCTCTACTTTGGGAAACAAAACAACGCCATACACGGCAAGGGCTAAAATGTCCGTGAAAGTCTCTCACTCTTCCCTATCAACTAGATGATGCAAGTACTGCTCCAAATATCCTTGTGTCAGTCCACACACTTGATTCCTCATTACCAACCTGTTTTCAAGTTCTTTGGGATGTACTTTCATTATGGTGACAATGGTAGGGTAGAGGCGTGATGCTCCAAGTGCTGATACGGAGTGGTACCCTCTACTGGCAATCCCAGGATGTGCTCAAACTATTCTATAGTTGGCGCCAGCTGAAAGTCTTGAAAGGTGAAGCATCTTAGCGGAGAGTCGTAATACTATGCAAGAGCAGTGATAGCAGGCAATTATACTTCCACCTCCATTAGACTCAACAGATTTGCATACTTCTTCTTGAGGTTTCTCTCTTTATGGTCTTTAGCCTTTTGCCTAAGCTTATCAGCCTTTTCAAGTTTCAACCATGAGTCCTCAGGCGAGGTTTCTTTCTTAACACGACAGAATCGGTTTGTTGTGTAGCACCAGATCTTGCATCAACTTCCATCTTGTACGAGATCAAGTGAATAGTTGTGATTTCCCCTAAAACTAGCATGTTACCAAATGATGAATGAACATGATGCATGAAAATATAGCAAAGTAAAACAACATGACTAACAAAAAAAATGCATGCATGGTATGAGAATGCAAAGTCATTATTTTCGAAAAAGAACAAATAGTGTGAGAGTTACAGGAATATACATTTCTCCCTTTGTGCCCTAATAGAGGTTCAATGCTTTGAATTCAAGGTCAAGTATATGCAATGTCACAAGGATGGTTCCTTACCCCTAAAGATCAATGGTCACTAGAGCTATGACCCCCTTCATAGCATCTCCACAATAGTCGAGTAATCAACTAGGTGTGGAACACAAATGAAGAGAACAAACTCTAATTGGGGTTCTCACGATAGCCAAACAGGAAGTATGTCCCAAGTGACATTGCTACACAACCCCTCTAATTCTAAGTTGCAGTCAGACCCAGGCATAGGGTCCCACTCATGATATGCATAATGTGTGTGTGTGAAGGGAGAATGCAATGCTTCTTAGCTCTCACCTGCAAAACAACCAGAAAATTTCCCAGGCAGATATAAACATGTTGTCTACCCTAGGTTTCAATATAGAACAATCCAAACAACGCACATGCAATTATTCCAAATATCAAACATAGATAAAGAAAAAGGGAAGGAAAACATAAAGCAAAACCACATCGAAATTGCGCATTTAATTAAATGGCTTGACTCTCTAATCATCCCTAGTGGAGTCGCCATCTGTCGCAACTGGAATCGTGACGAGACGACGATCGAAAAAAAAATGGGTTTTGAAAAAGAGATTTTGGAGTCGCAACCATAGTTTATTCTGGAAAACTATGGAAAAACCATAAAATGATAAGGCATGGTCTGCAAAAATCGGATTAGGGTTCGGGAGTCGGTTACGCGTAGGAAAGGTATTAGCACCCTATAGGGCCTGCCCGAAGGCAGTACCTTTAACTATATATGCGAATATGATGTAGTTTTCAAAATGTTTAACTATCCCCTAAAATAAAACTCTAAAGAAACAAAACATATTTTTTAGTTTTTTTGGGCCTGACAAGGATTGACCTTGCTCCTACGTATTCTCATTCAGAATGAGAAATCAGGGTTACGTAGTTCTGGCTGAGAGATTGTTTGTTGTTTGAAAAAGCAGATGTTTTTAATTTTTGAAGATTTTATGTTTTTTAATATTTTTAAGAAAAAGAAGGTAATGAGTACTAGGCCGACCCAGACGGTTACACGAACACTCATACCATTATTTAAATTTTTAATATTGAGGATATTAAGTACTAGGCTGATGCGGACGATCGCACGAGCACCCATATCCTCATTTAATTATTTAAATAAGAGAGAAAGGTATTGAACACTAGGACAATGCGGACGATCACACGAGTGTTCAACCTTTAAAACATATTTTGTTATTTTTATTAAAAGAAAGAGAAAAGATTTTTAGCACAAGGATGACGCGAGCGGTCACACATGTGCTTAACCTTTAAAACATATTTTTTGTGATTTTTATTTAAGAAAGAAGAAAAGGTTTCTAGCACAAGGATGACACAAGAGGTCACACGTGTGCTTAACCTTTAAAACATATTTTTAGCACACGTGTGATCGCTCGCTTTATCCTTGTGCTAGAAACATATATATATATATATATATATATATATATATATTATGTATTGTTATATATATATTGTTTAAAATAGGTAGATATTTAAAATAAAAAAACAAATGAAATAAGATAAATAGGAAACAAAGCAAATGAAATAAAATAGTAAATAAACAAATAAAATAAAAAAATATGGGGTTGCCTAAATGAGAAAAAAAGGGGTCCAAACCAATTTTCCTTTTATAAACAGACTGGACCTAAACCCAAGCTGAAATGGGGTGTGGAAGTGAGAACAAGGGTGTCTAAACCAAGTTTATTTCTAATAAATAGACGAGGCCTAACCCAAGCGGAAAGGGGTGTGAAAAGGAAAACAGGGGGTTGCGGGGAAGAACAAAAGGCTCGAGGCCCAACTGAAAGAAAATGCGCAGGGGTGCGAACAAGAGTGCAGTGCGTCCGGAAGAAGAGTCAGGCCACTAGCTAGGCCCAAAACTCCTTCTAACCTAGAAATCTGTAGGGGTTCAACCAACTTCAACTCATTCCACCATTCACAGTCAACACATCAGAGACCCAGGGTCTCTTTCTCTGATCGAACTAGCCTAGGGCTGGGCTTGCCTTGAACACATGCGCCACTACTTCTTTCGGTGGCGACACCAAGCGCCACCAAAACTATTGTTGGTCGCGGCGCCACCGCCTTCTCTCTCTTGTCTCCCTTCGAAAACAGCAACCTAGGGAGGGATTTGCCTCTGCCGCACATGCACCACCACTTCTCCAAACCGACCATTGTGAACCACCGTCTATGACGTTGCCAATAACGACACGCGCCGCCGGAGCCATCGTCAACCAAGGCACTAGTTTGTCCCCCCCTTTTCTTTCTGCGTGGCGACAACTGTCTACCGAGCCAATGTCACCACTCCTGGGACGCGTTATCCCCGACACCAACGAGGTCTGCTGCCATCGGTGCAGGAGTGGTCCCCTTTGCCGCAGCCCAATCCATTGAGAATCGCACAAAGACTCTTCTCTTTTCCCCTTGTGCACTACTACCCTAATCTAGTGTTCTACAATGTGATGGTGAGCCTGAAGGTGGTTATGTGTGCCTTCTCTTAGATTGGACAAGAATGAATGAAAGTGGAGATTGATGTTGAATGGTTGAAGGCGATGGTGGATGACACAGTGGCGAATTCTCGCTTTGGTTCAATGAAGGTAAAGTACGAGCTTGTGTGTGGGTGCTGGAAATTGGTAATTGTTCTTGGTTATTAGTGCTTATCTCGGTGGCTTTGTGCAATGCAGGTTGATGATGATGGTGTTATGCGTGAGTTGGGATGGAGGTTCTAATGGGTGAATGGAGTGGTTCCGATGAAGATGACGATATTGGCTTTATTTTTTTTTTCTGTTGTGATTGTGGGTGAGGATTATGAGAAATTAATTTATGACTTGCTGGAATTTATTTAGCAGGGGGAATGTAGGATGATGACATTCAGTAAGAATGTAGGTTATACTATAGGAGACGATGGTGAAGGTTCATACACAGTATTATTAAGCATAAAAATGCAACAGTAAGTATAAAATCTCCAATGCTTATTCCATTATACATGATAGTATGAATCGGTGAAGGAGTTGCTTACCTGTTCGAGTTCCTGTGTTATTGCTTGGTGTCTCCAGCGACAGCTGCAAGGAGTGGAGTTGGTGCCGACAGTGATGATGCCCAGAGACCTCGCCTCCAGCTTCTAATGAAGCAAAGTTTTTTTTTATGATGACCTATCAAAAAATATCTCCCCCTCTCCTAATCCTTCTTCTCTGCTTTTTGTGTTGATGCCCTGACCAAATCTCCAAATCCTTACTTGTAGAAATCGTTTTCTGCTCCCTCCGCTCCAACATACGCGTTGTCCTTCCGTCGACAAAAAAATTTCTTTCTTTTTTTTTCACTAAAGACAAAATGGAACGTTCCTAACCTTTTTCCTTTTATTTTTTATGTTAATTACATTTAAAAACTAAAAATAAAAATAAGAAGTAAAAGCAAAGATTAAAAGTGGAAATTATGAAAGGAAAAGTAAAATAAAATAAAAAATAGAATACTAAAAAGAAAATAAGAATAAAGTAAAAGAAAAGAAATTAACAATATAAATGAAAATGAGTAAATAATAAAACATAAGACAGTAGAATACGATAAAGCCAAAAACCATTCCGGACGAAATTTGGTATTGACAGTAATGTATTTGGGAAAACATCCAAGAAGTCATTTGCAGAGCACTTGGAAGAAAAAAAATCAATATTCTTTAATCTTCCATATTAGTTAAAGTTAAAGGTTAGACATTATACATATGTAATCCATATAAAGAAGAATGTGTATATGTAATCCATATATAGAAGAATGTGTGTGATAAGTTAATTGGTACACTAGTTAACATTATGGAAAAGACAAAATATGAAATAAATATTGTTTGGTTGAAATGAAAATATGAGAAAACTTGGTATCAAGAAGGGAGGTTAGAAAATATTATGGATGTAATCGAAGTTAAATATCTTTAAAATTAAATAATATTTTTAAGGTTTAATTGGTTCGGAGGTCCTTATATTTATGGGTTCGTTTCAATTGGGTCCTCCAATTTTGAAAGTGATCAATTTGGTCCCTAATTTAACAAAATTGAGTCAATAATACCCTTTCCGTTAAATGTAATGGACGGCGTTAACTTTTTAAACATGTGGCATGTTGAGGCATCCTTTTATTTGCAGGTTGCACAGTTTTATTTGAAGGATGCTTCAACATACCACATGTTTAAAAAGTTAATGTCATCCATTGCATTTAACGGAAAGGGTATTATTGACTCAATTTTGTTAAATTAGGAACCAAATTGATCACTTTCAAAATTTGAGGACCCAATTGAAACGAACCCACAAATATAGGGACCTCCGAACCTATTAAACCTATTTTTAAATTAGAAAAAGTTTAAACTTCGATTCACATGTGAATCGAAACAAAATCCACATTTTTTTATTATTTGTTTATGATTTTATGTTTTGGTTGAGAGAACCGAAACATAATCAAAATCTTTATATTTCGATTAATAACTGAAGTAAAAAATCTATTTATTTTTTTACCTGGTTTAAATATGTTTTATTTGTAAAACCAAAACTTAATATTCAAAATAAGTTTTTTTACCTGGTTTAAATATGTTTTATTTGTAAAACCAAAACTTAATATTCAAAATAAGCACACGTGCACTAGTGAGTTAAAATATGATAAAATATTATATAAAAAGACTAACTTTTTGTGAAAAAACTGCTAATAATTTTTTATTTGTTTTGCAGCATCAACCAACCTTTAAATATTCGTTACCATAAACAGGTCTTGACTTATGTAACTCTGACGGTTTATTTAATTGTCAAAAATTTAGTAATGATTTTTAACTTCTAAAATCTATAATTTTAACCTTTATAAATATAAAATATTTTTTTGAAACCTATACTAACGTAGATCGAAAATTAAGCAATCACATAAAATTTGAAAATAAAACAAGTAGAAACACTTCAAACTCTAGTCTACAAGTAAAGATATTAAAGATGCATTTATAGTCTTTAACACCGGTGACACAGATGTTGTATTGTAAGTTTAATTCTACTTAGACATTTATAATATAAAAGAGTGTGGTAATTCTTTTCCACATGGCCATCAACTACCGTTTCTTTTTTTAGAATGTTTCAGAGGCTAGTCCAGTAAACTCCTCACACACTGCATGATGGTCTTTTTCATTGCTAGTGGTACCTTCAATAAAACATGTTTAATAAAGGGATGAGAAAATATGAATTATTGAGTATGTGAACGGTGGGAATGAATAGATGCCAACCACCACCACTTTACTCTCCCAAATTCCTTATATAACCCATCCTTCGTGCTTCTGCCTTTCAAACTACACACAACTAAGAATTAGCTTAGAAGATCTCTGTTTTACTCTTATTTCATACCACCACAAATATATAATGACTCGTTTTCTTGAACGATTTTATGCACTTTTCCTGCTTTTCATGCATGCTGCAGGACCCGTCCTCGGATTCAACAATAGCTCTGAAATAAAGTGCATTGAGAGGGAGAGACAAGCACTCCTCAGCTTCAAACATGGCCTCGTAGATGTCCGTGGCATGCTGTCTACATGGAGGGATGATGAGAAGAGTCGAGATTGTTGCAAATGGAAAGGCATTCAATGTGACCATCAAACAGGTCATGTAACCATCCTTCGTCTCCGTGGTTCGCATACACAATATTTGAGAGGTGCACTCAATATCACTTCACTGTTTCTCTTGCAAAATATTCAACATTTGGATCTCAGCTACAATAATTTTATAGAGAGTCACATCCCACAACTCATGGGCTCACTTACCAACTTAAGATATCTCAATCTCTCCTATTCTGATTTTGGTGGTAATATTCCTACCCAACTTGGAAGCCTTTCACATTTATTGTCTCTGGATTTAAGTCACAATTATCTTCTCCATGGAGATATCCCTTATCAACTTGGAAGCCTTACAAATTTAAGGTATCTTGATCTCAGTTATAATAATCTTGATGGGAAACTCCCTCGTCAACTTGGAAATATGTCACAGTTGAGATACCTTGATCTGAGTGGTAATTCATTTTCAGGAGCATTCCCTTTCCAGGTTGGGAATCTTCCTTACTTGCAAACTCTTAGACTTGGTGGTGATTTTGATGGCAAACCTAAGGATGCAGACGGGCTGTCTAATCTCTCTTCCCTAACACATCTTGCCATCGATGGTTTACATAACCCTGACTGGTTGCATATGATTCATTATCCAAAGCTAAGAGAGTTGAGACTAGTTAACTGTTCTCTTTCAGATACCCATATTCAATCTCTGTTTTATTCACGTTCCAACTTTTCCAATTCTCTTACCATCCTTGACCTTTCTTTTAATATGCTCACATCCTCAACATTTCAATTATTATCTAACTTTAGCCTTAATCTTCAACAGCTTTATCTTTCTGATAATAACATTGTTTTCTCATCTCCAGTCCACTCAACCTTTCCTTCTCTTGTGATCCTTGATCTTTCCAATAATAACATGAAATCATCAGTCTTTCAAGGTATTTTTAACATCAGTTCAAAACTTCAAAATCTTTATTTGCAAAGTTGTAGTCTTGGGGATGATAGTTTTCTCATGTCAGCTATTCCAATTACGAATTCTTCGTCTTCAATTGCCTCACTTGATCTCTCCTCAAATCTATTGAAATCATCATCCATATTTTACTGGCTCTTCAACTCCACTACCAATCTTCGTAAACTTGAACTTAATGACAACATGTTGAAAGGTCCCATTCCAGATGGATTTGGGAAAGTAATGAACTCTCTTGAAGTTCTTGACCTCTCTGATAACGAACTGCAAGGCGAGATTCCAACTTTCTTTGGGAACATGTGCACATTGCAGAGTTTAGACCTCTCTGGTAACAAACTGCAAGGCGAGATTCCATCTTTCTTTGGGAACATGTGCACATTGCAGAGTTTATACCTCTCAAACAACAAGTTGAGTGGGGAAATTTCCCATTTCTTTCGGAATTCATCATGGTGCAACAGACACGTGTTTCAGAATTTGTATTTATCTTATAACAACATTACAGGCACATTACCTATGAGCATTGCATTGCTATCTGAGTTGGAGGGCTTGCTTTTGGATGGAAATTGCTTGGAGGGTGATGTCACTGAATCCCATCTTTCAAACTTTTCCAAATTAAGGCACTTACATTTGTCAGACAACTCCCTATCTCTAAAAATAGTCCCTAACTGGGTTCCTCCTTTTCAAATAATAAGCTTGCGACTAAGATCTTGCAAGTTGGGTCCTAGATTTCCTAGTTGGCTCCATACTCAACGCTCCATAGAATTTCTGGATATTTCTAATAATAGGCTTAATTGTTCAGTACCAAAATTGTTTTGGAACAACCTTCAAGATGTGGGATATTTGAATATGTCTCAGAATAATTTCACTGGTGCAATTCCTAATATGTCAATGAAGCTTTCCAGTACACCATTTATAATTCTGAATTTGAATCACTTTGAAGGCGAAATTCCATCGTTTTTACTACAAGCTTCAGAGTTGAAGCTTTCTGACAATAAATTTTCAGATCTATTTTCATTCAGATGTGACCAAAGCAGCTCTGAATTGACTTTTTTAGATTTATCAAATAATCAATTAAAGGGACAACTCTCAGACTGTTGGAAATCTATAGATCGATTGGTGTGGCTTGATTTAAGCAACAATAAATTGTCAGGGAAGATTCCTATGTCCATGGGCAACCTCGTTAAATTGGAAGGCTTGGTCTTACGGAACAATAACCTAACGGGTGAATTACCTTCAACTTTGAAGAACTGCAACAATTTAATTGCATTGGATGTGGGTGAAAATATGTTGCTTGGTCCAATACCATCATGGATCGGAGAAAGTATGCAGAAATTAAAAATTTTGAACATGCGAAAGAATCAATTTTCTGGAAATCTTCCTAGTCAACTCTGTTATTTGAAGGATATTCGATGCTTGGATCTTTCGAGGAATATGTTATCAAAAGGAATTCCATCATGCTTAAACAATTTGACTGCAATAACTGAAAACATAGACGTCTCGAATGAAAGTTTTACATATGGGATTTATATGAATGGTATAACTTATGCAATTCTTGGTTCCCGCGACTATACCCTTAACATAAGCCTAATGTGGAAAGGTGTGGAACACTGGTTCAAGAATCAAGAGTTAAAGCTTATGAGCATTGATCTTTCAAGTAATAAGTTGACAGGTGATATACCAAAGGAGGTTGCATATTTACTTGGGTTAGTTACTTTGAATTTATCAAGAAATAATCTGAGTGGAGAAATTCCTTCAGAGATAGGAAATTTAAGATCATTGGAGTCCCTTGACTTATCAAGAAATCATATCAGTGGGGGAATTCCTTTCTCACTTTCTCAAATTGATTCTCTTGGCAAGTTAGATTTGTCACACAACTCTCTCTCTGGAAGAATACCATCAGGAAGACACTTAGAAACTTTTGATGTCTCTAGTTTTGAAGGGAATGTTGGCCTTTGTGGTGAACAACTTAACAGAACTTGTCCTGAAGATGGAAATCAGACAACGATAAAGGCTCAAGAAGATGGAACAGTCAATGATGATGAAGATAATGGTTTCTATGAAGCACTGTGTATGAGCATGGGGATTGGATATTTCACTGGATTTTGGGGCTTATTAGGGCCAATGCTACTTTGGCATTCTTGGAGAAATACTTATCTGAGGTTCCTAAACAGATTGACAGATGGTATATATCGATAATATGCATGCCAAGTATTGTTGGTGCTTTGATTGCAAGAAAAAGGTATGTTAGTTATATATATATATATAAAATGGAATACATATTTTGAATAGAAAGCTCTAATGAAATGTATACCAATTGTTAGGAGTAGTTTGTTTTATGTACAATGATACTTTGACAACATTTTTTTGACAACATTTTAACACTGTCTACGTGTCATTCTGTGATTGGTCTAAAATTATTCCACAATCAATAATAATAATCATAAACAATAATATAGACCAATCATAGAATGACACATAGACAGTGTTAAAATGTTGTCAAAAAAATGTTGTCAAAAAAATGTTGGTCCAAAATGTTGTTTTATTTGATCCTAACTTAACAAATTCAGTAATCACTCTTTGCTATAACATTTGTGGCTTTAACTAGTGTGTAACTTAGAGAGAGGAAAAAAGAAAAAAATAGTTTTCATGATTGAACTGTGTTTAATTTTGTTCAATAATCCAATGATAAAATAGATATTTGTATCACATCACGTAACATATTTTATTAGATAACTTTTTTACGTTAAAAGAAGAATAACCATTTTTTAACTAAGATTTTTTAAAATGACTAAATTTTATTTGGTTGCTAGAAAGCATTATTATAATATTAATTTATTATCATGTTAAATGATTTAATAAAAATAATATAATATTTTTTGGAAAAAATGTTTCATTTTAATTCATAAAAATTAAATTCTCATATTTTGATGAGCATATTTATATTGTAGAATGAATATCATATATTGATAGTTTTTTTAACATATTTATTCTTATTTTACAACTTATAGTGTGAAGAATATATTAAGCTTTTTTTAATCTTCTATAATATATATATATATATATATATATATATATATATATAAATATATGTTTTATTATGAATAATTAATTTGATTTTAAAAAAGAATTAAATTTAAATAATCAGTCATTTTAAAAGATAAAGTTACAAAATAATTATTTAAATTTAAAAATGATTAAATTTAAATTAATATTAATTTAAAGAGCAAATATAATATGATAATTATTTCAGTTTAATAAAACAGTTAATGAAAAGTGAAATTGAACAAAAGTTGTGAACATTTATATAACTATATAAATATATTTGTTTCTTCACTATTTGCAAAAATAATTTTGAGCAGACATCAGGAAACACAACAAAGATAATGGTCACAATATAACATATTTAGCTTACTTGTCAATAATTTATACGTACTTTTTATAGTGTTGTTATTATTATTATTATTATTATTATTATTATTATTATTATTATTATTATTATTATTATTATTATTATTATTATTATTATTATTATTATTATTATTATTATTATTATTATTATTATTATTATTATTATTATTATTATTATTATTATTATTATTATTATTATTATTATTATTATTATTATTATTATTATTATTATTATTATTATTATTATTATTATTATTATTATTATTATTATTATTATTATTATTATTATTATTATTATTATTATTATTATTATTATTATTATTATTATTATTATTATTATTATTATTATTATTATTATTATTATTATTATTATTATTATTATTATTATTATTATTATTATTATTATATTATTATTATTATTATTATTATTATTATTATTATTATTATTATTATTATTATTATTATTATTATTATTATTATTATTATTATTATTATTATTATTATTATTATTATTATTATTATTATTATTATTATTATTATTATTATTATTATTATTATTATTATTATTATTATTATTATTATTATTATTATTATTATTATTATTATTATTATTATTATTATTATTATTATTATTATTATTATTATTATTATTATTATTATTATTATTATTATTATTATTATTATTATTATTATTATTATTATTATTATTATTATTATTATTATTATTATTATTATTATTATTATTATTATTATTATTATTATTATTATTATTATTATTATTATTATTATTATTATTATTATTATTATTATTATTATTATTATTATTATTATTATTATTATTATTATTATTATTATTATTATTATTATTATTATTATTATTATTATTATTATTATTATTATTATTATTATTATTATTATTATTATTATTATTATTATTATTATTATTATTATTATTATTATTATTATTATTATTATTATTATTATTATTATTATTATTATTATTATTATTATTATTATTATTATTATTATTATTATTATTATTATTATTATTATTATTATTATTATTATTATTATTATTATTATTATTATTATTATTATTATTATTATTATTATTATTATTATTATTATTATTATTATTATTATTATTATTATTATTATTATTATTATTATTATTATTATTATTATTATTATTATTATTATTATTATTATTATTATTATTATTATTATTATTATTATTATTATTATTATTATTATTATTATTATTATTATTATTATTATTATTATTATTATTATTATTATTATTATTATTATTATTATTATTATTATTATTATTATTATTATTATTATTATTATTATTATTATTATTATTATTATTATTATTATTATTATTATTATTATTATTATTATTATTATTATTATTATTATTATTATTATTATTATTATTATTATTATTATTATTATTATTATTATTATTATTATTATTATTATTATTATTATTATTATTATTATTATTATTATTATTATTATTATTATTATTATTATTATTATTATTATTATTATTATTATTATTATTATTATTATTATTATTATTATTATTATTATTATTATTATTATTATTATTATTATTATTATTATTATTATTATTATTATTATTATTATTATTATTATTATTATTATTATTATTATTATTATTATTATTATTATTATTATTATTATTATTATTATTATTATTATTATTATTATTATTATTATTATTATTATTATTATTATTATTATTATTATTATTATTATTATTATTATTATTATTATTATTATTATTATTATTATTATTATTATTATTATTATTATTATAAAAGATGACGAGGAACATTATAAAAAATTGCTCATTTTCTTTTTTAATGAGAAAATTACGTTATTGAAACTTTTGTCATATAAAAACTAGTTATATTTACGGGAAGGAAAATGACACTTGAACAATCATTTTTGACAACATTTAGACACGCGCACACGTGTCTAAATTTGAGTGATCCATTTTCATTTAATTTTTCCAACTGGACCACTCAAATTTAGACACGTGTGCGCGTGTCTAAATGTTGTCAAAAATGGTTGTTCAAGTATCATTTTCCTTACCTTACGGAAAATAGAGATGTTATTTATCTTATATGAGTACGTCTTGTTCTACTCTCAAAGGTAATGGTTATATAATTTATGGAAACAGTTACAGTTTAATTATATCTTGAATTCAGATACTTAATTACATTCATTTACAATTTGACACATACAATTCCGTCTTTATTTATGTTGTAATAAACGACATTAATGATTGTACAAAAATTGCAGGTTGTTGCCATTGTGCTACGTACCCACTTCTGATTACCTGGGATGAAAGAAAGCATCATCGTTAGCCATACAAGTTCAAGATATGTATTTAGTGTTAGTTTGAATGTTTTTGCAGTAAGTAATTTATTTCAAAGTCTTGTTTTATGCTTTGGATGAGCTGTTTTGCATAATAGATTTGTAACGTTGTTTCGTTAATTCAACAATGCTTTTGCTAGTTCCCACATCTAACAACTCTAAACCATATATACGATTGAAGACACCCAATTTTTTCTAGTTAACGTCCTTATCTGTCAGTTTTGCTATTTGTTTAAAAGTTGTTTCTGCCATTTAAATAGAAATGCAATCACATCCAATTTGGAAAGTTGTTTCTGACAATTTCACATCTGTGAACTTTGAACTCCACTTGTTTGACTATTTGATCCTCTTTTTGTTTTGATTGTTAGAAGAATTAGAAATACTCCTATTTGAGATGTTGTTCACTTGAATTTAAAGAATATAATTTAAATTAAGCGAAAGTATTTTAAAATGACTTTTTTTATACTCAAGTCTTTCATAAGAGGATGTTATTAAATTCACAAGATACTACTTTGATTCCTAAGAGAATTATCCAAGAATTATAGTCATTAAAGTTACCATAATAAGTTGATATGGATTCCTCAGTAAATAACAATTGAGGACAAAATATAAACCAATATTGACACTTTATATAAGAACTTATGAACTGAATAAAGTATAAACTATTTATTTACTACACAAATTGAAAGAATATTTTGGAACAGCTTTTAAAAGAACACTTTGGGGTAGATTTATTTTTTCATTCTTTCTAATATGTTTCAGTTTTGAAAAAAATAAAATTTATAAAAATGTGATCACAATTTTAAAAAATTTTGTGAACTTATAAATTTGGTTGTATTGAAATCGAAATCATATATTTACTCTCACTTCGATTATTAAAGAACTTAACCTAAAAGATATGCAAAATTTTCAAATTTTATTATTTTTTAATTATTTTATATGACAAAACCATATATCTTTTTTACTTCTGTTTCTCAAAAATTGAGGTCAAAAAATGTGCAAAAATATTTCAAAATTTTCAAAGACATTTCACTTGGGTTTTTTTAAAAATCGAGGCCAAATACCTTATTTTACCTCCATTCTTGTAAGAACCAAAACCATACATTCTTTTTAACATTAATTAAAGAAATAATTAATTCTTATTGAATTTTTTAATTTTAGTTTATATAGAGTTATAGAAATTAAACATATTTACACAAACAATATAATATGTATATTATCTATTATATATTATATATACTATGTATTATGTATATGTATATTAGAAATCAATGATATATTACTCCTGACATTTTCGAATCATTAACTGTGTTCATTCTTAACAGTAGTATTTTCTTACAAAATTCTCTTACCTTTAAAAACTTTTTTTCATAATAACACAACAATAATAATATAATAGTTTCTATTGAAATTATTATGAAAAAAATAATAATTTAATTTCACATATAATTATATTGTTTTAAGAAAACAATTATAAACTCAGATTAAAATATTTAAAAATTAAAATGAAGTAAATTAAATTTAGATTTATTAAACACGGATATATGCACTAGTATTTCAACAAATCAAGGAATTGAAGGATAAAACAAAATACTAGGGATATCGAGTCCTAAATTAAGGAAATTAAATGTATATGTACTTGATTACGGGATTAATTAAGTAGAGAATGATTATAAATACATGGAATAAAAACATATAAAGCGAAATACTTCTTACAGTTAAGGTCTCTTAAAAGATAAAATACTTACATTTGTAAAATTTTGTATCACTAACGTTTCTCATGCTTTGGCAGTGTAGACTTTCTCAATCCTCTTTTTCCCACCTGTGCTCTCACCTTCAAGCCTTTTCACATGTGAATAACATGAGACATTGAATTAAATAATGAAACTGCTCATGTACTCATGATTCATCTTCTTGGTCAAAATACACTATTTCAATCCAAATATTCAACATTGCAACCATTATGATCATAAGTCTCTTCTTCATCTCCTGCTTTCATATATGCCAACACTTATCATGTGATGTATGTTCAGCTTCAACTTTATGAAGAATTTTCCTGTATGTTTCGAAATTAGACGTCAAGTCAAGTAAATTATTTAAATTAAGTATAAATTAAGTATAAATTGTTTAATTTAGTATAAATGAAAAATTGATCCAATTTATAATGAATATAAAGAATTTAAATTCAGTATATAAATTAAACAACAAATCTAATTTATGATGTAAATTATTTCAATTGACTATAAAGAAAACAATTGATCCAATTTGTGATGAATATTGTTAGCTATATTATCTTTATCTTATATTTATCTTTTATTTTTAGTTAGTTTGTTATTATTTTTTATTTATATTTTGGACTTAGTCCATATTTCTTCTATTATAAACAAAGGACTCTATATGTATATTGAACATAAGGGAGATTAATCTCATATATAGTTTTTCACTATATTGAACATGGTATCTAAAGCCTAAGGTTCTTTTGAGTAAAAAAAAAATTCTAGTTGCCTCTGTCGCTACACCCGTCGCCGACAACGACGACGCCATTTACCGTTGTCGGCGCCATCGTCTACTATTGTCACTACCAAAGTTCTAGTTTCGACCGATGATCACATTTTTTTGACCGTCTCGACCAAGCGACCACCATGCCATTAACGACTCCTTTACCGAAGCTCTTACGCGCTCTCAGCGCCTTTTGAAGTTATGGATTTGCTCCCTTTTTTCCATTGCGCATGGTGGCATGTCTAGTAGTAATTTAGAGCGTCGAGGTTGCTCATTTTCCTCATTCAGGTTCATCATGTGTTGTTGCATGTCTCATCTCCTCTCAAGCAGCTATTTAGAGCATCAAGGTTGCTCTTTTTCCTTTTTCAGGTGCCTTGATTGGAGAATCTTGGATTTTTATAGTTTCTCTCTCCTATTCATCCACGACTTCTTCTGTTGTTGTCTCTTTTTGACCTCTCTTTTGTCACAATTGCGTTTGACCCATTTATATATACTTTCTTTTTCCATGGAAAATATGGTTTTTGTTAGTTTATTTATAGCTGTGGTGACTCTCCAACAATTACCTCTTTATCAACTAGTGGCATTCCTCAACGACGATTTTCAAGAAGAGATTTACATGGAGCAACCTCCCATATTTGTTGCTCAGGGGGAGTCTTTTGAGTTGGTATTGTGTGACACCCGGGCACGGAGACGAGGGCGGGGAGTGACGCCGGTGCAAGAAGCATGGTGCAGGGGGCACAGACAAGGAGCGGCTCCTGGCAGCTTCGGGTGGAAGGGGTACATGGACGAATCGAACATACACCGGAATGAGAGGGATCTGGAGACTGTATAGGTATGGGACTATACGGTTGAAGGATAGCTTAAAGGAATTGATTTGACTACTCATATCACCAAAATGCATTTGCTTTTCGGTAGCCTGACTCATAAGAACTCCATGGTTAAGCGTGCTTAGCCTGGAGCAATTCTGGGATGGGTGACCTTCTGGGAAGTTTTCCCGGAAAGTGTGCGAGTGAGGACAAAGCACACTGGAAAGCCTGGTGGTGATCTGTGGGGGCAGTCGATGGTCCCTGTGAGTTGCCGGGACGTTACAGATGGTATCAGAGCCTAGCCTCTCCCAGTACGGTGTGGTTCGAGGACGAACCAGAGCAAAAGCTGGTGGGCATGTGACACCCGGGCACGGAGACGAGTGGCAGCTTCGGGTGGAAGGGGTACATGGACGAATCGAACATACACCGGAATGAGAGGGATCTGGAGACTGTATAGGTATGGGACTATACGGTTGAAGGATAGCTTAAAGGAATTGATTTGACTACTCATATCACCAAAATGCATTTGCTTTTCGGTAGCCTGACTCATAAGAACTCCATGGTTAAGCGTGCTTAGCCTGGAGCAATTTCGGTGCAAGAAGCATGGTGCAGGGGGCACAGACAAGGAGCGGCTCCTGGCAGCTTCGGGTGGAAGGGGTACATGGACGAATCGAACATACACCGGAATGAGAGGGATCTGGAGACTGTATAGGTATGGGACTATACGGTTGAAGGATAGCTTAAAGGAATTGATTTGACTACTCATATCACCAAAATGCATTTGCTTTCTACTCATATCACCAAAATGCATTTGCTTTTCGGTAGCCTGACTCATAAGAACTCCATGGTTAAGCGTGCTTAGCCTGGAGCAATTCTGGGATGGGTGACCTTCTGGGAAGTTTTCCCGGAAAGTGTGCGAGTGAGGACAAAGCACACTGGAAAGCCTGGTGGTGATCTGTGGGGGCAGTCGATGGTCCCTGTGAGTTGCCGGGACGTTACATATTGCGTCTTCTATGTTGTCTTGAAATCATTAGCACTTTGGTGTCACTCGGGTGCAGAAGCATATATTTTCACTACGACTTGATGAATTATATTAGTAACAAGCTTGGTAGCTTGAGGGGATGTGTTAGATTATCTTTATCTTATATTTATCTTTTACTTTAGTTAGTATGTTATTATTTTTATTTGTATTTTAGGCTTAGCTCATATTTCTTCTATTATAAATAGAAGACTCTATGTGTATATTGAACATAAGGGAGATTAATCTCACATATAGTTTTTCACTATATTTAACAAATATAAAGAAAACATGAGTGTAAATTATTTAAATTATGTATAAATTATTTAACAGAGTATAAAGGAAACAATTAATCTAATTTATGATGAATATAAAAGAAACAGGAGTATTTAATTCAGTATAAAGAAAAAATTAATCTAATTTATGATGAGTATAAAGTGTCAGAACCCTTAAATTCTGTAGAGAAAGTGGAAGCCAGGTGGAGGGGTGAGAATTTCAAAATTCAAAAAGTGAAAGACAGGTGTGAGCAGCAGAGTGGACCGATCGGTTTTTTACAGTAGTATTTAAGTAAAAATTTCAAATCTGGTGCCACTTTCTGCATGCACTTTCTTCCCCAACTTTTTGAACTCTCATTTTCTCCTCCTTCTCTCTAACTTCTCTCTAAACTATCCTCCTTTTCTCTACAAAATTATCACGTTCTTCTTCATCTGATCATTCATCAGATTGTGTCTAAGATTGGCTGGTGGTAGCAGGAGTACTCTTTTCAAACGATCAAGTGGTGGTTTGAGCTGGTAGGTCTTTCTATTTCTAAGAAAATCTAGTTTCTGGCACATGCAAACCAAGTTTCTGTTTGCATGTGTTTATCTTCTTCTTCTTCTAAGATTCTGATCACGTTTCTGGTCTTGTGGTTGGTCTGTTTTCCTCAAACAGTGAATCTTGGCTTTTGAGAATTTTGGTGTTGGGCAAATTTCTGTACTGTGAGCGTTTCTTCTGTTACGAAGTAAGGGAAGCTATTTAATTTAATTGTTTGTGTGATGATTCTTGTATGTGTGAGATTGAATGATTTGATGATTTGTATATGTTTGTGTGAATTGTTATATTCATGGGTTTTGGGTGGTTCTGTATACGTCTGTAGGGGTTCTGCAAAATTATGCAGAAAACTGAGTATTCGATGTTGACCGCTCGGTCATGGTCAAAACAGTGAGATTTCAATGAGTATTATATTCCTTGGGTTTTATCTGAGTATGACCGCTCGGTTTTAGTTGAGTGGTCGGCCTCCTACTTGTAATTGGTTCTGGAATAATGGTTGGTATTATCAGATTTAGTACTCTTTTGTTAACGATCATTCTTATACTAGAGTTAGACTTTGTAAGTGTAATAGGTTTAAAAATATGTTCGGTTATTATCAGATAATAGTTTCTGTACATAATCCTGTTATATTGTTTTAACGTTCGGTTTTCTTAAAAGTGTTAGGTTTGATGAATAAATCCTAAGTGGTAACTATAAGGGTTCGTCTTAGAGTATAGTGTTTGGTTTCATGGTAGTATTTTATTTAGTTCTAGTATTTAGCTATTTCTCATCCTTACTTAGTATGAAATATTGTTCCATCTTGTTTTATGGATAGTAAAATATCGTTCGATCCTAATTGATGAATAGTGAAACAATGTTCGGTCTTACAACAAGGGTTCAGTTAATTATAAGTGTTCGGTCGAAGTTCTAGTGTTCAGTTTAGTAATAGATCGTGAATTTCCGTTCGGTCGTATTCAGTGGGTTGTTTTGTTATCGCTCAATTTTTCTCTATGAATGATGGTTTGACCTTTATGTTTTAATTATATCATTTGACTATGATTCTTTGAGAGAGTTGTATGGATTATTGAGCATGAGAAATTATATTGTTATGAAAATAAGGTATATATTTCATGTAATGTGGAAGAGAATTCCAAGGAGGAATGTCTCAGTAAAATGTGTATTGAGGTGGTAAAGTATGAATATGGATAGGGAAATTCACGGAGTTCATCCTGATATTCTGATGATTATTAATTCTCAAGTAGAGATGGGTAATGCATTGTGTGAGAATGGTAGGAGGTTCTAGCCCATAGGTTCTTGGGTGAGTTATAACGGACTAACCTCAGGTGGAAGCTGATGGTTTTCCAGTTACTACACCACTCAAGTGCATGAACAACTTCAAGCTACATATTCATACAATCCGGATGGTCAAGTCAAGTGTTCGGTTTATGCATGTAATATAGGGTTCAATTTGTATATGTCTATCTATAGTGGTTTTGGTATGCTATAGTGTTCAGTTTTGTATCGTTTGTACTTGTATGAATTGTATGTATGTATGCCCAATTAAATTGTAGTAGCTTACCCTTATTTCCTGTTTCGTCCATGTTTTCGTTCGTTTTCTCTTGTGATGATCATCCTTTTTGGATGTGAGCAGAGGGGGAAGATTGTACGTTGGAGCAGGAGCTAGATGTCGAAAATCTTGTTGAATAGATCATGACCGATCGGTCATGTGAGTAGTATTAGTTTTGGGTGAACCATTCAGTCACCACTTTAATCATGTAAATAACCGATCGGTTATGTGTGTAGTTTTGTAGTAGTATAGGAAGCTTTTGTAAAGTTTTAAACTGTAAATAACCGATCAGTTTCCTTTTGTAATAACTGTAAGTTTAACTTTATTAATGCAGCAAATGTTCTATCATATTATTATTTGTTGACACCTGTATATAGTTTTAAGTTATATTTTTGGGATGTTACATAAAGGAAACATGACAATTGTTTTATGCACAAATCCCTTTTTGTTGAACATGTTGAACAAAATAATCAGTCAAAGTAATGAATAAAAGGTTCACATTTACTTACTTTTTGTTGATCTAACACAAATGTACATGTTGAACAAAATTCACCACCTCCAAGATCATCAATTAACCATTCTAAAAACCAAGACCATGTTTCCTTATTCTCTATTTCAACAATAGCATATTCCAACAGACACATCTGGTCATTATCATCTCTTCCAATAGCAGTTAAAAACTCACCTCCATATTTTCCTTTTAAGAAAAATCCATCCAAATGTATAATAGGCATACATGATACAAAGTTGTCCTTACATGCTTTGAAATACACATACAGTCTCTTGAATATAGCCTTATCCTCATTAGGTTCTACATTAAGTTTGACTGTTGAGCTAGGGTTTGACCTTAGTAGCTCATGTGCATAATCATATAATCTTTCATATTGTTGTTTGAAACAACCATCAATGTTGGCGGATGCCATTGCTTTTGCCCTACTTATTGTAGACCAAAACACACTAATGTTCCATTTTTTACAAAATTTATTGTGCAGGTTTTTGAGATTAATATCTGGATTTCCTTTCATGCTCTTCTCTAACCTTCCACTTAACCATTTCGAGGTAACTAAACCAATATTGAATTCTCTACTGCATGTATGGTTGTCTATAATATTCCTTAACTGCCATGTAGTTTGGGTAGCCTTATATCCACAATAAGCATACCATGGACATTTCCCTTTTGAGCCACAACATTTCACACATATTCTTCTCTTGTCATTCTTACAAATCTTCAAATTCCTACCATTATGTATTCCATAAGTTCTAATTGCATCAATGAAGTCTTTTTTTTTCAGGGAAGTATGTCCCCACTTGTCATTCATATTCTTTCATACTTATGGGCTCTGAGAAAATCCCATAATCTCCATATCGGGTTGTTTCATCATCTAACAAATCACTTAAATAAATACTGACACAGGTATCAAATTCTCACTCACTGTCAGATAATCCCCTAGCCTATACATGCTTCCATGGAGTAATAGATCCACTTTATGTACCTACTTCAACAAACACATTACCTTGGCACTGTTGTTCTTGGGGTTGTTCATCTTCATGCACACTAACATCCACAACATCATCTTCACTGACAAAATCCTCTTCGGACCCAATCCGACTACTAACATCAAACTCATCTTGACAATCCCCTTCACCAACAACAACATCATCCCCACCATCCCTTTCACCACCAACAATATCATCCTGACCATCCCTTTCACCATGCCTATATAAAAGTAAGTGTCAGACTACATGCAGTTGGTTAATGACCTTCACATGCATCTATTATCATTTAATGACCTTCACATGCATCTACATTCTAAACATGCCACATTACAAACAACTATTACACGTGTAGTTATAGCAACTTAACCACGCGCACTCAGTGTTTCACCTACAACATTTCATTTTGTCTTAATCCTTAAACCAATATGCATTAACAATATGACTCACTCAGTAACACAGACCAACTATATGCAACGTACCAACAACAATCATACAATAAACAATTTAATTTTCAAATGGGGGACCAAAAACAAAGAAACAATAGTACACCACCAAAATGAAACACGATAAAGAACGAGACCACAACAAAGGCAACGTTATTAGGGGGACCACAATAGAAGACACTAAGGGGGACTAAGAAGGACAACAAGACAACAAACTTCCATTGGGGGACCCCAACTACATAAAATAATTGATAAAAACGCACATTGCACCTTTTTGCTTTGAAATACCACACTCATGAACCCTATTCGGTCATGAACCGTAGTCGCTGATAAACCCTATTCGTTCACCAAGCCTTTTCGGTCACGAACCTCCTTCGATCACCAAACTCCTTCGCTGACCATCCACCTTTACCCACAGAACCAATTCTCACACCAAATCAACCCTTGATCAAAAATCTCCAATTTGCTGTCTAGATAAGACCTAATTTTCATAATTATTATTTTTCCAATTAAAACTCTAAAAAATTCAATTTACATGTAACATTTTCTCTGCCTGACACGTCAACTTAATTTATTCTAACTAAATGCCACAACAGCAATGTTTGCACAACTCAATCCACAATAAAGTCAATGTTATCAACTTAAACACAATTAAACGGATAGAACTTTATTGATACATTTTTTATAACTTTGGAACATAGTCTATGTACTTTTAAAATTGGGTTCTAAACTGAAAAAAACTACTGAATGTAGGAACCAAGGAAACAATTAAGTCATTGTTCCTAATTGGGTTCTCCATTTCAAATAATAAGCTTGGGACTAAGCCCCACTTTTTCTAGTTGGCTCCAGACTCAACGCTTCTTAGCTTTTCTGGATATTTCTGATAATGGGCTTAATGGTTTAGTACCAAAATTGTTTTGGAACAACTTGCAAAACGTGGAATATTTGAATATGACTCAGAATAATCTCACTGGTGCAATTCCTAATGGTGCAATTCCTAATATATCATTGAAGCTTCTCAATAAGCCATTTATAATTCTGAATTCAAATTAGTTTGAAGGAAAAATTCCTTCGTTTTTCCTACAATCTTCAAAGTTGGCTTTCAAACAACAAATTTCAGATTTGTTTTCATTCATATGTGACCGAAGCACTTCTGCAATTGCCATTTTAGATTTATCGAATAATCAATTGAAGGGACGACTCCCAGACTGTTGGAAATCTGTAGATCGGTTACTTTTTTTTTTTATTTAAGCAACCATAAACTGTCTGGGAAGAATCCTATGTCCATGGGCAGCCTTGTTAAATTGAAAGTCTTGGTTTTGGAAACAATAACCTAGCGGGTAAATTAATTTCTACTTTGAAGAATTGCAGCAATTTAATTATGTTGGATGTGGCTGAAAATATGTTTTATGGCCCAATACCATCATGGATAGGAGAAAGTATGCAACAATTGATAATCTTGAACATGCGAGGGAATCACTTCTCCGGACATCTTCCTATTCAACTCTGTTATTTGAAGCACATTCAATTCTTGGATCATTCGAGAAATATGTTATCAGAAGGAATTCCATCTTGCTTAAAGAATTTGACTGCAATGACTGAAAAGAACATCAACATAAGTGACACTCTAAATCGTATATATTCGATCAATATCACTTATCTTGACTGCCAATACTTTTGTGGCGTTATTGGAGGATTGTTTATATGGATAATGTGGCAACTGTTGTTGGTGACCTGATTGCAAGAAAAATGTATGTTAGTCAAATAAATCAATATTTGCTTCACAAATAAAGAAAGTCGAATACATGTTTTGAACAAAAAGTTGTAATCCAATTGTTGGGAGTACTGTTTTATTTGTTCATTCTGGCTTAACAAATTCAGTGACCCTTTACGATAATACTTATCGCTTTAAGGGCAGAAAAAAAGAAAAAAATAGTTTTCACCATTGAATGTTTAGTTTTGTTTAATAATCCAATGATGAAATAGTTATTTATTTTAGATCATGTAACATATTTTATCATATGTGTTTTTTTACGTTAAAAGAAGAATGATGAATTTTGGTAATTATATAGTTTTTTAAAATGATTAAATTTTATTTGGTTTGTAAAAATATTATTAAAACTTTATTTGTTTTATCATATTAAATGATTTAGTACAAATAATATAATGGATTGGGAGCTATTCATAATTTGGAAAACTAATGCTCCCCTATTCATCATTTGAGAAAGTAATGTTATGTTATTCAACGTTTAGAATACTAATGGTCCCTTATTTATTGGAAGATTAATCTTCCTTTCGTTTTGTAGAAGATTAAAACTCTATTCACATTTTAGAAAACTAGAGCTCATTTTGCCTTACAAGAACATCTTGAAATATTGTTAATTCTTTTTTATGGGTTGAGAGAAATGTTACACAAAACAAATCCTCCAAACAATCTCACCGTTGTATTATCTTTTACTCCTCAATCATCACCAATGTGATCATCACACCGAAACATTAATCTTCAATATTCTCGACAAGATAAATAAATCATCAAACCTACTTCAATCACTATTGCAAAAAAACAAATATCAATTGAGTGACTGTGTTTGGTGATCAAATCCCGAAAAATCAAATAGAAAGAAAAAGGTTTAATACATCATTTGGTTTCTACTTTTAGGAGTTTGGTTCAAAGTAATGATAGCTTTTGAAAAAGTTCAGTAAGACCCCATATTTCGTTAAAAAATGTTCAATCTGATCCTTTCTACTCATTCCGTTAAAAACATAACGGTGCAAATGTCATCGTGACATCTCATAAGCACGTGACACAGTTAATAGGTGGACTTAAATGATTTTTTTAATTTTAAAAAAAAATCTCTGCCACATCATCATCACCATCTCCAGACAAACCCTAATTTCTCTCCACGAAACCCTAGCCACCGCACCATCCAGCACCGTCACCGCAATCCTCGCCGGCAGCCGTCCTCTCCAACACATCACACACCACCACCAAAGCTATGCGACGAGAACGCGAGAAACCCTAGGTCTCCACGGTTTGCTTGCAGGTCTGATTGTGGTTGCAGGTGGAGGTAAGCAGCACTTGATTAGTGGTGGAGAAGAGTGGCAATTCGCGATGCAGCAGTTGGCGATTTGGCTGGTGGTTAGTGGTGGACGATTTTGTGGTGGAGATTAGATGGCAGTGCTGTTGGCGCGACGACGATTTGGCTGGTGCGAGGGTGAAAATGGTGAAGATTGGTGGTCGCGGCATAGCAAGAGATCGCGTTGGGTGGTGGCGCGAGAACGAAGGTGAGATGCAAAGGTGATGGAGGTGCAACAGAAGGGAGAAGACGCTTTGGTGGTGGCGCATGATGTGTTGGAGAGAACGACTGCCGGCGAGGATGACAGTGACAGTGTTGGATGGTGCGGCGGCTAGGGTTTTTTGAAGAGAAATTAGGGTTTGTTTGGAGATGGTGATGATGACGTGGCATTTGCACCATTATGTTTTTAACGGCGTGAGCGGAAAGAACCGGATTGAACATATTTTAACGAAATATGGGGTCTTACTGAACTTTTTAAGAGGTAGGATTACTTTGAACCAAATCCCTAAAATTAGGGACCAAATGATGTATTAAACCAAAGAGAAAAGAAGAAATCGAAAAAAAGAAGAGAGAAATCAAGTTATCATGAATTGTTGTGGATCAAAATAGAATTTTAGTTGTCCATCGATAATAGTTTCTCGACCCAATGCATGACAATGTACAACTAATCGAATCACCATACTATTTTTATAAATCTTCGATCCAACCAAACTGCATTCATCGATCACAAATATCATATAATTCGCCATAATCCTAAAATGTTAAATGACAAGAGAGGGGTGAATACTTCATATTGTCATCCCCCATTGTTTATGATAGTATGCATTAGAAAAATAAAATTTTGAACATGGAAAAATGTTTCTCGAAGTCTCACAATAAACGCCAAAATGTTATAACAAAATAACATTCAAAATAATTTTATCTTTCCTATTTCTGAAGAGTCCTTCTATACTCATTATTCTCCAACGTTTCAGATTTTCTTCAATCTTTATTATACTCAAAACTTCCTATTTACTCTTGTATTCTTTCTTTCAACACCTTTTCTTTATTATTCGACTATTTATCTTCTATTATAATAATCCTATCAGTCGAGATTTTACCTATTATACCATTTAACATTCAGCTTACCCGATCTGTATTGGGTCTAAGATTTTGTACTACTACGTATTTGGTCATCCTGGTTGATAAACCTTACACTAAAATAGCTGTCAAATTAGTTAACAGACTCATTAATACAGTGTTTTTAGTTAAAAGCCGAAGACTGAAGATAATTAACTTGTCTAATCAGTTGTCCATATACCAACATAATAATATAAAGGTTGGTAATTAGAGACAACAAACTACTGGACGCAAGCAAATACTTGTTTATTGAAATGAATCGTGAAGAACATGTTCTATTGTTTCACTCTCACAAGATAAAAAGAATTATTTCTGCAGTTTCAAGAAAAATACAAAAAGAATGTGGAAGGCGTTCTTTAATCTTGATTTCCAATTGTATATGACCCTTCTGTGTATTTAATGTTCTTCAATATCAATTTTCAAATAAAATTCTTATTATTCATATAAAAAATTTCTTAATAATATCTCGTCGTCATTTTCAAACAAACGAAAAAGAATATTTGGAAATATTAAAAAATAGTTATTATTTTAGTTATTTAATCATAACGGTGTAGATTTAGGTATCTTTATCTCAAGTCAAATTTAATCATACTTTTTAAAATTGTTTCTCAATGTAATGAACTAAATAATTTTATTTGTTTACAAAACAAAAAATTATAACTTTCTAATTAATGTATTATTGATTAAATGTACATGTATGAAATTTTGTAGGACCTTTGTCAAAATTCGAGGAGATGAGAACATTACATTTCTTTTAAGTGCTTAAATAAAAAAAATGTGTTGAAAGAAAAAAAAAATAACCTATAGAAAGTTATGAAGTTAACTAGTTTTTTCACCGGACTAGAGACACGAATTGTTTGATTCTCCTTTTGCAGAGACAAAAACGACGACGTGGTTCATCTTCTTCTGCGTTTAATCTCAATTCCTCACCTCCGAAACACTACCACTCCCACTCTCTTCACTCTCCAATGGAGGCCAGGGTCTCTTCCTCTCTGGGCCTCCCTTCTCCGAAGCCTCACGAAATCTCAATCTCCACAAGCCTCTCTGACTTCCCCTCCCTCCTCACCCATTTCCCCCCTTTCGCCTCCACCACCTCCGTCAAATGGCCCCGGCCCAACCCAAAACCCCAGCCCCTCAAATCCCTCCCCCTCCTTGATCGCGCCTTAATCGGCGCCGCCGCAGGAGGCCTCGCTGGCGCCTTTACCTACGTCTGCCTCCTCCCCCTCGACACCATCAAAACCAAGATGCAGACCAAAGGTGCTGCGCAAATTTACAAAAACACCCTCGACGCAGTCGTGAAAACGTTCCAGTCCAGTGGCCTCCTCGGCTTCTACAGCGGCATCTCAGCCGTCATAGTCGGCTCAACCGCCTCATCCGCCGTCTACTTCGGCACCTGCGAGTTCGGCAAATCGTTCCTTGGCAAACTCGAAAACTTCCCTGCCGTACTGATCCCTCCCACCGCAGGTGCAATGGGGAACATCGCCTCATCGGCGATCATGGTACCCAAGGAGCTCATCACGCAGCGAATGCAAGCTGGCGCGAAGGGACGCTCCTGGCAAGTCCTTGTGGAAATTCTCCAAAACGACGGCGTTATGGGCCTCTATGCTGGATACTCTGCGACATTGCTCCGAAACCTACCGGCAGGGGTTCTGAGTTATTCTTCTTTTGAGTATCTGAAAGCTGCGGTGCTTCAGAAAACGGAGAAGAACAATTTGGAACCGGTTCAGAGCGTTCTGTGTGGGGCACTCGCGGGGGCGATTTCAGCGTCCGTTACAACACCGTTGGACGTGGTGAAGACACGGTTGATGACGCAGGTTCGCGGCGAGGGGGTGAATAAGGTTGCGGCGGTTATGTACGACGGCGTTTCGTCGACGGTGAAGCAAATTTTGAAGGAGGAAGGGTGGGTGGGGCTGACACGTGGCATGGGACCTAGGGTGCTTCACAGCGCGTGCTTTTCCGCGTTGGGTTACTTCGCTTTTGAGACGGCGAGGCTTGGGATTTTGCGAGAGTATCTTAGGAGGAAGGAGTTGAGGGAAAGGGAAACTCAAGTTTCTGTTTCCACTGCCTGAGTTAGTATTTTCACTATTTTTGTTCTTTATTGCTTAATTTATGTTCGGATTTGTGTTTTGGGTTTTCATTGAGTTACTTCTTGTAGAATGTTTTAGTAGAAAGTTTTTGTTATGGAAACTGGGCTACTGAAGTGGCTTATACAAATGTAAGTTCTTGAATGTTCTCGTAATTTCCCTTTTGCTTGAGATTTGTTAATGGTTACACATAAAGTTGTTAAAATAATAATTGTTATAATAGTTTTCCTCCTCTGCATGATGCTGTTCTCAAATTAAAAAATACATGTTGCTGATGGTATGCTTCAGTAGTGCCATGTTCTTGAAGAAACAAACCAGGTTGCTGATTCTTAGGCTGGATACAGTTTTAACTCTTAGGCTTCTCTTAGGAGTTTTGAGCTCTTTTGGTTTTTCACCTGTGGGTTTTGAGTTTAGTCTATAATCCTCTGGTCTCACCAAAAGAAATTAACTGCTTTTACCGATCTATGGCATATTTGACGGAAGTTTAGGATGGGCTCAGGCATGATGATTCTAGGGTACTGTGATTCTAAGATTTGTTTAACATAAGGCACATGAATTTCAGCGTGCATGTTACATGACTATATGAGTTGGTCACATAAGGAATGTTTGTTGGTGTTTTTGTTGTTTTTTTGCTTCTCTATTGTATTATTAGTCACACTCTTTGGTTGTTTTGCTCCTTTCACACTTATATTTTTATATTGACTATCGGACATAGTCTTGTGGGTTGAACATTTTACCATACATTTATTGAATTGACTTGTCCTACCCTGAGATAATACTCTTTCATGTGGCGTACAGTCCTTGTTTTAAACTCCATTGACCATTTTTGTTCATATATCATAATTATGTTAATGTGTTGGACACTGAATTATGTGCCAGCATTTTTTGTTCTTTTAGGGTATGTGAATTTTTTTTGGGGGGTGGGATTGTTCATCAGAGAGGGAAGGGCTGTTAATTTCTCGGTTCTAGAATGAGAGTATAAAACTGTGTTAAAATGAATACAAGCTAATTAAAATGTTATGAAGTCTATTCCTATTCCTTTCTTTTTAAAAGGATTTCTAATAAGAAAATATTAATTTCAAATGAAATTTTATTCTTCCTTTTGTGCTCTTTCATACATTTTTGTAGAGTTCTAACAAAGTAAACAAAGTTTCACATTTCAAGTATATCTCAAATGACTTTAGTTTCAGGCTTCGGCCTACCATTTTTAGGATCAGGAATTTTCTAATTCCTAAATTCACTTAAAATACTTAAAGTAGGAGAAGGGAAGAAATTGTATATCTAGAATAGAAAATAAGTTTCTACTTATTATTCTATTTTGTTTTCTGAATACAAAATCTCCTTAAATAAGTTTATAAATGCTAAAGAATAATGGTTTACAATCAATTATAACTATGAACATTAAAAAAACGTAAGGACGTAGAAAAACTTTTTATTATAGTTTTCAATATTTAAGTTTGCTATTTTCAACACGTCTCCCCAAACTTGAATATTTTATCTTCATGTCGGCCTCTTGATTCCAAACATTGTTTTAAACTTCTCAAAAAAATTAATCTTCAATGATTTAGTCATCATATCTGCAACTTGTTCTTCTGACTTGCAGAATTGGAGCTCAATTTCTTCTTGCTTGATCAACTTCCTAATGTAATGATAACGAATTTTTTCTTGTTTGATCAACTTACTTTAATGTTATTTTGCAAGAATAAAATATTTATTACATTGTGGAGTTTTCTCAAGAATGAAGGACAATTTATGACTAGAGTTTCTGAAGTTTGTACGTTTTAGAAAATTATCAATGCCGTTAATTTGCTATCTAATAATATGTTAAACATGGTCGGATATGTAAGTTGAGAAATAATACCCTGGTTTTCGTGAGGGAAAATCACTACGAAGAGGCTACAGAACACGGGGGAAGAATCTTATCCTATTATCTAATAAAAATGGATACTCTAAGCCTTCATTCTCTAAAAGTACCGAAGTTCACCGGTATCCAGAGTACTGATGAATAGTTCGTTGTTCTACTAGTCTAACTGGTCTCTGTCTTCGTGAGAGGTTATGTATTTTTTCTGACTTCTGGATTTGAATAAATGTTTCAATTCTTTCTTGATGAACATATGAAATACTTTTTTCTGCATTTCAAATAAGTTTATTTCTAGGTAGCCTCGGTAGAGGGAACAGAGGCATTGGAGCAGTGCAAATAGGTGTTTTCGAAATAAGTAATTAATAAAAACCACTTATTTAATAATCAGATAAGATTTGTTTTTTTTTTTTTAAAAAAAACTATTTAAGAAATAGATTAGACAAACATGAAAGAATATAAATCTATTTATTTTATTTAAAGGAATATTTTTTTAAAAGAATAAACATAAACAAACTCACTCATAAATGCTATGAATAATTTCATAGGTCGTTGTTTTTAATCTGGAAGACACCTATCAAAGCAGCGATAATGATGAACCTTTTTGCCCTGCACCAAAGAAATTCTCTGCTTGTAATCTAATTCTTCTGAAACATGGAGATTACTGAAATGAGTTTCGTTTCTCTTAACGAAGTGTCTTTTTTTCTCTAGACACATGGTCAGTGATGGTTAAAGCACAGTTTGTGTAGGAAGAATATCGGGTAGCTTTTCACCAGTTTTTTCAACTGCATGGCTCTGAGACAATTGTTCTTTTAGTTCTATTCTGAATCTTAAGTATAGTAAATTTGTGCATTCTTTGTTCCAAAATCATAGCCCTCATAATATTCTCTGATTCTAAATAACTAACTTTTCTACTCGTTTTCTTGATGGACAAATTGGCATTATAATCAACTTACCTGTAATATTCACCATTCTTTTTTCAGAGTTGCTTTTCACCGTTATAGTTGAGGTTATACTTTTGATGAGTTTAGCATTGTCACAATTGTAATAATTGTGTCTTCGTCATTATAGTAGAGGGTTCTAATTACATTGTTGGGTGAAAAAAAAAAAGCTCTCATTACAACAACTGGAACAACAATTGCAGAAATAGCCAATACGAGATTATACAGTGCAATTATGTTTTGTGAGACAATTCTGCATTTGTATTGCCGTATGGTAGCAGTATTTTGATGAATTTTTTCATGGAAAGAAAAGGTATGGAAACCTATATGAGATAGGAAGCAAATAGCAACGCTATGTTTCTAGATTTTGACAGCATATGAAGTATGCAGACGCAGAAATGAAATATAGGATTAGCTAATATTATTCATGTGTCGCATCATCAAAACCTTCACATTTTAGATATCAATAGTTTAAGGCTTGAAATAAAATACATTTACAAATACATTACGCAGACTAAACTTAACATGATTGTTCCAACAGTGATTTTGCAAGTCATTCAAAATATGATATCATTAGTCGTATTTTTCACACTTCCAATCATCCATGATGGTTAACCTAGGTTAGAATTTTGAAGGTAATACGCCATAACTGCAAATTTTGTGCCACAACACAATTCATATAAGAGACATTAATGGCGATGAAGAGATTTAGAGACTGAATTTTATTGATAAACTAAATGAAACTCAAAATCTAGCTAGCCATTTTTCAGAGGTCTAAACTATTGAAAAATCATTTCAAAACAAGAAAACTTCTCTAAACCGAGCACACCACCTACAGTTTCATCACAACATTAAAAAGAATCGTTTCAAGGAGAAGTAACTAGCAGTTGTAAAAGCACAAAATAAACAAACAGGAGAATCATATATACTCATTGTTTATACTGATGATATGAAAGAGATATAATGATGTAAAGCTGTAGTACAAGACACATAACAAGTTTGAAAAATAATAAAATATGCAAATGACGTAAAGTTATGTTACAAGACACATAACAAGGATGAAAAATAATAAAATATGTAATTTCTAATAATTATATTCATTCTAAAATGTACATTTTCATATAAAATAGGAATTACTGATTTATTGAACTTTGGCACAGAGAAAAACACTATGAAACTCTAAGAAAGAAGTTATTTGGATTAAGTACTTGCTAGTCACTCAGAATATAATGAATATGATAGGAGGAAATAAATTAAAAATTAATTCTTAGTGGGTTTTTAGGTTGAGTGAGACTTTCTTTATATAACGGGAGTTCTTTGTAGGCAAGGGTCTTTATATAGCCGTTTCTGATGTCTTTATAGACTTCTTTAACACATGTATGATCATGTACTCCCATATAAAATATGATTATTAGGTGAAAATCAAAAACATGTTATATATATATATATATATATATATATATATATATATATATATATATATATATATATATATATATATATATATATATATATATATATATATATAATTTTAATAAAAATCATAAACTCAAATAAATACAAAAAAAAACTATTCTCTCATGTAAGAGTACAAACATTAGTGATCTTAGCCTCAAGAAACTTATTCGTAATTTTTGTAACTTTGGCATGCAACTTATCAATACAAGTGTCACCTTATATTACGCTCCTTGGAAGCTCCAAGGAAGTATATATATGTCACTTCTCATTACTCTTCTTAAGAGTCCCGACGAAGTACACCTTCAGTACAATTATGCAAAGTTACCATTCATCACCTTTCATCGAGTCACCACACACAATCATAAACATATATTGACATGTCATCATAATCATATAAATAACATATAATCCACAATTTAGACTCGTAAAATAATACATTACAAACAAACAAGAATGCAAGAAAGAAAACAAGAAAAGTAAAAGAATATGAGCTCCTCCCTACCTCTTACTATTCACTTCTTCCTCATTCCTTCTTCTCTTCGAAATTCAACCTGCAAAACATTTTCCCTTCTCCCCTTTGTTCACTTCAAGGTTCCTATATCCTTCTTAGCTTTAACCTCAATTCTTTCACCACTTTACACCATTAGACCTCAGACATTGTTGAGATATAGCAGCATGTTGACTTCTCAAACCTTGCTACACCAACATGTATCGATATAACCCTTTATTCTGACCTTTAAAATCAACTCCTCTTGCAAAACTCGTGATATTTGATCCCAATAACCTATTCTTGAAGCTCCCTTAATCCAAAATGTTGCTTCTGAACTACAACATCTTTCCCCATCCTTTCAAATTGAGTACTCAAATTTTCTAACTCACCAAACTCCGACACACCACATCTTTATACCTTCGAGGTAAGAAATTGTCTTAAAGGCCGTATCATATTCTCATAAAGGTAAATAGGTTAAGTTATCCTTGAATCTGCATTCCTCTACCACTATAGAGCACTTAACACTACCATAGAGGTACGAGCAAAACTCAAACTACAATTCTTTCTCCTTTTAACAAACCTAACTTTTTCTTTCCCTAAATCTTCAGAATTAAGAAAGGAAACTATATTTGATATAGTCATGAGTGTAAACCTTCTTACTCTTATCAAGACATTTTTTGTTCTTAATACTTCTAGTTAGATACGCAATATCTACAATCTAAACTTAAACTCTTAAACTTGTAAGATACAACAAACCCACAACTTTCAAGTCATTTTAAGGACGAAATGCTCTGATACCAAAATGTAACATCCTAGTTTTAGCAACTTACAAATGATAAAATAAGGCATTAAAAATTTATGGACTCCAAACAAACAAACAAAAAGTAGAACCTGAACCCCAAACAAACAAAAACTATAACCTAAACCCCAAACATAGAAATCATAGGAAAACACTTAGGTCCTAGGAAATAGGAAAACACTTACGATAGAACAACTAGACGCATGATTAGACAATGTCTTGTCTAAAAGTGTCTGAGAGAGAATTGAGCTAAACGCTCAACAGTTAAAATACTTGAAGTAGGTATTTGACTTCTCTCGAAAACAAAAGCATGTCAAGATAATGTCGTCGACTCAACAATTAAAAGACTTAATTATTAAAACACATAAGGAAGCCTGAGCAAGCTAAAAGCTATCTAAAAATATGCAAAAGCCAAAGAAGAGTTTACTTGAATCAAAACGATACCATGAGCTAAACAAACACGTCATCTTGTGATGAAGTATCTATACATTTGGTATCTTCAAATTAAAAGAACTTAATTGTAAAATGTTACCTAATGATAGGAAATCAAAAAGCACTTTGTTGTTCTGAGCAAATATTAAATGACATTAAATGCTCAATGTTCAAAAATAACAAAAGTGATAAGAAAAGTAATATTTGTTGCATGCACAATTTACTCTAATTTTGCAGATAAGATATTCTACACGCATCCACAATGCTACAGATCAAATATCAAATGTGGACGTTAGAGACAAAAGAGATAATCACAGAATGTTCCTCTCTTGAAGCAAAGCCTATAAAGATCATACAACCTACTTAAAGCAAATGACTGAAAAAACATGCTTGCTCTGACAAAGTAGACTTACACAACGGCTGCTGAGAAAAAGAAAAGAGAGAAAACACAAGCATTAAGGTTACGAACTACAAATGTAGTCTAACGGACAAATATTCATGAAGCTTATAAATAGAAGGTCTCTAAAGAAGATAATCAAAAGGATAGAATAGAAGATAGCCAACGCACACAAAGCTTACAACGATATATCCATGCTAAAGAGAAAAAGAGAGGAAAAAGCTAAAAAAAAAAATAATACATCTAAGTTGAAGAAAAGAGAAGAGAAGAGAAAAGAGAAAGAGATACTCTCAAGCTTAAGCGTCAAATTTCTTATTGTTTTAAGATTATAGAGAGAAACATCTACTGCATTGTGAAGAGAATTAAAATACTTGTAACTGAACTCTTTTGAGTTGAGGAATCTAGGCACGGTAGTCTAGTACTAGGAATGGTTCGAATACTCAAGAAAAATCTCAATACGGTGTTGAGTACCAGGAGTGGTGCAAATACTCAAGGAAATCTCGGTGGGGTGCTAAGTACCAAGAGTGGTGCGAATACTCAACGGAAATCTTAGCGAGGTAGTTGAGTACCAGAAGTGGTGCTAATACTCATTTGTAATCATGTGAAGATTATAGGGGAACCCTCTGCGAAGGAGACTGGACGTAGCTCAGTTGGAGCGAACTAGTATCAAATCTCTTGTGTTATTTTATCTTCTCTTTACTAAACGATCCTCTTAGAAAACCTGTAGTCGAGCTTTATATTTGAAAATATAAGAACTTCCAAGCTAAGCGATCCTTTATTTTCAAAGGGAGTTCTTACAAACGTTGTAGTAGAAATATTCTGAATAACACGTCAAACTTTTTTACTCATATATTTCAAGCCGAGCATCTAAGACTTTGAAAGAGTATTTCTGACGACTCGACAATGTGCTATATCAGAAGGGTTGCAAAAAATATTTTCCAAAAAACACTAGTCAACCCCCTTCTAGTGTTTTTCATGTACTTCAACATTTGTTCGACATTGGATTTCATTGAAGTCGTGCACTTGTTGTAGTATATATACTTTGTAGAGTCATGAACATAGTAGATATCATCATACCACCCACGAGGTTAGTCCCTTTTATGCCAAGGACCAAAATAGTCTGGTGGCTAGGAAATCATGTCATTCTCTCCCCATCATTCTTCTCTATATAAGTGGAATAATTGATAGTATATCAAGATACCTGCTTACTAAATCTCCAATGTCAATGCATACACTAACATCATCACCACAAAGAATTTCTCCTTGAAATTCTCTCAACATCATCACCATACTTGTCCAAAACCATAACCATCACCACAAATGTTATAAACAATACAATAAACATAAATAAGTTCCATCCCAAATTTATTTCAAACAACCCAAGAAGAAGAAAATAACAAACATACACATTGATACTCAACGATGGTGCTCAACGCCAAACTTGTAACGTCGTAATTCGAAACGTTCCGAACAAACCACTTTTTTTATCCTGAAAATAAATATAACTTAAACAACTCGTAAATGAAATTTCAAATTATTTAAACATCTTTCAAATGAAAATTCAAAACAACACAAGTATTCTTGCCGCTTTAAGCTTCCACTAGATTATCTATAACATCATCTGCTCCCATACAACAACACAAGTGATAAGTGCATATTTATGCCCACATTTATGTTTTAAAAACAAATTTTTGATAAGATTCTTGTGCTTAAATGATTGATTTAAAATAAGTTTTGTAATGATTGGCTTTATCGGGTTTGGGAATTAAAGAGGCTTAAAATGTGATTTTAGTTGCATAAATTATTTTGGAGAGTCTAATATTTATTGATGGAGCTGGAATTAAAATTTGAATTGCAATTTTGAAAAGAAAGAAAAGGCTAAAGTGCAATTAGAGGAAATTTCTCGACTTCTGTGTAATTTTGAATAAATAAAAAGGGTTGAATTATAATTTTGGGCAAGTTTCCTCATTGTTCTTCAAAACATTCTTCAAAATTAATTCCATTAGCACAGTTTCTGACTTTCATTCTTGAGCATTGCATAACATTCATAAGATTTAAATATTGAAAAACAATTTCGTATTCGTTGGGAGATGACTCAAGTTACCTTAACCCTATCTACTTTCTTGACTACTGACTTGTCAATATTGAAGTTGCCTTAAAAAGTAGTATTTCAACGACAGCGTAACAACAAGTCATGCAATAATCACAGGTGGAAATCACAACCACAAAAAATACAAGGGTGAGTTAACAGAATAAACATCAAATCACTGAAATAACATTTATAACACCATGGTTCAGTCTTTAACATAATGCTATCACATAAAAAAAATCAATGCATAATAAGACTATGATAACCAATACGATACCCCTCATACATTCCCTTAACCAGAAGCATGACCAACTCATTCGCTTTACACACCTATCGAGAAAAGGAAACTCGTGCCTATATTAGTCATCTCTATTAACGTATGTCTTCTTCTATACTTCACCATACCATTATTGTTTTACCAAAACAGGATGATTCAACTGGTCCTCCACCGTAGCTTCAGACCTATCTCTCTTGCTCCTTAAAATGCTCACATAAGCTTTAAACTCAACATGAGTCGAAACCCTACGGGTGAGACATCTATCCCTTTCTACCCCTTCGAAAGAGAAAAATGCAACACTCGAATCCTTAGTCCCTTCTACTGTCCTTCAAGGACGAAGAGACCATCTCTTCCACCACCTCTTAAAGACGAAGATATACACCTTTCTACCCTATCGTAAAAGGAAATGTACAACTCGAAAAAAAAAGTATAAAATAGAAGACATACTTAATGATAATAACCACAATAATTTATAACCAAAATTCAAAGTCCACTTTACACATACATAAGTTAACTTAAACTCAAGATTAAGTCAACCATCTACTTTCCATACCCCTCTCTTCCAAAAATACCCCAATACATTACAAACTATCATGTAACGTCCATAGTAGGTACTCCGCAACCGTGGAACCTAGGCTTACAACTTGTCTCCTTTCGGTAGGTACCTACCTATTCTCTTATGATACACAAATACCATCATAGAGGGTTAACTCCTCTTATCTGGATAGATCTTGGGTTTCTTGTTTTGTCCTTTGTTTACTAACTCCAGACCTCAAAGTTGGGAAAAATATGGCCTCCCTAGGTTCGAACTCGAGTCCACATACCACACACAATTTACACATCACACAAATACCACTAGGCCAGTTTTTTTTGTTGGTATATAAACACAAATGCAAATATTTAAAAATTTAAAAAATAAATTGTTTATTCCTTCCTCATATACTCTCATAATTCCCAAGACATTTCCTGAGCACTTTCATTCCAAAACATTTTCATCCTTTGAATCTTCTTTCCTATCAACTTTTGTTCTTGTGATGAACAGTCTTCCTTCGGCTGGTCTCCCAACGACTTTTGATGTGACAGGGTGTCTCTTCTCTTTCACTATTGTTTCCTTCTTTGTAGAATATGTAATCTATTTGCCTCTTTACACTCTCAAGGTTGTTCTCCTCTTCCCTCTCCCACATTTCTCTCCCTCTTTTCTATTTATACTTCCCCAATAACAAAACCCTAATATATATATATATATATATATATATATATATATATATATATATATATATATATATTTCTTAAAAACCCTTATAAATATGTACTCATTTTGTTTCTCTTTTATGTAACAACTTTTACTTTTTTGTCACTTATTTTTCTATTCTTGCACTCATATATTATTATTTTATTATTTATTTTAAAACCCCTTCAAAATATATTATATTTCTTTAATTTGTTTTTTTATTAAAACTATCTGTTACAGGTAGAAACATCACAAGAACGATGAATACATATCATTATGATCATTAATTAACAAAGATTTATATAAATAACTAAAAAGATGCATGCAAGTGGAAGAAGACTCATATACATCCCATAACAAAAAAAGAAACTAAGAAAAATGGCTAAAACTCAATTTAAACGAACAAAACTAATTAGTTCAAATTGAAGAACTTATCATAAGGATTAATGCTATGGTTCTTCCATCAGATAAATAGATAGAAAAATCCTTAAAAAGAAGTCATAGAATTATAGAAAAGTGACTTGAAAGAAATTTTATGTTTTAAAATAATAAAACTCATAACAATACTATTTATATTAAAACCTTTTAACATTAATATAATTAAGTTTGCTATTTTTAAAATATTATCACTTTTAAAATATCATTTTCTAAGTTTTTACATACACAAGACTATATATTTTAAGAAATCCTTATTAATTTTAACAAATAATTATATAACTTTATAACTAACCTTAGTATAAAAAAGGTTTAATAATTCAGATAGCCCCTATTTTCGGTGACTTTTCTCAGTTAGGTCCTTCTCACTTTTTTTTGTCTCAATTAGGTTCCTATTTTTGAAAAATTGACCCAATTAGGTCTTCGGCCTTAGTCCCATACTAACATCGTTAAAAAGAGTGTCACGTGTCAATTCGTGGTTTTTTTGAATTTTTTTTAAATTTTTTTATTTTTATTTTTTTAATTTATTTTTGAAAAATAAAAAAATTTCCACATGTCAAGCCGACATTGTGTCATGTGACAATGACAATGTGACGTTGCATTGATAGTGTCACGGATAGTTAATAGTGCCATGACACATGTCACTATCAAACCTCGTGTAATTGTATTTTTCTCAATTTGGTCCATATATTTTTATTTTGTCCCAATTTGGTTCTAGTATTTTTATTTTGTATCAATTTAGTCCTAATATTTTTAAATTAAATAATTTTGTTCTTTTTCAAATTCAAACAAAATTTAATTTATATATAAATCTTTACAATGTTTTATACAAATTGATATTTTTTATTAGAAAAATAAAAAAATTACGAACTAACATGACACATTTTTATTTATTTAGTATTTTTTATTTATTTAGTATTAACGAAAATAACTTAATTGCATTAAAGTTATCAAAACAAAAGCTAAGTTGAGACAAAGAAAAATAAAGAAATTTTAAAGTTTTCTATAAAATTAAACAACAAATGAAATAATTGAACCTAAATAATATGAATGAACAAACTATAAAAGTAAAAATTTCAATGTCATGAGACAAGTGACCTATCAATGTCACATCTTGTCAGTGCACATAACACAATATCAACTTAGACACATGATAATTTTTTTTTAATTTTTAAAAAATAAAAATGATATAAAAATAATTAAAAAATATTTAAAAAATTTAAAAATACCATGAGGTGGTACATGACACCTCTTTAATGATATTAGTTTTAAACTAATGACAAAAATCTAATTGTTCCAAATTTTAAAAATTAAGAACCAAATTGATAAAAAAGAGATTAAGAAACCTATTTTAGAATAATAACCAAAATCATTAAAGCTATAAAAAATGAAAATGAATGCATGATTAAGGTAAATAAAATTAACAAAATATTATAAATAATATTGGAAATACCCTTGGTTAAAAAAAAATAGGTGCTTTAATTTCTTTAAATTTGTTAAATTTTTGTAATATTTAAAACCTAATAATGGATTTTTACCAAAATCGTTTTATATGATATTTAAAATGATTAATTTATAAATTTTTAGGTTAAATATGTTTTTGGTCTCTTAACTTTCAGTGAAAATTGGAATTAGTCCTTTTTCAAAATTTTGGCCTAATTTAGTCCCCAAATTTTAGAAAATGTGTGAATTTAGTCATTTTAACTAAATTTTGTTAAATTTATTTAATGTTTCAAGTGGATTTCATGATAGCATCATGATAACATTTGAATTGTTTATATCATTTGACATATTTTTGCTTCAATGTTAATTAAGAAATACGTTTGAAACATCAAATAAAGTTAACAAAATTTGGTTAAAGGGACTAAATTCATACATTTCTAAAATTTAGAGACTAAATTAGTCTAAAGTTTTGAAGAGAGACTAATTTCAATTTTTACTTAAAATTAAGAGATAAAAACATATTTAAGCCTAAATTTTTATTGACTAATTTCTGATATGGAAAAAAAGTTATGGAAAAAACTAGTAGTATAAAGAAACTGTTAACACCATCAGAATATATAAAAGTTATGTAGTAAAAGAACGTGTAGAGTTTTTAAATAGAAGAATTACAATTTCTGAACCAAAGAGTAATTAGAAGAAAAGAAGAAAAACTTTGGGTATCCTTCCATCCATCAACTCCTACCTCCAATAACCATTTTGTTGCCGGAAGTTGCAGGAAAGACACATAATACAGAAAGAGGTTCGAATGTGAGCAGATAAATTAGGTTTCGTATGAGGAAGAGGGATTTCGAACTTAACATGTGTTTTCTTTCTTTCTCTGCTGAGTGACTCGCAAAATCACGTCATACCCATGATTTCACGAGTTTCTTTCACGATTTTACCCATTTCACCAAAATTAACTCGCAAATAGGTAGCAAAATCACAATTCGAATTGCCATTTTTGGTACCCTGGCTGTGACTTTTCACTCACTTTCTTGCTGTTTCCCCTGGCAGAAATTTGTTATCTAGAACTGGAATGGTGCTTATTCTACTTTTGTTACTCTCTCTCTCTCTCTCTCTCTCTCTCTCTCTCTGTATATCCATGTATTATTCAAAATGCTCATTTTAAATGCAATCTATCACTTGGTGACATTTGGTGCCCTTCTGTCAGATGGAAACATTTGGTGCATCGATTTCAGAGGTGAGGAATGTTGCAACAGGTAATTCCAATGACGGTACGGTTGAAATGGAGGGTTTCAAGCAACGTGTTGACGAGATAATTTCAAAGGTTGATAAGGCAAGTATATTTATTAAAAATTATTATGCAATTGTGTGTATTGTGCATCGTATTGGTGTTATATGTTAGTTTTTGGTAGGCTCAATTGGTGTTAGGAGATGACCAAGTAGAACAAATTGGAAAAGAGGTACTTAGTTAGGAACAGTGTACCTGGATTAATGTGGCCTAAAGGGAAAGAAAACTGTACAATACTCCGGCTGGATTGAGAGCCCAAACTCTCCCGCAATTCACAGACTTCCCTCCTTTATTTTTCTTTTTCCATCTTACTTTGGATGCAAGCTAAAAGTGCTTTTGGTAGCTTCTTTTTTTTGGAAATATAGAATTTTTTCCGATAGAGAAGCTCCCAAAAGCACTTACAACTTTGTATCCGAACATGTTTTTACTACATTTCTGCTAGGTACAACCACAACCATCTTTTACTCCTTATACCTCTTCTATTCCATGAACGATCTCCTACCACTTTTCAACAGTGAGTTATATTGAGGTTATGCTTTATCACCACTTTTTGAGCTTTCACATGATTTACTCCTAAGGAATCCATTCACGTGGTTGGTTCCTGTATGAGACAATTGACTAGTATATTACATGATTTTGATGGCTTATATATAGGTATCAATAACGAGATAGGATTTTAGTTTTATTTTTTATGTTTGCCTCTCCTTCTGTGGCTTGATTTTTAATTGACTGTGCTTCATGCATTATGTATTGATGCATATCCATTGCACAATTTATGGCCTTTTGGCATGCTGTGGTAAGACTACAATGCATGCTTCTGCCTCAATGGTTAGCATATTATGCATCTGGTCCTCTGATAAGGAGGCAATTTATGGCCTTTTGGCATGCTGTGGTAAGACTACAATGCATGCTGCTGCCTTTGTAAAAGTATGAGAACTTCATTCTTTCTGGAAGCATTTAGCTTGATGCCATGTTTGCAAACCACTCCCATCAACTTTGTGCAAAGTGAATGATCTGTAGAGCTTCTACATTTTGGGCTGTCTACTACTTTATTGTGCCTCACTTTATGGTTATAATATTATGCATATGATTGCATGACTCATGAGATTTTGATCTCTTATACGTAGAGGAGCTTTCATATAGAGCTATCTAGGACATTGAAAATGCAATTTGTTATCACATTTGTCAAAATTAAAACACATGGTCTTGAGCTTAGTAAACTTAAAGTCCTAGAGTGTAATCGTGTCAACTTGGAAAACATGTTAGATCCTTTTTTCCCAAGTGAAATGAGTTAAGATGTAATACTTTTTCACCATCATTTGGGGTCCAAGTTGTGTAATATCTTTTTGGATTTTAACAATTTGATACCTTCATTAAAGAATACTCTATATGTTTTGTCTATCTTTATATTTTTCTTGAATGAAATAAAATGTAATTTGGACAAGTTATCAAAATACACAAAAGTGATAATGCAAAAGAATATTTTCTTCTGAACTTTTTGCTATTTTGGGTTCAATTGAATTTTACATTTGTCCGCCAACTCTCATACACCTTAGCAAAATTCTCAAAATTAGAAGACAATAGTTTCTCTCTTGTTCACGTGCATTTGATATATATACATACATTGGTTGGATAATTTAGGAAACAAGCACAATCTATTCTAGGATACAAAAGTTTGAGATTGCAGGATTGCTGTGCTAATAAGAAACCAATATACAAAATTAAAACCAATATGAATAAAATCTAAATCTGTCTTAAATATCTCGACAAAAGTGATATAACAGAGAGAAAAAATAGACACTTAGTTGAAACTACACATGCTTTATTACTTGGTGCTAGTATACTTGTTCATTATTGGGGGTGATGTCATTCTTACAACTTGTTTTCCGAATGAACTTTTATTTCATGTTGCTCCTTGTGTTTTTTGAGTGTATTTTGTACATGACTTGTCTCTGGGTTTTGACAGATCATAGGCTAGAGCCACCTCCCATATTAGGTGAGTCCTTTTCATCAAGTGTCACTTGATGCTTTGGACACTTGCTGCAACCTAGGATTAGTGATGTTTGTCTTCTAAAATAGAATTTGACAGCTGACTAGCTTTACTTGGCCAGCTTTCTAGGCTTCATGATCTCCTGAATTCTCATGTTCAACCTGCTGGAAACACAATTAAAACACAATTCAAACCATGTGTGACTGTATATACTATTTTTGACAAGGCTGCTGAATATATGAAGGAAAGGGCTGCACTGGGTGGCTGGAAAACTGTGACAGCTGCTCGTAATATGATTCATGATGCATATATAGTTGAGCAATGTAGAATGAATAATCGCCATATACAGAATGGTAATTCATACTAAAACCAGAACCAAAAACAGTTAAAGAAAATATGGCTTAATAGCATGCACAAACTGGAAAATCAGAAAAATGATAACTAAACACAATTGGCTACAAAATTTCCAATTCCCACTACGCCAATTTGTTAGCAGTCCTTTAGTTGCATAAAGGCTAACAAAAATCTCAGTTTCTCCCTAATGTGTATAGGAAGCTAACCAAGGTATCTATCCAAAAAATTGTGTAACTTTGTAGCTAAAGTTGTGTCTAATTATCACCCTAGAAACCAAACAAACATAGGGGGAATGAAAAACGTAAACTCTACTCTAAAACAATGAAATGATAGCAAGTTATAAAGAAATATGAATGAAATGTGTTCTAGGTCCTAACACTACCTAAACTCGTGATTAAATGCAAAACTGAAAAGTGTTTGATAAAATGACTCAATGAAAACCTAGTTTTTACCAAGTTTTTGTTGAAATGCTTGAATGAACCAAACTATTATTTATGCAATGTGAATGACCTAGACAAGTTTCTATATGCTTAATTACGCATAATGAATGATTAAACCATGCTAAGAACTCCAAAATCACAAAATCATATGCTGAAATAAATGACAGCTAAATTTCTAGTGCATAAATTTTTTTGACAGCAAATGGATTATGCAGAAGTTTTGACAGCAACTAAAATCATGCATATTCTTAGGTCTGATGCAATGCTACTGTTCTAACCATGTTTCTATATGCCTAAGTATCTGAATGAAATGCTTAAACCACACTAAAAATAAATTCCCTTGCCAGTCTTCAACACCACTGACAATTCTGTCCAGGCCTCAATGTTGCAACTCCAAATGGTTCTCCATATACATATATACATCTATCTCTATATACTCTAGCCCTCTGGCTTTTTATCATAAACTTGGCCTCATTGCCATGTCTTTAAGCTCTTGTTCATGCTCCCAGTATCATGATAGGCTTATCTTAAAACATATTATTCAATAAGTCTATCTTCTAATACTTATGGTACTCATCATACAATACCACCTTGATGACCATATTGTTTGATGGTACTCTAGTTAGACTATTCACCCTTACACTTGGTGTGATTAATCCGACAAACATATCATGTGTTGATCTAAGTTAGGACATTCTCGATTATGCCAACTAATTTGTTTATAAATCCCCACTGTAAAATCTTTCCAACATTGAATTTCTCTCTGAAAAGTTTTAACTCTTTACTGTCACAAATTAGCTATAATAGAATGAGAACTCCCCCTTTTCATTTATATATCATTTTCATAACAGACCACATAAACACTTTAGCTAAGATACACATTCAGTTCTCATACATCACATACAATTCATATAAATTTCCAACGAATTCAAAGTATCACAGAATCTGGTTAAACAACACAAAATAATATACATTCAAGAGTTAGCTTCCCTTACCTGGAAGTTAGCTTTGAAATCTCTAGATTCTACCACTCCAACCTCAACAAAAGCACTTTTCAACTCGGACCCAGGTTACAACAACTCCTTCCTCATAAAACCTCTGTTAAGCTTGATATTCAAACAACAGGACTTAATCAGGTTATTGAGGAATTGAGAGAGTTCTTAGAGAGATAATGGATTTCTAGATAAAGATTTTTCCCAAAATGCTTGATGTGGCCGAATCTCACTTTTATAGCATGGGTTCATGCAATTCTCTAATCTGTTTGAGTTACACATAATAAACATTAAATACTTCCCTCGTGGATAGTTGTTTTCCACTTTCCTATTACTTCTGCTCCACCACTTCTGAAGTTTAGTGTGTTTATTATCTTTCAAATCAAGTGTTTACCTGTTAAGAACTTGTTTTCCATTTTTTGACAATTTACTCCACCACCGTTTGAAGAACCTGTTATATCTTGCCACATACTCATTTAATTTCTATATTATCTTGCCACCGTTTTAAGCATCTTTGTTAAACTCTACAAAAATATTTAATTGATATTTTAATATTTAAAGAATGAAAAGTTGCTTGTGTTTTCTGGGAATCAAGTTTAGGTTGGTTTTAATATGTATGTCAGTCACTTGTGTTTATGATTACTCTTGTTTTTGTCCCAACAGCTTGAGCAGAAAGTACATGATGTGGAGAACTTTTACTCGAGTGTGAATAAAAAGCAAACAAACATGCTTAAAGGTAATTCAACTACAAAGGATAAGGAGAAACATGTTCCAAGTATTAAGAAGCAACAACAGGATGCTTTAAAAAGAATGCAAGATCTTATGCGCCAGTTCGGCACAATACTACGCCAGGCAACTACTTTTCATTTATCAATGGTGTTTGTGTTGATATGCTGCAATATTTGAAACATGCTTTTTAGTGCAACTGTGTTAACGTGATAATTGTCTATTTAGTTAGATGTCATTCTTTGTGACATTTGTGGGATCATTGTGTTTGTTCTTATTTGGACTTATGCAGTGTTATAAAACATCTGTTATGGCAGCACCATAGCGGAAATTGGTGGCAGTTTTATAGCTTGCCACCACAACATGGCAGTGGCGATGCGGGTTTTGCATGGCGGCCGCTTTTTTTTATCACAGTTTGCTCAGCGCAGAATGGAGATGACTAAAAATGTGCAGTAGGAGAAGGAAACTCCATTGCAGGGATGATGTGGTAGGGTGGGAGAAGAAAACTTTATGCATAGGACAACAACACAAGGAGGAAACCCTAATTATTTCTTTTTTGTTTTTAGGTTAAAAGCCCAAATGATAATTTTGTTGAAAATTGGGATATACTTGGCCTAACAAAAATATTATAATAAAACACTAGTTATCTCTTCTCTTTGTTTTCTGTTGGGTTAAAAGCCCAAATGATAATTTTGTTGCAAATTGGGCCATATCTGACCCATCAAAAATATTATAATTTAACCTAATATTTTCACACTCGACCCACACCTCTCCATATTCTTTAGTCCTATTGCTGCTGCTTGCATTGACCTTAATGCTCATTGCTGCCCTCTAACCGCCATTGATTGCCTCAACTCTAGAGTGATTATTATATCTCTACAACAAACCTTTTCTTGGATAACCTTTGTTAGGCATGTAAATAATGAGGAAGAGTGGAATAGGGGTATTATAGAAGGAATGATAGGATATGGAAGGTTTATTGTAGGAGGAAAAATATAAATAGACCAATTAGTCCCTTGGAGAGGAGGACGATAATTTTGTAGTTTGAGCTTTGGCTCTTTGTGAAGGGGAAGCCCTTGAGGAGAGAGTGCTCTCTTATTTTGTGTTCTTTTTAGTCTATTCAATAAAGAATGTTACTGTTCTTTCTCTTTTCAATTCTGGATTCCTATCATATTGGTCTGACCTGTCGGATTCGAAGAGAAGGGGAAAGTTTGGCCTACAAGCAAGGAAGAGTTATGGCAGAGATGAAGACAAGTTTTGTCTATTACCAAGGAGATCCTACATGATTTGAGGAAGAATAAATAACTTCTTCAAGATATCAAGAAAGAAAAGAAAAAGGTAAAGACTGGTTTGGGTATTGTGAAAGATGGCTTGCAGGCAATAAAAGAGACCAAAGATCTTTTTCCAGATGGAGGATACAATTCAATCAAATAGGAAAAGCAAAGAGAAGAGGATGCCTTTGACAATAATGAACTTAATAATGGTGAGAAAGAACCAGTTTGCTTTGGGGTTAAAAGGATGGAGTTGCCCACATTGGAAGGGAATGATCCCCAAGATCAAATTGCAAGGACAACAAATGTTTTGGAAGTTCAAAAAATCAAAGGATCAACAAAAGTACATCTAATCCTTCACAGCATGGAAGAAGATGCAGTCCAAGGGATATAAATCTGGCAATAAAAAATCAAGAAAAGCAAGAAATTTTCCAAATGTGGGGAGAATTCAAGGAATGTAGGAGAGAAGAAGGAAGAACTGTTGCAAGCATGGTTATTAAAGTCGCGAGTTAACTCATTAACTCAGTCGAGTTTACGACTTCACTTAGTGCTTCCGAGTTAACTCAGAAGCAAACTCAGAAATGGTGTAGAATCGGTAGCCTTGTTGGTGGACTCAGTAGACTTGCTTGAAATCTCGAGCTTGCTTTCGATTTGGCGAGTTTGTGAAGAAATTTTTAAAATGTAAAATGAAGTCGTTTTTGGCACACCAGATTAGGTTTTTTGATTTAGGGCCAGTGACGAATCTCTCGCGATTCATCAGGTGCTGCTCTCGTTCTTGCCATTCATCTTCTTCGTTCCTTCTTGCGATCTCACTTGCACCCTAGCTCGAACTGTCATGAACGTGTTTGTTCGCCGGCACGAGCGCCTCGCTTGCTGTTGCCCACCATCTCCCTATCAGTGGTGGTCGCATGCCTCCTTCGTGTGCCTCTGTTTCGCACTCACCGGCGGTTGTCATCTCACAACTCTTATGTTTTTAAGTTCAACTTTGCGCTATTTTCAAAGTTATCTCTGCACTGTCCGAGTGCCTCTGTTAAGTAAAATGTTGTTGTGGTTAAGTTCTAAAGAAAGCCCTCTACTAGTTTTTATGTCTTGCAGTGAAAAACATATTTGGAACAAAATCAAATTCATTATTAGAGGATCACATGATTACACTTCTTTTTACATTTCAATTTATGTTTTATAATATTTATATGAACAATATTTTTATGATTCTATTTATTTGAAATTATATAATTTTGTGGAGTTATTTGAATTAAAATATTATTTATATAATTTTTTAATCTAAAGTAAACTCTTACGAGTTTACGATTCGAGTTTACGAGTCCAGCTTACCAGACTCTCACGAGTTTATGTAAACTCTCAAGTTTAACAACCTTGGTTGCAAGATCTCAAGAAAAGCAAGAAACTATCCAAAGGGGGAGAAAAGTCAATTAATATTGAAGAAAAGATGGAAGGATTAAATGAGGAAGGAGAAGAAATGCTAAGGCCCTGGACTACAAGAGTAGAGTTATCAACATTTGAGAGGAATGATCCTCTAGGATGGGTATCAAGAGCGGAGAAACATTTTCGGGTTCAAGTTATCACCTCAAGAAAAAAACTAGGTTTGGCTTCCACCAGAATGGAGGAAAATGCAATGATAAATTTTGAGGGTGGTGATAGGTAGATAAGAACCAGGAACCAGAAGCAGAGGATGAATCACATGATTTTAGTTTACTAAAAAGAAGTTCTGACTTGGGTGATAAATCTGATGATCAAGAATTTGAAGTGTTTCCTGTACGAGAAAAATTCATTGTAAACATTTTGCTTTTTTAGATATATGAAGATGCTCTTATAGCGGTTACTTACCAACATTCTGTAATTTTTACTCGTTGAGGCTGGTGAATATGTTGCTTTGATTCCTACGTCAATTGTTAGTGATGATCCAACAGTAAAAAACGAATGGGTTGTAAACAAATGGGTTGAGTACAAAACCAACGATGATAACCAACTTATGAAGGATGGAAACTAAACCTTTAAATTTGGCTTGTTGCAACATATCAGATGAAGATTACCAATATTTGCTTACTGTTGATGAAACAAATGCCAAGGAAAGTGACTCAATAATAGGTTTTGATGGAGTTCTTCAAATTGAACCAAATTCTAAGTCAATTGATGAACTACAAGATGAAGAATTGAAGGCAGCTAAACTAGAGTAGATTGAAGCAGGGAAAACATTTGTGTAAGCAGTGACACATGATCTCAGGAAAAAGGATGAAGCACTCCAACATCTTAAATTTTCAAGAGTACAACCTTGAGGACAAGGTTGTTCTAGCAAAGGAGAGTATTGTTAGGCATGTAAATAATGAGGAAGAGTGGAATAGGTATTATAGAAGGAATGATAAGATATGGAAGGTTTGTTATAGAAAGAAAATTAAAAGGAAGCGGTGAATAGAGAAAGGAATGGAAAAATAAGTGGATGCACGACTGTCAGTTGGGAGTTGGTCCATATAATTAGACCAATTAATCCCTTGGAGAGGAGGATGATAATTTTGTTGTTTGAGCTTTGGATCTTTGTGAAGGGGAAACCCTTGGAGGAAAGAGTGCTCTCCTATTTTGTGTTTTTTTCAGTCTATTCAAAAAAGAATATTACTCTTATTTCTCTTTTCAATTCTAGGTTCCTATCAACCTTTAATGTACTTTAATGTACGAATAACAACTTTTAGTGATCTATACATGGAGAATAAAGAAATTGACTCACTACACTAACTGCAAAGGAAATGTTAGGCCAAGTATAAGATATTTCAATTTTCCAACTAATGTTATGTACTTAACATGATCTGAGAGTGTCTCCTCTTGATTGGGTAGGAGTTTGGCATTGACATCCATGGGTGTCAAAAAACTTCAAATTCATTAACCCAATTTCTTCCAAAATATTTAATGCATATTTTCTTTGAGAAATAACAATTCCATTGTTGGATTGTGCTACCTCCATCTTCAAGAAATATGAGTTTGCTAAGGTCTTTGGTCTAAAAGTGGTGATAAAGGTGATGTTTGTTTTACTTGTGAGATTTGTCTAACTGCGAGCCATATCAAATTATTTAACAATAGTGCAAAATTTGCCAAACCAAGCCCTAGGCTACTGCTTAAGGCCATATAAAAATTTGCAGAGACTACATATCAATCCAAAAGACTTCCCTTGGGTAACAAAACCTAGAAGTTGCTCCACATAAATATATTTCTCCAAATCATCATGAAGAAAAGCATTTTTACCTTTAGTTGATAAAGTGGCCAATGTTGAAGTGCACCCATGGCTATGAATAAGTGAAAATGGCCATCTTCGCAATTGAAGAAAAAGTATCACCATAGTCCAACCAAGACTTTGAGTATAACCTTTGGCCACTAGGTGAACTTTGAGACAATCAGTAGTGCCATCATGACCAACTTTACTAGCAAAATCAATCTACAACCAACAATAGAGTAAGGGAATAAGTTCCCAAGTTCCACTATTATGAAGAACATTTATTTCATCAAGTATGGCCTGACGTCAATCAGATTCGGCTAAGGCATCACCTACAAATTTTGGAATTGACATAGAAGAAATTGGGGAAATACAAGTGCAAAGTGATGGAAATAACCTATGATAACTCAAAGTAGTATAATAAAGAGAGGGATTACGGGTAGAGCGTATACCTATATGTAGGGCTATAGGATGATTTGATTCAATTGTTGGAGTAGGAGGGGATGAAGGTGTTGACACTAGAAGAGAGTCATTCGGTGGACGATTGAGAATCTATCGACGTGTATACACTTGAAGAGATGGTGGAGGTGAGGAATTTGTAGGTATATTAAACACAATAGAAGGATCATAGATAACTATGCTCATGACTTCGTTAGATGGAGACGCAATAGGAGAAGGAAGAAGATGAATAGTACTAACACCATGTAAGGAGGTAAATAACCTGAAGTAGACAAAGCAGAGAAAATATTTCAATTCAGTAATGTGATCTGTGACACCTGAGTCTAGAATCTAAGGGCGAAGCGAGTTGTAGTGATGCCAACAAATGATGTACCTATGTGTGCAACAAAAGTAGTGGAATCAAAGTTTTGACGATTCTCATACCATTTGAGAAATTTGTTGAAGATAGCATGATGTTCTAAAGTATTAAATGAAGTGGGATCCAAATGAGATGGTTGCGAGGGAGCAACTTGTGCAATCGCAACAAATCGAGGAAGATGACCATGTAAGGCATAATCGATCAATTCTGTGTTCGAGCTTTTAAGAATGTTCACACCCATGACACCCTTTTCCTGGCTTGCAAGGGAAATTGCGATCATAATGCTGAAGAGTGATCAGAGGTGACTAAAGAGAGTATTTTAGTGGTTGACTTACAAGACATGCAATAAATGGAACAAAAGGTAGGTACAACTAGGGATCCCAAAATCTAATCACAAACACGTGAATAATCGCTAGGAAATCCATGTAAGGCTAACAACATGAAAGACTTTGATCGTGTCTCTAGTTCATGAGAAGGAGTGGAGTTAGTAGACAATAAATCATTGAAGTCATGGAGAAGAAGATGAACTTTACCCAACTATTCAGCCATTATATTGTTAACACTTTTGGAAGCAACAATATTTAAGATATTTTGACAAAAACTATAAAGACGTTAAGTATCATTGGTGTACAATAAATATGTCATGTTTCCAAACTTTTGAACATGTCTCAGAGGCTTTTAGTGATGGATCACTTGATAAAATTAACTTTCATTTTTAAGATTCTTCTATGTAAAAACAATATTCGTAAAACATTTTATGCCAAGTATTGTTATTGTTAAGAATGAGACTTTAAACCTAACTTAACCCTACAAAACTGAGGTTTGATGTGAGACTTCTAACACACCCCGCCCATGCCGAGACATACATCACTAACATGGGGTCTACACATTAATGGATGGTCCGATAACAGGTGGAAAAATAAACCCAACAAACAACAAATTTCGCTAGAATAGGCTAACTCATGGATCTAATACAATGTTAAGAAGTGGAGTTTTAGCTTAACTTTACAAAACTGGTTTGTAAGGTAAGGTTTGCATCCACTTATACATTATAAACTCGTCTTATCTTTAGTCGATGTGAGATTTCCAACATAACCCCTCACATCGAGTCATACTCGAGCATGGGACTACATTAATGAGTGGTCCAATAGCGGGTGAAACTATAGACCAAACAAATAACAAATCTCGCTCAAACTCATGCTTTGATTCCATGTTAAAAATTGAACTTTAAGCCTAACTCAACCCTACAAAACTGGTTTGTATTGCATCCACCTATATATATATATTTGAAATTGGCCTTATTTCTAGTTGATGTGAGACTTCCAACACACTCCCTTGTGTCGAGAGGCATATACATCTAGTTCGGATAGGCTCAAACTCATGGCTCTTACTTAGGCTTAAAGTCCACTTCTTAACAGTTATATTTGATTTGGTGTTGTTATGTGGCTTGGTTACTTCAACTTATCTCTAATTTTTCCTGTAAAACCTGTTATGTAATGTTTGATTGTTTGTAAATTGAGTAGTTTAGACTCTACTTTAGTGTAGGGTAATCTCTTCAAATTATGAAATCAGTTCTTTAATAATTGGTCTCTTATGCCAGATCACACAACACAAGTGGGCTTGGCCTTTTATGCAGCCTGTGGATGTGGAGGGGCTTGGTTTACATGATTATTACGAGGTATGATTAATATATGCATTTCCCCATGTTACTCTTGCATTAGCATTGTCTTTTTTTGGGTATTTTGTTGCTAATATTTATAGACTTTTAAGGTTTTCGTATATTTCATTGTGCAATGCTTGTTGAGAGAAAACATGGGATACATTTGATAAATTTTGTGTCTGACTTATGAATGGAAGCTTTTATTTAGAATGAATTGTAAAGATAAAGTTAACATTAAGCCTAATTTATATACATACTATTGTTGATCTATGATAATATTTGTAAATACTTTATTTCGTATTCTCTAACATATTGCATGGTTATCAATCTTGCGTGTTAACTCGAAAAACACAAACGAGTTTACTAGACGAGTTTACAATTCTTAAATCCATTGCTTGAGTTGACTCAAAAGGAAACTTGTTTTTGAAGCAAGATCGATAGGCTTGATGTGAACTCAGTGAACTCGACCAAACTCGTGAGCTTGCAATTGAGTTGACAAGTTTGGAAGGGTTTTCTTTTTATCGCGAAATGACTCCAATGATTGTCATTGTAGAGATGGTATTTGAGTGTGAGCTGTCAAAAGCCATGGGAAAAGAACCTAAAATGGGGTTAAAAGGTGTCACTTGGGTGTGAGGAAGGAGTCAGAGGGTGCTTCGACAAGGTGGTTGTGCTGAAAATGGAAAAACAATGCAATATGAGACGGCTGGGTGAAACGAAGTTTGGTGGTAGCCAGAGGAAGGCGGTTCTGGTCACAATGGTCACCAGATTAAAGGGACACTTGGTGGTGGGGGAAAGGGGCACATAATAGCTGCGAGTACCGTTCACCCGATAAAAAAAGAACACTGAAGACCAAAAAACAAAAAAACCTAAACTAGTAATACCATATAGAAGAGTATATTTGCTTAATGTATTATGTCTAATGCAGACTACAAAATGTGTATTTATATTAATTTACAGAATCAAATATAATAAATTTCTACCTAACAATTACGGATCAATCATCTTAATTTGCTAGAATATGTAACTGTTAATTTTCTACAAATTTGTTTACATTCTAATAGAAACATTTGCTCCAATTGATATAGTCGAGGTTATTATCTCTAGCGGCTAATTATGATTGGAACTTGCCACAATTTGATAAAAAAATTGTCTTTCTTCATGGGGACTTGAATAGGAGATTTACATGGAATTTTCCCCTGGTGGGAAAACCTGTGCCAAAGCTGCAAAAAGTATTTATGGACTAAAATCTTGAGAAACATGTAGAACTATATTTATTTCAATACCTATTATTACAACATACTAATGTATTTATGGGAGTAAAAGTTAGGCACCTCCTTAAGTTAGGCACCTCTAAGTTAGGCACCTCCTATGTTAGGCACCCCTAAGTTAGGCACCTCATACCTAAATAATTATAGAAAAATACTTAGTAAGTTTTTCTCTAATTACAACACTCCCCCTCAAGTTGGTAAATGAATATCAATCATTCCCAACTTGCTTACAAGATCTTGAAATCTTCCCTGAGGTAGCCCTTTTGTAAAAATATCTGCTAGCTGAAGACCTGTTGGAACATGAGTTGTAATCATAAAGCCTCTGTCTAGATTATCTTTTATAAAGTGTCTGTCAATCTCAATGTGCTTTGTCCTATCATGTTGTACTGGATTATGAGCAATGCTTATGGCAGACTTATTGTCACAGTATAGTTGCACAGGACTGTCTATCTTAATTTTAAGATCATCCAAAATGATTTTCATCCAAAGTCCTTCACACATTCCTTGAGCAAGGGCTCGAAATTCAGCTTCTGCACTAGAGCGAGATACTCTGTCTTGCTTTTTGCTCCTCCATGTTACCAGACTATTTCCAAGAAACATACAATACCCAGAAGTAGATTTTCTATCAGTAATAGACCCTGCATAATCAGCATCAGTATATATTTTCATACCTAATGTGTCTTCCCTTTTAAACAACAATCCCTTCCCTGGACTTGACTTCAAGTATTGGAGAATTTTATCAACTGCTTGCATGTGTCTATTTCTTGGATCATGCATGAATTGGCTTACTACACTAACTGCATAGGCAATGTCTGGTCTTGTGTGTGATAGATAGATTAGTTTTCCTACTAATCGTTGATACTGGGTCTTCTCTACAGGAGCACTTTCTTCACTTCCAATTCTATGATTCTGTTCTATAGGAATTGTTGAAGTTCGACATCCCAATTTTCCCGTTTCTTTGAGGAGATCAAGTACATATTTCCTTTGGGAGATGAATATTCCTTCCTTGGAGTAAGCAACCTCTATTCCAAGAAAGTATTTAAGTTTTCCTAGGTCTTTCATTTCAAATTGAGCTGCCAGTTTTTCTTTTAATGCCAACTTTTCTGCTTCGTCATCTCCTGCAATAATCATGTCATCCACATAGACAAGCAATAGGTTGAGTTTACCTGTGTAGATGAATGTTTTATGAACAGAGTGTGGTCTCCTTGGCTTTGTCTGTATCCCAAGGAAATCATTGCTTTTGTAAATCTTCCAAACCATGCTCTAGGGGATTGCTTAAGACCATACAATGCTTTCTTTAGGAGACAAACCTTGTTTCGTTCATTTTTCACTTCAAACCCTGGGGGAATATCCATGTAAACTTCCTCTTCCAGATCTCCGTGAAGAAAGACATTCTTTACATCCAACTTGTGTAAGTCCCATCTAAAATGAGCCGCCAAAGCAAGAATAACTCGAACTGTATTCATCTTTGCCACAGGAGCAAATGTCTCCTCATAGTCAATCCCATAGGTTTGAGTATAGCCTTTTGCCACCAGTCTCGCTTTATATCTTTCTATTGTTCCATCCGCCTTATGTTTCACTGTGAATAGCCATCTACATCCTACTGCCTTCTTGTCTCTTGGCTTGTCAACAATTTCCCAAGTTGAATTTCTTTCTAATGCATTCATCTCTTCTTTCATGGCTTGAGTCCAATGTTCAAGTTTCATGGCTTCTTGGATTGAGGTAGGAATTTTTGTTGTATCAATGGCAGCAATAAAACTTCTATGCTTATCAGAGAGATTGTTAGTGCAAACATGTTGAGAAATGGGATATTTAGCACATGATCTCCTTTCTTTTCTCAATGCAATGGGCAAGTCATCAGTAATACTTACCTCATCGATGTTGTCTTCAGGGATTCTCACCTCCGGATTAGACAATTTTTCTTGCTCTAGAGTCGAAGTGGGTTGTTTTCTTCTTTCATATTTTTGACCAAAAAATTTGTCTTCTTCTTCATCCTTATTATGGATCCTGATAGTTTCATTGCTCAGTTCTTGGGCATCCTGCGAAGACTGACATGGTAATGACAAGAAGGAGAGTTCATCCATTTCAAGTGTTTTCTCCCCCTGAAGTGGTGAACTGACATAAAAGGACTGTGTTTCATGAAATGTGACATCCATGCTGATAAAGATGCGACGACTCTGAGGATGATAACATTTGTACCCTTTTTTATTAGAAGGATACCCTATAAAGATACATTTAAGGGCTTTTGGATCTAATTTGCTACGATTAGGGTGATGAGAGTGAACAAAAGCAATACATCCAAAAATTCTACTAGGCAGACTTGATATTAAAGGGGAAGAAGGAACAAAAGACAATAAAGACTCTATAGGACTAATGCCGTTTAAGACACGGGTAGGTAACCTATTGATGAGATATGTGGCAGTTAACACTGCTTCCCCCCAGTAAATTTTTGGAACAGACATTTGAAAAAGAAGAGCTCTAGTTACTTCAAGGAGATGACGATTCTTTCTCTCTGCAATCCCATTTTGTTGAGGAGTGTTTACACATGTAAGTTCATGAACAATACCATTATGAGAGAAAAAATTGAGGAATTCATGATTAACATATTCAGTACCATTATTGATATTTCTTCCAAATTGATTTTGGACAAGATGAAAAAATTTAACGAAAGATTTGGAAAACTTCAGATTTATTGTTCATAAGGTATGTCCATGTGACACGAGTGCAATCGTCAATAAAGGTAACAAACCATTTTGCTCTAGAAATAGATGCGACAACTGGTCCCCAAACATCAGTGTGAATTAAATCAAAAGGAGAAGTACTCTTTTTATTACTAATAGAATAAGATGCACGATGATGTTTTGATAATTGACAAATATCACAATTAAAAGACTCAACAGACTCATTGGTAAACAAATGGGGAAATAAAGACTTGATAACGTTAAATGAAGGATGTCCAAGCCTTTTATGATGAAGCCATATTTGAGAGTTTGCCCACGTCTCAGATGTAGCTTGTAGACTCAAAATATTTGTTGTGCTTTGGTCATTAGTCTCTAATAGATACAACCCACTTTGCTCCTTAGCAGTTAAAATCGTCTTCCCCGTGGCAAGATCCTGAAAAACACAATGAGTGGAGAAAAATATTACTGAACAATTTAAATCCTTTGTGAGTTTTTGCACAGAGATAAGATTATTGGCTAATTGTGGAACATGTAAAACGCCCTTTAATATAATGGATGATTCCAAAACTATATTCCCAGAGCCACATATAGGTATACCCTGACCATTCGCAACAGTAATAAGTTGTTCTTTACTGCTTTCATCATATGAGTTGAAAGACACACGACAATGTGTCATATGATCAGTTGCTCCTGAATCAAGAATCCAAATACCTTGAGTCATATTACCAACAGTATTGAGACAAATCTTACCTTTCATGGACAGAGTACATGATCCAGAGGGCTTACTCATTGATTCAACCATTGCTTTCAAGCGGTCGAGTTCTTCCTTATAAGCTTTCATGTCAAGATCTGGTGGTGGAGAAACATTAGATTGATTGGTGGCTTCCTGTTCTGAGGTAGTGTGATTTACCCATTTTTGAGTAGGCCCTTTGTTATTCCTCATACGCTCTAGAACATTACTTTTACCATGGAGTCTGAAGCATGTTTCTTTGGTATGTCCAGATCTTCTACAAAATGAACAATAATCTCCACGATTTCCTGTTTCAAATGACTTTCCTCCAGTATAATAATCTCCACGATTTCCTCTTTCAAATGACTTTCCTCCAGTGCTCGTTCCTTTGTGGAATCCCTTTCCGGTTGTCATGGCAGAGCCTGTGTTGGAGATCCCCCCATCAAGCATGACAGCTCTTCGAGTTTCTTCTCCTCTTACCATAAAAAATACTTCTGATAAGGAAGATAATTTTTCTCTTCCTAAGATCTGTACCCTGATTGGGTCATACTCTTGATTTAGGCCATGGAGAAATTTAAAGATTCTTCCTCTTTCCACGACTTCAGCATGTGCGGCAGCATCTGTCTTACACATCTTTATTGTTTGGTATTGATCTAATTCAATCCAAAGACCATTCAAAATTCCATGATATTCTGATACAGAATGTGAGCCCTGTTTTGTTCTAAATATCCTGCTTTCAATGTCATAACATGCAGCAAAATCCTTTTTTAATGAAAAAGTATTTTGTAAATCATCCCATATCTCCTTGGCAGAAGAATGAAACATGTAATTTCGACTTATCTCAGGAACCATGGAATGCCACATCCAAGTCATAATTAGTGAATCTTCATTGTCCCACATTAGGAAGTTTGAGTCATCTTGTTCTGGTCCTCCACCATCTATGTGGTCTAGTCTTGAACGACCCTTGAGAATCCTTCGAATGTACTGGCTCCATTGTAAGAAATTCCGCCCATCCAACCGATAGGCACCTATCATATTTGGAAGATCATTAGGACCCAAAGGAATAAATTTTACCTCAGACATCCTTGGGAATGCAATCTGGGGACCCTATCTGTTGACGAAACAGTGGAAAACGGTGCCGGACAGCGGCAAACGGCGCCAGACAGCGGCAAACGGTGCCAGACAGCGGCAAATGGTGCCAGACAGCGGCAAACGGCGCCTGGACGGCGGCAAACGGTGTCGACAGCGACAAACGGCGCCTGGACAGCAACGAACGGTGTCTGGACAGCGACAAACGGTGCCTGGACAGCGACAAACGGTGCCGGACAGCGGCACAAGGCGTCGGGCAGCGGCACAAGGCGTCGGACAGCGGCACAAGGCGTCGGACAGCGGCAAACGGCGCCGGACAGCGGAAAAACAGCCTGGGCAGTGGAAAACAGTGTGGGCTACACAGAATAATATGGAGCAGTACTTCAAAACTCAGATTTACTCCGATCTGAGCCAAAATGGGTTGTCATCGGCCCTTGTAACGGAATGAGGAGGCTCCGGCGACTCCTTCTGTGACGTCGGCGGCGAGTGGGTCTCGCCGGAACTAGGCGCGTGGGCTACACGCGCCGGCAAGGCTGGTTGTGCGTGGCGGCACGTGGCGGCTCGTGGCAACGTCTTCTCCGGAGCGATTTGCAATGTTGTGTTTGCTGCAGATAGGCGTCCCTTTCTGTCCTATCAGTGATTCCAATAGTTTCTGCTACAGTTGAAGTGGCTGGATAGCTGCTGTTGCTGGTGGCTGGTAGCTTATCAGTGCAGCGGAAACAGAGCTCCCATGATCGGGAGCTCTGATACCATCTTGAGAAACATGTAGAACTATATTTATTTCAATACCTATTATTACAACATACTAATGTATTTATAGGAGTAAAAGTTAGGCACCTCCTTAAGTTAGGCACCTCTAAGTTAGGCACCTCCTATGTTAGGCACCCCTAAGTTAGGCACCTCATACCTAAATAATTATAGAAAAATACTTAGTAAGTTTTTCTCTAATTACAACATAAAACAATTACCACGAGCTAGTTTTGGAAGGTTTACTGAAGTTATGATAGGTTTGGGCTTCAAACAAAGCCAAGGAGATCACATGTGGTTAGAAACACTAAGTCAGGGGTAGTAACAATGTTACTAGTGTATGTGGATGATATTTAAGTGATTGGTGGTGATGAAGAGAAGCGACAACTATTAAGCCAACATTTAGCAAAGGAGTTTGAAATCAAGATCTTAGGAAAATTGAATTATATTTTGAATTGAAGTAGCCCATTCTAAAAAATGGGTATTTTAATATCCAAACTTTCAAGTAGACCAAATGATCCAAATCTGAAGTTGGGAAGTGCAGAGACACTGCTAAAAAGGAAATGTACTCGAGATTAGTTAACAAACTCATATTAATAAGACACTACACCTGATGTTGCATTTGCATTGAGTCTAGTGAGCCAATTCATGCACCAACCAAATGAGATTAACTTACGGGCTCAGTTAGAATTGTGCAATATCTGAATGACACTGCTTGCAATGGAATTCTGTTGAAACGAAATGGGCATGTAAATCTCAAAGTATGTACTAATGATGACTATGCTGGGTCAATTGTGGATAGTAGATCAACTACTGAATTGTACTTTTTTTAGTGGGAATCTAGTAACTTGAAAGAGTAATAAACAAAAGGTGGTAGTAAGATCTAGTGCTAAACCAGAGTTCAGGGCAATGGCTCAAGGGATCTATGAAATACTGTGGGTGGAAAGCATCTTGGAAGACTTAAAAATAAAGTGTGATGAACCAGTGAGAATTTACTGTGATAATAAGTCTTCTATTAGCATGGCCCATAATTTTGGTGTAACGTGATAGTACCAGACATTGAAATTGATCTGCATTTTATCAAAGAAAAATTAGAGGGTGGTCAAATCTGCATTCCATATGTCTCCTCTCGAGACAACCGTGCAGACCTACTAAGAAAGGGGCTGAATTGCAACAATTCTGAATGGATTGTTTCCAAGCTAGGAGAAGAAAACACATTTACTAGCTTAAAGGAGAGAACCAACAATCATATTTTATTATTCCACTTTTAGCATATTATAATTAAAGTGTGCAACATAAATATCCCTGAATCATAGGATATCTAATTATATCCTTGAATAATAGGGATTTAATTATATCTCTGAATCATAGGGATCTCATTACATCAAATGCTCTTATTATATTTCCAAAATTTGTTTTCCAGAATTATATATATATATATATATATATATATATATATATATATATATATATATATGTATATATATGTGTGTGTGTGTGTGCAACATGTACTCTTAGCATTAAATTTTCTATTCTAACTTAATATTTGACACATATAGTTCATAATATACCCTATTTTCCTTAATTGCAATATTTACATACGCTTTAGCAGTGTAATTCTTTATCTATTCTCTAAAATACTTCCCAAAGAAAGTGCAATTATTTTGAAATCCTGATAGGTTACATTTTTGCGATTTCGAATGACTCATTTCAATCAGCAGTGTGTTGGAGGAATCTGATTTTCCATACAATTCACTTTCCATGCTTTGATTGATCTGTTGTATATGCTGCTTTCTAGGTCATTGACAAGCCCATGGATTTCAGTACGATTAAGAATCAAATGGAGGCTAAGGATGGTACTGGATATAAGCATATTCGAGAAATATGTGCTGATGTGAGGCTGGTTTTCAAAAATGCTATGAAATATAATGATGAAAAAAGTGATGTTCATGTGATGGCAAAAACATTGTTGGCAAAGTTTGAGGAGAAATGGTTGCAACTTTTGCCTAAAGTTACTGAAGAGGTAACTTATTTTCAATTAATTGTTTCTAAGACCATTTGCTGTGTTGGATGGAACATTATCAATTCAGGGATTTTGTTATCCTTTTCATAGTGGAAACTTTGTAGATATTTTTGACAACGTTGACTTTGTAACTTTATCATGGGAGGTTATTAAATTGTAGGAAACAAGACGAGAAGAGGAAGAAGCTGAAGCACAGTTAGCATTGCAAGTTGCTCAGGAAGCAGCTCAAGCTAAAATGGCTAGAGACTTGAGTAATGAGGTATTTGTAAGAGGTTTATTTAAAACATTATTATAATATGGGACCATGAATTTAATCAAACAATCCATGTGCCTCTTCTTTAAGATACACTTGATTTGGGAGTGTTGAATTATAACTACTTTTGTTAAGATGTACTCTATATTTTTCAGCTGTACGAAGTTGATGTGATTCTAGAAGAGCTACGGGAGATGGTTCTTAAAAGATGCAGGTTAGCTGTTGCATCATATGTTTCCTGTAAAGCATATTCAAAATATAGCATGTAATATGGTTTGGCATAAAAATTTTGTTGCTGTGTGATGCAATTGTATGCATGCTTAGGTGATGCTTTTGGATACATATAATGAAATTCATTTCTTCTACCCATTTCCTCCAGCTGTGGCTTAAAACTTATAATTTCAACAAGGTACCAGATTGTTTCCTGTTCCCCATGTGCATACTCATTTTGCTGTCAAGTTTTGTAAACCTAGGAGCTCTACTTAATTTCAATATTTGTTCTTTTGATGTAGATTGCATCCACCCCATAGACTTAACAAGCACCTTTGCAACCTCTTTGGGTGTATCATTCCCTCCTCTAGAAGGAGTTTGACCCAATGTTGTTAATGGTGGATGGTGGAGCATAGTGGAGAGCCCAAAGACACGCACACTAAAAACATAAATATTAAAAAATCGCAGCAGATATTGATACTAGACAGCAGTAGATTCAAATAACAATGGATTAAATTCCTAGAAAACATGACAAGTTTCACTAGTTCGTAAGTGCCTATCAATTCTGTCCTTCAAGTTAAAGAACAACTTTAATGATTCGTCCGGACGGTCGCGCAGAATAATCGAATGGTGAGTGTTAATGTAAGCTGGAACGTCCGACCAGCTGCTATATGAGGAGTAACACTGACGGTTGATTTTGTGTCGGCGTTCCTTCTGGTCGGTCATTTCATACGGCCGCCCGGTCCATATGGTGCACACACTTTATACAGCCGCCTGGTCCATATGGTACACAAGCCCCCCAAGCCCTAGTACACGTAGTGTACGCTGGGTTTATGATCTATTGGAATGCTTTCCACGGGTGAAGTTGGTAGCCGTTCGTTCTTGCCATTTATGGAACGGAGGATGTCGGGTTGAGGTCTTGGGCCGAACTCAATGGGCTTTTGTCTATGGATCTTTCGAAACTGGATTTAGGCGGGAATACACGTGTCGTGCTTACAGAGGCGAAAGTCGAAACGGCTTCCAATGTGGACCGTAGAACGTGCCAACCTTCAATGGTGGGATTATGCTGGCGGTTACGATGCTCTCTCCTATAAATAGGGGGTCAGGTCGCGGTCATTTTCACTTTCTCCTTTTTTCTTCAAGCTCAAGAGTATTCTTTTTCCCCCAGGTAATAAATGGTGGTCGTCCATATTGAGTCTTCTTTCGAGTCGTCGGGCAGAAGCGGCGGGAGGTTGGCGGGCGGCAATGGTGAGGGAGGCGGTTCTTCTAGCTCAGTGTCATCCTCCTTTTTGGAAGGATCTGTCCGGTCTCCTGATCAAGAACGTACTCCTCCCAACGACGCGGGCGAGCGGATTATCAACGGGATTCCCATCTTCCTACTCAAGGGCGACATCCCTATAGACGGTTCGCCCTTCGAGCCGAATGACGACGATACTATAATCACAAAATCTGACTGGGCCCCTCTTGATGCTATCCGATTCGCGTCGGTGTATGCTACCAGTGGGAATTTGGCTTGGAGGGTCAACCGGCTATACATTGTCCGGGATATAGAGGACGCCCGTTTGTGTCTGGCTGTTGGCGTGACGCCGTCGATCCCTGTCTTCTTTCACTATTTCGAGGTTCGTCCGCTTCCAAGGGGTGGATGGGTCTCTCTGACGTCCGTTCGGGACAGGACACTCTTCCGTCCGTTTTCGGATTCGCTTAAAAATTTCAAGGACCAGTATTTGAAGGTTATCATTAACGAGGCCGGTCGTCATGAGTTTCATGACGCAACGGGGAATCTGCTGTTCCCCTTTTATTGGACGAGGGAACCCCGAAAGATAAAGGCGTACCCTATTGGAGTGATGGATTCGGTCGACCTCGAGGCTGTGCGGACTATCAACACTGTGCGGGTCGTCAACGGCCTCCCCCGCCGCTTTTCTGCCCGATACTTAGTTGAATGCCTTCATCATGAGGATTGTGAACGAAAGGCGTTCGGTGTGGTATTTTGTTTTATTTAATTGCTTTTATTATATTGGAGTTAACGTAGTTGAATTTTTGTGTTTTTGCCAGATATCATGTCGACTTCTCCTCCCCGCAAATCCAACTTCATGGCTTCTAAGAAAGGAGCCGGTACCAGTTCTTCCGCCTCTCGGGAGAGGGTGGCTCCATTAACGCACCGCCCTCCCGTCGTCCGACAGGCGACCTCAACCTCCCGGGTCATCACCCCGGCCGGCTCGCATGCGGATCCGGCTACTAAGGTAGTTGAAGGCATCCCGACGGCTGGACTGAAAGCTGCCCCTCAGGACCTCCCTACTGTGATCGTGGATCCCTCTTCGGAGGCTGCTACTACTTCCGTTGCTCCCTTGGTGCGGAAGAGGAAGGATCAGGTGGAAGGGGAACAAGCGGTGCCGACCAAAGGGCGCAAGGAGAAGGAGGGCTCCTCCTCGCTTTCGGCTTCTAAGAGGAGACGCAAGGAGAAAGAAGGGTCTTCCTCCCGCCCGCTACCCGGGGAGTCTTTAGTCCGGCGTTCAATATGAGCGACCTGACCAACTTTCATATGAGCTCCTCCCAACAGGCTTTGGTGGAGCCGCTCTCTGAGGCGGAACTGACCAACGCCATGTTGGAGATGTCGACCCGGGCGGCCTCACTTGCCTGGTATTTAAGAGAGTGTGCCGACTGCAGAGGCGTAGACACGGTCCGGGCCGAGCTGCTCGCGGAAAAGAAGGTATCTGAGGACCTTCGAGCGGCCATGGAGCAGATGCTACTTGCTCAAGATGATTCTGACAAGAAGAACGACGAGCTCCAGGCCGAGCTAGACAAGGTGAAGGAGGACCTGACTAAAGCCTCCGAGTGGCTCCGCATTGCCCGGGCCGATTTTGATCGGGTCGTGGAGGAGAGCGGGCAGTTGAAGGTGGTGATTGACCATCAGAAGAAGGTGGAGGCCGGTCTTACCGAGAAGAACCAGGCCCTGACGGACGATCTCTTGAAAGCTCAAGAGAAGATATTCGAGTTGGAGGCGAGTTTCGTCTTTGAACATGAGGAGGGTTTCAACAAAGCTCTCCGTCAGGCGGCCGTTCTAGCTGAGATTAAGGAGCCCTATGCCCTCAGGTTTGATATTGAAAAAGATGTTTTTGATGGGGTCTTGGTTCATCTTGACGCAGCGGCCGGTGAGGAAACTGCTCCAGGGGTGGAAGATCCAAGTGTTGGGGGCGGCGATCCACGGGTAGAGGTTGTTGACGATGAGGCGGCCAATGATGCTTAGTGAATTAGTGGTTAGGGGTTTTCTTTTTAGATTTACAATTTTATATGTATTTGTGAGGCCGGTCTTCCAACATCTTGATTTGTTTTAGGTGTTGGCTGGGACGTCCTACTGCCAACTTTGGTGGCACCTTTTGTATACCCATTACTCATGAATACAATTTTATTGTTCAATGTCCTGCCGGTTGTTTGAATTTTGTATTTACGATTTATTATCAACTTTTATTTTGATGTTTCTCGTGTTGACTGTTAGAACTCTTTTTAAGAGTTCGCAAATCAGCCAAGTTGACAGTGGTTCCAGTGGAACTCTCCGTTCATCAACTTGGTTCTTTAACTGCTCGGGCGGCAGTGGTTCTTCGGAAAGAACTCTCCTTTCATCACTCGGCCAAGCTGACAGTGGTTCTAGTGGAACTCTCCGTTCATCAACTTGGTCTTTCAACTGCTCGGGCGGCAGTGGTTCTTCGGAAAGAACTCTCCGTTCACCGCCCGGCCAAGTTGACAGTGGTTCCGGTGGAACTCTCCGTTCATCAACTTGGTCTTTCAACTGCTCGGGCGGCAGTGGTTCTTCGGAAAGAACTCTCCGTTCACCGCTCGACCAAGTTGACAGGGGTTCCGGTGGAACTCTCCGTTCATCAACTTGGTCTTTTGACTGCTGGGGCGGCAGTGGTTCTTCGGAAAGAACTCTCTGTTCACCGCCCGGCCAAGTTGATGGACAGTGGTTCCAGTGGAACTCTCTGTTCATCAACTTGGTCTTTTGAAAACTTTTCTTTTGTTCCATATGCTCGGTAATGTGATGATCGTTCGAGGAAGGCCAAACCGACATATCAACTTCCAGCAGAATTTTGGAACTTGGGACGCTGTTATGGTCGCCAACAGCTCGGCCTCTACCCACTTGGTGAAATAGTCTACTGCCACGAAGAGGAATTTCCTTTGTGCCTGGCCTATTGGGAATGGCCGAACGATATCCATGCCCCACTGAGCGAACGGCCAGGGCGAGGTTATTGTATGCAAGGTGTGGGGCGGCAGATGGGTGTTGTTGGCGTGTGCTTGGCATCTAAGGCACTTCTGGACGAATATCTTTGCGTCCTCTTCCATCGTTGGCCAATAGTATCCTGCTCTGAATATCCGGGCCTTTAAGGTCCGTTGTCCGGTGTGAAAACCACAGATTCCGTTGTGGAGCTTGTCCATAACGTATTCTGCCTCTTCTTTTCCAAGACACTTGAGAAGGGGGGTGGAGAATCCCCTACGATATAGGTTGTCTCCTAACAGAAGGTACCGGGCGATCTTCTTCGCGTCCGCAGACTTAATGGGTTGCCCGGCGTCCTGCTGGATAATCAAATTCCGGATCTCCGATCGCCAATCCCCGTCTTCATTATTTGCCACCGCCAGGCATTCGACCGACGGTTGCAGTAATACTTGTCGTATGATCGTTGTTAGCTGCCCCCTTTCTTTCCCTGAGCTCAGCTTCGACAGCATGTTTGCGCTGGAATTATCTTCACGGGGGATGTGCCGGATCTCGATTTTGTCGAAAAACTTAGTCAGAGCTGTTGCTCGATGGAAATACCGAAGCAAGTGCCCTCCCTTTACTTGGAAATCACCTCTCATTTGTCCCACAACCAGCTGGGAATTTGTCCGGCATATGACTCTCCGAGCCCCCATATCTCTTGCCAATTCCAGGCCGGCTACCAGGACTTCATATTCTGCTTGGTTGTTGGTTGCTCCGTTGACGTACAAATTCCATTCTTCGTTATTCGCCCGGGGCAATTCCGCCGCGAAGTCGGCCAAATGTTGACCCTTGACCGATCCCCTTGGTTCGTAGCGCAGGCTGAATTCTGATAGTTCGACCCGCCAAGTCCGATTTCCTCAGAATTTTGGAGATGGGAAAATCGGTCCTGACAACCACTTGGTGGCTCTGGAAGTATGGCCGGAGCCTTCTAGATGCGTTCAGCAGGGCCAGGGCGACCTTTTCTACTTACTGGTATCGGCTCTCGGCGTCTTGAAGGGTACGGCTGATGAAGTATATGAGTTTGGGATCGGGCCGCTCTTGCATCAGTACCGCGCTGATTGCCGACTCTGATACGCCCAGAAAGATCTGTAAATCTTCTCCTGACGTAGGGCGGTTCATCACCGGTGGGTTTATCAGGATGGCCTTAATGTCCTGAAATGCCCGTTCTTCAATCGGGATCCCACAGGATGCCGGGTCCTTTCTTCATCTTCCGAAGCACCAGTTTGACCCCTTCGCCCAGCTTTGGGATAAATTGCGACAGGGAGGTGAGCCGGCCGATCAGTCTTTGGATCTCCTTAAGGGTGGTCGGACTTTGCATTTGCAATACCGCCTCGCATTTGTCAGGGTTGGCTTCAATACCCCGGGACGTGAGCATGAAACCAAGGAACTTTCCGGCAGCCACCCCGAACGTGCACTTGGCTGGATTTAACCGCATTCCAAATTTTCTGACTTGGCGAAATACCTCCTCCAAGTTTTTTACATGACTTTGTCCGTCTGTTGAACGGACGACCATGTGATCAACGTAGACGTCCATGCACCGGCCAATCTGTTCTTCGAAGATTCTGTCCATCAACGCTGATAAGTGGCTCCGATGTTCTTCAAGCCAAAAGGCATTACTTCGTAACAGAAGTTAGCTTTCTCGGTGATGAAGGCCGTCTTCTCCCGATCCGGCCTGTACATTGGTATCTGATTGTACCCTGAATAGGCGTCTAAGAAGCTTAACATCCTGTGACCAGAAGCTCCGTCCACCAAAGCGTCTATACTTGGTAAGGGATGAGAATCCTTGGGGCAGGCCTTGTTCAGGTCCGTGTAATCAGTGCACATTCGCCATTTTCCGTTGGCCTTCCTTACCATTACCACATTGGCCAGCCAAGTGGTGTATGTAACTTCTCTAACAAAACCGACTTCCCGTAGTTTCCCAACCTCCTCTTCTATGGCTTTCCTCTTCTCCTCGCCCATCCGTCGCTTCTTCTGGGCCACCGGGCACGCCTCCTTAAACAGTGCCAATTTGTGGGACATGACCGAGGGATGGATCCCCGGCATATCGGCCGTTGTCCATGCGAACAAGTCGCGATTTTTCCACAGGACTGACCTAATCTCCTTTTCTAACTCGGGCTCCAGGCCCTGAGCCATGGCCCTTCCCTATCAGAACTGGTTGTGTTTCCCCCAGGGACTCCAACGGATCCTCCGTGTTTGTCCTCGGATCAAGATCGGCCATAGCTACCTCAGAACCGACCGTTCTTCTCTTTACTGTTCATGTGTGAAGCTTAAGGCCCGCACCGTAGCATTCCCTGGCCGTCTTCTGATCCGCTCGGACAGTGCAGATGGTCCCCTTTTTCGAGGGATATTTCATTGTGAGGTGGGGGTGGAAACAATTGCTCCGAAGGCGTTGAGGCATGGTCGGCCCAGCAAGATGTTGTATGAGGTGTTGGCTTCCACCAACAAGTACCTGACCCTCTTTTCTTCGCTAGACCGACTGGTTCCCAATCTCGTGCGCAAATCCACATATCCTCGGGTGTCTACCCTTTCGCCCACGAAACCTACTATCTGTCCGTTGTAGGGAACGATCAGATCTTCCGATATATCCATCTGCTGGAAAGTTTTCTAGTAGAGGATGTTCACCGAGCTCTCCTGATCTACCAGGACTTTGCTAACACCGTACCGGGCGATCTCCGTCGTTATCACCATCGGATCGTCCTGGTCTGGGTCAGGGGCGTGGAAGTCTTCATCCGAGAACTTGATGGGGGGGCATAGTTCGGTGTGGCTTGTCCACTGAGTGAACGGACTACAGGTCGCGCACATGACGCTTTCGGGCGGATGAAGACGTTCCTCCCCCGGCGAAACCACCCGATATGGTGTTGATGTGTCCCCGAAGAGGACGATCATGACTGCTGCTTCGACTCCTACTCCGCCGTCTTTCTGAATGCTGTGGGGTGGACCGTTCATTTCTGGATCCCTTGCGTCTCTCCGTTCTTCGGGGGCTAACTCGCTGTGGGCTGGACCGGTCGACGGTTGCCTGGGGGCGATCGGCCCGTATGTATTTTTTCAATTGCCCTACGCGAATGAGCTCTTCTATCTTATCCTTCAGGGTCACACATTCTTCTGTGGTGTGGCCCATGTTCTTGTGATACACGCAGTGTTTATTTCCGTCTACCCCATGCGGAGTGGGTCATCTCTTCGGATCTGAAATCAATTCTGCGCTCAACGCTTCCCGAAAAATTTTCTCCCGGGGGGCATTCAGGGGTGTGGCCCATGTTCTTGTGATACACGCAGTGTTTGTGTCGGCGTTACTTCTGGTTGGTCATTTCATACGGCCGTCCGGTCCATATGGTGCACACACTTCATACAGCCGCCCGATCCATATGGTACACTTATTGAAGTGATAGCTATCATTCGAGTGAAGAAAGCAGGCTCAATTTGATGCTGGAAACCCCAACTGTTTTAAGCACAATAATGGTAGTTGAAGAAGGAACAACCATGGTTGTTAATCAAAAGAAAAATGGATTTTTCAATATGGAGGAAAAACAAGAGGAAGTTTGGGTTACCTAGTGCAACAAGCCACGCCACACATGGAAGAAGTGATGGAAATTACATGGAAAACCTCCAAATCGAGGATGGGGGCAGAAACCCCCAACTCGAGAATGGGGGCAGAAGGGCAAGTACACAACAGTTAAATCATGAAGAGATAGAAAGGGTAAGGTCTTTTTTGAGTAAATTGGAGAAGCCAACATGTATGTGCTCCTTAACATATGCTGGTAAGTTTCAGTTTTCTTTCGGACTTAAATGTTTCAGATACATTATTTATCCACTCCTAGATATTAGATTTTGGAGCCACAAACCATATGACACCCCTATCCAAATATTTTTCCACTAGCAACAAAAAACTTTCCACAGCAGACGAAACCCTTATAACACTAGCAGGACAAGGAGAGAGTTCCAAATAAACACATCCATAACATTAAAAAATGTTCTACATGTCCCTAAGTTCTCCACCAACCTAATTTCTATACAAAAACTTACAAAAGATCTCTCATGTAATGTTTTTTATAACAATGCTAGAGAATGGAATGACCTATACTACATAGAAGATTCTAATATGTCTATCAGAAGTCAATTTCTTATATCTGAATCCACCATGACCAACAAAGAGAAAAATCCAACTTCACCATTGTTGGATGGGACATCCTTCGTTCCAAGTTGGGAAAGCAATATTTCCTTCCTTGTTTAAGAACTTAGATGTAGGGAGTCTACATTGTAAGGTGTGTGAGTTTGCTAAACACAAGCTTGGACCTTTTCCTATTAGTAATAACATGACTCATTTTATTTTTTCTCTTATTTATACTGATGTATGAGGTTCTGCTAATGTTTGTATTATCTCGGATGCAAAATGGTTTTTTACCTTCATAGATGACTTGGGTTCTCTTATTGAAACAGAAATCTGAAGTTAGTTCTATATTTTTTCGGTTTGTATCATCGATTAAAAATCAATTTGAAGTCAGCATTAAGAAAATTAGGTCTAACAATGCCCGGGACTATTTTAATTGTGTTAAACTTTTTTTGCCAAAAGAAAGGGATTATCCATGAGTCTTACGATATGCTAATAACTGTGTTTTGGATGATTAAAATTTACGGTTCATTTTTTGAACAGATTGACTGTTAGCAACTTTATGTTTGATAAATTTTGCCTCATTCCTTTTAAACCGAACTATTGCTATTTTTATCATTTAACAACTGACAGGGTAGTTCATTGTCACAAGTGCCTTTCATACATATAGAAATTTGATAGCATGGCTAAACGCCAATAAAGTAACTTAGCTTAGCTGTTGAATAATTCTTCCCTTCATATCTCCCTTAACTTAGTCATTCTATAGAGATAAATTTGAGAAAATTATTTGCAGAAAAATGTCTACTGAAGAAAAGAGAAAGCTTGGAGATGGTCTTATCCGGTTGTCACCTGATGATCTAAGCAAAGCACTGGAAATTGTTGCTCAAAGCAATCCAAGCTTCCAGGCCACTGCTGAAGAGGTGGATCTGGACATGGATGCTCAGGTCATTATATGTAAATTTCAAAGTGTCATGACATTCAATTTTTTCTTAAATTCTAAATAAAATAAGTAACCAGATAAATAAGATTGTTTTTATTTCTTTTTAGATTGAATTACAGTGTGTCACAATTTGCATTCGTGAGTACGCTAATTTGTATATTGTGTTCCTTAAGCAGAGTGAGTCTACCTTGTGGAGGTTAAAATATTTTGTCAAGGAGGCGTTAGAAGTGCAGGGCAAGAACTCAGGAAGCATGGGTGGCAATGAAAACCAGAACAACAACAAAAGAAAAAGAGAGTTCTGTGATGCTATTGCCAAAACGAAAAAGAAGACCAAGAAGACAACCTGATGATCTTTTGGATATGATAACCCCCCGTCTGTTTTACATTATCTCAAATGATTGCTGATGCCGAAGGAGTCATTTCAAGAAACAAACCCATTGGTACGAAGCCGTTTTGGTAAATAACAAAAGTTATGTTGATAAAATTAGTCATTCGTGACAACCGTGGCCTTTTCAAGTGGTCTCCTTTTTGCACTGGAAGAAATCCTTGGAATGTAACCCAGTTTGAAGGTAATTTTGGTTTTCCTTGACCCTCTTAGTATAGGGTGATCTGCCACTTAGTATAGGGAAACCATGCACTCTTCATTTCGGTGGTTAAATAGAGAGATAAGTTTCTCTTATATATTTGTGCTAATTTGTTGGTTTTAATTTTGTTATTAGAAACCAATGGCCAGTCATGGAAATTTTGTATATCATCTGACACTAATTTTAGCTCAAGGGATGGTGGTTTGTTTGACTTGCTTAAAGTCAGAATTTTCTCATGAATTGTATTTTCTCACCTGCATTTGTTAGCCTTCTTTCCATATAGGTTTTAGAATTTAGTCTTAAATACTAATTTAATCAATATTTTAGTTGAGTTTGTTCAATTTAATCTTAATTTTTTTTTGTCAACTTAATCTTAATTTTTTTTTTGTCAATTTAATCTTTTTTTTATTAACTTTGTTTAAATAGTTAACAAGAGTGTACAAGGTGTCCAGTTGGTTTGACGTGCTAGAGTTTGAACTGACGTGATCCCATGCATCCTTCACCATCATTTTCTTCCCCAAACCACCATCAAAACACTCTCCTTCCACTCTCCATCATCTTCAATCAACTCCCATCATCATCCCTCACATAGGGTTTCCCTTCACTCTCCTTCATCAACTCTAACAATTTCACACAGAAGCACCATCCTATCCAATTTTCTTCCATCTCCATTCCATACCACCTCTGTAACAATTCCCACATAGCCTTATTATTCCTTTTCTTCCCATTGTTCCATCTTCATTCATTCAAAAAATCAGAAAAGAAAACACAAAACAGAGCCCATTTTCACTTGTCTTCAATCTCCATTCATTTTCACTTGATTGGAGTGTGTCAAGTTCATCCACCTTTTAAAGAAAGGTTCAATCACGTCCAAACTTGGTTTAAAAGTATCAATTTCGTCCAAACGTGATAAAATTTGTCTCAATCAAGTTCCTTTCGTTAAATAGGCAGAAACGGTGTTAACTTTTTTGCTCTCTCTTCTGTCTTTTTGTACAATGCAGCCTCTTTGTCAGCATAAAATGATTACTTTTCAAATAAATCATTTGCAACCATTTTTCACTTTGTTTCATCCACTTTTTATCAACCTAACTATCACATTTATATATATACCTTTTTTAAATAAAAGAACAATGTTTTAATAATATAAAAGAACAAAAACAATATATATATATATATATATATATATATATATATATATATATATATATATATATATTATTGTGTAAATATATCTAACCAAATTATATATTTTTTTGTTTGACGTCCAGTTTCAAAAAAATATTAAATTAATAAAATATTATAATAAAGTTAAATAGAAATAGAATTTGTAAAACTCACTAGTATTTAAATAATTTTAATAAATAAAAATAAAACATAGACGAAGAGAGAAAAAACGAGAGCTTATTAAAAAAAAGTTAATTTTTTTATGAATTCTCAATTGGTAGTTTTCATTTTTTTTTAATATTTATAGTGATTTTTTTTTACTATCAACACAAATATTATTATTTATCAATAGTTTGTTTTAATTTTTGTAAAATGTTGACTGAAAAATAAATTCAACAACATTAATTATGAATTTTTACATATTATTTCATGGTAACTTGTTCATAAGTAATAATGAATAATTTCACTGTAAATTGATATGAGCAAATTCATTACGAAATATATTTTTTTCAATGTCTAAAAATGGTTAAAATTATAAAATTAGCATGGAGAAATATTCTGTTATATAAAACACAATAAATTGTTTAGTTCTTTAAAATTATAAATGTAAAATACTATACTCTTTCCTTTTTCACTTGATGGAAATAATTCAAAAGCTAATTGAAAGCGTAGAAGACAACTATAAGTGACTAAAAAAAATACGTAAATTAAATCTTTAGATAAATAATTATACAACGACAGTAAACAATAAAATAAAAAATAACGGAATAAAATAAATAGTTGTGTTTTAATGATAAAGAGTTAAAGGGGTAAGATAAAAGAGAATATTTCATATGAAATAACTAATTTTCTTTTCTTTTCCTAGTTCAAAAATTACTACAAAAAACATATACTTAAATTTAAGCAGGAGAAATAAAAAGGAGGGATTGTTTTATATAAAAAAAAAATAATTGATACTTTTTAAATACTTTGTGTAAGAGCTCAAGGTAAAAATTAAATGTTAAAAGATGTTATTTTAAAAGGTGTTTAGAAATCACAATAGAAAAAGCTGCAAACTTATTTAAATTTTATTAATTTAATATTCTATTGAACTCAGGTCTTTTAACAAAAAAACATATACTCTGATTAGATATATTTACACAATAATATATATATATATATATATATATATATATATATATATATATATATATATATATATATATATATATATATAATTTTTGTTCTTTTATATTATTAAAACCTTATTTTTTATTTAAATAAGGGTATGTAAACATGATAGTTAGGTTGATAAAAAGTGGAATGGAACGTAATGAAAAAAGTGAGTGCAAAGTGTTTTATTTGAAAAGTAATCATTTTATGCTATAAAACACTGATAAAGAAGCTGCATTGCACAGAAAAACAAAAAAGAAAAAAAAAAGTTAACACTATTTCTGTCTTATTTAATGGAAGGGACTTAATTGAAATATCATTTTTGAACGAAATTGACATTTTTAAATCAAGTTTGAACGTAATTGAAACTTTTTTAAAAAGGTGAACGAACTTGACACATTACATCCAAATTAAAAACAAAGTAAACAATTAAACCTTAATTATATTTATACACGTTAACAACCACAAATTCATTTTTTTATTATTTTAATATATAGATACTGTTCACTATATTTAAGTACAGATAGCACAATTTTGATTTTTGATTAGACAGCTGAAGCTGAAGTCTGACATTCGTTGTAGCATCCTGGCACCAATTTTATTTTTTTTTATGTTTCTTTATTTTATTTTTGAATTATTAAAAAGTAGGAGATGGAAAAAAAAATTAAGAAATGATAAAATGAGGATATTTAGTAATATTTGTTATTGTTGTAATTTTTTAAGATAATAAATTTAAAAAATATACAAGTATATGGTGAAATAATTTAAATTAATTATTATTTTGTTGATGAAAATTAAAAAAAGTAGAATTGATAATCAGTGCATTGTAGTTAAAATGGAAGTTCTTATTGTTTATTCTTTTCTTTTTTCTTCGATGGATACTATTAGTCTTTCACTTTGGGTAATATGTTGTATTTCTTTGAGATCTTGAACCAATGTATTGGTATAACTAAATGTAATGATATGACTGAATTCTTTTGATTTACCAACCTAGAGCTAGTCAAGCTTTGTAATTTTTATGTTATTGTTTAATCTTTGTTCTTAATTTATTACCCAGTTTTCAAATACTGCTTTTAGTCTTTCTTAAAAGTCAATTTAGTCATCTATACTTCTTTTGTGAGAAAAAGAGCAATGCTCCCTTCATATCACTTATTTGTTCCTGTAATTCCCATTTTACATATTTATCCTTTATTTATTAAATTCAAATAAAAATTAATGATGAGTTAATGATTTTGTAACCATCAACAACTTTCCTAACCACCAATAAGTCTAAACGTTCATTGATTGTATAAATCCTAAATCTCATCTATTACCCTACATGCACCCCATTTTCTCTTCTTATTTTTTGACTTTCATTCTTCACTTCTTCACTTGTATTATTAAATTGTTTTCTAAGTTCAAAGTTGTAAGGTTATACACTAGTGGTTATGCCCATGCTGGTGGTGTGGACAATACAGGAGGAAGAAAGTAGTGTTGGTGGTGTTGTGGACAGTGAAGGAGGAAGAAAGAAGCGAGAGTTCACGATGTTAGTATATTATCTGAAGTAAACACCTTAACCGCCGTTAGAGATGCGATTAAGGGTGGCAAAGTTCGAACGCCGGTTGCAAAGCGTCGAAATTCAAATTTCGGTTTACCCCAACTGCACTTTGAACAGTAGGGTATCGCACTTCCAAATGCAGTTTCACTGTACATACTTTTTTTGTTTTTAACCCAGGCTGCTTATGATCATTTGATGTTTATTTGCATTGCATTCTGAATCATATCTCCTTTTTGTTGTTCATTTATTGTGATATTATGGCTTATGCTTGCTTATGATTATTTGATATTTATTTGCACATTACATTCTTAATCATGTCTATTTTTGTTGTTCGTTTATTGTCATATTATGGCTTATAGTATGTTTGAGTATGTTTGGCATCTAATTTGATTTACATCATGCGAATGTTAGATTCACAATAAGTTGAGAGTAATAAGTTTCAAAAGAAACCCAAGCATAACTATTCTGTTACCATATTTTTATCTGCTTTATATCCAAGACTCCTTTACTTAATGTCTATTAATTTTGAGTGTTGTCATACCTATTCATATGGCTTTAATCTTTAGATGACATGCTATAGTCATGTTAGATTAGATATTACAAATACATTTTTACAGGATTACTCATCTTGATTATATTTGTTACTCGTAAATTTGAAGCAATTAAGCAAGAGAGTGTTCAACTATTTTTCTTGAACTAGTATTAGAAACAAAAATTCATTTACTTGTTAGAATTTTAACATATTAAAGTTATTTTAAACTATATTAATATTAAACTATATGTTAACACGTATAATTTGATTTTGTTATACGTGTTAGTGAATTATTATTTCATTTAATTTTTATTATTTAGTATTTTATTTATAAAATTTTATGTTATATTGTATTGTATTTATTTTTGATGTATTAGTTAATAATTTAAGTGTTTTTTACGTAATAGTTAGGTTTAATGTCTCCGTAGGTCCCTATTTTGGTCATGAATTTTAAATAGGTCCTCTTCATTTTCGGCGTATCAATTGAGTCCTTGTTTTTGTAAAATTAAATCAATTACAGGCCTGCCGTTAATTTGGACAAACGGCCGTTACGGTATTGGTTACGTGGCATTTAAAATGATTTTTGTATTAAATAATTGGTATGCAGAGATGTATATTCAGTTTTGGGTAAGGGCAAAGTAGGAAATTCAGTTCTCTCACTCTTCACTCAATGCTGCCTCCCTCCATCGAGACCCAAGTCTCTTTCTCTCTGACCAAGAAAACCTAGGGCTGGGAGGCACGCCGCCGCCACCTCGGCTGGAACCGGCCACCGCCACCTCCGCCAAGACCACGCCTTGGCCTCGCCGGCGACAACCCGAGCCACCGAAACCACCGTTGGCCGCAACGCCTTTGCCCTCCCTCTTGCTTCTCCGCTTCTTCGAAGAAGGTGACCTAGGGAGGTTTGCCTCCCCTGCGCGCACGCACCATCGCCACGCACCATCGCCTTTGTTTTGATTTCTGTTTCTGAGTTTGGTTGATTGCAGGTTGAAGATGGTGTTGTGTTTGAATTGGGGGAATGGGGTTCGGAAGGAGACGTGGAGTGCGTGGATGAGGGAGTGGAAATCAGGGGGAGGTAGTGCGTGTCATGGCGGAGGATGTTGGTTTAAGATTGGGAACTCAGACAAATGAAGGTTGCAAGGGTGGAGGATGGTTGAAGAGGATGAAGACACTGTTGTTCTTCTTTCTGTTGTTGAAGATCGCGAGGTGATGATCCGAGATGAAGGTGCGATTGGGTTCCGAGAATGGAAGGTGGCGGCGGTCTTGGTTGAGGCACCGTGGTGGTTCGTTGATGCGCCGGCGAGAAAGGAAGGAGATGATGTTCTGGCCGTGGCAACGACTTGCGGCATTGGCGGGAGCGGCGGAAGCGGAACGACAATGGCGGCTAGGGTTAGGGTTTCAGTGGGTGGAAGATGATAGGGCTGACGTGGCGAGGTTGAAGAGAAGGTGTTTGATAGAAAGTCACAGTTTTCCCACTATGCCCTCTCACTAAAGCTGATTTAACCTCATACTTTTTAATTGAAACTCTTTTTTAATTCCACCTGTACACTGTCCATGCCACGTAATAAACAATTAAACGGCCGTTTGTTCAATTTGACGGCAGACCCCTAATTGTTACAATTTTACAAAAATGGGGACCCAATTGAGACGCCGAAAAGAAAAGGGACCTATTTGAGATTCACGTCGAAAATAGGGACCTACCGAGACATTAAACCTAATAGTTAATATTTTGTTATGAAATTTTTTTATTTGTTATTAATTTTTCAATGTTTTATACGTATTAATGATTTGAATGATGTGAAGTTATATTTATTTTAGAATAAGTTTAAGTTTTTTTATTTAGTATTTAGTTTAGAATATTTTTTGTTATTTTTTATTTATTGTATACATTTTTTTATGTGTTAATTTTTTAAATTTTGATTGAATTTATAAGATGTTTATATTTGGTGATTTTCATTTAAATTTTAAAAGTTTTCCTTAATTTTGTAATTGTTATTTGTTAAATTTTAATATTGTTATGTTTATTATAGGTCCTATTTAATTATATAAGATGGATAAATATTCATTTCTTGATTCTCAAATAAATTTTGATTTTATGTCAGAATATTCTTCTTTTCTAAATGAAGTCGGTGAGGGTGATTACACAGATAAATTTTTCACTGATCAAATCTTCCCATCACGCACCGATTTAATTGAATAGGTTCGAAAGATTGCATTCGACCTTGGATTTGTTGTCGTGATTATAAGATATGACACAACAACTGGTGAAGCTGGAAGAAAGACATTCATTGTGTTAGGCTGTGAAAGGAGTGGGAAATATAGGAAGTATAAGCCAGATGTTCAACCTAGTGTATCTGGCACAAGAAAATGTGAGTGTCCGTTTAGGTTGAGGGGTAAACCTAAAGGACAAGGTTGGGTGTTAAAGGTTATGTGCGGCTATCACAACCATGAATTAGCATATACTTTGGTTGGTCATCCTTTCGCAGGGAGGTTAAATGTTGTTGAACAACCAATTCTTGTTGACATTACTAAGAGTCAAGTTAAGCCCTCAAATATTTAACTCTTAAAGAACATAATGAAGATAACGTGACGACGATAAAGCAAATATATAATGCGAGATATACTTACAAACGATCTTTGAGAGGGTCGAGAACTGAAATGCAGCAGTTGATGATGTTGTTAGATAGAGACAAATACATCCAGAGAAGTAGATGTTTAAGACACATCCTAATTCGGACTGAAATGCAGCAGTTGACGATTCGAATGTAGTAAGTGACTTGATTTAGACACATCTCGATTCAGTGCACTTGGTAAATTCATTTGATATTGTCTTCTTAATGGATACGACATACAAGACGAACAAATATCATATTCCGTTGCTTGAGATGATAGGAGTCACACCCATTGGGTCGTTGCATTTCTTTCAAGTAAATGCCAAAATAATTTTACTTGGGCATTGGAAAGGTTCAAAGAACTGTTATTGACATGAGAGGGCGGTCCACGCGTTGTTGTCACTGACAGAGACCTTGTTTTGATAAATGCCACTAGCAATGTCTTTCTTGAGACATATCAGATGCTTTGTACATTCCACATTATGAAGAATGTGAAAGCAAAATGCAAGATGTTAATGGATAATGTTGAGGCATGGGATGTGTTGATGGAAGTGTGGCAAAATGTGATGGACTGTGACGACTCGTCGATGTTTGATGCTTATGTTCATCGTTTTAAGTATGCCTATCCATCATGGCCTCTATTTTTTTATTATGTGAACCGTACTTGGATCATTTTGTACAAGGCATACTTCGTCAAGGCGTAGACAAACAAAGTGATGCATCTAGGGAACACTACAACAAACAGGTAATTGTTATTGTAAATTTGTTTACTTATGTATTTCATATTTGTTGTGATAGTATTAATGTGTTTTGTGGCCAGGTTGAGTCTGCGTACTAGAACCTAAAGAGATTATTGGGGTCTAGTATGAGAGATTTATGCTTGTGTTGGGATGCTATGCATAACGTCATTGTCTTACAACATAATAAGATAAGAGCGTCCTTTGAAAAAAGTCTTAACGTAATGAGTGATGCTTATAAAGGATTAAGATATAGAAGACTTGTTGGACGTGTTTCACGATACGCTCTAGGACTTATTGCCGATGAAGTTGAGCGAGTGAATCAAATAGGTTTGGACAGTGCTCGTTGTGGATGCATTTTGAGGTAATGGTACTAGAATATTTCCTCTCAGTGAAATACATGTTATGTGGACCCATTTAAGCATTTCAAGTAATGTGTCTATTGAATTGCTTCCAGAGTTTAGCTTAGATCTTGAAGTTCAACTGGTATAAGAACGATTCAAGAACATTGACATTGGTGAACAAGTCAACATCAAGCAGAAGATGCTAGAAATTGTTTGCCCAGAGATGACATTTATGGTTGCTCCTTCACATCAAGTGATAACAAAAGGCGCACAAAAGACTAAAGTTGCACGTCATGAGAGGTCTATGAAACGTGACCCATCATATTTTGAGCACGTTGACAGTTTTCATTCCAGGACAAAGCCTTCATAACGAAAATCACAAGTGAAATCGAAGCCGAAAGAAGTTGCACGAAGGTCAGTACCGATGTTAAATCAATTTCATCCGATCTGTCATCCATACATTGTCGATGTTGTGGATGTTGTTGCCAATGGTGAAAAGGCATGGCCTATTATACGACATGACCTTTATCAAGAACTAACTTAGATGCGTGATGAATACACAAAATTAGTAGGAAGCTACGATCAATTAAAAGAACTACGACATTCATTGGCTGTCCACGATCGATCACAGGTATTTGTTATTTACCTCATAAACATTACTTATTTGTTATTTTGTATTTCTTTTTATAAATACTTACCTTCAAGCAATACAGGTTAATGCTAAGAAGTGGATGACCGTACCGGACATTGGCTATGTCATTGCAAATAGATACAATGTCATCTTAGTATGTTTGTCCTATGTTTAGAGTTTTACCATATTCCCACTGTGCACTTCACCACCTACTGATATCAGACAACATAAGATCTTATGCATTTGATTTGTTAATGAATGTCATTTCGTACAGGTAAACTTCCATTTCTATTATACCATAACCATTAACCATTATGATTCATTTACTAATATTAAGTTTCCAGGTCCAATTACAAGATGGTTGTCTGTTACCCATGGTGGACATCATTTCCTCAAACCATTATTACCCAAAGGCACAATCATGATCCTGATTTTATACACATAGGATGCAATCATTTATGGAGTTAATGAGAGTTAATAGAACTTATGTAGATCTTGGAGAAGACTAAAATTAAGTTTGTTTTGTAGTAATTTGTTTTGTAGTAATTTATTTTTTCAATTGTAAATATCTTTTGTACTAATTCATTGTTTTGAATTGATTGTTGTATTAATTGTCCGTTATTTGAATTGTCTCGTTATATCATTTTATTGAACGAAGATGAATCATATTAACGCGTTCAATAAATTATAATTAGTCACATTATGAAAATCATACATAATTATGCATTATTAATACTCAAAGTATAATTAAACGTTACATAAATAAGCATTAAAAAACATATATAACAATGTCCTTTCAAGAAAATATGCTCGTCCACACACATGACGAGCACCTCTACTAGTACTAGCCTCATACTCCTCAACGGATCTACGAGCAACCTAAAGTGCCTCAATAGTACGCTGATAAACTACAGTGCCCTTTGTGACGTCTCGATAGGTTAACATGCTCTACAACATCCTGATCACACGCCTCATACCACCCTAAAATGAATATAACAAAATAAATAAATTAACTATGTAAACAAAAATTGATATAATAAACAATCAAATTAGTTTCATTACATACCAACAATCCAGATTCAGGCGACCGTCTACGACGAACTGGGGGCATCGGGATGTCATCTGGAAGGTGTCGCCTCATGCGCAGGGCAAGATTGGGACGGTCATTGTCATCAGCTGGAGTGATGTACGAGTGGGATACCCGTCTAAACCACATTAGGTATTCATCAACACACGTAGAGGGCTCATGAGCTTCAGCGACACCAGTAATGGCATGCTCAACATACCTCAGCCAATTTAGATCAATCGTAGGAATGTTTGGCATCAGAAGGCTCTCAGGCGAACGTGGTATGATCTGCTGAAAACCGAACTGACGCAACACACGTTCAGGAAAATGTCGGTGAATCATGTCGCATAGTCGGATCCATCCTGAAAACATACATATGATCATGAATGGACAAGTACGTCTGTGCGAAATGTATGGATGCCAAATGACATCATCGTAATTGAGCCAATCCAGATATGTCCGCCCCTCCATCAAACCCCAACCTTGCCTTGGAGGTATATATCGTGAAGCACATGGATCGAGATCTGTGTACCTATCCGATACTCGCCTCCTTCCCATGTCAGGAAGGTGCTCATATATCCAACTCTAAAAAAACATTACTTAAATTATTTTATACATTCGTAAAATATATTAAAACAATTTTGTAAAACTAAAATGTAGTTGTAGAAGAGTGGAATATTCAGCTATCTGCTTGACACCAGTGAAGCTAGCATCTCCTAGCTGCTCATAAGTATTTGCCAGTGCAGATGCTCCCCAGGCATATGTCACACAAGCATTCAAGTCTCGCAACAGAAGGAGGTACGAGACTCGAATCAATGTCCCACTCTTATTCGTAAAAATTATGCATCCAAGCAGATGCAACAAGTAGGCTCGAGCAGCGCACTCCCAAAGCTCTTACTCAATGCACTCTTGGTAGACCTCGCGGAGCCAGCTTAGCCTAACTATTGGACCGCGTGACTGTTTCATCTCGGTTGAAACTTTGGCGCGATCGTCACCAAGCAAGTCCATAAGATGAGATCGAGCCTCATCATACTCTAACTCCTCCACCTCACAAAATTGCCCCATGATAGGTAGGTGAAGCAGATTGTGAACGTCATCTAATGTGACACTCATCTCTCCTAAACGGAGGTGGAAAGTATTCGTCTCTAGGTGCCACCTCTTCGCAAGGGAAACGATCAATCCATGATCGACATACTCGTACGATAGGTTGACTAAGGAAGCCAAACCCGATATGGAGATATAACGCTCAATAGCCTCATGGTACATTCCAAAATGTTTTAATTTTTTACCATGGGAAATCACTTTGATCTTCCCTCGATCCTACATAAAAACACAAATTTATATAACAAAAATAAATAAACAATTAATGAACAATTAACATTTAGGTTGATGACTAACCTGGCCTTGCCACATGGCAAATGCAACATGTTGGGTATAATGTGTAAGCAAGGAGGTGTCACGTGGACCTCCTAGAAATCCATCATCTTCATCTTCTTCTTCTTCCTCACTATAGTCATCCTGTTGTTGAACATCCTCCTACGGTTCTCAACATAGTCGTCCTCACCATATCTCTATTGTATAATTTCGTTATGCTCCTCATACTCTCCTCATGAATAACATCCACGCGTTTTGGTTGTCTCCTTTTATCGTGAGATGAAGATGAAGGCTCACCACGAGAAAATGAAGCATCGCCGCGAGAAGATGATCCACCTCTGGTTCTAACCATTTCTCTAACCAATTATATTATAACAAATGATATAAAAAAATAATAATTACACAATAATAAATATTGAAACAAATAATAAATAATCATAAAATAAAAAATTAATAATAAAATAATGAAGAAAAAATTAATAACAACAAAAGTTACTTAATAAATATTACTTAAATAATTACAAATTATAACAAAAACATTAAAAATAAAAAATAAATTAAGAAACCAAATAATAACTCAAAAATAAAAAATTTAGACATAATAATTATTATTTAATTAAATAAATAATTTTAAAAAATTACAAATTAAAAAAAATTAAAAATCAGCTAAAATAAAATTAAACAACAAAATTTACATAATAAATAATATATAACATAATTTTAAGCATAAAAAATAATAATTTTAAAATAAAATAACAAACAAATAAAAAAGTAAAAAGATATTCCAAAAACATATTAAATATTATTTAACCATAAAATATAACATAAAAATCAAATTTATAGAATATATAGATATAAAATATTAACAAAAAACTATATAAAATATTAACCAAAATAAATTAAATATACTAACATAATATTTCATACATATATTTTTAAAAAAATATTTAATACTATAAATAAATATAAAAAATATAAAATAAAAAATTTAATACTATAAATAAATATAAAAAATACAAAATAATAAATAATATAAGGAAATACAATTTATAAATTTCAAAAAAATTAAATACAAATTTAATATAATAAAAGAAAATATTAAATAATCCTAAAATGCAATCAGCACAGCTCCAAGTGCGACTGCAGGTCGAAATGCGGCTACCCTCGTTCGCATTTTCAAGTGTAGCTGCTTCCAAAACCTGCTTTTGCAAAAGCGCTGAACACCAACCACAGGTACTTCCATATGCGGTCGCCACACTTCTATGTGCGGCGCGGGGCCTGCCGCAATTTCAAGTGCGGTTAAGGCCCTAATTTTTTCCCTCACCCAAATCCACACAGATAAAAAACGAAACAAGCATATCAAACACAGATTCTATAATGACATTTAACATTTTATCACACTCAATGCATCATATACTCTGTTATATTATACAATGCTTTTAAGAAAATCTAAAAAAGAAAAAACCAACCTGGACGCCCAAAGCTTGAAGTAACTGTGTGAGGAGAAGAAAATCTACTGAGCACCACACAGCGGTTCTTTTTCTAGGGGAGAACCTCTCTCTGAAAAATTAAAATTAAAGAGTTCTTCTTCGATGGGTGGGGCCGTCCGCTGAAAATAGAGACACAGCGGACGTATTAGCGCTCGTTTTCTTCTCTTCGGTGGGTTTAAGAACTTTATTCACATGTTTTCTTGAAGTGGTATTGAAGAGAAGTAAAGATAGTGCAGTGTAAGGCTTTGAGACGATGTCGTTTTAGAATTGATAGGGTGAAAGAAAATGCAAAACTATTAAAAGTTCGAGTGTTTAGCATATTAGGTATTTAATTATTAAGTTATGGCCAATAGTTAAAGCGTGGGTTTGATATTTTAGTCAAGCATTTGTGGTATAACTGTAGTGTGGCTTTGATGTGATATTTTATTGTTTCGATTTTTGGATGATTAGAATAATGATTAAGTAACATATTTTTACATTTAATATAAGAGTAAAATGATTATAAAAAAATAATTTTTTATATATTTTTTAAGAAAATAAAAAATAAAAAAATAATGTTAAATGAATAAAAAAAATTATATCATCTCAAAGTATAATATTTTTATAGAAAATAACGAAGGTTGTTTTACATGTAGGTGTTATAATAGGTACCATAAATGAACAATTTTATTTATACGGTGGGTTTTTATACAATACTAGACACATGGTTCGTTTTTGGGTATAAACAATATTTTTTTATTAATACCGGTGATGTTTTTACTTTTGTGGGCTAAAGATCTATTATATTATACATATGAAAGATTTATTATAATATACGAAAGTGAAATTGTGGTTTTAAGACGGTTTTACAATTCCTGTTTTGAATACTATAATATATTTATAAAGGTTTTAAGGTTTCTTTTTTATATTGCTATTTTGATTTGATATTATATATGTACAAAAATATAAGGATATTGTAATAATTAATAGAATCCGTATGTACATTTTATTTTATTTGTTTGGAAATATTTGTGGTTATAAGTTTTGTAACGTTTTTAGTATAATTATGATATGTTAATATATGGTTATTTAAAAATATAAATGAAGGGTAATTCGATGAAAAGTAATGAAGGGTAATTTTGAGTAATTGTATTGTAAGCAATTTTGTTTTTTAGAAAAGTAATGAGAAGTTGTATATATTTGTCGAGATTATGAAAAAAAGTAATGAGAAATTGTATATTTTGCTGAGACTTTCAAGAAGAGTAATGAAAATTGTATCTTTTGTTGAGATTCTCAAAACGAGTAATGTGAAATTGTATATTTTATCAAGGTTCTCAAAGAAAGTAATAAAAAGTGAGATCAAAGAAAGTAATAAAAAGTGAGATATTTTCTCAATTATCACTAAAAGAATAATGGGAAATATAATGCTTACATGTGAAAGTTACAACCTAACCTTGATGTTAGATTGTATTGATAATTAGTTTATTTTGATAACATGTTCTGAATTCTATTGATAATTAGTTTATTTGATGGATTGATTTTAAATCTTGCATTTAACATTTTATATTAAATAAAAATTTTAAAATTTTACTCAAGTTTTGGTTATGATTTTAGTCATTTGTTAAAATGTTAATGACTTAGATGAGATGAAAATTGGAGTTTTACATTTATAATATACTTTCTACTTTTTACATTATATTACCCAAATAAAATTTGAATTTAGTTTTACTTTTGTTTTTTTATGTTTTTGTAAATGTTAGTTTCTTTATTATAATAAGTGTGTTACTCCCTCCACCTTCCCAACCTTCTCTAAAAAAATTTTAATTACAAAAATAACCTTTTTTAATTACAAAAATAACCTTTATTTTATTTTTAATCATATTTATTTTCTTTTAATTCAAACCCTATTTTTCTACCCACTCACTTTTCACTCAACCCCACCACCAACTCTCCTTCTCTTTCTTTTAGATTCCCACCCCCAACTCCACCACATCCTTCTTCTCAAAAATAATACATCAAAACATATAAATTATATTATTAAAATTCTTTAAAATTAATATAAAAATAAACTAATAAAAATAATTGGAAAATAAACGTATAATCTTTAAACGGATGTGACCATCCGTCAACGGATGTCAACATCCGTTTAAGGCAAAACAGATATCGACATCCGTTTTCCCTTAACATCCGTTGACGGATGGTCACATCCGTTTAAAGATTATACGATTACTTTTTAGGATTTATTACGCACCTCCTTCACGACGAATCTTCCCACACCACCGCACCCCACCACACCGATCTTGCATGTTGATCAATTACTTCCACCACCACTTACAATCTCGCACACTAATTAATGAAAGTTCACCATACTCTCATACCGCAATTAGAATGAGAAGAAGTGTGAAAAGGAAGAAGAACATGAAACAAAAAGAGGAGGAAGAAGAGTTCCCATTGCGTGGAGGATTAGAGTGGGTAGAGGTTAAAAAGGATTAGAGTAGTTAGAGGTGAAAAGATGTTAATCCTAAAATTTTATTAAGGGTAAAATACGAATGAAAAAATAAAGAGAGGGGTAAAACAGGAATAAGGTGGTGGAGGGAGCAAAGTGTGGTGGTGGAGGATTCCAAACTTAAACTAGTTGAAAAAGTTAAAAATAAAAATCCCGTGCATCGAATCTCTGTAGTATTCCAAACTTAAACTAGAACTATTAGTTAGGATTTTGCATCATCAGTTCATCCATGAAAATATGGTTTAAATTTTCACGGGATAATTTTTTTTTTTCAGAAAATAGAAAAAAAAGAAAAAAAAGTTCTCCGAACCTAGACTAGACTCGTCAATTTGGCCCCTCTAATATGGTTTGGCCTTGACCCACGTGGGTTAGGGCCAGAAAAGCCCACAGAGCCAAAAAGCTCCTCATACAAAAAGCCCATAGGGCCAAAATATTTATAAAAACCCTGAGGGTTAGGACCAACCCATGGACCTTTTTTTTAGAAATTTTTTAAATTTTAAATACAAGAAAAAGTGTAATTAATTCTAATTTGTTGCAAGTCTAAGTGTTATAATTTCTAAAAATGATCCAATTACATTTGATAGACCAAAATTACCTAATTATCCCTTTTTACATAAAATAAATATTTATTTTTCGTACTTAAAATACTATAAATAATCTTGTTTGAATATATAAACTATATATTGAATTTAAATTATGATATAATATTTTTTTTTTAAGTTCTAATCTTTGACAACAATTCCATTTTTCCATACACTGTTTCACACCTATAATAATCCATATTTCTTCTGCCAAAAATTAAACAAATAATTAATTTGGTCCAAAATACAAACAATAAAAAGATAACGTAAAAAAAACTAAAATTCAAAGAAAACTCATGTTGAAAGGCAAAAGAATAGAAAACTCCAATAATTTAAGTGACTACTAATTAAATTCTTTCAATTTATTTTATACTTTGCAAAAAAAATAAATTGTCATAAGAATTATCTTATATCATTAGCAAAGCAAATAAAAAAAAGCATTTGTACAAGCCAAATTAAGACTAAAAATCATCAAATTCATATTAGAGATCTTTATTTGAATTACAACTTATCATTTACTACAAAAAATGTATTTATAGAAAATAATTATATCTATCATCCATGAAACTCATATTCCAATGAATATAAATAATTTTTATTAATTTTATAAATAATTTTTTGTTATAAATAATTATTTTAGTTTATCATAGTAAGTTTTAGAAATAATTAAATAAATAATAACATTTAATTTACAAAATATTACCAACAAAATGAAATTAATAAGATAATTATTTTAATTAAAATATATATTTAATAAGATAATAACGTTTAAGTTAATTTTAATTTATGGAAAACAATTATTTTTACTTTTCTATTTTATATATATATATATATATATATATATATATATATATATATATATATATATATATATATATATATATATATATATAAAAGTATTCACATTAGTTAAAGAACAAACCACCAATAAAACATGTTGTATCAGTAGTTTAAAAATAAGTAAAAATATAAGAATAAACTGAAAATTATTAATGAAAAACTGATAGATATTAAATGAATTGTTTATAATTAATTAACATATTTCTATACTTGAGTGACTGTTTATAAGATTAAAATGTAAATTTTCCAATATTAATTTTTTATATCAGTAAGTTTAATTTACATAAAACCTCATTTTTTATCTTTCTAATGCGGTCATTTCAACAATTTGATTCATAAATATTTAATATATATAATATAATATATAAGAGAGAGAACAAAATTATAATAAATTATGTATATATAAATTATATTGTTTCTAGGTTTAATACCTATTTTGGTCCCTAGTTTTGTAGGATTTGTTCAAAGTTATCCTCCTTTTTTTCAGAAGTTCACTAACATCCTATCTTTTGTAAAAGCGGTTCACTTTAGTCCTTTTTGCTTACGGCGTTAAAAAGGTTAACGACAGAGTCCCAGCTGGCAAAAAGTTGATGACTTATTCACTTATTATTGACGTGGCACTGACACGTAATTTGAGGTGTACATTTTGAGAATAAAAATAAATGACGTGAAAATATTCAATGTCTGGTACTGGTGCAGCTCGATACGGTGAACCCGTAAACGGTGAAGTTCGCCTCCGCGCTCAACCTTGAATCCATGGTCAAGTCGAAGGCGTTGTTTTGATTCCCGCCGCTCCCATCAAAGGCGTTACGGAGCAGGCTTGTGTAGTTATTAGGGTTTGTAATGTTTGTAAGTTATGTTGGTTCCTCTCCTATTCAATGCTCTCTGTAGTGGCAGGTGTGCAAACCATGTGAAGAGGTGTGCATACCATGTGAAGAACATAGTAAAAAAAGAAGAAGAAGAAAGAAACGACATTATTCAATTTCCTCTTTCTTCAATATCAATCACACAATCTGCACAAAAAACCCTAGAATCCCAAATTAGGAAACTCCTAATATGCAAAAACCCAAATCTGCACAAAAAACCCTAGAATCCCAAATCAGGAAACTCCTAATATGCAAAAACCCAAATTGCAGCATGACTCGACCATCCTTTGCCCCATGTCTTCGAACAAACCACGTTGTTGAACTAACCACGATGTTGAACAAACCATGAACTCAATCTCAACACAAATTGAAAGCAGATTGTTGAACCCCAAATCGCTCCAATTCACCAATTGGTTTTATTCTAAAGGTACTTTCACGTCTTTAATCCCTAAATTTCACGTCCTAATTTTAACGCTCTGTTTTACATTTTCCACATGATTTTAATCCTAAACGTAATTAACACCTCAAATTTTGTTTCAGTGCCACGTCAATAATAAGTGAACAAGTCATCAACTTTTTGCCAGCTGGGCAACTCTATCGTTAACCTTTTTAACGCCGTAAGCAAAAAAGGACTAACGTGAACCACTTTTGCAAAAGATAGGATGTTAGTGAACTTCTGAAAAAAAGGAGGACAACTTTGAACAAACCTTACAAAACTAGGGACCAAAATAGGTATTAAACCTTGTTTCTAAAATTTAGTTAAAGTTTTGCAGTGGGGCTAAACCCACTTTAACCCTGATCCTAACCCACTTGAGAGGGGATTTTGGGGGTTGGGGCTTTTTTCTGGCCTCCTACTTGAGGGGCTTCTTAAAATAGGGCTTTTTCAATAATGGATTGGGGTTGGCCCTAGGGTCATGGGTTAAATTGACACCTCTAAAGATGACTGAAAGCAAATGTGAAATAAAGTTATGTGGCAAGAGAACATGCATTATTCATATATCAAAATATAGATTAAAATGAATTTCATATAAGTCGCATCAATCCAAATGTGGTAGTTGAAAATATAAGGTTTAATTGCTTGCATTGTCCCTAGTTTGGCTGCAACGTGTCAAAGTAGTCCATACTTTTAAAAAAATTTCAATTACGTACAAACTTGGTTTAAAAGTGTCAATTTCGTCCAAACGTATGTAAAATTTGCTTCAATCAAGTCCCTTCCGTTAAATTCACCAAAACGGACGTTAATTTTTTAGTTCTCTCTCCTCTGCTCCTCTGCTTCTCTGCTCTGCTTCTCTGGACATTCTCTGCTTCTGCACAGAGTAATGATTGTGGACTTTGTTTCCATTCTTAACTCATTTTCTACATGTTTCATTTATTTTAAGGTTTAGCTCCTAAATTTTGATTCAGGATCTGATCTCATAACCTTGTTTTGGGTTGGAAGCTACTTAAAGAGTTACGAGATTTTTAATATTTATTACCAATATCAAAATAGGTTCATTAATTGTGAGATTTAAACATAGTGAAAGAATTTTTTCTTTAAAAGTGGTACGTTGTGACTCAAAATCTTTAATTATTTTCGAATCATTTTAATTTTTCTATTATTATAAACTTTTAACATGAATTTTCTTTATTATTTTCAAATTTTATGACTCAAAATCTTAATTTTCAATAATTCTATATTATTTTTTATAATTAAAATTAAGAATTATTAAGGTGTTCAGTGCACTTTTTCCACTATTATTTTTTAATTTTGAAGTGGTTGAGTACAAAATAAAATAAATACAAAGAGAATATATATCATAAAAATGAAAAAAAAAACGAAAATAAGAAGATGCACCGAATTAAAATAACTCGATACACAGTATGAGCTCGGCAAGATTAATTCGATCCTTTGATTATGAAAATTTAAATTAATATTAAAAATAAAAATTATTAAAATAACTATATGCTGAAAGTATGTCTTTTTTTTATGATTAGAGATTTTTTTCTCAATTAAAATTTGATATATATATATATATATAAGTTTATTTATTTTTTAAAAAGTTTAATTGATTAAAAATATTTGTGTAATATAAAAACTATTTTCAGTTTAATTATAAAATAAATTATATTGACACCATTTAAAATGTTGCGACATATGTTTCTTTTTTTAGATTTATTTGACGTAATATTTCTTGATTATTTTGAGAAAACTACATTATGGTTTCCTAATTATTACTCTGTGCAGAAGCAGAGAATGTCCAGAGGAGCAGAGCAGAGGAGCAGAGGAGAGAGAACTAAAAAATTAACGTCCGTTTTGGTGAATTTAACGGAAGGGACTTGATTGAAGCAAATTTTACATACGTTTGGACGAAATTGACACTTTTAAACCAAGTTTGTACGTAATTGAAATTTTTTTAAAAGTATGGACTACTTTGACACGTTGCAACCAAACTAGGGACAATGCAAGCAATTAAACCAAAATATAACCTGTTCCACTTTTTCTTCTAATAAATCAATCTTATACTTTTAAATTATGAGAGTCTCTTTATGCACCTACACCTCCTTATTTTTCTATTATCCCAATAGTGCTCCTGTCAGAACCAGAGAACCACAAAGAATCTTTTAACTGCTTTTACCCATTCAACAGTTAAAAGCACGTATTCATCGTTTACTCTCTGCCGCATTTCACGTTCTGAAATCCTACACCCCTTTCTTCTCTTTTGTCGCGCGCAGTGCTCCTCCCATCCTCCCCTCCTCTCTCACTTTACTTGGTGCCGAGCACAGACCTCTCCTCTGTGGCCACGGTGGTATCGTGGTGAGCGCTTGCAATGGTAGTTCTTCTTAGCTTGGGCGTCCAGATTGGTTGTTCTTTCCTTAAGCTTTGTATGATAGAAAGATTGCTTGTGATGATATCCGTTTGAATGTGTTGTTTGTATGGATTGTTTGTATGTAGTATTTATTTGTGCTATTTGTATGTGCTGTGATGCATTTATGGGCTAGATGGGACAAAGGTCGATGCCTTAATTGCACTGGTTGAGAGCACATCGGTGTTGGAAGAGGGGTTGCAGAGCTTTTCGCACTTGGAAGTGCGGTTGAGAGCTCGTTGCAATTTGAAATACGGTCTAAATGCAGTTGGAAGTGCGGTTCATATGGCGTCGCAGTTGAAAATTTGACTGCCGCACTTAGAAGTGTGGTTTCACTGTTGCCGCAACTTGAACTACGGTCAAGTGCATTGCTTTTCCTTCTTTTGATTTGCTTTATTATAACATTTAATTGTTCTTAGAATTTGATTTGTTTTTTATTTTATTTGTATTAGTTTATTTAAATATTAAATATTTTGTAATTTGTATTTTATTTTTATATTTGATATTTATTTAAATTTGTTTGTTAGTTTTTTGAATCTATAATTATTTGTTGATATTTTATTTTTCAATATGAATTATTATTTAATTATTTGTTGCATATTGTTTTTTAGTTTTTGATTCGTTTATTAATTTAAATTTAATATGTTGTGTTTTTGTGGTCTTTTTTAACTTTTTTTATTGATTTGTTAATATTTTTTTAATTTTTAATTTTTATTATAGTACAATAGTACAATATTAAGGGTTGGTGGTGGTTGAAAAATCATTAAATTATCATTATACTTTTTTAGATTTTATTACATAAAGGATATAACTGTCAATTAGAAGGTGTAAGATGAAATAGATGAGGTGCAAAAGCATCACTCTTAAATTTTTAGTGACAAAATTTTAACTCAACTCTTCTAACTTTATTATTAAATCATTTTTATATCCCTCTTCAAGCATATATTTCATCCTAGATTGAAATTGTCACTAGTGCAAAAAAGACCTTTAACATCACTCTTTAGACGTCTGACCCTCGATTATCCAATGTAAAAAATGATCAGTGACATTTTTCGTAAATAAAACAACTATTTAGACGTCGACTATGGAGGGGCTCGACGTCTAAATACTCATATACGTCGGCTCCCCCAAATAGACGCCAAAACTAAACGAAAAAGTTAAAAAAAATTAATTTTTTTTTCTATTTAGACGTCTGTTATGGAGGAACCGACTTTTAAAACATTTTAGACGTCTGTTACTGGGGGAACCGACGTCTAAATACACAACCTAGAAATTTAAAAAGTCAGTTTTTGACTCCATTTAGACGTCTGATCCTGCCATTCCGACATCTAAAGAACTTTAGACGTCTATTGTTTGGAGAACCGACGTCTAAATACATAACCCAGAAATTTAAAAAGTCACTTTTTGACTCCATTTACATGTCTAATCCCGCCACTCTGACTTCTAAAGCACTTTAGACGTCTGCTATTGGGGGAACCGACGTCTAAATACACAACCCAGAAATTTAAAAAGTCACTTTTTGACTTCATTTAGACGTCTGATCCCGCCACTCCGACTTCTAAAGCACTTTAGACGTCTGTTATTGGGGAAACCGACATCTAAATGTGGAGCCCAAGAATTTAAAAAGTTAGTTTTGACTCCATTTAGATTTCTGTTATGGGGGGAACATCTAGAGCCCTTTAGACGTCTGTTATGGGGGAACCGACTTCTAAATGTCAGCATTAAAACACTACGAACACGAGACAACCGTTACGCACACTCATTGTTCATCATCTTCGTTGCGTTTCTCTCTACGGGTTACGCTTTTCAGGTTCGTTTTCTCACTTTTGCACCGTTTTAAATTAATTTTGCTTTGATTACATCACTCTTTGATGCATTATCTTTCATTTGAACTGATTAAAATGCATTTTCGTTGGGTTTTGGTGCAACTATTCTCGTGTCCTTGGGCGGCGTTCTTCGGCGGCGATTTCTTGCATTTTGCACTCCTCCAATTCCTTTCACTACGTTTTTAAAACCATCCAATAAAAAAATGTACAATACATTCTCTTCAACTAAAATATAAAAAACTCGAATCACCATGAGTCATGAGCAACCTCAGAGACGTCTGACCTATATAGGTTCGACGTCTATATAAACGTCTAACCTATATAAGTCCGACGTTTATAGAGACGTCTGACTTAAAGGGTCCAATGTCTCATTAACATCACCCATATAGACGTCGAACAAAGATCAGACGTTAAAAGGCAAAAATAACAGACGTCTAAAGTCCTTTCTACACTAGTGTGTGAAGCGAATCCCTAGTAAACTGCTCATTTTGTGCTGAATGAGAGAAAATATATTAGTCTTGCTGTAGAAAAATTGGACTAAAATTTTGTAACAAGATATTTTTCACTCTAATTTTGTAACTTTTTTCTCATTATAATCTACACAAAACACTTTTGATATGAATGTTTTTAAAGAAAGGTAGATTATATTTTGAAGAAACAATGAAGATATACCATTTATATAAGCTAATTGAATACATGAAGGACTTAGAGCTTATTTTAATGTTGAACCTCACTTCGTTCTAATACTGTTAAAACATATTTATTGTAATTTTTTTCAGACTGTTATACCTAGAAATTTGTATTGTTTATTAAAATCTAACAATTATATGCTGTCACATGAAAAAAATACCATAAAAAATAAAGAAAAAAATGGGAGATTATACCAATCAATCTAAATCAAAATGGGAGCAATTATCTAAACCTAAGTTCAGGAAGATTGTATCTACTATTGAAAAGTTTAATTCTAAGAGAAGGATGCAATTCGTCGTATAGAGGAAATTTAATCTATTGTCAACAACTAGAATAACCATATGATGATCCACACATATGATGGTTCTTTTGAACAAATATAAAGATTGACTTTTTTGAAGAGTTTTTAGCTATGTCGTCTATACTTATGTTGATTAATATAGAATTGACATAAAAATGTTAATTTTAACTGTCATAAAATATATTTATTACAAGTGTTTCTTCAAAGCAAACAAAAATTATATGTTGATTAGAGAAAGAGATCCTTGAATTTGCAGTATGTGATCATGTGTTATCGAAAGGTTTCTCCTTCTACTAGTGTTGAGCAACCAAGCACAAAAACTTGACATTTAAGTTTATTCGGTTGTATCAGATTCTACGGAAGATAGGTTAGTTCCTCGACCATCTCATCTTGTGAGGTTGTACAGTGTATTTTATGTATCTCAGTTGAAGAAATACATTCCAACCAAACATGAATGTAGATTTATAGATTGTACTTAGGTTTTTTTAATGGGAAATGATACTTGAACAACATCTTTTAACAACATTTCGACTCCACTAACGTGTCGCGTTCTGATTCGTCCATGTGGAAAAAATTAAAATAATTTTAAATGACATGGAAATGTAAGGTTTAGGGTTGCAGAAGTTTTCATTTCGCGGCTTTCATTTTTTTAAGGGTTTCAAACCTTGCAGATCTCATTTGGGAGAGAGAACCCACGAGAGAGAGATCACCCCCCACCCACCCACAAACCTCCCTTGACCACAATTGACCGTTCACCGACAAAGGATCGTTCACCGAAGTGCCGCCGTTCACTGGAGTTGTGTCCGCCATCGTTATGCCCGAAGGTTCCGCCATTTCGAAGCATCGTTCAACGCCGAAACCACCATTGACATGGGTTTTAAAGCTTCCCGTCGTTTGTTTCACTACAACCTGCGTTTGGAAGCACCGTCGTTGGTGAAAACCACCATTGAAGACGAAAAAACATAGTTTGTAAGTTTTCGTGGTTCGTTTTGATTTTCTTTTCTTGTTGTTGTTGGGTGATTTTCACTTATTTTAAATATTTGAATTTTTTTATCATTTCGGGATTGTTGTATTTTTTGGGAGCAAATTATGAACAAGTGAACTAAATATTGAAATGCATAAGTAAATTTTTTTATTTCTAATAAATTTGTTCATATTTTCTTTATGTTGTTTACATATGATAATGTGTTTGTAGGTATCAGATAGAAGAAGCGAAAATTCCAACTTGAGTAAACCTCTAAAGTGTTAAAGCAGAGGCCAAGTCAAGAAAGGTCGAGGTATTTAATTGTCATTAATAAACTATATTTTTTGTGTAAATTTGTATAGTTTCTTGTTATTGTATCTTTGAGGACCATATTGTTTAATTCACTTGCCTGTTCTGTTGCTTTAGAGCAACCTTCAATGAAGTGTCGCGGTCCTTTGTTTGTCGGAGTGTCGTTGTTCACGTGTTTGTTGTAGCGTTTTCTGTCTCAGCCACCTAGAAGCGTTCGTCTTCATTGAAGTGTGGTCGGACTGTCGCCGTTGAAGTTGGTCGGACTGTCATTGGTGAAGGCAACTTTGTAGGCGCCGCCATTACGCGTCAAGGAACCGTCGAAGTTGGAAACCGCCATTGGAGGTGTTTTTTGAAGGTTGGCTCCGTTCTTTTGGGTAATGCATTTTTTGTGTTCGGTGTTTAAATTATTTTGGGCATTTATGGATTGTTGTATTATTTGAGTGTTTTTCCTCGTATGGTTTAGTGTGACATGAAGGTGTATAGAACATTTAATGGTTCATGCGGTTTTTTGTTGGAAAGTAGGAATTCATTGGGTTTGTGGTTGATATTGGGTTATTTAGACAATGGTTTTGTATTATGTTTGGTTTTTTGAGTTTTTGTTGGGTTAATTTTACTATGGTTTTGTATTATGTTTGGTTTGGCAGTGATGGATCACATTTTAAAAATGATAATGTTTTGGAGCTTTGATTGAAATTGTGCATTTTATTGATATGTTGTGCATTTTTTTCTTTGCAGGAGGAACTGTAACAGGTTAGGGAGAAATATGTTTGTGATTAGATTTTGGATGTGCACAATGTGCGCAGGGATGAAGTGTTGCAGGATTTAGGCATTGAGTAGATGTTGTTGAATAGGGATTTTTTCAACTTTAATAATGGTTTGTTTAGAACTTTTTCGATATGTATTAATGAGACTGAATGTATATATTTGTTGTTAAAAATGTTGAAAGAAAATGAGTGGTTACATTTATTGTTCATGAAATTTGAAGATCAAAATGATCAATGTTTTAAATGTTTGTATTGCAATCCCCACTAAATTTGGATGTGAATATTTATGAAATCTTTTATGCACAGGTTTTATGTAGAAAAAAATGATGAAAATAAATTGGGTTAAATGTCAATGAATGCATTAACATGAGTTGGATGTCCATTAAGTTTGAAGAATAAACCTTTTCCTGAAATAATAATTGATTCCACATCAGTTTTAAGTTGCAAAAATGATTAGATATAAATTAGGCACTCCAAATGGGTGTCATCTTCATAGTTCAACTCCCTCTGCAAAATCTTTACCTGAAGTACCCACTTATTTTGCCTTTGCTACGATTGTTGTTTCTGCACCACGAGTTTTAATAAATATTGTTCCTTGGCCATGAAACTCTATATAAATGGCATAATAATTGGTTCCACATCAGTTTTAAGTTGAAAAAATGATTAGAAATGAATTAGGCACTCCAAAGTGAGTGTCATCTTCCTAGTTGACCTCCTTGTACAAAATATTTGCTTGAAGTACCCACTTATTTTGTCTTTGCTACCATTGTTGTTTCTGCACCATGAGTTTTATTAAATATTGTTCCTTGGCCATGCAACTCTATATAAATGGCATAATAATTGGTTCCACATCAGTTTTAAGTTGAAAAAATGATTAGAAATGAATTAGGCACTCCAAAGTGAGTGTCATCTTCCTAGTTGACCTCCTTGTACAAAATCTTTGCCTGAAGTACTCACTTATTTTGTCTTTGCTACCATTGTTGTTTCTGCACCATGAGTTTTAATAAATATTGTTCCTTGGCCATGCAACTCTATATAAATGGCATAATAATTGGTTCCACATCAGTTTTAAGTTGAAAAAATGATTAGAAATGAATTAGGCACTCCAAAGTGAGTGTCATCTTCCTAGTTGACCTCCTTGTACAAAATCTTTGCCTGAAGTACTCACTTATTTTGTCTTTGCTACCATTGTTGTTTCTGCACCATGAGTTTTAATAAATATTGTTCCTTGGCCATGCAACTCTATATAAATGGCATAATAATTGGTTCCACATCAGTTTTAAGTTGAAAAAATGATTAGAAATGAATTAGGCACTCCAAAGTGAGTGTCATCTTCCTAGTTGACCTCCTTGTACAAAATCTTTGCCTGAAGTACTCACTTATTTTGTCTTTGCTACCATTGTTGTTTCTGCACCATGAGTTTTAATAAATATTGTTCCTTGGCCATGCAACTCTATATAAATGGCATAATAATTGGTTCCCCATCAGTTTTAAGTTGAAAAAATGATTAGAAATGAATTAGGCACTCCAAAGTGAGTGTCATCTTCCTAGTTGACCTCCTTGTACAAAATCTTTGCCTGAAGTACTCACTTATTTTGTCTTTGCTACCATTGTTGTTTCTGCACCATGAGTTTTAATAAATATTGTTCCTTGGCCATGCAACTCTATATAAATGGCATAATAATTGGTTCCCCATCAGTTTTAAGTTGAAAAAATGATTAGAAATGAATTAGGCACTCCAAAGTGAGTGTCATCTTCATAGTTGACCTCCTTGTACAAAATATTTGCCTGAAGTACCCACTTATTTTGTCTTTGCTACCATTATTGTTTCTGCACCATGAGTTTTAATAAATATTATTCCTTGGTCATGCAACGATGTTGTATCACAAATAATTTAATCCAATTTAATGCCTTTGTAATCAATTGCGGTCTTCAAAAATGAAGTACCAAATCGACAATCTATTCATTTCAATAAAGGAAGTACCAAATCAACCACACCATAATAAAGCTCTTCTTTGGACACACCAACATCAACAACAACCAGCAATGTCATTAACAAATTTCATTACATAAAACACCAAATATAAAATACATGGCACCAACACATTCATCAAATCACCAACAACTCACCGATGCCTTAGCCAAAGCACTTCTGATGAACTTCTCCCGATATTCATATCAATCCAATTCAACAACCTTGGGAATTTTGTTACCCGGGTGTTGTACGTTGAGTTTGATGTCACAAAATGGTGTCAAAACCAAACTTGCAAGTTTAAATTCATACAATATTCACATCAAAAATGATAAAAAAACAATAACAAATAATTGTCTTTCATTAACAATTACATAACAAACATCTACATGCAACAGGTAAGCACATCCTTGAACATGAAAATGACTTCTGCTTGTTTCATTCTTCATTGTTGTTGAAGCAGTAGACCAACTTCCAACAAATACCTTCTGCAATATTGGATAAATCTTCAACTTTGAGCACTGTTGATGAAATTTGACCTTTGCAAACATGACTTTTAAAATATTTAATGAGTGAAGCAGTCACCTTGTATAGAGTAGGAAGAACACAGGATCGTCGAGGTCCTGCAGTTGCCAATATCGTGCATGTAACAACAGTAGATAAAGTTTGCTCATGTGGTATGATTACAATACATGTATTTCAAACCAAATAAGCACAATATAATCCGAATGCAAAATGCATACTTGTATGGTCATCCATAAACATCAACTATTAATAGTTTCAATACATGCTTATCTACAACATACCGAGTAGCTCATATGGTATGATTCACTACTTACTCAACATGTTCTTATGTAGTTTTTATTTATGAGAATGGCCAAATCAACAATTTTAAGATCATATGTAGTTTTTATTTATGAATAAGAAAATTTATGATACACATCAGACATAACAAGCAAGAAATTTATGACTGCTATAATTGATATCAAATGGATATATACCAATGAATATTTCCTTCACCAAGAACTCATAAGTGTATTTTACTACTTGGCGAGAATCTTCATCAACATTTCCTACAAAGTATGTTTCATTGAGATCACCTGCATAACAATTAAAAGTATTTCATGTGTAAAATTTTTGTAACTTTGCACCCAAAAAATACAACAATCCCGAAATGATAAAAAAAATTCAAATATTTAAAATAAGTGAAAATCACCGAACAACAACAAGAAAAGAAAATCAAAACGAACCACGGAAACTTACAAACTATGTTTTTTCGTCTTCAATGGTGGTTTTCACCAACGACAGTGCTTCCAAACGGAGGTTGTAGCGAAACAAACGACGAGAAGCTTTAAAACCCATGTCAATAGTGGTTTCGGCGTTGAATGGTTCTTCGAAATGGCGGAACCTTCGGGCAGAACGATGGCGGACACAACTCCGGTGAACGGCGGCACTTCGGTGAACGGTCCTTTGTCGGTGAACGGTCGATGTGGTCAAGGGAGGTTTGTGGGTGGGTGGGGGGCGTTCTCTCTCTCGTGGGTTCTCTCTCCTAAATGAGATCTGCAAGGTTTGAAACCCTTAAAAAAATGAAAGCCGCGAAATGAAAACTTCTACAACCCCAAACCTTGCATTTCCATGTCATTTAAAGTTATTTTAATTTTTTCCACATGGACGAATCAGAACGCGACACGTTAGTGGAGTCGAAATGTTGTTAAAAGATGTTGTTCAAGTATCATTTCCCTTTTTTAATATGTCATCGAGAACAAGTCTTCTTAATAAATATTATCTATAGTATAACTTGCTTTATCATCACATTGAGTAAAACACAAATTATTTATAAGTATTTTTACATGATCCTTTCACTATATGCATTAATTATAATTATTAAAATTAATGAACTCTGTTGCATGATCTTAATAATTACTAAAAACACTGTGTTGTAATTTCTTAACACAATTAACATAACAACTTATCATTAAATTCAATTATCCATATTTAAGTTTATCCAATAAATTTTTTTTCATGAACTTAAATATTTTTCTTATCTTTCATTTCAATCAATTTCTTGGCATTTTCAATCAATGTGTTTTAACTCCACATTTCCTTCTTTCACTTGTTCTTATGAGGTGAAACTTGACATCAATGTGTTTGTTTCTCTCATGATTTACCGAGTTCTTCACCAATTCAATTACTGACTTATTGTCAATTCGGTTAGAATCCCTTTTTCTTGCTCCATCTCCGGGTTACTTAGAAGGTTCCTAAGTCAAACAACATGACATACACTTCAAGATTTTGCAACGTACCTGACTTCGCAAGTTGACAACATTACAATAGGCTACTTCTTCGAAAGACAGGTGAATATTGTTTTTCTCATGAGAAAAATGTATCCCAACATGCTCTTTCGATCATCAACATATCCACATTAGTCACTATCCGAGTAGCCAATAAGTTGGTAATCACCTAACCTGGTATAAAATAGGTCGAGTGACATTGTTCCCTTCACATACCTTAGAATTTGTTTCAGTGCCTTCCAATAAGAATACCTCAACTCTTCCATGTACCGATTTATTATTCCAATACTTAAGCTTAACACTAAATCTGGTCTTGAGTTTGTATGATACATAAGATTTCTAACCAAACTTCGGTACTTGTCTACATCAACTTGTTCTCCTTCTCCATATACTTAGATAATTTTGTACTAGGTTCCATTAGGGTGGAAATTGGGTCACAACTTATCATTTTGAATTTCTTCAACATCCCCTTGGTATACCTTACCTAAGACACGAAAATGCCTTTTTTTCCTTGAACAACTTCTAGACTAAAACAGTACTTGATAAGACCTAGATTAATCATCTTGAACTCTTTCTTCACCACCTCTTTAAATTCTTCAACTAGCTTGATTTTGTTTTCCATGAAGATTTGATCATCAACATATAGGGCAATAAACTTCACATCTCCTCCTTTCTTTTTTGTGTGTAGAACATGTTCATATGGACATTGCTCATAGCCATTCTTCTTAAAGTAAGTGTCAATTCATTAATTCCATGCTCGAGGAGCTTGTTTCAAGCCATAAAGCGCATTTTTCAATCTCAAGACTTTGTTCTCTTTTCCTCTTCCACCATTTACAAATTGAACCACCCAGATGATGCCACATCATTAATCCTTTCACTTACTAGTGAACCAATCAGAACACGCCACCTCAGCCCTAACACATGTGCATCATCTTCTCTAAAGAGAAACCCTAATCCAAACCCTAGCCGCCACTGTCGTTCCGCCGTCATCACGCACAGCCGCCGTCGCAGAGCAACCACCGTCAACGTCCGCCACTGCCGCAACCTCCACGACCACCGTTCATCTCCTCCTTTCTCGCCGGCGCATCAACGGACCACCATTCCCGCCACCACAGTGCCTCAACCTTCACCGTGATGTGCCGCCGCAAGCCTCTGTCATCATCGAAACCTTCAACGCACACCGCCATCTTCCTCGCTCTAGCGAAATCGCGAGTTCTTCCACACACAACCATCACCATCCAAAGCAATCGTTAGATTCGTAAGATCCTCCTCCATTCAGGACGCCTTTCGCATCTTCGTCTCCACAGAAATTGCAGCAAAGCTTCTCCTTTCTCGCCGGACAACCACCACCAATCACGCTCACACCATTAAGACCAGACGCGAGTTCTCCATGACGGCCGCGACACCCATGCTTTCCACGACCTTCTTCCACGGCCACCGTCATCTTCCTCGCGGGTTGGACAATATCGAACCATCCATCATCTTCACTACAACACCACCGCAAAACCCAAAAAACCAACAAAGTGCCGCAAGCTTCTCGGAACCTAATCGCGCCTCCATCAATTCCAATCTCCATCCACCATTACCGTAGCTCCATGGAACCTGCATCAAAGCCAGACATGCAAGAAAATAAACCAAACAATCCAGCAGGCCGAAGCCTCCATGGTCTCGCGCAGAGAAGAATGGGTTCTCTCTTTCGCGGCAGCGGCAAGCCCTTTCCCCCAATTTGCAAAACCCTAATTTTGGGTGGGAAAAGGCTGACACGTGGCAAGCTCTCATTGTCCGCGTCCTTCCTCAGTCAAAGCTGGTCAACACTGCTTAAGTCTGGTCAAAGCTGGTCAACAGGGGTTCTAGTGCAATTTTGGAGAATTCAGTTGGGGCTAAAGCGTAGATAGAGAAAATTTCAGGGCATTTGTGCAATTTTGGAAAGTCAGAAAAGATAAAAAATAAAATTCAGTTGTTGAATTAATTTAATTTGGGAATATCAACAGAAAATATCTTCCAAATAATGTTATAATTGTTTAAATCTTTTAGTTATTTGGAAGATATAAGATAAAAGATTCTATCAACTGAGTATTCAGAGTCCAAGCCCAATAAGGCCTATTTAAAGAGACCCAGGGGACTTCACTTGGGCCATTCATTCTCTCATACTCCTCTCACTTTTCTTTCATCTTGTATTCAACTCCATTCATGGAGAGCTAAGCATCTAGGGCTATTCTGCTGTAATTCCATTATGGATTCTGAGGTTAGATTGAGTTAATGCAATTGTTTACTTTGGTTATTGATTTAAGTTGTTCTCTCTCTATGTCTTTCATCTCTCTATCTTGTTAAAAGCAAATATTTTTGCATCATAATGTGTTTGAATCTACACGCATATTAATTATATGAGTTCTAGGGTTTCTAGGTTTAAATTGAGAATCTACTTTGATTTAATTTAGGAACTTTCATATGATTAAATGGTTTTTACTATCAATTGAGAATGTACTTTGATTGGTAGTAATAATTTCAACTATAATCAATTGAGAATTTACTTTGATTGATTAACTTTTAACTTGGTTAGGAGATTTAAGAATAGACATGATTAAACACAATAGAATTTGATTGAGAATGTACTTTGGTTGAATTTATTGTGAATAATCTAGAAAGGTTTTGCATTTGATTGAGAATTTACTTTGGTTAAATGCATGATCGCCCTCAAATTAATTGAGAATGTACTTTAATTAATTTGAAACTTAAACAATAATCAATTGAACAATTATCCGTGAATAATCGATGATGAATCTATCTTGGAAAAGCAGTGGAATTAGCCTATTTAATCATAACTGTTTTAAGTTTCTTATTTGTTCTTTAAACCTTCTCCAAACATCATTTTTATTCATAAGCATATTGCATAACATAGCATTCATAAGAGTCAGATATTCAAAAGCAATTTCGTGTTCATTGGGAGACGACTCAGGGTTACTTCAACCCTGTCTACTTTCTTGAATACTACTTGGCAATACTGAAGTTGCCTTGAAAAGTAGTATTAATTTGATAGCTTCAACGACGACTTATCAAATTTGGCGCCGTTGCCGGGGAATACGGTTAGTATTTTAAATATTTTGATTCTTATTTTATTTTATTTTATTTATTTTTAGTTTTTTTTATTTGTTTTATTTAACGCACATACATTTAATATAATTTGAGTTATTTTGTAGTCTTTAGTCATTCTTGGTTTAGCAAAAAAATCTTTGTTCTTGTTTTTACTAAGAATTTCTCTTGAGAAATAGTTGAGGCTAGTTTGAATACATTCTGACTAGGAAAGACTTGGTACTTAAGTTGTCCATTGTGACGCACCTCTCTTTCTTGGGAGTGGACCCAACAAGTCTCTCTTATCTCTTATTTGAAATCTTTATCTAAAGTAAGAACAAAGGAAAAAGAGAAGTAACAGAGAAACAACTTCCAGCAGATTGTGTAGTGCATGACCAGAGCTAACCCGGGAGAATTTTATCTAATTAACCTGGAAGTTGAAAGGAATTTGCGTAAGCTGCGAAGAAGATTGAAATTTGGGTGTTCTACTGAAGGAACACTTCCTACATCTGAAGTCATTCCGCCTTCATTATCTCCAATCACAATTAGCCATCTCCCACAATACAACTATCCGAAGTAACATTGAATATCCTAATGAGGAGTGGGAGCTGAGACCTGACCTGTTAAATGCCTTACCAAAGTTCAATGGGTTATCAAGGGAGAATCCACACAAGCACTTGAGACAATTTCACATGTTGTGTGAAAACTTTAGATCTCCCAGGATCACAATAGAGAGCCTCAAAATGAGAGCTTTTCCATTTACTCTTCAAGGAGCAGCTCAAGATTGGTGGTATTATCTCTCTGCAAGGATTAAAAATTGGGAAACTATTGAAAGACTTTTTCTTGAAAAGTATTTTCCTGCATCCAGATTATCTGCCATCTGTAGATAAATTCAAGATATAAGACAGAGAGATAGAGAGAATCTTAGTGAATATTGGGAAAGATTCAAGAAACTATGTTCTTCATGCCCTCAACTCCAAATGGAAGATATTATTCTAAGCTTTTATGAAGGCTTAAGTCCTACCGATAGGTAATGGGAAGATGCTGCAAGCGGAGGATCTTTCTTAGATAGGTCACCAGAAGATGGTATAGATCTAATAGAACGAAAGGCAGTAGACAATCAACAGTATGGCACAAGAGAAAATTCAGTAACTTTGTTGAAGGGAGTGCATGAAATTGATAATGGTGCAGTTGATGGAAAGAGGATAGATGAAAGATTGAATAAGCTAGAAAGCAAACTCGACGAGATTGCAAGTTTGTTTAAAACCTTAACTCCACAAATTGTTAAGAAGTGTGGAATTTGCATTTCAACTAACCATTATACTGATGAATGTCCTAGCTTGGTGGAGACCACTGTGGAAAACCCATCTCAAGCTTTCGCTACAAACATGATTGGAGGAAATAGACCATACCAGAATTATCATGATTCGTCCTCCAATAGATATCAGCAGAACAGACAACCTTATGTTCCACCTCAACAAAGGCAACAATCTCAGCCTGAAATATCAATGCAAGATTTCATGAAAACAATAGTTGAGCAAAATTCAGAAATAAAGAAATCAATTGCAGAGTTGACTCAGAGGGTGGATAAGTTAGAGGCTAAGGAATCCAACAAACTGCCTACACAAACAGTGATCAACCTGAGAAATGTAAATGCTAATACTTTAAGAACGGGTAAGCAGGTAGAAGGCCCTAAAGGAGCCCTAGAGGATGAAGATAAAGAGAAAGAAGAAGCACAAATTGATGACAATGGAGGATCAAGTGAGCCATCACCTCAATCTACAACTGAAAAATCCAGGTTAGTATCTTCTAACTCTTCTACAAATTCTTCTTCATCTTATTCTCTGTAACGCCCCGGCAACTCACAGGGACCGTTGACTGCCCCCACAGACCACCACCAGGCTTTCCAGTGTGCTTTGTCCTCACTCGCACACTTTCTGGGAAAACTTCCCAGAAGGTCACCCATCCCAGAATTGCTCCAGGCTAAGCACGCTTAACCATGGAGTTCTTATGAGTCAGGCTACCGAAAAGCAAATGCATTTTGGTGATATGAGTAGCCAAATCAATTCCTTTAAGCTATCCTTCAACTGTATAGTCCCATACCTACACAGTCTCCAAATCCCTCTCATTCCGGTGTATGTTCGATTCATCCATGTACCCCTTCCACCCGAAGCTGCCAGGAGCCGCTCCTTGTCTGTGCCCCCTGCACCATGCCTCTTGCACCGGCGTCACTCCCCGCCCTCGTCTCCGTGCCCGGGTGTCACATGCCCACCAGCTTATACTCTGGTTCGTCCTCGAACCACACCGTACTGGGAGAGGCTAGGCTCTGATACCATCTGTAACGCCCCGGCAACTCACAGGGACCGTTGACTGCCCCCACAGACCACCACCAGGCTTTCCAGTGTGCTTTGTCCTCACTCGCACACTTTCTGGGAAAACTTCCCAGAAGGTCACCCATCCCAGAATTGCTCCAGGCTAAGCACGCTTAACCATGGAGTTCTTATGAGTCAGGCTACCGAAAAGCAAATGCATTTTGGTGATATGAGTAGCCAAATCAATTCCTTTAAGCTATCCTTCAACTGTATAGTCCCATACCTACACAGTCTCCAAATCCCTCTCATTCCGGTGTATGTTCGATTCATCCATGTACCCCTTCCACCCGAAGCTGCCAGGAGCCGCTCCTTGTCTGTGCCCCCTGCACCATGCCTCTTGCACCGGCGTCACTCCCCGCCCTCGTCTCCGTGCCCGGGTGTCACATTCTCCACCTCCTCCATATCCAAATCGGTTAAAACCGAGAAATAAAAAAATGGAGAAATTAGACCAAGAGATTTTAAATACTTTCAAGAAGGTAGAGATCAACATTCCTTTGCTTGATGTTGTTAAACAAATCCCCAAGTACGCCAAGTTTTTGAAAGAACTTTGCACAAATAAAAGGCGTATTAGGGATAATGAGATTGTGAATTTGGGAAGAAATGTGTCAAGCTTGGTTAAGAAACACATTGAACTACCACAAAAATGCAAAGATCCAGGTATGTTTTCTGTTCCTTGTACTATTGGAAATTTAAAGTTTGACAATGCCATGCTAGATTTAGGGGCTTCCATTAATGTAATGCCTTTATCAATGTTTACTTTTCTATCTTTGGGACCTCTTAAGACTACTGGTGTGGTCATTCAACTGGCCAACCGTAGCACAATTAACCCTGCAGGTGTGCTTGAGGATGTCCTTGTCCGAGTAGACAAGCTAATTTTTCCTGCCGATTTCTACATCTTGGATATGAAGGATGAAGATGGAATCAAGTCATCAACTATTATCTTGGGAAGACCTTTCATGATGACAGCACAAACCAAGATAGATGTGTGTCAACACTCAATTTCGTCCGGATTGACTAAATAATTTGTTTTGTTGTTTTCTCCTCATAAAGGGAAAAATTAAAAAAAAAATGAAAGTATATAATAATAAAAAATTTTTTTAAAAAAAAAAAGGAAACAAAAAAAATAATAAATAAAAAAGGGATGGAGCGTTCGTCCTCCCTTTGAGGGCGTTCGGTTTTTGCCACTGTAGCTGTGACCGTTCGTCCTCAACCCTGAGTCTTTGGCACGTTCGGCATTCCGCAGCCTTGAGCGTTCGGTCGTTGGTAGGCTTCCAACCGTTCGTCTTTCACTTTTCCCGTTCGTTTCCATCCAATGCATAAAACCGATCATCCCCTACCTTGCATCTCAAGGACGTTCGCCCTTAAACGTTCGGCCAGTGTTCAAGCTTGCAACCGTTCGACCTCTTTGATCAAGCGTTCGTCCTCTGCCGTTCGTCATTCCCTACTGTTGCTGCGACCGTCCGTTCTCACCTATTCTCACCTTCAACCGTTCGTCCTCAAGCGTTCATGATTTGACCGATCGTCCATTCAGACCTTTAGGACGTTCGGTCATGCAGAGGGTAAACCGTTCGGTCATAGAGTTTTAATGAACGTTCGGTCCTGGTGTTGCTACTCTCTTTTGAACGCTCGTTCATCCGTGATCAGCCTTCAGCAATTCTCATTGACGTTCGGTCATGCCGGGAGTCAACCGCTCGTCCTCAGACGTTCGACAATTCTCACTCTTAGGTGTTCCGTCGTTCAACCATTCAGCCTCTCAGGTAGCGAACGTTCGGTTTTGAATTGTTTTATTCTCGGTTGAACGTTCGGTCTTTATTCTCAAGCGAACGTTCGGCCTTTTTGTTGTTGAACGTTCGCTCTTGATGTATTTGTTATTGAACGTTCGGTCTTGGTGTTTTGAACGATCGGCTTTGTTTGGTTTATTCTTAGTTGAACGTTCGGTCTTGTGTTGTTTAACGTTCGGTCTTGTGTTTCTTTAACATCCGATCTGAGCGTTCGACCTACAGTGTGAACATTTGGTTACAGCGTTCGGTCATGTAATTTGGACGAACGTCCGTTTGTATTGACCGAACGTCCAAAAGTGGTGGCTGCACTTTAAAAAATGGTCTGAACTTTCCACCGAGGATTCCCACCTTCGACTGCCGCTATCCGCCATTAACTGTCTGAAAAGCTACTACCAGTATGGGTTTCTGCAAAAAGAGAATATTTTTGGCTGGCTTTCACTTTTGAATTTTAATTTGGAGAGAGGTAGATGCATGGCTTGGGAGCAGACACGACTGAAAGCATGGGGAGCAACACGCTGGCAGCATCATGGGCAACTCCATATTCACGGCCTTGCTGGAAGGGAAGCACATCAGCACGGCAGAGCAATGATTGGAAGCACATGGTGAATCAAACATGCGGCCATTCTGAAAAATCACCTACAGTATGGGCTCTGGAAATTAAAAGGAAGTAGAGAATATTCCTGGCTAACACTTCCACTTGTCTTCCACGTGCGCCCACATGGAACCTCTGCTGATTCCGTCTATCTGAAACGCGTGCAACGCCCTGCCTCCCGCTCACCTGGGGCCCCCATTTACCTTCAGCATCATGACCTTATTCAAAAAAAAAAGGAAGAAAAAGAAAAAAAAGGGATTCTCCAGCAAGGTCATGAGGCCCGCACTCTGGACCTCTCCGGAATCATCTTCAAGACCTGAAAAAGAAACTGCCTGGAGGGGATCTTCATTTTTCAAGAACCCAGACTCCACTGACCCGGGGAGGATCATCATTCGCATACAGCCCAGATCATCACCACCCCTGCATATCCATCTCGAACAGCCACTGTCACAGCCACCCTAGAACACCTCATAACTACACCACCATCACCACCACGAGTCCCCACCGTATCCAACTCCACTATCTCCACTTCTCATCATCACTCACCTTTGTCTCCCACTCACCTTCAACTCCCATGGCCATCAACCTAAAAACTCCATTGCCTGCAACCATCATGCAGAGGCATTGACCACATTACTGAACACCATGGCCTTCACCTCACCACCGCAAGCCACCGTGAAGCTTCTATCACGCACCACCACGTTAAAACTCTGCATGCAGTAGTCTCCATCGCAGCCTCATCCACCGCCACACAAACTCACCATTTCCTCCTCTTCATTTTTTTTATTATCACTAACACCCACCACCAGCCCACCATATTCATCCCTACCCTTCGGCCATCACTTTCATCTCCAACATTGTTCCACCACTGGACCTATAATTAACCCTTATACATTATCATCTCCATCCATATTCACCCATTGTCACAGCCAACCTCAAACGCCTCGTAACTACACGACCATTACTCACTACGCCGATCATCCTCACCAAACCAAACTCAACCTCCAACATCATCATCTTCATCCATCAGATCCAACACCCATAGCCAGCCTCATCACCTTCATTTCCAATACCCCTCACGACCATCTTTCTTCATCCTTATACCATTTCACGGCAGCATCTTAATCTTCATCCATTTCCAATCACCAACACCCACAACCAGCCCTCCTTTTTCATCCTCATTTCCAGTAACTATTCTCACCCAGTCATCACTTTCACGGCCTGCGCCCATCACCATATCCAACATCTTAACCTCACAGCCAACGTCCACATCTTCATTCACCAGAGAGAGAAAACCACTAGAGAGGCTACGGGAAGGAGAATGCCATAGAAAGAGGAAGGAACCGAAGTGGAAAGGAGGGACCCGAAGCGAGTAACTCTGAGTGTTGCGAAGAAGCCGCAAACGGAGAGAAGGAAGAAAGGAAGATTACAGGGAGGGCAAAGAGAAAGCTACTGGAAAGAGCAAGGGCACTTGAAGGAGGCTACGGAGAGCGGAAGAAATTAAAGGAAGCTTCAAGAGGTGTGTATTTAAATTGCGAATTGTATTCATTGTTGAAATGCATCTCTGAGGTACGTAAAACTATCTAGCTATGATATGGGACTGCACGTCAAAGATTATCTCGTATGTTGATTGTGAATTATAATGTTGCACTGAGTTCATATTATCTTTCCCATGCCCATTATTCAATCTGAATTTCGAAGATTCATGCATAATCCACCAATTCATGGTTTCATCTTTCTATCAATCAACCATATCCATACTCATGCATCCGGCAACCCTTAACACAAACCAAATCACCCAGCCACCTTACGCCATTATCACTGAGACCACTGGTTCATTACCGTTACCTCCCACCATACACCAACCGGGAAACCTGATACATCCGGCAATCCTTCAATCACCACCTCTGACCACCACCAGGAATCCATCTTTGAGTCACAGCCGCACTATCACCTTGCTTCACTACTCCCAGCTAAACTTCTCTTCCTCTCAAATCGCACCCCCATCTTCATCATATTCCCATCTAACCCAACACTACAGTGGCAGTCACTGTAAGCCACCATCGAAACTACTTTCGTCACTGTGACCTGCAGCAACAGCACCTCCACAACCAATGTAACGGTCACCTCCCCAAGCTCTTCTCCATCTTCATTGCATCATCCTCAGCCGTTTTGGTTGCCGAGGACCTCTATTCTTCTCCCCATTTTCACTGGTCATCATCAACCTCCCAACACCTTCGCGAGCCACCCATCTCCTCAACCACCGAACACTCTCATGCTTCCTTAAGCACCAAAACCCGCAGCCAAACCCATACCATCCGTGAAACTCCTTATCACCATCTTTCCTCCTAGCCAATATCATCATCTTCACCGTCACCTCTCACTAACAACACAACCTTATTTCCATCTTCAACCTCACTGCCATCATTTTTCAGCCGCCACTGTCATCCAAGTCACCGCCGCACTATCACCTTGCCTCTCTACTCCCAGCCAATATACTCTCCAACCCCTCTGCTCCTCTCATCCGGAACCATTCCAACCATTTCTTTTCCACAACTCACTCACCGCTTCCATTACATCTTCCCATCACCATCCTTATTCTCTCGAAATATCATCATCTTCACATCGTCTTCATCTTGCTGTTCATTCATCTGGAACATCTGGTGACCACGGATAGAGGAAGGCACTGGCTCTCCCGCGACGCCCTTCCAGCCACCTTTTCCTTCCGCTACCACTTTTCACATGACCAGGGAACCAAGCTTTCAAGCCTCCCTTCATCTCCAACGCTCAACGCTACTAGAAACACACATCATATCCAACATCCATCTCTTCATCCCTACGACCACTGCTGCTAGTAAATGCCCATCCTCTATATTCACTCACTACCATAGCCATCTTGACACGGCCAAATACCCATCCTCCATATTCACACTCGCGGTCCATAAATAAACGCACGTTATTTGGCCTTTATCGAGCGTGCGTCACCATTTTCCCACATCTTCCAAACGAACGCTCGCCCATAACGAGCGTTCGTCATCAATTTCCTCATCTTCCCAGCGAACGCTCGTCAGAACGAGCGTTCCTCACCATTTTCTCTCATCTTCACGAACGAACGCTCGTCCATAACGAGCGTTCGTCGTCAATTTCCCACATCTTCCCAACGAACGCTCGCCCATAACGAGCGTTCGTCGTCAATTTCCCACATCTTCCAAACGAACGCTCGCCCATAACGAGCGTTCGTCATCAATTTCCTCATCTTCCCAGCGAACGCTCGTCAGAACGAGCGTTCCTCATCATTTCCCACATCTTCCCAACGAACGCTCGCCCATAACGAGCGTTCGTCATCAATTTGCCACATCTTCCCAACGAACGCTCGTCCATAACGAACGTTCGTCATACTGCCTCATGTTCTCAACGTCCGTTCATCATCTTCAAAAATGAACGCTCGTCATTTAGCCTCCTTTCCCAGCGTCCGCCCGTTATCTCCACCAGCGAACGCTCATTATACAAGCTCCCTTTCTCAACATACAACGTCAACCTTCCCCACGAGCGTTCGTCTTCTCAACAGACGCTCGTCCACAATGGATCTCCTACCTTCCACACGAACGTTCGTCTTCTCAATAGACGTTCGTCCCCATTGGAACGTCAGCCTTCCCCCACGAGCGCTCGTCTTCCCAATGGACGTTCGTCCTCAGCGGATCCTTTTTTATGAACGTTCGTCTTCCCTAACGAACGTTCGTCCTTGTACAGTAACCATCACCCCTTTATTTTATTTGTATATAGTAGGCTTATTTGTATTGTTTTGTATAAAAATTATAAAAATTGTAAATAATAAAAAATATATATAAAACGTTAAAAAACATTTAATGTAATAAAAGCCGTGTGAGTGCTCGTGCGATCGTACGCATCAGCCTAGTACTCATTACGCAAAACAATAAAAAGAGAAAGCCGTGTGAGTGCTCGTGCGATCGTACGCATCAGCCTAGTACTCATTACGCAAAACAATAAAAAGAGAAAGCCGTGTGAGTGCTCGTGCGATCGTACGCATCAGCCTAGTACTCATTACGCAAAACAATAAAAAGAGAAAGCCGTGTGAGTGCTCGTGCGATCGTACGCATCAGCCTAGTACTCATTACGCAAAACAATAAAGAGAGAAAGCCGTGTGAGTGCTCGTGCGATCGTACGCATCAGCCTAGTACTCATTACGCAAAACAATAAAAAGAGAAAGCCGTGTGAGTGCTCGTGCGATCGTACGCATCAACCTAGTACTCATTACGCAAAAAATATAAACATTACAACAAAAATACCAAAAACATATAAAAATCCTCAAAAGCCAAAAACATCAACATTTTCAAAACAACGATCAATATCGCCTTGCCAGAACTACGTGATCCTTGATTCTCCATCAAAAGTGGAGATACGTAGGAGCAAGGCCAGTCCTTGTCAGGCTCATTCTCCCAAAAATCCAAATCATTTTCCAAACAAATTCTCAAACAATTTTCAAACAAGTTTCTCAAGCAGTTTCTAAAAGAACTACGTAACCCTGATTTCTCATTCTGCATGAGAATACGTAGGAGCAAGGTCAATCCTTGTCAGGCCCAAAAAGCTAAAAAATATATTGTTTGTTTTCTTTAGCGTTTTATTTAAAGGGGAAGTTAAATACTTTGAAAACCACATCCACATTCGCACATTTAGTTAAAGGTACTGCCTTAAGGCAGGCGTTGTAGGGTGCTAATACCTTCCCTACACGTAACCGACTCCCGAACCAAGAATCTGGTTCAATTTGACCATGCCTTATCATTTTATGGTTTTTCCGTAGTTTTCCAGAATAAACTATGGTGGCGACTCCAAAATCTCTTTTCAATATTTTCTTAATTCTTTTTATTGGATCGTCGTCCCGTCGCGATTCCGGTTGCGACAGATGGCGACTTCACTGGGGATCCCAGAGAGTCAGGCCATTTAATTAGATGTGCGAATTTAATGTGATTTTTTTTTCTTTGTGTTTTTCTTCCCTTTCTTTTTCTTTATCTTTGTTTGATATTTGTCATAATTGTATATGTGTTTGTTTTGATTACATTGAACCCTAGGATAGAAAACATGTCATATCTGCCTGGGAATCTTCTGGTTGTTTTGCAGGTGAGGGTTTGGGGGTGTACGATTGCATTCTCCCTTCACACACACACAATATGCATATCATGAGTGGGGCCCTATACCCGGGTCTGAGCGCAACTTAGAAATAGAGGGGTTGTGTAGCGGTGTCACTCTGGGATGTACTTCCTGTTTGGCTATCGTGAGAACCCCAGCCAGAGTCTGTTCTTTTCATTTGTGTCTCCACACCTAGTTGATTACTCTGACTGTTGTGGAGAAACAGTGAAAAGAGCCATAGCTCTGGTGGGCCTGATTTAAGTATTAGGAAGCTATCCTTGTGAGTGCATATATTTGGCCTTAGAACTTTTGTCGTCCAACCTTTAATAAGGCACAAAAGGGAGAAATGTGTATTCTTATAACCCTCATGTTTGCTTAATAAAAAATCACGCACCGCGTACATATCATCATATCTCTTTATCTTTTTTTCTTTCTTTCTTTTGCTTTTTCCTTTTTCTTCGCTCATTGTTTTTCTTCATAGTCTTGTCACATTTTGTGAATTCTAGTCAAAAATTATAAAGTTTTGATTAAGGCCCTTAAGCTAAAAATGGAAATTAACATGGAATTTGAGTCAAGGGGTATAAGAATTTGGTGAGTTTGTCAGAGGGGAAGAATTTGGGAAAATATTAAATGCAAGTCTTGAGGCCAAAGCTCTATACAACTAAATCGGGCAATATACCCATGTCCCGTCCTGGTTGAAGTTTATGGGACCCTTAATCGTTGTTAGGAACTTAAAGAGGGAAAGATGTTATGTTGTCTACCAGTGGTGTATTTGTGGTTCATTTCCCGTGAGACTGGAGACGCCTTAAAATTCCCTGTACCTCATGGACGAATTTTTGTAGTATGTAATCGATTACGAGGACATTGTAAACGATTACCCGAGAGAAAATTGGATTTTGTACAAAAAGTCCATCACAGGTACTCAGTCAGGTGAACATGGGTCACCATTGGAAAAAGAAGTGACTTTTAGGCACTTTTGCGCTTGTCTTAGGCTGTTCCTTGTGAACCACATGTGAAAAGAGTAAATGAATGGGCGCAACTTTGTGTAAGTTTAAAGGAAGAACAAGTTAAATGGTGTGTCCCTTGGGAGCATAGATCGCAGATTACATATCATTGCGGGAGGTATCCTAATGTACCCCTCATGGGTATTAGGTGTTGTATTAATTGCAATCCTGTGTTAGCGCAAAAAAAAAATAATTTGAGTATCCTGAGAGGATCGCTAACACCTGCATCTCTCGCCACATTGCAGATCATATGGGGAATGAATCTTCGCTGAAATGTTCCATCAAGTTAAAGACAATTGAGGGCAATGTTGTTCGCTTCAATGAAAGGCCCAGGATCATGAACTGTTAATGAAAGTTTCCCTTAGCCAATGAATCACAGAAAGGGTTAAGACAATCAAGTTATAATTAATTTCCCTTACCCAAATTGCGAAAAGAAATTTCAAAATGATGAGCAGTGGATAGAAGCAGCAATGACAAAACTAGAGAAGGAATGTTTTCATTTAGCTAAGAGGGAACATAAAGTGTTACTGAAGTTTTAGAAATTGTTTTGCTTGGCTGGACCGTGAGCAGTGTAAGCTGCAGAATCCTTCTTAAGTCTCACTGAAAATTTTACATTTTCATTTATGAAGTAATATTTAGAAGTATTATAATTAACTGAAAATAGTAGAAGCACTGAGATTTGAATGTACATTTGGTTTGGGTTTTGTTGAAAGTTGAATTGAATAATGAAGGTAGGAGAGTTTGTTGAGAGTTATCTCATATATAATAGAATGCAGAGCAGATTATAATTAGTGCAGCTCTCTGCAAAATTAAATGACGTCACAGGGAGTAATGAGATGAAACAATGATAATATGAAAATGGGGTGGGCTACATAGGAGATAGATTGATGTAATGTAACATATTGAAAGGTATATATAGTGTTAATGTGTATGAATGGTAAGTCTGAATGGTGGTGGCTTAAACAAATTCTTCGTCCCTTGAAAAGTATAAGTTAATATATATATATATATATATATATATATATATATATATATATATATGTGTGTGTGTGTGTTAGTGTGTTTATGAATGGTAAGTCTGCATGGTGGTGGACTAAACAATTTATAGTAATTGAGCAACATCAGAATTGTATTAAAAGATGAATTTTTGTATGATCTTTTTTGTGTTTCCTTTATTTTTTTGTTGTTACCTATGTATTGTTCCTTTATTTTGGAATCAATGTCCACGGTGCTTTCTTTTTTATAAATTTTAGATATATTACAATATATGATATACTGATTTAATGAAAACTTACATAGGAGGGATTTTGTTTACGGAACACATTAGATTGAACCACTCACACTCACAATTTACAAGGCTGGAGTAGAGTAATATTCTTTCTCATTTTTCATGTGTTATTTATCTCATGGTTTGCTTGCAAATTTCTTAATTGGAAAAGTTTGCAGGGAATTTTGTGAAGTATGATATAATTTCCTTTGTGAACATTAGGTGGTGATGCATTGGAGTCTCTGGTGGTGCTGCATTCTTTTGGTATTGGATGAAGTTAATGAATTCTTGTCTTTCAATTCCCGAGAAGACATGCACCGAATATTGGAGCATGTATGGAGGAGATCAAGTGTAGACCCAAGCTCAAATTCATTATGCGCATTCTTACATTAGATTTAGCTTTGGCATTGTTTAGAGTGTTTTTAATTGCCAATGATAACTGTTAATTCTGATTGTAGTTAGTAGTGCATGGTTTGTATTGTAGAAGTGTCCAATACTTTAACAGCAGTGCCAAAACATTCCGTTAGTTTGAGTTAAAATAGTTTACTGAACTAAACTATAGTTAACTAAAAAAATACTTAGTTCAGTTCAACTATCTTTTAGTTCAGTACAGTTTTCATAAACTGATTTATAGTTAACTATAAATTTGTATAGTGCAGTGCACTATAGGGCAGTTTGCCCACCCCTAGGTATCACTTTCTATACTTGGTAGATTTTAACATATATAAAAAATCGCTATAAAAAGTATATTTTCTACTAATGTATTCTTTTTAGCATTCAATACATTTAAATTCTTAACGTTGTTCTTCATTAAATCCTATGTTATCTTCTGTTCACCAACACATAAAAGCAAACATAGTAAACAAGAGATAATTTAAAACATAAATTTTAAATAAAAAGAAAATATACTAGCAATTTAAAAGTAATTACATAGCTTCCAAATCAACATCAAATAATAAGACTCCTATAATACAAAAACCTATACTAATAACCACAAACACGACCTTTAGAGGACTGGTGTACTGGTGTATTGATTGACACCCTTAGATCTTGCACTTGTTATTGCTCCATCACTCTTGCTTTTCAAGAGCTATATTTATAATATGTTTAGGCTTCTCCCGATCCATAGAGTATACAAAGTAAATTTTATGTCTATCAAGTTTGACTTTTCTCGAGACTTTAGACAAGAACCTTCATCAACTCTTAGAATTAGTTCTTTTCATCTACTTAAATACTTAAATACAAGTGCTAGTAGAGTCAGAATGATCTTTGTCCAGTCCCTGTCATCAATACATCTCACATTATATTGACTCATTATAGCATTCTTACCCTAGGAATAACTACCACATCCTTCTATTCATATACATCTTAATTCATAGTAAGCATTACAAAGATAGTAAGCACAATCATATATCACACTTAGCTCATTCATCATATTCTCATAAAATCATAAATCATCACACCATGTCACACATATGTACTTTAATTCAATCCAAACACATCTCATAAGATAAATCACCTATTGTTTATTTCAAATCACAAGTTAAGAATTCATCATTTATTTTCTATTGCATTAGCATAACATTCAAATACTATATTTTCAATAATTACATCAAAACATCGAAAATAATTTTTCTAACCACAAGCATCTAATCCAAGATCCCTATTGTCAAAATAAAGATTCATATGTCTAGAACCAACTTTCAAAATTTCAACTCAATTCAATCGTTCATGAAGCGAGAATCGCAATTTTGGGAGCCCGACGCTAGGTAAGTGGCGCCCAAAGCTACAACCCCTAGGAAGACACTACTTTGGGAGCGCCCGATGGTCCAGAAGTGGCACACAACACCCCCAAGTAAGTGGCTATTGTCTAAGTGGTGCCCGACGACACTATCACGGTATATTAGAACAAAAAACTTCATCTTTTAGTTTTAATTGAGCAAATTGACTCTTCTTGAGCTATTTTCCACTTAATAAACTTTGAAAAGTCATAGTATCACCATATCTTAGCTAAAAAAATTGTCAATATAATAAATCAAAAGTCTCATAGAGGAGCTCACATTAACAAACATCAAAACTAAAATTCACAAGATCAAAACACCCTCTAATACCAATATAATCATATTCACCAATGTTTAAAGAAATTCTACAATACTAAACAGATTACACAATCATCACTTAATTTTATAAATAGACTTAATTAATCCTCCAACCAGCTAACTCAATTATCCAACTCAACATAGAACACATTTTTCTCACACAGCCTCTCATCACACATTAACCAAATCAATCAAGTGCCACATGCCCACTTAAAATTCAAAATTTACAAAATCGAGTCACACAAAAAATTCCCAAGTATATTCTTCATAAATCAATTACTTCAAACATGTACAATTATTACTCTAAAACATATTCCTACGTTATATTCATCATAAATAATCATCATACATATTACAATTCATCAACCCTTAACAATAATTAAATTTAAAACGAGTTTCACTTGCCTTACCGTCCTTTAACTCAATTTCTCCTTAGAGCTTTATTTCCCACATAATGCTTTAACTTCCTACACAAACAAAAATTCACCTTCAACTATTTTAAGTCACATGCATGGATCTTAGAACCATGTGAGTCTCAAAATGCTAAACTAACTCCAAAATAGTGCAAAAAATGAACTTACTTTGTTTGAGATTATGATCGCTCAGAAGTGCCTCTCCGTCGTGAATCCAATAGTGGTCTCTAACCATCAAACAAACTAGAGATGGGCTTAGAAGATGAGAAGGAAAAGAAAATTTTAGAAAATCTTTATAAAGAGATGGTGATGTTTATATAATGAACTTCAGCTATTAGAAATCTATTTATAGTTTAAACCTTTTATTATTAAAATATTTTAGTGTTATCTTTTTATAAAAATCACCATTGATCTTAAGATGATTTTAGTTTGTCATATATTAAATAAATTAAGTAATAAATTTTAAACTTTAGTTAATGTGTAAGCGTGTCAATTTTTATTAGCATATTCAAAACTATCTAAATGATCGACTTAATTTAGATAGGAACTGTTCACCGAAGTTGTATAATCCACTGTGGCTCAACATAATCACATTTTGTTAAATATTATTATATAGTGAATTTATGGTTTTTCTTTGTAATAAAATTTAAGGTGTTTCTAAATACTACTTATAATTTACTTAAATTTACTTATATTTGATAAAAACAACATGTCATCTTGTCTTGAGCTTTAGAGCTGCAAGTGAAATTCTCTTCTGATGTTTGATTAGGATCGGGAAGTTATTTCTTTTGTGTTATTCGAATAGGTTAACCTGAATTGATAAAGGACTGTCTCCTTAAGATATATGAGAAGAACTTGAGGAAGAACATTTGTAATTCAAAGTATTTATGACAAGGTCAAAGATAAAAACATGTCTTTTTGAATCTTATAATGTACCATGAAGGAGGGAACTTAAAGAACATAAAGATCATGAGCACAATTTAAGAATAATTTAGAAAATTAAATAAATTATAATTTTAGTTTAATTTTACAAAATTTTAAATTCACTGGGCGAGACAGTTTATGTTCGTTGGGCAAGAGGGTCTTGCTAGACGAAAGGTTGTATCTATAATTTTCATTTTCTGTTATTTTTATGTGTTTTGGGCTTTGGAATTTATTTTAAGGTTTCTAGGTTTTCTAAAAATTGTGTGTCTATATATAGAGGTACTAAAAAATGATGTAAACACATTTAGAGTCATATTATATGCATTTGCATTCTTTAAGAGACGATTATCTTGGTTCTTGGATTAGAACTTCTTATTAAACATTAACATCTTTATGGCGAATTTTCACTTGACATATGAATATGATAGATTATGACATTATCATCCCTATTTAATTCCACATTCTTCTTTGATTTACTTTTGATGTGCCTATTGAGGATTCAAATTCAGAAACAAACGTACTCTTTCCTGGACAAGATCCTATCATGAGTTTTTTTATTTAGTAATTTTATCTTCCATGAATACATGAAACAGTTCAAGTTTTGAGTAGTTAGATAATTGTCATCATATTTTTTTAAGCTTATTTTTATATCTTATTGTAATTTCTATTATTATTTTAAATAATTAAGGTTTTATTAAATGATTTTGGAAAGAGAAAGTATTTGTTTTTTATTTGTGGAATATTTTGTAGATAAATGGAAATGTCAGAAGATTAAAGAAGATCTCCAGGACTATAATTCAATTATAGTTCATTCAAGTACATTTTTCATACCTATTTATTTCGGCCCAATTTCCACAACGAGTTATGCCAATTAGCCTAGTGAGCTACAATCAAGTTGCCCAACAACTTTAGTTCGCCCAATGACCCTAGTTTGTCCAGCGAGTACACGTTGTAAGAATTATTAAATAGATGTGTCACAGATTAAAAAGATATCACTTTGGGAATAAGGAACTAACCCTAAGAAAGAAACACTACACATTCTAGAGGCTAGAGACTATTAAGACAGTAACAAATGTACCAAATCATACAAGTAATAAAGTGAAAAGTTCAAATCTCATTTTGTTTCAAGAGACTTGTGCAACACTCGATAACTCTCATAATTAATAACTCAATTAGACAATAAAGTTCACAAAAACACAAAAAAAAACTCTTGGTTTTAATCAAAACAGTTTTTATGCAATAGTTTTTAAAATAGAGTATTTACAATTGTCAAGACTAGATTTCATTCACTTCATTCTCATGCATTCCCGAGACTCTCAATTCTAATTTCGTGTTAAAATCAACTCACAAATATACTCAAATCCTATCACTAGAGACTTTCAACCAGTGAAAATTCATCACAGTCCAATCCCTTGGATCATTAACAAGTGAAATCATGCATTAAGTTCATAAGTCCTAAGATTACTAATGAATAAAGTTCTATCCCCAGATACAAGTTCTGTTAGGTACTTAATTTCAGTTCTAGGTTCAACAAACATTTTCCAACACCTCAAGAACTACAATCAAGCCATAGGATGTTTATGCCACAACATGCATTAAGCATAAATATCAAGTACTAACATTTAAACGAAAAAACATATGTATTAACATCGCAAAATATGTAACATTCCAAAAGTAATAGTCTTCTTACTATACTTTTTTTTTCAAATGAAACATAAATGTTACCGTACTATAAGGATCTTTAAAATACATATATAAACAAATTCATAATCTGTCATTCTTATACTTGACTATCTCATGCTATTCCTAACCATCCTCTGGAAGAACCTCTACCGGAACATCTACCTAGTCATTTGTTCACATATATAAGGTGTATATGATCATTGTAGGTGGACACCAAAACAAAACAAAATAAAATGAAAGGTAACTTTTATTTTTAAAAGTTTTATCATAATTTTTTAAAGATTTAAATATTTTTTTAGTGCCTATTTAAGATATATGTCAATTAATACCATATTGTGTCATTCATATAGACAAAATCATCTATTAAAACTTTAACATGATCTGCACTCTATTTCTGGAATACTTATGCATTGAGTCAAATACATATGCTAGTCATGCACATGTCATGAACTATTATAGTAAAATACAGCATTCACTAAACCTTCATCCATCCCAAAATCATCATGACAAGATTCATTCCTTTTTGTCCCTTAAGTCACAAATAAAATTTCATATTGATCCCACATATTGGAACCTCTTTCGAATCTCACCGCCTAAACGTCATTCTTATGAGTATGAGAACTTAATAGAGTGAGGATGACTGTACTCTCTAAACTCTTACTCAATGCAACATGTTCTATTTAATATGACATTTCTCCGTAGAAATAATCATATTAATATAATTATCATACCACTCATTCACATCAAATCATGAAAAACATTCACACATATGACATACATACTAAAATTTCAATTGGGTCTATACATTCTCACACAAGCATTTGAAAATAGAAACCATACAAAAAATGTCTCTTTTGTAAATAACTAGTTCTCATCCCTTAAGAAAACCTTCTCAAGTGTTTTGGACAAAAACTTAACTGCACATTTTACAAACTATTCATGACACTAGAAATAAAACTGTAGCTTCCAGAAATTTCTAAAAATTATTTTCTTACATTCAAATTAAAGATAATTGAGTCAAGAACACAAAGTCAAAAGAATCAACCTAATTGAAAAATTTTAGAAAAAGTTATGCACTAAACAAGCAACAAAGGTCAAAGTGGTCAATAACATAATATACAGAAACTTTACAAGAAACACTACCCTCACTACATACCTATGATTAAATATCTGACATGTCAAAATAAAGAACTATGTATCTACTATGTATCTAGGACCTGCTTTTAAAAATTTAACTTGATCCGATGATTAATAAAACAACAATCTTCATTTTACCAAGAGTATGTAGTGTAGGAAACTAGATAGCACCCAATAGTGGTGTTAAGAGCATCTCAAAACCACAATTTCCATATTTACATACAATGACTCAAACTCATTCCTCTCAAATCCCACACACGAAATATACATTATATAGCATCCAAACATGAAATCAAGACTACAAAATCCAAGCAATCACAACAAACAAGGCGAGCTTCCCTTACTACTATCATTATTATTACAAAAAATAAATTTCATTTTTAATAAATCATTTAATATGATAGCAAATTAAAATTTTAATGAAAAACACACCACCCTTTAAAATAATAATTTTCAATTACTAAATAAATTAATCATTTCTATTTATCATAATTCACTATTCTGCTTTTTAATTACGTCAAAGAAAGCATCACCTTATCAATAAAATGTGTCAAAAGGTTTAATACGAATAAATGAATTATTAAACTTTAAATCGGGTAAAGTCTTGTTTCTTTTTTTGCATAGGTCTATGTTAAAATTAAGAGTAATTCTTCGTACACCTCCACGAGTTCTGGCTACACCTCCACGTTTCCCATAATACCCTCTGCATTAAATGAAACTCAATGAATTTTGTGCACCGGTGTAAAATGTGGTTTAGGTTTAATGTCTCAATAGGTCCCTATTTTTGTTCAGAATTTGAAATAGGTCCCTATTTTTGTTCAGAATTTAAAATAGGTCCCTTTATTTTTTGGCGTCTGAATTAGGTCCTTATTTTTGTTAATTTGATGCAAATAAATCATTTCCGTCAATTTCATCAAACGGCGTTAATGAATGTGTGACGTGGCCTTACACGTGTCAATACTGTCCTTAGGCCACGTCACACATTCATTAACGCCGTTTGATGAAATTGACTGAAATGATTTATTTTCATCAAATTAACAAAAATAAGGACCCAATTCAGACGCCAAAAAATAAAAGGACCTATTTCAAATTCTGAACAAAAATAGGGACAGACATTAAACCATGTGGTTTAATAATATACGCTGCACCCTGCCACCCCCTTGCTCATTCACTCTACTTCTTCTTTGCTTCTCGTGTTGGTTTATTGTTTAGAGAGTTGTGGTTCTTCGTGTTCATGGTCCCGGTGTGTTGGTGTGGTCCTGTGTTGGTGGTCCCTAGTGGTTGAGTGGTGGGCGGATTTCGTTTCTTCATCGAAGCAAAGTTCAAGCGTTAGTGGAGCACCTTTAGTCGATATTCTAACTGCGGTTAAAGGATTGTCGATGTTCGAACGCCTGTTAAGAGTCACTGTCCTTCGAAGTATAGCTGAACTTTAATCGACGTTCAAACATCGGCGACGTTAACTGCAACGTCGGTTAAGGTCCACCACATTTCAAACGTCGGTTATGATTGTGTAGTAGTTCGAAATGCGGTTACCCTCAGTGCAGGAATGCCTGCACGACGAAATGAAACCACGAACCACTACTTACTGCCCCTGCTCGCGAGCCCCCTGAAGAAAACAACGCGCTCAGACACTGAGAGAGAGAGAGCTGCACTGAGAGAGGGAGGGAGAAACATTTAAATTATTTGGATAATATTAAAAAAGAAATTATTCATATTGGATTAATGTTTATGATGCACAAATATTATAGTATATCGGATACTACTTCTATAAAATATGTCGATAGATTTATTTTAAAAGAAATAGGATAATATACGTAATATATATATATATATATATAAATTAAAAGTGTATAATAACTTTTAAAAATATAATAAATATATGATTTTTATTAAATGAATCCAAATTAAAATAATATGTTTTAAAGTTGTTAATATATAAATTATAAATTATCATTATAATAGAAGTATTGTGTTTTATAAATTAAATACTTCATTAATAAATATTGATAAAATGTCATTGTATACAGATACATGTTGAATTCGAATACGCAACCTAATATATATATATATATATATATATATATATATATATATATATGAATATGAAGTTGTTTAATATAAAAATTATAAATGATCGTGATAACAAAAATATTATGCTTTATATATTAAATATTTTATTAATAAATATCAATAAAATGTCTTAAAATATCATATACAAATACATATGGGATACAAATACAATATGAAATATCAGAGCATCATATATTAATTATTAAACATTAGGTTAAATGGGGTCATTGGAGAAAAGAGAGTACACATTAAATGTTCTCGCTCAAGAATCCATATTTTTTGTGTATAACATACTACATTCAACTAAGACAGCAGATAAATCGTGAATTTGAAAAGGAGAAGATACAAGCATACCTTTTTCTAGTCACATTCAATACAACTGATCACATATACTGTCTGTCAATTTATTTAGGAATCTCAGATAAGCATTTCTCCAAGAACGCCAAAGTAGCATTGGCCCTACTAAGCTCCAAAATCCAGTGAAGTATCCGATCCCCATGCTCATGTATAATGCCTCATTGAAACAGCTATCTTCATCATCATTGGTTGCTTCAGCTTTTGAAAGCTTTATTATTGTTTGATCTCCATCTCCAGGACAACTTTTATTGAGTTGTTCACCACAAAGATCAATGTTTCCTTCAAAACTAGACCCATCAAAGGTTTCAAAGTGTCTTCCCCATGGAATTCTTCCTGAAAGAGAGTTCTGTGACAAGTCTAGTTTCCCCAGATCGTCAATTTCAGAAAGAGAAGAAGGAATTTTCCCACTGAAATGATTTCTTGATAAATCGATGGACTCTAGTGATCTTAAACTCCCAATCTCACAAGGAATTTCTCCTCTCAGATTATTTCTTGATAAATTCAGAGAAACTAGCCCAACCAAATATCCAATCTCCTTCGGTATTTCACCACTTAAATTATTACTTGAAATATCAATGATCTTAAGCTGTAACTCTGGATTCTTGAACACCTGTTCCACACCTTTCCACATCAAGCTTATGCTCAGGGTGTAATTTTTCCTACCATAAACGGCATACATTTCAAAATAAGTGATATACATTTCAAAATATATACGATTTCGAGTGTCACTTGTGTTGATGTTCTTTCCAGTCATTGCAGTCAAATTCTTTAAGCATGATGGAATTCCTTTTGATAACATATTTCTCGAAAGATCCAATAATTGAATGTGCTTCAAATAACAGAGTTGAATAGGAAGATGTCCAGAGAAGTGATTCCCTCGCATGCTCAAGATTATCAATTGCTGCATACTTTCTCCTATCCATGATGGTATTGGGCCATAAAACATATTTTCAGCCACATCCAACATAATTAAATTGCTGTAATTCTTCAAAGTGGAAGCTAATTCACCCGTCAGGTTATTGTTTCGTAAAACCAAGACATTCAATTTAACAAGGCTGCCCATGGACACAGGAATCTTCCCTGACAATTTATTGTTTCTTAAATCAAGAAGCAGTAACCTATCAACATATTTCCAACAGTCTGGGAGTTGTCCCTTCAATTGATTGTTTGATAAATCCAAAGTGACCATTGCATATGTGCGGTGGTCGCATAAGAATGAAAACAAATCTGAAAATTTATTGTCAGAAAGGTTCAGGTTTGAAGCTTGTAGTAAAAATTGCGGAATTTTGCCTTCAAAATTATTTGAATTCAGAAATATGGACGGTCTATTGAAAAGCTTGAATGATATATTATTAGGAATTGCACCAGTGAGATTATTCTGAGACATATTCAAATATTCAACATTTTGCAAGTTGTCCCAAAACAATTTTGGTACTGAACCCTTAAGCCGATTATCAGAAATATCCAGAGAAACTAAAGAGCGTTGAGTCTGGAGCCAACTAGGAAAGCTAGGACCCAACTTGCAAGATCTTAGTCCCAAATATATTATTTGAAAAGGAGGAACCCAGTTAGGGTCTATTTTTAGAGATAAGGAGTTATCTGACAAAGATAAGAACCTTAATTTGGAAAATTTTGAAAGATGGGATTCAGTGACATCACCCTCCAAGCAATTTCCATCCAAGTAAAAGTCCCACTACAAGAAATATGTTAATTACCGAAGGATTAATACCGACGGTCTTTTATCCTTCGATAAGGCACTGACATTACCGAAGGAATACGCCCTTCGGTAAAAGGTTCAATTGAGTGAAATGAGAATTTAGGATCTCGCTGTTCCATTCTCCCGTATTGTGAAATCTTCTCCCTCCCAAAACCTCTCGACCCTATTCTCAACGGTGGCCATTTTGTCGCAATTCCCGCTTCTTCGCGCTTCTCTCTCCTCCCCTCGCCGCCGCACACCGTCTCCCTCCTCTTCGCCAAACCCCAACACCACCCCTCCCTCCTCTACGCCAAATGCAAACCCTTCGATGACATTGACACCTCCTCTTCGCCTGGAGAGGGATTTGTCGCCCCTCCCTCCTTCGACGATGGCCCCTCAAGACGGAGGACGAGATCGCCGCAGCCTACGAGGAGCTCTACGGCCCCACCTTCAGCGGCGTTTCCGTGCTCGGGAATGACGTCTTCGAAACGGACTCCCTGGTGAAGCAGGACACGGGGTTCGGGTCAACACGAAGAAGGACAAGGTCTGCGACGGGTTCGAAGATAGGGTGGTCCAGGTGAGAAGGGTGACGAAAGTTGTTAAGGGAGGGAAGTAGTTGCGCTTCAGAGCTGTCTTCATTGTCGACAACAAAAATGGCCAAGATTGCATCGGAGTTGGCAAGACCAAGGAAGTCGTCGCCGCCGTTCAAAAGTCCGCCTCCGATGCTAGGAGGAACATCGTGAAGGTGCCAATGACTAAGTACTCCACTTTTCCCCACAGGTACACACTCAGTTTTTGCATGAGAAACCCTTGCTAGATATTCTTGTTGTTATACCTGATTGTTCTGAAAAGCTGGATGAAATTTGTGTTGTAGAACATATTGATATTTCTGATGATTTTTATGATGTGTGCATTGGTCTGGACAACAATTTTGAGGATAGCTTTATGGACTGTGTTGAGTTAACTATGGATTCTGTTATTATTACTAAGGAAGAGCCAACACAGGTGTTGTTTAACCTTGAAATTCTAGTTGTCTTATCTGAGTTTCCTTTGCAGTTTAGCTCATTTGATTGCCTGTGCATAGATCCTTTAGAGCCTGTTGTTAACACTGTAGTAGTTATTGATTCTAAGGTTCTCAGAGCACCATTTGAGATTGAACGTATCCATATCCCTACTGTTTGCACTGATAATATTTGTCCCACCTTTGATGCATTATTTCTTCATGAAAATGATCTTGATTTCACTTTTAACAAAGCTGAAATGTTTGATGATTCACTGATGAACATTGACTTTGATTTTGCTGTTGCAACTGACATGACTAATATTGTCACTCATCCAAAGGAAGCTGCAGACACAAAGGAAGTGGTCATGGATGCAAGAGAAGGTATAAATGATGCTCAAAGAGCCTGGAATTTGCAGAATCAACAGCAAAGGCATGAGGAGATCTGGTTGCTGCAGCTGAAAGCATTGAATGGAGAACTGATGATGCTAAAGCAGAGAGCTGGGAAGGAGCTAATGCACAACTTGGCGGACAATGGAGAAAATCCAATAAGCTCTTTCTTTTCCCTTCTTTTAAATAGTAGTTATAGGTCTTTTATAGTAGTTTACATAGCTTTAAGTAGCATAATAAATAGTAGGATAGATAATATGTTGTTTTTCATAAAAATAAAAAGAATTAACTTTGATTTGTGGCCAATCTGAATAAGTTCTTTGCCTCTTTAGTTTTGTAGTTTTACTTTTAAGTCTTGTTTCTGTTCTTGTTCAATTGCTGTTTTTTTTGTGTTTTTCAGTTTCTATTCTTGTACATATCTGTTGCTATTTGATTTGAGTATGTTTTTGTTGATTAGAAAACCTTACTTACTCACACATTGAGGGCAATGTGCCTCTTAAGTGTGGGGGTGAGGGGTTGTAGTTAAAATTTTTGCTTTTACTCTGATAAATCTGTGTTGATATCTGTTTTTGAGTAAAATAGGGGTAAATTTTTTTTCTTAGCTGTTTTTCTTTAACTTAGGTGTGGTTTAGTTTTAAATACCTAGAGTAGTTTCCCATTCTTGTTTTAGTCTGTAAATACCTATTTTTGTTACTAATTTGTTTTAGTTTAGTTTTTAGCTTTGTTGTTAATAGTTCTTTAGGTTTTTACAGTTCATTCATTTCTTGGTTTAGGTTCTTTTACTGTTTTTTAATTTGTTTTAGAACTTCTTTTAGGTCCCTTTTCTTTTCTTCTTTCTATTATTTTCTCTTCCTTATGTTAGTTACTTGTTATGTTTTAAGCTCTTGGTTCGTTTCATGCTTTGTTTTAAGTTTTCAATTAGGATTTTCTTTTCATAATTAGTTTCTATTTTCTTTCTGCTACTGTTTGTAAAATTTTTCTAAATTTAGTTTGTCAATACTTAGTTCTTTATGCTTTTAGAATATGTTTTAGGCTGTAGGATTAGACTTTATTTTTGCTTATAGTTTCTGTAATTAGAATTCATATTAGGATTTCCTTTCTCTTATATTCTTGCTTTCTATTTCACGTGTTAGATATTCTTTAATTTCTGTTTTAACATTTGTTTCAGTTTTATTTTCCCTTATAGGTTCTGTTTTGAGATTTAAATTTCTGAGTCCTGTTCTGGTTTTTAGTAATTTTCTAGGATCTCTTCCATTCATTGCTACTGTTAGGATTTTCTTAGGCTCTTTTTCTTTTAAATTCGAGTCTGTTTTAGTTTAGCTAGGTTCAAAGTTAACTCTTTGCTTATTTTTTTTCCTTTTACTGTCTTTCTTTTGTAGAAGAGTTTTAGATGGGAGTTGGTTTAGGTTATGTTTAGAGTCCTTTCTTTCTTCTTTTGTTGTTTTCTTTCCAGACTTGTAATTAGGATTTGTTAGCTTAATATCATTCTGCTTTAGATGTCTCTTTTGCTGTTTTTACTTTGTAGAGCTTTAGTTGAGATTCTTTATGGTTGCATTCTGTTTTGTCTTAGTTTGTCTAGGTTGTTAATAGCTTTAGGTAATGTTGTGCAGGTATTTCTAGATTCTATTTCACATTTTACTTAACTTTTTGCTGACTTACTTAACTTCTTAGCTTTATTTCTTTAAGATAGATTGGCAATAGTGTCTTTAGCTCTAGATTTAAGTAGATGTAGCTCTAGCCAGAGTTTTGATTTTGTATTAATTCTCTTTGATGTGCTTGATCTTGGTAGAACTTTAGAGATGATCTAGGCCTTCTTTCTTCTTCCCATTCACATTTCTTTCCGTTGCACCTTCCTTTGAGCCTTAGCCTTTTCTTTGCTTTCCATGCATTACATACTTTTTCACCACCAATAAAGCAACCTTGAGAGATTTGTGAGAAGTAAGGAGAATTTAGAACTCAAAAAGCAGAAAAGAGTAAGGTCAGAGGTGAGATTGAAGAGAAAAAAAAAAGAGCTTTAAAAAGAGAAAAATCTGATCTGAAAAAGAGAAGAAAAAGGTCTGGAAAAGAGAAAAAGAGAAAATTGATTGAGAAAAAGATCTCAAAAAAAAAAGAGATTCTGGCCAAGAAAAGAATGCAATACCTGCAGTGAGTTCTAGTTGTCCTCTCTTTCACATTCTCTAATCCATTCCAGCTTCTATTTCCCATCCATCTAGCTTTTTCCGTCCTCCATTACATTACAAGCCATGAAAGTCCTAGTGATCTAGAGTTATCTTGATACAAGCAGTGTCAATTAGAATTTTTCCAAAGTTGTGAATTGTGGTCTATCATGTTATGTGGAGTGAAACACAGGCTGACCTAAACACTTGAGTGCTTTGAGAGAAACACTTTATCCTGTGAGGTTGAACTTGGGCTGCTACTTCTCTGAATTGTATATTTCTGTTTGTTTCGGGTTGAATTTAATTGTTCTTTGCTTGCTAAAGTTACTGAAACTTGGATTTATAGTTGATGATTCTGATTGTGCAGTTCTGATTAGAGAAAAATAGCTGGTAGTTGTGTAATTAGCAGAGTTGAGTTTAATTGAGATAGAGTCCAGTGTTCCTAGTTATGTGTTTAGTCTTTTCATTTGTAGATTGAGTTTTTCTTCTCCTTTGTCTTTCTTGATAGTTTTTGTACCTTTTTGTGGTTTGTAGTGCATATTAAAGACTATTATATGTTGCAAATGTAGGTTTTTGGAGGTTTATGTTTCCAAATGCAAAGTCCAGTGGTGCATGACAGGAAAAGGTTGAGAACGCCCTTCGGTAATTACCGAAGGCTTTTGGCCCTCGGTAATTACCGAAGGCTTTTGGCCCTCGGTAATTACCGAAGGTCAAAGGCCCTCGGTAAATGTTAGCGACAAGCGATTTACCGAGGGCTCTTTGGCCGTCGATAAGCCTTCGGTAATGACCTTTTACCGACGGTTTTGGGCTGTTTCCGAGGGCTTCTGGCCTTCGGTAATGCCCTTCTTTTTTGTAGTGTCCTCCAATTCAGATAGCAATCCAATGCTTATAGGTAGAATGCCGGTAATCTGGTTATCAGATAAAGACAAACTCTGAAACACTTGTTTGTTGCACCGTGAAGAATTTTGAATGAAGCTAGAAATGTTCCCACTCAACTTGTTGTTTGAGAGGTCTAACCTCTGCAATGTGCACATGTTCCCAAAGAAAGATGGAATCTCGCCTCCCAGTTTGTTATCATAGAGGTCAAGAACTTCAAGAGAGTTCATTACTTTCCCAAATCCATCTGGAATGGGACCTTCCAACATGTTATCATAAAGTTCAAGTGTACGAAGATTGGTAGTGGAGTTGAAGAGCCAGTAAAATATGGATGATGATTTCAACAGATTTGAGGAGAGATAAAGCAAGACATGAGAAGACGAAGAATTCGTAATTGAAATAGCTGACATCAGAAAACTATCATCCCTAAGACTACAATTTCGCAAATAAAGATTTTGAAGTTTCGAACTGGAGTTGAAGATACCTTGAAAGACAGATGATGACATGTTATTATAGGAAAGGTCAAGGATCACAAGAGAAGGAAAGGTTGAGTGGACTGGAGATGACAAAACAATGTTATTATGTGAAAGATAAAGCTCTTCAAGAGAGTTCATTACTTTCCCAAATCCATCTGGAATGGGACCTTCCAACATGTTGTCATTAAGTTCAAGTTTACGAAGATTGGTAGTGGAGTTGAAGAGCCAGTAAAATATGTATGATGATTTCAATAGATTTGAGGAGAGATCAAGCGAGGCAAGAGAAGACGAAGAATTCGTTATTGAAATAGCTGACATGAGAAAAATATCATCCCCAAGACTACAATTTTGCAAATAAAGATTTTGAAGTTTTGAACTGAAGTTGAAGATACCTCGAAAGACCGATGATGACATGTTATTATAGGAAAGGTCAAGGATCACAAGAGAAGGAAAGGTTGAGTGGACTGGAGATGACAAAACAATGTTATTATGTGAAAGATAAAGCTCTTGAAGATTACGGCTAAAGTTAGACAATAATTGAAATGTTGAGGATGTGAGCATATTATAAGAAAGGTCAAGGATGGTAAGAGAATTGGAAAAGTTGGAAGGTGAATAAAATAGAGAATGAATATGGGTATCTGAAAGAGAACAATTAACTAGTCTCAACTCTCCTAGCTTTGGATAATGAATCATATGCAACCAGTCAGGGTTATGTAAACCATCGATGGCAAGATGTGTTAGAGAAGAGATATTAGACAGCCAGTGTGCATCCTTAGGTTTGACATCAAAATCACCAGGAAGTCTAAGAGTTTGCAAGTAAGGAAGATTCCCAACCTGGAAAGGGAGTGCTCCAGAAAATGAATTGGCACTGAGACCAAGGTATCTCAACTGTGACATATTTCCAAGTTGACAAGGGATTTTCCCATCAAGATTATTATAACTGAGATCAAGATACCTTAAATTTGTAAGGCTTACAAGTTGATAAGGGATATCTCCACGGAGAAAATAATTGTTACTTAAATCCAGAGACAATAAATGTGAAAGGCTTCCAAGTTGGGTAGGAATATTACCACCAAAAGAAGAATAGGAGAGATTGAGATATCTTAAGTTGGTAACTGAGCCCATGAGTTCTGGGATGTGACTCTCTATAAATTCATTGTAGCTGAGATCCAAATGTTGAATATTTTGCAAGGGAAACAGTGAAGTGATATTGAGTGCACCTCTCAAATATTGTGTGTCCGAACCACGGAGACGAAGGATGGTTACATGACCTGTTTGATGGTCACATTGAATGCCTTTCCATTTGCAACAATCTCGACTGTTGTCGTCATCTCTCCATGTAGACAGCAGCATGTCATGGACATCTATGAGACCATGTTTGAAGTTGAGGAGTGCCTGTCTCTCCCTCTCAATGCACTTTATTTCTGCGCTATTGTTGAATCCGAGAATGGATTGTGCAGCAGGCAGCAAGAGGAGAAGAAGTCCACAACAGAGTTTAGGAAAACAAGTAGTCATTACTTTTTTGGTGATACTAAATACGTTAGGGCCTGGCGAGTGTACGAGAGAAGAAGATATAGGAGGGATAGGGGAGAGGACGAGCGTCCTGAGCAAGAAGGGAACCGTACGGTAGCGGACGAGCGTTCTGAGCCGGAGATAACGAGGGGCGAGGACGAACGTCCTCAGCGAGGGGAGGCCGAGCGAGCGGGGCAACAAGGAGTGAGGACGAGCGCCCTGGGCGAGTAGAGCGAGGACGAACGTTCGGAGCGAACGGGGCAACGAAGAGAAAGGACGAGCGTCATGAACGAGCAGAGCATGGACGAACGTCCTGAGCAAGTGGAGGCAACGAGGGGCGAGGACGAGCGTCCTAAGTGAGGACGAGCGTCCTAAATAAGGACGAGCGTCTTGAACAAAGGGAGACGACAACGAACGTCTAACTGGCAAGCGGAAGGACAGGCGGGACTCAAGGGACGTTCAGCAGAGTATTACAGTAATAAATACAATAAATATAGTAAATAAGGATAGAATGATTCTTTCCAGATAATTATGATAAATAGGCAATTACTATTATTCCCTACCTTTTCTGGAAGGAGTGATTAGTATTAATAAAGGAGGCACCTAGAGCTTAGGGTATGTTTTTGATTATTTGAGTACTGTAAGAGAGGTTATGCTCTCGTGTGACTGAAGGAGACCCTGCTCCCAGTCATTGGTTGTGTTTTGTGATTACCAAAGTTGCAGTAATAAAGGGTTTTATTCAGTTAAGTACGTTTGTTCATCGTGAGAGGCAAGTTACGTAGTCAGGTACGTAACAATTGGTCCGACCTGCCGGATCCTATTGAAGGGAGGAAAGCGTCATGGAAGGAAGGCTGAATGCTGTCGAAGGGAGAATGGAGACCCTAGAAATCTCCATGGGCGGACTGGAATCGGCAGTCCAGGAACTGGTGAGGGTGATAGGGGAGCGAGGTCGACGGGATGATGGACACCTTGATGGTAGTCAGGGATCGATCAATGGAAGAAGAAATGACGAGGAAGAGAGGGATGGCGGCGGCTTAGAGGGTGGACACCGAGAGGAGCAGCCGTACTGGAGGAGGAGGGTTGAGTTACCCGTATTCGAAGGCAGCGAGCCTATGAACTGGATTTATAGGGCGGATAAATTCTTCGAACTGCAAGGGGTACCAGAGGACGAAAAGTTGCGCCTGGCATACATCAGCATGGAAGGGATCGCAGGACACTGGTTCCGGTTTTGGAAGGAGAAAGCCAGGAACCGATCATGGGCAGGATTAAAAGAAGCGTTGGTGGTTCGGTTTGGAGGCAGAAATCGAGGAACAGTCTTCGAGAGGCTGGCATCCTGTAAACAATCAGGATCCGTGGGAGACTATATCCAAGAATTCGAGGTGTTGGTGGGCCAAGCAGAAAAAATACCCGAGGCACAGTTGATGGGGTATTTCATGGCAGGACTACAGGAGGGGATTCGTAACCAACTCAGGTTGCTTGACCCGAAGGAGTTCATGGACGTCATGAGACTAGCAAGGGACGTGGAGGCGTTCCAAGCTGGAGCAAGGGCAAGCGGGGGAATCATCAGCAAAGGACAAACGTGGGGAAAACCGAGCGGTTCAGTGGCAAGGGTGGATCCTAGCCGCCACAATCAGAACCGAACGGGTACCGTTGAGAAGGAAGGAGGCCCAAGGAGAGAAGGCGAACGTACGTTCTCTAACGCTCAAGGCAGGAACGTACGAGATTTACCGTACGCTGAGTACGTCAAACGTAGGGAGGAAGGGAGGTGTTTCAGGTGTGGAGGACCGTTCGGTCCGGGGCATCGCTGTCCAGAAAGGGGACTACGGATGGTGATATTGGCAGAAGACGAGGAGCCAGGAGGGGAAGAAGAGGTGGAGGTTGAACTCGAACCAATGGAGCTATCTGCTTTCTCGGCAGGAGGGCTCACCCAGCCCAGAACGATGAAGCTGCATGGGCAGATAGGGACGAAGCAGGTTCTGATTCTGATTGACAGTGGCGCCAGCCACAATTCCATAAGCAGGGAATTGGTAGAAGATCTGGCATTACCCGTAGTAGATACACCACCCTACAGGGTGAGTTTGGGGGATGGACAGAGAAAGGAGACGAGGGGGTGCTGTGAGGCAGTAACGATCCACATGGGAGAGGTTGTGATCAATGAACGATTTCACCTGTTCGAGTTGGGCGGAGTGGATGTGATACTCGGGGTAGAATGGTTGGCCAAGCTGGGCGAGGTAACCTTAAATTGGGGGCAGCTAACTATGGCGTACATTCAAGCAGGGCGCAAAATGACAATTAAAGGAGACCCAACTCTAACTCGGAGATTGGTGGAACCTGCAGCGTTGCTTAAGATGAAGGAAGTAGAGGTCTGGTTGCTAATGTGGGAGCTTGGGGAGACAGAAAAGGAGGAGGAGCAAAGACCGTACGCTCAGGTAAAAGAAACGTTCGGTCCGGAGTTGACAAGGAAGCAGACGTTCGACATGATGCGAATCTTGGAAGGGTACGCGAACGTATTTCACGAGCCGAACGGACTACCGCCAGATAGGGGAATGGTTCATCAAATTCCCTTAAAAGAAGGTACGGACCCCGTGAATGTAAGGCCGTACAGATATCCCCATGTGATGAAGGGGGAGATTGAGAAACAGGTGGCGGAAATGCTGAAAGCGGGCGTTATAAGGTCGAGCAACAGTCCATATTCGAGCCCGGTGATTTTGGTAAAGAAGAAGGATGGCAGCTGGAGATTTTGTGTGGACTACAAGGCCTTAAACCGAGCCACTATACCTGATAAATTCCCTATTCCATTGATAGAGGAGTTGTTAGACGAACTAAGGGGGGCCAAATACTTTTCAAAGGTGGATTTGAAGTCAGGCTATCATCAGATACGAATGGGAGCAGGCGACATAGAGAAAACGGCTTTCCGGACACACCAGGGTCACTACGAATTCATGGTGATGCCGTTCGGCCTAACCAACGCACCAGCCACTTTTCAGAGTGCCATGAACAAACTGTTGCAGCCTTATCTGCGGAAATTCGTACTGGTATTCTTTGATGATATACTGGTGTATAGCCGTACTTGGGAGGAGCACTTGGAGCATGTGGGGACGGTGCTAAGGGAGCTCGTGGCACATCGATGGGTAGCCAACATGAAGAAATGTGAGTTCGGCCGAACTCAAATAGGATATCTGGGCCACCGGATATCCGGGCCACCGGATATCCGAGAAGGGTGTAGAGATGGACGAAGACAAGGTACGAGCCGTGCTGGAGTGGGAAAAACCGAAGACGGTAAAGGCTTTGAGGAGATTTCTGGGACTGACGGGATATTACAGGAGGTTCGTGAAGGATTATGGAAAGATTGCCAGACCCTTGACCGATCTTCTTAAGAAGGGGCAGTTTGCATGGACGGAACAAGCAGAGGAAGCCATGTTAAGGTTGAAGAAGGCAATCACGACTGCTCCTGTATTGATTCTGCCTGATTTTGACCAGCCGTTTCACATTGAGTGTGACGCATCCGGAAGGGGAATTGGAGCGGTACTCATGCAGGGGAAGCAGCCCATAGCTTTCTTTAGCAAAGCGCTATCTGAGGCACTACAAGAAAAACATTTATTACCGGCGGCTTATTACCGAAGGCCTTTTGGCCTTCGGTAAATTAGATTTATCGAAGGCTTTTCCGAAGGCATGTGTAACATGACTTTACCGAAGCCTGATGGCTGGACATGAGTGGTTACCGAAGGCAAATGACCGTCGGTAAGTGAATAATGTATATGAAATTAGAAAGTGAGATATTTTCGAAGCCCTCATTTCGCGAAAACTCATTCTTTCCCAATCTTCACATTCTCTGCCCTAACTTCATCGACAAACTCACTGGCTGGCTTCTGCAGATTGCTTCCCACCCTCACCACAATCGGGATACACTTCTTCCCCACTCCTCCATTATAGGTGAAGTGTCCCATTCTCCCATCTCATTCTGTTTTCCTGTTACTGTTTTCGATTACCCGTCAATGGTGGAACCTTTTTTCTTGTAGCGTTTTCCAGTGTTGTGAGCTGAGGAAGGTGGTGGGTGGCTGAGTTGAAGGCTACCATTGTCAAGGGAGGATATTGGACGACGCGGAATAGACGAGGCAGCGTAACTAGGGCAGTGTGGCTGCGTGGCAAGGTCTTCCAGTACTGCTTCAGAGGCTATTGAAGGGGCTACGGTCGAGGTAAGTTGTTATTTTTATTGATGAAGTATAAAAGCTAAGAAGCCTTTGTTGTGACTTTGTTCAATGTATGCTCTGAATTAGTTTGTGCAATATGATTTGTTATACAAAAATTGTTCAAAGTTGGCATTTTGATTGCTAATGCATTTTAAAACACTATATTTTGCACTGTTGAAAATGGAAACTAAGAGAGCTTGGTAGTGGGAAAGGAAAAAGGAAGAGGCAGAAGCCTCTTCCAAGCCGTGAGTGGTACTAACTACTCCTAATCTAATTCTAAATCCTAATAATTTTCTCTCTGCTACACCGTAAGCACCTCCTCTGTTGCCATGGCCGTGAGCTACTCTTCTTTCCAGCCAATGAACCACTTGATTTTTCTTCAGCCGTGAGCTCCCTATTTTATTCCAAAACATGTGTTGGATGCATACGTTGTTGTCCACCTCTCTCCCTCTTGCTGGACCGTGTGATTTGCTTCTCATGTGGGCGTGGTGCTTTCTTCATTTCAACTCCGAAGCTTGCTTCTTTACGTATTGAATGTGGCTTCTCCATCTCCATTTGCTGCTTTCTTTAAATCACGTTTCCAGCCAAAAATAAAATGTGGTGGCCCTTTCTCCATCCAACTTTACGGTTTTACTTTTCTTAGGCCAAAGAAAAATTATCTAATGCTAGGTGGTAGCTCTTTTCTATGTAGGCCATGTCAACACTTTCACTAATTTGGAATTCCTGTCATGGACGTTAGCTTTGCCAAACTAAGTGGTGGCCCTTGTGTTGTCCAACTTGCAAAATTCTTCACTTTGAAAGTAATGAGTTGCAGCTGGAGCTTTGCCAACCATGAGTGGTGGCTGGACTTTCCTTCCCTATTCCTCTTCTTTCACACGTCCAACTCCATTCAGCCCTGAACTCATCTCCTTTTCTCTCTTAGCTCTTCCACTCCATAGAAGCCTTTCTTTTGAACGTGAGCTGCTGCCATGCTTCTCAAAGAAACCGTGAGCTTCCTTCTTCTTCCCAACTGGATGTGATGGTAGCTATAGCTGCTGGACATGTTTCCCCTCCTTCAAAGGCCGTGAGTGAAGCTTCTCTACGTGGCTAGACTGCTGCAAACTAGACCATGTAGGTAGCTGCAGCTGCTGGTGGAATTATCTTCACTTCATTCACGCTGCAAGTGGCTTCTCTTCACCTAAAACTCAAAGTTTGAGTATTTAGTACCTAAAAAGTGTACTTATAAGGTGACAAATTGTAATTTCACCTAATGTAGACTCATTCTAAGGTATGTGAACATCCTAACATGTCTAAACTAGTGGAATGAAGCTAGGAAACTTGTCAAAAGCAAAGAATTACCTAGCCAGCAAAGGTCAAAGTTGATAACATGTTATCTCACCCAAGTTACTCATCTCATAAACATTGTTTCTTTCCTCCATCATGGGGTGCCAAAACATCACTTTCCTCCACTAAAACACCAGGACCAGCCTAAGACAAGATCAAAAGTGCTTAAAACTCACTTCTTTTAACAATGGTGACCCCTGTTCACCTGACTGAGTACCTGTGTTGGACTTTCTGTACAAAATCCAATTTTCTCTCGGGTAATCGTTTACAGTGTCCTTGTAATCGATTACAGTGTCAAAGAAGGTGTAAATTTGATTTCTAAGCATTAATTTGAAAGGTCTTTGAGTATAGATTCCAACAAAACAAGAATCAACTCATTTGGAGTTCGGTGGAGAAAGTTATGAGCAAAAGAACAAGCAAAGGTCAGAGTTGGCAAAAATATATGAAACGCTAACTTGAAACAATAAACTGTACCAACTCAAATGTCCAAAAATTACAAATTAGTAGTCATTGGAAAGATTTTTGAGTCTAGTTTCTAATAAAAAAAGAATCACATCATTTGGAGGTCGGTGGGAAAAGTTATCAGTAAAATAGCCAGCAAAGGTCAAACCTTGAATTCTAGTGCAATTTTTTTAGTAAAAAGTGCTGCATAATTGGCTACAGCAGGGGTGTTTTGTTGAATCTGTCCATTTCAGTGCATTTTACACATTTGTGCAAGTGTATTTTACCATTTGAAACATGTATGCACTGTTCATTTGGTCAAATTTGAGCTCATATGCAAAATCACTTCCTAAACCATCAATTTTGCCTTATTTTGGAAGTGAAGTAGTGATTTTCTAGTGCAGTGTGATTCTTTGCTGTCTTAGTGTCTAAACATGTTCAAATTGATGATAAAAGTTGCCCCAACCATCAAATAATGTTTCCAAACGTGTTTATGCAGAATGACCCATTAAACCACCAAATTTTGCCTAAATGTGGAAGTGAACTTGTGATTTTCTGCTGCATTGTGTCCCTTGACTGTCTTAGTGCTTAAACATTTTCAATTTGATGGTTTAAAGTTGTTAGCACTGTTCATTTGGTCTTTCTCCAGCCAATGTACCAAATCACCTTTTGAACCATCACTTTTGCCTTAAATTTGCAAGTGCACACCTCATATTGAGAGCTTGACTGTTTTGGTTGTGTTTCATTGCTTATGGAGTCATTTTTGGTGAATTGAAAGTTGTTTTCTATTGTTCATATGGTCAATTTTGAGCCAAACCGAAATATACTTGCTACATCACCAAATTTTGGTCACTTTTAGCAAGTGCACAACTGAAATTCTGCAGTAGATTTTTTCTTGCTTGTTTCACTGCTTCTACATGTTCAATATGATGATATAAACTTCCTTTAGGTGTCATTTGATCCCTAAAACCACTGCCACTCATTTTTACCACTGAAACCATCATTTTTCTACTCATTTTGCTGCTGCAGTGTACATTTTAGTTGCTGTTTGGTTTTTAGTCACAGTTAAATTTGGAATTTGGATTGGAAAAAGCTGGGTTTATCTCCTTTGGTTTCCACATTATTGGATTCCATGTTAAGTCTAAATTATGTTACAGGCACAAGCTCTTGGACGAGCGGTCCATGTTGACGAGGTCTTTGCACAGACCCATGTTCGGAAGGGCACTAATGAATTCGTTGATGAAAGGTCTCGCAAGACTCATGTAAGCAAATAGCACTCCTAGTATTAGTAATCCGTACATGATTATGTTATTGTATCATTCTCTGACATTGCTTTTATTGTTTGAACAGGAAGATTTTTCTACGAGACTTTCACAGGTTAGATCCGAACATGGGTCAGCTCCTACACCGGATGATACGAGTAATACAGATGACGACATCCGTAGGACACAGTGCTGGGTCGATGTCGTTGGTGGGAAGAAAAAGGGACGAGTCTACGGTGCAGGACAACTTGCTGCAAACTATACAACATCGAAAGGAGGTACACTCAAGCTTCAAGGCCCTGGTCATGAGAGCGCTGCCTCAAACTTCAGACACTCCTTCCATTGTCCCTCCGACCCAGCCACGACCCTCCCCGTCACCCGCCGTCCCTCATCAGCCCACACCAGTCCAGCCCACACCAGTCCAGCCATCTACAGATGACCAGGAGGATGAACATGTTTCTGAAGACTATGTAGATTTTTAGTTTCATTTTGTTATTGATCATAGTACATTTAAATGTTATTATGATATTGTTAGAATATAATTGATGTTAGTACATTATGATAATAATGTTATAGTACTTTATGCTTTTCCATCAATGAATATAAAATTTTGGGATGGACAATATATATATATGCAGGTCTGGTTGTTTGTAAATTGAAACTGTTATACAGGTCTGTGTGTTGTGAATATGATATGCAGGTATGTGTGGTAGAACAGCAAAACAATTAAAACAGATATTTCTCTGCACCGTACCGAAGGCTTTACCGAGGGCCTTGGCCCTTCGGTAATTACCGAAGGCCTTTGCCCTTCGGTAATTACCGAAGGGCAGAAGCCCTCGGTAATTGTTAGCGACAAGAGATTTACCGAAGGATTTTTGGCCGTCGATAAGCCTTCGGTAAACACCCATTATCGACGGCCTTTGGCATTTTCCGAGGGCTTCTGGCCTTCGGTAATACCCTACTTTTTTGTAGTGAGGGGTCGTTAGGGAAGTCAATATATGAGAAGGAATTAATGGCGCTGGTTTTAGCCATACAACACTGGAGGCCGTACCTGTTGGGGCAACGGTTTGTGGTTCACACTGATCAGAGGAGTTTGAAGTACCTTTTGGAGCAACGCATCACCACTCAGAATCAGCAGAATTGGCTGGCAAAGCTCCTGGGATACGACTTTGAGATTGTGTACAAATCAGGGGTAACCAACAAAGTGGTGGACGCCCTATCACGCAAGGATGAGGAGGAGCTGCAGGAAGAGAAGGAATTGACGGTGATTGCTCGCCCGTACTGGCAAGATTTCAGGGAAATCTTGGAAGAAGTCGAGGCGGATGAGGAGTTAAGGAAAGTGATTGACGATTTGAAGAAAGACCCCAACTCCCACCCCTCGTTCACGTTGGAGAACGAGCGCTTGCACTATAAAGGGAGGCTCGTGCTGTCAGCCCGTTCGGCCTGGGTGCCCAAGTTGATAGCCGAATTCCATACCACACAGACAGGAGGCCACTCAGGGGTCTACCGAACGTACCGCAAGGTGGCGCAATCTCTTTATTGGGTGGGAATGAAGAAAGCCGTGACCGAGTTCGTTGCAAGCTGTCTGGTATGTCAACAACATAAATATTTGACCTCATCACCGCAAGGGTTGCTGCAACCGTTACCCATTCCCAACGCAATTTGGGAGGAGATAAGCATGGATTTTATTGTCAAATTACCCAAGTCTAGAGGATATGATGCTGTGTTAGTGGTGGTGGACCGTCTCAGCAAATACGGACATTTCATACCCTTAAAACACCCTTATTCCGCACGCACCATAGCCGAAGTCTTTGTGAAGGAGATCGTCCGATTGCATGGGGTGCTGCTATCTATAGTAAGTGACCGGGATCCACTGTTCTTGAGTAATTTTTGGAAGGAGTTGTTCAAATTACAAGGCACTCAACTAAAGATGAGCACCGCCTATCATCCTGAATCTGATGGGCAGACGGAGGTTGTCAACAGGGTCTTGGAGGGGTATTTGAGATGTTTTTGTTCCGAACAGCCCAAGGGCTGGAGCATCGTATTACCGTGGGCGGAATACTGGTACAACACCAGCTACCAGGAGTCAGCCAAATGCACCCCATTTGAAACCGTCTATGGGAGGCCGCCTCCCTCACTGCACAGGTTCGTTCCAGGGGAAACCTTAGTGGAAGCAGTCAATCAGGAGTTACAGACAAGAGATGAAGCACTCCACCAGCTAAAGTTCCATCTAGCCAGGGCTCAGGAATTAATGGTGAGGCAGGCCGACAAGGCAAGGAGGCCGTCCCAAGTAGGGGTGGGAGATTGGGTCTATCTGAAGATTAGACCTCACCGACAAACTACGATGTCGTCCACAGTACAATCTAAACTGGCCGCTCGTTATTTTGGACCTTTCCTGGTCATTCAGCAGGTGGGGGCAGTCGCATTTAAGCTGCAATTACCAGAATCCGCACGGATACATCCCGTGTTCCATGCGTCACAGTTAAAGAAGGCAGTAGGGGACCACCGGATCGAGCAAGAGTTACCAATAGACTTAGAGATGGAGGAACCGTCTCAACGGCCGGTCAGAGTTTTGGATAAAAGGCAGGTGCAACAGGGAGGGGACGAACGGCAGGAAGTCTTGATCGAATGGCAAGAGGGAGGGTCTGATGGGGCGACATGGGAAGATGCCCTCACCATCCAAGATCAATATCCCGACTTCAACCTTGAGGGCAAGGTTGATCTTCAGGAGGTGGGTAATGTTAGGGCCTGGCGAGTGTACGAGAGAAGAAGATATAGGAGGGATAGGGGAGAGGACGAGCGTCCTGAGCAAGAAGGGAACCGTACGGTAGCGGACGAGCGTTCTGAGCCGGAGATAACGAGGGGCGAGGACGAACGTCCTCAGCGAGGGGAGGCCGAGCGAGCGGGGCAACAAGGAGTGAGGACGAGCGCCCTGGGCGAGCAGAGCGAGGATGAACGTTCGGAGCGAACGGGGCAACGAAGAGAAAGGACGAGCGTCATGAACGAGCAGAGCATGGACGAACGTCCTGAGCAAGTGGAGGCAACGAGGGGCGAGGACGAGCGTCCTAAGTGAGGACGAGCGTCCTAAATAAGGACGAGCGTCTTGAAAAAAGGGAGACGACAACGAACGTCTAACTGGCAAGCGGAAGGACAGGCGGGACTCAAGGGACGTTCAGCAGAGTATTACAGTAATAAATACAATAAATATAGTAAATAAGGATAGAATGATTCTTTCCAGATAATTATAATAAATAGGCAATTACTATTATTCCCTACCTTTTCTGGAAGGAGTGATTAGTATTAATAAAGGAGGCACCTAGAGCTTAGGGTATGTTTTTGATTATTTGAGTACTGTAAGAGAGGTTATGCTCTCGTGTGACTGAAGGAGACCCTGCTCCCAGTCATTGGTTGTGTTTTGTGATTACCAAAGTTGCAGTAATAAAGGGTTTTATTCAGTTAAGTACGTTTGTTCATCGTGAGAGGCAAGTTACGTAGTCAGGTACGTAACAAAATACGTAAGAGTGAAACAAGGACCTTGAATTTGATCAGTCTACTCTTAATTGTGAAGTGTCTAAACCAAAACGATTGAATATATAGAAGTGTTTTGGTAGAGTATAGTGCTTCCGGTAGTTTTTGTTGGGCTCCATGCCAGTAAATAGAAAAAGAGTTTTCACACCAATAATTGGACTATTTGCTTGGAATCTTTGAATACTTCCGACCCCAAATAACCACAATCATAGGATTTATATTCACTTAGATATATTATACGTATTTGAACTGGTTATTAAAACAAACAATGACTCTGAGATTCACTTTTTGGATTTTTCAAGAAAAAACATAAGAAATATTTGTCACTAAACAAACTCATACAAAAACTTAAGAAATTACTTGTAATCCAGAATCTTAAGATTTAATGTTAAAAAAAGATGATTTTGTTTTAATATTTTATATAAGAATCTTCATATTATTTCTCGCATGAACAGTTATTTTGATTGATAAAATGATACAAGGAAACGTGAAGATCGAGGCTTTGAAACAGTTTCAGTACAATAGGAAATGATAGTTGACTTGACTGGAAACATGAATGAAAAGTGTTGAGAAAGTTATTGCGGGAAGTTAAAGCTGAGCATACATGAAAAGGTCTGGTATGAAAACAAGAGATGAAGAAAAGGACTTACTATCATGATTGCAATGTTGAATATTTACAAGAAAATTGAGTACGTCTAGCTTTACAAAGAACATGAAACATGTGTAGCTGAGCACTTTCATTGTTGCATTTAATGTCTTTCCCTTTGCAGCAATCATGATTATGTAGAGATCATGTCATAGACATACGACTTTATTTATAAAGTGGAGGACACGTCTCTTGGAACATGTTTACACAATTTGTTATGAGTATTATAAGAAGATATTAATAAATTTCTTTTATTGTCTATTTCATTGTATTAATAAGTGTTTAAAAGTTAACATTTTATTCATTTAATATATTTAATTTTTTATTTATATTTATTTTATTGTTATGTCTATAGAAACTATTTTAATTTTTTATCTATTTATTTTATTTTTCATTTTTTTGTTTATATTTATTTTGTTATTATATGTACATAAAATTTATTTATTTATTTTATTTTTAAAACTGTTTTTTTTCTATTTTTATTTTATTCTTTTATAATTTATAATTAATTTGTCATTTAATAAATTATTTAAAAATAACTTATATTTAGAGTATAAATTTTTTATACTATTTTTTCATTTTTAGTTTTATCTTTTCATGATTTATAATTATTTGATCAGTAATAAAATTAAATTTAGAAACACATATTTAATTTTTAAAATAATATTATTTTAACAAATAATATATATGTATAAATATTACAAATTATTTATAATATCATATAAAAACATTTCTCTTTAAAAAATTATTTTGTTATTTTATTTATTTAATTTGTTTTTTAACTGATTTACATAAAAATAACAATATATTTTAACTCTATTATTTAATATCTAATAAATTATTATTTTAGTTTTTAAATAGAATTATTGTTTTCTTAAATTTAAAATTTTCATATCAATCTACAAATTCTAAACTATGTGTAAAATTCAAATTATATTATTAGTCAATTTAATCCATGATATATATTCCTAAAAATTATTTTAAAACTTTGTTGATTTTTAAAATAAATAAATAAATACTTATTTTAATGTGTTAGATACATTTTAATTATTATTAAAAAATTCTATTATAATTTTAATATATTTATTATTAAAGAATAATTTCTGTTTAAAATATTTAGGTGAGTGATTGGCATCTATTAATTCCGACCGTTCACATACACAACCATTCATATTGGTAAATTGATGAATCCACTGTAAATAAAAGAAAGAGAATAATGTAATGTGTGAGGAGTTTAATGGAAAACCCTGAAACACTTTCTCTAAAAAAGGAAACAGTAGCACACTGTATTATATTATAAATGTTTGAGTGGAATTAAACCTACAATAAATAGCACATGATAATAGAAATGTCTAAGTAGAATTAAACCTTCAATATCTTGTGTTATGTTGTGTTCTAAGAGATGTGTAACAACCTTAACGACTATAATTGCAAGTTTAATATCTTTACATATAAACTAGAATTTTAAGTCTTTCTATTTGTTTTGTTTTCAAATTTTATGTGATTGCTTATATTTCGTTCTACCCGTTAATATAAGCACTAGTACAATAAAGAGAAAAGACACCGATTTTATAACCAAGGCATATAGTAAAAAGGTAAGTTTTATACCTGGGTTACGGATCGAGATAAAACGAGATACGAATATGCCTCGGTTCTTAGATAACCGAGGCAGTAGCGTGTTTTTTTTCATGCTTTAGGTCTTGGTTCATTCTATCATGCCAAACAGACCCAATATTTTCCAATTTCAATTTCAGCTCAAGAATCTAAAACAAACAAAGAAAACCATAACAAGAATCAAACAAGACACAATATTACAACAACGTTTATTTAACTGTTAAACCATTGACATAAACAAGTTTGAACAGAGTTTAACAGGGTTTTCTGTTTTTGTCTAGAGAAGCAGCAAACATCATGAGCTTCTTCAAGTAACAACATACATATATACAACCAATGTCAAAATTACAACCCACAAAACAAAAGTTATAATAGCAATAACTAATGAGAAGAGAAACTCAGAAGCAGAGATGAAGTAGCACCTCCCACCATAAACATGCCACAAGTGATGATTGGAAGAAGGCCTTTATTATGCGTCTGAAGTATTGTGCCAACAATGACCAAGAAGGAGTATATAACACCGATCCAAACCAGAAGCATCATCTCCTTGTGATGTTTGATGGACATGTCAAGTTTTGTTGCTGCAATAAGGGAAAACAACAGTTCTACAAGCTTTATATTTTGTACAATTCAACACTGAAAACAGAGATAGTGTTATGATGATTAGTGATTAGAAGCATCTTCAGACAAAGTAAACAATGATGATAGCTATACTAACCTCAATGAAGCATATATGCAGTCTTCTCTAGTCTATACTCAATCAGCAACACCACGTCATCCATATCCAAAATCAGAGAAGCCAAATGCGTGTCACACAACAAAAAAAGATGAAAAGGATGAAGATGCACGAAAGCAATGATGACAGAGGGCTTTGACGGCTGGAGGAAGATTGTCGGTCTAGGGCGGCAACGACATTCGATTAAGGAGTGAGAGGGTAGCGGCGACTCGCGGTGAGGAGTTTGACGACAAGCACCGCAGCAGCGACGACAGAGGGCTCGCCGATCTGGAGCGGCTTGGCGATTTGGGCTTGGCGATCTGGAGCGGTGGATGAAGATGAAGATACTCTCTTTGATTTTAGGGGGAGGAGGCAGAAACCTTGTTTCTGATTTCTGGAAAAGAAAGAAACCCTAACAGTTTGGCCATTTGGGCTTGGCCCTTTTCTATTTCCGACGGAGGCAGCAGCGCCTGAGGCTATAGCGGCGGAAACAGAGTGGAGTCGTTGGAGGAAACACTACAGGCAGCAGCGGCGGGGCACCAATGGCACGGCGACGAAGGGAGAAGGCGCGACCAAGAACGACAACGAGTAGTGGCAGGCGCGAGCACTGGCAGAACAAAGGTGGCGCGGCGAGCCAAGGAGTGGCAGTGGTGGAGGAACCCACAGAAGAAAGAGCTACGCGGAGGAAGAATAGGAGAGCAAGAGGAAGGAGAAGCTTTTGCTTGACACAAATAGGTTAAGTGTAGTAAAAGTAATAGAGCTACTATATCATTTGGCACTAGTTAAAAGGCCAGCCCGAGGTATAAAGTGTTGGACAGCATCAATGATTTCGGTTCCTGAGGAACCGATGCCTTAGGTCTGGCGCAGAGGTATAGGCATCGGTTGCCTAGCCATCCGAGGCAATAGAGCCTTTTCCAAAATATGTCAGACAAAAAGGTCTAATCTACAATGCGGTGTGCAGTGGTATAGGCCTCGAGTCTTAGATTAACCGATGCAATATCACTATTCTGCCTCACGTCTTAGATTAACCAATGTATATAACGTTATACGCTTCGGTTTTCATATAACCGAATTGGCGAGTTAAAAACCACATTTTTTACCAGTCAAGGTTCAAAAATTATGTATTTTTTCATGTTAAATATTAGTGCACTAAATTGTAAAATTAACTCAATAAATTTATTTTGTTAATTATGTAAGATAAGATGTAACATCTTAATTAACAGTCCAAAATTATCACTTACGATTTATATAATTGTTATCCATTAAGCGTAAACAAAGAATGTGGTTATTTCATTACAGTGAATTCAAAAAGGTAATCATGGAATAAAAATAAATTCATATACAATAAAGAGAAAACAATAACAATTATAAAAGTATATGAACTACAAATTTTATTTAAAAAAAATAACAAAGTAATGAAAATGTTGATTTAAATATTAGAGAGTTACAACATCTTCTATCAACCAATTCCTAATTCCTCATCTATTCACCCAAAATAATGTTATTTGTAACATCCCAAAATTTACTGTAATACTATATCATAGATTAATCACATATAACAATATGATAGATTAGTTCTCCAAGAGTTAGTAAAGTATTTAACAGTACAGTTATCCAAAATAACTATAAAACTAAAAACTTTACAGAGTACCATAAATTTGATATAAATCATAGGCATAAACCGAACGGTTCTACAACACCCTATGTAAATCGATCGGTTTACAAAAGATATACTAAGCCTGATGACCGAATGATCCTAAACTAGTTTGCAAGATTCTCGCTTTCCAACTTGTTCCACCGAACACTCAACGCCTTTTGCTCACATCCACAAGATTATTATTGCAAGAGAAAAGGTAATCAAACATACAATACAAAACAAGACAGAACACCACAATTCATATATAGACCGAACACTATGACTTGACCATCCATATTGTATGAATATGTAGCTACAGTCGTCCTTGCACTTGTGGTAGTGTAACAGCTGACACCAATCAAGCTATTACCCAAGGTTAATCCCATAATACCTACCTCGACACCTTGAGGTGGTAGGACCTCCTACTATTCTCACAAATGAAATATCTCCCTCTATGTGAGAATGATACTCATAGAATTTCAGGATGAACGCCAGCTTAGCAATATCCATATTCATACTTTACAATTCAATAATCATCCACGAGACATTCCACCTTGGAATTCTCTTCCACAATATTTAAAAGCATAACTCTCATCAACATAAACAATCATTCATCAGTTATATTTTCACTCATAAAACAAAGAGAACCTGTGGACAATGGAGACCGAACACCTTCACACTACCCAAAAGATAGGACCAAAGGGTCCATAATATATACAACTGAAGAAATTACCTAACGTAATTACTGGCTGATCACTAGAGAAAAACCGACCACTAGGAGCTTAGCCCAACCCTAAGAGTTTAAAATGAACGCTTAAAAACTTAAACCGAATGTGTATAGCTGAGACCGAGCACTAGTACGAGACCGAGCACTACCAAGAACGAGTGCTAGTACAAGACCAAACACTACCAAGAACGAGTGCTAGTACAAGACCGAGCACTGCCAAGACCGAGCACTACCAAGAACGAGCGTTAGTACAAGACCGAGCACTACTAAGAACGAGCGCTAGTACAAGACCGAGCACTACCAAGAACGAGCGCTAGTACAAGACCGAGCACCTGAACATGGTCGAGCAGCCGATCAACATATGACCGAACAGGCCGATCGCTATAACTATCGAATACTAGTGTATGACCAAACACTATTATAAGACCTAATCGTTAATGTATGACCGAACGCTATATTCAATCGAATAGTACTAAAATCGAGCACTAATACATAGTACTACTAATAACGAACGCTAAACATAGTACGACTAAGAAAGAACGATAATACCAACCCGAAGATTGTCGAGGTCGAAAACGAATACTTTTAAAATTGAACGTCAATACTAAACCAAACAACACTTAGCCAGAATATCACTACGAAACCGAATACCGCTAAGCCCGATTACCTTACCTGACCGAGCGTTCAATAACGAGCGCTTCGACTTTCTACATAATTCTCCAGAACTTCTCAACCAATTCACAGGTCTTGGCAATACACAGAAATCAAGCCAACATCAAATTATCTACACATGCACACGTCCAACCAACAATTTCAAACATAAACAAACATAATTAAATTACTAGCTTCCCTTACCTCTTAACTGGACCGCACAACTTCTTTCTTTCCAGACATTTGCTCACAACACCAGAAAATCCTAAGAACATATATTACTCGCTGATTGGTGAGAAGAGACCAACCAAAAAACCAAGAATGAAGTTAGAAAGGGAAAGAGAAGACTGATGAACACATGCAAACAACAAGGCTTTCTTGCATGTGTCAGAAATTCCAAAAAATCACCAGAATCTAAGAAACGAAACTTACCCACTTAAAACCCAAAATTGATCTGTGGAATAGGAAGCTCTTGATCTCAGGATCGCCTTGGGAGCTTCTAATCGCCGATCAGATGAACCACTGGTGAGAAATTTTAGAGAGAAGGAGGAGAAAAGAGAAGATCATTGTTTTGAAGAAAGATGGTGTATTCAGAGAATAGAACGAAACTTTGAAATTTTCGTTTATATACTACTCTTAAAACCACTCGGTCCTATCCTATGTATACACCTGTCTTCTCCAACTTCTTTAATTTTCTCACTTCTTACATTATTTATTGCAAAAAAGGAAAAACAACAAAAGGACACAAGCACAACATTTAGTTAGCTAATTCATAAAAGAAACATGCATATAGCAAACAAAACAAATTTCAAAATATAGGTATACAATTCAAGTGTGTATTGAAACATATAATACAAACATTTTAAACTCAATTATTTGAATACATGTATTAATATTGGATTTACTATATACATGCATTTATGATGATATTTACTGCTCTACAGAGTCAATTGTTAATGAATTTCATCTTACCACACACAAAGTTAATCCCATTTGCGTCTTAGACCAAGGGAAAGCCTTTAGACCAAAATTTCTTGCTACTCACCACATAATTCATTCTATTCTATCTAAGTGTAAATAATTATTAGAGCGTAAAGATATCTCTTTATTTTAATACATTCATCTACATGTATATAATAAAGAAATTATCCATTCAATAAGATTTCCTCACTAAAAGTGTCCTACAACTCACTCATTCATACTATTTATTTTTAAGAATAATAATATCAATACTATTCTGAACAACATAATAACACAACTCATTCATTTGAATTTAGTCGAGGTTTATCAGCGGAGGTTATAGTAACTCTAGAAAGACATTATCATAACAGGGGTTTTAGAAACCCTTGGTAAGTATCAGATAATTGCTATTTGTTTTTTTCTCTCCACTCGAATACATTGTGTCGTTTTAGTTTTCCTCTTTTCACATATTTGTTCACTATAAGAAAAAATGACATTATCTGCAAACAAAATCTGTATGTAAGATCTAAAATTCGTATATAATGCAGTGTTACCTACAAATTAGATATAGATAAAAATTCATATAAAACTGTCATAAATAGCATTATTTACAAAAAAATCCATAGGTAATTACATATGGAAAAATTAATATATGATTACATACAGAACAATCGTATATAATTACATACAAAAAAATCCATTTGTAATTACGTATAAAAAAATCTGTATATAATTACATATGAAAAAATCCATATGTAATTACATACGAAAGAATCCGTATGTAATTACATACGGAAAAATTCGTATGTAACATGGTTTACAAAAAGAATTATTTTATTTGGCACCTGCACATACATTAATTACAAACTTGTAATATACATAAAACCAATCACTATAATAACTTTTATTCAACACCATATCAAACATTTCACATTTAAAATAAATATATATTACATAAAAATCATTATCAAATAAGTTTACAAAATGTCTAATATTCATAAATAGATTGTAATGTTCCTAAGATGCCAAACAATATAAATTCTACAATTCATAAGATGTCAAACAACATAGAATGACAAGTCTACAGTTTCTTAATAATCACTAAGGATTTTGTTCATCTTGGAGTTAATCTTGTCATTGCACTCCATCACCGTGATAACAACTTCACCCCATATTGTTTTTTCCTTCTCCTTATTAGATTGTGCCGAGAGTGGAGAAGGTGGGTCAGAACCACTAGATTCCATGTACTCACGAAAATAAATGTAATTAGATGGTCATACAAAAATTTTATAGACTTTATTAAAAATTAAGATGGTCAAAACATAAAAGAACATTAAGATGAATTTAATAAAATTCATAACATTATAAAAGGTATTGTACATTGTGTTAGGATAAGAAGAATGAAACTGAGATTGATGCACAAGTGACCTAATCTACAAGAATGTGATTTAAATGTCGGTAGGTAAAAATCCATATGTAAAATCCGTATGTAATTATTTTTTGAAATCCGTATGTAATACCTACATTACATACACATTAGAATTCGTATGTAAATATCGGTAGGTAACTCCAGTTTTTGTTGTAGTGTTATTCATTTTTTCTTTGTCGCTTAAATACACTAGGTTTACAAACTTTGAGAACTTCATGCCCTAATCTTTAAGAACTCCTTAACATTGTCAAAGTCTGTTGTGGTTGTGCCTCCCTATCAAGAGCAATTTAAAGCTCTCTTTCTGTTTGTGCGTCGTATGTTTCTATTATCCTAACTCACTTTTTTTCTTTCTTTTAATTCGAAAGATATATAGTAAATTAAATAGACAATAGAATTCCAAGATAAGGTAGTTATATATATATATATATATATGTATATATATATATACATGGTCCTTTATGGGTTGCATTTTACAATGAAGATTTAATTTTATCAAGATAGAGTTCCAAGATTGACTTTATTTGATTTTATAGTGAAAAAGGGAACAAAGGAATAAGAAACGGTAACACCAGGAACCCTACAACTAAGACCTGCACCATTAAACAGGTAAAAGAGAAACCTCTTTATTCAAGCATTTTAGAAAAGAAATGACATTTCTTCTATATATGATTCATTTCTTTCTATTACTTCACTACAAATCTGGTTTTGGATTTGGAACAATTTATTTGAGCATTTCATTTTTTATTGAAAAGTAGTAAAGACCAAGTTCGAATTTATTGATGGTTAGCTGTTTATAGATATTTTTTTAATATTATTTTCAAATAATTTTGTTTGGTTTTAGCTTTATGTTTCTGCATTTTTAATCTTTTTAAGTTTTATAATGAGTCCATGGATTGCAAGAAGATTGAATCTATTTCTTTCTCCTTTCTTACTTCCACAATTCATGCAAGCAAAACAATGATATTTCCCATAAAAGCAAATATTAAATGGATCACATTATTCACTAGTAAAAAAACGAGCATTTTAACGCATAATATACGCTTCGGTTTCGCAAAAATTGAAGCATATAATAACACAGTGACATTTTCGTAGTAATGACGACATTATATGCCTCGTTTCATTCAGAACTGATGCCAAATGGGTGTACTGCCTCGGTTGCTGCTCAGAACCGAGGCAGTATCTCTTGCCAGAACCAGACATCTTCTGTACCGAACGTTCTAATTGTCCTACCACAAGCACACATCCTCTGAAACTAAACGTTCCAAAATAAATTTGGTAACCTCTATTGCCTTGGTTCCCCCTTAGCCGATGTTGTAGGCTCTTTTTGCCTCAGTTCATTGAGAACCGATGCCGAATAGGTATACTGCCTCTGTTGCTGCTCAGAACCGAGGCAGTTCGAACGTTCCACAATCCATTATGGTAAAATTTATTTCTTCGGTTCCCTCTTAGTCGATATCGTAGGCTCTTTATGCTTCAGTTTGCCCACAGACCGAGGCAATATGTCCTGCCACAAGCACACATCCTCTGAAACCGAACGTTCCAAAATCCATTTTGGTAACCTTTATTGACTTGGTTCCCTATTAGCCGATGTCGTACGCGTTTTATGCTTCGGTTTGCCCACGGACCGAGGTAATAAAATGCGTTTAGGTTTAAATTTCGCAAAGAGAGAAACTTTTAAACATAATGCCTTTGTTTAGGTTTTACGTCGCTGCTCTCTCTTGCCCTTGAGGTTCTCTTCATGCAATGTTTTGTTCTCTTCTTTACTCCTCTATCGCGGCTTCACAAGAAGGGGGAAAACACCTATCTTCATCTTTTGCTTTTCTTCTCTTTTCGTTTCACCTCACAGTGAGGGAGGCGCGAACCTCCTTTTCCTCTTCTCCAACTCTGGTTCGTGTTTCGCATGGAGGGAAAAGTCCATTTCACTTCTCGGTGTTGGTTCGTTTATGCAGGAAGGTAGACGACTTCGACAGATTAAGCGCATCTTGAGATTTGAAATTAGGGCTTTAATTATTCTCTGGTTTTGGGAATTTCTGTTATTATTTGATTTTGTAATTTGACGATTTAGGGTTTTCGTTTCGAGTTGGGTTTTTGATCTCATGGTCTTGCTTGTATATTTTCTTTTGCGGTTTGGTCTAGCTGTGGTGGTTTCCACATTCGAAGCAACCTAGACGGTGGATGCAGGTCACAACCGATCGGTCTCGCGAAAGGCAGAAAAGCCGATGAAACCGAACGTAAAAAAAAACACTCTACTACCTTGGTTCAGGTTCTAACCGAGGCAGTAGAGTCTGACATATACCTCGGTTCAGTAGGAACCGAGGAAAAAGCCTACACCTTTTTTCCTCATTTCATAACTGAGACAAAAAGCCTGTCCCCTTTTGCCTCGCGTCTATATACCCCGGTTGCGGAACTGTTGCCTATAGGCAAAAATAACCGTTGTCGTTTTCCTTGACTACACTAGTGATTCAATGTTTTGTGAGTACTATGAAGATCCAAAATTGAGTAGCAATGTGATAATGTTAAATTTATAGTCTCTCTTGAAGTTTATCGATAATTGGTGCTTTGTTCCTAAAGCATGTATTAGTACTCTAGTACCAAAGTAGACCATTTTACCTTTATCTCTCTTTGGTTCTTTTATACTTGTTCCTTTATCTATTACACACACTTGGCATAAAGGCCTTTGTGATAAGTTTGGTGGAACTTCTACTCCTACACTAGTTCAAAAAAGGATTGACATCTATGTTTTTGGCCTTTAACGTCCAAAAAAATATCGACGTCACATCGGGAAACGTTAAATTGGTGTTAGAAACAAAAAATTTGAAGTTAATTGACGTCGATAATTACCTTTTTTTCGATAGGACAATATCCAACGTTAATTAACGTCAAAAAATGGTAATTTATGACGTCAATTAACGTTCTTTTTTGCCACTTTCCGTCATTAATCAACTCTTTTGTTTTTTTAATTAATAGTGATCCATTTTTACAACTCTACGAAACCTGAAAAAGTAGAAAACCAACAAATGTAGTCCAATTTTTGGTATTTTATACAACATGAACTATGAATTATGTACTATAAACTATAAGCAAAAGCACAAAACCGTTGATAATAGTAGTATTAACTTGTGATTTTTGGTTTTGATAGCTACGATTATTGGTTTTGGTTAGATTTGTTTTTACCATTAGAACCCCTATTTAAGAGAAAAAACACCAAGAGCCCTTGCTTTGGTTCTTCGTGAAGTATAAACATTATTTGGAAAATCAATTGCTATAGATTTTTAAACGATCATAACATTTGCTCTAGTTGGCCGATTTGCTATAAATAAATATGGATTTCGGGTAGAAAAAAAATTCCAATCGCATAGAAGCCCGCGTAGCCAGGTCTTCCTTCTATATTTTAAAAAACTTTGTGTTTTCTATTTTTCGTTAATTTGTTTTTTGTTTTTTCCAAAGTTTGCAAAAATATTTCACATACTTAGACTTTTAATTTTGATTTATAATTTTTTGTGGGGGCTTTTCATGATATTTTGGTGGTTTGAACAAATTTTCAAGTCATTTAGAGTTGTTTTGAATACTCTCAGTTTTACCCTAAACTTGGATCTATAATATGTAATATGAACAACAAACAAGTTCAACAATACAATAAATAAATTCTTGAAAATGAAAACGAAAACAAAAATGAAAACTAACCTTCTTTAAGGTGGATTTGTTGAAATAAAGTGTTGCCGCCAGTGAGAGAGAAAGGAGAATGCGCCTATGAAAGAGAATACGAAAACAATCAGTCAAAACAAATGAAAATCATACATAAAGTAGTTATAATGAACATGATTTGTATCAAACGAAGGAAATATTACATGTGTTGGTCGCCAAACTTCATTCGAGAAAAGTTTGAGCAGAGAAGAGGTCTCCGCTAAGATAAAGTGAATGAATTTTCAACATTTCACCAAATTTTTATTGAAACTAGGGCATTCGATGTCATACGTAAGTACATTTTCACCTTTGCACTAAGGATTTTCGCGAAATTTATCCAATATGATGTAAGAAAAGTCTAAATCTTACGCCTTAATTGAACTTTTATTTATAAAAATGTAACTGATCATTTTTAACATTGTTTTTTTTGTTTCCTAATGTTGCAAAGCGTGACGTTAAAGCCTTATTTGCACTGGTGCCACCAATATTAAACATTTTAAGGTAAAAAAAACACATAATTATTTACACCTGTCTCCTTAAACACTTTTGTGGGACCACCCTTGTCAACCTTGTAATCGCAAAATTAGTGCAAAGATTTCTACAACAATGCAGAATGGTAAGAAAGATTTCTATAGTATAGGATTTCTCTTTTGTTTGTGTTAATCTGTTGTACAATAGTTAGTGGCAAGGATTTTAATGGGGATAAAGATTTCTACAACAATGTAGAATGGCAAGAAAGAGTAGAGAAATGGAAAGTCGGGCAAGAAAAAAGAGGTCTTCTAAACAAAGAAGACCAAGGTGAAGATGATTATTACATGAGTTTAATGTCTCAATAGGTCCCTATTTTTGTTCAGAATTTGAAATAGGTCTCTTTATTTTTTGGCGTCTCAATTGGGTCCTTATTTTTGTTAATTTGATGCAAATAAACCCTTTCCGTCAATTTCATCAAACGGCGTTAATGAATGTGTGACGTGGCCTGAGGACAGTATTGACACGTGTAAGGCCACGTCACACATTCATTAATGTCGTTTGATGAAATTGACGGAAAGGATTTATTTGCATCAAATTAACAAAAATAAGGACCTAATCAGACGCCAAAAAATAAAGGGACCTATTTCAAATTCTGAACAAAAATACGGACCTATTGAGACATTAAACCTTATTACATGTAAGTGATCTCTTTGATTGCTTCTTTTTATTTACTATATTTTTACACATTGCAAATGTGTTTTATCACATCATTCACTACAAAAATCTGTATTTTTACTGGGGGTTTTTTCAAATATTACCGGCCGTTTTAACCCCTGCAAATCATATTTCCCGCGGTTGGAAAAACCGGTGGGAAAACGATCGATATTAGCGGGGATTCCCAGAAACCGCCGGAATTTCCAGGGGTTTTGTAGAAACCGCCGGAATTAGTTGGGGCTTTATGAAAACCGCCGGAAATAGCGGGGCTACTCAAAAACCGCCGAAACTAGCTGGGGTTATCTCAAAACCGCCCCTATTTTTGATGGTTTAGTTTACCGGGGTTTTAAAACCGCCGGAAAATTGTATAGTTCATTTTTTTTTATTGTAATAAAATTAGATTATAATAAAAATGATTTTATTGACAAAACAAACAATAAATTAATATGAACTAAAATTTAATAATATTGTATAAAATAAACTACATTGTTCAACCTAATATCATTCATACAACTAATTGTTCATACATAAAAATTAAAAAGAAAGAGGTTCATTATGTTCAATATAGATGTTCAATACTAAAAGTATGACTCATAAAAGTATTCAATAACAATATGTAATTTTTTTCTTCATTACATCCATTGTTTGGCCCACTCCCTTGATCAGATACCTACAATATAAGATAATAGTTAATCAATAATATATTTAATAAAAAAATCATACAAATAAATTTAACAATTAAAAAAATCATATGTGCAACATACTCCTAGTGTTTACATGATCATATAAAACACCATTTCAGGTCCACATGTATCCCCTTCATCACCCTTCAGTGTATCTTTTCAATCTTTCAATTAGTTTCCAGTGTCATGTATGACATTCAATTAATCGAGAAATCATTTTATTTTTGAACAGAGGTGAAATGGATTAATTTTTGAACTTCGTAATAATGACTTCTTTTATTTTATTCAATAGAATTTAGAAGCAATAATTTGGGGATGACCTGCTTCTTATTATATCTTTTCTACTATATAATATAAAATAATAATCAGTTTTACAAATTTGTATTTGATAATTTAAAATTAAAAACATGTATATATAATATAATTTGTAAAGAGGGTATTGCTACTGTTTTTATGAGTGAAGAGTAGTATTATCCAGTATAATATAATCAGATTATATCCCAGTTCTGAGTTGGATTAAATTTTGAGATTATTTATAATTTCAAAGACTGAATTCACATTATAACTTATATTTTTAATTCCCTTTCTTTTTATTTATCTATTTAATTTTTTATCTTGTTAGATTATTTCTTACCCTGCTTTCTTAAGACATTAATTCTGAGGTGATTTAAGAGGAAGTGGCTATGTGTTGAGTGTGTCCCACACTAATCTTATAGTAATCCCAGAATAGCAAGGATTGGGTTTATACTGCACGATAATTCTCACTAATGGATGGAAGCTTCCTAAATAAAGTATAACATGTAATATAGTTATTAAAATAACTAATCTTATGGTAATCCCAGAATAGCATGGAAATTTTAAGGCATTGTTTCTAAGACATTGTCTCTAAGGCAATTTTTAGGAAATTTTAAATTTCATTACACTATCTAAGACATTGTTTCTATTCCACTATCCTATACATCAATTCTAAGAATATACACAATTTCCAACAACCCAGGATAGGGACTTGGAGTATTTAAGCATTTGGTTTTCTCTTTTTAACAACTTGCTTCTAAGGATGAGTTCCCCAAAAGTGATTTATCAATTAGTATTACAATTAATAAAAATAAATCATGTACAGAAAGCTTTAATAGATATTCTTTTTTGTTGACCTCAAGCTGCTTACCTGAAGAGCATGTTTGCTAGAGGTTTGAAATTGTGTTTGTATCTGCCTGGCCACGGTAGCTTCAAGTTTTGAACCAACTGATTTTTCTAGTTGATTCGATGCCTTGTCTCCCACCCTTCTGCAGAATTCATGGCACAACCTTGGTCAAACATACTCAAGAAAAAATGAGCATTTTAACAGTAAAAAAATTGATTTGGGAATAACAATTGAAGAACTAAAATTGGCACACAAATTTCTGAAAACATTTCAGTTGACCATATGACATGGCATCCAACTTGACAAAGTAACACTTAAAATGAAACATGGAACTGGGAAGAGAAGATACAAAAGAAACATAAAAGCAACACTTAAAAGTTTTGAACAGAATCCCTCAATATTTGAAGGCAAGTGTATGAAGGGGATTGTTGTACAAGTAGACCATTTGAAGTTAATTAAATTTATAAGGGACGAAGGAAGTTGATTTTTCTGCGGGCATGCATCCAGAAGAACAAGTGACATAAAACAAGGTACATCTCTAACAGATCTTCAACATTCACAGAAGCTATTCATCCCAGAAAACTCCAACAACTTATTTATTGTTACTAAAATGCACTATAAGTATATGGTACTGTCTCAACAGAGTGATGAGAAAAGTAATGGAGAAAATATAAAGGAGCTCTCACTCTTCAAAACTTTATCATTGTTTTTCTCTATTCCTTCATTTGTAAACATACATTCATGCCCAACAAAAATCAATATCTTCAAAATGAGAGAAGAACAAATTCTAATTATTGAGACGCATGTTGGATAACTGTCAAGTACTTTCACTCGGAAACTATGTCAGCATGCTTCTCATGGTCATGGCTCACTTAAAACCTAAATTTTAAGTGAACTGGATATACGACCAAACAATAATCGTCGTTGTCTAGGCAGTATGTGTATTCCACTGCGGGCTCTGTTGCAACCGAGGTATACACTCTTATATGCTTCGGTTTTCCATAACCGAAGCATATATGGCGCGTTTAAAACCGAAATTTTTACTAGTGAAGGTAGAGGGTATAGTAGACTTAGGGATATTGGAAAGGAATTAGGTGTAACCTTTACAAAGAGACAAAACGGAAGGGGTACTTTCATGAAAATTGTGAGAATACTATAATCACCCAATTTCAATGATATGCTCTGAAGTGTATAACATCAGTGGTCTAACGCAAAACATGGGATGATGCTATATAAGCAATAATTGAACAGGAAACTGGAGGGAGGTTCAACACATACATAATTCTTCACACTGGTAAGATATTATCCGTTTTGAACCAAATCCTCACGAATTTGCTTTTTGTACACTCCAAAAGGCCTCTTATCAATGGAGGTATATTATGTGTATATAAACTCATGTTCATCTAATGTGAGACTTTGTTTGTACCTAACAATCCTCTCCTTAAACAAAGGACTATGGTTCTCCACCTCCACCTCCCTTATAGTCTCTTGCTCTCTACCTCTCATGATACATCTAGCTATCTACCACTGGCCACCTACCAAAGCTTCATCTTATCATGGAGGGACGTACTCGTCTTGAGCCTGGTCACTAGACCTGAACCATGGGCTCTGATACTAATTGTAAGGAGGTTCAACACACACATAAGTTTCCACACTGGTAAGATATTGTCCGCTTTGGGCTAAGTCCTCACGAATTTGCTTTTGGTACACTCCAAAATGCCTCTTACTAATGGAGGTATATTATGTGTATATAAACTCATGTTCATCTCTTGTTTTATCTGATGTGGGACTTTGTTAGTACCTAACAATGGTTTGTTGGGATAAACTTAAATTTTAGGGTTTTATTAATAATTTTTTTTAGATCTTATTTTATTAGTTTTGGGTCTAGTAATATTTAGTTTGTTTTGATAGAGATAAAATAGGATAGGTAGTTATGATTTTTTGTTTATCTAGGTACAATATTATTTTATAATAGATTAAGCAGATTTTATTTTTAATATAGTTGATATTTTATTTTCGGATTTTATTTTTATTTTCGTAATATTGTAAGTATCAGAGCTATTTAAAACCCTTCAATTATCAATAAATAGAAGACTCAATTTTAGGAAAATATTTTAGTGTTTGTATCGTGAGATTTTCTTAACAGTGGTATCAAAGCTTTATGCTCTGAGTACCGAGGGAGAGAGAAAAAGAGAGAGGAGAGAGTCAAACGCGTGAGAGAAAAAGTGAGCGCTTGATTTTTTTTGTGAGAGAGGGCAAAGGTAATGGGATGAGTGTGCCACAAATGTCGGAAAAGACCAATTACGACAATTGGTCTTTACAGATGAAGGTTCTTCTTGGATCCCAAGATGTATGGGACATAGTGGAGGACGAGTATAATGAACCCGCGGATGATGAGCATTAGACAGTGAACCAAATTACTGCATTGAAAAAGACACGAGTGAAAGACAAATCGGCTTTGTACTTTCTGTATAATGCAATGGATGAATCTGGATTCGAGAAAATCGCTAATGCAAAGTCAACAAAAGACGCATGGAAAATTTTGAAGGTGGCATACAAAGGAGATACTCGCGTGAAGCAGGTCCGAGTACAAGCTCTTAGAAGAGGTTTTGGTCATATAGAGATGGATGAAAATGAGGGAGTTGCTGAGTTTATAGCTCGAGTGCAGTAGATGGCCAACCAACTCGGAATGAACGGAGAAAATGTTCCTCCTAACCGGGTTGCGGAAAAGATCTTGAGAAATTTAAGAGATGATTTTGAAAGTATCGTGGTCACTATAGAAGAGAAAAAGGATTTATCAATTCTCACCATGGAGGAGTTAGCTGGGTTATTAAAAGCCCACGAATTGAGGAAGAAAAAGAAAAAGAGGGAACCCAACAATCAAGCACCACAGGTACATTTTGACTTGAATAAATCTCATATTACTCAAAGTTGAGGTCCTTGCGGCAGATGGAGAGGAAGCCGAGGACGAGGTAATTTTGAGAATGATAATGAAGAGCAAACCGGTCAGCAGAATTGGCGTGACGAGGACAAGGAAAAGGCCGAGGTGATCGGTCAAGAGTGGATTGTTTTAAGTGTGGCAAGTATGGACACTATGCAAACGAGTTTAGATAAAAAAAGTGCTACAATTGTTGTAAGTCCGGTCACATTGCTAAATTTTTTCGAGTTGAGAAGAAAAGTGAGAGAAGCCTTCTTACAAAAGAAGAAGATGAAGAAAAGTCACTAGTAAAAAAATTGCTTTTTAACACGCCCTATAGGCTTCAGTTTAGGAAAAATCGAAGTCTATGAAAACGCGGTGACATTTTTGTAGTTTAGGCAAACTTATATGCCTCGGTCAAGAGGACCCGAAACATATAAGTAATATTATCTCGGTTGATAGCAAAATCGATGCCTAAAAGTATACCTTTCTGCTTGACAGGTCTGAAATTTGAAATCTGCACAGAGCCTATGGCTTCGGTTCATTCAGAACCGGTGCGTATAGCCATTTCATATTTTTTAAAATTTTTTTTTGGGACGATAGGCCTCGTGGAGAGTAGAATTGAGGTAGTATTAAGAAAAAATAACCTACATGTTTCATTTCCCTTATTCCAGTATGTTTCACTCTTCCCTCATCCCCTCCCTCCTCTCCTGCAACCCCTTACATTCTCCACTTCCCTCTCCCTCAACTCCACCATTCCCTCACCAACCTTTTCTCCCTTTGCCATGATGAAGAGAGAGCTCGTGACGGTGCTGTGAGGCAAGGCAGCTCGTGACGGTGCGGCGAGGCGAGACAGCTAGCGACGGTGCAGCGAGGCGAGACAGCTCGCGACGGTGTGGCGAGGCGAGACAGCTCGCAACAGTGTGGCGAGAGAGTCCATGACGGTGCGGCAAGAGCCCGCGACGGTGCAGCGAGACAGCCCGCGATGGTGCAACAAGAGCCCGCGATGGCGGCTGTGATGGCGACTGCGATGGTGGAAACCCTTTTCTCATGGAGCAGCGAGGAGGCGACGACGGCGAGGATGCGGCGGCGGCATGGTGGCGGTTAGGCGCTGGATCTGCGTTTTTGGATTTTGGTTTTTGGTTCTGTTTCTCTATAGGTGGATGGCGAAATGGATATCTGATTTTGGTTTTTGGTTTTTATCTTTGATTGGTTTTTGGTTTGGATACTGTTTCTTTGATTTTTGGTTTTTCGTTTGGATACTGTTTCTCTAAAGCTTTTGATTGCTTGCTCCGTCAGGGAATAAAGCCTCCTTCTCCTCTCTTCCACCTCCATTGTCGTCACCTTCGTTTGCTCTCTCCCCACTTCCTATTTCCCCCTTCTTTGATAGGAGCAATCATCTGAGTTTGTCAAAGTAATTTTGCCCCCAAAAACATGGATGAAAAAAATTGCAGATAAGCTTGATATTAAAAAAGACAAAGAAGTTTAAGGCACAAAGAGAATAGGAAAACATAACAGAACGAGAAACCAACACTGATCTCGGTTGAAAATAAAAAAATTAAAAAACTCTACTGCCTCGGTTGTTTGTCAACAGAGGCAGAATCTGAACCCTTTTGATTCGGTCCACAACTGAGTCAAAAAACCTACCCTTTTTACCTCGTCTGTATATGTCTCGGTCATAGAACCGGTGTCTATACGTGAAAATAACTGAGGCCGTTAATCTTAATTGCACTAGTGAGTGTGAAATCTTGTCGATGGCAAAGAGCTCATATGTAGTGGACATGGAGAGCCCAATCTCAACAATGGATGAAGTGATCTCGGTAAAGGATACAACAATTGTGAAGAAGGAAAACTTGGAGAAAGAACTCAAACAAAAAGATGAAGAGATTCAGTCAATAGGGAGACTTCTAGATGAAGCTAAGGAAATTATGATTAAACGGAGGATTGAGCTTGAGGAGTTGAAGAAGATGGCTCTTGAAAAAGAAGAGAAAACGTATAGTGTTCTTGAACCAGACGAAGAGGAAGAGGAAGATGTACTCGATGAAGAAGTCGGCAAAGATTGTTGAGAAATTGCCTAAGGTGATAAACGAGTTGGTCAAGGTTATTGAGAAGTCGGGCATAATAAAATCAGTCAAAGCATTAAAGAGGTCAACCAAGGTAAAAGACAAGAGGGCCATAAGGAAAAAGAAGAAGTCAAATTTGATTGAAAGAAACAAACTCGGTGTGGGATGATACAAATGGAAAGCTGAATGAAGGAAGGAATAATTTAAGTTTATGAGGAAGTTTGTTGGGATAAACTTAAATTTTAGGATTTTATTAATAATTCTGTTTAAATCTTATTTTATTAATTCTGGGTATAGTAATATTTAGTTTGTTTTGATAGAGATAAAATAGGAATAGGTAGTTATGATTTTCTATTTATCTTTTTTTTGTAAGATAGTTGATATTTTATTTCCAGTTTTTATTTTTATTTCTGCAATATTGTAAGTATCACGACTATTTAAAGCCTTTCAATTATCAATAAATAGTAGACTCAATTTTAGAAAAATATTTGAGTGTGTGTATCGTAAGATTTTCTGATCAGAAACAACATTACAATATATTATATTATAAAATACAACCAAATCACTTGAAACAAGATTTTTCAATTTATTTCTTACATACAAAATATTGCAAACGATAAAACTAAATAAATATTTTGCCCTTGTGCAACTCAACATCGATTTCCTTTGTAATCCGAAGCGTGTAGAGCATCTGCAACACCTGCCTTCTTTTTTTAAACAAACATTAGTTTGTGCATTATAAGATAAAGATATAATATATTTAAATATATGTAGGAGTTTTGAAGTTGCAGGAATTTGGAGTCACCATCTCAGCTCTAGGAATAACATTAACACTTTCGTTTTTGTTACTCAAAAATCCTTTAACAAGAAATTAAGGACTAATTCCTCTACGTATTTAGTATCTAACTCTTTCATACTTTACGATTAATTGCGTTATCTGATTGTATGCTTAAAGACTAAGGTTACCCGTTAACCATATTTTCTAATGGTATTAATCAAATTTCTCAAATTTTTCTGAATTCAAGAGAGAACCGAAAATTGTTTAGAAAAGTTATAGTAATGCTTTGCATTTGAGTAAAACTTAGTAACTGCGGTGTAAGAGAAGTGTGGACCATAGAAAAAGGTTCTGAGAGATCCAGAAACGAACATATGAACTGAAAAAGACCGCTCATATGGGTACATAAAAAATAAGTGTAAGGAAAAGAAGTATTGTGATTTGAGAATTATATCTCGCTTTACCAATTCTAAGAGAATTTTTTTTTTCAAGAATTTAATTCAGTAATTAATAATTAAAATAAGGATATCATAAGAAAGCTACAACATACCTTCTTGTCTTTGAGCTACGAGGACTACTTTGTTCCATTACCTATAACCGTTCATATATATAATTTATCAGTCTGTTCATAAATCTTATGTAGTTATTTCTCCAAGGATGCCAAAGTAGTATTGGCCCTAATAAGCCCCAAAATCCAGTAAAGAATCCTATCCCCATGCTCATGTATAATGCTTCGTAAAAAACACTGTCTTCATCGCCATTGATTGCTTCAACTTCTGGGAACTTTACTGTCGTTTGATCTCCATCTCTAGGACAACTTTTGTTGAGTTGTTCACCACAAAGATCTACGTTTCCTTCAGAACTAGAGCCTTCAAAGGTTCCAAAATGTCTTCCTCGTGGGATCTTTCCTGAAAGAGAGTTGTGTGATAAGTCCAATTTGCCTAGATTATCAATTTGAGAAAGAGAAAAAGGAATTGCCCCACTGATATGATTTCTTGATAAGTCAAGGGACTCTAGTGAACTTAAATTTCCTATCTCTGAAGGAATTTCTCCGCTCAGATGATTTCTGGATAAATTCAGAGAAACTAATCCAATCTCTTTTGGTATTTCTCCTGTTAAATTATTACTTGAAAGATCAATGCTCTTAAGTTGTAACTCTGGATTCGAAAACCACAGTTCCATACCTTTCCAAATCCATGTTATGTTAAGTGTATAATTATCAGAACTGGATAAAAAAGGAGCATAAGGTTCATGGTAAGTAAGATTGACAGACCAATATATCTGATTTAGAGTTGCACCTCTGTTGATGATCTTTTCAGACATTACAGTCAAATTCTTTAAGCATGTTGGAATACCTCTCGATAAGTTATTCCTTGAAAGATCCAATGATTGAATACGCTTCAAATAACAAAGATTAACTGGAAGATGTCCACTGAAGTGATTCCCTCGCATGTTCAAGATTATCAATTGTTGCATACTTTCTCCAATCCATGATGGTATTGGACCAGACAATATATTTTCACTCACATCCACCATAATTAAATTGCTGCAGTTCTTCAAAGTGGAAGGTAATTCACCCATTAGGTTATTGTTTCGTAAAACCAAGACTTCCAAGTTAACAAGGCTGCCCATGGAGACATGAATCTTCCCTGACAATTTATTGTTGCTTAAATCAAGAAACAATAACCTATCAACATATTTCCAACAGTTTGGCAGTTGTCCCTTCATTTGATTGTTTGATAAATCTAAAGATAACAAATTTGCAGATATGCTTTGATCACATAAGAATGAAAACAAATTTGAAAATTTATTTTTGGAGAGCTTGAGCTTTGAAGCTTGCAGTAAAAAGGGTGGAATTTTGCCTTCAAATTGATTTGAATGCAGAAATATGAACGGTCTATAAAGAAGCTTCAATGATATGTTGGGAATTGTACCAATGAGATTATTGTAAGACATATTTAACTTTCCCATATTTTGCAAGTTGTTCCAAAACCAGTCTGGAACGGAATCATTAAGGTTGCTATTAGAAATATCTAGAAATATTATGGAAGTTTGAGTCTGAAGCCAATTAGGAAATGTTGGGCCCAGATTACAAGATCTTAATCCCAAGAACAATAATTGGAAAGGAGGAAACCAAGTAGGACCAATTTTTAGTGACAATGAGTTATCTGATAATTGTAAGAATGCTAATTTGGAAAAATTGGAAAGATTCGACTCAGTAACATCACCCTCTAAGTAATTTACCGCCAACATAAGTTCAATCAACTCAGATAACAATCCAATGCTTTTAGGTAACCTTCCTGTTGTTACCAGATAAACTTAGTCTCTGAAACACGTGTCTGTTGCACCATGAAGAATTTAGAAAGAAGCTAGAAATTTGCCCACTCAACTTGTTGTTTGAGAGGTCTAAACTCTGCAATGTGCACATGTTCCCAAAGAAAGATGGAATCTCGCCTTGCAGTTTGTTCCGAAAGAGGCTAAGAACTTCAAGAGAGTTCATTTCTTTCCCAAATCCATCTGGAATGGGACCTTCCAACATGTTGTCATTAAGTTTAAGTGTACGAAGATTGGTAGTGGAGTTGAAGAGCCAGTAAAATATGGATGATGATTTCAATAGATTAAAGGAGAGATCAAGCGAGACAAGAGAAGACGAAGAATTCGTAATTGAAATAGCTGACATGAGAAAACTATCATCCCCAAGACTACAATTTTGCAAATAAAGATTTTGAAGTTTTGAACTGAAGTTGAAGATACATTGAAAGACCGATGATGACATCTTATTATAGGAAAGGTCAAGGATCACAAGAGAAGGAAAGGTTGAGTGGACTGGAGATGACAAAACAATGTTATTATGAGAAAGATAAAGCTCTTGAAGATTAAGGCTAAAGTTAGACAATAATTGAAATGTTGAGGATGTGAGCATATTAGAAGAAAGGTCAAGGATGGTAAGAGAATTGGAAAAGTTGGAAGGTGAATAAAATAGAGAATGAATATGAGTATCTGAAAGAGAACAATGAACTAGTCTCAACTCTCCTAGCTTTGGATAATGAATCATATGCAACCAGTCAGGGTTGTGTAAACCATCTATGGCAAGATGTGTTAGGGAAGAGAGACTAGACAGCCAGTCTGCATCCTTAGGTTTGACATCAAAATCACCACCAAGTCTAAGAGTTTTCAAGTAAGGAAGATTCCCAACCTGGAAAGGGAGTGCTCCAGAAAATGAATTAGCACTGAGACCAAGGTATCTCAACTGTGACATATTTCCAAGTTGACAAGGGATTTTCCCATCAAGATTATTATAACTGAGATCAAGATACCTTAAATTTGTAAGGCTTACAAGTTGATAAGGGATATCTCCACGGAGAAAACAATTGTTACTTAAATCCAGAGATAATAAATGTGAAAGGCTTCCAAGTTGGGTAGGAATATTACCACCAAAAGAAGAATAGGAGAGATTGAGATATCTTAAGTTGGTAAGTGAGCCCATGAGTTGTGGGATGGGACTCTCTATAAATTCATTGTAGCTGAGATCCAAATGTTGAATACTTTGCAAGGGAAACAGTGAAGTGATATTGAGTGCACCTCTCAAATATTGTGTATCCGAACCACGGAGACGAAGGATGGTTACATGACCTGTTTGATGGTCACATTGAATGCCTTTCCATTTGCAACAATCTCGACTGTTGTCGTCGTCTCTCCATGTTGACAGCATGTCAAAGAAATCGATCAGGCCATGTTTGAAGTTAAGGAGTGCTTGTCTCTCCCTGTCAATGCACTTTATTTGTGCAGTAGTGTTGAATCCGAGAATGGATCCTGCAGCAGGTAACAAGAGCAGCATAAGTACATAAAAGAGTTTCAGATAATAATTAGGCATTATGTAGTTGCTCATATAAAATAATAAGTGTAAAATATGTTGTAAACTATTCATTACAGAACCAACTCATAGCATTTATATGGCTCATAGTCTGGCTAATTGACAGACCCGTTGATTCTCCTTCAATAAGAACCCATACTTTACGTTATATATTTTTATTTCCTTAACTACCCTTCGGTGGCTTTCAATTTAAATTTGTTTTTCTTTATATGTTATATTATGCCAATACTTCATACTTTTTATTTGCTGGATTCTTTTTATAACTTTTGAAAAATATTCAAGCATTTTTCATATTTTAAAAGTAAAGATTAATTTAAAAATTAATTCTTTAATAACTAAATTTTTTATAGTTAATGGTAAAAATTAATTTAGACTTTAATTCCTAAATTAATTGTAATTTTTTATTTATAATAAAAACTATGTTAGATATTAATAATTTTTAAATTATAAATTAATATTTAAACTAAATAATTTTTATCTTTAAAATTAATTATTATTTAATCATTTTCTTATAATGTTTCAATACCTCCATCTTTCTTGTTAACAAGGACCAGAAAACTTATCTCAGTTCTGGATATTTGATCAGGTTATGTTTGAACGTAATTTGTATACGTCCTTTTAAAAAAATGGAAAAGACAAATAATTTTATTTTTTATAAGTTGAAAAAGAAAAAAAAATGACTGTATTAACTAGTAATATATGCTTCCATAACAACACAATGAGTGGGCTAGTTCAAAATTTAATAAATCTACAACTTTATATTTATTTTGATGTACTCATATACTAGATAATAAAAAAAATCAATAATCGACAAACATATTTTAAAATAAATATACTTTATGTGAGACAAATATATTATTTAATTGACAATGTATATATCATCGAGATTTTAAGAGTCAAAGGTCACGCATATATAAATTATAAAGAAAAATATTATGGTTGCGTTAGAAAAAAAAAAGACTAACACATTTCCTATAGGTCAACGCTATTTTTATGGCAGTTAATGCCCAACATTCTTATAATGGCAATTGAATAAAAAATTGTCACCAAGAATTTTGAATTAAGATTAAAAATTAAATTCAAAACAAAATTGAAAAAAAAAACTATATTCAAAATAAAATCAAAGGAAGATCAATTAAAAAAATTACATAACTAAATTTAAAAATAAAATCAAAGCAAAATCAATATAAATTACACAGTTAAATTCAAAATAAATTTGAAACAATTCAAGTAAGATTGTAGAATTAAATTTAAAGTGAATTTAAGACAGATCTAAATAAGATCACATGCTTAAATACAATAAAGAATCAAGTAAAGATTGAAAAAATAAATTAAAATATAAAATTTGAATCAAAATAAGTTATTTTTGTTACATTTTAATGTTAATTTTGGATCTGATACTCTAAAATACTATTTGAATAGTTATTGTATAAGAACCTAAAAATATATATGTATATATATTAAAAGAGGATGGGGTGAAAACATTATTAAGAAAAAGGGAAGGGGCTTTTTATTAAAAAGAAAACAGTTTTATAGTTTCTGCTAAACTTTTAGAAAAAAAGAAGCTGAACTCATTTTCTTAAAAGTGTTCCTCTCTCTAGAAAGCTTCTTCTTCTTTCTCTACCTTCTCTCTAATCTCCACACTGCACCAGCCAGTGCATTGTCATTTAAGTAGTGAATCTGCATTCCCGGAGTCGAGAGCTTCAACTTGAACCGATCGGTTTCGCGTTCTATAGCGGGTAAGTGGTTTTGCCCTTTTCCTCCACTGTTCTTGAAATTAGGGCATGCGATTTTGCTCTTGCATGTGCCTTGTGTATTCTTCCTTTCATTCCTTGCCCTATTCTAGCTCTAAGAGTTGTTGGCTATCACTAATGCGGTGATCTGTAGGTCCGGTTTGGTTCTCCGCTGTGTGGGGGTCCTGTTTAAAGTATTCTAGCAAGTTGTACTGCTCAACTTCTAGGTAAGGGGAGCTAGTTCTATTCTTGATTTTACTGTGTGGAGTGAATGCATGATAAAATTTTGAAATGGTATGTTGTGGAAGCATGAACTTGGTTCTAGTAAACTTGAAATGCATGTATGGAAGTGTGTGTTATGTGATTTTGGTGATTGATGTCTATAAACTGTTTGGAATGACTTAGAATGATGGAATTGTGTATGTTGGAACTGTTTTGGTGTGAAAATTCTGTGGTAGTACTGTTAGAAAGGAAATAAAGTGTCTTTAGGGTCAATTTTAGGCCATTTTAGAGGAAGTGAGGTAGGGATTTTGAGTAAATGAGGGCTGCAGTGTTCCTGGACTGTTTGGGCAGCCTAGACAAGTCCATTGTGACTTGTTAGAAGCATAACAGTAGTCGAAAACAGGTTCCAAGTAGTAGAATCAAATTTGGGTCCCTAAGTTGTTGAAGTTAGTGTTTTGAAGCTGAAAGTGAACTTTAATCACTTAAAAATGGTAGTAGAAATGTTTAGAATCATTTGGATAAGTTTAATTAAGTCTAAAACGAGAATTAAGAGTCTAAGAAGTTGAGAAAAGTGGTTAGAAATGGTCAAGGGAGGTTCTGTTACCATTCTGCAGAATTCTGCAGAATTAAATTCTGCAGAATGCGCAAACTGACCGTTCGTCCATGTCGGATTTGAATGCTCGGTCATGCCATGTGCTGAGTAGCGTTCGGTCATAATGTTTAGGCAATTAGCGTTCGTCCTTGTCTCGAGAGCGTTCGGTTTTAGGGGATGATATTAATAGCGTTCGGTCATTGGTTTAAATAACGATCGCTCAAGTTATGGTTTAGTAACGATCGCTCAGGTGTTGGTTAGTAGCGTTCGTTCATTCGCTGGTTTAGTAGCGTTCGTTCATTCGCTGGTTTAGTAGCGTTCGGTCAGTTGAAGGTTTAATTAGCGTTCGGTCAGGGGTTGAATTTGTAGCGAGCGTCCATAGGTAGTAGCGAGCGTTCATATTGGTGGCGTTCGGCCTTGGTTTAGTTGCGATTGTGAGCGTTCGGCCTTAAGTTTGTATTCTTAGGGTGAATCTTAAGCGTCCAGTCTTGATATTGGTTAGTGATCGCTAGCGCTCGGTCTTCATGAGGTTTGATCGTTGAGCGTTCGTCCCAAACAAAGTCCGCCCAAGGGTTTTTGACGTTCGTTCAAATAGTGTTCGTCCAGTAGTGATATTTTCTGTTATGTTTTCTCTCATCCAGTAAGTTATGTTATTTAAATATTTCGGTTACAATTTATGAATGCATCTTCATGTGATCCAGATTGGTTGAAAGTGTATGGTTATAAGTGGTTTATGATGTACATTGTTGATCCAAAAGGAATATCATGAGATTTAAAATGGTCGGATTGAATCGGAAATTTAGATCTCTCGGTGGGATCAGTTAGTGTATTGAATGAATGTAAGAGGCTTCTATATGGGGGGTTATCCCTAACACTCCAACGGTCTTTCATTCTCACTTAGAGAGGATTGACGCGTGTGGTGGGAGTAGTGGGAGGTCCTAGGGTAGACGCTATCACTGGAGGTCTATTCCGCGGTAACGGACTAGCCTTGTGTATGGTCGGGTGGAACCCCTTGGCAATGGCTTTGCAAAGCAGTAGAGGCCATCACAAGTGCACAACCCGCCCCAGCTCTACATACATTCTATGTCCGGACGTGTCTAGAGTCTTAACATGATAGGATGCTTGTCTTGATGAGTTTTATGAAATAAATGCTTATGTTTATGGTGACTAAGGTGTTTATGTGGGTATGGATATTCGAGGAAATGCTAGATTGATGGAAAATGAATTGTATGATTGTTTGAGACCTAGCTCACCCTTGCATTTGTATGTGTTGCATGTGTTTGCTTTCCCCTTGCGATGATCATCCAATCCTTTGGATGTGAGCAGTAGGTGATGATGTACCTTTAGAGCAAGCTTTGGAAGTTGAGGAAGACCCAGCCCCTATTGCTTAGGATTTCTACTAGTTCTTAATTTAAATAGCTCTTTATTTTGAAAGACTTCTAGCCTTCATTTTATCATGATCTGTATTTTGGAAACAATCTTTAGGTCCCATTGAACCTTTATTCAATCATGTATTTTGGAGAATTATGAACTTGTACTTAAGTTTTAAAACTTCCCAGCCAGACTTGGATAACTGTATTCCTTAATTCTATCTACTGTGTACTCTTAACTGCTTTCTATTATTATAATAGATGCATTCTACATATATACATTGCTATATATTTTGGGATGTCACATATTGAATATAATTAAAAATTATTATTGAATAAAAAAGAATGAATTCTAAATAATGAGTTTAAGCTCTATCACAAAATTAAAATCTTAGCAAAAATAAATTGAATAAAACGTTTTCATTTTTCTTTAATCATTTATAATAATATAACTTATTGAAAAGTCAGCATTTGGAACATATTGTAAAGTTAATTCAGAACAGGATAAAATAAAATGTTGGATTATTTTTATAATGGTTCTTAAAATAAAATAGCATTACCCTTGTTATTGAAGATGTGATTGTTTGGTTTTCATTGTATGTCACAAGGAAAGGTTGGAAAATTATGTCTATTTATTTTATAAAATGTCATTATTTTCCATGTTTTTAACTCGTCCTTTAGCTCCTGTTCACTTAAATGGATTTAAGGGAGAGTGATTGAATGAATTTGAGAGGATTTGAAGGTAAATTTTTTGTTATTTATTTGAGTGGATTTTGGAAGTAAGTGAGAGTGAATTTGGAAGTAAAGTTTGTGAGAATTAATGTACAATTTGATTGATGTGACAGATTAAAAAAATTTAATTTCAAATCCACTCTCACTTATCTCTAAAATCCACTCAAATAAATAACAAAAAATTTACATTCAAATCATCTCAAATTCATTCAATCACTCTCCTCCAAATACATTCAAGTGAACAAGGGTTTAGAGTTATATATTGTGTAACTAGCATTTTTTTTTAATGTTATGGAACCTTGTCTTGTCTCAATCACTTGAACTTTTAGAACGATGTGGTACATTGTAAAATTAATTTTTTCTAGTAATGTTTATTTTGATTTAATATTACTTTTGATCTTTATTTTTGTTGATTTTATTTAACATGAGATTCATTTTTTCGAGTGTTCAATATGGTTCTTATTTTCATAACTTATGTTCAATTTATTCCTTTTTCATGACGATGTCTAAATCGTTAATGAAAAAGTGTATATGTGAACAATGACTAAATGACTTGTTCCTTTTTGGCATACGTGACCAGTTAAAAACAATGTGATGTGGATTTATGTTATTCTTATTATTTTGTTGAAGAATTAAAATGGTTTCAGAAGTAAGGTTTGGTTTTTGAACTACATGGATTTTTTCGTGGTTTGGTGGGATCTTTTCCTGATTAAGCAAAGTCCTTCCCGTGACCGATGTGTAGTCATTGGTTATTGGAGTATGTTTCCCAATCTTCTTTGTCTTGTTGCAATACTTGGGGACACCGAATTTTTCTTTCCTCACATGGTGGTGGTTCAAGGAGAATTGAGATAATTCTCATTTGCAATTGTGGTAAGATGGCAGTGGTAAGAAAGAACTTCAAAGAATGTTAGGAGACAATTTTGGAGTTATCATAACTATAAGGTTATATTAATAATAACATATTTTAATTATTTTTAATGGAGTTGTGTTGGTAATTAATATTGTCTTTGAAGCTTTTTTTTTGCTAAATTAAAAAGTGGATCTTTTAATGTCATGTCTTGTAACTATTTCAAGTGGTGCTTAGAAGAAAATGTTGATGAAAGGGATGTTATCATTGCCAGACAAAGGAAGAAGATTTATGATATGGAGAATTTAGTGAAAGTTTTGTAAAAATGATGCAATTGTTAGTAGTAGTCATGTGTGTTGTTGGTGTACTGAACATAGTTATGTTGTGTGTGTGTGTGTTTATGTTGATGCCACTATGTGCTTTGGTTTACAGGGAAACAAATTTGAATTAAATGTAGGTTATCCAATGTTAATGTTTTGTTTTTTATAATCTCTAAAAATGAATGATTGATTGAAATTTTTATTGGTTTGAAATTGTTCAAATTAGTCCCATTTTTAGTTACTTTTTTGTCAATGTGATCCATATTTTGTTTGTCAATTTGATACATAACAAGAACAACAAACATAATATATTAAATACAATTAGTTATGGACTATCGAAATACATTGTTTTCATTAATGACATAATAATAAAATACTAACATTCATTAATTATGGACTAACCAAATATACCTAACCACAAAAGTAGTGATTCCAAAAAAAAACATTGTTTGGTAGACAAATTTAAGAAAGTACATTAGAAAAGTGCAACAAATGTCATTCTAATGAAATTCCAAATACTACGAAGCAGTTGCTCTCCTAATTTTTAATTTCTCCCTTCTGATTGGTTGACTTAATTGTTCTGTGGATTGCTGAGTTGGTTGTAGTAGTGCCTCTAGTGATGGTTGAGAATGTTAACTTGCATGTGTTGGGACCTCTAATGATTGTGAGAATTTTTGAGTTATTTGTAGTAGTGCCTCTAATGGTTGTGGGAATTGCTGAGTTGGTTATGTTGGTGCCTCTAATGGTTGTGGGGGTTGTAAACTTGGTTTTGTTGATAGGTGAGAAAGTTATGTTGGTTTTTGAGAACGTAAGGGACAATGATTTTTGTTATGGCCAAATATACAATAGATGCTACATTTTTTTCGATGCCCACCTTTGGTTATTTGGGTGTCATCCCTCCTTAGCTCTCATTGTTCCAACCTTCTTTTTTCTTTAGTCTGCCAAGAAACTTTCTCTTAAATGGTGGGAGGACATTTGGAAATGATGTTTTTTCCCATATAAGTGGTTATTGACTAGATAGATGATGGAGGCATGTGTTTCTTCATATGTGGATTGTCTAAACCAATTTTGTACATAGTGTTCTGGGTCAAAAATTAATTAAGAACTTCATTGTTGCAGTTCATAAGTGTTCTTGAGGTGTCGTGACTACATGGTGGGGCAACCTTCCAATTCATAAGTTTCCTCTCCTTCCTCTCTTTTATTTTTAGTCTTTTAATTCAATTTCTTAATTGTTCTTGTTTAGTTTTTAATTGTATTTCTATGTAGGCATGGTTTTCCATATCAACCATGGAATACCATGAACTAAAGGACCCTCATGCCTATAGAAATAAAATGTTACAACACACTCTAAATCTCACCCAAACCCATGCATTCCCATGAGGAAAACCAAGAACCCATTACACCAACCCAAGAAAACCTATGTTGCACATGTATATAGCATGAAATACATGAAACCCTATTACTATATGTAACTACTAGACTCCTGCACCATGCAATACGTAAAACACACTAAAAAATTCCCAACCCCACCATGTAGTCACGACACCTCAAGAAAAGAGAAGAAATAGTCACTATACACACCAAAGGAAAAGGAAATCATGTGGTTTCATACACCCCAAAGCAAGCATTCATATAAAAGTCAACTCTCCTTACCTTACAACTAAGCAAAACAACATTTGTTCTACTCTACTTTCACTCATAGACCTTGGCTTTGGCTTGAATCTCTTCCTCTCAAATCCCTTTTTACAGTAGCTATGGTTTTTCCTCTCCAATACCTCCTTAAACCTAATGTTTATAACCTTCTAAAACCCTAAAATGACCTCACTTTTGGCCCATGAGCCTAAGGCTACGAAACTTAAATGAAACACATCATTTTGGCTTTTAATGAAATTAAGGAAAAGATGAAAGAGAGAAAAAAAAAACTTCTTTTTTTATGCATTGGACCACTACTAGACCTATTTATCCAAATTGGGTCGAAATAAATTCCAACTCTTCCACTATTGGGCCAACATGCCCCAAACTAATATATAGCGCAAAAATAACTATATAAACCTTATTTAAACCTTTTGGCAACCCAAACAAAATACAAGAAAACACATACAAATGGATTATTGAATGTCTTATCCTCATACAACCAAACTATAATAAAATATTCTTCATTTTCCTTATTCCCACCCCACTAGAATATAATATAAGAATAAAAATATTCTCCATTTTTCCTGGGTCTTACATGCATGATCAATATTTACCTTAAGTCAATTAATAGATGGAACTTGCCATAATATGTCCTTAAATGGAGCCACCCTACCCTCCCTAGTTTGAATATTAAAAATTTTCAGCACCAAAAAATTAGAGATGGTATTAGTCATATGTTTCTTAAATTTATTTCCTACGATACGTAGCAATTCCTTAATTTGAAAAACAGTAGAAGTAAAAGCAGTTTAAATCTAAAATTTACTATGGTTTATCATCCTTCAAATCATCTAGATAATTACAATAATGACAACCACTTTAATCATAAACTGAACAACTAAATTCAAAGAGAAAAAATTGTAAATCATAAAAAACACCATTTGACCATTCTCATAACTGCATAACAATAGAATAGTGAAAGAACAAATGAGAAAAATATTTAACATTATTCTCACACAAAGAATACATAAGCATAAAACAACACCCATTTTTTGAACCTCCAACTGTAAGACCCATGAAAAAAAAAATATTTATAGTACTAAATTTTAGAATTTTATTAGTAATAATAATTTTAATGGATAGAAAAATAAAAATTTTGGATATAAAATTATAGTAATTCTAGAAGGAGAGCTTCAAAATTTTGATAACTTATTTAGAATTTTTTTAGAAAATTGAATAGTAAAAAGTGAATAGTGAATAGTAAAAAAAAATTATTAAGAATTTCTTAGCATGGAAGAAATTAGGATTCCTTAGCATGGATGGAATTAGGTTCAGATTTAATCAAGTGGCTAATTAAAATATTATTTTTAAATAATATTAAAATAATAAATAATATTAAAATAATTAATGAATAGTAAATTTTTTTACCTATAAATAGCCATGGGAGGGAAGGATATTCTACACCAAGAAAAGAGGAATCAAGTGAGAGCTTGAGAAATATAGAAGAAAGAGTTAGGGAGAAATTTTTAGTTGCAAGAAGAGTAGAGGTTCTCAAGAGTTTTTGGGAAAACAAATTCGGAGCAAGAGATTAAGTCTGGAATAGAGGTAGGGGAGCTAACATTTCTATGCTTTTATATTCTGGTTTAGTATTGTTTTATTATTATTCATGTCTTGAAATTCTGTATGAATACTGTTAATGCTTACTGTATATCTATCTATGTTGAAATTCGGTGTAAATATTATATGTTGTTGTTTTGAATCTGTAAATAAGAAATTTGTTAAAAACTAGTTGAGGAACACTTTGGCTAAGGAAAGACTTGGTACTTAAGTTGTCCATTGTGACGCACCTCTCTTTCCTGGAAGTCTACTCGACAAGTTTTTAACTTAAATCCTATTGAACAGATTTTGTACTGTTAAATTATTGTGCAATATATCTGGTTGGAATGGAAATGTCTGATGAATTCATGTTATTATGGTAGATATGGAATAATGAATTATAATTGTGATGATTGCATTTTATTATATTGGATTTGAATTTATGCATCTGAACATGTATGAGTATTACGAGGAGATGTCGTAAGGGTATAATATGAGTTGAGGAATGTGAGTATGGTATGAGTCTCGCGGAGAGATTCTCTAATGTCATGGTATGTGTATGAGGATTGTGGTGAGATTTCGTAATGAGTTAAGGAATGTGAGCATGGTATGAGTTTCGTGGAGAGATTCAGTAATGTTATGGTATTTATGTATATGTTGATGTTGAGGGTCCCGTAGTTGGAGGTTATCCTGATACTCTAATAATCATTCAGTCTCAAGTAGAGAATGATGAATTATGTGGTGAGAGGGGCAGGAGGTCCTGGTCTATGTGCCGGTTTAGGACATAGTGAGGGGACTAACCTTGTGAATGGTATGGAGGGCAGAATGTCCTGGTCTATGTGCCGGTTTTGGACATAGTGAGGGGACTAAGAATGACATCACAAGTGCGGAACCTCCCGTGACCGCTCATCAACGTATCATCCGGATGAGTGTCTATTGGGTATTGTGGTGTTTATTGGGTATCGTGGGACGAATGTCTAATAGGAATTGTGGTATGAGGGTGTCGGACATAATTACTATATGATGTTTATATCAAAATAATTATGCATGTCTTATAATTGATTTGTTGCATGTTAGCTCACCCTACTTGTTTGTGTTTGGGTATGTGCGATGATCGTATAATTCGTTATACGGGAGCAGATGAAAGGAATGTCGCCTCACACAGTGCCAAGAAAAGGGAGGAGTAGAAGAACTATAATTAGAACCTTTTTACATGTATAGACTTATATCAACTAGGAAATTTTAAAGGGTGAGATTACGGGATGTTACCGTAAATGTAATGTTAATTATCAAGTGTGAAAATTTGGAATGTTACATTAATGTGAAAAGTTGGGATGTTACATTAATGTGAGAATTAGGGATGTTACACCAACTTAATAGGTAAATGACCATACAACAAATTTCAAATAACCAAAGTTTTAGTTGGTGGAACAATGTTCATCCAAATCAAATTCTCTCAATCCACACATTCTATACCGATAGAGTAAAAGGTTTTAACAACTTTTTGAGAAAGGACATTAGTATCATCCAAAATCCAATTAGGCACATCCTTCTCCTTATTAATCATCAAAGAAAAAAATTACATAAATCAACAACGAAAGGAGAAAAGTTCCAATGAGTACTTGTCCAAGCCGAGCAAACAACAAAAAGATAACATTACTCTATCAAAATAAGGATTCAAGCCAATTTAGATATGCAAGAATCAGAACATCAGCGATCGTTCCAAAGATTAATACAATCACCCTTACCTAGTGTCTAAAAAGTATTTTCTAAAATAATATCATATGCATCCTTAATATCATTCCAAATTGATGATGATTTAAAGAACATATATTTCTTATACTTAGAGTTACGAAATCGGATACACATGAGTTTAGCCGAAGTCATTTTTTCATAAACAAACTCTCAAGCTTAAGGTAATAATGCTTTATTTTTCAACTGAATATTAGTAACCTATAAACCATCATTCACCTTAGTACCACACACGATAAATCATTTAATAATGAGCAACCTTCAATTTTGTATATTTTCTGTCCAAACAAAATTTTGAATTCATTGTTTTACTTCAATAGAAAACCTAATAAGTCATTTATAAATCTGAGAACTATAAGACAACAAGCCAACAATTATGGAATTTACTAGCTGAATTATTTCCATCAAACTAAGAAACTTTTCCTTCGAGGAATCCAACTTATTATCAATCTAATGCTAAAAAACCCATGTCTTAGAAGTCCTAAAAAAACTGATACACCCAAATAAATAAATAAAAAGAAGGAATCATTGGTTATAAGAGATAAACTTCTTGATATGTTTCATAAGAAAAAAAGAAACATTAGTAATATAAAAAAAACTTTTAACATAACTTACCTACTAACTAAAGAAAGTGTCATACATATACATCAATCAAAGATGTCAAATATTGTAGATTATAACATCTCCTTAAAAAAAAATATTACTTGTCCCTAAGAATATTTTTAAAGGTAACAGTTCCATAACAAAAAGACAAAATATATTGAGAAAAGTCTACCAAATAATAATGGCGTTTTACCAAAAGCTTGGAAAAACATAAGTTTAATTTGTCTTTATATAAATTTTTTGAAGACTTGCAATTTCAAAGTTTATGCAATTGTTTCAAATTCTAAATTTGATGTGATTGTACGAATAATTTTCTAACCCATTAAAAGAGTGAGAAAACGACATATAAGACAATAATAATATCTATTATATTCATAACTATACTTTTTGTAAATGTTTAAAAATACTAATATATTTCCATAAAATATGTATTTTCTAAGAAATATGTAATGTATGAGACAATAGTATAAAAAAAGTGCATCAAACTATATATCTAACTTATCTTATTTAAATTAAAGTAAAAATAATTCAATATTTACTGTAAATATAACAAAAATAATAATTTATCTGATTATGATTATACCGTATGACCATACTTGAAAAAATCACAAAAATATACAAACAAAAACAAAATCCAGATTAATTCTTCTTTCTATAAACAAGCTCTAAAAACATTAAACGACAAACAATAATAATAATAATAGACAAGATTATGAGATGCACCAAACAACAAATAAAAACTAACTAAACGTAAAGCAAAACTCACTGACTAATCTAATAAAAACTTAGCTAATGATCATTAATAAGTACATTATAAGTTCTCTTGTGGTATCCAAATATTAATATAAAACCTTCTCTTATGATAAATGATAACAACGAAATAATTAAACAATAGAAAGAATAAAAAAATGTAAAATGATGTATTTTATAAAATACATAATAAATTGATAGCCCATACAAAAATAGTTTTCTTTTTTTAATTGTAGGATATGATTCTTCAAGTAATGTAAATTTAGCTTTGAAAATTATGTTAGCTATGGTCAACTTGTACACAGTTATATAAGTTGGTCGTTTCTAATAATTTGTCTTTATACGAAATTTCTGCAATGGCTTTTCAAAGTCTATGTAATGGTTTGAATTTCGAAATTTAACGTGATAAGACATTTAATTTTCTAATCCGCTAGAAGAGTTAGAAAACCTATATTCACTTCAAATTATCACCAAAATTTGTCTTTGCATGTAATTTCTGCAAAGACTAAAATATCAAAGTCTGTTCGCTGGTTTACTTTTAAAATTTTGATGTGGTTGCCTAACTTTCTAAACCACAAGAAAATTAGAAAATGTACAAGACAACAACCATGTTTATCACAAATCAATATATATTTTTTATTATTTGAAAGTATTAATATGTTTGGTAAATATACAAAATTTTAAAGTATATCATATGATACAAATAATATATAAAATTCAATATTAAATTATTTAAGTAATATATAATAATATCTAAATTAAATAAATATATCCGTAATAAAAACAGCTGCGTGTCTTATTATTATAAATGTATTTTTATAAGAACACCATTGATACTGATTTTATTCTGTTAGGTTATCACCCAAAAGTACTAAACTCAGCTATTAATCAAATTGTTATCAATTTACAAGAAACATTGTTTTCAGAGATCGGACTAATAGTCTCTAAATTTAAAGAATTAGTCACTAAAATAATAAAAAATTAAATTCAAATTCAAATTTAAAGTAAGTGAATTTTGGTCTTTAACTTTGAAAAAAATAGAAACTTATTTAATGAAAATAAAATATAATGTAAAAATTAATAATCTTGAATTTCTAAAATACTTGCTAAATTCGTGTATTTAATCACTGAATATTTTCTATTTCCATATCAGTTTTATTTAATGATCTTTTTTTAGTGATTATTCACACACAAAAATAACTATCTACATCTACCTAAATATTTTGTGATTTTTTCAATCAAGTTCTTATTTTCTGTTTGATTATTCAAGAATTAGGAAAAATGAAGTGAATTCATTTTTAAAATCTATCTTTTGTAATTCTGAAACCTATGGAAGTCTGTTCGTATATTTTGGAATTAAACTTTCAAAATTCTATTTATTGCGAAAATCTGGAATAAAACTTTTGAATGTCTAATAATAGACTTACAAAACAATATATAACAGATAGAATTCCAGAAGTTTCATTTTGGAATATACAAATTTCTATAATAATTATACTTTTGGAAGTTTGATTTCAAAATCAGAATTTAAATTCTAGAATAATGAAACCAACCACACTATTCACAAACCGGAGGGTCTTAAAAGCACTTACTTTTGTGGGACTCCTTGTGTTACTTCATTCAATTTTTGCTTCCTGCAACCCATGATTACTATCTGCACCCTATATAAGTAGTAAAAAAACTAAAATATTCCATCTGCACTGCATTACCGCTGCAGTCATCGCCATCACTTCATATTCTTCTTATTTGTTTCATCTCTGCTGCTGCAACATTGAAAAAGAAGATTTATGCCTAGAATAATAAATATTTATAGCTTATTGTATCACGGAATATTTCGTGGTTTACTTTGTTTTTACATTTGCAACTTAAGTGGGTTAGAAAAATGTTCTTCAATCAAGTGCACAAATTAACATTTTAATAACTTAGTTTTCACTTTTTTAGTGTGAAAGTGTGTAAGAGACTTAAAGTATCACTTGCACTTTATTTTTTTTAGACTATCTTCTTTTATTCTAAAAATACTTTACATTTTTGTACTATTTTCTTTTATTTCAAAAATATCTTACACATTTTCACTATATATTTAACAATTTTTCTCTTTCTCTCTCCATGTTAATGGAGCATTCACATGGCTCAGATTTAAATATATTACAAAATTTTATTTACACTTTTCCTTAAATAAGTTTGATTCAATCTTATTTTCATTGTTCAATATATATTTTTTTCTTCAAATTACTTAATAAATGGTAAAATTTTGTTTTAAATTTCTAGAAATATGTTTATATATATTTGTTTTTTTTTACATTTAATATCTATAATTTTTAATATTATATTATGTTTTAACTTACCGACATGTTTGATTCAAATAACTTGAATAAAGTATTTAATTTATTAGATAAATAATATAAAAATATTATTAAATATTTAAAATATAAAAGAAAAATTATTTGTTAAAGATTTGGAATTTATTTAGTTCTTTCGTCATTATAAAGTTAGTATATAATAATAATAATAATAATATATTATTTACTATTTGCATCTAACTTTTAAGTTTATAAAATGGAAGTGGTAGAAGCACTAATATTGAAGTTTCAATTTTATATTTTGTAATATATCCACAAGTTTAAATTTAAGCCACATGAATGTTCCATTAATGCAGAGAGAGAAAAAGAAAGAATGTTGAGGATAGTGGAGAGGTGTAGGGTATTTTTGGAATATAAGAAAATAGTAGGGAGGTGTAGAGTATTTTTAGAATAAAAGAAAATAGTGGGAAGGTGCAGAAGCATTTGGGGTGGTGGAGGGAGCAACACCCTTCACGAAAAGGAGGGTGTTTAAAGCACTCCCTTTGTGTTTTGGTTGGGTTTTACTTCTTGCATCTTATGATTATTATCTACACCATATATCAATATATATTTACGTTATTCTTATTTTACATTTTCATATTTTTACTCACGTCATTCATTATTTTACACATAAAAAACAATATTTTAATTATTAATTTATATCAGTTATATAAATTTCCAAGTCTTACAAGAGGTTGGGCTAACTATCTAGAAAAAGGTTAGGAGTAATCAAGGAGACAACTATCCTAACAAACTTAGAAAAGGAGAGTTGTAAAATTGGCATAATTTCTCTATATTATTTCCAAGCTTTCTTTTATAATGTTTCACCATATATAGAAGGGAGGAGTGGACTCAAGTCTTAACAAAGAAGAGAGAAAAAGAAAAATGAATATGGAATAGAAAAACTTTAGATCTTTCTCAAGAGTGACTATTGTACCTTTTGAAGTAAAGAATTCAATAATCTTCTTAGTTAGTTTCAAATGCATGCACCTTTAGAGGATTTCTAGGTCCACAAGCAATGTTTTAAGATTACTAAAGGTACAAGGTAGTCCAAAGAACCACTTAGCTTCCCTAGTCACTCAAGAGTCACCTTTGAAAGTCAAAACTGTAGTTTTGCATAAAGTTGTATGTTTTAATCGATTATAGTACTTACACAATCGATTAAATCATATAATTGCATTTTTTTGTATGATATTTTTTGTTTCAATCGATTAGGTCATTTACATAATCAAATAAATGATAGATTATTTAACAAAAATGGCAAAAATACAAGCTGAAACAAAATGCAAGATTGCTCCAAATACAAGACATAAAAGAAGACTTATTTATATTTTTACAATGCTAAGATAAGGGAAAGACAACCTAATACACTATTTTCGACAAAAGAGCTCTTTGAAATTTTTCTTTTTCTTCCATTCTCTTAGCCATGGCTCATGTTGTAGTTCCTTGGATGAGTTTCCATCAGTAAATCTCTCTATTGTGAATCCAAAAGAAGATTAGAGACAACTTCAAAAGATGAGAAGGCAAAAAAAATTATAGAAAATCTTTCTAGAGAGATAATGATTTTTATATAATGAACTTCAGTTATTAAAAATCTATTATAATTTAAATCTTTTATTATTAAAATATTTTAGTATAAAATCCACCTTTTTATAAAATCCACCACTGCTCTTAAGATATTTTCTACGTTGTTGTATAATTAAATAAATTAAGTAGTAAATTTTAAACTTTAGTTAATGTCTAAGAATGTTGTTTTTTATTAGCATATTAAAAACTATCCAAGTGATTTAATTTAAACAGGGAATAGGTCACCAAAGCTGTATAATTCATTGTGGCTCACCATAATTACATTTGATTAAATATTATTACACAGGGAATTTATGTTTTTTCTTTGTAATAAAATTTGAGTTGTTTCTAAATACTACTTATAATTTACCTAAATATACTTATATTTGTTAAAAACAACATGCCATTATGATTTGGAGTTACAAGTGAAATTCTCTTTTGATGTTTCATTAGGATTTGGAAGTCATTTGCTCTTGTGTTATTATAATAAATTCACCGAAGTTTTTTTTATTTAGTAATTTTATCTTTCATGGAAACATGAAAAATTCAAGTATAGGGTAGTTTGATAATTGTTATTATCATTTTTTTAAGCTTATTTTAGGTCATGTTGGTATTTTTATTATTTTTTTTCTTTTAAATAATTAAGGTTTTATCAAATAATTTTGGAAAGAGAAGTATTTGATTTTTATTTGTGGAATCACTGATGCATGGAAAGAATATAACAATAGTTATTTTTGACAATTGTTTGATTATTGATTGCTTATTTATTGGTATCTAATTATTAAAAAATAATTTAAAACCTTGATTAGAATAACTAATAGATTTACCTCTAGATATAGAGTTTTTATCAATTAGTCATTCAACACATTTGAATTTAATGTGAATCTATGATAAAAACATCTAAGGGATTAGATATTTTATTAGTAGTGTTTAGACTTATCCTTAAGAAATTAGAGTTTATTAGGTTGCGCCGTGATAAAAGAAAACTATATTATTTGGTATTTTCATATTAAATTAGACCATAAAATCCAACCATGACGAAGTCTTCACCCACTAGTACAAAATATACTTTTAAACTCGCACAATAGACTTCTTTTTACACAAAACCGCTGCCTATTCAGACACGGTGGCAGTTTCGTAATTAACGAAACCTTATAGGCCTCGGTTCAGACGAGACCGGTGTCAAAAAGAGATATCACTTCGGTTGTGAAGGCAACCGGTGCCTAATTATCAGTGTCTGACGCAGTTTCTGACGCGGTTAAGAGAAACCCGAGGTGAAAGAACTATACGACATCGGTTGGTAGGAAGGACCGAGGCATAAGCCTCTACTGCTCAGACCCGAGGCATATAAGCCTCTCTTTTTTTCCCCAAAATTTTCCCCAAGTTAACCTAGCTCCCTCCGCACTCTCGCCTCCCTTGGCTCTCCCTCCCTCCCTCCCTCCCTCCCCTGGCTCTCGCCTCCCCTCCCCTCCCCTCGCTCTCGCCTCCCCTGGCTCTCGCCTCCCTCCCAGGCTCTCGCCTCCCTCCTAGGCTCTCGCCTCCTCTCGCTCTTGGATTCTTCTCTCCCTCCGTTCCATTGCCGCTTCTTCCTTACCCCCACGAACCTCCCACAACTAAACCACACCACGGCACTGCCAGCCCCAAAATTTGCCACCGTTTCCGTAAAGAGCACGCGATGAAGAGGAAGGAGAGGCATCGCGCAGTCGGCGGCGGCGAAGGAAGAGCAGCGCGCGACAGAGGAGTGGACAATCTCCGATGAGATGCGGCGACTGGAGGAGAATATCGGCATGGCGGTGGCAGATGCGGAGGGCGCGGCGGAGGAGGAGGAGGAGAAGCGACGATTGAGGTGGCGGAGGAGGAAGCGACAATGATGAGAATGCTGGGATTGAGGCTCTGTAACGGAGAAGAACGGCGCGGGGATGGGGGCCTTGTGGCGGAGGCGGATGCGGAGGGCGCGGAGGCGAATGCAGAGGATGTGGCGGAGGAGGAGGAGAAGCGACAGAGGCAGCGGTGATGGCGGAGGCGGAGGCGGATGCGGCGATTGAGGTGGCGGAGGCGAATCCAGAAGCTTTTATCTCCTGATTTCATTTCTTTTTGTTTTGAATTGAATTTGAGTTCACACCGAAGATTTGATTTGTTTGGTTCCTTTGTTAAATTGAATTTGACTTTACTTGTTAAATTGATTTGTTGAATTGAATCTGAGAAGGATGCTTTGTACCAAAAAATTTGTTTTCGTCTGCCATTGAAGCTTGATTTAAGCGTGTTTGGTCTGGTTTGTTTATGAAATTTTTTTGTCAAGAAGCTTGAGCAAAGACATAAAAGAAGCTTGAGGCACCAAAATGAAACGAGTGGCTGGTGAAGAAGAAAAAAAAATAAAAAAAAGGACCCTACTGCCTCGGTTCAGGCTCAAACCGAGGCAGTAAAGGGAGTGAAACGATTTCGGATATTAGAACCGAGGCCTAATCGTATCATTATATGTCCCGTTTCAAAACCGAGGCATAAAGTCCATCGCTTTTTACCTCGCCTGAATATGCCTCGGTTCAGGAACCGGTGCCTATTAGTAAAAATAACCGCTGTCATTTCCTTTAATTGTACTAGTGACCCTATCCTTAATTTCATAAATTTAATTGCTTTCTAGAATTTATAATTATCTTATTAAAATTTATTCCTTTCATTTGTTTCAAAGTGTTTTAGCTTCCATTAATAAACAATCATAGTCTCACTAAACAAACACGAGTAGCATACCTTTTTCTCGTCACATTCAATACAACTGATCATACATGTTGTCTGTCAATTTATTTAGGAATCTCAGATAAGCATTTCTCCAAGAACGCCAAAGTAGCATTGGCCCTACTAAGCTCCAAAATCCAGTGAAGTATCCGATCCCCATGCTCATGTATAATGCCTCATAGAAACAGCTATCTTCATCATCATTCATTGCTTCAGCTTTTGAAAGAGTTACTATTGTTTGATCTCCGTCTCCAGGAAAACTTTTTCTCAGTTGGTCACCACAAAGATCAACCTTTGAGGCTGAATGACTGAGTATCTTTGAGGCCGGATGGTCGAGTACCTGAACACTTAAGACCATGGAAAGTGGAACAGTAGAGGCCGAGTGACCGAATACCTGTGAGGTCAGATAGCCGACTAACTGAGGTCGAATGGCCGAATAGTTAAACCCATGTTCTGGTTGGTCCGAGTTAACCGTTCGACTGTAGCTAAGGTTAACTATATGACTTATGAGCCTGAGAAAGATCTGTCTCATTATATTGAGGAGGTTGTTTTGATCCGAACGACATATTCTAGGCCGTGTGGCGACTAGCGGGAGTTCTTTTTAGAACTTTTTCCCATGTTGAGGGGGGGCATTGTAAAATCGAACAGCCGATCAAACGATGCATGTGGACGAGAGTGAGAGTTCAAGAAGAACGTTCCTCACTGCTCGGTTTAGGACCAGGGGTTCTTGCAGAGCACTCCCTGAGTTTTATTTACGAGAGCGACGTTCGTTGAGAACTTTTATCACCGCTCGATTTGGACCAGGAGATTTTTGGATAATGTCCCTGGGTTTTGTTTACGAGAGTGACAGTTCGTTGAGAACTTTTTTCACCGCTCGATTTGGACTAGGAGTTTTTCGGATAACGTCCCTGGGTTTTGTTTACGAGAGTGACAATTCGTTAAGAACTTTTATCACCGCTTGGTTTGGAACAAGAGTTTTTCGGATAACGTCCTTGGGTTTTGTAAGGTGGCCCGAACGGTAAGTTCCCGATTTGCCAAGTAATTGGTGGGCATGATCCTGTCATCTGCAGTGTGAGGCCGAATAGCTGAATAGTTGAATAGTCAAAGTCTTGATACCATAGTTGGCTAAAGTATCTAAGGCCTTATAAGGCTGAGCAGTTGAGGCCGAAGGGCCGAATACCTGTGAGGCCGAATGGCTGAATAATTGTGAGGTCAAATGGATGAATAATTGTGAGGCCAAATGACATAATATTTGAATGGTTGAACACTTAATGCCAATTTTGGTTAAGTGGTAAATGCGTCATTGGACCATGAATAAATCTTGAACAATATTATAATATTGAATTAAGATATTTAAATTAAATCATTCGGCAAGGAAGTATAATTATCAAATTATATGTATTTTGAACAAAGCGGAATGCACGCAAGTGCTGAAAGTACTTTTATGTTGTTGGCGAATCTTTTTGTAAGTGATGCATCAATCACATAGGACGCTTTTATATGTTGAGATGGATAATCATCAATATTTCAAATAGTTTAGAAGTATAAATTAAATCATATAATATAAAATAAATTTAACATGGTTATATCAAAATATTTATCTGTAAAGTCGTAGAAGCTTGCTAACTGATGGTTTGGAGGGTGTGTGAAAACAGAGAAATAGAGAGAGTATGGAAAAACAGAGAGCTCAAAAATAAGAGAACAAGATAATTCTCATTAAAGAATGGTAGCCTTATAAAGGCAAAATACAAAATGATCTGATAAAACCGTTTCTGTAAAGCGGCGTAGTTTGGTTTATTTACAATACTTCCCCTTAAACCAAACTATCTAAACTTCTAATGCCAATCATACTTCTCAGTTTTCCAAACCTTCCTTGTCTTAGGGCTTTGGTGAAAATATATGCAGCTTGTTCTTCAGTGGGACAGAATACCAATTCCAACTTCCCTTGGTTGACACGTTCTCTTAGATAATGGAATTTAGTTTCTATGTGTTTGCTTCTATCGTGTGAAACTGGATTTCTTGAGAGGCTGATAGCCGACTTATTATCCACCAAGAGTTGCACTGGTTTCCTATATTCAACCTTTAATTCATCTAGGATGGCTTCAAGCCAAACGCTTTGACACGCTGCTTCAGATGCTGCTATATACTCTGCTTCACATGAAGAAAGTGCTACCACCTTCTGTTTTCTAGAACACCATGAAATTGACGCTGCTCCATACTTGAATAGGTAACCGTGTGTACTTTTTCTCTCCACCTGATCACCACACCAGTCTGAATCACTCCAGATCTCTAACACTTTATTCATACCACTAGATTCTTTTGGAAAGAACAACCCAAAATCTGTTGTTGCCTTCAAGTACCGTAGAATATGTTTGGCAGTGACGAGATGTGTATGTCTTGGGTCACTCATAAACCTGCTTACTAACCCAACTGCAAAGCTTATATCCGGTCTACTGTTGCACACAAATCTGAGTGATCCTACAATTTTCTTGTACAGAGTTGCATCCACTTTTCTCTCTTCTTCCAAATTAGACAGTTTTACATTTGCAGCAATTGGAACTACAGTGCTGTTGCAGTTTAACATATTAAATCTTTTCAGTACCTCATTAATGTACCTCTTTTGGTGGATTAAAATTCCATCTGTTCTTTGCACGAACTCAAGTCCGAGAAAGTAGTTCAAGTGACCAAGATCAGTCATGTCATACTCTTTCTTCATGCTTATCTTAAATTCAGCAATCTCTTCTTCAGAGCCTCCTATTATAAGGAGGTCATCTACATATAAGCATATTAGCAACGTGTTTTGCTGTCTAGGATGTTTCACATACATTCCAAATTCCACAGGACACTTTCGAAATCCCATCCTTAACAATAATGCATTTATGTGAGTATTCCAGGCCCTAGGTGCCTGTCTGAGGCCATACAGTGCTTTGTGTAAACGATATACCTTCTGTTCTTCATTTTTCTTCGAGAAGCCAGGTGGTTGTTTTATATATACTTCTTCATCGAGTGGACCGTTCAAGAAAGCAGATTTCACATCCATTTGGTGAATCTTCCAGCCTTTTAAATTTGCAATAGCCACAACCAATCTCATTGTTTCCAAACGAGCTACTGGTGCATAGACTTCGGTAAATTCAACTCCAGGTCTCTGCAAGAACCCCTTTGCCACCAGTCGTGCTTTCAACTTGGCTATGCTTCCATCTGCTTTATATTTTGTTTTAAACACCCACTTGACTTCAATGGCTCTCTTGTCCTATGGTAGCTCCACCAACTCCCAGGTTCTATTCTTCTCTATAGATCTCAACTCATCCAGCATGGCCTCCTTCCACTTTTGCATCGTGATAGCTTGTTCCCATGTACGTGTCTCAGCATCAGCAAGCAACGCATTATGAACAATATCGCCTGAATCTGCAACTTCATTGTCTGTGAAAGTTTCATAATCTGCAAGCCTTGAAGAAGGGAATCGAGTTCTTTGTGAACGTCTGAAGTTAACCTCTCTTTCATTGACTGCCTGCTCAATCTCATTAAACCTTTTTTCTTCTGGCCAGTCAGTAACAACAGCACCAGAACCAGAATTTGGTTTAACACCAGTCTCTTCTTCAATCCATTTGAAAGTTGCAGCTTCATCTACAATTACATCTCTACTTATAACAATTTGCCTCTTTTCTGGATTATACAACTTGTACGCACCTATAGTGTGATAGCCTGCAAAAATGAGTGTTTCACTTCTGTCATCAAGCTTGGTTCTTCTTTCTACTGGAACATGCCTGTAACACACCGAACCAAAAATCTTCAGATGGTGCACATGTGGTTTCTTTCTTGTCCAAGCCTCTTCTGGAGTGCAATCGGTCAAGGCTTTAGTCGGGCTTCTATTTAGTAAGTAGAGTGCAGTGGACACTGCTTCTCCCCATAGATTTCTAGGCAAGCTCTTCCCTTTAATCATGCACCTTGTCATGTCCAGTAGAGTCCTGTTTCTTCTCTCAGCAATACCATTGTGTTGCGGTGTGTAAGGAGCTATCAGCTCATGAACAATCCCCTTATCTTGACAAAATTTGTTCAGCTCACCAGAATTGAATTCACCACCCCCATCAGTCCTAAAGACTTTGATCTGCAACGCTTTTTCCCTCTCAACCATAGCATAGAGATGAATAAAGTGTGAGGAAACTTCCTTTTTTTCTTTAAGCAAATAAAGCCACATTTTCCAAGTATATTCATCAACAAAAAGAAGAAAATATTTGTTACCTCCGAGTGTTTGTACATCGAAAGGTCCACAAACTTCAGAATAGACAACCTCCAGAGGTTGTTTAGCTCTCTTGACCATGTCTTTCTTAAATCTTTTCCTGGTTTGCTTACCAATAGCACAACCTTCACAGATTTTATATGGTGCAGTAATCGTAGAAATACCTTTCACCAACTTCTTATCTCTCAACTGTTCTAGGCTTCTGAAATTCAAGTGCCCAAATCTGTAATGCCATAGCCAGCTTTCTTCTTCAACATCAATCGACGACAAACACTGAATCTCGACTGCATTTAGGTTTACTCTGAATGTTCTGTTCTTTTCTTTAGGAGCTCTAATGACCAGACGCATCTTCTTATCAAACACATCTATCACATTCTTGTGCATTTGCATGGTGTATCCTTTTTCCAGAAGTTGGCCGAGGCTTAGCAAATTGCTCTTCATCATCGGAACATACAGCACGTCGTCCACGTATTCCATTTCACCATTCTTGCATCTGATTAGAACTCTACCAACACCTTCAGCTATTAAGGTTCTGTCGTCTGCGAATCTCACGTTGCTCTTCTTTTTCATATCGAGATTTACCATCCAATCCCTTCTTCCAGTCATATGGTTGGAGCACCCAGTGTCTAGAAACCAACATGAATCATCTTCAGTGCGGTTGTGAACGCTCGACATTATTACACGTTCAACTTCTATACAACTTTCTGCATGTTGTGTTTCTTCTGGTTGCAACACGTGTCCTTCTTTGCAGCGACACCTGTGTCACGCTTCACTTCTATATACCTTCTTTTCTTTGTTTTGTTCTGAAACGCACATCAATACGGTTTGTTCTGATTCTGAATCGCAAGTATCTTGTGCCAAATTCGCAGCTTCATCATTCTTGGTCTTCTTGGAGGCTGATTCGTTATGCCATCACTTCGAGGAGTAATGTCCGAATTTGTTGCATGTGAAGCACTGTACATTTCGCTTATCGTAACTCTTTCTTCCTCGTCCTCTGAATTTTCTTCCTCGTTGATGAGTCAATATTTTATTGATTTCACTTAGTTTATTGTACCAAATTTAATCAAGGAATTGTGCTTGAATGTACAATATTATCCTATTTTTCCTAATTGTCATAAATTTGATCGGAAATTCTTATTTTAACTAATTTGAATTATCTGAGCTAATTATTTTACAAGGAAAAGTTGGAAATACAATTTGGGACATTTGAAGGTTAAATGAGAAATGACAATTGAACCCAATGTATTTCAGCCATTTCAGTTTTCGCTGGTTGCTTGCTGAATTTTGTGTCAACTTGTTTGTCCTCGTTTGAGTTCAATTCTTATCCGTTTTCCATGCAATTTTTTTTCATAGTTTCGTTTAGATGTCTATTTTCACGTATAGTTTTTCGTTTGTTCAAATTCGTTTTGTGCTGTTCCCAGTATTTGTTTTTACTCTCCTATGTCAGTCTAGTGTTTACTGTTTGAGTAATTTCTAATCTTTTTGCATTGTTTGATTGTTGTTTGGTATTTGTGGTGGCTGGAATATCATGTTATTGGCTTGATCCAACAACACATCTCATGGCCATGAGTGGTTTAAATTTTAGGACTCTTGCTATGTTGACATGGAGGTGCACTTACGGTAGAAAGAAATTTAGCAACATCCAAAATGGAAAATGGGCTTGCAAGTGAAAGGAAGAAAGTAATTCAATTCTTGAAGCACAAATTATCTCTCAACCAACACACCACACGGCCCACAATAAAAGAAGCACATGCACTCATTTGCTAAGAGGTGTTCACGGTTCTAGCTGGAAAAGCACATGCCGTCCTTAACTCATTTTCTTTATTTTAGAAAAGCTAGACCAAGCATTCATTTTCCAAGTGCACACAGCTGCGTTTATTTTTGGCCTATGAAAAGAAGCGTTGATTCATGGTACAAGGGTGACATCCAGCAATTCCCATCCAACAAGCAACACAAAGCATGCAAGGACTTCACACTTCAGTAGCTAATTCACGCATGCATCAAAGGGGGTCCATGTTCTTTGGGATTGGGTCTTGGTGTGCACGGTCTTTATTCTAGCTTGGATGGAGAATTTAGTGGGAGGAAGCATCATGCAGAGGACGGGCTGCACTCATCTAGCAGTTTTGAAGCAGTAACAATACGTCCAGCAGAAGGAAAGAGCACACCACGGCTGCCTCATTTGGAAGTTGTTGTTACGTATAACCAAGAGAAGCGTGATGGTGATTGAGTTGTGGTACTGTACGGAGAAGGAAGTGTACCATGGTGATGGATTTGTAATTTCCTTCTTGGAAAGAAGCAAGTAGAAAGGTGTGTACCAAGAGTATTGATTCATTCACGGTAAAAATTTTGTTGTTCTTGAAGTGAAGAGGTGATTGGTTGAATGAAGTGGTGAAGAGAAGGGAAGAGAGGGCCCTTTCACGTCTGCTGTTGGAACGTAGGATGGTGGAGAAAATGATTGAAGTAAATTTGCTAAAGGACAAAACTTCATGAAGAAGTGGGCCGCTTAGTAGCACCATGTTTAATTCTTTTATTAAGTAGATGGTGAGAAGGTAGAGGGGGGGAGAAGCTCTCTTCCAGAGGGCTTCAGCAGAGTAATTTCCAGTAACTCCAATAGTGGAGTGGAGAACCGTGAGCAACCAGGGATATTGGAGGAAGAAGGAAACAAATCTCTGCTGGAATGGAGGATGAAGTAGCTTGAACCCTTGCTGTCTTCTCATCTGGTTTTATTCATCTTTTCATTAAGTTTTTGTTCATTTGCTGTTACACTCTTGTATGGATTCTATAAATTGTAATCTGGACTTTGTTTGTGCAAGTTAGTTTCATTTTGGAAGCATTTTCTTTCTTTTGATTTATGATGCAAAAATTCACGGTTGTTAAAAGCTATGTTCATTTCTTCATTTAGTTTTCTTTGATGCATTTGGTTGAATGTTTCTATTGTTCAAAACTTGAATGATTCACGGCTGTCCAAGGGTTAAAGGAGAATTGTTTCATGATTTTGTTTTAATGTTTTTAAGAATGAAAGTAAGCTCTGGGTTAAATTCAATTTCAGCATCAATGTTTTGAATTCTTCTTGTTTCTTAGATGATCATTCATTGCTGAAAATAGTAGGTGTGTTACGTGAAAAACCTTCTTTTTTTTGTAAGAAGTCCAATAACTTTCTTCTAAAAATTCCATTAGTATTTAACCTTTTCTTGCATTGAATTGTATTTTCATGAGCTGTATTGGAGAAAGAATATCATGACTGGAATCTTGTGCACGTTAGGTGATGTGAGAATACAATTTAATTTGCTTTTCATTTAGGAAAAAGACAAGAAGTGTTAAATAAAGTTGGTAATATGTTTTCTTTGTAAAATAAATTTGGCATGGATGTTGTAAGGCACGGTGTTGGATGAAGGAACCTAATTTTATTTTTCTGTTTTAACTGAAACAATGTTCAAGGCACCTAGAGGATTTTTAGAAGGCAATTCTAAAATTTAATTTCTTTAGGAGGATGTTGTATATTTTCTACTTCAAATTTACGATTTCTGCACTACTGTAATCAAATTTCGTTTTTACCATTTTACCATCTTTTACTGTTCGTTCTTACTCTTTCACATTTGTTGTTTTTACGTTTACTATTTCAATTCCATTTTTACCATTTTGTGATTTTACTATTTTCTTTATTTTTGGTTTACTGTTTTAATTTTCGTTTTCTGTCTTTTATTGCTTCAATTTACTATTTTTAATTTATTTCAAGGTTAATTTTGAATTACTGTTTCAATTGTGTTTTTACAGTTTTTAATTTATTTTCATAATTTAATTTTTCTGCAATAAAAACAATCAATCAAACCCCCCACTTTGTGTAAAAAGATCTAAAATTGAACTGCAAAATTATTGGTCCTTGAGAGACGACCTAGGAGTCACTTCCTAGTATCTATACTGCATTATTTTGTTGTATCAAATTTGTATGACCGCGATAGTCGTATCACTCGTCCTCTACCGTCTCCTTCCTTTTGATCGTTAGAATTTTCATCCTTGGACTGTTCAGATAAGGTATTCACTCTACCTCCACTTCGGCCACCGCGAGATCTTCCTCTGCCTCTTCCACGATTCTTGAAACTCTGTCCACCTCTAGCCGTAATGCCTGGTTTGTGTTCTGTGTAACACTCTTTTCTGTCGCTTTTCTTTCGATCAATCGTTGTTCATAGGCTGTGAGTGAATTCTGTAGTTCTTCAACTCTCAATGTCTCCAGATCTTTACTCTCTTCAATGGCCACGACAATGTGGTCATACTGAGGCGTTAACGTTCTCAGAATCTTATGCACAATCTTCTTATCTTTTACAATCTTATCACAACTCCGCATTGCATTTACCAAGGTCTGCAGTCTTCCAATATACTCTTCAACCGACTCTTGTTCTTCCATTTTAAGAAGTTCATATTGTCGTTGCAGTGATTGTAATCTTAACGTCTTAATTTTTCCAGAATTTCCATATCCCTCCTTCAGTATGTCCTACGCATCCTTGGCTGTGACTGCCTTCGAAACCTTTTGAAAGATTGCCGGAGAAATGCATTGATGTATCAACATCCGAGCCTTGCAATCAAGTTTCCTATTTTCTTTATAGCTTTTCTTCACGTCCTCTGAATCTCCTTTTGCAGGTTCTTTAAGACCTTTCTTGACAATTTCATCTACTTCTTGATAACCCAAGATGGCATCCATCTTAACATACCAATCTTCGTAATTTTTAGCATCGAACACCGGTAAAACTCCTTGTATCATTCATGCCATTGTTTTTGCTGGAACTTTTCTTCAGTCAATGACTTCTGTGAATTTTTGAAACAGCGCAGGTGATCGTAACCTCGCTCTGGATACCACTGATGGTTTGGAGGGTGTGTGAAAACAGAGAAATAGAGAGAGTATGGAAAAACAAAGTGCTCAAAAATAAGAGAACAAGATAATTCTCATTAAAGAATGGTAGCCTTATAAAGGCAAAATACAAAATGATCTGATAAAACCGTTTCTGTAAAGCGACGTAGTTTGGTTTATTTACAATAGACGGTGGGAGTTTCTTCAATCGGGATCAATATGTAGGGGCCTGGTGGACATGATGACGCTGAGACTACGTTCTTGTCTGGTTACTTGTGGTTTTAGCGGGATGCCACTCGGCCCCACGGTGGGCGCCAAAATGTTTCGGTAGAGATTTGTAGGACCGAGAGACTAACCTTTTCTGACGTGGCTTTGTTGCTTTCCAACGTTGGAATCGAGTGCTCCGCTCGCTTGGACTCCGTATGTCGTTCAGTTGTGCTCTTGATGGGGGGAGGTACCTGCAAAAGGCACTCCGACGCTCAAGTTAGGAGCGGTTTTATGAACTGTTTATCACAGTTTTGTATTTAAGTCTTGATCGGACGTAAGTAGAACGTAGTGAAGTCTCAGTTGAACCTACCTTGCCTTTGGCCCTGTGAGTGTATTTATAAGCGTTTCATAGATCAAATAAAAACAACCTTACCTGGAAATCCGGTTAGTTACTCATAAACGACTTTATCAATATCTTAACCGCTTATAAATTATCGTGATAATAAAAATATTATGCTTTATGTATTAAATATTATGAATTTCTGCAGAGGCTAATATATCAAAGTCTTTTTACTTGTTTTGCTTTTAAAACTCTCTTGTCTTAGTTAACTTTCTAAACAACTACAAAAGTTAAAAATGTATAACACAACAACAATCATGTTTATGATAAATCAATATATATTTTGTTATTATTTAAAAGCACTGATATATTTGATATATATATATATATATATATATAATTTAAAATTATAATGTCAAGTTCAATTTCTAATCATTTAAGTGATATATAATATCTCAAATAAATATATCATTGTTTTGTTTTACAATAAACACTACTGCTTGTCGTATTACTATACATACCGTTTATATAAGAATACTATTAATAATGATTTTATTCAATTAAATCAAGTTTGTAGATCACCCAAAATATTAACCTAAGTTATTAATTAAATTGTAGCCAAAGAACCACTTAGCTTCCCTAGTTACTGAAGAGTCACTTTTGAAAGCCAAAACAACAGTTTTGCATAAAGTTGTTTGTTTTAATCGATTGTACACTACAAAAATATGTAATTTTACTGGGTTTTTTTTCAATATTACCGGCGGTTTTAACCCCCGCAAATCACATTTCCCGCGGTTGGACCAACCGTTGGGAATACGGCCGTCGCCAAGTAAGTACCGGCGGTTCTGGAAAAAACCGCCGGTACTAGCGGGGGTTTCCGGAAACCGCCGGAATTTCCAGAGGTTTTGTCGAAACCGCCGGAATTAGCGAGGGTTCTGTGAAAACCGCCGGGAATTACGGGGTTACTCAAAAACCGCCGGAACTGGCTAGGGTTATCTCAAAACCGTCCCTATTTTGCATGTGTAGTTTACTGGGGTTAAAACCGCCGGGAATTTATACAGTTCATTTTTTTTTTATTGTGATAAAATTAGATTATGATAAAAATGATTTTATTGACAAAACAAACAATAAATTAATATGAACTAAAATTGAATAATATTGTATAAAATAAACTATATTGTTCAACCTAATATCATTCATACAACTAATTGTTCATGCATAAAAATTAAAAATAAAGATGTTCATTACATATGTTCAATATAGATGTTCAATACAAATGTTCAATACTAAAAGTATGACTCATAAAAATATTCAATAACAATATCTAATTTTCTTCTTCATTACATCTATTGTATGACCCACTCCCTTGATCAGATACCTACAATATAACATAATAGTTAGTCGATAATATATTTAATTAAAAAAATCATACAAATAAATTTAATAATTATTACCGATGATCGTTGAAATACTACAAAATTTAATAAAATAACCAGCAATTAACATTTTAGTAGTTACAAAAGAGTTAATAATAGTACATGCATGATTGCTGTAGAGAGTTTAACTTTGTTATTCTTCTTGTAATTATCTGTAACATAACTTGTAATTAGTTATTAGTATGAAAACCTTTTATACCATGGATGTGTAGAAATTAAATTCAAGTAACTAAAACTATAGGATTGTTGATTTTGGTTAGAGGTTTTTATCAACCTGTAAGTTCTGGCTAGCTTCACAGACCAGTGATATTGGTGAATGGATTTGAGACTTTGGTTAGAGGTATAATAAACAATTTCAGTTTGCTAGTAGAGTCTCTCATCAAAAACCTTTATTTTTTCTACATGCTAACACCTCACACTTCTTTGCATTTTCTTCCTACTTGGTTGATAGGTGTGAACTTTGCTTATATTTGTTGCTTAAATTGTCGTGCTTTTGAGTAAGTTTTAGTGTTAATTCTCATGAAAAGTATATATTTGTGGTGTAAAAATAGTTTTGATTGTTTAATTATGTTTTTAAGTGTTTTCGCGTGTTATTTCGCAGTAGAATAAGGATTGGATACTATCACAGACTTGGAGAGCGTCAATTGTCGAAGCCAGAAGGATCAAACTACCAGAACGAACGCTCGCCCAGCGGACGGACGCTCGTCGCCCAGCGAGGACGTTTGTCCAGCGTGCAGAGAGGCTCGTCCAGCGCGTAGAGGACGTTCGTCAGAGGACGCTCGTCACATAGCGAGCGCGACGCTCGTCCATGGCACTCGTCCAGACGCTCGTCCAGAGCGGCAGAGGACGCTCGCCCAACAACCAGAGGACGCTCGTCTAGAGCGGCAGATGACGCTCGCCCAGCTGGCAGAGGACGCTCGTCCAGAGTAAGGACGCTCGTCCAGCGCTCGTCCAGCTCGCGGCCGCTCGTCTAGAATTTGGACGTTCGTCCAGCGAGTGCACGCCTGTGATCCAAAAGTAGACGCTCGCCTAGCGAGAGCGTGAACGCTCGTCCAGCGAGCTTTGGACGTTCGTCCAGCGAGGATAAAATATGGACGCTCGTCCAGCGAGTGGACGTTCGTTGCCCAGCGAGGACGTTCGTCCAGCGAGCTTTAGACGTTCGTCCAGCGAAGATGAAAAGTGGACGCTCGCCCAGCGATCAATGGACGCTCGCCCAGCGAAAAATCACTTAAGGTCCTTTCTTTAAAAACGCGATCCAGAGGCAGAAACCAGTCAGTTCTAGAGGGGAGAAGCCAGGGGGAACTCTGCAGCTCGTGTCCATGCTCGTTTTGGGTGCTCCGGAGTGGAATTTCACCACTTTCTACCATCCAATCCATGCTTTATCACTTCTATGATGTATATGTGTAGCTAGAACTCCATTTCACTGGGGTTGAGAGTAATTTTCTGAACTTCTATGTAATTTCACTATTAATGCATGAACTTGTTTGAATTATATGTTCTATCCTTATTATTAATGCTTTTGATGGGAATCTGAGCCATTTGAACGGTTAAATCATTGGGAAATGTATGAGACCGCGGACCTAGGATAGAACTGCTAAAGGATTTCGAGTCCTAGACATAGGAGGGAATTTTTAGTCATCTGTGACATTGTGTTTAAGGCAAATCTGATAATTGAATTAGCTAAGGGATTAGCAATTTAGTTTGAATGATTAAGAACTGTCTCTGAGGGATCAGGACTGCATGCGCCTAGAATATCGATGTATAATTATGAGGAATTGTGTTAGTAGAAGATTACCAGAGTGATGAACTTGAATTTCAACCCCAGTGAACTTTAAATCATCTGTTTTTACCACTTTAAATTTCATCTGTATGCAAATCTTACTTGTGTTGTAAAATTAATTGCTAAATTAGTAAACTTTAATCAATCTATGAATCAAAACAAATCTCTTGGGAAAACGATTTCCGGACTTACCGGTTTATTACTTGTACGATTCGGTACGCTTGCCGAGGTCTCAACAAGTTTTTGGCGCCGCTGCCGGGGATTTGTTTTTGTTTTCGTTGATTGTTTGTTGTTTATCTGGTTTAGTTGATTTTAGCTATCTGCTGTTTAAGTTTTTATTGTGATCATTTTTGAATTTTTGTGCATATTTGTTATCATCTGTAGAAATTGTGTCTTTTTGGATTGTTTCTTTTAGTTTGTGTTTTGTATGAGAAGCAGAGAACAGGTTGAAAATCTACTTTTTGATCCGGAAATTGAAAGAACTGCTCGAAGGAACAACAGTAGAAGAAGGAGACAAAGTAGAGAATCCAGAGAAGAAATTCTGGACTTTTCATCTGGTCAAGACAAAGAAGAAATGGAAGATAATCGCACTGGAGAAGGTTCTGGGCAAGGAAGACGTACTCTTGCAGATTATAATACTTTCTCAGGACCTCTGCACTTCAACAATATTGCAAGACCAGTGGTGAATGCTGCTAACATGGAGATGAAGCCAGCTCTTATTCATCTGGTGCAGAACAATCAATTTCATGGATTATCCCACGAGAATCCATACACTCACTTGGCTACCTTCATGGAGATTTGTAATACAGTGAGGATTCATCAGGTTCCAGATGAAGCAATTCGACTCAGCTTATTTCCATTCTCATTGGCTGGTAATGCAAAAATGTGGCTGAATTCCTTTCCAGAGAATAGTCTGACAGTCTGGGATGATGTAGTTGCAAAATTTCTGAATAAGTTCTTCCCTCAGTCCAAAATCAATAAGGGAAAGCAGGAGATCTCGTCTTTTCAACAGGATGCTGATGAAACTCTAGGTCAAGCATGGGATAGATTCAAAGGCCTATTGAGAAAAACCCCTACTCATGGATTTGATGAGCCTACAATGTTAAATCTGTTTCTTGGAGGGCTGAAATCCCAAACAAAGTTAATGTTAGATGCATCAGCTGGAGGTAGTATCAGATGGAAGACGCCTGAAGAAGCACATGATCTGATTGAAAATATGGCTGCAAATGATAATGAAGTTCAGAGTGAGAGAGCTCAATTTCAACAACAAGGTGTTCTTCAGCTTCAATCTCAAGATGCTTTACTAGCTCAGAACAAGATTATGACTCAGCAACTTGAGACATTAATGAAGAAGTTATCTCAGCTACCTAAAGAACTGCAGAATGTTTCTCAAACTCAACATCAGATGGTTCAAAGTTGTGAATTATGCGGAGGAAATCATAATAATGGTCAATGTGTAGTGCAAAGCATGTCTCATGAAGAAGTACATTATATGGGAAATCAAGGTCTTCAGATGAATTATGATCAACGTCAGAGTTTTAATCAAGGATGGAGACCTCATCCGAGTATGGGACAAGCTGTTCCTTTCAACAGACCACCTCCACAGAACTTTCAGCAACAACCTACTCTGACAGACAGAACTTCAAAACTTGAAGAAACTCTTCAGCAGTTTATGCAGGTATCAATTTCCAACCATAAAAGTACAGAAGCCTCACTTAGGAATTTGGAGATTCAGGTGGGTCAATTAGCTAAGAAGTTGGAAGAAAAACCAGTGAAGGACTTTGGGGCAAACACTGAAGTAAATCCAAAGGAAGACTGCAATGTTATTACTACAAGATCTGGAAGAATGCTGGAAGAAAGAGAGAATGAGAAAAAAATGAGTGAAGAAAAAGATAAGATGAGTAAACAGGGAGATGAAGAAGAAGAGAAAGAGGATAGAGAAAGTGAAAAAGAGAGAGAGGGAGAGAAAAAGAAAGAACATATGTATGAGAAACCTCTTCCATATCCAAAGGTTTCCTCTAAAAAGGAGAAGGAAAGACAATTCCAGAGTTTCATTGATATTTTCAAGAAGTTGGAAATCAAGATGCCCTTCTCAGAAGCACTGAAACAAATACCTGCTTACTCAAAATTCATGAAAGATTTGCTCACAAAGAAGAGAAAGTATATTGAGGAAGAAACTATAGAAGTACAGGGCCAGTGCAGTGCTATCATTCAGAAGTTGCTTCCACCAAAGTTTAAAGATCCAGGCAGTTTTACAATTCCATGCACCATTGGTAAACTGGCTATTGGGAAGGCGTTAATTGATCTTGGAGCCAGCATCAATCTTATGCCTCTGTCAATGTTTAAGAAGATTGGAGAATTAGAGTTGAATCCCACACGCATGACTCTACAATTGGCAGACAGATCGATCAAATATCCGCAAGGAGTAGTAGAAGATGTTCTGGTAAAGGTCGACAAATTCTTATTTCCAGTGGATTTTGTTGTCATGGAAATGGAAGAAGATACAGAAATCCCTTTGATTCTGGGAAGGCCATTCATGAAGACTGCTCGAGTATTGATTGATGTTGATGATGGAAAGCTTAAAGTGAGAGTTGAGAATGAAGAAGTAAATTTCAATGTTTTTGAAGCAATGTCTCACCCAAATGATGAAGATACATGCTTTCAAACTGATGAACTTGAGGAAGTCTGCATGATTACACAGAAGACGATGCATATATCATCACCTCTTGAAAGAACCCTTGTTGATGCTTGTGAATTTTTACTTGCAGATGAAGAGAAATTAATTGATGAATGTATGCAGAATCTAGATGCTTTGAAGGAGATTCCATCTGATGAAAAAGAGATAAAAGAAAAGAAGCTGGACTTGAAGTTGCTACGTTCACATTTGGAGTATGCTTTTCTTGACAAAGATGACAATAAACCTGTGATCATCAACAATGCTTTATCCACTCTGGAGGGAGAAAAGTTGATTGAATTCTTGAAAGTGGACAAAGGAGCTGTAGGTTGTTCAAATTCTGATATAAAAGGAATAAGTCCTTCTTCTTATTCCATGCATATAATATTCATGAAGGATGATTTCAAACCATTGGCTCAACCACAGAGTACTTCTTAGTGTCAAGCTAAAGACATTAAACAAGCGCTTACTGGGAGGCAACCCAACTTTCTAACTCTATCTATTTATGTTTTCAGTTATGTTGGGTTGTGTGGATTGAATCTGAATATGTCTGGTTGTGTGGATTGAATTATGTTTCTGCAATGATTTGATTGTGAATTGTGTGTTTGAAGTTTGATTTTGAATTTCAAATTCTGTCCATGATAACTGGCATGATTGTGGGATTGTTATTGCAAAATCTGAGTTTTAGAACTTGTGTTATGATTATATATGATTTATTCTTGAATCTGATTGATTGTGACCCAGAATTTGAATATCTGAGTGTACTGAGTCAGCTTTGAAAGCAAGTGAGAAGTTGTTATTGCTATGAATTTGGTTTTTGCATAATTCTTATTATTACAGACGCATTCTGGTTTAGAAATGAGAAAGGCAGTTGTTTGTTTTTGAAATTAACTACTTGGCCAGATGACTACCCATATGTGAATATTCATCCATTGTTATCACTACAAGAATTTGGATTATTACCGAAGAATTATTACCGAAGGCCAAGTGATCGTCGGTAAATAAATTTTTTCGACGGTCAAAATCGGCATTACCGAAGGGCATGGTGAAGTGTAATTACCGAAGGTCAAAAGAGCATTACCGAGGGGTTGTGGCCTTCGGTAAGATGCTCGACACCTTAAATTAAGTAATTGGGGTTGTAATACCTCGGCCCTAATTTCGTAAGAGAAGACCCTATTCCCTCTCTACTGTCATCCCCAATTTCGTGAAAGGTGGACTTTGGTTGTGCTCCCCCATTCCCCCCTGTTCGTTCTCGTCCCCAATTTGTGCTTCCCATTCTCTCCCTCTGGCTTTTGCTTGAGTTTTTTCTTCCTCTCGCTGTCCCTTTCTCGTCTGTCTGGTGGCATTGTGCGGGTAGGGTTCGGTGGTGTTCGAGCAGTGCGTTGGCATTGCCGTGAGGAGGGTGGTCCGTTAACGTTAGGGTGTGTGCCAAGGCGCAGAGAGGAGGTTGCTCCCGTGACGTGAGGGCGACTGTCGTTGTCAAGGGAGGCTATCGGGCTTCGACATTGAGGTATGTTCTGTACTGGCTTTTGGATTAATAAACTGGGACAAGTTTTCGTTAATATTATTGGAAAGTGGAAATAAAATGAAAAGCAAGTTATATTGAATTGGTTTAGTCAAATGGGAATAGGAATAACAAGAAAGAAAGATGCAGATTAGTTGGTAGAAGAGTGATTCATGTTGGTTTCAGGAAGGAACAGATGCAGTATAGTTACCAATTGTAGCATGTTTAGATGGCTGAGTTAACATAGTATAGATGAGAAGCAACGCGCAGAGGAAGCAAAAGAAGAAAGTGGTTTTGGTATTCATGTTTACTACTAGGTTAAGAGTTAGTGTGAGATACAAAGAACGTAGTTTCTCAATATATAGCTATTTATAGTGATCAAGCCAAAAGCATAGTGTAATGATTTATGTGTAAGAAATCACTGTGTTGGTTGTAAATTTCCACTACATATGTGAAGTAGGTTGTCTTGTCAACTTTTATTTTTGTGAATCTAGACATTTGTAAGATACATCATAGATTGTAAACATGAGTGGCACAGTGCACAAGGCTCCCACCTAGTGGGGTTTAGGAAGAGTGTATGTTTGCATTAACCCTATGAGTGGAGAGACTGTTTATTTGAATGGCTAGCCTTGAATCAAGAAACAATTAACCATTCAATTCCTTGAAGGCTCAACCTCATACCATAGATTAACCATGGAATAACTGTCAGTGCTTGTGCCACTCAAGGTTTGTACTACCAAGCAAAATCATATATAGTATTGTATTTGAAGCTCATGAATAGGATTTTACTTGGTGTAAAATGTGCTGTAAAGTATGTTTGGAACATGATAAATAGATATAGTCTATTCTTCAAATCTGCATACTGTAGGGTGGTGTGAATCTTGCTATTGTTCCAATGTATAAAGAATTTATAAAGGGAGACTAGTTGGTAAAGTAGAGTTCTGTTTTACACCTGGGATGTTTTTATAAGTATTGCTTAGATACAAAACTGATCTTAATTCTTGACTCAACTTTTTGGGTGATTTGATTGAAATGAATTGGATGATGTTCCAAAAACTATGGCCTTATATAAGTTCTATTGGATGCATCTCTGTTCCGGAATCTAAAAGCCTTGGATTAAATGCAATTGGAAGAACAATACTTCTTTTTCCCATGATTTGAAAAGTCCACACATCTTTTCACTTTTCATCAATTATTGATGTGGTTGAACGTTTATCTTAATTGCTTTTTTGCATGAATAATTGGAAGCATTGTACCGTAAATACCAATTCCAACTGTAATTGATTTGATTGGCATGGTTATAGATAGATGTACATGATTCATAGGTCAAAATTAACCTGTGAAATACTAAATGAGTTGATTTATATAAATGATTTTTTCCTTTATATTAACTTGTCAAAATTAACGTTTCAAGTTGGCTTTATATTCCTTTATTGCTATTTTTTCCAATAAATCTCTTAATTATTTGATTGATTAAAATATTAGTGAATATAATATTTAAGTTAATTAGATTTTTCCAGTAAGATCGAGTTTGATTATTGCACAGATAAAGAGATGAGATATGAGTGTATAAATCAAATTTTGTATTTGATTTTATCAAATATAGATAGCGTTTTGTGAATTTCGATAGGAGTATAAATTAATATTTAAATTTTGATTTTATTTATAATTGAACCAAGTGCTCAGAATTATTACGTGCACGTCTGAAATTATAGCAAGTATAAGTAGCACGTCTGAAATTGTTACGTGTCTCGTGCTCATCAAATGTTGATCCTTACACTTATATATGTCCTTCTGCATATGATACTGCATATGATACGTGTCTCTGCAAATTGTTACGTGTCTCTGCATATGATACTACATATGTAAGAGGTGCTATATTAATTACTTTATTGTCAGTTTAAGAAGGTTTTAAACCCCTCTCTTGCATATCTTACCCATCATATTTGCTAATTATGTGGGCATAAAGCTATTCGTGTCTTGTTTATTTTTCAATACTAAAGTCTTGCATCATAAATTTCAATTATATTCTCTACCAATCTTTTATGATTCTGCATCTTAACTGATTTTTCTGATCATACTTTCTTGTCAACCATCATAATTGAGTGTTTGGTTATGGGTAATTGATCTGAAAATTGCATCTTCTCATCTTCCAGAAGTAACCATTTTACTTATGTTCAGAACAGAACAAGATTTGTGTCTTTGGGTGCTGTGAGCAATGATTTAGTTGAAGAGAGTGTGGAAGGTGATGACCTAAGAAGCAGAATCTTGAGGCTAAGGCTCCCCAAGCGAAGCGCCACAAACATTCTTCAGAAATGGGTCCTTCAAGGGAATCCTGTTACGCTCTCTCAGCTTCGAGATATTTCCAAAGAGCTTCGAAGATCACAAGGGAAAGTAGGGCAATTGCTGTTTGTTTTGTCATATCATGCAATATGTATTAGATTCGTTTGGTTAATTGTAGGTGTAGTGCATTAGGAATTCAATTTTGCACGTTGCTATTATTCGTTTGGATAAGTGCAGATTTTTCAGAGAAATAAATGAGCTGTTATAGTGAATTGGAATTTGCCTTGTGATAAATGAGCTGTTATAGAGAAATAAATGAGTTGTTATGTGTTTTTTTTTAATTGGATAAGTGCAGATTTTTCAGAGAAATAAATGAGCTGCTGTTATAGAGAAATAAAGAGAAATAAATGAACTGTTATGTGATACTGTCTTTCGGTAATTACCGAAGGCTTTTGGCCCTCGGTAATTACCGAAGGCTTTTGGCCCTCGGTAATTACCGAAGGCTTTTGGCCCTCGGTAATTACCGAAGGGTAAAAGCCCTCGGTAATTGTTAGCGACAAGAGATTTACCGAAGGATTTTTGGCCGTCGATAAGCCTTCGGTAAACACCCATTATCGACGGCCTTTGGCATTTTCCGAGGGCTTCTGGCCTTCGGTAATACCCTACTTTTTTGTAGTGTATCCTGTTTGAGCCTTATATATATTTGTTGTGAACCCTAAGCTTCTTACAGAACAATCTACCTTATCCAACACTCTAGAAGAAGAGAACAAGAAACATATTTGTCAAGATATAGTTAGAAATTAAGTTTGGGGGAAATCATAATCAGTTGAGTCTTAAACTGATGAAAAACTATCTGAAAAAAAAATATATATATCAAAATTAGAGAAAAATTCAAAAATTCAAAAAAAAAAGAAAAAAAGAAAAAAAAAGAAAATGTGTTATGTGATGAATGAAGAGGAAGTTGATAAATAAAGTTTCAATGTTGTTATGTTCTTGTTCTCCTCTTCTTTAGTGTTGTTTTGTTTCCCTGTAAAACCATGTTTTTTTCTAGCCAAGCCAAGTTATAACCTGAGAAAGTCCTTTTGATTTAAATCAGAATGTGTGAATTGTTTATGAGATGACTTGCAAAAGTTGATGAAGTAGTTGATGACAATTTGAGTATGAATTGGAGTTGTAAACACTTGCAGGTTGAGATAAACATAGATTGAGCATTATGGTTTTATTCTTTTTATGGTTGTCTTATCATTTTGGATTCAAGAACTTGTCAATATAGAAGTATAACATTTGATCTGAATATTTGGAGAAGTAAGTACAATCCTTACTTTTGTGACAGATATTATGTGATGGAATATTAACTGCTTTGTTGGGTTCGTTTGTGTTGTTATTGTCTATTTTCATGAGGACACGAAAATATATAAGTTTGGGGGAGTTTGATAGGTGTGAACTTTGCTTATATTTGTTGCTTAAATTGTCGTGCTTTTGAGTAAGTTTTAGTGTTAATTCTCATGAAAAGTATATATTTGTGGTGTAAAAATAGTTTTGATTGTTTAATTATGTTTTTGAGTGTTTTTGCGTGTTATTTCGCAGTAGAATAAGGATTGGATACTATCACAGACTTGGAGAGCGTCAATTGTCGAAGCCAGAAGGATCAAACTGCCAGAACGAACGCTCGCCCAGCGGACGGACGCTCGTCGCCCAGCGAGGACGTTCGTCCAGCGTGCAGAGAGGCTCGTCCAACGCGTAGAGGACGTTCGTCAGAGGACGCTCGTCACATAGCGAGCGCGACGCTCGTCCATGGCACTCGTCCGAACGCTCGTCCAGAGCGGCAGAGGACGCTCGCCCAACAACCAGAGGACGCTCGTCTAGAGCGGCAGATGACGCTCGCCCAGCTGGCAGAGGACGCTCGTCCAGAGTAAGGACGCTCGTCCAGCTCGCGGCCGCTCATCCAGAATTTGGACGTTCGTCCAGCGAGTGCACGCCCGTGATCCAAAAGTAGACGCTCGCCTAGCGAGAGCGAGAACGCTCGTCCAGCGAGCTTTGGACGTTCGTCCAGCGAGGATAAAAAGTGGACGCTCGTCCAGCGAGTGGACGTTCGTTGCCTAGCGAGGACGTTCGTCCAGCGAGCTTTAGACGTTCGTCCAGCGAAGATGAAAAGTGGACGCTCGCCTAGCGATCAATGGACGCTCGCCCAGCGACGGACGCTCGCCCAGCGAGCGTACGTTCGTCGCCCAGCGAAAAATCACTTAAGGTGCTTTCTTTAAAAACGCGATCCAGAGGCAGAAACCAGTCAGTTCTGGAGGGGAGAAGCCAGGGGGAACTCTGCAGCTCGTGTCCATGCTCGTTTTAGGTGCTCCGGAGTGGAATTTCACCACTTTCTACCATCCAATCCATCCTTTATCACTTCTATGATGTATATGTGTAGCTAGAACTCCATTTCACTAGGGTTGAGAGTAATTTTCTGAACTTCTATGTAATTTCACTATTAATGCATGAACTTGTTTGAATTATATGTTCTATCCTTATTATTAATGCTTTTGATGGGAATCTGAGCCATTTGAACGGTTAAATCATTGGGAAATGTATGAGACCGCGGACCTAGGATAGAACTGCTAAAGGATTTTGAGTCCTAGACATAGGAGGGAATTTTTAGTCATCTGTGACATTGTGTTTAAGGCAAATCTGATAATTGAATTAGCTAAGGGATTAGCAATTTAGTTTGAATGATTAAGAACTGTCTCTGAGGGATCAGGACTGCATGCGCCTAGAATGTCGATGTATAATTATGAGGAATTGTGTTAGTAGAAGATTACCAGAGTGATGAACTTGAATTTCAACCCCAGTGAACTTTAAATCATCTGTTTTTACCACTTTAAATTTCATCTGTATGCAAATCTTACTTGTGTTGTAAAATTAATTGCTAAATTAGTAAACTTTAATCAATCTGTGAATCAAAACAAATCTCTTGGGAAAACGATTTCCGGACTTACCGGTTTATTACTTGTACGATTCGGTACGCTTGCCGAGGTCTCAACATTGGTATTTTGGAACAGGGAGCAGCTATTGATCGTATCCTTGGAGAGATAGTTCATAACAAAGGCATGACGGCACCAATTGACTATGTCCTATGCATTGGGCACTTTCTAGCCAAGGTGAGTGCACTTCATTTGATTTCCAATTCTTAGTTCAGCTTTGATTTTGCATTTTCAGAGCATTTTTTTTATCATATGTACTTCTTCTAAAAGGTTCTAATACAGAACTACTTCTAGTTTTTTATCATACAAAACCTTCTTGGATAATTCAAGAGTAATTCTCTAGCCATCTTACAATTGACAGAAGACTTTTAACATAATTGTCCTAACCTTTAAGGTCCAAATATCACTTTGTATAATACAAAAGATTTCTCAACGTGACTAGCAACAAATAATACATATAACACATCTAATGTACTTTTGAGAGATAAAAAAAATAAGATCACAGCAACCAATCCTCTTAACATACTTCATAACAGCACAATCAACAATTAGTTTGACCATTCCATATAAGTTATATCAAGCATATGTAACCAACCAACATATGAGATAAAAACAGAAGCGCTTTAATATGAGTAAAACAGCCCAATAAAGTTACAAAACAACAATGTTTTAGTGCAGACACAACAGTTAGAACAGTCTAATACAACAAGGATTTTAATGCAGTAACAACAATCAAAACAGTCAGGATTTTACTACATAACAGCAGTCAAAACAGCCAGCAAAGATTTTAATGTGGCATATTTACAGTCCAATACAGAAAAATTTACTGGTATAAAACAACAAGGAAATAATGCTGAAACATCCAACAACATTACATAAAACAGGAAACAATCACTACTAAAATTCTGATACAACAATTGCCCACATTTCTAAAAGTTTTGCCTTCTCTTATTGGTATGACACTAAATTCCCTTGTTGTTGCTACTGATTAGAGATTCCACAATTTTTGTCTTTAAATAAAATTTTACGTTTACTGTTTTTACTAATGTAATTGAAACACTTACATTAACTTGAACTGATGATTGAAAAAATGCATCTGGGGACTGAATAGGTGCAGGAGTCCATGCTGATTGAAAAGCAAATGCATTTGGGGACTCAATATGAGTAGGAGTGCATGTGCTTTGGCTTGTCGAAGGTAGCTTTAGTTTGTATGTTCCTATAAATAAATGAATGTCAAAAAATGATAACATGAATAAAACAAGTATTATACATTTAAAAAAAAGGGAACTTACTTCTTTGAGGGGCAGAAAGAGAGGGTGAGGATTGGACTTGAGGAGCTGGTGGATGATTAGTTGTGTGACCCCATGTATGAGAGGCACTTTGCTGTGTATGATGTTTTCTCTCCTTCTTCTTAAATGTCATTTTCTTCATCTTCAAGTGGTCTACAAACAACTACATAAATAAAAATTAAACCACCTATATAAGATATAATAAAGAAGAAAATAAACAGAATAACTAAATTAAAATTAAAATTAAAACCTTGTTAATGGTATATTTCTTTCATCATCGGGAAATAATGTTTCTAAGTTTTGTTGTTGAAACGATTCACATTCATGAACGTTGTCAACATCATCTTCACCGATGTTGTACAAGTCTCTAGGCTTTATATGTACAGGGATGCACCAATTTTTATCAAACTCATCATCTACATAATATACCATTTGTGCTTCTGATGCTTGAATGTATGGTTCATCATCATCATTATCACCAGTATGAATCAAGCGTCCAAAACATACACTTGTAAATCCCAACTCATCAGTCACAATCCCCCTAGAAGTAGTTGTATTAGCCCACATACATTTGAACAACACAACTGAGAAACGACCATGATAGTTTATTTCAATTATGTCCATTAATCGACCATAATAAGGCACACCTCCAAATTGCATTTGATTATCACTAGTACTTGCATAACTCCTTGTCCCAAATGTACCAAACACTCCACTATTTTGTGTTTTAAGCCATAAGTCACGCTCTAAGATCCTAAACTTGAATCCGTTAACATTGTAGGCACTATATCGCTTTGCAATATCAATTGGACCCATGGCTAAGAATTTGAAATCAATTGAGTGAAGGCTAGTTGAGTCATTCCTTATCTAAAAGGAAAAAAAATAACATGTCCAAGTCAATTATTAATTATAACATAAAATGAAACCAATCAGCAATGGACCCAATATACATACACGACGTGAAAACCAATCTACAAATTCCCTATGAACTCTCTTGTCTATCAAAGATGATTGTCGACTCCGATTTCTCAATTGTCTCCGTATAGTGTCTCTAAATTCCCTACACGAAGTGTCCAAATTATACATAGTTACTTTCTAATAAAAGACTAATTAATACAATTGATCAAGTGAAAATACTTACTGAAGAAATGGATCAACTATGGCACTGTTTGTTAGGATATGACGATGTGCTTGTAACTTTTCCTTTTCAGATAAAGTGAAATAAGTGAAACCTCCAACTGCTTTTCCAATCGGTGGGAATAAAGTGCTTACAGTACAAGAGTCAATGCTCGGTTCATCATTAACACGACGCAATCTATTGAACACGGTCTCAATTCCATCTAAGTATCTAGAACAAAAAGTTAAGCACTCTTCAGCCATGTACCCTTCAGCTATTGAGCCTTTAGCTTGTGCCTTATTACGCACATAAGACTTCAATTTTCCTAAGTACCTCTCAATAGGATACATCCATCGATATTGGACAGGCCCTCCACGCTTGGCATCTTCTACTAAATGCACAATAAAATGAACCATCACTGTGAAAAAAGAAGGAGGGAATAACATCTCCATGTGACATAATGTGAGGACAACTCTATCTTGTAATTGGACAAGTTGATCTATCTTCAAAACTTTATTACATAATTGTTTAAAAAAAGAGCATAGATCAATCAAAATAGAGGACACTTCTTTAGGGAGTGTCTTTCTTATTGCCAAAGGAAGAAGTTGCTCCATCAACACATGTGAGTCATGACTTTTTAGTCCTCCAATCTTACGTTGTTTAACATCAACACATCTACTGATGTTACTTGAGTAACCATCAGGTACAGTTATATTCTTCAAAGTTTTTAGAAATATATCCTTATTTACATTTGACAATGTATATATAGCAGGAAGATATCTACCATTCTCATCAGGCCACAAGTCTGGTCTAATACCCCAAAGTTGTAAGTCCTTTCTTGCCTTTAGATTGTCTTTGCATTTATTATTTGTACTATCATTCAACAATGTAAACAATATATTGTCACAAACATTTTTTTCAATGTGCATAACATCCAGATTGTGGTGCAATAAGTTATCTACCCAATAAGGAAGGTCAAAAAATATACTTTTCTTTCGCCATTGTAGAGTCTCTACCTTAGGACGATCAACTCTGTGTTGTCTTTTTGATCTTTCTTCAACTATAGGTTCTTTCCCAAATTCAACATGAACATTACCAAGTTGTTGTAAGATATCATGACCTGAGATTGCCACTGGTTGGCTTCTATTTTCAATAGTTCCATCAAACCTCATATGAGCCAATCTAAACCTATGTCTTCCATCTAACCACCGACGATGACTTATAAAACAAAATTTCCCACCTTTGACAAGCTTCTTAGGAGTAGTGTCAAAATTACATCTCGGACATGCCAATCCTGTATGTGTGTTCCACCCAGATAAGGTTCCAAGTCCTGGAAAGTCACTAATAGTCCACAATATGGCTGCACGCATATCAAATACTTCATTCCCATATGAATCAAAAGTTTTGATGCCAGTGTTCCACAACTCCTTCAACTCTTCTATTAATGGTTGTAAGTAAACATCAATATCATTGCCCGATGCTCGCTTTCCAGGAATGATCATGGGCATAATGAATGAACTTTGTTTCATACACATCCAAGGAGGAAGGTTGTATGGTATGAGAACAACTGGCCAAATACTGTGATTGGTGCTCAAGTTCCCATATGGATTGAACCCATCAGTAGCTAAACCGAGTCTCACGTTTCGAGGGTCTAAGGCAAATTGAGGGTGCATCAAGTCAAATTTCTTCCATGCTTCAGAATCTCTTGGATGTCTTAACATGCCTTCATCCGTACTTTCTGATGCATGCCATCTCATATGCTCAGCTATTTTAGATGACAAAAACATCCTCTGTAATCGAGGCTTCAAAGGAAAATACCTTAACACCTTTGCAGGAATCTTCTTTCGCTTATTAACAACAACATTGTCACCAATTGTATTTCTCTTTTTTGGCTTTCATCTTGATGTCTTACATTTCTTACAAGAATCTCTATCTTTGTCTTCTCCAACATACAACATACAATCATTCGGGCAAGCATCAATTTTGGTGTAATGAAGACCAAGCTTGTTAATCACTTTTTTGGCTTCATAGAATGAGTTTGGAATTTTAGCATGTTCAAATGCATCTGCTAGCAACTCCAGTATCATGGACATAGCTTTGTCACTTATTTTGCATAGACATTTGATGTGATACAACTTCACCAAGAAAGAAAGTTTCGAATATTTATCACATCCTTCGTATAAGCTTTGTTGTCCATCTTGCATTAATTCAAAAAAATTTGTCCCATCATGACTTCTAGTATGGCTTGACTCTGCACCCATCTCGTCATCATCCGCCATGTCATTGTTAGAGCAATGATGTGCAAATACATCATTAATCATTTCACACATATTATCATTAATTTCAACTTTTCCACCATCTTCTTCGGCCATTACTTGAGGAGCTTCGTCATTTACTCTTCTCTCTCCGTGTAGAAGCCACATTGTATACCCTTTTGGAAAAGGTTTAATAATTAAGTGTTCATATACTTCTTCACGACTTTGCCATTTCTTAAAACTGCATTTCTGACATGGACATACTATCTTTCCCCTAACACCACTATTAGTGAATGCGAAGTCCAAGAAGGTATTCAATCCTCTCATATATTGACTTGTATTTCGAGGCATGTCTATCCATGATTTGTCCATTACAACGACCTCTGTTCATGCCAAGAGGATTGGAAGGTTAGAATAAGTGACGATATTCAACGAAATACACTACATGAGATGAATTTACTAAATTGGTTATAAATTTTAACTTTTTTATGCAGTATGATGGGTTTATCAATATTAACAAGTAAATACTAAAATTTATCAATAATTGTAATTAATAAAGTAGATACTAAAATTTATCAGTAATGTATATATCCACATCAAGATCTGCAACATTAAATAGAACTACCTATTAATTAAATTAACCGAACAATAACTACACATAAAAAAACTTAAATACCACACATAATTCTAGAATGAAAATATAACAAACATTAATTTCAAATGATTTAATCATCCAACAATAAACTTGTACACAAAAGTCACTGGTAGATAATATGCTTTGGCAACTGTTTTATGTACATTAATTGTGTGGTAGACTATCAAAACTATCAATACAATTAGTTCGAATGAAACTATGCTTTGGTGGGGTTGTTTTGTTATCAAAACATCTTATATAATGATACACTTGGTTATCTTGACAATATTATTTTTTTAACAAATACCAATTCTTCCGAAAATCATTTAGTCAAAAATTAACCTCTTTCTCTTCTGATACTTGCGGAAATTTTAGTTCATTTTATTTTCTCAGAGCTTAAAGCATCAAGACCAACACTTAGGGCAGAGGCAATTGGAAGCAATTTGTGAGTATAGACACTAACACCAATTAAGCATTAAAAAACGAGTAATGGCTTTTATTGAGAAGCATTTATCATAGTCTTTGAAGCCTAAGGCAACTCAACTCACAATCTCACTGCTCCACTGATGAAAATAAGTGTAGGTTTTTCTTTTTCTTGAACCCATTCTACGAGGAAAAATTACAATTTTTTTTTTCTAAATTTCCTTCTTTCAAAAAGAGTTTCTGCAATTTTCAAATATTACACTAAAAATGAAATGAATAGGAAATTTGTTGATTTGAGTATCGATGAATTTTTTCTTCCCCATGCTAATATCTAGCCGTTTTTTCAGACACGCCCACTACCAAACTTAAAACTGAAGAGAAGCAACTTTACTGGAATCCTGAAGTCGAAAGAACAAATGGAACAAGACAACACAAATCGAGAGATCTTTCAGCTAAACTTTAGGAAAGCAAAACAGTCAAATAAACAACAAAGGTCCCTATACATTATACACTAATAAAACAAATGCTTAAGTGTTCCTTCTCTTTTCAACGGCGTTAAAAGTTACACAAACAGGTTATTTCAAATATTTTTCCAGAATAAGATTATTTAGAATTACCTAGCTAATTGAAATTCATTAAATAGGAGAATTCACTATAATCTTAACAATTTCAAACAGATAATGTCGTACTATTTTTTTCTCTTGGACTAAGTCTGGTCTCCCAATAGAAAAGACAGACTTTAACATCAGAAATTGGTGTGTTTGGTTTATCTTATATTTAATATCAACCTATAATGGTATAATGAGTTTATGAAACACTCATGTAGCCATGGCTGCTTTAATTTCGTTATGTTAACATGCACACGACTAGATCAGTTAAGGTTTTGGTCTATACACATAAAACTATTTTCAACTTAAAAACCTATTTGTCAGCCATCACTATAAACTTGTTACATGGCATAGTCGTGCTAATGCATTATTCAGCCTCCTCCACTGATTGGGTTAAGTGTTAAGGAAGTGTTCATTTATTAATTTAATACATATGAAAGAAATCTATGTTTTACAATATGACAGACTAGTAACATTTATGTTTTATAGTCGAACTTCTTATCGATAGTTTGTTCAGATATATGTAAAAGGACTTGATAATTTTCATTTTTATGTTTTAATTATGCTTTTATTATCACATTTTATCATTTGCAATCAATCTAAAATCATGTGTTTTGTCTATAACATCTGTAAGATACCAAAACCTTTTAATATAGTTAGTTACTTCTCTGAGACACAATTGGAGTTGTTCATGTACTATGGTTATCCTCTACAAGCTTGTTAAATTTATCTCTCTTTCACCATTATTCGTTGGCTTCATGTAATAACTTAAAAACCCCTTCTCATGGTGGCTTAACAAAATAACAAACTCTTTCTCTTTATTTTGACTCATTTTTCACCCTTCCGGCGCACACAGCCAAAAAGCAGAGTGCTCACACAAGGCACAAAGAAAAAATAGAGAGATAACAACAACAATAAAATACAAGAGTTAGACACAATCAAATCAATGAACGCGTTCAATAGAGTAAAGTACAGGAGACAAACGCGTAGAGTGAAAATGAACGAAGAGAAAATGAATGACCTCGCCAGATTTCTGAGCTGCGTGAACCGCAAATGCGAGGAACTCCGAGACCGAATCTATAGTTGAATTCCGAACGCACCTCGACGAACAATAAGGCGCCTCCACGCTGCCTCGAAGCCTCGCTCAATCCACAGATGCCTCGACGCCTCGACACTTCGCTCAACCCTAACAATGGTCGCTCAACCCTAACAATGGAAGACCAGCACGATGCGGAGAAGGGTTTTGAGGGAAAATAATTGTGATACAGGAAAATGAAGGCGCGGGGAGGGAGAGAATTAGGATTTGGGAGAAATTAGAGAATTGGGGAAAATGAGTGAAGGTAGAAGAAATGTAAGGCGCGAGGACAGGGGTAAGTATTATTTACAAAGATACATTAAAATAAAATAAAACTTTAGAAACGTCTTCTGCTGTAAGCCAGAAAATTAAAAAAAAAACGTAATTGCGGTTTTAATCCTAAACCGTCCTAAATCGTTCAGGGGTTTCTAAACCCCCATAAACTAAGCCCTCCTAAAATCTACTATTTTTGTAGTGGTAGTACTTACATAATCAATTAAATCATAAAATTGCACTCTTTGTAGGATATTGTTTGTTTCAATCGATTAGGTCATTTACATAATCAATTAAATCATAGGCTATTCAACAAAAATGACAAAAAATACAAGCCTAAACAAAATGTAAGATCATCCTAAATACAAGACATAAAAAAAGACTTATTTATATTTTTACAATGCTAAGAGAAAGGAAAGACAAATATCCTATCTTCCACAAAAGAACTCTTTAAAATCTTTCTTCTCCTTCTATTCTCTTAGTCATAGCTAATGTTTTAGCTCCTTGGATGAGTTTCCATCAGTAAACCTCTCTGTTGTGAATCCAACAGAGATCTCGTTAAACATATTAGAGACGAATTCAAAAAATGAAAAGACAAAGAAAATTCTAGAAAATCTTTATAAGTAAATAGTGATTTTTATATAATTAACTTCTGCTATTAGAAATCTATTTATAATTTAAACCTTTTATATTAAAATATTTTAGTGTTCTCTTTTTATAAAATCCACCATTGCTATTAAGATAATTTCTAGGTTGTTATATAATTAAATAAATTAAGTACTAAATTTTAAACTTTAGTTAATATAATATCTAAGCATGTTGTTTTTCATTAGCATATTAAAAACCATCCAAAATCCAACAGAGATCTCGTTAAACATATTAGAGACGAATTCAAAAAATGAAAAGACAAAGAAAATTCTAGAAAATCTTTATAAGTAAATAGTGATTTTTATATAATAAACTTCCATCATTAGAAATCTATTTATAATTTAAACCTTTTATTATTAAAATATTTTAGTGTTCTCTTTTTATAAAATCCACCATTGCTATTAAGATAATTTCTAGGTTGTTATATAATTAAATAAATTAAGTACTAAATTTTAAACTTTAGTTAATATAATATCTAAGCATGTTGTTTTTCATTAGCATATTAAAAACCATCCAAGTGATTTAATTTAAACAGGGAATTGGTCACCTATATAATTCATTGTGGCTCACCATAATTACATTTGATTAAATATTATTATATAGGGAATTTATGTTTTTTCTTTGTAATAAAATTTAAATTGTTTCTAAATAATACTTATATTTTACTTTGATAAAAGATATGATGTTGTTCCATCTTGAGTTTTGGTGTTACAAGTTCTCTTTCGATGTTTCGTTAGGATTGGGAAGTCATTTGTTTTTGTGTTATTATAATAAGTTAACCACAGTTTTTCTTATTTAGTAATTTTGTCTTTCATGGAAACATGAAAAATTCAAGTCTAGGGTAGTTTGATAATTGTTATTAACATTTTTTTAAGCTTATTTTTAGGTAATATAGGTATTTTTATTATTGTTTTTTTAACTAATTAAAGTTTTATCAAATAATTTTAGAAAGAAAAGTATTTGATTTTTATTTGTGGAATCATTTGATGCATGGAAAGAATAAAACAAAGAATAAAAAATATTTTTAATAAAAAATATTATGCTTAATATATTAAATATTTCATTAATAAATATCAATAATGTATCTTAAAAGATTTTAAAATATTAAACATAAATATAATATAAATATATGATTTAAATTGAAGTATTAATTCTTAAATATTAGGTTAAATGGGGGATAACGGAGTAAAGAGAGTACGTACTAAATGTTCTGGCTCAAGAACCCATATTTTTTTCCCTATAACATACTACATTCAACCAAGACATGAGATAAATCGTGAATTTGAAAAAGGAGAAGATACACGCATACCTTTTTCTCGTCACATTCAATACAACTGATCATATATACTGTCTGTCAATTTATTTAGGAATCTCATATAAGCATTTCTCCAAGAACGCCAAAGTAGCATTGGCCCTACTAAGCTCCAAAATCCAGTGAAGTATCCGATCCCCATGCTCATGTATAATGCCTCAAAGAAACAGCTCTCTTCGTCATCATTGGTTGCTTCAGCTTTTGAAAGCTTTATTATTGTTTGATCTCCATCTCCAGGACAACTTTTATTGAGTTGTTTACCACAAAGATCAATGTTTCCTTCAAAACTAGACCCATCAAAGGTTTCAAAGTGTCTTCCCGATGGAATTCTTCCTGAAAGAGAGTTGTGTGACAAGTCTAGTTTCCCCAGACTGTCAATTTCAGAAAGAGAAGAAGGAATTTTCCCACTGAAATGATTTCTTGATAAATCGATGAACTCTAGTGATCTTAAACTACCAATCTCACAAGGAATTTCTCCTCTCAGATTATTTCTGTATAAATTCAGAGAAACTAGCCCAACCAAATATCCAATCTCCTTCGGTATTTCACCACTTAAATTATTACTTGAAATATCAATGATCTTAAGCTGTAACTCTGGATTTTTGAACCCCTGTTCCACACCTTTCCACATCAAGCTTATGCTAAGGGTGTAATTTTTCTCACTATAAACGCCATACATTTCAAAATAAGTGATATTCATCGAATATATACGATTTAGAGTATCACTTGTGTTGATGTTCTTTTCAGTCATTGCAGTCAAATTCTTTAAGCAAGATGGAATTCCTTTTGATAACATATTTCTCGAAAGATCTAAGAATTGAATGCGCTTCAAATAACAGAGTTGAATTGGAAAATGTCCAGAGAAGTGATTCCCTCGCATGTTCAATATTATCAATTGTTGCATATTTTCCCCTATCCATGATGGTATTGGGCCAGAAAACATATTTTCGGCCACATCCAACATAATTAAATTGCTGCAATTCTTCAAAGTGGAAGCTAATTCACCTGTCAGGTTATTGTTTCGTAAAACCAAGACTTCCAATTCAACAAGGCTGCCCATGGACACAGGAATCTTCCCTGTCAATTTATTGTTGCTTAAATCAAGAAAGAATAACTGATGTACAGATTTCCAACAGTCTGGGAGTAGTCCCTTCAATTGATTGTTTGATAAATCCAAGGTGGCCATTCCATCTGTGCGTTGGTCACATATGAATGAAAACAAATCAGAAAATTTATTATCAGAAAGCCTTAGGTCTGAAGCTTGCAGTAAAAATTGCGGAATTTTTCCTTCAAAATTATTTGAATTCAGAAATATGGACGGTCTATTGAAAAGCTTCAATGATATATTATTAGGAATTGCTCCACTGAGATTATTCTGAGACATATACAACCTTTCCACATTATGCAAGTTGTTCCAAAACCATTTTGGTACTGAACCATTAAGCCTATTCTCTGAAATATCCAGATAAAATAAAGAGCGTTGAGTCTGGAGCCAACTAGGAAAGCTAGGACCCAACTTGCAAGATCTTAGTTCCAAGATTATTATTTGAAAAGGAGGAACCCAGTTAGGGACTATTTTTAGAGATAAGGAGTTATCTGACAAAGATAAGAACCTTAATTTGGAAAATTTTGAAAGATGGGATTCAGTGACATCACCCTCCAAACAATTTCCATCCAAATACAAGTACTCCATCTCAGATAGCAATCCAATGCTCATAGGTAGAATGCCGGTAATCTGGTTATCAGATAAAAACAAACTCTGAAACACTTGTTTGTTGCACCATGAAGAATTTTGAATGAAGCTAGAAATGTTCCCACTCAACTTGTTGTTTGAGAGGTCTAAACTCTGCAATGTGCACATGTTCCCAAAGAAAGATGGAATCTCGCCTTGCAGTTTGTTCCCATAGAGGTCAAGAACTTCAAGAGAGTTCATTACTTTCCCAAATCCATCTGGAATGGGACCTTCCAACATGTTGTCATTAAGTTTAAGTTTACGAAGATTGGTAGTGGAGTTGAAGAGCCAGTAAAATATGGATGATGATTTCAATAGATTTGAGGAGAGATCAAGTGAGGCAAGAGAAGACGAAGAATTCGTAATTGAAATAGCTGACATGAGAAAACTATCATCCCTAAGACTACAGTTTCGCAAATAAAGATTTTGAAGTTTTGAACTGAAGTTGAAAATACCCTGAAAGACCGATGATGTCATCTTATTATAGGAAAGATCAAGGATCACAAGAGAAGGAAAGTTAGACAATAATTGAAATGTTGAGGATGTGAGCATATTAGAAGAAAGGTCAAGGATGGTAAGAGAATTGGAAAAGTTGGAAGGTGAATAAAACAGAGATTGAATATGGGTATCTGAAAGAGAACAGTTAACTAGTCTCAACTCTCCTAGCTTTGGATAATGAATCATATGCAACCAGTCAGGGTTATGTAAACCATCGATGGCAAGATGTGTTAGAGAAGAGAGATTAGACAGCCAGTGTGCATCCTTAGGTTTGACATCAAAATCACCACCAAGTCCAAGAGTTTGCAAGTAAGGAAGATTCCCAACCTGGAAAGGGAGTGCTCCAGAAAATGAATTACGAGTGAGACCAAGGTATCTCAACTGTGACATATTTCCAAGTTGACAAGGGATTTTCCCATCAAGTTTATTATGACTGAGATCAAGATACCTTAAATTTGTAAGGCTTCCAAGTTGATAAGGGATATCTCCACGGAGAAGATAATTGTGACTTAAATCCAGAGACAATAAATGTGTAAGGCTTCCAAGTTGGGTAGGAATATTACCACCAAAATCAGAATAGGAGAGATTGAGATATCTTAAGTTGGTAAGTGAGCCCATGAGTTCTGGGATGTGACTCTTTATAAATTCATTTTTGCTCAGATCCAAACGTTGAATATTTTGCAAGGGAAACAGTGAAGTGATATTGACTGCACCACTCAAATATTGTGTATCCGAACCACCACGGAGACGAAGGACGGTTACATGACCTGTTTGAGGGTCGCATTGAATGCCTTTCCACTTGCAACAATCTCGACTGTTGTCGTCGTCTCTCCATGTAGACAGCATGTCATGAGCATCTACGAGGTCATGTTTGAAGTTAAGGAGTGCTTGTCTCTTCCTGTCAATGCACTTTATTTCTGCGGTATTGTTGAATCCGAGAATGGATTCTGCAGCAGGCAGCAAGAGGAGGAGAAGTACACAACAGAGTTTAGGAAAACAAGTAGTCATTACTTTTTTGGTGATACTAAATACCTAAGAGTAAAACAAGGACCTTGAATTTGATCGGTCTACTCTTAATTGTGAAGTGTGTAAACCAAAACGATTGAATATATATAAGCGTTTTGGTAGAGTATAGTGCTTCCGGTAGTTTTTGTTGGGCTCCATGCCAGTAAATAGAAAAGGAGTTTTCACACCAATAATTGGACTAGTTGCTTGGAATCTTTGAATACTTTCGACCCCCAAATAACCCATAATCATAGGATTTATATTCACGCTAGATATATTATACCTATTTGAACTGGTTATTAAACAAACAATGACTCTGAGATTCACTTTTTGGATTTTTCATGAAAAAACATAAGAAATATTTGTCACTAAACAAACTCGTACAAAAACTTAAGAAATTACTTGTAATCCAGAATCTTAAGATTTAATGTTAAAAAAAGATTATTTTTTTAATATTTTATATAAGAATCTTGATAACTAAGGTCAAATGTCTCTTATTATTTCCCGCATGCACAGTTATTTTGATTGATAAAATGATACAAAGAAACGTGAAGGAGGCTTTGAAACAGTTTCAGTACAATAGGAGATGATAGCTGACTTGACTGGAAACATATGCATGAAAAGTGTTGAGAAAATTATTGGAGGAAGTTAAAGCTGAGCGCATATACATGAAAACGGTTGGTATGAAAACAAGAGATGAAGAAAAGGACTTACTATCATAATTGCAATGTTGAATATTTGCAAGAGATTTGACTACGTATCTTTACCAAGAATATGAAACATGTGTAGATAAGCGCGTTCATTGTTGCATTCAATGTGTAGATAAAAGTTAATATTTTATTCATTTAATATTTTTAATTTTTTATTTATATTTATTTTGTTGTTATGTCTATATAAATTATTTTACCTTTTTATCTATTTATTTTATTTTTAATTTTTTCTATATTTATTTTGTTATTATATGTACATAAAATTTATTTTATCTTTTTATTTATTTATTTTATTTTTAAACCTGTTTTTTTATTCTATTTTTTTTATTTTATTCTTTTATAACTTATAATTAATTTGTCATTTAATAAATTATTCAAAAATAACTTATATTTAGAGTATAAATTTTTTATATTCTTTTTTCATTTTTAATTTTATCTTTTCATGATTTATAATTATTTGATCAGTAATAAAATAAAATTTAGAAACACATATTTAATTTTTATTTTTTATAATAATATTATTTTAACAAATAATATATATATATATATATATATATATATATATATAATAAAAATTGTTTATAATATCATATAAAAACATTTCTCTTCAGAAAATTATTTTATTTATTTAATTTTTTTTAAACTGATTTACACAAAAATAAAAATATATTTTAACTCTATCATTTAATATCTAATAAATTATTATTTTAGTTTCTAAATATAGTTTTCGTTTTCTTAAATTTAAAATTTTCATATCAATCTCCAAATTCTAAATTATGTGTAAAATTCAAATTATATTATTAGTCAATTTAATCCATGATATATATTTCTAAAAATTATTTTAAAAGTTTGTTGACTTTTAAAATAAATAAATAATTACTTATTTTAATGTGTTAGATACATTTTAATTTTTATTAAAAAATTTCTATTATAATTTTAATATATTTATTATTAAAGAATAATTTATTTTTAAAATATTTAGGTGAGTGGTTGGCATCTATTAATTCCGGCCGTTCACTATAAATAAAAGAAAGAGCATAATGTAATGTGTGAGGAGTTTAATGGAGAGCCCTGAAACACTTTCTCTAAAAAATGAAACCGTAGCACACTGTATTATATTATAAATGTCTGAGTGGAATTAAACCTACAATAAATAGCTCACGGTATTAGAAATGTCTAAGTAGAATTAAACCTACAATATCTTGTGTTATGTTGTGTTAAGAGATGTGTACACCCTTAACGACTATACTTGCAAGTTTAATATCTTTACATATAGAATAGAATTCAAATGTTGATTTAAAGATTAGAGAGTTGCACCATCTTCTGTTAACCAATTCCTAATTATTCATGTATTCACATAAAATAATGTTATTTATTGCAAAAGGAAAAAAACAACAAAAGGACACAAACATAATAACGAGTTAGCTAATTCATAAAAGAAATATGCATATATAGCAAACGAAACACATTTCAAAATATAGGTACACAATTCAAGTAATTATATAGTTGAAAATAAAACTAATTTATTATTCTCAATCATGAAAAATACATTCTCATTATTTGTAATATTCTAATTCTCCTAAAAAAGGAAATAGGAAAACTAGAAAAACAAAATAAAATAAAAGATTATATATTTATTTTCTCTAATTAGGAAGATTCTAAAGATATTTTCTCTAATTACAACACTCCCTATCAAGTGGGTAAATGAATATCAATCATTTTCAATTTACCTACAAGATCTTGAAATCTACCCGGAGGAAGCCCTTTTGTAAACATATTTGTTATTTGATGTTCTGTAGGAATATGAGTTGTAATCACAAATCCTCTGTCAAGATTATCTTTGATTAAATGTCTGTCAATTTCAATGTTTTTAGTTCTGTCATGTTGTACTGGATTATGGGCTATACTCATAGTACACTTATTGTCACAGTATAGTTCCATCGGGTTCTCCACTTTGACTTTAAGATCATCCAAAATGATTTTCATCCAGAGTCCTTCACACATTCCTCGAGCAAGGGCTCGAAATTCAGCTTTTGTACTAGAACGAGATACTCTATCTTGCTTTTTGCTTCTCCACGTTACCAGACTATCTCTAAGAAATACACAATACCCAGAAGTAGATTTTCTATCAGTAATAGAATCTGCATAGTCCGTATCAGTATATATCTTCATAATCAATGTGTCTTCCCTTTTGAATAATAACCTCTTTCCTGGACTTGACTTCAAGTATTAGAAAATTTTGTCAAATTCTTGCATGTGTCTCTCTCTTGGATCATGCATAAATTAGCTCACTACACTCACAGCATAAGCAATGTCTGGTTTTGTGTGTGATAGATAAATCAATTTTCCTACCAATCTCTAATATTGGGAGCACTTTCTTCACTTCCAATTCTGTGATTCTGTTCTATAGGAATTGTTGAGGTTCTACATCCTAACTATCATGTTTCTTTGAGGAGATCAAGTACATATTTCCTTTGGGAGATGAAAATTTCGTTCTTGGAATAGGCAACCTCTATTCCAAGAAAATATTTGAGTTTTCCTAGGTCTTTCATTTCAAATTGAGCTGGTAATTTATCTTTTAATGCCAATTTTTTGTTTCATCATCTCCTGCAATAATCATATCATCCACATAGACAAGTAATAGAGTGAGTTTACCTGTAGAAGAGTGTTTTATGAATAAAGTATGATCTCCTTGGCTTTGTCTGTATCCTAAGGAAACCATTGCTTTTGTAAATCTTCCAAACCATACTCTAGGGGATTGCTTAAGACCATACAATGCTTTCTTCAGGAGGCATACCTTGTTTCTTTCATTTTTCACTTCAAAACCTGGGGGAATCTCCATGTACACTTTCTCATCTAGATTTCCATGAAGAAAGACATTCTTCACATCTAGCTGGTGTAATTCCCATCCAAAATGGACAACCAAAGAGAGAATAACTTGAACTGTATTCATCTTTGCCACTGGGGCAAATGTCTCCTCATAGTCAATCCCATACGTTTGGGTATATCCTTTTACCACCAATCTAGCTTTATATCTTTCTATTGTCCCATCTGTCTTATATTTTACTATGAATATCCATCTACACCCTACTATCTTCTTGTCTCTTGGCTTATCAACAATCTCCCAAGTTGAATTTCTTTCTAATGCATTTCATCTCTTCTTTCATGGCTTGATTCCAATATTCAATTTTCATGGCCTCCTGGATTGAGGTAGGAATTTTTGTGGCATCAATAAAACTTCTATGCTTATCAAAGAGATTATTAGTGCAAACATACTGAGAAACAAGATATTTAGCACATGATTTTCTTCCCTTAATGCAATGGGTGAATCCTCAGTAATACTTACCTCCTCCTCATTGATATCTTCAAGGATCCTCACCTCTAGATTAGACAATTTTTTTTGCTCGAGAGTCGAAGTGAGTTGTTTTCTTCTTTCATATTTGTTGCCAAAAAATCTGTCTTCTTCCTCACTATGGACTATGGTAGCTTCATTGCGGAGGTCTTGGACATCCTGCAAAGACAAACGTGGTAATGACAAGAAGGAGAGTTCATCCACTTCAAGTGTTTTCTCCCCCTGAAGTAGTAGACTAATATAAAAGGATTGTGTTTCATGAAAGGTGACATCCATGATGATAAAGACACGACGACTTTGAGGATGATAACAATTGTACCATTTTTTATTAGAATGATACCCAATAAAGACACATTTTAGAGCTTTGGAATCTAATTTACCACAGTTAGGATGATGAGAGTGAACAAAAACAACACATCCAAAGACTCAACTAGGTAGACTCATTATTATGGAAGAAGGAACAAAAGACAATAGAAACTCTATAGAACTAATGTCATTTAAGATACGAGTGGGTAACTTGTTGATGAAATATGTGACAGTTAACATAGTTTCTCCCTAGTAATTTTTTGGAACAGACATTTGAAAAAGCAGAGCTCTAGTTACTTCAAGAAGATGACAATTCTTTCTTTCAGCAACCTCATTTTGTTGAAAGATGTTAACACAGGTTAGTTCATGAACAATACCTTTATGAGACAAAAAATTAAGAAATTCATGATTTACATATTCAGTACCATTAAGAAAAATCGCAATTACATACGGCCAAAATCTGTATATAATGTCCAAAATCTGTACATAAAAGGATGTTAGATACGAATTACATTCAGACAAAAATCCGTATATAAAAATGACGTAACTAAGTTATATACGGATAATTTGTTGAACCAAAAAACAAAAGTTAATTTCAAAAGTTTATACTTAAAAGTATCTCAATTATGGCAATGCAAATATCATGGTAGGTATATATGTTTAGCACAAATAAAATGGTGGCACCATCCTTAGGCATTAAAGTCATACTAAATGAGTCCTAAAAATCAAATTAACCAGAAATAAACGTTAAGTTAAGAAAAAAGGATTGGAAAAAGAACCAAAATACCGAATGCATGTCAGTCACAAACAACAACTTTTTGTTATTTAACAAAAGAAATATTAATTTGCAATGACACTCATTCTCTTACTCAATAGGTGACTTCTTACATATAAATGAACCAACTGATGCGCATGTGACCATGAATCACGAGATATTGAGGATATAATCATTTGACAATAGACAGAATTTAGAAAAACCAATAGATGATATAGATGAAGATATAAACTTCTCCAAAGCCTTAGTGAGTCGATTCAATGGTATAAGTTCTGAAAAGTTCTTTTAATGAGTCTACTCTCTGCGTGTAAATATCACCACCACCAATAGGAGGCAACGAAAATGTAGAGGCTGATACATCAAAATGCCAATCTGGAAACAAAATATTATACAAGTAAGTTTTTTTAGTAAAGGTAATAAAGTAAAATTTGAACATTTACTATTTATATATAAGAAAATGATTTGTAATATTATAGTATGATAATTATGTAGGTCTACATAAACAACCAACTGTACTGACTTTCTTCACCATAATCAAAATCGAAACAACTTTGACTAAGTCCAAAGCTTTTGTCATAACTAAAATATTTTCTAATATTGCATCTTCACATTATTTATATTTTTAGAGCTAACAAATAATGTAATAACATTTTATCTTTAATTAATCAATTATTTAATCACATTAATTTCTAATTTAGTATTCAAACATTAAAATTAATTTCTTTGGCAAATAGTATAATATGTATAACTTACTGGCACTAGTAAAAATTTGGGTTTTTACAGCGCACATTATGCCACGGTTTACTAGAAACCGCAGCATAATGGTGCGCGGTGGCAGTTTTGTAAATAAATCGAAGGAATATGCCACGGTTCAGAGGGGAACCGCGACATATACGCCAGTCAACCATCCCCTTTGACGCCACGTCTGAAAAAAAAAATTAAATAACAGCCTATATGCCGCGGTTCTCAGAGTAACCGCAACCTATTCTCCTACATGAAATAAATTTAAAATGAATTTGAAATATTTAGAGGAATATACCGCGGTTGCCCTCCGAACCGCGGTATATAGTTTAAAAATAATTTCAAAAATGCCATCTTCTACCGCGGTTGCCGCCGAACCGCGGCATATAGTTTAAAAATAATTTTAAAAATGCCATCTTCTACCGCGGTTGCCGCCGAACCGCGGCATATAGTTTAAAAATAATTTCAAAAATGTCATCTTCTACCGCGGTTGCCTCCGAACCGCGGCATATAGTTTAAAAATAATTTTAAAAATGTCATCTTCTACCGCGGTTGCCGGCGAACCGCGGCATATAGTTTAAAAATAATTTCAAAAATGCCATCTTATACCGCGGTTAAGTAGTGAACCGCGGTAGATTCCCCAGTCAGAGTTAAAAAATAAAACTTTGGAACAATATCATCTTGTTCGCGCAGACGCTCTGGACTTCGAGTTTTCTTCTCCCGTCGACCACCCATCTCAGTTCCTTGTTTCTTCACCGTTTAAACTCAAAATTGTTCGGTCATTTCCCATTTTTGACGATAAAAAACAGTTTTAGCCGATCAAAATCGTTTGAAACGCCTGTCATTCCTCTCCGCTGCCATTCCCCTCTGTTGCACCAAGCTTTTTCGCCGCCCTTGTTCCAGGTATTTATGCCCTTTTACATTCTTAACATGATTTCTTCATTAGTGGTAACTTTAACAAATTTTGATAACTTTAACAAATTTTGATTTTTTCCCAAATGTTGAATTCATATACACTAATTAATATGAATTGTCTTTTGCAGAGATTCAAGACATTACTATATGCAGGTCTGTTTTTTGTGGTAGTGGATATCACAAAAACAGACCTGCAATTTTAAAAAACTGCAGGGGAATATGCCGCGGTTGTAACCCCAACCGCGGCATATAGTGGACAAAATTTTTTTTTTTTAAAAAGGATTTAGGCAGCGGTTCTTTGAACAACCGCGGCATATTCTGCAACCTATATACCGCGGTCATAACCGCGGCATAAAGTCTCTGATTTACTATCGCGGCTGAATATGCCGCGGTTCGTAAACCGCGACGTATAGTGAAAAATAACCGCGGTAAAAGCTCCTCGCTGCACTAGTGTGGGTTCAAAATCAAACCAGTAACATAAATCAAATTAATAAATTAATTATAATATAAATGTGTAGATAATATTAGTTATAAGAATATATAATTAGAAAAATAACACAACAATTTTCTTTCATTTTTAAAACCTTATGATTTACTCTAGAGTATCATATGAAATATGAAATTAATTAGTCGACTAATCATATAAAACTTAAAATTATATTAATGAGAGTTCATAATTATAATCTCACAAATATTACAAATAATGAGACACATTTGATGATAGCAGCCATACTCACTCAAACTGATCCATAAACCATTGAACACAACTAGAAGGAACAACCTTTATGAGAATAAAAATATACATTTACTAAGATAACATGATTTTTCTCTTGAAGAATGTAGTTGATAATTTATGTTTGTCTGTTGTTTACTCTTTTACTTTTATGGAAGCTCTATGAGGGTGTGCAGTAATTAATTGCAAAGTTGATATATAAAAAAGTATTAAGTGGAGGGTAAAATATTGGTATATATAAAATGTTGGAATGTAAAATATTACCAAAAAGAAATTTATTTGACTATTTGATGCCTTCAAATTCTCCACCAGTTCTGCAATCTCTAACCGCTTCATCACTGTAGCATGAAGCACCCGCATTAATAGACAAATTATAAATACTATATAGTTAGAATAGTTAACAGAAAACTGATAAAGCGTTTTTTATTTTTAATTGATTCTTATTCTTATAGAAATGATTGAACTGAAACACAATAAGTAAATTTCTTTATAAACACATTAAGTAATCTAAATAGGTTAAATGGTAGAAACCAAACCGCCTCTAAACACAAATAGAAGAAAGAAATCAAGGATATCTTTATTTATATCATTCTAATCATAAGCTATGCATAGAATAGATATCTTCCATCTGGATACCGACATGACTGCAGAGATAAAAATCAAATCGTGTTGGATGACAGAACAAACTATAATGTTTAAAAAATTAGCCCCTGCATCATAATTAACATACATTAAAAATACATACCTATAAAATATAATCCTTAAAGGCTTTTCTCCTGTTCCTTTTTCTAAAGGAAATCAACAAATCTCTGCAAAAAAAAGGACACAGAAAATATTTGGATACAAGGGAAATTGAAACTTCATTGTCAAAATTCCATCATTCCAAAAGAAAAAAACAACAACATTGAGAATAAGAAATGAAGATGTCAAATCTCTAGTATTACCGCAACAATAATCCTCTTAAAGAAGCAAAAACTGTAGCAATTCGTTTTGCTATCACATTCAAACATGCAACACCGCTATAATTATCTCTTCATCTACAAATGGCTCCTCTAATGCCCTTTCATTATTTGTGATGAAACCCTGTATTAACATGACAAAAAGAAACCCCAAAATTGAAGGCACCTATTAATGAAATGATGATAAAAAATAATAAAGAATTCCTAACAAGAAGTTGAAATTTGATATTCTAAAAAGAAAGATCTCAACAACCCAGTTCACCAATGCTGAGTTCCTAAATAATATAGAAGATAGACATGAATGGTTAAAATTACCCATTTGCAAAGATGGACTTCTTAATCCACATACTGGTTGTTAACGGAGAGGAAATATTTATTCATCACTTGAATCTGATTCACGGCTAAGTGTGGAACTTGACCAAAACAAGTAACACTTCTACATGTCATAAGTTTTAATATTTATTATTGACCTTATATGGAAAATAATTACCATGCTGAGCAAAGACATTGAAGGGAGAAAAATCTTGAACTGCAGCAAAGAAAAACGAAAACCTTGAGGTAGTATAGCAATTTCACCCGTGGAAACTTTTAATCTTGAACTTTCAGAAGCCTTAATCTTCTCAAAACGCAGCGCCTTCGCTTCAATCTCAATCTCCTAACAATGCAACGTTCTGTGCTAAGAATCAGGGTGTTCCAATCACAAGAAAGAAGAGAGGGATTTAGGGTTTTAAGACTTAGGGATTTTGGGGATAAACAAATCAATTGAGCTTTGAACAAATTAATGATTTCGAAACCCTAGCTATCCTCTCTAGGCTCACCATCTTCGTCGTGTTCATCACCAGTTTCAGCTCTGTCCTCATCTCTGCTCTCATGCATGGCATTGCCGTCATTTGCCTCGTCAAGCAGGACACATCTTAGACCATCAAATTCCTCTTCTTCCTTCGCATCACCCGCCACTCTAGCCACTGTCGTTCCAATCGTATCCATACGAGTCTAAGCAAGGAATCTTTGATTTGATGGTCTCTCAATCCAAAGAAGGAGCACGTAGTGGAGGGTAGGGTGACGAGGGACGTAGCAGTGGAGGTGACACCGTAGTTAACCCTGGGAAGGTGCGGCAGTGACGGCTCTAAGGAGACTGTTGTTGTTTGCGTGAAGAAAAGAGAAGAAACCCTGCGACGGTTTCATGCTTTGTTAGAATTGAGAAGGGTTAAATATGTTTTTAGTCTCTAAACTATTGGCCGTTTTTGGTTTTAGTTCCTCTTTTAAAATAAGGTATAATTTGGTCCTCTAAAACTAACACCAATGTAAAATTTTTCAAGGTTTTTTATTTATAAATCTTATTAACTTAACTAATTTCTTTTATACTTTTTACTTATCTAATAATAGTCTTTCAAGATGCAATTTAGTTTGGCTATTGTCAACACAGCCTAACTTATTAATAATTTTCTATGAAAACAGTTTACAGCCTAACTCCTGCACAAATTGTAGACTTCTACAAAAAAAATGGCCCTCATATATTCAATGAATTGGGGTATAATAATAACATTACTATTAATCAATATTAAACAACCAACATGCAGACCTAGAAAAAATTGCTTTGGTGATGGAGGAGACAGAGAAAGCGATTGCCATGAGGAAGAAATCTCCATGAACTCTCATCCCATAGCTATCTTTCTCAACATGGTACTAATTATTGAATCCTTAATAGATCATAAAAATTATAAAGTTTTTTTAGTTTGTTGCTAATTTAATTTTAAGTTTGTAAACTTTATTTGTTTTCATGCACTGAAATAAAATATTTTATAACTCTTTCTTTTGTTTGACGCAATAATCACATTTTATGTAAAATAATCATATGATAAAGTGCATCATTGAGAGAGTATACAGATAAATTAAATCCATTCATTGGTACAGCAAAAGGGAAACGACAGCGGTTATTTTTGCTTATACACAACGGTTCCCGAACTGAGGCATATGCAGGCGAGACAAAAAGTCAACTACTTTTTGCCTCAAGTGCGAACCGAGGCATAAATGGACAAGATTTGTCCTCGGTTCAGCCTTAACCAAAGCAGTAGAGTTTTTGATTTTTTTAATTCTTTTTTCGTAGGACTTTGTGCCTCGGTTGTAGCTTGAACCGAGGCAGTATAGTCCTTTTTTTTTAATCCGCAAGCCTTTCTGCTTCGGGTGTGACTATAATGGAAGCCATAACGGGCCTTTCTACCTCGGGTGTGACTTTAACTGATGCCATAGGGTGCTTTTCTACCTTGGTTATGGTCTCAACCGAGGCACATTCCCCAGGCAGTAGAGTCCTTTTTTGTTTTTTTTTCATCCGCCAACATTTTTGCTTCGGTTGTGACCTTAACCGATGTCATAGGGTGCTTTTCTGCCTCGGTTATGGGCTCAATCGAGGAATATTCCCCTGTTTCTTTTTAAATCATGTCTGCTTCTGCTACATTCCCAACTGCAGAAACAGACCTGCATATAATTTTACATCCAGAATTGTCCAGAATAATCCAGAAGCATATATTTTGAATGAAAATTATATTAAAACATAAATACATTCAATGTAATCATAAATCAACTTCTTAGAAGCATAAATCAATCCAATGCAATCATAAATCAACTTTGAAACATAAATCAATGCAATGTACTAAGTTAAACTAATAATAATATACAAAAGAATAAAACAACTTAGAAACATAAACTTAGAACTTACTATATCCTAATATCTACTACATACTATTATATAATATAATTACATATTTAGTCAGTGCTTTCCTCACGAGTTGAAGTGACTTCTCTGGAATTGGAGTAATCCTATTAAATCTCTACATAAAACACAATGATTTCAATTAGTGTATATGAAATCTAAACTATAGAGAAAATAAAATTCAAACCTAAATATTACCGTTTGTCATCCACTGGTGTAATGTGCACGAATAATGGTCATCATCCAAAACATGACGTAGTAACCACATTCATATGACCCTGTTTGTCTATTACACTACAATATATCATCATAATTATAAAATGTTAAGTAACATCATTGGAATGGAACCAAATGTAACAAAGTATGGACTAAAATACCAAACCTTAAGGGCAACCCATGCAAGGGAACTATTAAAAAAAATTTCTTTAGCATACATTTATATAACAAAGAAAGTTGAAACACTAAGGTTCTTACCAATCTATTACATGTCTAAGAGGGCTGAGAGGAGACTTGTGCAATGAACAAAACCAGACAATAGTATTCTCCGGTATGGAGATCACAAGTAGTTGCCAATGACACCTGAAATTGGTAATAACTTAATTGTCATATACAAAAATTAATAAATGAAACGTTAAAGTTAACAAACTTCATTTACCCAAATATATAAGGGAGAAAATATATCTCCTTCCCCATTCCAAAGCAGGTGGTGATGTATGTTTGGATATCATCAAATTTATTTCTTTCATGAGTCATAGAGGGGTCAATGAATCCATATACATCATTGAACCCCTTCTTGTTACTAACCTCAAACATATACCTGAAATGAAGAAATAATCTGATATAAGTAACTTGATAAAAAAGAATTATATAAAAAAGTTCTCATAAACTTACATCATCGACAACTGAATTAGTGTAATATTAATTTCTTCTTTCCCCGACGCAAGCTCCCTAACATCTTGCTGATGCAAGTACGATGGGATCTGAGCTTCTCTTCCAAATGTAGTAGAATCCCAATGTACAATCATCGACGCATTTGAAATGATTTTACCAAGCTCGTCTAACGCACCAAGAGGGTCGTCCTCAGATAAATGAATCTTCTTTGGTGAAGGACTTCCCTCCTGACCTATCTGCTGTTACATGAAAAAATAGTAATATTATGACGTCAATTAGATGTAAATATTAAAATTGAGAAGTATATAGTACGAGTGTTTACCGGGGGATCAGATACATCACCAATAAAATGTCTAGGCCAGGCGAAAAAGGACTTAAATGCCTCTTCCACAGTGAAGAACTCATTTGTAGGCACAAGAAGAACGACATATGGTACAACAACTTCATCCACCGTGACCTTGACCTCATCTTCTGCTAGTTGTACACCATTCACTACACTGGTTGTCTCATAGACTGTGCCACGAGCCACTAGCATGGTCCCGGTATCAGAGATAATATATAACTGACATGGACGAGTGTCATCCATGTCGTCCCCTGGGCACCGCAGCTGAGCAACTTCCCTTACTGCTTTTACATGTCAAATTAAATGTTAGGTTATACAAAAAGTAAATTAATAAACTAAAATGATTAAGTTTACTTGTAGGGGGCACAACATGTTCCACTACAGGAGTTGACGGAGGACGATTGTCATAATCCTCATAACGCTGCTGGAACTGGCGCGCAACCATTTCAGCAACTTCATCATACAACTCTGCCCGAACCTTCTTTGTTATCTCTTGCGTAATCTCTTTTCTTATTTCCTCCTTCATCTTTTTGTATGAATATGGACGCGAGGAAGACCCAAAGAACTGTCGTATGCCTATGCCAGTCCCAACAGCACACACCCGTCTTGGGTGCTCAGGTCGTCCAATAGCTGTGGCAAGATTATCCTGACGACCTTCTTGTGAGAATTGACCTTGGGAGCTCTACTCAACCAAGGAGTCCTGTAACATAACAAAACTCCAAAATCATTTGAAAGATCTATGTAATATATATAACAAAAATGTTGTAAAAATATGATAAATGACATCTTACAATTCTTTCAGATATCTCTCTAGTAGAGTCAGAAGTGTAAGAGGAGGAGGAGGAGAGTCACCGTCCTCAGAAAGTGGAAGTCTACTATCTGACTTCTGCTTCATCATTTTTTCCTCAAACTTCCTATATCCACCACGAGACAGTAGGTGTGGATTTTTATTCTGAGCACATATTGCTTGTGCTTTTGACCTGTTTTCCTATGACAAAATGAAACAATTGTCATAAAAAAGAATTATGAATGATGAATTCAATGATTTTACCTACACTTACGTGTCACGTCTCGGATGAACGAAGCTCTACAAACTGACGTCATGTTTCTTCGTCAATTGCTGAATATTTGGAACATGGAGTTTCATTACTTTTTGGTCCAAATATATATCTGGACGTCAATTTTGTCTTAAACCCTCGAAATCTTTCTGCTATTGCAGATAAACACCTATTCCTTAAGCTCTCGACATTTGGCATATCAAATGTCATCTGCAACAAAGAAAGTAATAACCTTACATCACTAAAAATTTATCAATATAATGAATCTAAAATTTGGAGCAATATTGTTTAAATGACCAATAGATCTTGCCATATGAGATTCCGATCAGCCTCAGATACATGGTCAAAGGATGGAGTAAGTATAGAGATACGATCACGTGTTAGTACTCCAAGGTAAGACCTAAATACATCTGCATTTGGGCCAGATGCAACTCTAGTGACCACGTCAATAATGACAGGTGTCCTCTTACCTGCATTTCTTCTAAGTATAAGCTGTCGTAACCTCGTCGCTCCTCTTGTCCGTCTAGAAGTGCTGGGGACTTCATCCCCTGACGAATGAGGTGACTCAGCCATATATCTGTCACAATAAATAAGATGAAAGATTAATAAACACTTATAAAATAACATATATTATTTAACAAAATCCATAAATATTTACACAAACATGAAATTCATACATAATCATATGTATTGGTCATATGTATATTCCCTCATTGTGAACTTCCCGAATTGCTTGTATATCATCAATTAGAGGGCCGTCATCCAAATTTATTGTCTTTTTAAAGGAATGGTTGTCAGCAATATGAAGATTACTTAGATTCTTTTCTTTATCTTCAATTTGTCTTTTTTCCTTGAAGAGCAATAATCCAATAGTCAAACGCAGGATCTTTGACATAAAAAACTTGACTTGCTTGATATGCCATGATAAATGGTTGGTCTCCATAACCAACCTTTCGAAAATCAACAAGTGTCATACCAGATTCGTCTATTTTGACACCACTCTTATTGTCGACCGACTTACATTTGAAGAGTGCAACGGAAAACTTAGTGTAATCAACCTCCCATATCTCTTCAATTCTACTATAATATCTCATGGATTCAATTACAGGATTTTTATCTTTGGATGTGGAAAATTTTAGCAACTCAACTTCTAGACTGATGCCACTATTTTGTATTGTGCTTTTATCATCCAAAGTCTTTGTATAAAATGTAAAATTATTAATTTCATAGCCTGTACAACAAACAACATCAAACTTCAAACCATTTGCTAGCCACAACAAAGTCTTAGAGGACCGTGATGCTTTCAAAACTTCAGATTTGAACCAGGACAAGAATGTTCTGTTATGCTCCATCAACTGCCATTTCTCTGATTATCTTGGATACTTGTCCTTTACAACGGCTTTGTGTGCTTCCAAAAATGGGATCACTTCATTTGTGTTGTTTAATATGTACAGATGTGCTTGCATCAATTCTTCACGACTTTTCGTCACCACATTCACACCTCATATGCTTTTACTTGTAGAATATCTATTCAACCATGATGTCCGAGGGACTCCTATTGAATTTGCTTTAGTCATATAATCAGATCAAAACTCGATACTTTCTTCAGCAATATATCTTTCAATCATTAAACCTTCTGGACGATATTGATTTTTGACGCACCCTTTCAAAATCTTCATATAACGCTCAATAGGGTACATGCATCTTAAGTATACTGGTCCACACAACTTTATTTCTCTGACCAAATGAACAAGTAAATGCACCATGATGTCAAAAAAGGATGGAGGGAAAAACATTTCTAGCTGACACAAGATGATGATAATTTCGCTTTGAAGTTCATCTAACTTTGTAGGATCGATGACTTTACTACAAATTGACGAGAAAAATTAGCATAATCAAGTTATGGTCTGCCTAACTTTTTTGGGCAAAATTCCACGAATTGCCACCGGTAATAATTGTTGCATTAAGACGTGACAATCGTGAGACTTGAGTTCAACAAGCTTTAATTCATGCATTGACACTAAGCTCTTGTTATTTTAAGAGTATCCTTGTGGTACCTTGATACTCTTTAAACAAAGACGAAAATTTATCTTCTCTTGTCTGGACATTGTGTAACAAGCAGGGGGCTAATAAGTATGTTTACCCATCTCTCTTGGTGCCAACTCTTCTTGGATCTTCATGTCAACCAAATCCAAACGCGCATTCACTCCATCTTTTGCTTTTCCCTGGATGTTCAGCAGTGTACCAATTAAGCTACCACAAACATTCTTCTCTACATGCATGACATCTATGCAATGTCTAACATCTAACTTTGACCAATATGGAAGATCAAAGAATATTGATTTCTTCTTCCAAGGGGTCGATATAGAAGACTTCTTGGATGTTTTCCCAAATACATGATGTACTCTATTAACTTTTTCAAGAACTTCAAGTCTAGTAAGTGGAATGGGTGCATTGTCTTTCTCTTGTTCTTCATTGAATGCTTTCTTTAACCTTCGATATGGATGATTATATTCTAACAATCGCCAATGACGCATATACACTATCTTCCTTCCATGTTTTAAATGATGAGCTGCAGTGTTTTCTTCACATATAGGATATGCTTTATGACCCTTCACACTGTACCTCGACAAATTACCGTAAGATGGGAAGTCATTAATGGTGCAAAATAACATGACATGCATCATGAAAGTTTCTGAAGGAAAGGCATCAAATATTTCAACCCCATCAACCCACAACAACTTCAAGTTTTCAACTAGTGGTCTGAGATAAACATCTATGTCATTTCCAGGCTGCTTTGGACTAGATATCAACCTTAACAACATCATGTACTTTCTTTTCATGCACAATCTAGGAGATAAATTGTAAATTATTAGTATAACGGGCCAACAACTGTGATTGGTACTTAAATTACCAAATGGGTTCATTCCATCTATAGCTAAGCCAAACCTAAGATTTCTACTTTCTTGACAAAATTGAGGGAATTCTTGATCAATATTTTTCCATTGCTTTGAATCAGTTGGATGACAAAACAACCCGTTACTTGTTCTCTCATCTGCATGTCATCATAGGTTTTTAGCATCTTTGGGATTCGCAAATAAACGCTTAAGTCTGGCCACGAGTGGAAGGTACCAAACTACTTTCAAAGCAGAACCATTCTTTTCTATGTGACCCCTATCTTCACTATTGTTTCTTGACTTGTATCATGATAACCCACATTTTGGACACTTTATCAAAACTTCATTCTCATTCCTATATAATATGTAAACATTCGAACATGGATGTATCCGTTTATACTCCATACCCATCGGACAAAGAATTTTTTTTGCATCATAATTACGAGTGGGTAATGTATTTTCATCTGGCAACATTTCATTCAACAACGACAACAATTATGTAAAACTCTTATCAATCCATCCATTGGTCGCCTTTAAATTCATGAGCCTTAACACCGCTGACAGCCGTGTGAACTTAGTTGAACCGACATACAAAGGAGTCTCCGCATTAGTGCACATCGCTTCATACACATGCGCTTGGAAAAAAGCTTTTGCGCCAACATCGCAGATCATCTCCTCTAAGTTGTCTTCTTCTGGTTGATCTTCAATATCCATGGTGGAATCATATACATTTTCAGTTTGAGAGACAGTTGGAAAGTCTGTTAATTCGTCGTGCCATATCCATGTTGTATAACTTCCTATGAAACCATCACAGATAAGATGTTCCCTAATATCAGTTGCGTTCAACATCCTCCCATTCAAATAGTTCACACGGGGACATCAGAACTTGACTTCATCATCACCACTTACACTCGCATTACATTGCGCAAACTGTACAAATTCTTCTACCCCTCTCTCGTACTCAGTGCTGATGCATGGTAAATTAATCCACCCTCGATCCGTACGCATGTTTACTGAAATTGTTTACACAATTTCAATAATCTTGAATGATCACTTTGATCGTGTTTGTATTCAAGTTGTGACCCTATCCCATTTAAGAAGATTCACCTTTTTTAGTTTATTAAACATATAAATTTTAAACAACATATCTAAAATTTCACTAAATTTTGCCAGCTTTTTTGCATTGGTCTTTAGGATACACGAAATGAAAGTGATTATAAATCACAATCAAATATGCACCCGAAGATCAATACAAAACACAACTGCAAAATTTCATGAAATTGAAGACATGTATATTAAAAATTATGTGTATTAATAAACTATGAAAAAGTTATTACTCTTCTCAAAGTGTCCAACTGGACAATTCAAGATTCAATACTTGTAAATTATTATTACCATCTCCTCTCTATTCATTTTGTAAAAAGTACCTTTGTTCAAAAAAATCTGGAGATAGTAAATAATTTTTATATTGAATCTCAAACAGGAAACTAAGGCTAATTCACAACAACAATATATATTCAAGCAAACAAATAATTACATATGCAACATGCAATATATTGAAGCAAACAAGTTCATATTAAAAGGAAAATTTTAAGAATAGGAACCTGAGAGCGTGAAAGTTGGTCAACTATCAAGAATGTACGCGTATAAAACTTCACCACAACAATACAATATCTAGACAAAAATAAACAACACATTAGTTAGTTTCATGATTTCTCATATTTTAATATAGAAGTGACAAAGCACAAGGTTCTAGAGCAAAAGTAGAATGCACTCGAAAAGAAAAGGGAGCAAATCAACAAAAGCTACAACTTCATCTTCTAGTAAATATGGCAGTGAGAAAGCATAATGTTCTTATAGGAGCAGGCCCCTTCACAAGAAAGCACAGAAAAGCTAGTGGACTGTCCTTTGCAAAATATAAGTTGAAGTTTCAACCTAGCAAAGCTCAAGCTACTACTACCAGGTGAGTGCCAACGTGCTTTAAATTTGCCTTAAGTTTTGTTTTTCACTCCTTCCAAAGAACTCAACAACAATAAAATTTAAGTCGAATTTATATAACAAATTAATAACGCCTATTATTCCAAACCTAATTCAAAATTATATAAACCTAAAAATGATATAAACCAATTAATATAAATTATATAAAAAATTATAATTAAAAGACTTACCAGGAAGAAGAACACCCATGACGTGGAGGAACCCATGGAGGAAGGCGCAAAGGCTAGCGGTGAAAATGTTGTGGTTCAACAGGGTGTTATGCAGTAGGGGTGGAGTAGGAAGGGCGGTGCAGCGACGACGGTTCACGGGCAGTGCAGTGGGCAGGCGGGGGTAGCGGCATGGACTCGTCAAGCGGATGTAGAGATAATGGAGGGCGAGACAGAGAAGAAGAAAGGGCGCACGCAATGAAGAGAGAATGAACAGTAGGGTAAAATTTTCTGAGTTATGGGGAGAGCTACTACCTCGGTTGTACCAACAACTGAGGCAATACACCCATATATGCCTCAGTTAACAACTCAACCAATGCGTATGCGTATTAGAAAAAAATTAAAATTAATTCTGAAATGGCATTTTTGAAATTTTGTTCAACTTATACGCTTCGGTTCTTTTTTAACCGAAGCATAAAAGGCTTTCCACACCAATTCTGAAGGAACCGATGCCGTAGGATTTTAACAAAGAGAAAAGAAACGTTCCGTAGTTAGAGCTGTCAATTTTGGGTAGGACATACTGCCTCGGTTCTACACAGAACCGAGGCAGTGGGTCAGGTGACACCACACAATTTTGTAGAGGGGCAGGTGAGATTTATGGCAGAACATTAGACATCAGTTATGTGGTTAACCGAGGTAGTATGGGTTATATGATTCAATTCTATTGTAACCGAGGCGTATAACTTCGTCAAAATTACAAAAATGCCACCACGTTCTAATAGGCTTCGGTTTCTCTTAAATTGAAGCCTATTGTGCGAGGTTAAATGCTATTGTTTTACTAGTGTAATCAACTTCCCATATTTCTTGTATTATTCCAAAATAACTCATGGATGTTGTGATTGGATTTTTGTCTTTAGAACTAGCAAAGTGCACAGCCTCAGCTTGTAGTGTAACCCCACTATTTTGAACTCTACTTTTGTCATCTTCTACCTTTGTCTGAAAAGAAATTGTTTATATAGTACTCACCATATGTAATGACATCTGTGTTCGGCCTGCGAGATAGCCTCAGTAGACTTTCAGAAACATCTGGAGTCGAATAAATCTGTTTCTTAAACCATTGTAAGAAGGTTTTGACATTTTCATTTAGATGTCATTTTTCACTCATTCTTGGGTATGTTGCCTTTATTTCATTAATGTGTTCAGAAATGTAAGGAATCACATCAACATTGTAGTTTAAGATGTACAAATGAGCTTGATCAACTTCTTTTCTACTAACACACTCAATTCTCACACCTCGAACACCCTTACCTTCACATTTTCCTTCATGTCTGGTCTTAGGAAGACCCACTGGTTCACAACTTGACATATAACTCGAACAAAATTCAATGGCTTCTTCTACAACGTATCGCTCTATGATTGAAGCTTTTGGTCGATACTGATTCTTGACATATCCCTTTAAGATCTTCATGTATCTTCCAACAGGGTACATCTACCTTAAGAAAATTGGTCAACATATTCGAATTTGTTTGACTAGATGAACAATCAAATGAACCATGATATCAAAAAAAGAAGGTGGAAAATACATCTCCAATTCACACAATATTCTTATTCCTTCATTTTCCAATTGATCTAAACCTCTAGGGTCAACAACTTTCTTGCAAATTTCATTAAAGAACAAACTCAGACGTGTCAGAATACCTCTAACAGAAGCAAGTAATATGCCTCGAATAACAACTGGTAACAATTGTTGCATTAATACATGACAATTGTGAGACTTTAAAGCAACTAACTTTAACTCTTGCATAGCAACAATGTTACTAATATTTGAAGAATAACCTTATGGAACCTTCACACTTAAAGAGTTACAAAAACTTTGTTTTTCTTTTTTAGAAAGAGTGTGACATGTTGGGGGCAGAAAGGTGCGTCTTCCAATTGACTGTGAATGTAACTCAGAACGGATTCTCATGTCAGCCAAATGTTGTCGTGCTTTTATTCTGTCTTTTTTCTTCCCTTTCACGTTTAATAGCATTCCGATGACATTGTCACAAACATTTTTTTCAACGTGCATGACATCTATACAATGTCTAACATCAAGTTTACACCAGTACAAAAGATTAAAAAATATTGATCGTTTTTTCCAAATGTTTTTCGCAAAGGTACTTTTATGATGATTTCCGAAGACAATGTCAATGTTTTTGACTTTGTTGTACACTTCTTCACCATTGCCGGGTCTACACACAACCTCATCTCAACACGTCCATTAAATGCTTTTTTCAATCCACGGTAAGGGTGATTACGAGGAAAGAATTTTCGATTTCTTGTATATAGTGTCTTTTGATCATGCTTCAATTGAAGGTAACTAGTGTTTTCTTCACAAATGGGACATGCAAAATGACCTTTAACACTAAAACCGCTTAAGTTTCCATATGCTGGAAAATAATTTATAGTGCAAAACAACATTGCACGCAAACAAAAAGTTTCTTGAACACCTGAATCGAACACTTCGACCCCTTCTTCCTACAACATTTTCAAATCATCAATTAAAGGTTTCAAGTAAACATCAATGTCATTTTCAGGTTGTCTAGGACCCGATATCATCATGGACAACATCACATATTTTCTCTTCATGCACAACAATGGAGAAAGATTGTATATCATCAACATAACTGGCAATGAACTGTGTTTGCTACTTAAGTTCCCATAAGGATTCATACCATCAATTGCAAGTGCAAGTCTTAAGTTTCTTGGATCTGCACCAAGTTCTGGAAATGTTTCATCGATCTTCTTCCATTGTGGTGAATTAGCTGGGTGTCGAAGAAGATTATCGCACTTTCTTCCGAGAGTGTGCCATTTAAGGTTCTTTGCATCTTCTTTAACAGATAACATAAGTTTGAACCTAGGTATTATAGGCAAATACCACATCACCTTAGCAGGTGCACCAACATTACCTTCATCACTAGTGTTTTTGTCATTTTTGTTTTTAAAACAAGATAAACCACATGTTGGACAATACTTTAGCGAAGAAAACTCTTTTATGTACAAAACACAATCATTAGGACAAACATGTATCTTTTGATATTCGAGTCCCATTGGACATAAAATTTTCTTGGCCTCGTAATGACGAATAGGTAGAATATTATTTTCTAGAAGCATCTCCTTCAACAAATCCAACAACTCTGTGAAACTTTTATCAGTCCATCCATTCCTTGCTTTTACGCTAAACAACTTCAAAGTTGCAGACAGACGTGTAAAGTTGGGGCATATTAGAAACAACGGTTGCTTTGAATCATGTTTAAGAGAAGCATACAAATTAGCTCTTCCAAAATTTTCTTCACCAACATCACGATGTCCTCTAAATGATCAGTCAACCATTCTTCCACATAATTCGTTCCTTGTGATATGGTAGGCTGGTCCAGTACTTCTCCATGTCAAGTCCAAATGGTATAAGTTCTCATTATGTCGAACATGAATAGATGGTCACGCATATTGCCTATGTCTTGGAGTGTTTGATTAAGACATCGAACACAAGGAAAAAAATATGTCTCGTTCACAGACTTAGCATTTTGTTTAACATATTGCAAGAACTCTGAAACACCCTTCTCATATTATTCACTGATGCGACGTTCATTCATCTAGCTTTGATCCATACTATGTTCGTAATATACTTCACCAGTTTCAATTTTTTAACTCTCACCAGGTTAGGCCCTACCCATTCAGAAAAATTATTTTTCATAATTTGCTAAGACACATGCAAAAAATTCTACATCATAAATTTGATAAGATTTCGGTAGCATTTCGCATTGGTCTCCGATATACACGAAATCAGAGTAGTCAAGGATGACCATAATAAAAAATACATCTGGAGAACAATACAAATACTTTTCCGAAATTTTATCAATCTTATCCATAAACTCCAACGTACATGTTATAGCAAATTATGAAAAATAATTTTCCCAAACTGTCTAATCGGACAATTCAAAATTTAACACAAACGATTAAAATATTAATCGTTTGTGTTAAATTTTAAACGGGAACTAAGTTTCACTCAATTAGATACTAATAGTCTAACATAACAATCATAACAACACAACAAAAATTTATCACACACATATTCAAAAGTCAATAACATGTATATATCCAAAAGCCAACAACACGCAAATCCAAAAGCGAACAACATGCAAATCCAAAAGCCAACAACATGCAAATTCGACGGTTAATAACATGCATATTCGAAAGTTAATAACATGCATATCAAAATGCCAAAAACATGCATACCGACAAGTCAATAACATGCATAGACAAAACCTTTTAAACAAGAATGCTAACCTTCTTAACCGATTACATACGTAGTGGAGGAATTGGAGGAGTGGAAAACACAACAAAAAGCTGCCCAAAACGCAAGAAATCGCGGCCCAAGGAAACCAGCAAAACTGCACTAAAACACAGTGAAAACTCATTTTAATCGATTCAAATGGAAGATCATCCATCAAAGACTAATTTAATCAGAGTAAAAGTAAGTTTAAATAGTCCAAAAGACGAAAAATGTACCTGAAAATGCAAAGCGAGAGAGAAAACGCGAGGAGGAAGATGATGAATAATGCGCATAACTACCCCGAGTTCGTGCAAAGTGTAATAAAACGCCTTAGACGTCGGGGTCCTCTCCATCAAACGTCTATAAAGACATCAGACGTCTATAGAAACATCAGACGTCCAACATATGGGGCTCGGACGTCTATGTCTATTTAAAATTTAATTTTGGCGGAGGTTATATACGTCCGATATATGGGGTCAGACGTCTATAGGGACATCAGACGTCTGACATAGGGGCCTAAACATCTACTCTCCGAAATAAAAATGACTTTTGGTATTCTTTGCCACCATCAGACGTCCGACATATGGGGCCCGGACGTCTAAAGCAATGGAACATGACAACTTTTCACCTACCTCTCAGGTCATTAGGCGTCCGACATAGGGGCTCGGAAGTTTAATACAATGAAACAAGGCACCTTTTCACCTACCTTTCAGGTCTTTAGGCATCCAACATAGGGGCCCAGACGTCTATATAGACATCAGACATCTGACATAGGGGTCCGGACGTTTAAACCAATGGAACAAGGCAACTTTTCACCTACCTGTCAGGTCATTAGGTGTCCGACATAGGGGCCCAGACATCTATATAGACATCAGACGTCGGGGGCCAGCCAGGTCGGGCGTCTACAACATTAACTTATTTACAGAAGTACCACCGGTCATTTTTTACGTGAGATATTCGGAGTCGAACGTCTAAACGGTGACGTTAAAGGTCTTTTATGCACTAGTGAACCTTTACAAAGAGAGAAAAATGAAGGGGTACTTTCATGAAAATTGTGAGAATACCATCATCACAACTATAGTTTGATGCCAATTTGAATGATATACTTTGAAATTTTAACGGAGAAGTGGATATCGTGGTCTAGTGCAAAACAATTTTAAAGATGAATTATCGGATATCACAAATATAAGCAATAATTGAACTGGAAAAACATTACAATATATTATATCACAAAATACAACTAAATCATAAACAGTTTCTGGAAACAAGATTTTTCAATTTATTTCTTACATACAAAATATTGTAAACGACAAAAACTAAATAAATAGTTTGCCCTTGTGCAACCCAACAATGATTTCTTCTCTATTCCGAAGCGTGTAGAGCATATGCAACACCTGCATTCTTTTTTTAAACAAAAATTAATTCGGTGCATTCCAAAATGAAGACATAATATATTTAAATATATGTAGGAGTTTTGAAGTTGCAGGAACACTAGTGCAGCGAGGGGCTTTTACCGCGGTTCATTTTCACTATACGTCGCGGTTTAAGAACCGCGGCATATTCAGCCGCGGTAGTAAGTTAGACACTTTAGGCCGCAGTTATAACCGCGGTATATCGGTTGCCGAATATGCCGCGGTTGTCGAGGGAACCGCTGCCTAAATCCCTTTTTTTTAAAAAAAAAAAAAAAAACAATCCCCTATATGCCGCGGTTCAACCGTGGCAAAAGAGGGAACACGATATGCCGCGGTTGGTGTTAGAACCGTGGCCATATGTCTCGTTTTAAAAAAAAAACGAAGCACTATATGCCGCGGTTGTGGTTAGAACCGCGGCATATTCCCCTGCAGTTTTTTAAAATTGGAGGTCTGTTTTTGTGATATCCACTACCACAAAAACAGACCTGCATATAAAAACATGTACACAAATTCAATTTGAACATAACAAACACATGTTCAAATGTAGTTCAACATCAAATAAAGTACAAAGTCTAAGAAAATTCTATCTAATCAAATGCATTGTTTAAATCTAAAAGCTATTGTATAATCTAACTATATACTTCGCAACAGCGTTCCTAATGAATAATAGTGACTTCTCAGGAACTGGTGTAGTAGTCTTGAATCTCTGCAAAATACAATTCATTTTATTTAGTGTATATGAATTCAACATTTGTTAAAAAATCTAAATTTGTTAAAGTTAAATATTACCGTTTCCCAGCGACTTGTGATGTGAGAACGAACAATATGGGTCATCCAATACATTACATAGTATCCACACTCATATGACCCATTTTGTCTGTTACACTACAATATATCATCACAGTTGATAATAGTTAGTTAATAACATTTGTTATAAAACAATTATAACAAAGTATGACTTTAGCATATGTCAAACCTTGAGAGAAATCCAAGCAATCTTTCTACTGTTAACAATTGATCTCCCACCCATCATCATACTTGCTGGAATAGAACTGTATATAAAAAAAGGTTTTAGCATTCAGTTATATAACAAAGAAAGTCCAAACATTGAGGTTCTTACCAATCAATTGCTTGTTTGAGTTGTGTGGGAGGAGGCCTGTGCAATGAGCAGAACCACAAAGCATAGTTGTCTTGCATAGACATAACAAGAAGTTGCCAATGGCGCCTGAAATTCATAATAACGTAACTATTAAATATTAAAATCACATATGGAACATTATTATGTTAACAAAGTTGACTTACCCGGATATATAAGGCAAAAAGTATATTTTCTTGCCCCTTCCAAAACTTCTTATCAGACTCATGTTGATATGCTCAAAATCATTTGATTCATGAATTGATTGGGGATCAATGAATCCATAATCATCAGAACGCCCCAACTTATTAGTGACCCCAGACATATACCTGAAATCAAAAATTAACTTTGATATAAGGATACTTGATATACAAATGAATTTTATATATAAATAATTGGTCATAGACTTACATCGTCCATAGTTGAATAATTGAAATATTCAACTCTTGTGTTCCCGACGCAAGCTCACGGACATCTTAGCTATTAAGGTATATTGGGACCTCAGAGCCTGCCCCAAATACATTAGCATCATACTCAACCTCCAAAGGCTTATCATCAAGGATGTCAGCAAGTAGATGCAATGAAGAAAGAGGGTCATCCTCAGATAGAGGAATCTTCTCTTGTGCCTGCGTCTGTTGTTACATGAAAAGATAAGATAAGTTTTGACATCAAAAACCTTTAAAATTGAGAAGTGTAAAGAGGAATTTCATACCGAGGGGTCAGAAACTGGTTTAACCAAAAATTTAGGCCAATTGATAAACGACTTATATGCTTGTTCCACAGTGAAAATCTCTTCCGTGGACAGAGGAACCGAGGCATCTGGTATGATAATTTCATCCACTGAGACCTTCACCTTATCCTCTAATAGTTGCATACCATGACATACAGTCGCTGACCTAAACTCTGTTCCACGAGCTACCAGCACCATCTCAGTATCCTCTAAAATGTATAGCAGACATGGACTACCATCGTCCATGTCATCCTCTGGGATGGCTGATGCGGAACAACTTCCTTTCGCGCTTCTCCCTGTCAGAGTAAATGTTAGATTATACAAAAGATAGAAATAATTGCACATAAATGTTTTTTAAGTTTACCTGTGGGAGGGGGAGGGATACCATGTTCCTCTATAGGAGACGGAACCGGGCGCATGCTCTGAAACTGTTGCTGGTATAGCATCTGGAATTCAGCCCTCACCTTGGCCCTGATCTCCTCTCTAAGGTCTTGTCGGACCTTTTTTGTGATCTCTTCTGTCATCCTTTGTGTATCGCTGTATGAATATGAAGGCTGACGAGAAGAGCTCCCAAAATAATCTGTAATTCCTACTCCAGGACCTGCAGCACGTACACGTCCAGGGTGCTCAGGTCGTCCAATCGCAACAGCAAGAATATCCTGGCGACCTCTAGAGTGAATTGGCCTCGGGAGCTCTGCTCAACCAAGGTGTCCTGTAACATTACAAAACACCACTATTCTTTAAATAGTTTAATGTAGTATGTATAATGACAATACTTATTATTTTAGGAACAGTGATAACTTACAATTCTTTCAGAAATCTCTCGTGCAGTGTCGGAAGAGTAGGTGCCCGATGGTCGCATACGGGCCAACTTCTATTTCTCATGTCTAGACGGTGGAGAAGGAGGCTGAGGAGGGCTACCACCCTGAGATGGTGGTGTAGCATCTGTCTTTTTCTTGAGGATTTTCTCCTCAAGCTTCCTATACCCACCACGAGATAATAGGTGGGGGTTTTTGTTGTGAGCACTTGTTCCTTGTGCTTTGCTTCTAATTGTCTGTCACATACACATTAATTAATTAGTTCATATGATATATATTTGTTAATGAGGAATTGAATAATATGAACTACACAAACCTGCCATTCCTCTGACATCCGACTTTCTTTAAAAAGCCGCCAAGTCTCCTCATCAATGAACTTATATGCACTACATGGACTTTTATGTTTAAGGTGTCCAAAGATGTATCTTGATGTCAACTTGCTTTTAAAGTTTCTGAAATTTTCTGCAACAGTTGACAAACACTTATTTCTAAGTGATGTGACATTTGGAATGTCAAATGTCATCTGAAAAAAACATAATAAAGTTGTATTAGTACAAAATTATCAATATAAACAAATTTTAATTCAAATCCTATTAACTAACTTACCAATATATCTTTCCAAATAATGTTCCGATCAACCTCGGACACATGATCAAAAGATGGAATGAGAATGCTAATCTTATCACGTGCCACTACTCCAAGGTATGATCGGAAGTCATCTGCATAGGGGCCAGTTGCCACACCCGTGGTGACATTCATATTCACCGGAGTTCTTTCACCACTATTTTTCCTGATCAATAGTTGTTTCATGCTAGTGGGTCCTCTAGTGATTTTGGTTGGGGGAGCCTCATCCCGTGAAGAATGTGGATGATCAGCCATATATCTGTCAAAATAAATAACAACATTAAATTTTATTTCAAGACTTATGTAATATCATATAAATTAACAAAACATGTAATAGTAATCATAGGAAATGTATAAAAGGAAAACTTATGTTATATTAATAAAATACTTATACAGAAATTGAAAATTCATACATAAAGATATGGATTCATCATATGTATATTCCCTCATCATGATCTGACCGAATTGCATGTAAATCATCGTCAACTAGAGATTGCTCATCCAAATTTGTTGTAGTTTGAAATGAATGGTTGTCAGCAATATAAATATTAATCAGATTGTCTTCGTTAACTTCAATTTGTTTTTTGCCTTGAAGAGCAACATACCAATGGTCAGACGCAGTATCTTTGACATAAAAAACTTGAGATGCTTGATGAACCATGATAAACGGTTCGTCTCGGTAACCCACCTTGCGAAAATCAACCAGTGTCATACCCGAGTCATCTATTTTCATCTAACTTTGTAGGATCGATGGCTTTACTACATATTGACGAGAACCATGAACACAACCTGTTTATGGTGTGCCTAACATTTTTGGGCAAAATTCCACGAATAGCCACCGGTAACAACTGTTGCATTAAGACGTGACAATCGTGAGACTTCATGCCAACAAGCTTTAAGTCCTGCATTGACACTAAACTCTTCATATTTGAAGAGTATCCTTGTGGTACTTTGATACTCTTTAAACATACACAAAAACTTATCTTCTCTTGTTTAGACATTGTGTAACATGCAGGGGGCAAATAAGTACGTTTACCAATCTCCTTGGGTGCCAACTCTTCTCGGATATTCATGTCAACCAAATCCAAACGAGCATTCACTCCATCTTTTGTCTTTCCCTGAATGTTGAGTAATGTACCAATCAAGCTATCACACACATTCTTTTCTACATGCATCACATCTATGCAATGTCGAACATCTAACTTTGACCAATATGGAAGATCAAAGAATATTGATTTCTTCTTCCAAGGGGTCGTTACAGATGACTTCTTCGATGTTTTCCCAAATACATGATGTATTTTATTAACTTTTTCAAGAACTTGAAGGCCAGTAAGTGGATTTGGTGCTTCGTCCCTCTCTTGATCTCCATTGAATGCTTTTTTTAACCTTCGATATGGATGATTACGTTCTAGAAATCTCCGATGACGCAGATACACCGTCTTTCTTCCATGTTTCAATTGATGAGCTGCAGTGTTTTCTTCACATATAGGACACGCTTTATGACCCTTGACACTGTATCCTGACAAATTACCATAAGTAGGAAAGTCATTAATGGTGCAAAATAACATTGCACGCATCATAAAAGTCTCTGAAGCGAATGCATCAAATATTTCAACCCCATCAACCCACAAAACCTTCAAGTCTTCAACTAGTGGGCTTAGATAAACATCTATGTCATTTCCAGGCTGCTTTGGACCAGATATCATCATAGACAACATCATGTACTTCCTCTTCATGCACAATGCAGGAGATAAGTTGTAAATTATCAATATAACTGGCCAACAACTGTGATTGGTACTCAGATTACCAAATGGGTTCATTCCATCAATGGCTAAACCAAGCCTAACATTTCTACACTCTTTACCAAATTCGGGGAATTGTCGATCAATATTTTTCCATTGCTTTGAATCAGCTGGATGACGAAGCAGCCCGTCAATTTTTCTCTCATCTGCATGCCATCTAAGATTTTTAGCATCTTTGGGATTCGCAAACAAACGCTTAAGTCTGGGCACTATTGGAAGGTACCAAACTACTTTCAAAGCAGATCCATTTTTTTCTATCTGACCATTATCTTCACTATTGTTTTTTGACTTGTATCGTGATAAGCCACATTTTGGACACTTTGTCAAAAATTCAAACTCTTTCCTATACAAAATGCAGTCATTGGGACAAGCATGTATCCTTTTATACTCCATACCTATTGGACAAAGAATTTTCTTCGCATCATAATTACGAGTGGGCAGTGTATTTCCATCTGGCAACATTTCATTCAACAACGTCAACAGTTCTGTAAAACTCTTATCAGTCCATCCATTGCTCGCCTTCAAATTCATCAGCCTTAACACCGCTGACAAATGTGTGAACTTAGTTGAACCGACATACAAAGGTGTTTCCGCATCAGTCGACATCGTCTCATACACATGAGTTTTGGCAAAATTTTCTGCTCCAACATCGCGGATCATGTCCTCCAATTTGTCTTCATCCGGTCGATCTTCTTCGATGGTGGAATCAGTAACATTTACACTTTGAGAGTCATCGGGAAAATGCATTTCTTCGCCGTGCCAGATCCATGTTGTATAGCATCTTAGAAAACCATCACATATAAGATGTTCTCTAATTTGAGTTGCGTTCAACTTTCTCCCATTCAAACAGTTCACACAAGGACATCTAAACTTCACTTCATCATCACTTCTCCCCTCATTACGTTGCGCAAATTGTATAAATTCCTCTACACCTCTCTCGTACTCAGCACTAATACGTGGTAAATTAATCCAATTTCGATCCATATTCCTAAATATTACATAAAAAGATAAGCTACTAAAAATCAAACTTGCAATTTCATACAAGAACTACATGCCACATTACCAAAACTATAGCAAAAATCATACCATACATTACCAAAACTATAGCAATTTCATGCATTACCAAAATTAAAGCAAAAACTATACCATACATTACCAAAACTATAGAAACTTCATACATTACCAAAACTATAGCATTATGCAAAAACTAATGAAGAAATCATGTTAAGAATGCAAAAGGGCATAAATACCTGGAAGAGGAACGGCGAAAACGCTTGGTGCAAAAAAAACGAAATCGCAGCGGAGGGGGAATGACGCGTTTCAAACGATTTTGATCGGCTAAAACTGTTTTTTATCGTCACAAATGACAAATGACCGAACGATTTTGAGTTTAAATGGTGAAAAACGAGTTATCTGAGGTTGGGTGGTTCGGACGGGAGAAGAAAACGCGAAAACAGTGAGCAGCAGCGCGAAGAAGACGATCACTGTTCCAAGTTTTGTTTTTTAACTCTGAACGGGGGAATCTACCGCGGTTCCCTACTTAACCGAGGTATAAAAGAGGTATATGCCGCGGTTTCACAAGCAATCGCGGCATATACTTATTAAATAAATAATTCTAAATGGCATTTTTTAAATTATTTTCAAACTATATGTCGCGGTTCAGCGGGCAACCGCGGCATATACCTCGAAATATTTCAAATACATATTAAATTAATTTCAGATAGGTGAATATGTCGCGGTTTCTCCTAGAACCGCGGCATATACCCCTGTAACGTGCTGAACACAACTGTCTGCCCAACTGCCTTATGGGGAATTTCAGTAGATGTGCAGGGGTATATGCCGCGGTTGCTCTGCGAAACCGCGGCATATACCGCTGTAACTTCTGAAATTCTCTGTCTGGCAGAGAAGTTGAGAAGTTACAGGGGTATATGCCGCGGTTGTCCAGAGAACCGCGGCATATACCTTAGTAACGTTTCACATTCTCTGACCCAGTCAGCACCTGCAATTAATTGGCAGGGCTATATGCCGCGGTTCTCTGGACAACCGCGGCATATACCTCTGTTATTTAATTTTTTACTCACACGTGGCGTCAAAGGTAATGGTTGACTGGAGTATATGCTGCGGTTCTGATACGAACCGCGGCATATGTGTTCGATTTATTTACCAAACTGCCACCGCGCACCATTATGCTGCGGTTTCCTTGTAACCGTGGCATAATGTGCGCTGTAAAAACCCAATTTTTTACTAGTGGAATTTGGAATCACCATCTAAGCTCTAGGAATAACATGAACTCTTTTCGTTTTTGTTACTCAGAAATCCTTCAACGAGAAATTAAGGACTAATTCTTCTACGTATTTAGTATCTAACTCCTTCCTACTTTAGGGTTAATTTCGTTATCTAATTGTATGCTTAAAGACTAAGGTTATCATTTAACCCTATTTTCTAATGGTAGTAATAAAATTTCTCAATTTTTTGTGAATTCAAGAGAGAACCGAAAACTGTTTAAAAAAGTTATAGTAATGATTGCATTGAGTAGAATTTAGTAACCGCGGTATAAGAGAAGTGTGGACCGTAGAAAAAGGTTCTCAGAGATCCAGAAACGAACATATGAACTAAAAAAGATCGCTCTTATGGGTGCATAAAAAATAGTGTAAACAAAAGAAGTATTGTGATTTGAGAATTATATCTCGCTTTACCAATTCTAAGAGAATTTTTCTTTTCAAGAATTTAATTCAGTGATTAATAATTAAAATAAGGAATATCATAAGAAAGCTACAACATACCTTCTTGCCTTTGAGCTACGAGGACTACTTTGTTCCATTCCCTATAACCGTTCATATATATAGTTTATCAGTCTGTTCACAAGTCTCATGTAATAATTTCTCCAAGGATGCCGAAGTAGTATTGGCCCTAGTAAGCCCCAAAATCCAGTTAAGAATCCTATCCCCATGCTCATATATAATGCTTCGTAGAAAACACTGTCTTCATCACCATTGATTGCTTCAACTTCAAGGAACTTTACTGTCGTTTGATCTCCATCTCTAGGACAATTTTTGTTGAGCCTTCAAAGGTTTCAAAATGTCTTCCTTGTGGGATTCTTCCTGAAAGAGAGTTGTGTGATAAGTCTAATTTGCCTAGATTATCAATTTGACAAAGAAAAAAAGGAATCCCCCACTAATATGATTTATTCATAAGTCAAGGAACTCTAGTGAACTTAAATTTCCTATCTCTGAAGGAATTTCTCCGCTCAGATGATTTCTGGATAGATTCAGAGAAACTAGTCCAATCAAATATCCAATCTCTTTTGGTATTTCTACTGTTAAATTATTACTTGAAAGATCAATGCTCTTAAAGTTGTAACTCTGGATCCGAAAACCACAGTTCCACGCCTTTCCACATCCATGTTATGTTAAGTGTATAATTATCAGAATCGGATAAAAAAGGAGCATAAGGTTCATGGTAAGTAAGATTGACTTACCAATATATCTGATTTAGAGTTGCACCTCTGTTGATGATCTTTTCAGACATTACAGTCAAATTCGTTAAGCATGTTGATATACCTCTCGATAAGGAATTCATTTAAAGACCCAATGATTGAATACGCTTCAAGTAACAAAGATTAACTGGAAGATGTCCACTGAAGTGATTCCCTCGCATGTTCAAGATTATCAATTGCTGCATACTTTCTCCAATCCATGATGGTATTGGACCAGACAACATATTTTCACTCATATATCCACCATAAATAAATTGCCGCAGTTCTTCAAAGTAGTTCTTCAAAGTGGAAGGTAATTTACCCATTAGGTTATTGTTTCGTAAAACCAAGACTTCCAAGTTAACAAGGCTGCCCTTGGACACAGGAATCTTCCCTGACAATTTATTCACGTCCAATTTGGAAAGTCTTTGACGTTATATGTGCATGGGAAAGTGTACTTAGTTAAACTTTATTAATGTTGTTGTTACAAACTAACAAATTCACGTCGAAGTTGGACACTATTCGATGTGTACACCTTATGGGATAAGGCATTAGTTACTCTTTTTTAATTCTTTTGTTCTTTTAAACCATCAATAGTTTGTTTTTAGAGATTTGGCGTAATATTTTTCAGCCAAAAGCCAAAAAGTTACTCCCTTTATTCTTCTTTTTTTCTTTTAAAACGTTGAATTTTGTAAGAATTCGATGTAAACAACTTCATGAATTTCAAATAGAAATCCATTTTTACAGAACGTATGTTTATAAATGAAAACAAAAATAAAAGAAAAGCATAATAACACTAAACATATGAAAAAATGAACATCTAAGCACAAAAAGTATATACTAAAATCTCAAACAGAGTTCAAATAGAGTTCAAACATAGAAAAATATACTAAAATATATTAAAATATTACATTGATTTCAGAAAAATAAACTAAAATATACTCTTCTTCCTAATCTGAGTCAAATGTCTCCATAGACTCCTCTTATGTTGTGTCATCTTCATAATCAAACTCACTTACTGAGGGAGTTCTGAGAGCATTGTCCTCATCTACTTTCTTGTGAATCATGATCATAGTTTTTTCAACTTTTGAAATTCTTGTTGAAAGCCTTTGAAATTGATCCACAACAAATCTTTCAAACTCAGTGTGCGGAGTGAAGGTAGAAGGAGTTTCATCAACATCTAGAATAGGTGTACGAACATCCTTGAACACCCAACCATCTTCTGTTTTTTTTAGATTAATAAAGGTCAATGCGGCTTTTCCTATTCCATTTGACTTGGTGCACCTAAAATTTTTTTCACCAGTAAGATCAACTTGATTATGCTTCAATACACTGTTGATAAAAACACCATAGGGCAGATTATGTCCATGATGACTTGCAATTTCAATCATGTGATCACTCATAGCAGCAACCTATTTGGTTGGTATCCGAGTTTTTATGGCATGAAGCAAAAATAAATCTTCAATAGTTAGACTTACGTATACCTCTTCCAAGTAGTATTACCAAAGAAATTACAAAAGCACACATTTTTTCTTCCCTTTTCATTCCACCATGTAGATACGGCTTGTATATCTTTAGCCTTTTTGGATATCTCAGACAATCCATATAAATCTTCTTCTTGTGAGTCCATTTGTTGACTTGAGAATTTCTTTCATGAGACATGAAGCCTTCTTCTTTGAGGCCAGTAAAACATAGCCATATTTCATCATCAATTTTAATATCAACATCTTTCACCCGAGAGCATATAACACCATCGACAACCTTCAGATTGGCGTAGAAGACTTGTACTAGGTCAGGATAGCAATCACTAGTCATTTGAACAAATTTTGCAAGACCCCGATCTGTAAGCCATTCATGAAAGAGAAACCCTTCACTTCGAAATAATTTCAGATCCAAGAACTTGTGAGGGACCACCGCCATGAGTTTTCTATAACAACCAAATTTGTATTGTGTTTCGTCATCACTTATCCACCCATTTGGAATAGCATTTCTTACAACCTATGCAGCCTTCTTTCCACATCGTGAAGATGAAAAAGCCATTTGAGAACAGGATTTAGAAGTCTCTTTCTCAGTAAGGCTTTAAGAATCTAGTTTCTGACGCAATGATACAGGAATAGATTTATAAATTATACATATATATATATACATATATATATATATATATATACACTACAATAAAAACGCTTATTACCGAAGGGCATTTATCGACGGTCTTTAAGTCTTCGGTAATGGGACGATTATCGAAGGATTTACTGGCGACCTACTTTACTGTCTTTCTAGACGGCCTTTGGCCTTCGATAATGTCCATAGTGCATTAAATTCGACATTGAGGTATTCCTTCCCAAATTCCCCAAAATCAATTTCAGTACTCCTTCTCCTTCCTTCCTTGTTCTCTCGACGTAAACCTTGTATGGGCGCGAGGTTGGTGTTCCCTAGCTGGTTTGAAGAGCGTGGTGGTCCAGATAGTGGCGGTGGTTCGTTGGTGGGTGGATGTCTTCCCTTCCCTCTTCAAAGATTCGTGCATATTGGCTTCTATCAGCGTGAGGTTGGACGCCCTAAGCCGGTTTCAAGAGGTTGTTGTTAGGGATAGTGACGGTGGTTCCTTGGTGGCTGGTTTGCGGGTTGGGTGGCTAGAGTTCTTCTTCTTCGTTCTATGTGTTGTGGCATGGGTGGTGGTTCGTGGAGCTTGGCGTTAGGAGGGCTTTACTGTGAAGTTAGGTTGATTGTTGTGTAGTGCTTCGTTGACACATTTTTTAGTCAGATTTGGTTTGGTATTTTGACACATTTTTTTTGGAGCACTGATAATAACATTCATGATTTATAAAATGTCCACAAAATGGTAGGTGTTAATGATGCTCAAATGTTAGGAATGATTTATAAAATGTATGGTGTTTGTGACAATTGTGGCATAAATGGAGATGTTAATGATGCTGAAATGTTTTGAATGTTGACTCAGTTGTAATGGTGGATAATATATTGTTATTTGAAGATGATAATGTATTATTATGTTGCTTTAAGTGAATGAATCAGTGTGTAAGGTATGTGTAATGTATATGGGATGTTGGATTTTGTGATCCAAATATGATCACACTTGGTCGTACTCCTAATATGATACAAAGTGTAATTGTTATAAAACCAATTGCTCATAGGTTCCTTGGTGATTTGGTCTCGGTTATAAACTAATTATGGTTTGTAAGAATTATGGGTGACTGATGTGTAATTATATATAACATATAGGAATGTGTTTAAAATGGAATTAAACTCTGTTTGAATGAAGGTAATGTTATTCAATCCACTTGAGTAACAAACTCGTATGTGTGAGTGAAAATTGATTAAGGTTGTCTTAGTAACAATTTTTTGTTTGAGTTTATACTCAGTTTTGAGTTCAGAATTATACTTGATGTGTGATAATGTTTGGCTGATATACCGCAATGAATATGGGATGATTGAAGGTGTACTTTATGGTGTATGTGCTTATAAAGTGATTAAACCATGATGTTCAGGCATATGAAAAGGATGTGAAATGAAGTTAATAAACATGTCAAATTGGATTAAGTACCTAAAACTTAAAATTGGATTAGTTAAAACCTATAGAAGTGTACTAAATAGGTGAGAAATTGGGAATTCACCTAATGTAAACTAACAATAACTAATGTTAATATTCTAACAAGTCTAAAGTAGTTAAATGAACCTAGGAAACTACTCAAATGGTAAGAACTATCTAAAACTCAAAGTTTGAGTATTTAGAACCTAAAAAAGTCTACTAAAAAGATGAGAAAGTGACAATTCACCTAAAGTAGACTAACAATAACTAATCTTAATATCCTAACAAGTCTAAAATAGTGAAATGACACTACAAAACTACTCAAAAGCAAACAAATTCGTAAAACTAAAGGTTTTAGTAGTTAGAACCTAAAAAAGTGTACTAAAAAGGTGAGAAATTGACAATTTACCTAAAGTAGACTAATTTTAACTAATGTTAATATCCTAATAAGTCTAAAGTAGTCAAATGAAGGTAAGAAACTACTCAAAAGCAAACAACTACCTAAAACTCATAGTTTGAGTAGTTTGAACAAAAAAAGTTCACTTAAAGGGTGGCAAATTGTTAATTCACCTAAAGTAGAGTAATTTTAAGTAATGTTAACATCCTAACAAATCTAAAGTAGTGAAATGAAGCTAGGAAAGTAGTGAAAAGCATAGAATTACCTAGAACTCAAAGTTTGAGTTGTTAGAACCCAAAAAAGTGTACTTAAAGGGTGAGAATTTGCCAATTAACCTAAACTAGACTAATTTTAAGTAATGTTAACATCCTAACAAGTCTAAAGTAGTGAAATGAACCTAGGAATCTTGTCAAAATTAAAGAATTACCTCAAACTCAAAGTTTGAGTATTTAGAACCTAAAAAGTGCACTTAAAGGGAAATAGCAAAGAGACCTAATGTACACTACTTTTAAGTAATGTTAACATCCTAACATGTCTAAAGTAGTGAAATGAACCTAGGAAACTTGTCAAAAGCAAAGAGTTAGGTAAAACTCAAAGTTTGAGTATTTAGAACCTAAAAAAGTGTACTTAAAAGGTGAGAAATTGCCAATTGACCTAAAGTAAACTAATTTTAACTAATGGTAACATCCTAACAAGTCTAAAGTAGTGAAATGAACCTAGGAAACTTGTCAAAATCAAAGAATTACCTCAAACTCAAAGTTTGAGTTTTTAGAACCTAAAAAATGTACTTAAAGGGTGAGAAATTGCAACTAAACCTAATGTACAATAATTTTAAGTAATTTTAACACCCTAACAAGTATAAACTAGTGGAACGAAGCTAGGAAACTTGTCAAAAGCAAAGAATTATCTCAAACTCAGTTTGAGTATGTAGAACCTAAAAAAGTCTACTAAAAGGGTGAGAAAGTGGCAATTCACCTAAAGTAGACTAACAATAAATATTGTTAATATCAATAAGTCTAAAGTAGTCAAATGAAGGTAAGAAACTACTCAAAAGCAAACAACTACCTAAAACTCAAAGTTTGAGTAGTTTGAACCAAAAATGTTCACTTAAAGGGTGACAAAAGTTCACTTAAATCGAAGCTCTAGATAAATCTGCTTGGTTGATTGGATTTTTCAATAGAAGCACATCAGATGAGTAATGATTAAAGAACTCAATGCATCTTGAATTCCATCACTGTGTACCATTGGATGCAGAATTGTAATCTGTTTAAAAATCTGATTTCAGCTTCATTGTGAACTACACCATGTGAATTTGTAATCTGACTGTGTTTGCATTGCTGCAACCGTAGAGTGTGCATACCATATCCACAGTAACTTGTTCAAGACAAGCAAGTTGGTTGCACTATCTTGTTAAAGTTCAGAAATCATTGCTTTAGCAGCTTGACCGAACTGCATTTTCATTGATTGAATTTTTTGATTTTTTTGTAGTTTTTGAATCTGTCCAGTTTAGAACTTACAGTTGGACATCTTTTAATTCATTCCTAGAGTCTTGTTCAATTTTAATCACTGTCCTAAAGTCATATTAATTGTTTCTAATCAGTTTGATTCATCTATTGAATTTTGGTTGTTGAATTGGCTTAAATTTTGGTGTTAAGAGCAACTAAAACACTGAAATTCTTATTTGCAAGTATTTAGCCTCTGATGGCAGCTTACACAAGTATTATTTGGTAAAACAAAGTTGCTCAAATAATAAAATTAAGTGTCCAAACTCGTTTGAGCAAAATTTCCATTCAAACCACCAATTTTTCAACACTTTTCTGATATGAGTTGTAGAATTTTGTGAATCTGTGTTGCTATGATTATTGCACTGAATTCCATCTTAAGTTGGTAGCAAAATCTTGGTTCAATTGAATAAAGAGAAGTGCACAATTCAAAATTAACAAACAGTCAAATAGTCTGCATTGTTGGAAAATCCTACACCTAAACTGTTTGATGAAAGTTTAGTGGTGCATTTTGGTTTAGCATTTTCTGGCAGCAGTAGAGCTGATTTTCTAGCTTCTTAATTGGCTTTTCTCCTTTGGCAAAATGGTCGTCGCTAATCCGTCGATAATAGGCATTACCAACGGCTGTTTAACTGTTTTCGATGGAGTAAGGCTTTCGGTAATTCTCTTCTTTTTGGTAGTGATATATATATATATATATATATATATATATATAACCTATTAAGTTCATAATAGAATGTCGAATACCATGATAATTCGACTTCTATGGTGGTAATTATTCAAACTAGCATGCCACTAATTTTCTTTTTTTCTTGTAATCAAACTGAAAAACATCGAATTCTTCGGGGGCTTCGACGTTTAATTCACCAGGCAGTAACTCCATTTTATTATTTTTTTTCTTTTTTCTTTTAAACCAACCATAAAATGTCGTATTCTTTTGGAGCTTCGACATGTACTTTGCTATCATGATATATGGGAAAATGCACTTAGCTGGTCATGGTAAGAATGAAGAGGTTCACGTCGAATATTGACACCACTCGACGTCTACTTTATACGGTTAAAGGCAGTTTGCAGCACATGATAAATGTTGTGTTACAAACGAAGAGATTCACGTTGCATTTTGACACTACTCGACGTCTACTTTATATGGGAAAAGGCAGTTTGTTGGGCATGATAAATGTTGTGTTAGAAACGAAGAGATTCACATCGAATATTGACACCACTTGACGTCTACTTTATACGGTTAAAGGCAGTTTGCAGTGCATGATAAATGTTGTGTTAGAAACGAAGAGATTCATGTCGAATTTTGACACTACTTGACGTCTACTTTATATGGGAAAAGGCAGTTTGCTGGGCATGATAAATGTTGTGTTACAAAAGAAGATAATCACTTTGAATAGGAAGAGGTTCGTCGTTAATTGACTCCTCTACAGATATAATGCTTAACCATTGCACAGTTTGATCATTTTTGAATGATTCAATTATTAAGTTTTCCTCGAGTTGTTTTCTACCAGAAATTCAGATCCACTGATTCTGTAGTTAAACATTAAACATAGGAAAAAAATGAAAATCAAATCACGAAAAGATCCACATGATAGTTAAAATGTAGAAGGATTTTGGTGAATGGAGGTTGTAGCGTTTTAAAAGGGTGCGAAATCCAAATCTCTCAACCTTTTTCTTTGGATTTCTATCACTCCTTCAAGCTTTTCCCCATGCACAAAGAATCAAACCACAAGGAAATGACTCGCTTTTGTGAATACGAAAGAGTTGATAGCAAAACAAAGAAAAAAGTTAACAGATTTTTACGAGAAATTTTGTAAATGGAAGTTGTAGCATTTTGAAAGGGTACGAAATCCAAATGTATCAACCTTTTTCTTTGTGTTACTATCATTCCTTCAAGCTTTTCAACATGAAAAAAGAATCAAACCACATAGAAATGACTCGTTTTTGTACCTTGAATGATCTAATAGTAACACAAAGAAAAAAGTTAACACAGAAACCTTGAAGGAGTTGTTACGAGAAATTTTATGAATGGAGGTGTAGAGGTTATCCAAGGCTCTTAAACTGTATTTATAGAAAAAAAGAATAATTGTTGGGAGCCAAAATTAATGTGCCAGACTACTCCAATGCCCATCACGTCGAAGCGCCCAGGAGTTCGACGTGTTATGGGGTGACCCTTTGGCTTAAAACATCGAAGCCACTAGTAGAAGGACGTTTTATGTCTTGGTTTAAAGAGAAAAAATAAGAAGAAGCTGGCAAATACAACGTCAAATTAGTAAAAGTGTTCGACGTTTGGTGTTTGGTTTAAAAGAAAAAAGAAAAAAATAATTTATGGATGGGAGGGAACCAAATCACTCTTTAGTATTTATTTATTTTGTATTGGATGTGTTTCCTTAGCTACCATTATGTGATTACTAAGGTCACTATTTTACGTCGAGCTGGTTTATGGTTTGACGATATTTCATTTTAGACGAGGGTTTGGAAATCCAAACAACGTGCACTGAATGAATTTATTTACAACAATATCACTGGTCATAGCTAACGTTAGTTGTTCTGTTATTGAACGTTGAACGTGTGAAGTTATACGCAATTTTTATACTAGTGATTGGTTGGGCTTCTTACCACACAGATTCTCTCTTCTTAATGTTCCTTATAACTAACTCGTTCTTTTTCTAACATTTGATATGTACCAACCCAACAAACAACATTTATTCATCTTTAAATTCAAAATAATAAAACAAAGACATTAATGCCAAAATAATGTAGATATTAAATTCATATGCTAACCATTTTTAAGGCAGAAAATGCAGAAAAGGTGGACGAAAAGGCAACACCACACCACGCCCAACCACCCTCGTGAACATTGTTGAGAAGAATGCGAGGATAGCAAAAAATAGACCAACGGAGGAAGGGCGACGGTGATGAGACATTCTTGATGTTGGAGGAGAGCGATGGCAACGCGACGAACAAGATGAAAGAAAACTTGAATTTCTATTGTTACTAGACCCGTCAATTTGGCCCCTGTTAGATGGTTTGGCCCTCCACGTGGGTTGGGGCCAGAAAAATCCACAGGACCAAAAAGCCCCTCGTAGAAAAAGCCCACGAGGCCAAAATATCTTTAAAAGCCCTGTAGGTAGCAAAGGCAAAATGACATTATTTATTGAGTTAGATTCTTCTCTAAGTATATAATTAAAGGATCATTTTATAAATTTGAAATTTAAATATTTAATTTCGTTATTTTTAGGTTATAAGTTAGAAATTAACTTTCTATCTAAAACTATCCTAATTGAAATTTTAGAGAATATTTTCTCTAATTGAAGCTCTTAATTTAAAAAAAAAGATGAGGCTTCTTTATTTCCTTAGAAAGCTATTGAAAAAGAAATTAAATATACATGATTTTCTTTTTCATTTTATACTCAACAAATCATACTCATAACATAAATAATAAGTAAAAAGAAAAAACTCATAAACCTTGTGCATGTTGCAGTTGTATTCGCCTATAGGGTTCAATCTCATCGTACTACTCACTCAAAATGTTTACATTTTAAATGTCATAAACATACATTTATGTTATGTGTTCTAATTGAAAGTTAAAAATAAATTATTTAATGTGTTAGTTAAACACTATAACATTTGTCATTCTTTAGTACTTTAGGTCTATTTAAAATTTTCATTTTTTTTTATAATTTTTTAAGAAATTAACTTTCTTTTTATAATATATCTTATGGTGATTTTGAGAAAAAGATTATCAGAGAGAGAAAAAAATAAAACATAAGTTTAATTTACACATAAAATATTAATACTATTTTTTATCCAAAATTTTAGATAATAAATTTTTGAATTATTTTTAATTTTAAATAATTATAAATAGATTGAGTGATATTTTAGAAGTCGAGGAAACAAAACAGTGATTTTTTTAAGAACGGTAAAAGCAGTGCAAATATTAAATCAATTTAATATGTTATTATCTCTTGGGGTTATTTTGATATTACTAATCATATATAATTTTCTAATAATTGGTGTCTGCAATAAAAGACATAATTGTATTAAAATTGACAACAAAATAAAACATTTTTACAATATTTTAGTAAAATAAATTTGTAATACTATTTAGTTGTGTAAAATTAAGTGTGTGGTTTGCAATTGTTTTTAATTATTTAAAAAAGTGGTTATTTTGAATATTAAATATTCTATTATACTATAATTAATTAGTTTTATTTAATAATTTGAAATAAGAAATCAATTACATGAATATAAAATTTAGTACTTTCAATAGTTATTCTAAGAAAGTTGAAACTTAGTTTTCAATAAAATTTTAATGGGGTTAAACTCACCTTAACCCTACCCTAATCCCCTTGAGAGGAGGTTCTGGAGGTTGGAGCTTTTCTTAAGAGGAAGCTTTGTCAAAAGTGGATTAAGATTAGCTTCAAGGTCATGGGTCAAATTGACAGCTCTAATTATTACCATTTAACAACAGTACTAAAACCCTTTAACAACAGTACTAAAAATTAAGTTTGATGACTTCCTTCAATTTCTACGTAGACACTGAAATTAAATGTTTGCATTTCTTTTACTTTTTTTTATGTGATTTTTTAATTTCCTTCCATGGCGAAAGGATAGGTTAGAAAATGATTCTATTTATTTTATAAAATGTCATTATTTTTCATATTTTTAACAGATTATTTAGTGCTATTGTGTTATTGTCGTTTTTCATATGTTATTAGGGATAAAAAAATGCATATAACCCAATATATGTCGGTAAAATCTTTATGGATGTTGTTAATAGATGGGTATGTGTATTTAATTGAACAAGTACAAATATCATGGTCACTTATTTATAATTATAAATAAATTTTATTTGAATATTTTTATAAGAATTGTAATTATAAAGTTATTAGTGAAAAAATATTAACTATTAAATAATAGTTTAAGATTTTATTTAGTATATTTTTGTTTACTTAGACCATATAAATGTATTTTTAAAAGGTCAGTATGCAACTTATTTTAATTTATTTTTAGAAAAACTAAATTCATTCGTAAGTACTTTAAAACTAATTTCATTAGCTAATTTTATATTTTTAAAATTTATTTTTAAATAATTTTATTTAAAATTAAAAGAACATATATTTAAAAATATCTACCAGTTATTAATATTTACGACCTATGACAATCCCTACATGTTATGGAACCCCTTGTCTCAATCCTTTGTACTCGAGAATGTTGTGGTAGACTGTGAATTTAATTTTTTTTCTTCTTAATAATCTGTTTTAAATTCAAATATTAAACCTTTCATTCTTCTTAATTTCCTTTAACTCTTCAAAACTCATATTAATTGACGTTAGTATATTCTTAAATATTTTTAACAGTGAAATAATGTTTTTGTGAGATCGAGGTTAAGTTTATTTTTACAAAGAATACCTAAGCTTAGGCTAAAGTTTCACTTCCAATATGCTTCTGTTACCGTTCTGTTAATTTGGGGTGTTACATGTGGAAAACATTTTGATGCTAAAATCTTTCACATAGTGTTAATAATAAATAAGTAATTAATGTAATTAATTACCTAAATATCAAATTTGTATTCATAAATTTTAGAATGAATTTTTTATTAGTGTTGTCTAATTACAATCTAAAGAGTGATGATCTGACTTAGACCTAGTATAATTATTCGTAGTGTTAACTATGTTTATAATCCGATCGATCATCGACTGGCTCATATGGGACCATAGGCCAGTATGATCGTTCTGTTACTGTAAAACCGGTCTTTCATACTGTACACAAAGACAAAATAAAAAGAGAGAAGAATAATTTGTCCTTACATATTTGTGAAGATTTACTATTTCAAAGTCTATGCAGTTTTTTGACATTCCAAATTTGATGTCATTGTACACATAATTTTTCTACCCATTAAAAGAGTTAGAAAAACATATATAAGACAACAAAAATATCTATTACACATTACTATACTTTTCTGATTTGAGAACTATAGTTTATTAGTCTTGAGAAATTTTCCATAGTATCCTTTCCTATCCCCATCGCAGCAATCCTAGTTTTATGGTAATTTACTTTTAGTTCTGACACCAACTCAAAACATCTAAAAATAGTTTTTATGGTGATGAAAATTTTCTTCTATAATATATGTCGATAGATTTATTTTAAAAGAAATAGGATAATATATACGTAATATATATATATATATATATATATATTAAAAGTGTATAATAATTCTTAAAAATATAATAAATATATAATTGTTATTAAATGAATCCAAATTAAAATCATATGTTTTAAAGTTGTTAATATATAAATTTTAAATTATCATTATAATAGAAGTATTGTGTTTTATAAGTTAAATACTTCATTAATAAATATTAATAAATGTCCTAAAATATTGTATACAGATACATGTTTAATACGAATACGAACCTAATATTTAATATATATATATATATATATGAATATGAAGTTGTTTAATATAAAAATTATAAATTATCGTGATAATAAAAATATTATGCTTTATATATTAAATATTTTATTAATAAATATCAATAAAATGTCTTAAAATATCATATACAAATACATATGGGATACAAATACAATATGAAATATCAGAGCATCATATATTAATTATTAAACATTAGGTTAAATGGGGTCATTGGAGAAAAGAGAGTACACATTAAATGTTCTCGCGCAAGAATCCATATTTTTTGCGTATAACATACTACATTCAACTAAGACATGAGATAAATCGTGAATTTGAAAAAGGAGAAGATACACGCATACCTTTTTCTCGTCACATTCAATACAACTGATCATATATACTGTCTGTCAATTTATTTAGGAATCTCATATAAGCATTTCTCCAAGAACGCCAAAGTAACACTGGCCCTACTAAGCTCCAAAATCCAGTGAAGTATCCGATCCCCATGCTCATGTATAATGCCTCAAAGAAACAGCTATCTTCATCATCATTCATTGCTTCAGCTCTTGAAAGATTTACTATGGTTTGATCTTCATCTCCAGGACAACTTTTTCTCAGTTGTTCACCACAAAGATCAATGTTTCCTTCAAAACTAGACCCATCAAATGTTTCAAAGTGTCTTCCCAATGGAATTCTTCCTCAAAGAGAGTTGTGTGACAAGTCTAGTTTCCCCAGACCGTCAATTTCAGAAAGAGAAGAAGGAATTTTCCCACTGAAATGATTTCTTGATAAATCGATGGACTCTAGTGATCTTAAACTCCCAATCTCACAAGGAATTTCTCCTCTCAGATTATTTCTGGATAAATTCAGAGAAACTAGCCCAACCAAATATCCAATCTCCTTCGGTATTTCACCACTTAAATTATTACTTGAAATATCAATGCTCTTAAGCTGTAACTCTGGATTTTTGAACCCCTGTTCCACACCTTTCCACATCAAGCTTATGCTAAGGGTGTAATTTTTCCTACCATAAAAACCATACATTTCAAAATAAGTGATATTCATCGAATATATACGATTTAGAGTATCACTTGTGTTGATGTTCTTTTCAGTCATTGCAGTCAAATTCTTTAAGCAAGATGGAATTCCTTTTGATAACATATTTCTCGAAAGATCTAAGAATTGAATGTGCTTCAAACAACAGAGTTGAATTGGAAAATGTCCAGAGAAATGATTCCCTCGCATGTTCAATATTATCAATTGTTGCATATTTTCCCCTATCCATGATGGTATTGGGCCAAAAAACATATTTTCGGCCACATCCAACATAATTAAATTGCTGCAATTCTTCAAAGTGGAAGCTAATTCACCTGTCAGGTTATTGTTTCGTAAAACCAAGACTTCCAATTCAACAAGGCTGTCCATGGACACAGGAATCTTCCCTGACAATTTATTGTTGCTTAAATCAAGAAACAATAACTGATGTACAGATTTCCAACAGTCTGGTAGTTGTCCCTTCAATTGATTGTTTGATAAATCCAAGGTGGCCATTACATATGTTCGTTGGTCACATACGAATGAAAACAAATCTGAAAATTTATTATCAGAAAGCCTTAGGTCTGAAGCTTGTAGTAAAAATTGCGGAATTTTTCCTTCAAAATTATTTGAATTCAGAAATATGGACGGTCTATTGAAAAGCTTCAATGATATATTATTAGGAATTGCTCCACTGATATTATTCTGAGACATATACAAACTTTCCACATTATGCAAGTTGTTCCAAAACCATTTTGGTACTGAACCATTAAGCCTATTCTCAGAAATATCCAGATAAAGTAAAGAGCGTTGAGTCTGGAGCCAACTAGGAAAGCTAGGACCCAACTTGCAAGATCTTAGTTCCAAGCTTATTATTTGAAAAGGAGGAACCCAGTTAGGGACTATTTTTAGAGATAAGGAGTTATCTGACAAAGATAAGAGCCTTAATTTGGAAAATTTTGAAAGATGGGATTCAGTGACATCACCCTCCAAACAATTTCCATCCAAAAGCAAGATCTCCAACTCAGATAGCAATGCAATGCTCATAGGTAGAATGCCGGTAATCTGGTTATCAGATAAAAACAAACTCTGAAACACTTGTTTGTTGCACCATGAAGAATTTTGAATGAAGCTAGAAATGTTCCCACTCAACTTGTTGTTTGAGAGGTCTAAACTCTGCAATGTGCACATGTTCCCAAAGAAAGATGGAATCTCGCCTTGCAGTTTGTTCCGAAAGAGGCTAAGAACTTCAAGAGAGTTCATTTCTTTCCCAAATCCATCTGGAATGGGACCTTCCAACATGTTGTCATTAAGTTCAAGTGTACGAAGATTGGTAGTGCAGTTGAAGAACCAGTAAAATATGGATGATGATTTCAATAGATTTGAGGAGAGATCAAGCGAGACAAGAGAAGACGAGGAATTCGTAATTGAAATAGCTGACATGAGAAAACTATCATCCCTAAGACTACAATTTCGCAAATAAAGATTTTGAAGTTTTGAACTGAAATTGAAGATACATTGAAAGACCGATGATGTCATCTTATTATAGGAAAGATCAAGGATCACAAGAGAAGGAAAGGTTGAGTGGACTGGAGATGACAAAACAATGTTATTCTGAGAAAGATAAAGCTCTTGAAGATTAAGGCTAAAGTTAGACAATAATTGAAATGTTGAGGATGTCAGCATATTAGAAGAAAGATCAAGGATGGTAAGAGAATTGGAAAAGTTGGAACGTGAATAAAACAGAGAATGAATATGGGTATCTGAAAGAGAACAATCAACTAGTCTCAACTCTCTTAGCTTTGGACTATGAATCATCTGCAACGCTTCAGCGTTATGTATACCATTGAAGGCAAGATGTGTTAGGGAACCGAGATTAGACAACCACTTTGCATCCTTAGCTTTGACATCAAAATCACCAGCAAGTCTAAGAGTGTCCAAGGAAGGAAAATTGCCAACCTGGAAAGACAATGTTCTAGAAAAGGAATTTTCACTAAGATCAAGGTATTTCAACTGTGACAAATTTCCAATTTGAGAAGGGATTTTCCCATCAAGATTATTATAACTGAGATCAAGATACCTTAAATTTGTAAGGCTTCCAAGTTTATAAGGGATATCTCCACGGAGAAGATAATTGTGACTTAAATCCAGAGACAATAAATGTGTAAGGCTTCCAAGTTGGGTAGGAATGTTACCACAAAAATAAGAATAGGAGAGATTGAGATATCTTAAGTTGGTAAGTGAGCTCATGTTTTCTGGGATGTGACTCTCTATAAAATCATTGTAGCTGAGATCCAAATGTTGAATATTTTGCAAGGGAAACAGTGAAGTGATATTGACTGCACCACTCAAATATATATTCGAACCACGGAGACGAAGGATGGTTACATGACCTGTTTGATGGTCACATTGTATGCCTTTCCACTTGCAACAATCTCGACTGTTGTCGTCATCTCTCCATGTAGACAGCATGTCATGGGCATCTATGAGACCATGTTTGAAGTTGAGGAGTGCCTGTCTCTCCCTCTCAATGCACTTTATTTCTGCGATATTGTTAAATCCGAGAATGGATTCTGCAGCAGGCAGCAAGAGGAGGAGAAGTACACAACAGAGTTTAGGAAAACAAGTAGTCATTACTTTTTTGGTGATACTAAATACCTAAGAGTAAAACAAGGACCTTGAATTTGATCGGTCTACTCTTAATTGTGAAGTGTGTAAACCAAAACGATTGAATATATATAAGCGTTTTGGTAGAGTATAGTGCTTCCGGTAGTTTTTGTTGGGCTCCATGCCAGTAAATAGAAAAGGAGTTTTCACACCAATAATTGGACTAGTTGCTTGGAATCTTTGAATACTTTCGACCCCTAAATAACCCACAATCATAGGATTTATATTCACGCTAGATATATTATACCTATTTGAACTGGTTATTAAACAAACAATGACTCTAAGATTCACTTTTTGGATTTTTCATGAAAAAACATAAGAACTTGTGAGGGACCATCACCATGAGTTTTCTATAACAACCTAATTTGTATTGTGTTTCGTCATCACTTATCCATCCATTTGGACTAGCATTTCTTACAATCTATGACGCCTTCTTTCCACGTCGTGAAGATAAAGAAGTCATTTGAGAACAAGATTTAGAAGTCTTCTCTCATTAAGGCTTTAAGAATATAGTTTTTGACGCAATGATACAGGAATAGATTTATAGATTATATATATATATCAAACCTATTAGGTTCAGAATAGAACGTCGAATACCATGATAATTCGACTTCTATAGTGGTAATTATTCAGACCAGTGCACCATTATTTTTCTTTTTTTCTTGTAATCAAACTATAAAACATCGAATTCTTCGAGGGCTTCGACGTTTAATTCGCCAAGCAGTAACTCCATTTTATTTTTTTTTTCTTTTTTCTTTTAAACCAACCATAAAACGTCGCATTCTTTTGGAGCTTCGACGTGTACTTTGCCATCATGATATCCATCATGATATATGGGAAATGTAGTTGGCTGGTCATGGTAAGAATGAAGAGGTTCACGTCGAATATTGAAACCACTCGACATCTACTTTCTACGGTTAAAGGCAGTTTGCTGCGCATGATAAATGTTGTGTTAGAAACGAAGAGATTCACGTTGCATTTTGACACTACTCGATGTCTACTTTATATTGGAAAAGGTAGTTTGTTGGGCATGATAAATGTTGTGTTAGAAACAAAGAGATTCATGTAGAATATCGACACCACTTGACGTCTACTTTATACAGTTAAAGGCAGTTTGCAGTTCATGATAAATGATGTGTTAGAAACGAAGAGATTCACGTCAAATTTTGACACTACTTGATGTCTACTTTATATGGGAAAAGACAGTTTGTCGGGCATGATAAATGTTGTGTTAGAAAAGAAGATATTCACGTCGAATAGGAACAGGTTCGTCGTTAATTGACTCCTCTATAGATATAATGCTTAACCATTGCACGGTTTGATCATTTTTTAATGATTCAATTATTAAGTTTTCCTGGAGTTGTTTTCTGCCAGAAATCAGATCCACTGATTTTGTAGTTAAACATTAAATATAGGAAAAAAATGAAAATCAAACCACGAAAAGATCCACGGGATAGTTAAAATGTAGAAGGATTTTGGTGAATGGAGGTTGTAGCGTTTTGAAAGGGTGTGAAATCCAAATCTCTCAACCTTTTTCTTTGGATTTCTATCACTCCTTCAAGCTTTTTCCCATGCAAAAAGAATCAAACCACAAGGAAATGACTCGCTTTTGTGAACTTGAAAGAGTTGATAGAAAAACAAAGAAAAAAGTTAACAGATTTTTACGAGAAATTTTATAAATGGAAGTTGTAGCGTTTTGAAAGGGTGCAAAATTCAAATGTATCAACCTTTTTCTTTGTGTTACTATCATTCTTTCAAGATTTTCAACATGACAAAAGAATCAAGCCACAAAGAAATGACTCGTTTTTGTGACCTTGAAGGAGCTAATAGTAACACAGAAAAAAGTTAACACAAAGAAACTTTGAACGAGTCGTTACGAGAAATTTTATAAATGGAGATGTAGAGGTTATCCAAGGCTCTTAAACTATATTTATAGAAAAAGAGAATAATTGTTGGGAGCTAGAATTAATGTGCCCAACTACTCCAATGTCCATCACGTCGAAGCCCCCAAGAGTTCGACATGTTATGGGGTGACCCTTTGGCTTAAAACGTCGAAGCCACCAGTAGAAGGACATTTTATGGCTTGGTTTAAAGAGAAAAAATAAGAAGAATAATTGCTGGCAAATACAACGTCAAATTAGTAAAAGTGTTCTATGTTTAGTGGTTGGTTTAAAAGAAAAAAGAAAAAAATAATAAAAAAGGGATTGAGGCTTTGGCTTCTAGTTGGTCAATAACACATCGAAACCCTGATCAATGTGACGTTTTTGTTGGAATAAAAAAAATATTGGACCCATTCCACTATGAAATGCAGGAGCCTTTGTTCCCCATCAGCAAAATAATGCACCAAAATGTCTTTCACTTCCCTTGCTTTTCCGTAAATTCAGCTCACCACCTCAACAACCATTTTGTTTGTTTTGGCTTTCTCACTTCCATAAATTGAGAAGCAAAGCAGTGAAACAAGACACACCAAACAGAGAAGAAGAATACCACCGTGAAGAAAAGAGAGCCACGGTGAAGGAGAGAAATAGAGTTTTTTTGTGTGTGAGAGAAATACCGAGAGGTGTAGTCACAGTACAATAGAAGATACTGTGAGTGTGAAAGTGAGAGTTTTGTATACCATCCGAGAGGGTGAGATTTATTGAGAGATCCTCAGAGAGTGAGAGAAACACTGTAATCCTACTTTCATAGTGGAGATATTTTTCTGGACTAGGTCCCGTGGTTTTTTCCGAGAGGATTTTCCACGTTAAAATTTCGGTGTTATTATTTTTACGCTTCCGCATAGTGCCCATTTTGGGGTTCACAGAGGAGGGAACAAGTACCGCTGTTTCCCAACAGTGGTATCAGAGCTACCGGTTCGAAAAAGTCAGAATCCTGTAAAACTCAAGATGGAATGAGACATGTTCAAGCTAACTGCAGATAATTATTCCTACTAGAAGCCGATAATGGAAGATCATCTATACTGCAAGGATTTGTATGAGCCGATCACAAATCCGAAAATTCCGGAAGGGAAGACCGAAAAAGATTGGGAGATTCTAAATTGTAAAACAGTGGCTATGATTCGGAAATACATCGACAAAAGCTTGTTTGAGCATGTATCGACTTATACCGATGCGTATGAGTTATGGACAAAACTTGAATCTATGATTCAAAAGAAGACTCTGAGAAATAAAGCTCACCTTGTCAGACGACTCGTAAAGTTGGAGTACACTGACGACCAGAATATGATCGAGCATCTCAACACCTTCAAAGGTATTGTGAACCAACTAATGAAGGCGGATATGAAGATTGATGACGAGTTACAAGCTCTTTTACTCCTTAGTTCTCTACCGGAGAGTTGGGACACGTTGGTGGTCACTCTCAATAACTCAGCACCAGATGGAAAGCTCAGTCTGGATAACATCACAGACAGTTTACTGAATGAAGAATCCAGAAGGAAAGAAAGGGGATCGAGTAGTCACTCAGAAGCCAATGTTGTTGAGAATAGAGGAAGGAGTGAACACAGAAGCAAAGGAAAACGTGAAAAGTCACGAGGAAGATTCAAGTCTCGTTCCAAAGGTCTGACATGCTTTTATTGTGGAAAAGATGGTCACAAGAAGCAAGAATGTAGATTCCTGAAGAGAGATCAAAAGAATGGAACTGTACACCCTGATGTGGTAGATCCCAAAAAGAAGCTGGAAGAAAAGACCACAACGGCGGTGGTATCAAATGATGAGAATGTGTTCCTTATCACTGAGGTAAACTATCTAAATATTGCTTTTGATGACTGCACTTGGATAGTAGATACCGGAGCATCTTTCCATGTTAATCCTCATGAGGGATTCTTCTCATCCTATCAAAAAGGAGACTTTGGAACAGTAAAGATGGGAAATCATGTCACAACCAAAATTGTGGGCATAGGAGAAGTGACTTTGACGACAGAAAATGGAAACAAACTTGTGCTGAAGGAGGTAAGACATGTACCAGAGATGCGTCTAAACCTTATCTCAGTCGGTAAGCTAGATGATGCTGGAATGAACAACCAGTTTGGAGATGAAAAATGGAAACTTAGCCGAGGAAGCATGATTGTTGCTCGAGGCAAGAAGGAAGGCTCCTTGTACTGCATGCAAGGAAAAATATACAAAGGAGAGACGAATGTTGCTCAAGAAGAAAGTAAGGAGTTGTGGCATAAAAGGCTAGGCCACATGAGCGAAAAGGGATTAGAGATCCTCGCAAAAGATCATCTCCAGAGTATAAAAGGACAACCACTTGAATTATGTGAAGATTGCCTAGCAGGTAAGCAGCGTAGAATGTCCTTCCGTAGATTTGAAAGTGGAAGAAGAAAAGAGCATATTTTGGATCTTGTACACTCAGATGTTTGCTCAACATCTGAAAAGTCCCTTGGTGGTGCTCAATATTTTGTTACCTTCATTGATGACCACTCCAAAAAATTGTGGGTCTATCCATTGAAGAGAAAAGATGAAGTTCTACGAATCTTCAAGGAGTTTCACGCCTCAGTTGAACGTGAAACTGGTAGAAAGTTGAAATGTCTGAGAAGCGATAATGGTGGAGAGTATAGAGGTCCATTCGAGCATTATTGCAAGACTCATGGGATCAAACATGAGAAAGTACCTCCCAAGACACCTCAGATGAATGGTGTAGCTGAAAGATTCAACAAAACGATTGCTGAGAAGGTTAGGAGCATGTTGTCTCACGCAAATTCCCAAGTCATTCTGGGGGGAGGCAGTGGTGACAGCAGCTGATTTAATCAACTTATCACCTTCAAGACCATTAAACGGTAAGATTCCAGAAGAAGTATGGTCTGGTAAAAAGGCCTCATATCGCAACTTGAGAGTCTTCGGATGTAAGGCATCAGTTCACATTCCGAAAGATGAAAGAGCAAAGCTCGATGCTAAGGCGAAAGAGTGCATATACCTTGGTTCTCCAAGAGATGAATTTGGTTTCAGATTATGGGATCCTGCAAACAGAAAGATTGTTCGAAGCAGAGATGTGGTGTTCTTTGAAGATCAGACAATCCAAGACATCAAGAAAGTGGAGAAACCAACACTTAAGCTGATAAGTGATCAAAGCCCTATTGTGATGAACAACTTAGGGGGAGAGACTCATCAAGCCGAACCAGAGTTACAACTTGATGAAATGGCTGAAGAAGCTGATCAACCTAATCTGACGGAAGAAGATCAACCAATTGAGGATGCTCCGCAAGAACCCCAATTGAGACGATCAACAAAGCAGAAGCAACCGTCAAGAAGGTATTTTTCAGATGAATATGTTAATTTTACTGATGAAGGTGAACCTCAAAGCTTTGTAGAAGCAATGGAGATGAAAGACAAAGACAAATGGTTGCAATCCATGGAAGAAGAGATGCAATCCTTAAAGGAAAATGAGACTTATGATTTGGTAGAACTACCAAGAGAAAGGAGAGCATTGTAGAACAAATGGGTGTTCAAGCTCAAGAATGAAGAGAACAACCCAAGCCCAAGGTACAAAGCACGAATTTTCATGAAGGGGTGCAACCAGAAGAAAGGAATAGACTTCGACGAAATATTTTCACTAGTGGTGAAGATGACATCCATTAGAGCAATTCTCGGTGTGGCAGCAACACTAGACCTGGAGATTGAACAACTGGACGTCAAAACAGCATTCTTACATGGAGACTTAGAGGAAGAAATTTACATGAAGCAACCAGAGGGTTTTGAAGAACCAGGCAAAGAACACTTGGTGTGTCGTCTGAAGAAAAGCCTCTATGGTCTGAAGCAAGCTCCAAGACAATGGTACAAGAAATTTGATTCCTTCATGATCCAACATAATTTCAAGAAGACCTTCGCAGACCATTGCGTGTTTGTGAAGCATTATGAAAATGGTGAGTCCATCATACTTCTCTTGTATGTTGATGATATATTGATTGTAGGGAAGAACAAAATTAAAATAGCTGCTCTCAAGAAGGCATTGAGCAAGTCTTTTGCCATGAAAGACCTGGGTGCAGTAAAAAAGATACTTGGAATGAAAATCTCCAGAGATCGTTCTAGAAGAATGCTATGGGTATCTCAAGAAGATTACATTGAGAAGATTCTCAAAAGGTTCAACATGCACAATGCCAAATCTGCTCGTGTTCCAATTGCTGGACATTTCAAACTTAGCAAGTCTCAATGTCCAAAGAATGAAGAAGAAAAGGAAGAAATGAACAAGGTACCCTACTCTTCTGCCGTGGGTAGCCTTATGTATGCAATGGTTTGTACAAGGCCAGATATTGGCTATGCTTTAGGAGTTGTGAGCAGATTCCTGTCAAATCCAGGAAAGGAGCATTGGGAAGCTGTTAAGTGGATACTGAGGTATCTAGGAGGATCTGCCAAAAGAAGCTTGTGTTTTGGCAATGGAGATCTAAAGCTAATCGGATATTCAGACTCAGACATGGCTGGAGATGTCGATTCAAGGAAGTCAACATCAGGTTATCTGATTACTTTTGCAGGGAGAGCTGTTTCTTGGCAGTCAAAGCTACAAAAATGTGTGACATTGTCTACTGCTGAAGCAGAGTATGTAGCGGTGACTGAAGCCTCTAAAGAGATGCTATGGATGAAGAATTTCCTAAGTGAATTAGGACATGATCAAGATGATTATGTGGTGAATTGTGATAATCAAAGTACCATTCATCTAACCAAGAACCCCATGTTCCATTCACGCTCGAAACATATCGACGTGCGGTATCACTAGATACGAGAAGCGCTGGATGAGAAGAAATTGAAGATAGAGAAAATCCATACAGACCTGAATTGGTCTGACATGATGACTAAATCAGTACCAACCAAGAAGGTTGAAGATTGTTGTCAAGGTGCTGGTGTCATGCTACCTTCCAACTAAGACAAGATGCAAAGATGGGATGAAGGATGGAAGACCCATTTATTTGTTTTATGGGGGAGTTTTGTTGGAATAAAACAAATATTGGGACCCATTCCACTATGAAATGCAGGAGCCTTTGTTCCCCATCAGCAAAATAATGCACCAAAATGTCTTCCACTTTCCTTGCTTTTCCGTAAATTCAGCTCACCACCTCAACAACCATTTTGTTTGTTTTGGCTTTCTCACTTCCATAAATTGAGAAGCAAAGCAGTGAAACAAGACACACCAAACAGAGAAGAAGAATACCACCGTGAAGAAAAGAGAGCCACGGTGAAGGAGAGAAATAGAGTTTTTTTGTGTGTGAGAGAAATACCGAGAGGTGTAGACACAGTACAATAGAAGATACTGTGAGTGTGAAAGTGAGAGTTTTGTATACCATCCGAGAGGGTGAGATTTATTGAGAGATCCTCAGAGAGTGAGAGAAACACTGTAATCCTACTTTCATAGTGGAGATATTTTTCTGAATTAGGTCCCGTGATTTTTTCCGAGAGGATTTTCCACGTTAAAATTTCGGTGTTATTATTTTTACGCTTCCGCATAGTGCCCATTTTGGGGTTCACAGAGGAGGGAACAAGTACCGCTGTTTTCCAACAGTTTTGTGGGTTGATTTAAAAGAAAAATAAAGAAATAAATGCTTGTTTTCATGTAAAACGTCAAATATTTGTTAAGGTCGACGTCATATGTGGATGGAAGGAACCAAATCACTCTTTAGTATTTATTTATTTTGTATTGGACGCCATGTGTTTCTTTAGCTGACATTATGTGATTACTAAGGTCACTATTTTACGTCGAGCTGGTTTATGGTTTGATGTTATTTTATTTTAGACGAGGGTTTGAAAATCCAAACAACGTGGATCGAATGAATTTAATTTCAACAATGTCATTGATCATAGTTAACGTCGATTGTTCTGTTATTGGACGTTAATGCGTGAAGTTATACGTAATTTTTATACTAATCACTCGTTGGGCTTCTTACCACTCAGATTCTCTCTTCTTAATGTTCCTTATAATTGCCTCGTTCTTTTTCTAACATTTGATATGTACCAACCCAACAAACAATATTTATTCGTCTTTAAATTCCAAATAATAAAACAAAGACATTAATGCCAAAATAATGTAGATATTAAATTCATATGCTAACTATTTTTAAGGCAGAAAATGCAGAGAAGGTGGACGGAAAGGCAACACCACACCACGCCCAACCACCCTCGTGAACATTGTTGAGAAGAATGCGAGGATGGCAGAAAACAGAGGGGCGACCGTGGCGAGACATTCTTGATGTTGGAGGAGAGCTATGGCAACGCGACGAACAAGATGGAAGAAAACTTGAATTTCTACTATTACCATTTAACAACAGTACTAAAAACCTTTAACAACAGTACTAAAAATGAAGTTTGATGACTTCCTTGAATTTCTACATAGACACTGAAATTAAATCTTTGCAATTCTTTTACTTTATTTTGATGTGATTTTTTTAATTTCCTTCCATGGCGAAAGAATAGGTTAGAAATTGATGTCTATTTATTTTATAAAATGTCATTATTTTTCATATTTTTAACAGATTATATAGTGCTATTGTGTTATTGTCGTTTTTCATATGTTATTAGGGATAAAAAAAATGCATATAAACCAATATATGTCGGTAAAATCTTTATGGATGTTGTTAATAGATGGGTATGTGTATTTAATTGAACAAGTACAAATATCATGGTCACTTATTAATAATTATTAATAAATTTTATTTTATTATTTTTATAAGAATTGTAATTATAAAGTTATTAGTGAAAAAAATATTAACTATTAATAATAGTTTAAAATTTTATTTAGTATTTTTTTTTACTTAGACCATATAAATGTATTTTTAAAAGGTCAGTATGCAACTTATTTTAATTTATTTTTAGAAAAACTAAATTTATTCGTAATTACTTTAAAACTAATTTTATTAGCTAATTTTATATTTTTAAAATTTATTGTTAAATAATTTTATTTAAAATTAAAAGAACATATATTTAAAAATATCAACCAGTTATTAATATTTACGACCTATGACGATCCCTACATGTTATGGAACCCCTTTGTCTCAATCATTTGTACTCGAGAATGTTGTGGTAGAATGTGAATTTAATTCTTTTTCTTCTTAATAATCTGTTTTAAATTCAAATATTAAACCTTTCATTCTTCTTAATTTCCTTTAACTCTTCAAAACTCATTAGATGTACCTAAGTATATTCTTAAATATTTTTAAGAGTGAAATAATGTTTCGGTTTATGAAATGAGGTTAAGTTTGCTTTTACAAAGGATATCTAAGCTTAGGTGAAAGTTTCAATTCCAATATATTTCTACTACCGTTATATTAACTCGGGTGTTACATGCAGAAAGCATTTTGATGCTAAAGTCTTTCACATAGTGTTAGTAATAAACATGTAATTAATGTAACTAATTACTTGAATATCAAATTTGTATTTATAAATTTTATGATAGATTTTTTTATTAGTATTGATCTAATTACGATCTAAACAGTAATAATCTGATTTAGACCTGGTATAATTATTTTTAGTGTTAACTCTATTTATAATCCGACCGATCGGTTCACCTGTTGGCTCATATGAGACCATAGGCTAGTATAACTGTTCGGTTTGTGTAAAACTGGTCGATCATACTGTACACAAAGACAAAATAATTGACAGAGATTAATTTGTCCTTATATAAATTTTGTGAAGACTTACTATTTCAAAGTCTATGCAGTTTTTTGACATTCCAAATTTGATGTCAGTGTATACATAATTTTCTACCCATTAAAAGAGTTAGAAAAACATATATAAGACAACAAAAATATCTATTACACATTACTATACTTTTCTGATTTGAGAACTATAATTTATTAGTCTTGAGAAATTTTCCACACTATCCTTTCCTATCCCATCGCAGCAATCCTAGTTTTATGGTAATTTACTTTTAGTTCTGACACCAACTCAAAACATCTAAAAATAGTTTTTATGGTGATGAAAATTTTCTTCTTAGCTTTACATACAAATAATGTATCATCATCAATTTGTAAGACATTAACCTCAATTCCTTTTCCATACCTTAACACCTTCGTATAGGTTTTTATGAAGTGTTTGTCTCACTATTCCTACCAACTCCTCTTCTAAAATTAGAAAATTAAATGGTATGATTGGGTCCCTTGTTTCAAGTCTCTTTTTAGTTAGAATTCCTTAGTTAGGCACTCATTTCCTACTACTAACATTGTAGATGATTTCAAGCATGATTTCATTGTAGATGATTCCTTAGAATTTACTAGGAAATATAATCTACCTATGATACAGAAAATTCCAGCTCATCGAGTCTTAGGTTTTCTCATAATCATTTTTAAGTGTTATCACCCTTTTCTTTTTCCTGCTTATTTCATCAACAACTTCATTAGTGACATGTATACTATCTAACCTTCCTCTTCTTTTAATGAACTTGATTGTGAACAATCTATATTTTTTGGAAACACTCTCTTTAACCTACTTGTTAGCACCTTTGATATGATTTTATATATACATCCCACAAAAAAAATAGGCCTACCTTCATCCAAACCTATTGGGTTGTCTTTTTTAATTACTAATGTTAATGAATGATGCATTACAACTCCTAAGTATTTTCCCAACCCTTTGCAACTACTTTACTGCTTGAATAACATTTAAATGGGATATACATCTCAGTTTCTCGAAAATCAAAACATATACAAAAACGATGGCATTTTTTCAATTTAAACTAACTTATACGCCTCAGTTATCTAGAAACTGAAGTATAAACTGTTAATTACCTTGGTTAAATGTCCAATCGAAGCGTAAATGGACCTACGGCATCGGTTTCCATAAGATCCGAGATAGTACATGTTGTCCAAAACTGACAGACTGATTTTTGAAGTGTGATTTCAGTACTTTTAGGCATCGGGTGATAGTAAGACCCAAGGCAGTAAGACTATATTACCTTGGTTAAGCGTATTACCGAGGCAGTAGAGGTTTAATATTTTACTACTTCGAAGGAAGTTACCCTACTTTTCACTCTTCTTCTCTCTCGCAAGCCAAACGCTCCTCCGCTCCGCTGCATACAACCGCTCTGTCCTCGCCTCCGCCACAGGGTCCCTGGTTCGTCATCGCCGCCACTACAGGGTCGCGCTCCGCCATCACCGCTACAGGGTCGCGCTCCGCCATCGCCGCTACAGGGTCGTGCTCCGTCATCGCCGCTACAGGGTCGCGCTCCGAGAACTCGGAAGGGGAGGAATGCATTTGGGAAAACCTAGGTTCGTAATAATACTCCAAGAGCAGGAAGGATTCGAAGCAGAATGGAAAATAGGAAGATTGTTCGGTGAGAAATACGATTTAGATCGCGTGTTCGGTGGAAAAGAAAGATTCAACGGCTGAATTGGTGATTGTGCCCAAATGAGGATGTAATCGGTGGATTTGGTGGAGAAGGTTGTAACGAGGACGAATCAAGTCGTAAGATGTGATTCGGTGATGTGAATCACGAAGATGAAGGCTTGTGAGAGTAACGAGGTGAGGAGATTCACGAGCTCAAGGAGAAGCTAGGTTTAGCTTTTCTGGTTCTACTCCATTCATTTTAATTCCATTTCTAATTTCATATATAAAATAGGAACACGCTCTTTTTCATTTCATTTCTCATCTGCAATTTTCATTGCCCGCTGAAACCCTTCATTTTCCCTAGTGGTGGATCAGTTTCCGGGAATTCCTCGCCAATTAAGGTACACTTCTTTTACTTCTTGAGCGGTATTTGTTTCGCCATGACTAATTGTATAATTTGTGTTTACGTGGAGTGTAGGATTGTTGTGTGAAAATATAAAGTTGTGAGATGAAGGATGGTGAGAAACCCACGGGTAATTCGCATGGCATTTCTGATATGGATGATGTTGTTTTATCTCCAACATCTCATCCATATTGTTTCATTATCCATTAACCACTTTCAATCTTTTAGCCTCTAAGACGTTCATTTTATCACGTATTTATGAATTTAAATTTTATTGCACTTGAATCATATTAAAAAGATGTTATTCTTAGTCTAAGTTAGTTAACTTATTATACAGTTGTAAAGTGTTACACGAGTCTCTTCGGAAACGATATCCGGTCTTACCGGTTTATTACTTAAAACGATTTGGTACACTTTCCATAAAGTTAACAGTGGCTTTATGAAACTTGGGCACTACCGCCTTGTGGAACTTTGGGCACTACCGCCCGGTGGAACTTTGGACACTACCGCCCGACCACAGTCACGAGGTTAATCCGTTATCACTCACCTTGGATCATATGGAAGCACCCAAGACTAGGACCTCCTGCTACTCCTCACCACATGGTTCAATCCTCTCTACATGAGAAGAAAGACCATTGGAGTTTCAGGATGACCCCCAAAACTGAGCTACCATGTAATCATTCTATACAACCCCAAAACACCACCATGTATCCTCTCCTTGAGGATCATGGAATTACGTCCATGAATCATACTGTTATTTTGAACCTTAACCCAAGTCATGAATAACCAGATACCACCATATTATCACCGCAAATCCAACATATCTCATACATTTACATATTTTCACATAAATCACATCAGAGTATATATTCCAAACATTGGTACACATAATTCAACCCAAGAGCAAAGGAACTTAGAATCCAACATATTTGTAAAATACTATTTGGACGAGCACTATTCATTGAACACTGTTAGACGAACGCTACTGAACGAACGCTATTTTCCACACCAGGCCGAACACTTATTTGGACGGACGTTATCAAATCCCACAATATCATGCCGATCGCTATTTCACCGAACGCCATATTAGATTGAACACTATTCGGCCGAACGCTAAAACCGAGCATCTCTCTTGATTAAACACTATTCGGCCGAACGCTATAACCGAGAACCTTGAACACCATTCGGCCGAACGCTAAGACCGAACACCACACTGGATTAAACACTATTCGGCCGAACGCTAACACTGAACACCGGATTTAACATAATCAGACCGAACGCTAAAACCGAACATCATATTCAATTAAACATTATTGGGTCGAACACTATGATCGAGTACTTAGGCCGAACGCTAAACCATCGAACACCATACTGAATTCAATACTGTTTGGACGAGCGCTCAAAGATCAAACCTCACAAAGACCGAACGCTGCCTATGACGAGTACTACCTGAGGGCAACACCATCGAGAACGAACGTTAATTGTCACTAATGTACCAAGACCGAACGCTTAAGATTGAAGTCTGAGAATATCAGATCAAGATCGAACGCTAACAATAACTAATACACCAAGACTGAACGCTATCAATCACTAATCATATAATAACACCGAACGCTCAAGATCCAAACTTAAGACTATCAAATTAAGACCGAACGCTCCAGATTGCTATCCGAGAATACCAAGTTAAGAACGAACGCTTATACTCACTAATGCACCAAGGCCGACCGTTTAAGATTCAAACTTAGAATATCAATTTAAGGCCGAACACTCAAGATTGAAACCTAAAATACCAAATTGAGAACGAACGCTCACACTCATTAATCTACCAAGACCGAACGCTCAAAATCCAAACCTAAGAATACCAACTAAAGGCCGAACACTCAAAATCCAAACCTAAGAATACCAACTTAAGGCCGAACGCTCACAATCACATTTAAACCAAGGCCGAACGTTCAAGATTAGACTTACGAATATCAATTTAAAATCGAACGCTCACTACGAAGGATCACTGCAGAATAACATCATCAATTGGTACTGGATCAACACCTAACCGAACGGTACTAAACTCACACTTAACCGTACACTACAATTTAAGTATCAACCGAACGGTATAAAAATAAACCTTGACCGACCGAAATAAATCCACACCTAACCGAACGGTGTTAAAATCAAGACTTAACCGATCAGCAGAAACTAACGACCGAACGCTCATCTAATCACTAACACACCAAAACCGATCGTTCGAGATCCAAAACTTAAGAATAAGCAACTTAAGACCGAACGTTTATTAATCAACCAAAACCGAACGTTCAAGATCCAAACCTAAGAATCCATATTAAGGACGAACGACTGCAATCACTGATACCCAATACCGAACGCTCAAGATCACTTCCTGTAAATACCAATTTAGGGATGAACGCTTACAATCCCTAGTTCACTAAGACCGAACACTACAAGTTAAACCTGAGTGTACCTCCTCAAAACCGAACGCTATAATTACTAATACATCAAACCGACCGTTTAAGATTCAAACTTAGAATATCAGTTTAAGACCGAACACTCAAGATCAAACACCATTAAAACGAACAATATTAAATCAAAGTTTGACCGAACGGTACTAAATCCAATTGTAATCGAACGATACTAAACATTCACGACCGAACTATAATAGATCAACACTTAACCGGACACTATTAAATCATAGTCTCGACCGAGCGGCATTAATTAAACACTGACGAACGGTAAATTCAACACCTAACCGAACGGTACTAAAATCAAGGCTTAACCAAACGGTAACAACTAACGACCGAACGCTACACTCACAATGAAGGACGAACGCTAATGCTCTCCGAACACAAAACCGAACGTTCAATTGAAACTACCAATTTTTAGGACCGAACATTCGAAATTGACCGAACGTTTAGGGTATTTTGGCCGACCACTAATTGGTCGAGCACTATGCGGACGAACGTGCGTTCTGCAGAATTCTGCAGAATCGCACCAGATTTCAGAAACCCAGAAACTCCCAATTTTCATTCCCAAATTCCCAGATTTGCATTAATACAGTATGATTCAACAATCAAACAAAAACATCTAACTCCCCTTACCTCTTGAAGACTTCCTTAGCAACTATTGAATCTATCTCCCCCAAGACTTGCACTACCAAGGCCTCCTTGCAGCTCTAAAGGATCTCCACTTCACCTCTCCCAGATCTTGCAGCAAAGCTTTCCACTTCTCCAGAAATTCAGAACTCAGCACCCCTTGAATCCACGCATCTTACCTTTAAGAGAAAAACTCTACATTCTCAGCCACTCCTCTCCATTCTTAGTGCCAAACACACTAATTGATGGAGATGATGGTGTTTCCTGTTGGCTAGACACTTCAAAGTGGGAAGACCCACCACCCATTTTTGTTGCTGCTAAAAGAATGGAGCCCCCACCACTAACAGCTGCACTCTTCTGCTGTTAGGTAGCCGCCCCTCCCACTTTCAAAAAGAAAGTAGGACGTGCGGTCCTTACAAACGGTGTCCTGTTCAAATGGAAGAAAATCAGGGGACGTTTTTATTAGATTTAAACCAAACATTGGTAATGGAGAAAAGAAGTCTTCTGCTTTACTGTATCTTGGTGGTTCTGTTTTCTCTCTGGATTTCTATTAGTGAACTATGTATGTGCTGAGGTTTCTTTCCACTGTTTGGTGTTTTTCTGTTGCTTCACAAGTTTTGTTGCCTTTTTCTTTTGGTTCAAGCATATTATTAGTTTTGGGCATTTGAGCTTGGTTCTTTTTATTATTTCATTTGCTCGAAAAAGTCTTCTTATTTTTTTTCTTGATGTTGATTCTATGCAGAATCTGAGCAAGGAGTTGCACCGGCCATTCTTCGGGGGCTTATAGATTTCAAAAGGGAACCTTGGCCAAGTATTTCTGAAAGTGCTAAAAGACTTGTTAGACAAATGTTAGAACCAGACCCTAAGCTTCGATTAACTGCTAAGCAAGTGCTTGGTATGTTTATCTTCTTCCATGTTCATTTCATAGTACCACTAAGAGCCTTTTTAAGATCTCAATTAAATACCAAAAGTTTCAGCAAGTATGATTAATGAAATCAAGTGAATAAAATAAACGGGTAAAAACTATCTCCTTTTGGGTTTTAAATTTTTAATAACTGCTACATCTGAAGATATTAAATGAGTAATATTAAAATATAATTTAAGAGATTAATTTTCTGAAGATAACTTTCATTTTAGAACTATAAATAAAATATAAAATTATATAAAATCAAACTTTAAACAATTTTTAAATAATTAACATTTTGTTTAATAATTTTAGAAATTCTCATTCACATATTTTAAACTATGATTTTGCTATCAATTTCATCATAAAGAAATAATTAAATACAATTAAACACCCATTTTCGCTCTCCGAGAATGTATTTTTCTCACTGTCTGTCTGACTTAGTGTTTAGGACAATTATTTTTCATATCTTATTGGTAATATGATTTTTTGATGATAAAGTTTACTTGTGAGTAGGTATGAAACAAAAAAAGGCTAAGGGTTTGATGAAAATGGGGTCGCTCCTCATATGGCTCCTAACCTTTGTCCAACATCCCTCAAGCATATGAAGTTGTCATGGAGGATGGAAAGTTTTTCTACAAGCAATCAGGAGAACTCCTAACACCATTGCAACATAGGAGGTCAATTTGATTCAAACTAAGAGTTGCATGATAATGATCAAGTACAAGATAAAGAATCCTTTAATTTGCTTCATTCTTATTGTAATTATTAGTATTAGAAACATCCAGACTTTAGTTATTAATATGTTTGAGTGCTTAGATATTTGAATTTTATAGTATGTGAACTTTATGTGTGAAATTATTGTTTTGAGTTTCTTGGGTTTTGTGGTAATATGGAAAAACTTGATTGCACTTTCCTTGGGTGCTTATTCTTTAGTCAGAGATGAACTTTCACCTTATTAAAGTTATATGTATTGGATGCGTGAGGTATAAAAATAAAAAAAAGCCCTATTGTCTCGGTTCAAAGAGAACTGAGGCATAAAGTCCTGTAAAAAAAATTTAAAAACAAAAAACATATTGCATCGGTGGTCTTTGAATCGAGATGAAATTCTATATTTTTATGTCTCGGTTCGAAACCGAGGCAAAAAGACTATTCCTTTTTATCTCAGTTGGATATACTTTGGTTCAGGAATCGCTATCTATGAACGAAAAGAATTGCTGTCATTTTTTTTGACTATACTGGTATTGAAAGTTAAAACTATCTGTCCGAGGGCTCTTTTTCTTACATTGATTAATTGTTTATTTTATTTCCATTTTCTCAATATCATCAAGTTGCACCTCAATATCCACATTTGTTAAAGATGGAAAATGAATATTTCAAGCCTAATATGTGTTCTAATTTTATCGTTAAACTTTTATTCCGAAAATTATTTTACACTACTTTTCGGCTTCCTTGGTTCCTCACACCATAACCCCTATATTTCCATCGTTTTTAGTTCGTACTTTATGCTTCTCCATCTAATCCTAGAGTGAAAGTACCTAAAAGTATAGTATCTCCCTACATTTGCTAGTTCACCCACGATTTCTTTTTTAAAATTGTTAGCTTCATGCGTTGTAGTCTCATATCATGAAAGTTGCTCACATCTTCAACTTATCTAACTTAATAATCTATGTGAGTTTTTGGTTGTGTTCATGATCCCGAAAACATCTAACTTAAGCCCTTCCTTTCATTCCTTTCATTTGGTTTCCTTACTGCATTAAAGTCTTCTAGTATGCACCATCCTACCGAATTAAGTTTTCCTATCTCTTCCCACATTTTGTATTTTTCATTAATGTCACAAGATGAATTCATGGAAATTGTGGGCACTTTATTTTTACTGTTGCTCTTGGTACGACCACAACAATTACCCCTAATTTGTCTTTTTGCAAGTGGATGTATCTATATGCCACATGATTAAGATCCCCTCTGAAGTGTTCTCAGCCTATAGTTAATGTTATTATCCCCCATAAATTATAACAAATTTCATTATGCAACATTTTCTTTTCTTGTATACATAAATCACATCAATCCTTAACGAGATATAATTTACTTTATGTACCTCCTTTTTAACCAACTTCCTAATCCTTTATATTTAGGTTTATAATTTTCATTCATAAGTAAATATCGTGATTTATTTTGTTTTTTCTTACTTTTCTTTTCTTCCTCTTCTTCGGCTTGTTTCTCTTTTTCTTCTTCTTCATCTCTTCCTCTTTTTCCTCTCTTCCTTTTCTCTATGTTTTTCCTTTTTTCCTTCTCCTTTTTCTCCTCCTATTTGTCTTCTTTTTCCTCCTTTTCTTTTCTTTTTTTCATTTCATTCATTCCAGATTAATTTAACAAAAAAATATTTCACTCATTTTATCGATAAATAAATTTTTAATGAGTTTAATTATTGATGGATATTAAAAATTTAACTTACTAATGAATTTAAAAATATCTAGTATCAATAATTTTACTGACAAATTTTTAAAAAATTCAATTACTGCAACGAATTCTATTATGAATCTAAAGTAAAAACCTTATACACATTTTACTTATAAAATTTATTGGTGAAAATATTTATTGATAATAAAAATTCTAAGTTAGTAACAAATTTTATCAAGATATTTTACAGATGAATTTATTATTAATATATATCTATGAATAATTTAAATTTTAAAATAATTAAAATTATAAAATTTCTTGATAAATTCTATTTTACTTATAGGTTGAATAGGTTGGTCTTCCTAATAATACAATAAAAACAATGAAAAATTGGTTTAGAAATAGAGTTTTAAAGTTAAATGATGAATTGAATGCTCCAAAAACTGATTTTGAGAATCTTGAAATTATTTACAAATATTTATCTTACAATTGTGCTGAAACAACTTTGTTAATTATTAAAGAACGGGAAAATTGAAAGTCCTTAAAATATAAAACACAGGATCTTCTCAAAACTCTTGCAAAGTTTACATTGAATATATCAATCAACGCACCGTTTTGTAATTTTTCTATAAGGTCTTTTAGGACCTCCATTTTATTATCCGCATATCTTCATTCTCATGACAATGATGTCTTTCTCAAGGAATGAGATCTCATTAAAGCATGGAATATGAAAGTTTCATTTGTCTTTATACAAATTTCTCCAAAAGACTTTTCAAAATCAATCTGTTTTAATTTCCCGAATGTGTTTATATACAAAATTTCTGTAGAGACTCTTCAAAGTCTATGGAATTGTTTCAATTTCCAATCTTTATTCAAAAACTTTTGCAAAGACTTCTCAAAGTCTATATGTAATTGTTTCAATTCCCAAGATTGATGTGATAACACATTCAATTTTTTAACCCATTAAAAGAAATAAAACTATATGTTTTAAGCACTGAGACATATATTAATTCTTTTATACATACAGAGTTACTAAATAGATAAATAAATTGATATATAGAAGCAAGTAGTGGAAATAATATATCTCTACATTTTTTTATGGAAATAAAACATGATAAGTATGATTAGAAAATTTGATATAAGTATTATTACAATAAAAGTTATTAATATATATATATAGGGTTGCTAATTTAAGTAGGAGTTTTTTAGTTAGTTAGTGTACCAAGTTTTAAGTTACAAAAAAATTTTTATTAAAAAAAGTACAACTTTAAATCCAAGGATATTTTAATAATTTTAAATTTTAATTTAAAATAAAAAAATTAAAAGTAGTTGTTTATCTTTGTGATTGGTCCACGTGTAAGAGAGTTATTACTTTTTATTTTATTTTTTATTTTAAAAAACAATTACCTTCTAAAAAAATATATAATAAAAGGTAATAACTTTTCGTACACGGATTAACCAGATGATAAAAAACTACTTTTTATTTTTTTATTTTTTTATTTTAAATTAAATTTTAAAATTATTAAAATATCCTTAAATTTAAATTTAGGTTTTTTTAACAGGGACTTTTTTGTAACCTAAAACTTGGTATTTTTGTTAAAATGTACCAACTAAAATAACCCCTTACGAAAATTAGCAAATATCTATATATATATATATATATATATAACATATTATGTTTATTATAAAAATACAGTAATCATAAGAATTTCAGCAATATTTTTCATTGTATATTTAGAAAATTGGTCGTATTAATTCTCATAGAACTTGTTAGGTGTAAGCGATATATTCACTTCAAATTATTAACAAAATTTGTCTTTGCATGAAATTTCTGCAGAGGCTAATATATTAAAGTCTGTTTGCTTGTTTTACTTTTAAAACTCTCTTGTCTTACTTAACTTTCTAAGCAACTAGAAAAGTTAAAAATGTATAAGACAACAACAATTATGTTTATGATAAATCAATATATATATTTTGTTATTATTTGAAAGCACTGATATATTTGATATATATATAAAATTTTAAATTATAATATATGATGCAAATAATATGTCAAGTTCAATTTCTAATCATTTAAGTGATATATAATATCTCAAATAAGTATACCATTGTTTTATTTTACAATAAACACTACTGCTTGTCTTATTACTATAAATATCATTTATATAAGAATACCATTAATAATGATTTTATTCTATTAGATCAAGTTTTCAAGTTTGTAGATCACACAAAATATCAATCTCATTAATCAAATTGTTATCAATTTACAAGAAAAATTGTTTTCAGATATTGGATTAATAGTCGCTAAATTTAAAGAATTAGTCACTAAAATAATTAAAATTAAAGTTTAAATTTAAAATAATTGAATTTTGGTCTTTAATTTTGAAAAACAGTTTAATAATTAATTTAGAAACTTTTAATGCAAAAAAATATAATTTAAAAATTAATAATCTTGAATTTCTAAAATAATTTCTAAATTCGTGTAAATAATCACTGAATATTTTGTATTTATAGATCAGTTTTATTTAATGAACGTTTTTAGTGATTATTCACACATAAATTCTAGAAGTTTTAATAATTAGACTTTTGGGAATATGATTTCAAAATCAGTATAAAATTGTGGAATAATGAAACTGCTAACCACACTCTATTTCCGAGAGGGTGTTGCTCCCTCCACTATTACCAAGAGTTCCTACACTTTTTTATTATTTTTTTTATTTCAAAAATACTTTACACTTTTTCATTATTTTCTTTTGTTTTAAAAATATTTTACATATTTCTACTATATTTAATATTTTTTCTTTTTCTCTCTCCATATTAATGGAGCATTCACATGACTCAGATTTAAATATATTGCAAAATTTTATTTACACTTTCCCTTAAATAAGTTTGATTCAATTTTATTTTTATTGTTCAATATATTTTTTCTTCTTCAAATTACTTAATAAATAGTAAAATTTTGCTCTAAATTTCTAGAAAAATGTTTATATATATATGTGTTTTTTTTACATTTAATATCTATAATTTTTAACATTATATTATGTTTTAACTTATCGACATGTTTGACTCAAATAACTTGAATAAAGTGTTTAATTTATTATATAAGTAATATAAAAATATTATTAAATGCTTAAAATATAAAAGAAAAATTATTTGTTAAAGATTTGAAATTTATTTATTTCTTTCATCATTATAAAGTTAGTATATAATAATAATAATAATAATATATTATTTACTATTAATATTATTATGTTTATTATTTTGTATTTGCATCTAACTTTTAAGTTTATAAAATGGAAGTGGTAGAAGCACTAATATTGAAGTTTCCTCTTATATTTTGTAATATATCACAAGTTTAAATCTAAGTCACATGAATGCTCCGTTAATGCAGAGAGAGAAAAAGAAAGATTATTGAGGATATTGGGGAGGTGTAGGGTATTTTTGGAATATAAGAAAATAGTAGGGAGGTGTAGAATATTTTTGGAATAAAAGAAAATAGTGGAGAGGTACAGAAGCACTTGGGGTACTGGAGGGAGCAACACCCTTCACGAAAAAGAGGGTGTTTAAAGCACTCCCTTTGTGTTTTGGTTGGACTTTACTTCTTGCATCTTGTGATTATTATATACACCATATATCAATATATATTTAAGTTATTCTTATTTTACATTTTCATATTTTTACTCACGTCATTCATTATTTTACACATAAAAAACAATATTTTAATTATTAATTTATACCTAGAGTTATATAAATTTCCAAGTCTTACAAGAGGTTAGGCTAACTATCTAGAAAAAGGTTAGGAGTAATCAAGGAGACAACTATCCTGATGAACTTAGAAAAGGAGAGTTGTAAAATGGGTATAATTTCTCTATATTATTTCCAAGCTTTCTTTTACAATGTTTCACCGTATATAGAAGGGAGGAGTGGACTCAAGTCTTAACAAAGAAGAGAGAAAAAGAAAATGAATCTGGAAGAGAAAAACTTTAGATCTTTCCTCAAGAGTGACTAGTGTACCTTTTGAAGTAAAGAATTCAATAATCTTCTTAGTTAGTTTCAAATGCATGCACCTTTAAAGGATTTATAGGTCCACAAGCAATGTTTTAAGATTACTTGAGGTACAAGGTAGCCTAAAGAACCACTTAGCTTCCCTAGTCACTCAAGAGTCACCTTTGAAAGTCAAAAATGTAGTTTTGCATAAAATTGTATGTTTTAATCGATTATAGTACTTACACAATCGATTAAATCATAGAATTGCATTTTTTTTGTAGGATATTTTTTGTTTCAATCGATTAGGTCATTTACATAATCAAATAAAACATAGATTATTCAACAAAAATGGCAAAAATACAAGCCGAAACAAAATGCAAGATTGCTCCAAATTCAAGGCATAAAAGAAGATTTAGTTAATGTCTAAGAATGTTGTTGTATAAAATCCACCTTTTTATAAAATCCACCACTGCTCTTAAGATATTTTCTACGTTGTTGTATAATTAAATAAATTAAGTAGTAAATTTTAAACTTTAGTTAGTGTCTAAGAATGTTGTTTTTTTATTATCATATTAAAAACTATCCAAGTGATTTAATTTAAACAGGGAATTGGTCACCAAAGCTGTATAATTCATTGTGGCTCACCATAATTACATTTGATTAAATATTAAAATTTGAGTTGTTTCTAAATACTACTTATAATTTACCTAAATATACTTATATTTGATAAAAACAACATGTGGTTATGATTTGAAGTTATAGTGAAATTCTCTTTTGATGTTTCATTAGGAATGGGAAGTCATTTGCTCTTGTGTTATTATAATAAATTCACCGGAGTTTTTCTTATTTAGTAATTTTATCTTTCATGGAAACATGAAAAATTCAAGTATAGGATACTTTGATAATTGCTATTATAATTTTTTTAAGCTTATTTTTAGGTCATGTCGGTATTTTTATTATTGTTTTCTTTTAAATAATTAAAGTTTTATCAAATAATTTTGGAAAGAGAAGTATTTGATTTTGATTCGTAGAATCACTAATGCATGTAAAGAATACAACAATAGTTATTTTTGACAATTGTTTGATTATTGATTGCTTATTTATTAGTATCTAATTATTGAGAAATAATTTAGAATCTTGATTAGAATAACTAATAGATTTACCTCTAGATATAAAGTTTTTATCAATTAGTCATTCAACACATTTGAATTTAATGTGAATCTATGATAAAAACATCCAAGAGATTAGATATTTTATTAGTAATGTTTAGACTTGTTCCTAAGAAATTAGAATTTGTTAGGTTGTGCCGTGATAAAATAAAATTAGAAATATATTATTTAGTATTTTCATATTAAATTAGACCATAAAATCCAACCATGACGAAGTCTTCACCCTATCCTTAATTTTATAAATTTAATTGCTTTCTAGAATTTATAATTATCTTATTAAAATTTATTCCTTTCATTGTTTCAAAGTGTTTTAGCTTCCATTAATAAACAATCATAGTCTCACTAAACAAACACGAGTAGCATACCTTTTTCTCGTCACATTCAATACAACTGATCATACATGCTGTCTGTCAATTTATTTAGGAATCTCAGATAAGAATTTCTCCAAGAACGCCAAAGTAGCATTGGCCCTACTAAGCTCCAAAATCCAGTGAAGTATCCGATCCCCATGCTCATGTATAATGCCTCAAAGAAACAGCTCTCTTCGTCATCATTGGTTGCTTCAGCTTTTGAAAGCTTTATTATTGTTTGATCTCCATCTCCAGGACAACTTTTATTGAGTTGTTTACCACAAAGATCAATGTTTCCTTCAAAACTAGACCCATCAAAGGTTTCAAAGTGTCTTCCCGATGGAATTCTTCCTGAAAGAGAGTTGTGTGACAAGTCTAGTTTCCCCAGACTGTCAATTTCAGAAAGAGAAGAAGGAATTTTCCCACTGAAATGATTTCTTGATAAATCGATGAACTCTAGTGATCTTAAACTACCAATCTCACAAGGAATTTCTCCTCTCAGATTATTTCTGTATAAATTCAGAGAAACTAGCCCAACCAAATATCCAATCTCCTTCGGTATTTCACCACTTAAATTATTACTTGAAATATCAATGATCTTAAGCTGTAACTCTGGATTTTTGAACCCCTGTTCCACACCTTTCCACATCAAGCTTATGCTAAGGGTGTAATTTTTCTCAGCAAAAACGCCATACATTTCAAAATAAGTGATATTCATCGAATATATACGATTTAGAGTGTCACTTGTGTTGATGTTCTTTTCCGTCATCAGTCAAATTCTTTAAGCATGATGGAATTCCTTTTGATAACATATTTCTCGAAAGATCTAAGAATTGAATGTGCTTCAAATAACAGAGTTGAATTGGAAAATGTCCAGAGAAATGATTCCCTCGCATGTTCAATATTATCAATTGTTGCATATTTTCCCCTATCCATGATGGTATTGGGCCAAAAAACATATTTTCGGCCACATCCAACATAATTAAATTGCTGCAATTCTTCAAAGTGGAAGCTAATTCACCTGTCAGGTTATTGTTTCGTAAAACCAAGACTTCCAATTCAACAAGGCTGTCCATGGACACAGGAATCTTCCCTGACAATTTATTGTTGCTTAAATCAAGAAACAATAACTGATGTACAGATTTCCAACAGTCTGGTAGTTGTCCCTTCAATTGATTGTTTGATAAATCCAAGGTGGCCATTACATATGTTCGTTGGTCACATACGAATGAAAACAAATCTGAAAATTTATTATCAGAAAGCCTTAGGTCTGAAGCTTGTAGTAAAAATTGCGGAATTTTTCCTTCAAAATTATTTGAATTCAGAAATATGGACGGTCTATTGAAAAGCTTCAATGATATATTATTAGGAATTGCTCCACTGATATTATTCTGAGACATATACAAACTTTCCACATTATGCAAGTTGTTCCAAAACCATTTTGGTACTGAACCATTAAGCCTATTCTCAGAAATATCCAGATAAAGTAAAGAGCGTTGAGTCTGGAGCCAACTAGGAAAGCTAGGACCCAACTTGCAAGATCTTAGTTCCAAGCTTATTATTTGAAAAGGAGGAACCCAGTTAGGGACTATTTTTAGAGATAAGGAGTTATCTGACAAAGATAAGAGCCTTAATTTGGAAAATTTTGAAAGATGGGATTCAGTGACATCACCCTCCAAACAATTTCCATCCAAAAGCAAGATCTCCAACTCAGATAGCAATGCAATGCTCATAGGTAGAATGCCGGTAATCTGGTTATCAGATAAAAACAAACTCTGAAACACTTGTTTGTTGCACCATGAAGAATTTTGAATGAAGCTAGAAATGTTCCCACTCAACTTGTTGTTTGAGAGGTCTAAACTCTGCAATGTGCACATGTTCCCAAAGAAAGATGGAATCTCGCCTTGCAGTTTGTTCCGAAAGAGGCTAAGAACTTCAAGAGAGTTCATTTCTTTCCCAAATCCATCTGGAATGGGACCTTCCAACATGTTGTCATTAAGTTCAAGTGTACGAAGATTGGTAGTGCAGTTGAAGAACCAGTAAAATATGGATGATGATTTCAAGAGATTTGAGGAGAGATCAAGCGAGACAAGAGAAGACGAGGAATTCGTAATTGAAATAGCTGACATGAGAAAACTATCATCCCTAAGACTACAATTTCGCAAATAAAGATTTTGAAGTTTTGAACTGAAATTGAAGATACATTGAAAGACCGATGATGTCATCTTATTATAGGAAAGATCAAGGATCACAAGAGAAGGAAAGGTTGAGTGGACTGGAGATGACAAAACAATGTTATTCTGAGAAAGATAAAGCTCTTGAAGATTAAGGCTAAAGTTAGACAATAATTGAAATGTTGAGGATGTCAGCATATTAGAAGAAAGATCAAGGATGGTAAGAGAATTGGAAAAGTTGGAACGTGAATAAAACAGAGAATGAATATGGGTATCTGAAAGAGAACAATCAACTAGTCTCAACTCTCTTAGCTTTGGACTATGAATCATCTGCAACGCTTCAGCGTTATGTATACCATTGAAGGCAAGATGTGTTAGGGAACCGAGATTAGACAACCACTTTGCATCCTTAGCTTTGACATCAAAATCACCAGCAAGTCTAAGAGTGTCCAAGGAAGGAAAATTGCCAACCTGGAAAGACAATGTTCTAGAAAAGGAATTTTCACTAAGATCAAGGTATTTCAACTGTGACAAATTTCCAATTTGAGAAGGGATTTTCCCATCAAGATTATTATAACTGAGATCAAGATACCTTAAATTTGTAAGGCTTCCAAGTTTATAAGGGATATCTCCACGGAGAAGATAATTGTGACTTAAATCCAGAGACAATAAATGTGTAAGGCTTCCAAGTTGGGTAGGAATGTTACCACAAAAATAAGAATAGGAGAGATTGAGATATCTTAAGTTGGTAAGTGAGCCCATGAGTTCTGGGATGTGACTCCATAAAAAACGATTGCTGCTGAGATCCAAATGTTGAATATTTTGCAAGGCAAGCAATGAAGTGATATTCACTGTACCTGTCAAATATTGTGGAAAGGAACCACCACGGAGACGAAGGACGGTTACATGACCTGTTTGAGGGTCGCATTGAATGCCTTTCCACTTGCAACAATCTCGACTGTTGTCGTCGTCTCTCCATGTTGACAGCATGTCAAAGAAATCGATCAGGCCATGTTTGAAGTTAAGGAGTGCTTGTCTCTCCCTGTCAATGCACTTTATTTGTGCAGTACTGTTGAATCCGAGAATGGATCCTGCAGCAGGTAACAAGAGCAGCACAAGTACATAAAACACTTTCAGATAATAATTAGGCATTATGTAGTTGCTCATATAAAACAATAACAGTAAAACAGAGGTTGTGAACTATTCATTACAAAGCCAAATGATAGGATTTATATGGCTCATAGTCTGGCTAATGGGGAGACCCGTTGATTCTCCTGCAATAAGAACCCATAATTTACGTTATATATTTTTGTTTTCTTAACTACCGTTCGGTGACCTTCAATTTTAAATTTTTTCTTTATATGTTATATTATGCCAATAATCCATACTTTTTATTTGCTGGATTCTTTTTCTAACTTTTAAAAAATATTCAAGCATTTTTCTTATTTTAAAATTAAAGATTAATTTAAAAATTAATTATTTAATAACTCAAAATTTGATAATTAATATTAGAAAATTTAGACTTTAATTTATAAATTAATTATAATTTTTTATTTATGATAGAAACTAAATATTAATAATTTTTAATTTATAAATTAATATTGAAATTAAATAATTTTATCTTTAAAATAAATTATTATTATTTATTAATTTTCTTATAATGTTTTACTGCCTCTGTATCTTTCTTGTTAACAAGGAACATAAAACTTAACAGACCCGTAATTTGTATACGTCCTTTTAGAAAAAAATGAGAAAGAAAAATAATTTTATTTTTTATAATTTTAAAATTAATTTATATACAAAATAAAAGTTAAAAACTTATATATATATATATATATATATATATATATATATATATATATATATATATATATATAACTTATATGAAATTAACTCTAGTTCACGAAATAGATTAATTTTAATAGGGGAGAAACTACTTTGAATGCTTCCAATAAAAAAAATTAACTAGTAAGACGTTCTTTCTTTTGGTATATAGTTGTGGTTATACCAATTTAAATTTCGTTTTCTTACATACTTTTAAAAATTCAAATATTAAATTATTTTGTTGTTCTTCGTGTCTTCCCTCTATTTCCAATACATAGTGAGTTGTACATTGTTACAGAATATATTGTAATTTTATGTTTTATATGTTAGCAAATCTTATTTACTTTGTTAGATCTTATTTACAAAAATAAAATATTACAAAAATAATAATAATACAACTAGGTAAAAGAAATCTACAATAAAGAAAAGATCTATACATTCACATATGTTTCACCCTCGCTCTAAGTTAGAATAACTGAAAACACATCTTTATTTGCTCCTATCATTAAGGTATACATATAACTTAAATATCAAGATTAACGCATCAACATAGGTAAATCAAACAATCTTAAAGATACAGTTATGTACTTCACTTATCCGGATACATGTATTATTATAAACCTATGGCGGGTTGTGCACTTGTAGTGGTGGAACAACTGGCTCACCCCAAGCTACCACACAAGGTTAGTCTGTTAAACAGTGCCTTAGGCCAAGATAAAGCCCCTAGACTAGGACATCCTACTACTCTCACCACATCTTTCACCCTTCTTTACTTGAGAATGGATGATCATTAGAGTGCCAGGATAACCCTCAAGACAGAACTCCTACAATAATTCATACACTACTTGAAACAACCATCAAGAATTTCACCTTAGAAACTCTTTTCCATCACACTTTAAAAAAAATACATCAATTCTCATTCAAACCACTGAGAACATACCATAAAACATACCAAATAATGTCATAAGATACATATCAATACTTAAAAGATACATATCAAGATTGAAAACCCTACACACTAGCGCTAAGTGGCACCTTCCTACCGTTGATTGACATTCTCCTTGCATTTTTGGTGCCCAGGTCCACTAACTACAGCTGAGCGCCACACCAGAACCTAAAACACCTCTAATTTGACCTTGGTTACTCTCTACACAAATATAATTGTTTCTTATGACCTCCTAGGCATGATCCAAAAATGCATATATAACTTAAAGTAGCTACCCCAAACCAACTTGATAACTTCAAACTACCCAATCTCACTTCTACTCCTTCTAATCCATAAATTAACAACCTAAGGGTCTAAACCAATAAGAAATGATCCAACTACAAATCCCAAACCCTCCACTTTAGCACATTCTACTTTAAAAATCTCACTAGACAAAACCCCTAAAATAAACTATAAACCATACACAATGCACCCTATTAGCTACAGACTAGTTCTACATCAGATTTATGCTAATTCAAATCTCACACAAGTTCCAAATGACCATACAACAGACCCACAAACTTCGTTCCTCCCATTCGCCCCTTACCTTAAAATATCACCTATCAAAACTCCTTCTTAAGGTCCAAAATCAACCTACAACCTAACCTACTATCTACTTCTCAATACACATAAATTTTATACCATATATACATCATAACAGTAACATTCACAAGCTCATTAAATTCCTAAACCGTAATCAATGTCATTATGCATCAATTAACTAAGCACACTTATCAAAACACGATTAACACGAAACAATCATTTCAAATATAACTAAATTAACATACATTAACTTTAAATACTAACAACCACCAATTCATCCTTCATGATTCAAATTGAAATAAGATTATGGCTCATAGTCTGGCTAATTGACAGACCCGTTGATTCTCCTTCAATAAGAACCCATACTTTACGTTATATATTTTTATTTCCTTAACTACCCTTAGGTGGCTTTCAATTTAAATTTGTTTTTCTTTATATGTTATATTATGCCAATACTTCATACTTTTTTTTGCTGGATTCTTTTTCTAACTTTTGAAAAATATTCAAGCCTTTTTCATATTTTAAAAGTAAAGATTAATTTAAAAATTTATTCTTTAATAACTAAATTTTTTATAGTTAATGCTAAAAATTAATTTACGACCAGAAAACTTATCTCAGTTCTGGATATTTGATTAGGTTATGTTTGAACGTAATTTGTATACGTCCTTTTAAAAAAAATGGAAAAGAAAAATAATTTAATTTTTCATAAGTTGAAAAAGAAAAAAAAATGACTGTAATATATGCTTCCATAACAACACAATGAGTGGACTAGTTCAAAATTTAATAAATCTACAACTTAACAATAATTATATTTATTTTGATGTACTCAAATACTAGATAATAAAAAAAATCAATAATGGACAAACATATTTTAAAATAAATATACTTTAATTGACAATGTATATATCATCGAGATTTTAAGAGTCAACGGTCACGCATATATAAAATATTATGGTTGCGTTAGAAAAAAAAAACTAACACATTTTGTGGTGGTAGTCTAAAAATCGTGAGACTCGATTATTTTAACATTAAACGATTTTATTATAAATAGTTTTGTTATAAACGAGTTTCATTATTTTAAAACGTATCATCTCTCTAGAAACCACTTTTCTAGAGTTCTCTACCTTCTCTTTAAGAGTTTTTGATCTCAAGTCGTCTGTTCGACGATCAGGAAGCGTCTAGGCGATCCTGGCGTCGAGAGTTACAATTCCTACCGATCAATTTCTTGATTCAAGTCGGTACGTTGTTTCCCCTCTTTCTTCATGAGTTCTTGAATCTTGATAATGCAATGGTTTCTGTTTGCATGTATCAAGTAGCCTTTCCCTTCAATTCTTGACTTCAATTAGGTCCTGAGGTTGGTTTCCTATCACCAATCGGTGAGTTGTAGGTTTTTGTAGAATTTCCTTGCGAGGCAGGCTAACTCTTGGGGTTTCTTCGAGCTGTGCTTTTGATCTGAGGTAAGGGAAGCTAGTTGATCACTTTTAAATTTTATGCATGCTATGAAAATGTATGGTATGAGAATATTAAACTGTTTGAAATGTGAATGCAATTGGTGTTCTTGATCAATTTGGGATTTTATGAATTTTATGAATGATATGATAATGAGTAGAGGAAATGAAGGTAGAACTTGTTTCATGTATGTTTGCGATGCTGTAATTTGATGTTAGTGAAGTGAATTGGGATAATTGGACTGTTGAAGAAAAAGGATAATATAATTTGAAGATGAATTTGTAAAAATTGGGGTTTAGTGTGGAGAATTGGTGATCAAGGGTGAATGAACTGATTTACTGCATTAGAGGTTAGTTATGAGACGTTTAGATGCAGGTTTTATACTTTGGAAGTGGTAGAAATATGAGTTGTAGGTAGGTAATGGGGATGAAGTAGAGTTCTACTTGTGTCAGAACTCAAATTGGAGGAAGTGAGACAGTGAAAACTTGAATTTGGAGTTATGTATGCAAATGGTCAGTTTGGGCAGTCTTGGTAAGTCATTTTGGACTTCCTAAAGTCCCTAAGTCATTTGGAATTGTGCCACAAAGGGTAGAAATCAATTTGGGTCTCTAAGTTGAGTCTTTGTAAGTTTTTGGGTGAGATCTTGAGGTTACATGTTTAGATTGATGTTAGAAGAGTTTAGACACACTTGGTAGAGTATATTTTGGGTGTATAACACAATCTAGGAAGGTTAGAAGTTGGGAAAAATAGATAGAATTGGTATATGGGGTTTGAGTTGCATAGTCGTTCTGTAGATTATGCAGACTCGTTGTGCGAATGAATTCGCACAGCGAGTCACCCTGGCAAGATGCTCTCTACAGGGCATTCGCACAGCGAATAGACGCGTTGTGCGAATGGTTTGAGAGGGTTGCTCTCTGTTTGATGATCCACATGGAGAATCGAGGCGTTATGTGACTGGTTAGGGTCTGATTCAATTAGGAGTTTATTCGCATAGCGAGTTTAATCGCTCTGTGAATGGTTATGGGGGGTAGGTCTCTGTCTAAGGATTCGCACAGCGAGTTGGGTCGCTGTGCGAGAAACCTATGGATTCGCTCTACGAATATGTGCGCTGTGCGAATGGTCCAGGTTTAGTTCACTCTTTTCTTTTAGTCTTAAGTTGATTTAAATGAATTGTTGCGTGCAATATGAAGTATGTTTAAGTTTGTCTTACATTACATAATTGGTTATTGTCACGAGTTATGTTATATAGTGAAAGTATGTGATTTCAAAGTATGGTTGATGGACGTAATTTCATGATCCTCATGGAGAGGTTACATGGTGGTGCCCATTTCCAAAGTGAAATCTCTTGTTGAGATTCAAGTATGCTTAGAATGAATGCATGAGCTCAGTCTTGGGGGTTATCCTGAAACTCCAATGGTCTTTCATTCTCAAGTAGAGAGGATTGAACCATGTCGTGAGGAGTAGCAGGAGGTCCTAGTCTTGGGTGCTTCCAGTATGATCCAAGGTGAGTGATAACGGATAGACCTCGTGAGTGTGGTAGGGTGAAACCCATTGGCAATGGCTTTGCAAAGTAGTAGAAGCCACCACGAGTGCACGACCCGCCATAGCTCGACAATCATTCTAAGTCCAGACAGTCCATTCATAATAAGTGTTCTGCATAAAGGGTTTGATGATTGTGTAATGATATGTTGGTTGTATATAACATGTTTTAAATGAGTTTATATATATATATATATATATATATATATATATATATATATATATATATATATATATATATATATTGTTTCTCAATTGTAAACTAGCTTACCCTTGCATTTTTTGTGATCTGTCTTTGTTTGTGGTTTCTCTATTGCGATGATCACCTTAATGGTGTGAGTTTAGGGATACAATCTTTTAGTTGACTCGGCGGGAGGTTGGAAGTGAAGCTTGCAGTATAGGTTGTACATTTATTCTTCAGGTGAAGAATTTTATTCTTCGCAAAAAATCTCTAGTTTTGTTCTATCATTATTAATGTAAGGTTCATTTTAGTAGTTTTATATTACTAAATTGGGATGTTATAAGTCAACGCTATTTTTATGGCAGCTAATGCCCAACATTCTTATAATGTCAATTGAATACAAAATTGTCACGAATGTCACCAAGAACTTTGAATTAAGATTGAAAATTAAATTCAAAACAAAATTGAAAAAAAAAATTATATTCAAAATAAAATTAAAAGAAGATCAATTAAAAAAATTACATAACTAAATTAAAAAAATAAAATCAAAGCAAAATCAATATAAATTAAACAGTTAAATTCAAAATAAATTTGAAAAAATTCAAGTAAGATTGTAGAATTAAATTCAAAGTGAATTTAAGACAGATCTAAATAAGATCACATGCTTAAATACAATAAAGAATCAAGTAAAAATTGAAAAATAAATTAAAAAATAAAATTTGAATCAAAATAAGTTGTTTTGTTACATTTTAATGTTAATTTTGAACCCAATACTCTAAAATACGATTTGAATAGTTATTGAATATAACTAAAAATTATTATAGAATAAAATGTGCTCCAGCCCCATAATATTGGTCCCTTGGGTCAGAGAGGAGCGTGGGCAGACCTCCTTTCCAATTTTTAAGTGCTTCTTAGTGGATTAAGGGGCCATGGTGTCTCTTGGACAGATCTACAAGTGTGGAAAAAGGAGGAAATGGATTCTGCACTTGTGGGAGTGAAGTCCTTGCTGCAAAATCCGTGAGAGAGGTGAAGTTGAGAGCTTCTAGAGTCGCAAGGAGGCCAAGGTGCTGCAAGTCTTGTGGAGATGGATTCAAGGTTTACAAAGGAAGTCTTCAAGAGGTAAGGGGAGCTAGTGTCTTGTTAAAAATTTGTTGTATGATCTATATGTATGTTAAATTCTGAGCTGGTATGTTGTTGATATGAAATTGTGTTATTATTGATAGTTGGAAGAATTGAGGGTTTTAAAGGATAGAAATGAAATTGGGCAACTGGTAGAATTGAATTTGGATTTTTAAAGTGTCAAAAGTGGTTTGATACACCTAGTCTTGGATCTAGTGATCAAATGGATGTTTGTTTTAACTTATAAACGTGTTTCCCATCAATACCAATGTGTAAAGAACCCCTTTAGCCATTAAAACAGGTTCCAAGTGAATCAAAAGTCAAATTTCATGGTTGCTGTCAATTGGTATGGGGCTGGGCGCCCTCTAAGCGCCCCCCGAACGCCCCTGGATGTGAGGCGGTTCGCGCCCAGCGCCCCTGGGCGTACCAACATGTTGTTGTCTTTGTTTTTGATAGTTTTTGGGGTTTCGGATGTCCGTTTTGGATGTTTCTTAGGTCGTTTTGGGGGTTTTGAACCTATCTGGAACTGTTGGTGATGGTTTCAAAGCCATTTTCTTTGTCTAAGTATGAGTTAAAGGGGTTTTGTGTTGTTTAGTGGTTCTCTTGGGACTGTTATTGTCTGGTAATGTGTATTGGATTGATTAATGTTGTTTGCTTAACAGATTGTCATGTACGGTTATGTATGAGACTTGGGTGGTTGGAAAGAACATGGTTGTGAACTATAATGATGTGATTTATGTGGGAAGTATGTGAATGTATGAGATATGTTGGATTCACTATGATAATATGATGGTATCTAGTTATTCATGTCTTGGGTTAAGTTTCAAAGTGACAGTATGGTTCATGGACGTAATTCCATGATCCTCAAGGAGAGGATACATGGTGGTGCCCTGGTGATGTGTAGAATGATTGCATAGTAGCTCAGTTTTAGGGGTTTTCCTGAAACTAAAATGATCAATCATTCTCAAGTAGAGAGGATTGAATCATGTGGTGAGTAGTAGCATGAGGTCCTAGTCTTAGAGGCTTCCAGTATGCTCCAGGGCGCGGAACGAACTAACCTCGTGAGTGTGGTAGGGTGGAACCCATTGGCAATGACTTTGTAAAGCAGTAGAGGCCACCACGAGTGCATAACCCGCCATAGCTCGGTAATCATTCTAGTCTGGACGAGTCGGTTTATAAAGTAACAAGTCTTGTGATGTCATTTTACCATGTTTGAGTGACTTTTGCATGTCTTGTGAGGTTGAATAACATGCTTTTTATATCTAGCTCACCCTTGCTTGTTTGTGTTGCTTGTGTATGTTTCTTTTGCGATGACCATCCCCTTGGGTGGGAGCAAATGGCGAGGAGGTTCTTTTGGAGACGACCTTGGAAGTTGAGGACAATGTTGCTGCCTAGTCTCCTTAGGATGTTATCGATTATTGTCTGTATTTTGAAATATTGTTTCCCTTTAAGTTTACAGTTTAGATCTCTTTGGAGTTGAAGTTTAATTTCTGAAGTTACTTTGAGGATGATTGTAATCCTTAATTACTCTTGACTGCTTTCCTATATTATGTATGATGACGTCTTTATTATATATGCTTTCTATATAAAATTGGGATGTCACATATATCATCTACATAAACAAGTAAGATGGTGATATGAGCAGAATCACATTTGACAAAAAGTGAATAATCTGATTTTGATTGTATGTAGCCAAAAGAAAGTAAAGTAGTTGTCAACTTGTAATTCCATTGTCTAGATGCCTGCTTGAGTCCATATAAAGACTTTAACAACTTCCAAACTTGCCCTGGTTTTTCTGTTTTGTAGCCAAGAGGAAGAGACATGTATACTTCTTCATCTAGATCCCCATGTAAAAAAGCTTAATTTACATCTAGTTGATGTAAATACCAATGTTTGAAGGCTGCTAAAGCCAGAACCAATTTTACTATTGTGAGTTTGACAACAGGTGAAAAGTCTTAAAGTAATCTAAGCCTTGTTGTTGTGTGTAGCCTTTGGCTACTAACCTTGCCTTGTATCGTTCAATACTCCCATCAGCATGCCTCTTTATTTTGTATATCCATTTACATCTGATAGGTTGCTTTCCATAAGGTAGATCAGTCAAAGCCCATGTTTTGGAATTTTCTAAAGCTGCAATTTCTTTATCCATGGCATTTCTCCAACAATCATGTTTGATGGCTTGGTTATAGGTTTTAGGTTCACTAACTTGGGAAAGATTAAGGACATATGATTTATGAAGAGATGATAATGCATCATAAGAGAGATATGAAAAGATAGGATATAAGGTACCAGTTGATGAGGCCCAACTTTAACTTGTTTGTTAGCCGTTGCTAGGACTCGGGTTCAATCCCCAAATCCTTGGCAACGGCGCTAAAAACTTGTTAGCTCAAAAAATACTTGTTGGGCTCGATTTCGGCAAGTGCACCGAATCGTTCAAGTAATAAACCGGTAAGACCGGGTATCGTTTTCCCAAGAGACTCGTACTACTAGAGAATTGTGCGATTAACAACTCATATAGACTCAAGAACAAAACATCAATATACAGAACAAGTGCAGGAATGTAAATTCATACATAATTACAAGGTTGGACTTTGGTATTGAAGGCACTTGGAAATGGAAAAGACTAGAAATGATATGAAATGACATTGCTAAGGCTAGTTTTCACCAATGCACTCTTGTGTATAACCAATTTTATCTCCTCTCTATCAATTTACTAAAGTCAATCCACTAAAACACTCTAGTCCTAATTCCTTAGGTGAAAGAGCCTAGGTTTTCCTTATCAAATCCCAATTCCTTGGCAATCTAACAAGCAAAACCTGCATTAAAGAGCTGGGATCTAAGACAACATGCGAATCATCTTCCATTCCTAGAATCAATGACCCACAAGGACTCCTATTTCAGTTCAAGATTTCATCTTACGTTCCCATAATCCATGAAACCCCAAAATCAAGCCATGAACGTTCCCATTACATGCAAGCTTTAAGATTGGAAACAAGAATACTAGCAATTGATAGAAAAGGCATATATATAATCAAATCATTCAACAATTACACAAGAATTCAAAGGCTACAACTAATCCCAACAAAGATGAATTTGGTTCTCCATTTCCATGGAGAACCCTAAAGCTTACAAACATGGAAGATGGAAGAAGAAGGAGACCCAAAGGAAGAGGAGGAGATGTTCCCACAAGCTCCTCACGCCCTCCATGAGCTCCAGCCGTGAAATCGCGCCTCCAAATGACCAAAGACCTAAAACCCTTCGCGTTTCTGGGTTAAATAAGCTGGATCTGACACATCAGCAAAAGTCGCGCCCGGGCGCCCTCTCAGTCGCGCCCGGGCGCGAGACTCTCTGGAAATATTCAAAACTGGCGAAAAGTCGCGCCCGAGCGCCCCATTTCTCACGCCCGAGCGCGAGCCTCTCGCATTTGGACGAACGTCCTACAATCTGGCCGAGCGTCCTCCTTCCTGGACGAGCGTCCTGGACGAGCGTCCTCTGCCTGGCTGGACGAGCGTCCACTTCTGCCTAGCTGGACGAGCGTTCTCTGCCTGGGACGAACGACCTCTCCTGGACGAACGTCCTCCTTCTGCATGGACGAACGTCCTCTTCTGCATGGACGAGCGTCCCTCGTGTCTGGCTGGACGAGCGTCCTCAATCTGGCTTGGACGAGCGTCCTCCTGGACGAACGTCCGCTCTCTTGGACGAGCGGCCACCTGACTGGACGAGCGTCCTCAATGTGGGACGAACGTCCTCCAGCTCCTGGACGAGCGTCCGCTCGTGCTTCCACTCTGGACGAGCGTCCACTCTTCTGCCTTCTGGGCGAGCGTCCGCTCTCCTGGGACGAGCGTTCTTGCACTGCTGATGGCATTTCTTCGTGCTAATTTCTTGGTCCAGTTCTATCGTTTGTTGGAGAGTCTTCCAAGCTCATTTTTAGCTACAAAATAAGGGATTATTGATGAAAGTACATCAAAGTAGCCAAAAACACAAATATTTAGAAAAGAAGACAAAACAAGAGGATTAAGCAAGTTATAAGTAAGAAAGGAGTTGATTTTGCCACTAAAATGATGCTTAAAATATGGTATAATTTAGCATTATCACCAGTGGATGACTAAGTGGCAGAAGAAGTAGATAACATGTTGCAATGATAGTCCTGCAGATAAGATGGTTTATGTTTTGGCCTGGTTGATTTCCTTTGTGGAGTAGCAGTGGCAAGTTCAACAAAAACAGGTTGAGAAGAAAAAATAACAGGGTCTGGAACAATAGAAGGAGGAGATGTAGGTGGTAAAGAGGGTTGATCAGCAACTTCTGAGAAAAGAGGTGATGGAGAGGAAATGATTTTGGTGACAAAATCCAAGGAATTTTGTGTATCAATAGGTGAGTGCTTGTCACTAGTAAGAAAAGGAAATATGTTTTCATAAAATACTACATTCCTTGATAGAAAAATTTCCCTAGAGTTTAAATCTAACAAAAGGTTGCCTTTCACTCCTTTTTAAAACCAAGTAAAAACACATTTTCTTGCACGAGGTTGAAATTTTGTTCTATGAGCTTGAAGAGTTGAAGCATAGCAAAGTGAGCCAAAAACTCGTAAGTAAGTAATGTCAGGTTTAACATTGTGTAACAGTTGAGATGGAGAAAAATATGCCAAAACTTTGGAAGGTAAAATATTAATGAGTTGCACAGCATAACGAACAACAAAAGACCCGAAAGTTATGGGAAAAATGGGATTGAAACATTAAAGATCTAGCAACATTGAGAATGTGTTGATGTTTTCTCTCAAAAACTCCATTTTGTTGAGGTGTTTCAACACAAGATAATTGATGTTGTATCCCTTTTTGTCTATATAAATATGTCAATGCAAACTCATTACCATTATCTGATCTAACAGCTTTTACATCAATGTCAAATTGTGTTTTGATATAAGAAACAAAGCCAATAAGTTATGATCTTGTATCTGACTTACTTGCCATCAATTTAATCCATGTGTGTCTAGACATATCATCCACTATAGTTAAGAAATATATGAAACCATCAACAAAAGAAGTAGAATAGGGCCCCCAAATATCAACATGAATTAAATCAAAAGGAGCTTTTGAAACAGTAGTACATTGAAAAGGCAATTTCCTTTGCTTAGAATAGTGACAAGTATCACAATGAGTGTATTTTGTATCAGGTAAAGTGGCATACATGGTGCGTAATTTGATATAACAAGAAGAAGAATGATGCCCTAGTCTAGAGTGCCAAATATCTATAGAGTTAGGTCTTATTGTAGAACAAGCAATGGAATTCTCAAGAGTAATAGAAGCTGGTGTACCAAGGGGTGTGGATGCAGGAACTATCATGATATACAAGCCATCTCTTTCTTCAGCTTTCCCAATCATCTATAGGGTTGACTTGTCCTGTATTTCACATGAAAATTCAGAAATGGTAATTTTACAAGATAGAGACTCAGTTAACTTTGTGACCGAAATAATATTGATTGAAAAATTAAGAACAAACAAGACATTATGTAAAGTAAGGTGTGGGATAAGAGAAACTGTGTCAGAATAATGAGCAAATGAAGAGTTCTTGTTGGGTAGTGATACTGTAATTGGTGAGATTTTATGATAAGAAATAAAATGAGACAAAGAACTGGATATATGATTAGTAGCACCTGTGTCTAGAATCCATTTGGAATAAATATTACCTTGATCCTGAGAAGAAGTGGAAACATTATGAGAACTCACTAGATTGGTAAAATGTGACTGTGGGATTAGATTGAGGAAGAAGTGCCAATAGACCATGAATTTGCTCTTGAGAAAGTCCCAGAGTTGAGGAATGTGGATGCGCCTGAGAATTAGTAGAAGAAGGAATAGCTGTAGAAGCCATTGAATTTCACAACCTCAAATTGGACAAAAAATTTCATAACCCGAATCTCCAGAAACTTCTCCAAATTACTCAAAAATCAATCCAGGGCTACGAGTGATTAAAGCACCCAATTGTTTTTCATTGAAAACCCTAGAAAGCAAAGTCAAAACATAAAACATAAAAATGCGAGAGTAATAGAGGGAGTAGCCATAGAAGGAGAAGAAATTGTAGGAAGACCAAGAACAAAAGGTAGAAGATGAAGATCTTGGCAGTAATAGAATTGGTTGCGGAAGAACGTGATCAAGAATTAATTTTCTTCTGATACCATGTTACGAGAAAAGAAAGGATGAAAATTGTTTATATTATTCCATCATATAAGGAGAGAGTACAATTGATATATATAATTGTTTAAAACAACATAAAAACAGAATATAAATATATCAACATAAATGCACAGATTTGAACAGAAAATAAATTAAATCCAATAATTTTATTTAACATGAGATTCATTTTTTTGAGTGTTCAATGTGGTTCTTATTTTCATAACTTATGTTCAATTTATTCATTTTTCATGACGTCGTCTTAATCGTTAACGACAAAGTGTATATGTGAACAACGACTAAATGACTTGTTCATTTTTGGCATACGTGACCACTTAAAACAGTGTGATATGGATTTATGTTATTCTTATTATTTTGTCGAAGAATTAAAATGGTTTCAGAAGTAAGGTTTGGTTTTTGAACTACATGGATTTTTTCGTGGTTTGGTGGGATCTTTCCCTGATTAAGCAAAGTCCTTCCCGTGACAGATGTGTAGTCATTGGTTTTTGGGGTATGTTTCCCAATCTTCTTTGTCTTGTTGCAATACTTGGGGACACCGAATTTTCCATTCCTCACATGGTGGTGGTTCAAGGAGAATTGAGATAATTCTCATTTGCAATTGTGGTAAGATGATAGCAGTGGTAAGAAAGAACTTCAAAGAATGTTAGGAGACTATTTTGGGGTTATCATAACTATAAGGTTATATCAATAATAACATGTTTTAATTATTTTTAATGGAGTTGTGTTGGTAATTAATATTGTCTTTGAAGTATTTTTTTTTTTTGCTAAATTAAAAAGTGGATCTTCTGATGTCATGTCTTGTAACTATTTCAAGTGGTGCTTAGAAGAAAATGTTGATGAAAGGGACGCTATCATTGCCAGACAAAGGAAGAAGATTTATGATATGGAGAATTTAGTGAAAGTTTTATAAAAAAGATGCAATTGTTAGTAGTAGTCATGTGCGTTGTTGATGTACTGAACGTAGTTATGTTGTGTGTGTGTGTGCTTATGTTGATGCCACTATGTGCTTTGGTTTACAGGGCCACAAATTTGAATTAAATGTAGGTTATCTAATGTTAATGTTCTGTGTTTTGTAATCTCTAGAAATGAATGAATGATTGAAATTTTTATTGGTTTGAAATTGTTCAAATTAGTCCCATTTTAGTTAAATTTATGTTAATGTGATCCATATTTTGTCTGTCCATTTGATACATAACAAGAACAACAAACATAATATATTAAAGGCAATTAGTTATGGACTATCGAAATACATTGTTTTCATTAATGACATAATAATAAAATATTAACATTCACTAATTATGGATTAACTAAATATACCTAACCACAAAAGTAATGATTCCAAAAGAAACATTGTTTGGTAGACAACTTTAAGAAAGTACATTAGAAAAGTACAACAAATGTCATTCCAATGAAATTCCAAATACTATGAAGTAGTTGCTCTCCTAATTTCTAATATCTCCCTTCTGATTGATTGACTTAATTGTTATGTGGATTACTGAGTTGGTTGTGGTGATGCCTCTAGTGATGGTTGAGAATGTTAGCTTGCATGTGCTGGGACCTCTAATGATTGTGAGAATTTCTGAGTTGCTTGTAGTAGTGCCTCTAATGGTTGTGGGAATTGCTGAGTTGGTTATGTTGGTGCCTCTAATGGTTGTGGGGGTTGCAAACTTGGTTTTGTTGATAGGTGTGATAGTTATGTTGGTTTTTGGGGACGTAAGGGACAATGATTTTTGTTATGGCCAACTATACAACAGATGCTACATTTTCTTCGATGCCCACCTTTGGTTATTTGGGTGTCATCCCTCCTTAACTCTCACTGCTCCAACCTTCTTTTTTCTTTGGTCTGCCAAGAAACTTTCTCTTAAATGTTGGGAGAACATTTGGAGAGGATGTTCTTTCCCATATAAGTGGTCATTGACTAGATAGATGATGGAGGCATGTGTTTCTTCATATGTGGATTGTCTAAACCAATTTTGTACATAGTGTTCTGGGTCAAAAATTAAGAACTTCATTGCTGCAATTCATAAGTGTTCTTAAGGTGTTGTGACTGCATGGTGGGGCATGTCTTCCAATTCATAAGTTTCCTCTCCTTTCTCTCTTTTATTTTTAGTCTTTTAATTCAATTTCTTAATTGTTATTGTTTAGTTTTTAATTGTATTTCTATGTAGGCATGTTGTTCCATATCAACCATGGAATACCATGAACCATAGGACCCTCATGCCTATAGAAATAAAATGTTACAACACACTCTAAAACTCACCCAAACCCATGCATTCCCACGTGGAAAACCAAGAACCCATTACACCAACCCAAGAAAACCTATGTTGCACATGTATATAGCATGCAATACATGAAACCCTATTATTATATGTAACTATTAGACTCATGCACCATGGAATACGTAAAACACACAAAAAAATGCCCAACCCCACCATGCAGTCACGACACCTCAAGAAAAGAGAAGAAACAGTCAGTACACACACCAAACGAAAAGGAAATCATGTGGTTTCATACACCCCAAAGCAAGCATTCATATAAAAGTCTACTCTCCTTACCTTACAACTAAACAAAACAAAATTTTTTCTACTCTACTTTCACTCATATACCTTGGCTTTGGCTTGAATCTCTTCCTCTCAAATCCCTTTTTACAGTAACTATGGTTTTTCCTCTCCAATACCTCCTTAAACCTAATGTTTATAACCTTCTAAAACCCTAAAATGACCTCCCTTTTGGCCCATGAGCCTAAGGCTACGACACTTAAATGAAACACATCATTTTGGCTTTTAATGAAATTAAGGAAAAGATGAAAGAGAGAAAAAAAACTTCTTCTTTTATGCATTGGACCACTACCTGACCTATTTAACCAAATTGGGTCGAAATAAATTCCAACTCTTCCACCATTGGGCCAACACGCTCCAAACTAATATGTAGCGCAAAAATAACTATTTAAACCTTTTGGCAACCCAAACAAAATACAAGAAAACACGCACAAATGGATTATTGAATGTCTTATCCTCATACGACCAAACTATAATAAAATATTCTTCATTTTCCTTATTCCCACCTCACTAAAATATAATATAATAATAAAAATATTCTCCATTTTTCCCAGGTCTTACATGCATGATCAATATTTACCTTAAGTCAATTAATAGATGGAACTTGCCATAATATGTCCTTAAATGGAGCCACCCTACCCTCCCTAGTTTGAATATTAAAAATTTTCAGCACCAAAAAATTAGAGATGGTATTAGTCATATGTTTCTTAAATTTATTTCCTACGATGCGTAGCAATTCCTTAATTTGAAAAACAATAGAAGTAAAAGCAGTTTGAATCTGAAATTTATTATGGTTTATCATCCTCCAAATCATCTAGATAATTACAATAATGACAACCACTTTAATCATTTTAAACAAAGAACTACAAGGCGATTTCATAAACTGAACAACTAAATTCAAAGAGGAAAATTATAAATCCTAAAAAATACCATTTGACCATTCTCATAACTGCATAACAATAGAATAGTGAAAGAACAAATGAGAAAAATATTTAACATTATTCTCACACAAAGAATACATAAAGCATAAAACAACAGCCATTTTTTGAACCTCCAACTCGATAGGTAAATGACCATACAACAAATTTCAAAGAACCAAAGTTTTAGTTGGTGGAACAATGTTCATCCAAATCAAATTCTCCCAATCCACACATTCTATACCGATAGAGTAAAAGGTTTTAGCAACTTTTTGAGAAAGAACATTAGTATCATCCAAAATCCAATTAGGCACATCCTTCTCCTAATTAATCATCAAAGAAAAATATTACATAAAACGGCAACGAAAGGAGAAAGTTCCAATGAGTACTTGTCCAAGCCGAGCGAACAACAAAAGATAACATTACTCTATCGAAATAAGGATTCAAGCCAATTTAGATATGCAAGAATCAGAACATGAGCGATCGTTCCAAAGATTAATACAATCACCCTTACCTAGTGTCTAAAGAGTATTTTCTAAAATAATATCATATGTATCCTTAATATCATTCCAAATTGATGATGATTTAAAGAACATATATTTCTTATACTTAGAATTAAGAAATCGGATACAGATGAGTTTAACCGAAGTCATTTTTTCATAAGCAAACTCTCAAGCTTAACGTAGCAATGCTTTATTTTCCAACTGAATATTAGCAACCTACAAACCATCATTCACCTTAGTACCACACAAGATAAATCATTTAACAATGAGCAAACTTTCAATTTTGTATATTTTTTGTCCAAACAAAATTTTGAATTCATTATTTCACTTCAATAACAAGCCTAACAGGCCATCTAGCCTAATAGGCCATCTATAAACCTGAGAACTATAAGACAACAAGCCAACAATTATGAAATTTACTAGCTGAATTATTTCCATCAGAAACTTTTCCTTCAAAAAATCCAGCTTATTATCAATCGAATGCTAAAAAAAACCATGTCTTTAGAAGTCCTAAAAAAAATTAATACACCCAAATAAATAAATAAAAAAAAAAAGAATCATTGGTTATAAGAGATAAACTTCTTGATATGTTTAACAAGAAAAAAATGAAACATTGGTAATATAAAAATAACTTTTAACATAACTTACCTACTAACTAAAGAAAGTGTCATAGATATACATCAAAGATGTCAAATATTGTAGATTATAACATCTCCTTAAAAAAATATATTACTTGTCCCTAAGAATATTTTTAAAGGTAAGAGTTGCATAACAAAAAGACAAAACTATATTGAGAAAAGTCTACCAAATAGTAATGGCGTTTTACCAAAAGCTTGGAAAAACATAAGTTTAATTTGTCTTTATATAAATTTTTTGAAGACTTGCAATTTCAAAGTTTATGCAATTGTTTCAAATTCTAAATTTGATGTGATTGTACGAATAATTTTCTAACCCATTAAAAGAGTGAGAAAACGACATATAAGACAATAATAATATCTATTATATTCATAACTATACTTTTTGTAAATGTTTAAAAATACTAATATATTTCCATAAAATATGTATTTTCTAAGAAATATGTAATGTATGAGACAATAGTATAAAAAAAGTGCATCAAACTATATATCTAACTTATCTTATTTAAATTAAAGTAAAAATAATTCAATATTTACTGTAAATATAACAAAAATAATAATTTATCTGATTATGATTATACCGTATGACCATACTTGAAAAAATCACAAAAATATACAAACAAAAACAAAATCCAGATTAATTCTTCTTTCTATAAACAAGCTCTAAAAACATTAAACGACAAACAATAATAATAATAATAGACAAGATTATGAGATGCACCAAACAACAAATAAAAACTAACTAAACGTAAAGCAAAACTCACTGACTAATCTAATAAAAACTTAGCTAATGATCATTAATAAGTACATTATAAGTTCTCTTGTGGTATCCAAATATTAATATAAAACCTTCTCTTATGATAAATGATAACAACGAAATAATTAAACAATAGAAAGAATAAAAAAATGTAAAATGATGTATTTTATAAAATACATAATAAATTGATAGCCCATACAAAAATAGTTTTCTTTTTTTAATTGTAGGATATGATTCTTCAAGTAATGTAAATTTAGCTTTGAAAATTATGTTAGCTATGGTCAACTTGTACACAGTTATATAAGTTGGTCGTTTCTAATAATTTGTCTTTATACGAAATTTCTGCAATGGCTTTTCAAAGTCTATGTAATGGTTTGAATTTCGAAATTTAACGTGATAAGACATTTAATTTTCTAATCCGCTAGAAGAGTTAGAAAACCTATATTCACTTCAAATTATCACCAAAATTTGTCTTTGCATGTAATTTCTGCAAAGACTAAAATATCAAAGTCTGTTCGCTGGTTTACTTTTAAAATTTTGATGTGGTTGCCTAACTTTCTAAACCACAAGAAAATTAGAAAATGTACAAGACAACAACCATGTTTATCACAAATCAATATATATTTTTTATTATTTGAAAGTATTAATATGTTTGGTAAATATACAAAATTTTAAAGTATATCATATGATACAAATAATATATAAAATTCAATATTAAATTATTTAAGTAATATATAATAATATCTAAATTAAATAAATATATCCGTAATAAAAACAGCTGCGTGTCTTATTATTATAAATGTATTTTTATAAGAACACCATTGATACTGATTTTATTCTGTTAGGTTATCACCCAAAAGTACTAAACTCAGCTATTAATCAAATTGTTATCAATTTACAAGAAACATTGTTTTCAGAGATCGGACTAATAGTCTCTAAATTTAAAGAATTAGTCACTAAAATAATAAAAAATTAAATTCAAATTCAAATTTAAAGTAAGTGAATTTTGGTCTTTAACTTTGAAAAAAATAGAAACTTATTTAATGAAAATAAAATATAATGTAAAAATTAATAATCTTGAATTTCTAAAATACTTGCTAAATTCGTGTATTTAATCACTGAATATTTTCTATTTCCATATCAGTTTTATTTAATGATCTTTTTTTAGTGATTATTCACACACAAAAATAACTATCTACATCTACCTAAATATTTTGTGATTTTTTCAATCAAGTTCTTATTTTCTGTTTGATTATTCAAGAATTAGGAAAAATGAAGTGAATTCATTTTTAAAATCTATCTTTTGTAATTCTGAAACCTATGGAAGTCTGTTCGTATATTTTGGAATTAAACTTTCGAAATTCTATTTATTGCGAAAATCTGGAATAAAACTTTTGAATGTCTAATAATAGACTTACAAAACAATATATAACAGATAGAATTCCAGAAGTTTCATTTTGGAATATACAAATTTCTATAAATTTAATTTTGACATCTATAATAATTATACTTTTGGAAGTTTGATTTCAAAATCAGAATTTAAATTCTGGAATAATGAAACCAACCACACTATTCACAAACGGGAGGGTCTTTTGTTGGACTCCTTGTGTTACTTCATTCAATTTTTCTTCCTGCAACCCATGATTACTATCTGCACCCGATATAAGTAGTAAAACAACTAAAATATTCTATCTGCACTGCATTACCGCTGCAGTCATCGCCATCACTTCATATTCTTCTTATTTGTTTCATCTCCGCTGCTGCAACATTGAAAAAGAAGATTTATGCTTAGAATAATAAATATTTATAGCTTATTGTATCACGGAATATTTCGTGGTTTACTTTGTTTTTACATTTGCAACTTAGAAAAATGTTCTTCAAGAAATTTCAAGTGTACGAATTAATATTGTAATAGCTTAGTTTCCACTTTAGTGTGAAAGTGTGTCAAGGGACTTAAAGTATCACTTGCACTTTCACTTAGGTCCACTTTAGCATTTTTCATTTCTATTTGCATTGCTTTATTTTAATTTGATTGATGTCTTTTATGTTTTAAGTCTCTATGATATATCGATGTGTGTTTCATTTAGATAAACATTCATTTGATTTCTAGGTGTATTTTTATTTTGCATTCAAAAGCTTTTGAAAGATTTCTACCTAGAAACTAAGGTAAGAAACAACTAAAGAAACTCTGGCTAGGAAGGAAAATGTTTTTAAGCTTGTCCATTTTTGTGACTCACATCCCCTTCTTGTGAGTTATTTGATTAATTTTAGTTCTAAAATCTTTTTAAAATCCTTCCCAAAAATCTCAAAAGTTTGTGAAAATTTTTAAACTCTCTACTTATGCAAGTTTTTCAAACTCTTGTGAAAACTTTTCTTTCTTACTTCACAAGTATGAGTCATTCAAGTATGCAAGGAAGTATTAGAAATGATTATGAGAACGTACACTTAAGTGAGGAGCTTTATAGAACTCAAGCTTAACTTAATAGAGCTGAAGCCGAATTGAATAGAACTTAATTTGAGTTTCAACAAGCTCGACAAGAGATAAATGAGCTTAGACAAATGGTTACTAGCCTCACTATTAACCAAAAAGGTCAAGCTCATGTCGAATCTTCCAACAGGCAACACAATGATCGTAGTGATCATCATTCCCATCATAGTGATCAAAATGTTCATAGTAGTCATCATAATAATGACTACTATCGGCCCAATCTTAAGAGACACCACAATCATAGAGATCATCATGTGGAACCAAAACTTGACCTTCCCCCATTCTATGTTCGAGATAATGTAGAAGAGTATTTTGAGTGGGAGATGAAGGTAGAACAAATTTTTTATTGCTACCACATTGATGATGCAAGGCGAGTTACCTTAGCAACATTGACCATTCAAGGCGCTGCTTTATATTGGTGGACATCTTTAATTCGAGAACAAAGGATGCGACAAGAATACACCATCTAATATTGGAATGAGCTCAAAGTAGCCTTGCATAGACGACATGTTCCAGCATATTATGCAAGGGAAATCATGGACAAGCTCCATAGACTGCAACAAAGAAACATGAGTGTCGAGGAGTATCGACAAAAGATGGAAGTACTCATGTTACGAGCTGGAATTCGAGAGGAAGATTGATTCACCATAGCTAGGTTCCAAAGTGGGCTCAACTATGAGATTTTTGATAAGGTAGAGCTTTTACCCTTGCTAGATCTCAATGATTTTGTTTAGTATGTGTGAGAGTGGAATAGCAAAATAGAAGAAAAGCTTCCACTAGAAGGATTTACGCTACCACCTCTACATATGGGAAAGATCCTTAGAGGGAGGGTAGTCCATTGAGGTATGAGAAACCTCGAGAAAAAGAGAAAGAGAGAGAGCGAGGAAAAGAAAAAGAAAAATCTCACAAGGAATCTTCACAGGAAAGAAGGAGTAGGGAGACCAGATGTTTTAAATGTGGAGAAAGGAGACATTATTCTTCCGAATGTCCTACCAAAAAGCCTACTAATATCTTAGAATATCAAAGTGAAGATGAAGATTCTTCTAGTGAATCAGATACTTCTCTATCTAAGGAAGAAGCTTTACCTTGTGAAGTAGAGTTATTATTGTTAAGAAGACTTCTTGGAAGTCAATATAAAGAATTAGAACAATCACAAAGGGAGAACCTATTCAGAACAAGATGCAAAGTTTTTGAAAATACTTGTTCATTAATTGTGGATAGTGGTTTCTCTTGTAATTGTTGTAGTTCTAGAGTGGTGGGAAAGTTGGCCTTAACTACTGTTCCTCATCCCAAGTCTTACAAGCTTTAGTGGATAAAAGAGGATGAAGAAATAGTAGTCAAAACACAAGTAAACATACCATTATCCATTGGCAATTATGAAGAAACAATTTTGTGTGATGTTGTCCCAATGGATGTTGGGCATGTTTTACTAGGTAGGCCATGGCAATATGATCATAATTTCACTCATGATGGTTACACTAATACAATAAGTTTTCTCCACAAAGGCAATAAAATAACATTGATTCCTCTTACACCTGAACAAGTGAAAGAGGATGAAATAAAAATAAAAATGAAAATTGAAAAAGAAAGAAAAGAAGAAGACATGTTGGATAAGCAACCTTCTCAAGAAAAGAGAAAAGAGACAAAGGTATGCATGTTGAATTCTTCATTCAAAGGTAAATACCTTGACTCTTCTTCTCCAAAGCATCACTTTGTTTCTTCATTTCATGACAGGGAATGCTCAAAACAAAGTGAACGAACAAATAAATTAAAGGCCAAGACTACTTCTAATAATATATTTGTAACAATAAAAGGCCTTCATATTGTCTTCTTGTCTTTGCATACATCTTTTTACTAATATTACTTTTTTCTATTTTTTGTAGATATATTTTTTATCCCAGAGGAAAGCAATAACCAAAGTTATGCTTCTTTCTAACTTCGCGATTTGAGGACAAATCGTTTTTCAAGAATGAGGGAATGATGACAACTCCTTTAAGGACTTCCATCCAAAGAAGTATCAACTTATACTGAGACTATGTGATAACGGTTGAATATACTGTTATCTGTGATGCAATTTTGATACTAGATGAACCTTTTTTTACATAGAAGCTTGCTTTAATTCATGTTTTTAGTTTAGTTTTGTGAATAAGTAAGTAGAGGATATACTTAATGATTTTATCACTAAATTCCCTTGATTTTGAAGGAAATTGAAATTATTTGAAAGAGGATAACCAAGATTGAATGGTTCAAGAATATAGACCGAACGGTGTGATAGAGGAGAATGTAGACCAATTGGTGTAAGGAGATAGATCAAACGGTGTGATAAAGGAGAATGCAAACCAAACAGTTTGTGAAAGGAGAAACTGAATGGTGCGGATGAAGATAGCTCGAACGATGAACAGTGTGAGGCCGAATGGTTAACAGAGTAAAACCGAACGGTCCATGACACTTACTGAATGTCACTTTGCACAAATTCGCCTGGTTGCCCCTTCCAGGGCGTTGAGCGCCAGCGACGTTGGCTTGGACCCGTTTTCTGTTACTTTTCTGATTTATTTAAGGACTTGGACGTCCTAGGGATGGTATCTTTTGATGACTTGAGCATAGAAACACACTTTTCACCCCTTGGAGGCAGATTTGTGGATGTGAGAGCTCTCTTCTTTAGTTTCTAGGGTTTTTCTATCTCTTTCATTGCATTATTCATCTAGTTTCTCCATGATAATGGAGAACTGAACCTTATTTGTTGTTGGGGAAGATGTAACCTCTAAACTCTCATGTATTTGAATTGGTTTTAATTAATACATGCTTCTTTCATCAATTGTTAGGGTTATTCTTCTTTGTCTATGCTTGTTATGTTTAACTCATTCATGACATGATTATTGATTTTCGTGATATGGACACATACGAGGAAACCTAGATATGGAGAATTGGTCCCAAAAGCAATATTGCCCAAGGATGGGGATAGGAGGTTTGTTTGTCTTAAGCTTCTAATCGTAATGCAGAATTAATTATTAGGGATGCAAGGGATTATGGTCTAGTAATTAAGGATAGGCTTTCTTCGCCGAGGGATCGAGTTTTAAGTAATTTAGAAAGTGATGTTAACAATTGAATGAAGAAGATGAATTCTTATATGCATGAGAGTGGACTAGGTGAAATTTAAACCCCAACAACATACTCATCTCATATTTCAACTTCATCCATTCATTCTAGTGTTTAACCTCAATTGATAGTTTTCATTCATATTTATTTTCTTGTTTTGCATTCAAAACCCTAAAATTGTTCTTCAAAGTCTTAATTAGTTAAGTAATTACATGACTGTCTAGTGCCGTGAGTCTCTTGGGAAACGATACTCCGTCTTACCATTTATTATTACTTGATACAATTCGGTACACTTTCCAACATCTTAACACTAAGAAAGGGAAGTTGAATAAAGACTTTTAACAAAAAGATTTTTTCCTTATCTAAGTCTTAGAAAGATTCACTTTACTAAATACGTTTGCATTGTTTTGTAGGCCTTAAATAAAGGTTGGAAACCATAGCCAATCAAGCAAAGAAGCTTGGTGAGCTAAAGGAAGCAAAGGAGTTAAAGAAGAGAAGGAAAGAGGTGTTTTCCAAATTGAAACTGGTAGCTTCCTGATTAGGATAAGAAAGGCAAATGGCTTCCATATTGTGTAGGGCGCCCAGCTAGAACCTTCTTGAGCTCAGCCTTTTTTGACAGCTTTAAACGTTTTGCAGGTTTTTAATGTGTGCTTGGCTGAACCTTGCGTCCCAAACTCCTTAGCTTCTCCAGCACACTTATATTGTAATTCGTAGAAGCTTTGTAGATCAGAAATGGAGTCCTTTCTTCACCTATAAAAGAGAGGTTGTCCTCCTTGTAAATTTTAACTTTGAAATGATAAAGAAATGTTGTTGAGTTTACTCCAAGCTTATCTTTAGAGTTCAATTATCCTTGTGCTTATTCAACACTCCCTCCTCTAGCTTCCTTCCCTCTTGGAAGGCCTTATGAGCTTGAGAATCCTTACACACTCACCAAACATTCACTGAACCAATCATCAAACACTTAGCGTGCACCATGGATTTCACTCATCCTTCCATTTCGCTACTTCATTTTGATGTGTGTGGCTGCTCTAGCATGAAGTGTGAAGTTGCTTCCATTACTATCCCAATGCCCCCATTTCACGCAATACCTATTTAACGCCCCTCAGGAAAAGATTCTACAAGAGGAATTAAGTGAAGAATTTATGCCTGCCTTGAAGAGAAGACCTACCCCTCTAAGGGCGGACGATAACAAGCATTGCTTGTAGCATAAAAACATGGGTCACACTACAGAGTAATATGTGACCCCCAAAGACAAGATTGATGAGTTGATCTGTGCGGGTTAGCTAAAGAAGTATGTTAAAACTGAGTAGCCATAGAGAAGCCCTGGGGAAAGAAACTCGAAAAGAAGGGATCGTTTGCGTTATGCAGCCGAGACCAATTGACATCGCGACTCAAGGAGGAATCGCAGTCGTAGCAGGAGTAGGGATCGCTTCTTGCGTGGCCACATCACATCATCTCGAGAGGATTCACGGGCGGTGGGTCATCCTCCTCAGCCACGAAACATCATGCACGGGCCCTTAAAATGGTCCACTTTGTGGAAAAGAAGCACAAATATATGTCGTCCATCACCTTCACAATTGAAGACTTTAAAGCCATTGACCCCAATCAAAACGATCATATGGTGATCACGGTGGAAATAACACAGTATGGGGTAAGCAAGGTGCTCATTGATCAGGGGAGCTCATTGGGGGTACATTGAGTTGAGGACCCAATTGGGGACCAGACGATAAAGTATGGAGTTAAGGGTCATATACTTGGTGGTGGAGGCAAACACACCCTACAACATGTTGATTGAGCATCCGTGCCTCAACGCGTTCAGAGCGATAGATTTCACCCCTCACCTAGCGATGAAGTTTCCATCAGAGCGAGGTACCATATGTACCGTACACACAAATCAAAAAACCGCACGAGAATGCTATGTGGTTGGCCTCAAGATGGAGCCATACTTCTCGTCAAGGAACGTCAGATGGTTAGAGAATGCCATGACTGACCTGGACCACCACAACAACACGAAAGACAAGATGAAGCCTTAAGGCGAGGCTAAGCCACTCGTCTTGGGGTAGGAGGAGAGTCAGATAACCACCTTGGCCAATGGACTTAGCAATGAGGCAGAACGACATTGGTGAAGGTGTTAAGGAAAAATAAAGACCTCTTCGCATGGACCATGGCAGATATGTCAGGGATCCAACTCATTATCATGTCCTATAAGCTTGTCCTTTTCAAGGAAGCTCGTCCAGTCACCCAAAATAAATGCAGGTTGGGTAAGGTGAAGTAGAAAGTAGTGAACGTAAAGGTGAAGAAGCTTAGGGAGGTAGGTTTTGTTCAGGAGGTCACTTACACACCTAGCTAGCCATCATGGTGATGGTAAAGAAGGCAAGCGACCAATAATGGATATGCACAGACTACACAAACCGCAACAAGGTTTGTCCTAAGGATGCATATCTGTTGCCCAGTATAGGCACATTGGTAGACGGAACGTTAAGGCATCAAATCCTGAGTTTTCTAGACACATACTCGGGATATAACCAAATTCGCATGTACCCACCTAATCAGGAAAAGATAATCTTTATCACCAAGCGGACTAACTACTGTTACAAAATTATATTAAAAAACTTTGCTTCTTAATTCTCTTTGATCCTTAATTTTTGTTTAATTTAAAGAACTTTTGTTTTGGTAAAACAAATTTAGTTATCTCTCAACTATTCCATTATTTGAATGTACGAAAAGTTTTCTTATATTTATAAGGTATTTTTCATCTTATCATAACCTTAATTATACATTTGTTTTCATTTGTGCGTTTTCGTTCAATTTAAGGATGTATTAAATTATTTCTACTATAAATACAAATATTTTTACTTCTTTTTAATAATTTTATTTGTTGTTTATTCATGTATTGTTTTGTTGATTCTTTATATAATTATTTTTATTTGTCAACTCATTAATTGTAACTTATCACAACAATTATATAAAAAATATTTACTATAATATAATAATTTAATATTATTATTTAATATTATTGTTGTTTATCACCCTCCGACACGTAAGCTGAAGTTTCTTAAAAGATGAAATATTAATTTATGCTAAATTTAAATTATTATTAGTTTAATATTTTTTTATACAATTTCATTTAAGGTGTATTATAATTTTTATTTGTGTAAAAAAAGAAAGATCTCATTAGAATTTAGAAAATAACATTTAAAATATTTTTAGAATATTTATTTTCTTTTTATAAATTTTAAAAAAAATATTATTTAACTTTATCAACTTGGTTCATTATCTTTTGCAAAAAAAAATGTTATTTGTATATAATTCTATAATATTTTTTATTATTTCACTTTATCTAATTGTTATTTGATATTCTAATTTGAAATTTGGTTAAATATAAATATATTTTTAGTCCCTAAAGTATCAAGCGAGTTTGTTTTTAGTCCCTCTTTTAAACTTTGGTACACTTTATCATTTTCTTTAAGGAAACTATAATCTTTCGTCTTTCAAAACTAACGGCGTTAAAAATCAACTAAGTTGGCTAACGGTGGTGTATCACATCATTTAATTTTTCTGACTCCAAATCAACTTTTCCCAGTTTTTCTCACTCTCTCTCCCTCCATCTTTTCCTTAAACTCCTTCTCAGAAATCGTCACATCCTTCAACCTCTTCACCGCCACCACCGGCCCTGCCTCAAGCACCGCCTAAATCCTTCAAGGCTCTCTCTTTCTCTCTATATTTCTCTTCTTCTCCATCTTCCTATGTTCTCATCTTTCTTCATGTCGTTAAGGTTACTTCACGGACGAGGCAGCGCGTGCGCTCGACGACGTCATCATAGTTGCATGTCGTCGAAACCACACCTAGACCACCTCCCTCCATGCCGTCTCCGCGCTTCTCTTACTTCCATTCGCGGCGCTTCGAGATGCCTACGCTCGCTGCTGGAGCTGCTCCTACTCCCCTCGCCTCCAGTTCTGCGCCCTCGAGCTATCTGTCGGCATCTCCCTCAACCTCCTCCCCATAACCAAAACTGTTGGCTCCATCGGGGCAGATGGCAAGGCTGGCGACGAGGGTCCCCCTATTTCGAACTCCCTCACGGTCGCCATAAAGCACTCACAGGAGAACCTGCGGCGCCACTTGGATAGCTTCCACCTTATGTAGATGATGCAGCAGCAGCATCAGAAGCTAGGACATCAAACTTGTGCTTCTTCAACCACTTCACCTTCAAGAATCTTCTCGCGGTTGACCCCTCCGGTTTTACTCTACAACCTCGAACCTGCTCAGAAGACCCGTTCTCGACTGGACGAGAATTGTCGCAAAATCGTGGAGGTGGTGACAAGGAAGAACAAAATGAACCCTATTTTGATGGGGGTGTACGCGAAAAGCGCTATGAAGAGCTTCATTGAATGCATGGAAGCTCGTAAAGGTGGGGTATTTCCTTGTGAGTTGAATGGGTTGAGTGTGGTTTTGGTGGAGAGGAGATTGGGGAGTTCTTGAGGGAAGGAGGGAATGGCATCGTCGAGGTGCGGTGGCTATGGTTGCGGTTTCGGTGGGGAATAAGGTGGAAGTGAATGGTGGTGGGGCAGCGAAGAAGTTGGTATTTTTTGGGAGTGCGGTTAGGGCGTTCGATTTGGAGGATTTGCTTAAGGCTTCAGCGGAGGTTTTGGGGGAAAGGGACTTTCGAGACGACATATAAGGCGATGCTTGAGGCAGGGTCGGTGGTGGTGGTGAAGAGTTTGAAGGATGTGACCTTTTCTGAGAAGGAGTTTAAGGAGAATATTGAGGGAGAGGGAGGGAGAAAAGCTGGGAAAAGTTGATTCGGTGTCAGAAAAAAAAAAGATGACGTGGCACACTACCATTAGCCACCTTAGCTGATTTTTAACGTCGTTGATTTTGGAGGACGAAAAATTATAGTTTTTTTAAGGAGAAGAATCAAAATGTACCAAAATTTGAAAGATAGACTAAAAACAAATTCACTTAATAGTTTAGGAACTAAAAACATATTTAATGCTTTAAAATTTATACCATTACATTTAAATATTTGATATTAAAGAAACAAAATTATGTTTTTTTACATTTTTCATTTGCGTTGATTTTTATTTTTTTTATAACAGTAAGTCATTAATATTGAAATAATAAGAAAACAGATACACAAATATACTAGTTATCTGACAGGGACAGGGATAAGAATAAAACAAAAAAAATTATACTCGTATGAATATGGAAATAGGAATAATTTTCTTTTTTAAGAATTTGCATATGATAATAAAACTCCTTCCCATCCCGCATCGTTGCCATTACTTTATTCAAATAATCTTAACTAATTTCAAAACACACTTTGAAAAAGTGAAAGTTCATACGATATTTTAAATTATTTGTTTTTAATCTCATACCAAACAATATTTTAAAAAGTATCATCCTAATACCAAATTTGTAGAGATAAAATTTAATGAACAAAAAGATAATACATAAATTATAATAATTCTTATTTCATTTAAAATTTAATTTCTTTAACAAAAATTATAAATTCTCTTTCCTCTGTAGAAAATATGGATTTCACGTTATTGATTTGTAAAATAACTGTAATTTTGAGAAAGTGAGAAGTGCTAGCTGAAGATAATTTGATAATTACTGTGTAGGTAAGTATACACGTTCTTAGTGTTGTATTCAATTAATTTCCTTTTTTTAATGGAATATTGAATTTGGTTTAATCAAGGGTAAATGTTGTTTGGATAGATATCAAAGAGATTTATACTAAAGATTCAATAAATTTAAAAATGTCAAACAAGCACATTTAAGTATATTCAAATTATAAGAAAAGTAGAAGTAGAAAGACCAACATCCAGCCATTGTTGTATGCTTACTTAGTTTTTAGTTTCTGAACTCTTGCTCTTAAAGAGTAGGTTCAGTGATCAGATTATCCAAATTTTTGTATATCTCCAAAACCATCACATAGTCTTTTAACGTTGGAAGAGTTTGTCGCGAGAATCACGATACATCCACGCACATTTGAAAACGGTTTCAAAAATGGATCACTTTCAAAAGATCCTAACTGGAAAAAAAATGGGAGAGGATATAACCTTAAAAAACGGAGACATTGTAACCTCTCTACTGTATAAAGGCTAACATTCTCCCACTTGGTCCGTTTTATCCAACCATCAAACGTAATAAGAGACCAAATATATGAATCATGGTAACAGTTCCACTAATAATGAGTATTATCTCCCATGTATTACGATGTATTAAGTCTCACATCACAGGCTCTTAACTCTAACGAATAAACCATATGTCTATTCTAGGTCACAATTAAATGAGTTTTCTCAAAGTAACTAATTATGTGCACAAATAATTGAGAAAACATTAAATTGAATAAAAGTTTTATCAAAATGAAAGTACTTACAATGATTTTCATATCATGGAACCAAGTCCCATTCACGTGACATGATCCTTAAAATTCTTTGGTGGCACGTCTTTAGTTAAAGGATTAGCAATCATCAACTCAATGCTAACATGCTTAATAACCACTTTCTTTTCTTTAACACGTTCTTTTATGTCTAGATATTTAATATCGATGTGCTTACTTCGACTTCCACTTTTATTATTCTTAGCCTTAAAAACAGCAGCAGAGTCACTAGTACAACAACAGCGTATAACGTTACGCATTCAACGTCCAACCACTGAATAACCAACGTTAAAAATGAGTGGTGGCAATTTTGTAAATAAATGCAATTATTAAACGTTGTTTAGAATTGTAATTCGACGTGAAAGGATATATAATGCTGAATGGATTTTAAATTTGACATCAAAAGGTAGTGAATTCAATAAAAATTTGAGTGAGAGATCGAAAATTCATTCACTTTATCTTAGCATGAGATACCCTATTCTCTTCTCAAACTTTTCTCGAACGAAGTTTGACGAGCATCACATGTAATCTTTCTTTCATTTGATACAAATGCATGTTAACTAATTACTTTATGTTTGATTTTTGTTTGTTTTAACTGATTATTTTCGTGCTCTTGTCCTTCATAGGCACATTCTGTTTTCTCTCTCACTGTGACAAAACTTTATTCTGACGAACCCACCTTTTGAAGGTTAGTTTTCGTTTTCGTTTTCGTTTTCATTTTGAAGAACTTATTTGTTGTTTTTTTTGTTGAACTTGTTTGTTGTTGTTGTTTAGTTGTTTGTTGTTGTTGTTTGATTGAACTTGTTTGTTGTTGGTTATTATTGTTTGTTGTTGATACTACACTACACGTTCATAGTTCATGCTTTATAAAATACCAAAAATTGAAATTTGTTGTTTTTCAGGTCTCGTAGAGTTGTAAAAAAGGATCATAATTAATAAAAAAAAACAAAAAAATTGATTAACGTCGAATATTGACAAAATTTGACGTTAAGTTAACGTTGTATATTAACAAAATTCGACGTTAATTTAACATCGAATGTTTTAAATTTGACGTAAATTTAACGTCTCCTGATATGACGTCGTTCGCGAATTCGCCGTTAAAAGTCCAAAATATTCGACGTTGTATGCGATTTTTCTACTAGTGAGTTATCACAATACAACTTCAGTGGCCTAGCAATTGAGTCCACAATTCTAAGCCCATATATAAAACTCTTCAACCATACACCATGTGAAGTAGCCTCAAAACAAGAAACGAACTTAGCCTCCATAATAGAAGTAGCAGTCATGGTCTGCTTTTTGCTACTCCAAGATACAACTCCACAAGCTAGCATGAAAACATGGCAAGATGTAGATTTTCTGGTATCAACACAACCAACAAAGGTTGAATAAAAGTATCCTACCACTTCCAAATTATCAGTTCGTCTATATATGAGCACAAAATCTTTTGTTCCTTGAAGATATCTCATTACTTTCTTTGCAGCTTTCCAATGGTCAACACCTAAATTACTCTGATATCTTCCTAAAACTCCAACTACAAAATGCAATGTCAAGTCTAGTACAAACTTGAGCATACATAAGACTTTTGATAGTTAAAGCATATGGAATATTTTTCATCTGTTCCTGCTCAATATCATTTTTTGGGCATTGACTTAATTCAAGTTTGTCACCCTTTACAATGGAGCTACACTTGGTGAACAATCTTTCATGTTAAATCTCGCTAGAACTTTATTGATATAGGTCTCTTGATATAAACCCAAAATACCTCGAGATCTTTCTCTATGGATTTTAATGCCTATTACATATAATGCTACACTCATATCCTTCATATCAAAGTTCTTTGAGAGAAATTGTTGCACCTCATATAACATACCCTTGTCGTTGGTTGCAAGCAAAATGTCATCTACATATAAAACAAGAAAACAAATTTTGCTCCCACTAACCTTTTGGAATATACATTGATTCATGATGTTTTCTTCAAAACCAAAAGAAAAGATAACTTCATGAAATTTTAAATACCATTGGCGTGAAGCTTGTTTTAATCCATAGATGGACTTATTAAGATTACATACCAAGTGCTCACTATTTCTAGAGAAAAATCCTTTAGGTTGTTTCATGTAAACCTCTTCTTTTATATCACCATTAAGGAATGTTGTTTTCATATCCATTTTATCTAACTCAAAGTCAAAATGAGCTACTAATGCCAAGATTATTCGTAAAGAATCCTTCTTAGATATAGGAGAAAAAGTCATCTTATAATCAATTCCTTTTCTTTGAGTGAATCCTTTGGCAACAAGTCTCACTTCGTATCTTTCAATGTTACCTTGAGAGTCCTTCTTAGTTTTGAAGACCCATCTACATCCAATGGGGTTTAGACCATTGAGCAACTCAATAAGATCCTAGACTTGATTAAATGTCATAGAATCCATCTCATCTTTCATAGCATTATGCCATAAATTTGATTCCTTAGAACTCATGGCTTGTGAAAATGTTTCAGGATCATTTTCGGCTCCAATGTTATAATCTGATTCTTGCAAATACACTTCATACTCACTAGAAACTGTTGGTCTTTTGATTCTAGTAGATCTTCTTAATGATGTCTCAACATCTTGATGAGAAGCTTGTTGTTCAATTGGTTGGTCAACATTTACTTGTTGCTCCTCGTCAACAACTTGATCTATATTACCATTCTCAAAAATTTTTGGAACTTCAATTATTGGATGTCTAATACGCTTTTGAACAGGAGGATCGTAAATAACTATCAATCTATCATTTATTGAGAGGTTTGAGCTTCATAGTGATCTTTTTCAAGATCAACATCTTGATTTAAATCACTCCCACTAATCAAGTCATTTTCAAGAAACTTTGCATTTCTTGATTCCACAATCTTAGTCTTATGAGTTGGGCAATAGAATTTATACCCTTTAGACTTTTCAGCATATCTAATGAAATACCCACTAATAATCCTTGGGTTTAGTTTCTTCTCTTGTGGATTAAAAATTCTTACTTCAGACGGACATCCTCAAACACGTACATGTCATAAACTAGGTTTCCAACCTTTGAATAACTCAAAAGATGTTTTTTAAATAGCCTTAGTTGGGACCCAATTTACTATATACACAACCGTCTTAAGTGCTTCGGTCCAAAAGAACTGATGAAGTTTTGAATTACTCCTCATACTTCTTACCATATCCATCAAGGTTTGATTTCTTCTTTTTGCCACACCATTTTGATCTGGAGAGCCAAGCATGGTATATTGGGCAACAATCCCATGTTCTTGAAGAAATCTAGTAAACGGACCGCGTGCTTGTCCATTCTTCGTGTATCTACCGTAGTACTCTCCACCTTTATCTGATCTGACAATCTTAATTTTCTTTCCACATTGTAACTCTACTTCAGCCTTAAAAAGTTTAAAGGCATCTAAGGCTTCATCCTTCAAACAAAGTAAATACAGATACATGTATCGTGAGTAATCATCTATAAAGGTGATAAAGTATTTTGGACTACTTGCATCCATATACGGATAACAAATATCTGTATGAATAATTTCTAGTAAACTTGAACTCCTCTTAGAACCTTTTGTGGACTTGTTAGTTTGTTGTCCCTTAGTGCAATCCACACAAGTCCCGAAATCAGCAAAATCTAAAGTACGAAGAACTCCATCATTTATTAATCACTTAATTCTCTCAATGAAGATATGTCCCAATCTTTGGTGCCATAAACTAGAAGAATCCTCATTCATAACACATCTTTTTAACCCAACAGAAACATGCATAGAACTATAAGCAGCGTTGTTTTGCAATTTAATAGAAAAAAGACCGTCGCATAATTCCCCAAAGCCAATAATTTTGGATTTATTCAATAAAGTAAAACCAGAATCCATAAAATTAAAGGAAAAACACAAAGGTGCAAGTTGTGAAATAGAAATCAAGTTCTTGCTAAAACTAGGAACATAAAAAGTCTTTTCTAAGCATAAAACAAAACCACTACTTAAAACTAAATTGCATGTCCCAACGACTTCTACATGTGAACTCATCTTGCTTCTTGAATAGATGCATTGCTCACTTCCTATCGGTTTCCTTAGGTTTTCCATACCCTACAAGGTATTAGAAACACGGATTATAGAACTATAATCAATCCACCATGTGTTATGATTAAAACTAGTCAAATTGGATTCATAACTGACAAAAGCAAACAAATTACCTTTCTTTTCAAGCCAATCCTTAAACTTTTGACATTCCTTCTCCATGTGTCCCTTCTTTTTACAAAAGAAACATTTGTGTTAGAAATAAAAAAGCTTGTTTCTTAACACTAAGAGGGGGGGGGGGGGGGGTGAATTGGTGATTTATAAAAATGTACACTTTTCAAATCTTTTTGCAGAAATAGAATGATATTTAAAACTTTATTGCGTTGTAAGTAAAGTGCGTATGCAATGAAATGTAAAGAGATAGAGAAAGAAGATCAAACACAATTTGTTATCCTGATTCGGCCTCAATGCCTACATTCAGTCACCCTTCCAATCAATCATTGATTGAAGGATATTTCACTATAATGATTGGAGAATTACACCAATCATTATATATTCACATATGCATTAAACACAAAAAATAAATTTTTGTTGTGTCATGACAACATCTGTGTTGTTACAATTAATGTGTTATCATCATCAAAAACAAACACAAGATTTGGGTTTAGCACTCACAAGGCTCCCCCTATCAACAATTTGGACTCCTTCTTAATAACTGGTTGAGAGGAATCTTTCCCTTCTTATTAACTTGGTTCTTCTTATTCTTAAAAGAAGTGGTCAAGTCCATCTGTAAATAAGAAGTTTGTTAAAACTAGTTGAGGAAAAGTTTGGCTAAGGAAAGACTTGGTACTTAAGTTGTCCATTGTGACGCACCTCTCTTTCCTAGAAGTCTACTCGACAAGTTTTTAACTTAAATCTTGTTGAACAAATTATGTACTGTTAAACTATTGTGCAATATATCTCGTTGGAATGAAAATGTCTGATGAATTCATGTTATTGTGGTAGATACAGAATTATGAATTATAATTGTGATGGTAGGATAGAGGAATCTTAAAAACCGGAGTTGGTACATCCCTGATCATAGAGTAGCCCTGGTCCAATCCAGTAAGTTGTGACTAGTCATATGTACTGGCGTTTATGGTGAGTTTAATTCGTCAAACATTTGATTCTTCTCCGGTGACCATTTATGGTGATATTTTAGTATTGCTAATTTATTTTGTGATATATTCATTTTGTATGATTTTTGTGATAATTGTAATTTATTACATTAGATTTGAATTTATACATCTGAACACGATATGAGTATTATGGGATGATTTCGTAAGGGTATAATATGAGTCGAGGAATGTGAGCATGGTATGAGTCTCGCGGAGAGATTTTGTAATGTCATGGTATGTGTGTATATGTTGATGTTGAGGGTTCTGAGTTGGAGGTTATCCTGATACTCTAATCATCATCCAGAAAGGATGAATTATGTGGTGAGAGGGGCAGAAGGTCCTGGTCTATGTGCCGGTTTTGGACATAGTGTTGAGGAATAAGAAGGCATCACAAGTGCGTAACCTCCCGTTGATCGCTCATCAACATATCATCGGGATAAGATTCTATTGGATATTGTGGAAAGGGTGTCCATTGAGTATTGTGGAACGTGTGTCTATTGAGTATTGTGGAACGGGTGTCTATTAAGTATTGTGGGATGAGTGTCGATTAGTAATTGTGGTATTGTGGGATGAGTATCTATGATGTGATTGTTGTATGATGGTATGAGTGTGTCTCACATAATTATTATATGAGGTTTGTTGAGTGCATCAAAGTAAATATGCATGTTTTTATAAATGATTGGTTGCATGTTAGCTCACCCTACTTGTTTGTGTTTGTGTTTAGGTATGTGCAATGATCGTATAATTCGTTATACGGGAGCAAATGAAGGAATGTCGTCTAACTCACTGCCAATGAAGAGAATGATAGAAGAATAAAGTAGAAGAACTCAAGTTATAATTATGATTTTTGAAAGCTGAGTTTAAAACATGTATAGACATATATCAACTATGAATTTTTAAGTGTGAGATTACAGAATGTATGTTACCGTAAATGTAATGTTACAATATATAAATTATGAATTTTGTAGTGTGAGCTTATGGAATGTTACAATATATGTAAAATATATATATATATATATATATATATATATGAAATATTTACATGTGTGCAGAACGAAAGGACAAGTCTTAATTAATAAACCACAAGCAGCGTACTTTCAATCTCAAGCGTATATATATGCAGGTAAAGAAAAAAATAAAAATTGAAATATATATTTTTGATAGATGTCCAAAATGATATACAAGAACAAAAAGAGATTCGATCATATTCCACCTTCACATGGACTTCAAACAAAGCGTATACTAAACGCAAACCCAAAATAATATCTGAGGGTTTTAGTATCAAAATATTTCATCACAGAAACTTCAGAGAAAGCTTTCTTCTTTCTACCCAGTTTTAAAACAATTGATAAGATTAAAAAACACGATATGTAGAGGAGTGAACCAAAAAAGGCACAGGATAAACATGTTGTGATACCAAATGAAACAGATGTACACTAAACATTTAATAAATCTAAATACGTCAAACAAATACATTTAAGCATATTCAGATTATAAGAAAAGCGGAAACAGAAAGACCAACCTCCAACCCTTGTTGTATGCTTGCTTAGCTTCTAGTTTCTAAACCCTTTCTCTTAAAACACGATGGTGATGTATATGAAGTAAAGAGTAGGCTCAGCGACTAGATTATCCAAATTTCTATATATCTCCAAAACTATTATAGAGTCTTTTAACGTTAGAAGAGTTTGTTGCAGGAATCACGACACATCCACACGCACGTTTGGAAACGGTTTTAAAAATGGACCACTTTCAAAATGATCCTAATTGAAAAAATAAATAAATGGGAGAGAATATAACCTTAAAAAATGAAGATACTCTATTGTAACATCTCTACTATATAAAGGCTACCATTAGTAGTTAATTACATACATTTGTTGATGTATGTATGGAATTAGATTATTATATACTTACTCAAATGGCTAGAGAATTGTAATATTAATAGAAAAGGAATTATAATCAACATAAGTGTGTAACTAAAATACGATATAAATTAAAAAGTTATAGTAAAGGATACAATTTTACCGTTTTGGATGTATTGTTCAAGTGAGTGTCTTACTTGAGCAACAATTTTGTGGTTTGACCAATAGAGACATATAAACAATTCTTTCTTCTATAGAATAATCAACTATTAAGTGACAAATACTCAGATGTTAAGGTGTAACAATGGTGCATGGTGCTCTATGGAACAAGTTAGACCATGCATACATGTAACTTCACTTAAGCAACAATGGGATTGATCAAGTATTGAAGAGATAAAGTACTTTCTGCTTTTGGAACTCATTAGATTATAAGAGAGTCTTGGATAGAAGTGATTTATTTGTAATTTTTTGTAGTGAGAATGATGTATGAGTGATACATCAAGTTGTTGATAGTTTAAATTATTAGTTTATCTTTACATGTATGTGTTGTAAACTACTATGATCATATTGAATATAAAAACAAGTAATATTATAGATAAAAATTACATTATATAATAATAAGGTCAAACTCTTACTTTATAAGTTAAGTGTTGGAGAATGAATTACACTTAAACTTATTTTTTAAGATAATATTAAAGTTTATTGTAACAAGAATTTGAGTTTATCATGTCACCCGTTATTAGACCACTATCAAATCATTCATGAAAATCTAATCTCATGCATAAATGTCCATGTCTCGATACAAGGTAGGTTTGTTGGAAAACTCACATCGACTAAAAATAATCTCAATTTATATTATATATAATGGAGGTAAACCTCATTTTACAAGATATTTTTATAAGGATGAGTTTAGATTAAATCACATTTTAACATGATATCAAAATATGTTCCAATAAGATTTGTTAGGCCTGTTATAACATTTACTATTATACCACTTACCAATTTCTAGTTCCACATATGAGATGCTAATGTCACGTTGTGTCAGAAGTGTGTTGTAAGTATTACATTCAATATAAATAAAGTCAATTTATAATATATATATATATATATATATATATATATATATATATATATATATATATATATATATATATATATATATAAAAGTATAGACAAACTTTGTCTTCCAAATCAATTTTATGTAGATAAGTTAAATATGCTATCAAAGTTTATCTTAGCAACGCAAAAAATATGTTAGAAATCTTACCTCAAGTACAAAGTCAAATTATAGTATATAAATAACAACAAACATCTCTTTATAAACTATTTTTATAAAAATAAATTAGGCTTAAAGATAGTTCGTGATGATTTTCATATATTTTAATTCTAATATTTATATTATGGAAGTAATATTTCCAGGCCAATTACAACCACTAATCTAAAACTTTATTTGGCTCTACAACATTTCACTTGAGTGGAATCTCTCACCTCTAAAACTTTAAAAGCCATCCATGACATTATACGTAAATATGGATTTCAATTTTCAAAATAACATGGTAAAAGAAATCAGAAAAAGCCCATGATTTAAACTTGATTTTGTGAAAACTGTACACATAGGCATGTAGGGTGAATGATATGATGTGAACATAAAGACAAGTCTAAGTCACAAAACATGACTATAGGCAAGCATCTCATCTATTACATTCCCAGATCCATTTTGCCCCACCATCATGTATTTAATCAGAATGCATTCAACAAGGACTAAGCTTTTCTTCATCCAAGCTATATTGTTGTGACAACGACAAGGGTCGCCAACAAATAAGACAATAGGCAAAGGCATGCAACTATTCGTGCCTTTAAAGTGCACTAGAAAACAAAAGTAGTGTTCATGTTAGGAATGTTGCAATCACGCCAAGTTTGGCCCATCAAAACAAAGTTCAGTGTCTCTCCTTTTTCCTCTCTAAGAAAAGGGTGGCCAAAGACCAAAGTACATGCTTACTTGGAAGCCACTTTTGTTTAGGGTACGTGTAATGCATGTATGGTGAACATTGCGCCTACAAAGTTACTTTGTTTAAGAGGACTACCTAGTTATGTCTAATAAGTTGTACTATAATGAGTTGTACTAAATCTACAATTAGGTTTTGGTTTTGTTAGTGTGTGTAAATTTGGCTCAGCATATCTGTGGTCACATGCATTGTGTAATAATTCAGAACAGAAAAAGCAAAAAGGAAAAGCTATAAAAGTAACTGACGAGATTGTGTGTCTTAATTAATTAGCATTGGTTTACCAACACTGCTCAAAATATGATTCTAAACATGATATACTAAACTAAGTACAGAAGAACGATCTTTGTTTCACAACAAATGCATTGAAATAATCAATAAATTAAAGTCTAAAAAGGTCATAACTATCGAATGCATGTTACATTGGTTGAATTTCTGAGGATTTGTATGTTTTTATTTTTTTATGTTTTTTTTTCTATGCTCAAAATCTTTAAAATGGGAACTGATGTAAGTCTGAAATTTGCAGGTTGAGAGATTGGGGAGTTGTTGGTTTGTGTGATTTTATTAAATGTAGTGGGGACCTTCAATTGGGGTCACAATTTTGGCATCTTGTTCGTAAATATTTTAAGTTTGGATCATCTTCTCTCTACCTCTTTTTCTTTTATCTTTCTTTTCCATCATTGTAAGCTTTGGTATTCTTGGATCTTGATCTTACTCACTTTTTTACCCAATAAAACTCATACCAAATCAACATAATTGCCTTTCAAGGAGATCATGTTCCCAATTGTTGTAATTGTGTAATTATTGCTTGCATTTTTTAACCACAATTAACCTATTATACACCATTTATAATAGTATTTTTTTTTGTAATATTATGTATTGTTTGAGCTTTTATCATCACAAAAAATGATATTATATTTTTTAATTATTAAAATAATTGTTCTAATATCGGTTGAATCCGCTTTCGACCATTAAATTTTATCAGATGGCGTATTCTTTAAGTGCGTGTTAAAAGTTATACACTCCTCGATTTTTAAAACTATATGGCATTTTTGTGATTATGTCATATGGTTTTGCTTTCTTGGTTGAAAATACCATTATATACTTTTCATTTTACATCGGTTAAAAAAATATATTTATTATGAGTATACCTATGCAATGTTTTATATTCAAAATTTTACTTGTAATAGTTTTATATATAGTAATTATTTTTCTTAATATATTTGTTTTGCCTTGTAATAATTTTTTTTTATGTAGGGGTGTATTTTTATATGTGTGTAAATTTTGTTTAATCTTCTATTTAAGATAAATTATATAGTGATGAAGTTACATTATAAAACATAACAAAACAATCACTAATATAGTTTAGGGGTAATTACCAAAATAAATTAATTTATAAATCTCAATCTTTTGAACCATTTACCAAATAAATATGGTCCTTCTACCTCTAGATCATAACCATGTAATTAAGAGATAAAAGAAGAAGATGAATGTGCTTTTAATCATAGACCGTGCTTAAAAGAAGAATATATGGTAACTTCCTAATTAACTTGATTATTGGATGATTTTTTTTAAGTTATTGTAAAAGAAAAAAAATATAAAAAGTGAATTCATAAGTTTATACACAAATTCTATATGTTAAGTTGTGATGCTTAACATGCGAATTTTTGTTAAAAAAATGTTTTACACAAATTTTAAAAATAAGAATATATGAGAAAATTTTTACAAATTAATTTGTATAATAATTATTTTTAATTTATAAAGAAAATAATTTCCCTTTTTTTCTTAATAAAACATTATGGAGAAGATGTTTCACAGTTATTCTTAATATTTGTTAAAGAAAAAATAAACGAAGAAAAATATGTTTCTCCATTTCTTCAAACTAGGAAGAAAGAAAAATATTTTATTTGTGGTCCATAGGCGAGTCAGATAAATACGGTGTTATCCACACTTTTAACTAAAATTCATTAAAATTAAATTTTATAATTTTCAATTTATATTTAGTTTAATTTCAATATTATCTCAAATAGAAAAATTGCATAGCTAGGATGGTTAGCTCGGGATAGTGGAATTAATTAAATTTGGTGTCCAGTGGTATTTTTTATTTTTCAAATACTTAAAGGTAATTTTGTCATCTAACTTGAATTTTACTCAATATTTTTACAAAATCATTCCTCACTTAAATATATATTTTATGAAACTTACATTTTGTTTCTAAATTACATAGACACGGTTTACTTATATACATCTAAATAAGGGTAATTAAAACAGGACTTCCAAATAATTACCAAACAATTCACAAAATTAAATTTTATTAAAATTTCATTATTCTAACTTAAAAAAATATTTCTACATGTTTCGATATTTTTTATTAATTTATTTGTAATTTGTAATCTAGAAAATAATTAGAAACAAATCTAAAAAATATTTGTTATTCCAGGAATAATGTGTCTCTTTTGGAATTTACAATCCAAACTCCCATAAATAGATCAAAGATAATAAAGAAAAGATGGGAAACAAAATAATTAGTACCTTACATTACCAAGACGAGGAATGAACTCAAGCTTTCATCAAATGAAGGATAAACTTTATGATCTTTTGTAGATATATTCAAGGAGTTATCTTTATATGTCTAAAAGTAGTTATTATCAATCAATATTACCTATTATATTATCTATTATCTATTTAATATTGTTAGTATGTATGTCAGAAGAAAAATGTGTATCAGAAAAGAAGTAGTATTAAATGAAAACACTAATAGATGGATTAATACAAAGAAATGAAGGACAGAAAAATAAATTCTTAATTTCATGTTATAAAAGAGCTTACAAATTGATAAAATTCTCTATTTAATGATTATATAAATTAATAATAAGATGTATGTTAGGATAAGAGACTTAATTGTATTTTTATTAGAAATTGTATTTGATTATTATATTAGCTTATTTAAAAGTTAACATATGAGATTTTTCTTTATTTTTTTCCTTTTCAATTTTTTCAGCTGTCTTTCACGTTCGCCATCAAATTTTCTATGGTGGTTATATTCTTCATGGAATGTTCTTCATCGAGGTCTTCCACTACTCTTATCAACCCAACTTCCTTAGTACTAACACATTTTCATTTTAACAACTATTATTCCTACCAACTATATTATGTTATTCATATTATCATGACCAAAATAATATATATATATATATATATATATATATATTTTAAAATAAGCAACACACAAAATCTTATAAGACATTCACAACACTCAACATATGTAAACGCTACTCAATGATTGAAAGGTTGAAGAAGAGAAAAAATGAAAAGAAAATTGGAAAAGTTGAAATAGGGAAAAAATTAATTTATAAATTAGTTATCGGATTGATGTGTTTTGATAAATTATCTTGAATGTATATTATTTTAGAAAATAGTTTTAAATATGAATTATTATGAAAACCTTTTATCGTAATAAGTTCATATATTAGAATTTCTCTTTTCCAAAACAAAATAATAAAAGTGGGAAGTTTTATTTTGTCATTTTCTCATTTATTACAACCTTAGCCAAACATCAACACAAAGTTACCTGCTCTGTCCCTTCGGATTACGAAAGCATCTTCATCATTCCTACGTGTCTCCTTCCCAAACATGAAAACCCCTTTGCAAATTCAAAATTAGGTCACTTTTTATTAATAATTTTAAAAGAAAAAGTCAAGATTTGTGTGTTAGAAAATGTCATCGAATTTTTTTTTCCAGCTACAATTTTTCATGTATTTTTTTTGCATAAATAAATAAATAAAATTATTATTTTATCTGAAAAGTCCCCGTCACAAAAGTAAGCATGATTTCATCAAAAAGAAAAATAGATAAAAAAGGCCCAGTACTTGCCACAAGGAATAATTTTTTATGTTTGCGTATTACGTCAAAATTTTAATTATCCCTTTTCATAAAAATATAAATAAGTATGATTTTATTAAAATTTATAAATACATATTTTAAACCTATAAACACAAAACTCAATATAAGTATATATTTGACATATTTATCTTCAGTGAAATTATTGTTTTATTTACTTTTAAAATTTGTAGAGTGAATACTTAAAAAATAAAAAATAAACTGACATAAAAAGTATTAAAAGGAAATTAACATGTTAAAATGTTTTGCTTTATGTTAAAATTTTTGAACAGGCTGCAGATTCACAAAAAGAAAATTGAAATAAAAAACTATTCTGAATTATTTATTTTATTATTTTAATAATTATTTCCGTCTTTCTTAATCTTTGACTAGGTGTACTTTTACATCCTCCGATTCTCTCTCTCTCTCTTCACCTTTCACTGTTTTTTCTTTTTTTTTCTCTCCCTCTCCTCTGTCTCCCCGCCGGAGCCAACTTTGGTCGCCGGAATTACCCTTCGGAAACTGCTCCGAGGCGAACCACCGTGATCCCTTTAAGAAATCTATTCAACCGGCTCGAAAGGCCGGTTTTCTTTTCCCGGTTCAGGCAGCTAGGTTTGGTCTTTGACTTGGAACCGTGAGTGGAGTTTCGGGGATTTTGAGTTCTGCGGAAAAGAGAGGATCCAGGAAGGTTCTAGAGCGAGAATAAGAAGTGGGTTTGGAGTTTTTTTCTAGAGAGAGAGAGATTTTGGTTTTATGTGAAGGGTGAATGGTTGTGAAGCGAAGAAGAGGTTGGAGTTTTCTATGATGACCGGAGCTCTTTCCAGTGATCGGAGAGGGTGGTGGCGCGTCGGTGAATCTCTCACATGGAATGGCAGATCTTGCTAGCTACGGGAATGCCAACCGTGACATTGAACAAGTAGGTTCTTTCTTTCTCTCTCTCTTTATGCATACGGAAGGTTGTGAGTTTGGTGTGAAAGTTACAATTATTTTTCTCTAATTTTGATTGTTTGTTTCAGTTTTTGTTCAAATGTTGGAAAGGGTTTAATTTTTTTTTCCTTCTAAATTTCTTTTGGATGTCTTACGACCATAGTTGATATTGTACAGCTGTTACTAAGGCGGTTCTATAATAGTTTTTATGCAGTTTCACCATTGGAGTAACTGATGTGACTGTTCTTAAGCAACTATTCTTTAAAGTTTTTATGAATTCTGAAACCGCTCTGAAACTTATTTTAAGTTCTTAAGAGCTACACCCTTGGATGAAATTATAAAACTTGTGGATGTTTGTAAATCTTAAATGACATTGTAGAGTTCACCAAATTCGACTTAAGAAGCTCACCTCCTTTGGAGACGCTTGAGGTAATGAATTATGATTGTGTGCGTTTGCGTTTGTTTTCTTTGTTTGGGGGTGACAAGTTAGCTACACTTGTGAGTTGTAGATTTTTTTGAAAATTTCATGTTGCGGATGAGAATTGTTATCTCCGACCCTTTTAGATTTTCTTTTATTAAATGGATGAATGCTTCATGGAAGGGGGGGTATGGAAAATGATGAGATACTGACATGCATGTTTGTGTATCAATGGAGGGTAACTTGCCTTAGTTATAAGTGAGAAAATGTCTTTGAAGAGCATGTTTAGTTTTAAGGTATTGATAGTGCAGCATTTTATAGCTGACTGGAATTGTTTCAAATAGGAAGTTGAAGATTGCGAGAATGCTATATATTTTTAGAACCTTCAAGGGTTGATTGCACTCATTGACTATACATTTTCTGATTTAGTTTTAAATGGAAGCTGATTGAATTTATATTTATCTAGGAGATTGAAGCAGCAACTGATGTATTTTTAGTTGTTTGAACACAGTACTACATCTCTAACTTGTAGTTCAGGTCAAAATATTAAGAAGGAAGAGAGATAGGCTACTCATAGAAATTGAATCAATTTTAGTTAACTCAGTTATAACTTGCTAGTTTTATTACTATGTTGGGATATTCTTCCAATACTGATACTTTTATGACTGTGTTGGACATTGAGCATTATGTGTCGATTTAAAAGTATATCTTTCATGAGCTTGGACACTTGAGTCGATTCTTCCATATGGCTAGACAGTTAAAGGACACTTCTATTATAAAAAAGAATATGTGAACTACATGCCCTTCACCTTGGGATGCTTGTATTATATTCTCCCCTCCTCTTAATATACACTATATGCTTCCCACCCTTGAAAGATAAATATGTTACATTTCAATTCATTTGAATGCAAATTTCCTCTATCATGAAGATTCTCAACATGATTAATAGTTAATTTTGAATATCTGTTATCAATTTTTGTGGATTTAGAATATTAAATAAATATTTAGATTAAAATTTAAAGCCAACAATAAATGAATAAATGTATTTGAAACTTGGTTCTATCCTTTAAAATACTAAAATCCATAATAGGATGCTCCAAATTTCGTAATGGTAACAAAAACTATAAAAGATGACAAAACGTTATTGAAAAGCACATTCATAATTATTTTCCACACTTCAGAAGTTTGTTTATATTGAGAAGGGTCAAAATGCTACTCATATTCATCTTATAAGGGAAGATAGTGCATATTTTAAAAGAAGAGAGGAGGGCAGTGTAACTTAGACATCACTCGAGGAAAAGAAGAGTAATTTTCTCTGCAAAAGAAAAAAAATATCCATTTCTTGAACATTGGCAAAAAATCATTTTAAAAGGCTAAAAAACTATTGTCTGATTTGGTTTCTTCTAATTAAAATCAAGTTTGCCCCACAAAGCATATTTCACTAACAACGAGTAAATACTTATCCCACTTGATGAAGTTGCTACATGGAAAACACAACTCCATTGGGTTCAATTAAAAACCAAATTCATTATTCATTGTGTGATCCCTCGTAACATTTCATTTAATGTCTTTGGGTTCCCTCTACCCCTTTTCATAGGGCTGAAAACCTCTTTTAATATGTTGCTTATGTTCAATTTCATTTGATTATGTATTCAGCTCATTTGATCCTTATTGGTGTTTATGTTGTTACTTTTAATTCTGCAGGCATTGATTGCTTTGAAAAAGGGTGCTCAACTTCTTAAATATGGTCGCAAAGGAAAGCCCAAGTTTTGTCCATTTAGACTTTCCAGTGTAGGTTAAATGAAAGGCTTTTCTGGAGTGTTTGTGGATTCTCTCCTTCACGTCTTTCTAACTGCGTAGTTGGACAAATCTTAATTGATTATGTGGTCATGACATGTAGCTGCTATTACATGGTTTTTGATGCTAAAACAATACAAGCAATATAGTTTGAAAAGTCTGTTAATTTGTGTTTTCCTAGTTTACTCACCCTGCATAGGATTGTCAAAATGGGTTGGGCCTATCCCAGCATATTTTTTTGGTGGGCCGGGTTGTTATTTGCGACCCACCAACCTGCCTAACCTGTCCCGTTTAGGCCCATATTAAAACAGGTTGGGTGGATTAACCTACCTAACTTTTTATTTTAATTAATTCTATTAATTCATATATTCCTATTTTATTTGTGAGTATATATTATCTTTTTAGGTTAGTAATTTTAGTTTTAATTTGAATTTACTATTTAATTTGTATAAAATATGTCTATTTTACTTTTATTGCATGAAAAAAAAAGGGTTGACCCACCGACCACCCCCAAGGGTATTGGGTTTTTGCAGGTCAACCTGCCAACCCGTTCAAATATGGGTTGACACACAAAACCCATATAACAAATAGCCCTCTGGGCTGGGTTGACCGGTCTTATATGGGTTAGAGATGGGTCAGGGAGAGCCAACACAAATTGCTACCCCTAGCCCTACATTTGGTGAGGTCCTATTGTGTTCTTTAATGGTATTGGATTTTGACGTACTAGAGTGTGCTCTGTGATTTCATTTCACAGTTGGGAGTTCCCCTTAAATTGTAATACTAACTTGCACGTGATAAAAATATTGTATAGCCCGCTTCTAAACCTTTTATATCTATTATCGGTAACTTGTTAATGCATAGGAAATAGACGAGTACACCTTGATGTATTTTACTTTTACATATGCATATATTGTAGTAGCCTTGACTTGGCTTTTTATATTGTCAAGTTATTTCTGTGTATACAAATTAAATATCTGTAAACTGTAGGACGAATCATCTTTAATCTGGATTACAAGTGGCGAAGAAAGAAATTTGAAGTTATCTTCAGTCTCTAGAATTATTCCTGGACAAAGAACTGTGAGTTTTCTCCCTTATTTATAATTTCATACAATACCATGGCTATCTCTGTTGCTGGCAAAGTGATTTAAAATTTTCTTTCACGAACTTCTCTTATTTGTTCTGTATTTTCTTTCCTGAATCATTTGGCAGGCTGTTTTCCAACGCTACTTGCGTCCTGAGAAGGACTATTTGTCCTTTTCACTTATTTATGGTAACGGAAAGCGGTCACTTGATTTGGTTAGTGACAAATTATGTTATTTGATGCATCACTTAATCATTATTTGGTTTCGTTTTCTGTACTTTTTATTATTATATTAATTTGTGTATGGCTTTCCAGATTTGTAAAGATAAAGCTGAGGCAGAAGTGTGGATTGCTGGCCTCAAAGGACTGATATCTTCTGGTCAAGGTGGCCGGTCTAAAATTGATGGATGGAGTGACGGGGGTCTCATTCTTGATGTAAATATGCAAGCATGTGGATTTTGTAGTTAAAACGAATTTTGGGCATGTTATGTTTGTACTATATCTGTAGATTTAGTTGTTGGTTAATAATTGTGTTTTGCATAATTTTCCATAGGCAGCATTTGGGAAATGTGCTAGAATGGAATGGGACGACATATGGGGTGTTGTTCTATGTTTGGTGCATTTTAAAAGTGGAACACTGTTAGACATGAGGCCTAGAAATGGTACATTTTGGTTTTAGTAAACATTGTGGAACCAAGTAGAACAGAACAAAACCGAATCATTTCATATTGCTCTCTCTTTTTCTCAATTCTTTTGTCACCACACCAAAATGCTACTATAGGTTTACATTTTCAACTAATCAAAATGGATATAACTTATTTGCTCCATTACAAGAGTGATTATTTGTTATTTGCTCCATCAAAATGGAATGCCTTTGTTTTCTTTTTTCGCATAGCAACTTATTATGAATGACTATATGCTATTGGTTGTTTATTTATTTATTTGAAAGAGATAGCGAATCACTCTCGCTCTTCTTCAATTGTTATTTGGGGTAACTGATTATGCTGATTAAAATCTACTCTACTTTTTGTGTGATGTGTGTTTTTGCGAAAAGATGAACTAATTGTACAAAAGTTTTCCTAATTCCTGTACCTCTGCTGTTGTCATTATTATGCTTCCATAGCTTCTGATGAAATCATGGATAAATTGCTTATTATTCTCCGGCTTGAATAATATCAGGATAACAGAGACTTAAAATCAAAAAGTCCAAGTGAAAGTTCTGCTAGCACTTCACGAGGCATCAGTTCTCCTGACATTTCTGTGAGTCTTCCAAATACTTCACCGAAGTCTTTTCAACCTGACAATATAATCTCTGAGAGGTCACATGCGCCACCAGACCCAACAAACATGCAAGTGAAAGGATCTGGTTCAGATGCTTTTCGTGTCAGTGTTTCAAGTGCCCCTAGTACTTCGAGTCATGGATCTGCACCAGATGACTATGATGCCCTGGGGGATGTATACATATGGGGCGAGGTTATCTGTGATCATGTTAAAATTGGTGCTGATAAAAATGTCAATTATTTCAGCCCAAGGGCAGATGTACTTCTCCCTAGACCACTGGAAGCCAATGTAGTTTTAGATGTGCATCATATAGCATGTGGTGTTAGACATGCTTCTCTAGTCACTAGGCAAGGTGAAGTTTTTACATGGGGCGAAGAATCAGGAGGACGCCTTGGCCATGGTGTTGGGAAGAATTTGGTTCAACCTCGTCTAGTTGAAGCGTTGACTTCTACAACTATTGATTTTGTTGCCTGTGGAGAGTTCCATTCATGTGCTGTTACAATGGCTGGGGAACTATACACATGGGGTGATGGTACACATAATGCAGGGCTTCTTGGTCATGGAAGTGATGTCAGCCATTGGATACCAAAGAGAATTGCCAATTCATTAGAGGGACTTCAAATTGCATTTGTTGCTTGTGGTCCATGGCACACAGCGCTGATAACTTCAACAGGGCAGCTGTTTACATTTGGGGATGGAACATTTGGTGTCCTGGGCCATGGAAATAAGGAAAATGTTTCATATCCTAAAGAAGTGGAATCCTTGTCTGGACTGAGGACAATAGCTGTAGCATGTGGGGTGTGGCATACTGCAGCTGTTGTAGAAGTTATGGCAACACACTCCAGTACAAGTGTATCATCAGGTAAATTGTTTACTTGGGGTGATGGAGACAAAAATCGCCTTGGACATGGGGACAAGGAGGCACGTCTTAAACCAACTTGTGTGCCGGCGCTTATTGATTACAATTTTCATAAAATTGCTTGTGGACACAGTTTGACAGCAGGCCTGACAACATCTGGACGTGTTTTTACTATGGGAAGTACTGTTTATGGTCAACTTGGGAATCCCCAGTCTGATGGGAAGCTTCCATGCTTGGTTGGAGACAAGATTGCTGGGGAATGTGTTGAAGAAATTGCTTGTGGTGCGTATCATGTTGCTGTATTAACATCCAAAAATGAAGTTTATACTTGGGGGAAAGGTGCAAATGGGAGATTGGGTCATGGAGATATCGAAGATCGAAAAACACCAGCTTTGATTGAAGCACTGAAGGATAGACATGTGAAATATATAGCTTGTGGTTCAAACTACTCTGCTGCCATATGCCTTCATAAGTGGGTATCTGGTGCCGAGCAGTCTCAGTGCTCTACTTGTAGGCAGGCGTTTGGCTTTACAAGAAAGAGGCATAACTGTTATAACTGTGGATTGGTCCACTGCCATTCGTGCAGTTCAAGGAAAGCATTAAGAGCAGCATTGGCTCCTAATCCCGGCAAGCCATATCGTGTGTGTGATTCTTGCTATGTAAAATTGAACAAGGTTGCTGAAGCTAGCAATAGTAATAGAAGGAATGCCTTGCCTCGTTTGTCAGGTGAAAACAAGGATAGACTAGACAAATCTGATCTGAGATTATCCAAGGCAATAATTCCTTCTAATGTGGATTTGATAAAGCAACTAGATAATAAGGCAGCCAAGCAAGGAAAGAAAAATGATACATTCTCTCTGGTACGCACCTCACAACCACCTTCTCTGCTACAGCTGAAAGATGTTGTCATGTCCACTGCTCTTGATCTGAGACGAACAGTCCCAAGACCGGTGGTTGCACCATCAGGAGTAAGTTCCAGATCTGTGTCACCTTTTTCGAGAAGAACAAGCCCCCCTCGCTCAGCTACTCCAATTCCAACAACTTCAGGACTTTCCTTCTCGAAAAGTATTTCTGATAGTTTGAAGAAGACAAATGATCTTTTAAATCAAGAAGTGCAGAAGTTACATGCTCAGGTGCATTCTTGCTTTCTTTCTCTCATGTAAATGAAGTAGTAGAGCTTTCCTTCTTTGACACGGTGCAGTTATCCTACAGATTTTGAGCCCTACCAAAACACAGTCACTGTCACTTTGCTTAAATTGCTAGAAAGTTAATGTCACGTATATATAAATATATGCTGTTTCTTTCACTTCTTGTGGTATCAAAACAAGTCTAATTAGAGATCCTTAGGTTGAGGGCCTGAGACAGAGATGTGAACTGCAAGAATTAGAACTTCAAAGGTCAGCAAAAAAGACTGAAGAAGCTATGTTACTGGCTGCTGAGGAATCTGCAAAATGTAAAGCTGCAAAAGAAGTTATAAAGTCACTCACAGCACAGGTATTTTTTTGTTAATTTACTTCTCTTGGAGCCAGATGTCTTTTACTCTGGTTTATTTTCATGTGTTGCTATATTATTTGTAACCTGATGCCAACTTTCCTGCATTGACAAAATGAACATCATGATTAAACCATCTATCAAGTTGAAGTTTATGTTTATAAATTTTCTTAACTGTAGCAATAAGAGTTAAGAATTATCTTTCATTTCCAGTTTTTATTTTTTGCTTTTAGTTTAACTGTATATTAAAAATTGCATTGCTTTATCTGTTGGGACATATACACACAGGTTTGAGTCTCAATGCATTTATTTTTTCAAAATTATTTTACATCTTATCATACTGTTTATTTTACGCTTATACTGATTGCCCATCAACATTCTTTTAGCTCAAAGATCTAGCTGAGAAGCTTCCTCCTGGAGTTTATGATACTGAGAACATAAGACCAGCTTACCTACCAAATGGTCTTGAGCCAAATGGCATCCACTATCCAGATTCAAATGGGGAGCAGCAGCACTCCAGAGCAGAGTCAATCAGTGGCTCTAGTTTGGCTTCCATGGGACTTGAATCCTCTCTACTGAATAGAACTGCGCGGAATTCACCAGGAACCAATGGAACTAATCTTCACCAGCAAATCCGGAGCCCTGTGATCTCTAATGGGACCAATACTTATCCAGATGTTAAATTGCCAAACGGTGGTGGTGTAATTCATGCAGGAAGCGGTAGCACAGCTGATGATGGTAGGGATTCTGGGAATTTTCACAATGACGAGAGTGGTCTGAAATCAAGGAATGCTGTACCTGCTGCTAATACTAATCAAATTGAAGCAGAATGGATTGAACAATATGAACCTGGTGTCTACATAACACTTGTGGCACTGCGTGATGGAACTAGAGATCTGAAGCGAGTACGCTTCAGGTAAGAAAAAATCTTCCACTTGAACAGGTTATCTGTATCTGGTTTACTTGCATATTTGTCTGTTCAACTGTTGGTGGGCATGTGGAATTTGAAAATATGAACTTTAACTATGTGTTTTCATCTTTACATGGGTTGGTCTAACTTGGTCTCATACATTATTGTTATTGCTTAAAACTGAGATGTTTTTTCTTGTAACCTTTGTTTATATGTATACTCTCTTTGATGGTAAATGTAACTGCAGCCGAAGGAGATTTGGAGAGCACCAAGCAGAAACCTGGTGGTCGGAGAACCGGGACAAGGTATATGAAAGATACAATGTTCGCAGTGCAGACAAACCTGCCGGCCAGGCGGCACGTAGTTCAGAAGGGGCTGGTTCACCTGTTTCCCAAACTTAGGAGTAGGGAGAGGAAAGCCCTCCATTAACATTTTATCACACTGAGCAACACTATAGGGAAGCAAGAAAGCATTTGAGGAATCCTTGTTTGTTGGTGGTTCTTATGTCTATCCCTATTCTCTTCTCAGTCTTCTTTTACCCCTTGCCTCATTCCCTCGTTAAACTAATTGTCTTCCATTTAATCTGGGAAGATGCCCTTTACATGTTGTAGTGTAGTGTATATAAAATCACCAGTTCTGATCATTTTGACCAAGGAACTACCCTTACCCATTTCTCCTTCCATTTTCTTGTTCTCATTTATTTCCATCACACCTTTCTTTGTACCTGGTGACACTTGCAATTTCATTCATTCAATTTTTTCTACATGGTTTGTTGAATACTTGGCTGATCATTCCCACCCTTAAAAAATATAAAGGCTCCTAATTAGGAAAACCCCTTTATCATCCTCAAATTTATGTGTAAATGCAGACATAAGGTCCAATTTTGATCTTACAAATCGTTGCAAGTGTGATGATTTACTTAAATGATAGATCAGGGATGAACATCTGATTTTATGATGCATTATGATTAATAAATATTTCGAAGATAAACATGGATGTTTGAACAGAAATGAATTGATGAACTGTTGATCGCTTTAGTTGGGTCAACTATACTTTAGTAGAAGAATTGATGTTTAGTATTTCATTAAATAGATTTCCAGTACTTGTGGTAGCAGTTTTATAATTTATTTAGACAAATTCGTTTGAAAAGGACAGTAAATGTGAGTACATTTTCCAGTGATCTATAATGGTAGAGTTGTAAAGTATAGAATTACTTTTCTCCCAAAGCAAAAGTGACGAGTGAGAAAGATTAAAAGTGACTCTCAGTTATGAAGAAAGCATTATATAAACATTATTAAAATAGAAGACTGAATAGACCTCGTATGATAATTTTCTTCTCTTTTCTGAGTTCTTCTGTGAGATCTTCTTTTTCTCCTTGTCAGAAAAATAATAGGTGCTTGTAAAGAGACTTCACAGTCAAGTCAGCAGGGAATCTAGATGGATAATAAATTTGTCATGTTTATATTGAATGAGACTTTAACTAGATAAATACTTTCTTCATAGAAATGTACATACGTTCCAAAATAAATAAAAACAAAATATTAAGCATATTCTCTCCTCTCATGTATCAATTCTTATGTAAGAACATTAATCATGGTAATTAGGTTACGACACAAACCACAAAAAAGACAAGCTAGCAATTTTAAATTTTCATAATAAAAATAATAACGAGTTATAAAATAAAATTCATACATCTTATATTCACTTATAACATGCAATCTAAACATATATTAACCAATAGGTAACAAACTTAAGTATCTATTAATCACATTTCAAGATCACTTGTCACCTTACACTTGTGTCTTTTTATGCTAATCACACTAGACATTTGACGACTTATAGAATGCACATATGCTTTAAATTTAAACACCAAATATTTTACATTTATTATATTATTGTCCATTTCATCATCCACTTATGTAATAGGATAATTTTTTATTATTAAAATTTATATTTGTTTCTAAAAATCAAGGTTTGTTAAATAGTGGTGTAAATATTAAAGTAGGAATTAGAGATATATTATTTAGTGTTTTTACATTGAATTGAACTAGAAAATTCAATCCTAATGAAGTATCTATCATATATTTCATTTAATCAATGTAATTGTTTTATTTAAACTAGATTTATTTTATTCAAAAATTAACGTTCTTCATTATTTCAAGTTTTTATCTAAATTAATAAAGAACTATAATTTCACTCAAGCAATATTAGTTTCTTGAAAAAAAAATAATATTTGAATTTATCTACTTTACTATTTGCACGATTTGATAAACTTGTAAATATGACAAACAACAACTTATCATACACAATATATTTTTCATATAACAAAATTCATCTAATAAATTAACAAATCAATAAAAACATATAATTTTATATTTTGTATACAAATATATATATATATATATATATATATATATATATATATATATATATATATATATATATATATATATATATATATATATATATATATAAAACAACCACGTTCTTTTAATTAAATAAACACTTTTTTAAAACCTCCTTATTTGTTTAGGATATCTAGCTTGTGTGAAAATTAAAGTTATCCTCGCTTAATCGAAAATTGATTAATATTAAATTTTTCTCAAGTATTTACACTTCAGAAAATCCCTTGAAATTGAGTCCTCTCGACTGCATTTCAGCTTTAACAATCAAATAAATATTATAAATTAACATATACTAACCATATCTAAATCATAAGACTTTGTATTTCTAAGTTCTAATTTACATTCTAAAACTTCTAACTATTTCTGCCAAACTAAAACTTTTCCCCCCACCACATGAATTTTTAGTGAGAAACACACAAGTTCCCATAACTTCCATAGTTACAAATCACCATCAAAATCTTGTAAGTCTGGCCATCATATATTTTTACATCTTAAAATAGATCAATTTACAAAAATTCACATTAATATAATATTATTACACAAAAAAATTATAATTATGACCAAGTTACATCCATTTAATCCATTTGGCCTAAGCCTTCTACCCTAAGTGTTATCAAACTATGACTAACTTTCCTTACCTAAAATTCTAATTTCTCTAAGCTCAAATCTACCTACAAAAAATTATAATCATCAACTTAAAGGTATGCTAAGACTTTAGATGGACAGATTTCATCTTGTTCAACAAACTATACATACAAACACACATCCCTAAATATGGAACCACTCACATGCAACCAACTCAAGAAAAAAAAAGGACAAAAACAATTAATTTTAAACAAAATTATGATTGGTAGGTTATGATTTTCTCTCTACAAACTTCACTATTATAAGTTCAAATATGAAAAAGATGAATAGACCACTCAAAAACTTAAAGAGAAAATATAAAAAAAAAATATATTTAAAGTGATAGTGATTTTTTAAAAGGAAATGTAGGTAGTTAAATTTTTCTATTTATATTTTTTAATTTAATTAATAAAATATTAATGTTTTATCTCATACTTTTGTTCTTATACAAATTTATATAGAAAAATAAACATTTCCTCTAAAGAATAAAACTTGAAATTTCCTATGTATTATTCACATTAGATGCTTTAATCATGATATTTTTTTTAAGAATAGAACATATGTTTTTAATGAGTTATGTAATGTTTGAGGAAATGTATGTATCATTACTTAACTGAAAATGGGTGGCAAAAGAATAACTTTATCTAAAATTTGACCCTTTTCTAATTTTCCTATATTGAGAATTACTTGACGGCATATAAAATGTATTGATTATTTTGTGAAGAGAAATTTTAACAATATACTCCTTTTAGCAATTTTCTTAATTAGCAAATATATTACACATCACAAAGTTATATAAATCTAACTCTTTATTTATGAACACCACTCATTATTTGGTAGTTTTTACTAGAAAACAATTGTTTTAATCTATTAACGAAAACATACTAATAAATATATTAAAAAACAAGAAGTTAACATTTCTCTTTCTTTCTTTTTTATTTCAATTGTCACCCATGTCAACAAGTTCTTTTTCTCATACCAACATCCAAATTTGGTATCGATGTGAATTTTAACTAACTACATACACCTACGTAGGTATGACTTCATCAAAATGTACTTAAATCAGAAAAAAAAAAAAAGAATTGCGTTTCCAACCTGGCTTTACTTGCCTAAGCAGGAAAATACTTTTGTTGTTTTAGATAATTGTAGTAAAAAAAAGTTGTCACATATATAATTTTCATATAACTTTAATGTCAAAATCTTTACAATATCAATCAATTAAAAACCTTAAATAAAACTCAGCAAACTTCCCATACATAATAATTTATAATTAAATGATAAGATAAATAGTTATTGTACTAAATAACTCCATGAAATGAAATAAAAGGAGTCATATCAAGTAAAAAACATTTAAAATTAAGATGTCCTATTTTATAATAGACACACGACTCTTGTTGGGCACAGCAATTAATGTTACATGTCCTCCCAATTAAACAGTTGCATGGCCCCTAAATTTCAATGAAAGGTTCAAATAACAGTGGAAAGTGATGAATGAGTTGTAGGGCGTTTAACCAAACCCACGTGAAACTTGAAATTTTGTTCCCTTAAATCATCAAATGATTTAATATTAATTAACAACCATTGACTTAGGGTTTTGTCTTTGAAAATGACCTTTAAAAATGGTCTCAAATTGGTCACATGGCTTCAAAGATGGGTTTGAAATCAAGACATTAGACAGCTTAACCACCCAACAAAGTTACATCATTTTCAGGAACCAATTAACTTCAATTGGTTTTTGTGTTTTTTCTTCAACTCTTTACAACAAAGTTAGTACAATGCATATATCTCTCCAATAAAAAATAAATAGGAAAACTAAAGTCATTGTTCTAAACATTAAAAGAATTTTCTTTATTAGAAAAAAAATTTAAAATTTAAAAAATAAACACATTTGTACATATCCCAGTGAAAACTTCATTATTTAAATCTTTGATCAATATCATAATAACACTGATTAGTGTTTGAAGAAAAAAAGGTTAGTAGAACCAGTAGTGGCCACTTTGGAACACGTCATCTTGTCTTTTATTTGAAACGGGAACTATAGTATACATGAATTTCGAAATTATTGGGACAATCAATGCAATGATAACAAATAAAGAATTATTCAATAATGAAAGATCTAAAATGTAAATGAGTAATAAATTTGATTTGATGGAAAAAGGATCTTCTATATATATATATATATATATATATATATATAGATATACTATAAATTATTATGAAAAATTGTGTTAACAGATGCTATACCCCGTCCAATTTTAAAATAAATAGTTATTTTTTTTTTATTTTATAGAATTATATTTGTGTTTTCTCTAATTTTTAAATAATCACTCATATATATTTTTCATAAATATATTTACTTCCCTTCTATTAATAAATTACACTTACTCTTTTTCATTTCATTTGAAAAATTATATTAAGTTAAACTTAAATAAAATATTTTGAAAATTAAAGAGGATAATACTAACATAACATAACATAATTAAGATAAAAATTTTGTTTTTCTAATTATGCGGTTAATTATACTTAGTTTTCTGAATATTTTATAATAATAGAAATTACTGAATTTATACTAAAATTGAAAACCTAAGTAATTAGAAGTCTGATATGGTAATAGGAATAAAATAAAATAATTAAGGAAAAAACTAACCAAAATACTAATAATTATATCCTTACTATATTAGTTAATATCGATTGGATGTTTATATTCATTTATCTGACTAGGAAAAGAATTGAAAGTAAATAAAATATAATTAAATGATTTTCTAAACAATTTCAATTTTAATTTATTTAACATGAAATGTTTTTTCTTATAAAGAATTTAAAATACTAAATGTTAATCATGTACAACGTCAATAACCAGTCCAAGTTGTACAATCTTGTTTCATTTTTTTGATAAAAATAAATACTTCATTCGAATTCAAACCTTGTATCTTTCGTTTTTTTTTACTTTAATTATTTATTCATTTATGATGATTTTTAAGCTTTTTATCCAAATCAAGAATTTTTTTTTTTATATAATTTTAAGTGACTTAGCTACTCTATATCTTCCAGTTTGTTCTATTTCAATGTACATAGATATTTTTTTTCTATGCTATCATGATATTTTTTTAAATTGTTTTCTATATTAATTAAATATAAATGTTATATTTAAATTTAAAAAACAAAAGCAAAAAATCAATAAAGAATAGAAAGTTAAAAGGAATAAAGAGAATATTTCTTTATTCATAAATAAGTCTTCTTGGAATTAAAGTCACAATAATATAGTTTTGTCCCTCACTATAAACACCGATTATAAAAATTTGGTTAACCTTTGTTCTTATAAATACCGATAATATTATTAATATTATATAAATACGACGATTTATTGTTTAACTTAAAGTGTTAACGGATCTTTGCATACTCATCTTTTTCCTTTTGCATGCATGCACAAAAGACGGTTCATCTATTTATATAGGCATATCAACTACAATAATTTCAAAATATTAACAAAATGACCCCAAAGACTTAGAAACGGGGTGTATTAAGTTTAACAAACCTTTTCCAAAATTCAAAAGTTAAAAAACAAAACTGAATTAAAAAATATATAAAAAAAATATGGATCTAAATGGCTAAAATCATTCACTAATTAGTTTGACCGTCGGTCATTTGGTCTTCGATAAGCCGTCGGTAAAAGGTCACTATCGACGACTTATGGTGGTTTTTGAGGGATTGTAGTCTTCGATAATGTCCTTTTTTTTGTAGTGATCTACCCAGTTAAAAATATAACCAATTATCTAAATGAAATATTTGCTAAGTTATTAAATACAATTAATTATTTTTATTAATTAAATATCATTATATTTAATTATGTCACTAAAATATTTATACACAGGTGTATCTTGTAAATAAATAATAAATATAAAAATAAATATATGTAATTTAAAATCTATAACAACATTATTTGGATGCAGTTAAAAATAAAGAACACAATGTGATAACAAGGTTGAGGAAGACAGAATAGACAGATAAATAAAATCAGTAAACGTTGTGAAGAAAAAATAAAATTAAAACACACAATCTATATATTTAAATTGAAAATGGTTAACTAATTAATACATGATATTGCTATATTCCTAATCAAATCTAGAATACCTTTTTGTAGATTTGGAAGTTGAACCACTTCCACAAATGCTTTTGGTCTTCATCACTCTTTCATGAACTACAAAACTCGAAGCAATAAGACAAAAATTGTTGATATAATAAAGAGAGGATGAAGAAAAATAAATTAAAAATTAAAAGTCAATACCAAGAAATAGTTTCTTGGAAAAATAAAATGATGTTTTATATATATGACTTTGACTTTTGTTAATAGAAATTTATATGCATTACCTCATGTTCCATGAGCATTACCCCAATTCTTGCTACTCAATAACCTTCTTCTTGTCCAATGACAACAAACAACAATTACAGAGAGTGACTACAATAACAAAAGAAATGTGTACTTACGATATTGAATGCTAATTATTGTGCATAAAACATTGATAAAATATAAATAAAAGTGAGAGAAACTTTTATATTATATTAATTAATCAAATAATATAATTACCGATTTCCTGATTAACTCTATGTAACTAAACTTTTGTTCAGTACATCAATAACATGTTTTGGAAAAAAAAATCAATTATTTATTTAGTTACTAATAATTACATGTTTTTATCACTAAGGTTTAGTTACTAGTTATCATTTTTGTAATAGAGAGATATATCCTATTTTACTCTCTAATTGCTCGTTAAGAAAATTCACCCTAAGATTGTAATATCCCGTAATCTCATACTTGATAATTCATAATTGATATATTGTAGCATTACATTTAAGGTAACATCCTTTAATCTTACGCTTGATAATTCATAGTTGATATATATATATATATATATATATATATATATATATATATATATATATATATATATATATATATATATATATATATTTTAAACTCAGATTTCAACTATAAACTCATAAATATAACTCGAATTCTTCTAATTTATTCTTCTATCTCTTTCTTCATTGACACCGAATCAGATGACATTCCTCCATCTGCTCCTGTATAACGAATTATACGATCATCGCACATACATAAACAAGTAGGGTGAGCTAACATACAACCAGTCATTTATAAAACATGCATAATTACTGATACACTCAACAAACCTCATATAATAATTATGTTAGACACCCTCATACCATCAAACAACAATCACATCATAGATATTCATCCATTACTTTGATACACTCAACAAACCTCATATAATAATTATGTCAAACACCCTCATACCATCATACAACAATCGCATCATAGATACTCATACCATCATACAACAATCGCATCATAGATACTCATACCATCATACAACAATCGCATCATAGATACTCATACCATCATACAACAATCGCATCATAGATACTCATACCACAATACCACAATTACTAATAGACACTCATCCCACAATACCCAATAGACACTCATTTCCACTATACCCAATAGACACTTATTCCAATGATATGTTGATGAGCGGTCATGGGAGGTTATGCACTTGTGATGACTTCTACTTCTTCTTACAAATACACTTCCAAAATACTCCATACCATCCACAAGGTTAGTCCTCAACACTATGTCTAAAACCGGCACATAGACCAGAACCTCCTGCCCTCCATACCATCCACAAGGTTAGTCCTCAACACTATGTCCAAAACCGGCACATAGACCAGGACCTCCTGCCCCTCTCACCACATAATTCATCCTTCTCTACTTGAGACTGGATGATTATTAGAGTATCAGGATAACCTCCAACATCAGGACCCTCAACATCAACATATACACAAATACCATATCATTACAGAATCTCTCCACGAGACTCATACCATGCTCACATTCCTCAACTCATATTATACCATTACGAAATCTCCCCATAATACTCATATCATGTTCAGATGCATAAATTCAAATCCAATATAATAAATTACAATCATCACAGAAATCATACAAAATGAATATATCACAAAATAAATTAACAATACTAAAATATCACCATAAATGGTCACCGGAGAAGAATCAAATGTTTGACGAATCATTGGATTTGACTAGGGCTGCTCTATGATCAGGGATGTACCAAGGTTTTTAAGATTCCTCTATCCTACCATCACAATTATAATTCATAGTTCCATATCTACCACAATAACATGAATTCATTAGAAATTTCCATTCCAACAAGATATATTGCACAATAATTTAACAGTACATAATCTGTTCAATAGGATTTAAGTTAAAAACTTGTCGAGTAGACTTCTAGGAAAGAGAGGTGCGTCACAATAGACAACTTAAGTACCAAGTCTTTCCTTAGCCAAAGTGTTCCTCAACTAGTTTTTAACAAATTTCTTATTTACAGATTCAAAACAACAACATATAATATTAGCATAGAAATTTACTATAGATAGATATACCGTAAGCACCTATGTTTTTCATTATCAGTATTCACACAGAATTTCAAGACATGAATAGTAATAAAACAATACTAAATCATAATATAAAAGCTTAGAAAGGTTAGCTCCCCTACCTCTATTCCAAACTTCTCTTGCTCCGAATTTGTTTCCCCGAAAACCCTCTAGAGCCTCTACTCTTCTTGCAACTAAAAATTTCTTCAATCCTCAATAACGCCTTAAAACATGGAGTGCTTTATCCACTATCAATATTTTAATTTTTTTTAACAAAAAGGTAGAAAAGAGTTTGAACCCATGTTCTTGAAATCACCACAATTTTCTACCAATTACGCTACCAAAATTTCTTATTTAGTTTTCCACATTTTATTTTTACATAAACTTATCATATTTTCCATTCACAAAAAAATTTATTACTACTAGTAATAAAATTGTTACTATTAAGGTAAATATTTTTCATGGGTCTTACAAAGATAACATAGAAAAATCAACTTACAAAATTGAGAGAGTCATACTTTGATAATAAAAAAATATGCATTAAATTTCTCAAAATCTCATAAACTTTCACAAATTTATGGGTGGAGTAAGAGTAATATAAAGTACTCAGAAATAATAATTACCATTCCCCAGTAAAAGAATTCGTCATGTTATTCATTTCATAAGCTATTGAATACTAATTTAAAATCCATCTACTAATTTAGTATAAGGGAATATTCTTGAATACATTTTTAAAATATTCTTCATTCTATACATATTTAAATTTAAAATATTCTTCATTCTATACATATTTTTAAAATAGTATAAATTTAAATTTTAAAGTACAAATTTGAATAAAATTACGTTCTAAATACTAATACTATAACACTATCACAAAACTTTATAACCTTTCAAAATGAGTTAAACATATATAAAAAATATACACTAGTACAGTCAAGCGAAAAGACAGCGGTTGTTTTTCCTTATAGGCACCGGTTCTCGAACCGAGGCATATTCAGGCGAGGCAAAAAGTGTACTATTTTTGGCCTCGGGTGTGAACCGAGGCATAAAGGGAGACAATTTGGCATCGGTTCAACAGTAACCAAAACAGTAGAGTTTTTGGTTTTTTTAATCAATTTCGTAGTGAGTTCTCCATTTTTGTCCAATCAATTTTTTCAATAGAGTAAGTTGGTTTTTTATCCATTTTCTTGGTTTATTCATCCTTTCTTGTCATGTGACACTTTTTGGATCGCATGTGGTGTTTGAATCTTCTCTATTAGTTTTTACTAATCAATGGTGTGCATTGATCGTGTTTGTGTTATTTATAGGAGCATATAGGGTTTCTTGTGCGTTTGAAGTTGTTTTTAAGTTTTCTCGAGCATTCGATCTGCCTATCAAGTAAGGAAAAATAACTACATTGACTTTAATTGATAGACAACTTGTAATTGCTTATTGTAACTTGTATACTAGTTGGTTTTTTTAATTGAGTTGTTTGATGAAACATGACCTATTGAGTTGAGTTAGGGGTTTTGAATCGTCTTTAGTGATTACATGATTGAAATTTTGATATGTTGTATGATTGAGATTGCATTTGAAGTGAATTAAATCATTAAATTGTTTATAATTTGATGGTTAGTTATTTTGGAATTTGTGGTTAGTGTTAGATTGAATTACAGAGGTTTATGTGCAATAAATATACATAATCGTGTTCTGCAAAATTATGAAGACTCGTTGGGCGAGGTCAAAGTCAGAGAGCTACTAACTTGGTTGTTGTTGGGAAAGAGTACACTTAGTAAGTGAGACCGAGACCAAAATCAGAGGACTCAATGACTTGACCGTTTTTAGGCAAGGATATATTCGTTGGGTGATCTTAAATTCAAAAATCTATTGACTTGATGATCGTTGGGCGAGAAAAATCTTGTTGGGTGCGACTAAAGTAAGAGAGCTCACTGACTTGATGATGGCTAGACGAGACAAGTCTCATTGGGAAATTTTTGAGACATCTTAAGCCTGTGAGATCTAGTGATGATCTTGTTGGACGAGTCATCTGGTCATTAGGCGATAGTACTTTTAAGTACTACTCAGTAAGGGAATAAATCTTCTTGCTGAGTGAGATTAACAGAGTCTAATACTACTTTTCACATGTGCTTTTCTTGTTTATGTTATTTTTATATGTTGGATTTTGTGAATGTTAATATGATGGTTAGTTTGTGATGTTCATTTCTGAATGGTTGGAACCAATCCATGGAGGATTGGTTGTGATTTTGTTAGTGTATGTCTTAACATATAAGAGGTCAGAAAGGAGGTATTTATAACTCTAATAACTATTCAAACTCAAATATAGTCGAATGACTTATGTGGTGAGAGTCGCAAGAGGTTGTAGCCACTAAATTGTTGGTCTTAGGCATGAAGGGTACTAACCTTGTAAGTGATAGGGTGATAAACCTCTTTTTTATTACTCTAGAGAGCATAGATACCATTATAAGTACATACCTACATTGAAGCCCTATATATTGTCAAAGGCATGTATACCGATAATTGAGTCTAGTGTCAATTATTTATGTGAATAAGTGATTTATGATAATTTATACATGTTTAGTTGATAAAGTGGTATATTGTGATTATTTTAGATCAAATCTTTTATACATTAGCTTACTCTTTACTTTGTTGTGTTTCTTGTGTTTTTTTTATGATCACTTTACGGTATGAGTAGATGTTGAGATAGGTGAGGGTATGTCTTTGATGGATACATAAGAAACGACTGAGTAACTTATAGTCTTCCTTAGTTGTTTTATATAGAAGTCTTTTCTTTCTGATAAACTTATGTAGTTTTCAGTGGACGTGTACATATTATATTATTATAGCTATGATGATGAATAACAGTATTAATATATTCTATATGTTTTCTAACTATTTATTTTGTGGTTATCAATTCTATAATGTTTTATTTAATAATTTTATACTATTAAATGAGATGTTACATCTAATAGAAAAAATATTTCAACTATAATGTTATTTTCATTTGAGTGAGAAATCCTTCCATTAAGTAAGCAAAAGTAGGATTAAAAACAAGATTAGTTTTGAGTTCTATTTCTTGAGCATAAACACTACTAGAATTTTTCATATTTCATGAAATTTTTGTTGCAAATTTGTTATAAAATTTTACAAGAAAATAATTTTAATTGATAGATAATCTTTCGTGGTTAATAATTTTCTACAATTTATTTTTGCATATTTTTTTCCATCGAGTTCATAAACTAACTTTTAATATATATATATATATATATATATATATATATATATATATATATATATATATATATATATATTAAATAACAACTTGAACTGATTTATGTTCAATGTTGTAATCTAATACAAAGTGATCACATGTAATCTATTTCATTCAAAATATACAAATCTTATCTCAAATTCAAATACTAAAAACAAATTTAAACATAATAAGAGATATAATGACCACATTACTTTCATATTTAGATAATCTATCTCAAGGTAAACGAGAACCACAAGAAACTTTTAAAGTAAACATGGACTTAATTTATTTGAACGTAATTCTTAACTCCACAATTATGAAAAAAAAATGAGATATTGAGGAACAATACTTGAAAAAAAGGAGACAAGAGAATTAAGAAAGATAGAAAGAAGAAGAAATAAAAAAGGAACGATCAAAAGCAATACAAGTATAGGAGTCGATGTCGCTTAATATACTCCATTTTTATGAAAAACGAAACTTATAATGACGTAGTGACATTTTTTAAAATATTTGTACAACTATAGACAACAATTTAAGGATAACCAAAGCCTATACCTTATAAGCGTATAAGTATATGCTTCACTTCTTTAAAAAATCAAAACCTATAATGACACAATGACATTTTTAAAAATATTTACACAATTATAGGTTTTGATTATAGTGTTGTACAAATATTTTCAAAAATGTCACCGCATTTTTAAAAGGCTTTACCTAGATATCAAAGTACAAGATTCAGTTTTAAGTTAAATCGAAGTCTATACCATGACTGCATAAGATAAATTTGTGAACTTTTACAACTCGCGAAGTCTATACCATGACTGCATTCTTCTCCTTCGTTGTCACAATATCATGTTTTCTTTTATTTAAACCTTCATTGAGGTTCGTTTTTATCTTCATTATCATATATTTTCCTTCTCATTTCTCGTTTATCTCTTCTTGTCATTCTTGTTTTTATCTTTCTTCTCATAACCATTTTCTTCTTGTTTTGGTGTTATCGCTGCATTTTTGTGGCCATTGTCATCTTTTTGTGTTTAACATTACAGGTTCGTGTTGGTCTTGGTCTTTTATGTTTGAGACCTCACAACATTGTTGTCGTTTTGATTGTTGGTTTGTGTTTAAGCGGTTGGTCTTGATCTTTCTTGCTTTTTCTCTAACTCTTACTTTTACTTTCACTCTCACTCTAGCTCTTAATCTCGCTGTCATTGGGTTTGACTGAAGCCTATTTCTTTAACTTTTTTTAATAGTTTTATTCTCAAATGTCTTACCAACCAAAACATATTCTTAAAGTATAGACTTTGGTTAGGAATTAAAACGTAAACCTCTCATTTTTAACTTCGTCTGGATATGTTTTGTTATAGAACCCAAGTATAATAAAAAAAATTGGTATTATTATTCTTTATTGCATTAGTATATGTTTTTCTTTAACACTATGTATGTCAATGTCATTTAACACGAAGTTATCGGATAAATTTAAAAGAAAAAAGTTGAAATCTTATTTTGTAAGTTGGAGATTTTTTTTTCCCAATTACAATTTTTTATATTATAATTCATTTGTTTATATTGCTAGAGATATGGTTGTGTTATATTATTTTTGATTGTTATGAACTATCTTTACGTCTATATGAGACTAGTTTTTATTTTACAAGATGGAAATTGCTTGAAAACAACAATCAAATAAAAAAATTACATTTTATTATCAATGTAAAATCTTCATCTTCTATTTTAATTACATCCATAATCACTTTAAATAAAAGTATTTTATACTTATACTTTTATGTTGATTATGACTATAAAGTCATATAACCTTTTCTACGTGTATTTTAGTATAATAAACATAAAATCCTAATCTTCCATCGTTTTAATCTAATGTACAAAAATTTCACTTTCTTGAAAGAAGATTTTATAACCGATTTTATATACATTATAAAATTATCAATATCTAGTGTTTACTATAATATTAATAATTAATTTAACCAATTCATTCATGGTGCCCCACGTCATTCTAGTGTTACATCATAAAATATTTGTTTCCTATGGAAAGAAATCAAAATCACAATAATTCTGGTACCTCTCATATTCCACATAATATATATTTTGATGGTAATGTGAGTATTGTAATGATAACAAGTTGAAGAACATAAGGTGGCAACAAAATCCGAGGTCTTCCTTGGGACAATTATTTCCAAGTTTAAGATGATTATAGTAGACAATTTTAACAACAGCTTTTCACTAGCTTTTTGGAACTTCAAGATGTTACAATTTGGTGGTTTTTGACCAGGAATCGATGTTACAATTAATTTCACAAAAAAAAGGAAAATCTTAGAAGGACTTGCATATCATTATAATTTTTTGGATAAATAGGTTTTTAGTAGCTAAACTATCAAGTAAATTTGTTTTTAGTCCCTCTTTCAAAGTAAGGTATATTTTAGTCTTTCTCCTTAGAAAAACTTAATTTTTGGTCCTCCAAAATTAATACCGTTAAAAATCAGCTGATGTGGCTAACGATGGTGTGACACATCATTTTTTTTTTCTGACATCAATCTTTCTCATATTTTCTCCCGTTCCACCAACCCAACCCCATTCCCCCACCATAGATGTTCCCACCACCTCCTCAGCCACCGATGACCCTCCCCTCCCTTCCGCATCACAAATACCAACACAAGCTGAATTCATTAGCTACAGCTTAACAACAACTCATTCAACCCATTATCTAATAATCACTCCTACTTCTGAATTCATTTGAACAAAATGAAGTAATTAGCATACAAGAAGGAAACAACAAAACACTCAACCGGGAAAACCCAGGTACGAACCCAAATCGCGCTCTTCGACCCGCATCTCGTACGAATTGGGATCAATGGTGACAATGTCAGCGATTTCGGGATTGGGTCCTGCACCAACAATCGTAGAGCCAAGCTCTTCGAAAATGCCTCTGACCGCGGCGAACTCGGGGTCCTCGTTGGGCTTCATCTTCTCCGACAAGGGCCTTCCGCGCTTCCGGATGTTGCCATCGGACAACTCCTGGTGCGACTTGACGAGGACCTTGCCATGTTTGGTGGTGACACAGATGAGGACGACGTGGACTGTCCGAATCGGAGGACTAGAATCGGCGAGGGAGGTTTCTCCTTGAGAGAGTTTGAGCCAGAGGTTCTGCACGTTTTTGGTGCCGGGCTTGACGCCCAACGAGGCGAAGGACTCAGAGGGGAGGCGGGGTTTGAGCCAATCGGAGAGGGATTAGGGAGATGCAAAGTTGTGGAGCCTCGGGGGTAGGGTGTTGAGGGTAGTGGATGTGGTGGTACTTTTGGAAGGTGTTGTGGTGAAGGACATGACGAGGAATTTGAGGAAGCAACGCAAGAAGGGGCAGCGGGTGGAAGCGATGTTGGGCTGATGAGGCGGTGGGTGGGTGGGGGGCGTTGCGCTGATGAAGGTTTGGGTGGTTTTAGTTTTTTGATTTGGTCTCTATGGTGGTGGGAGGAGATGAACTAATATGCAATTTGAGAGTTTTCTGGGCAGTGGAGATGGAGGTTTTACGTTGGCTATGAAGGTGAGCGTGGTGGAGGGTGGTTGCACATGGGGGTTTCACGGTTGATGGTGGCGCTGGAGATGTTCGACGTGGCGCCGGAGGTGGCTATGGCAGAGTCAGAGGGAGAAAGAGGGAGAAAGAGGGAGAAGAGTTGAGAAAGATTAACTGGTGTCAGAAAAAAAAACGATGTGTCACACCATTGTTAGCCACATCAGCTGATTTTTAACAGTGTTAGTTTTGGAGGACTAAAATTTAAGCTTTCTTTAAGGAGGATGACTAAAATGTACCTTACTTTAAAAGAGAAACTAAAAACAAATTCGCTTGATAGTTTAGGGACTAAAAACATATTTAACCATAAATTTTTTATGTAATTACACAATTCATAAAAAAATTACAATGAACTTCTTCTTATATAATAATTAATTTATGTGTAAGTTGATTTATAAAAATAATTTGATATTAACCTTTTAACATTTTATTTTTGAATTATATAAACTAAATTTAATTTGAAAACACTGTTTGCCTTCTTATTTTTCTACAACAAATCAATTATATATTTTTGCGATAAAAAAAAGTAAACAAAGTTATATATAATATATGGTCGGACAGTAAATAAGATACATTTGAAATTTTATCGTGTTTGTAATTATTTAATAAAAATATAGTTTATTTGAACGAAATAGAAAAGACAGGTGTAGTGCAGAGAAGCAAATAGTTGCTATGAAAAGTGTCAAAAAAGGATGGGAAGAAGAGTAAACATTCTATATTATTATTATTATAGAAATTAACCGATAAGAAAATCTTCTCCTATTTTGTAAAATTATTATCATATCATTTTTTATATAAATTCTAGATCCAGTCAATAAAAAAATATTTTATTTTATTTTCATTTTATCATCACATCACTTAATATATTAATTCTAGATTTAACTGATATAAAAAATCTTACCATATTTATAACTATGTTATTATTTCACTTATTATATTTGATAGATTATAATCATTATAAATAATTTTACATTAGTGTATTTTAAATATTTCATATATTAATTTTTTTATTATTATTTAACTACATATGTGAAATCTGTATTTATATGTTTAAAAAAAGTTCAAAGTAGTCAGGATTTATTTACACGTTTGTTAAATCAAGTATCACAATTATATAACTCTTTTACAATTAAACTAGTTAAATTCTCTAATATCTTTCAATTTATAAAAAAGTTATCCAAATAGTTAATAAAATATGTTGATGTAACAATTAACATATTAACATAATGATGACATCATGCTAACATGACTGATGTGATGATTGACAAAGTATTCACATGGTGGACATCAATAGAGAAGAAATTTGCAAAGTGATGGGTCTGATTCAAACTTATACCTCAATACTCCCATTCGTGGTGGAGGTTGACAGCAAGTTTCACTTCTTACTAATTCTATTATTATAAATGTGAATTAATGATCAAAATTCTTATTTTAAATACACCCTGTTAATTTATGAGTATTAGTAAATTAAAAATTGGATAAATATGGACAATATAAATATATTTATTGTTTTTTATAATAATACACATTTTTATATTTAGAGATGCATTTAAAAAGTGTATAGTGGATATGATATAGATATATAGAATTTATTAGTATAAGTAATCCCTTTTTAGATAATTTTGATGATTTTTTATTTTTCTAGAAATATTAAATTCTTATACATTTATATTGTGAGAAGAATGAAAATGATCATATTATAAAATTGTTTAGTAACCTATAATTATAAATTTTATTCTGACGATCCAAAAACTATATGCATTTTTATTTCGTTCTTATTTAATGAAACTTTCACTCTGGTTTACTTTCCTTCTTCATACCAAATGATTGAAGTGTAAAAAGTAACATATATATGATCAAATACTCTTTTTAAATTCATTATTATTTATGCCGTTTCGTTTTTAATCTAACAGTTCTAAAAAATAATTCACATATAATAGTTGAACTAAAATTAAACGAGAAATAAAAACAGAGAATAGTTGTTTTGAAGTTTTCCTTCGTGTAACATTGCTTGTATACATATATATTTTATCAGAAAAATTTAAGTTTGCGATTTAAGTTTTGTTATTGTGGTAATTAATTAATAGCTTAGTTAAATTTTAAGTTCTAATAATTTTAGATATTTTAATTAAGTTTATATTAATTTTTTATAATGAATATTTAAATTTTTTTATGTTTTTCAATTGAATTTATGTTATTTAATTTTTTTTTTCATTAATAAAATGATGTGTCTGTTCCTTTATTTGCCAAATTTTCTTTTTTACCTTAAAGTACTATTTTATATGAAAACATATGATTAATGTAAAATAATAAAAATTATTTATATTTTATATTGATAACAAAATTTCATATATAAAGATGACATGATAACAGTCACATTATCGATTAATACAAAAAAATAAATAATAGAAATCTAATTAAAAAAATATAAAAACTTTGAATGCTAATTTATAAAAAAATTAATAAAAAAACAATTAAAAATACAAAAAAAATCTGTAAGTGCCTTTAAATTTAGTTAAGTTGTACTAATTAATAAGTGCATTTAGCATAAATGTGTACCAAATATTGTACTCATGAGAACATTTAAATCAGTACATTTATGCTAAATGAATATGAAGTTAACAGATAATGAGAAACAAATCGGAAGAAAAAGGACCACAACATATAAACTAGCAGAAGTTAAAGGACAAAGGACACGAACATGTATTATCAAGCTGCAAAATAATAACTGAAGCATAATTGCAGAAAATTAGAGGAACAATCTCTGTGAAATTTTCCTTCGGTTTCTCTTTTCTTTCATGTACAATAGGTATAATTTTACCTCAAATGAAGCTACAAAGTACATCATCATGACTCAACCCTTCATGTTTCTCTTAATACAAGAAGCAAATATATGTACATATGAACTTGAACCAGTACTCCACACATCATTGCATGGAGAACTCAATCCAAGCTCCACATGTATATAAGCTTGTAAGCTTCTGCAAAGTTCGTTTTACCCTTTGAAAGGGCCTTCAAAGTATCCAAAAACAAAGATGATACAAGATGTTAAAGGATAGTTAAGATACCATATACACATTACCCTTTTCTAACAGATCAGTGGGAGAAAGGAGCAATGAGATAACCCTCTATGGTTTTTTCCCTCTTGAGTTTTGTAATTGAATGCTGTTGTGCTGCCTAGAAGGTCCTGAAGGTGGCAATGGCATTGCCTTTGGCAAGAAGCCGAAGAAATTCTGAGACAAGCCTTGAGACTTTGGCTGCATGTTGAAAACTTGAGTGTGTCTGGAGCCATAACTGGTGCCAACCGAGTGTGCCAGAAAAAGCAGCAGCATTAGCCATGCATGAAGATGTCTTCTAGCCATTTGAGAAGAGAGAAAGAGAGGGAGAGAAAGAGAGGGAGAGAAAGGTGTTGTTGTGAAAGAGGAGGAAAAGGAGAAAATGTGAAGAGAAAGAAGAGAAGTTTGAAGGGTGGAAATATAGTCAATAAATGAACATTAAAGAATTTGGAGTGCATTATGAAGTGGGAAGAGTGGTTTGTTTAAGAAGGATAAATGAGAGAATGGAAGTGGTAGGGGCAATGAAGGAGGAGTGTGCGGAATCATGGGGAGAGTAAATGCAAGATCATGTGATTTGAGATTTAGATGTTAGGAATCATATTTGTGTAAAGCTTTTGGTGGCTTGTAGCATTAAATGAGACAACATGAGCAATAGTCCTTTTGTCCAATTAAATAAAGACCAGGAAAGCCTTTTAAGGAACCTACAACGGGTCATTAGGAAGTGTGTTTTAAGTCAGATAAGAGTAGTGCTAGTAAAGACACAAAAAAGCCAAAAGGGTATTGGCAAATACAAAAACAGAAGCTCACAAATATTACTATATCAAAATATGGTCCATGCTACATAAAAAAAACATATTTTAATACAAAGATTGACATAAGATTTAACTGTTGAATTGAATTTCTCTGACTCTCAGACAAATGTGCGTGTGCTATTTTGAGAGGAAAAAGTGGAGAGTGTCGTCTGGTTAGGTGAGTTTGTGGGCCTCCATGGAAAATAATGGCTGAGAAATGAACTCAAAGTCTGAAACAGTTGTGCCAAGTCTTTCAGCATTTGGAGATGTCCCATTTCACCTTCTCTAAATATTTCTTTCAACATCAATTTTTAACACTAAATTTACACGTCTTTGACAAGAATTCATGAAAATGCTGATACTAGTTTTGAGGTTAATTTAATCTCATGAGTTTTGATAGATTGTGTACTGATATTGAGATTGAGTGAGGCTAACAAAGATTCTAAAAATGAGGTAAACAATTCCAGAGTGATGTGAGATTGAGAGTGAGGCATGGGAGAGGAAAAGATGGAAGAGCATTAAAAGTTGTTGCAAATTGAAAAGAAAAAGGTTGCACCCCACACTGCTATCCTAGACATAGGGAATTGATGAATGAGGCGTGTACTGCATGAGTGGATAGACGAAGGAGTTGGGTTTTCTTGACATAATAACTAAGGGTAGGTCCATGAAATGCAGCCAAACAAGAAAAGACACAAGAACTTGGACCCACATGCTCTATGTATAAAGAGACAGATATGATTGATGATATGAGAGGGTGGATTTTGTTGTAAACAGACCCTGTGAGTTTTCAGGACACGGAAACCTCAATGCTCATGATTTATGCGAGAGTGGAAACTAGTTGATATAAAAGGTGAAACATTGATTTGATGTTCCCAGAAGAACATCATCTAAGTGTAACTGTAAAGTTTCCTAGATTGTTGTCAGAATTATTGCTGTTTTCAGACAAAATTAACGAGTTAATGGATCAACCAAGGTCGTGATTAAGCAATTGTATGGAGGTTCTTTCATTGAACCCTTCGGTGATCATGATTTATACCCAAAGGTTCCTCATTCATTGGTTCTTTTGCTTTCAAAATGTTGGTTTCTATTTAACATGATTTAAAAATTAGTGTTTTCCCAATTTGGAGAGAGAAGCACATGAAGAAAATCATAGATAAAGGGATATCATAAAATTGAACAATGTTATACATGAGTAAAAAAAACGTTAAAATTAGTAATAAGATAGTTCGTTTGTAATTTCTAAACGGTTGTCACTAAATCTTTTTAACCTCGGTATTAATAAGAGAGAGAAAAATAAGATAACTAATGTCATTGGATATCAAGCCGAATTGTTCATTAATTTTTGTTTTAGAAAAGAAAAAGGGATTCGAGACCTTTTCTAACCTATGATTTTCATGATATTGAAATTATAGTCATTTTTTTTTTTTACTTTTTGTTGAATAGATCATGTTGTACTTTCAACTACTCTTTGAAACACTTCAGCTATTGTTTTATGTACTTTATACTTTCTTCTCACACATTCTGATATTTTAAAAATTGTATACTTTTTAGAAAATTATTTTATTGAATGGAATAATGCTTCCGAAATACGTAATTTGAATTTTTTTTAAGGCATTTCAGGTAACATATTCTGATTTTAAAAGGTTATTGGGAGGTGCAAAAAGCAATTAGAAGGGTGAGAAAATAATTATCTCGTTAGACTTTTAAATGGCCGCTACTTATTGCACCTCCATGATTTCTTCTTCTTGCATTTCTATACATAATCTAAAACACAAGAATTGCATTTTGGACTATACATTATAGAATACAAAATAAAATATGTATTATGGATTGAACGTTCTCGAAGGCAAAATGAAACATGCATTTTCAAATTATACAATCTAAATTGTATTTTTGATTTTTTATTTTGGATGAGAGAGTCCAAAGTGCTTTTATAAAAAAGAAGTAGGTAAAGGGTTGAGGAGAGGTCAACGAAGGATGAAGAAGGTGATGAGTAGAAGTGATTCTAAAGTTGGAGGAAGAAGAAGAGACGAGAATAAAGATGAAAAGGATTTTGATAGAGGTTAAGGAAGAAAATGGGAGTGTTGATGGAAGTGGAAGAAGAAGAAGGAATGTTGGTAAAGATGAATGAAGGAGGTTAATGAAAGAGAAGAGGGTAAGGTGGTGGAGGAAGAAGAAAATGAGAACAAAAGTGTCTTTTTACCTAGCCTATGAAGGTGTGAAGAGAAATGTATGGAGGTACAAGAAGAAGTTTCCCTTTCAATGGAAAAAACACTCTTTCGGCCCAATACCAAAGCATAGCCCTATCCATTGTTGTTTTGGACTCTTCAAGAACTTATAAAATTTAATTGAATCCATCCATCTATATAGAAACCTAATAATTAGGAATTTTCTCACCCAGTTATGAGAATAAAAAAAATGGGATTCTAACCTTTAAAGCTTGTTAGATATGAAAACCGAAGAAGAAAGGAGGGAGAAAAATTGGCGATCTCTAAAGAAAAATTATCTCTAATAAATATTTCATATTAAAAGAAATGTTAGGAACACACTTTTTATTACTTGAAATTTATTAAAAATTACAAAAAAAAAATAGAGAATTTGTCATTCTATCTTATGATTCTCTCTTGACTATGTATTTTTTAATTAAGTGAATTACTGAAAGAAAATTTTACAAAACAAGTGTGGAACTCACATTTTATTAAACGATTCTCTCTTTAAACATTTATATTTATGAGAAATACAGTTAAAAAATAATTCACATTTCAAATAGAAATACAGTTAACTATACATGTTGAAGAATTAAATTGATGTTTTTTTTTTATTTGATAAGGTATCTCTAAAATCTGGAAACCGTCTTGAAGTAGTTGTTCTTAAGCTCATGAAATTAAACTCACGTCTCATGCAAAAAAGATAATTCACTTTGATTGCAATAATTAGCTGAGATAATGACAATTTAAGATATAATGTTGAGTTTACTTAAACTCAACATAACTGTTTATGAAATAAGTAATTTTCAAAATAATCACTCATGTCAGAGGAAATTAGTATTTTATTATTAAAAAAAACTAAAATGACTCACTTTTAAAATAAAGAGAGTAGAAAAGCACACAAAAACCTAAATTTTTCATCGTATAAAAATTCACTTTTTATTTAAATTAAGCAAAAAGAAACCCGTCCAATATTTTTGTGATTTTATAATAAAAATAATTTTAAATTCAAATTTATATTAAGAATATTCTAGAGTTACTCAAATTAAAAATGAGTATAACCCACACACTTTAAAAGTTACTTAAATAAATTGTCTTAAAAGATTATTCCCAAGAAAAACCACAAAGTGGGTTGTAAAGTCTTTTGATATATATGAAAACATATGTGCTCACTCAATGAATATACTTACCTCTCTTTTCTCAATTAGGCATATCACTTTTTCCCAAATATGAGAAACACATGGCACAAACAATCAAAATCAATAACATCATGAGTTTTGTGTATTTAGCTTTTTACTTTTAATATGACTTTGCAACCAGCATGCCTTTTGAGCTTGAGATTATTTGTTAGAACTCTTTTTTGAAAGAGAGCATCTACCATCTTTTATTGAAGAGATAGCTTTCATATTCTCTCTAAAAGAAAAGGTAGGGTTGGGGGGACATTAGAAAAAATGATGGTTCCCTTCTCACCAGAAGTGTTCTTTCATCAATTGATGATTCCCACTATAAGGCTATGTCATTCCCACACTAAGATTGGACCTTATATGTTTTACCATACCTTCAAGATGGAAGAATTTCACTCTTCCCTCACAAGAGTACATCTTTTTTCTAAACTTGTCACTTTGAGGTATCTTTCTAACTTTAATTTCCTCTGTATTTTCGTATGTGTAGTTTATTGATAAGTCTTAAACATTTATATATCTTTATCTAAAGTGTGTTACACTCATATTTTTTCCTTATATTTTATTAATTTTATATTTAACTTTATCAACAATATTTTTTATTATAATATTATATTTCTTCTTTTAGTTTTATTTTATACTCAAATAGAATTTCGAGCTACTTAACTAAAAGTTTTAAAACGATTTATTATAATTATAAGAGTCATATGAACACTAAAGTCAGTGTGCGCTTAATTTAGAGACAAAATCTCACAAAAAGCTAGTATACACTTAATTTAGGTAAAATCTCATTTGGTTGTATCATAAAAAGACTTAAACTAAATTTCATAAATTTAAAGTTTAGGGGTGAAACTGCAACACATCACAATCTCATAACAAAGAAAATTTGTCCAACCTAACCTTGTGTTTGGTGGAGGAATTTCAACAGAAATTGAAATAGGAATTACTTACAATTCAATTCTTTTAATTTTTTAAATAGTTTGTATGGATGAAATAATTAAAATATATTAGAATTTAATTTTCTTGTTTAGATAAAGCAATTTAATTTTTATTTTAAAGTAAACTTAACTTCATCCTTAAATCAAAATTAAATTAGCTCGATTTTCGATTTGAGACAATTTGTCTCAACTTTGATATGAACAATCTCAATTTGAATCGACTCAGCTTGACATTCAGTCGAGGATGACTCTGTTCAACTTTCAACCCGAACAGACTTCAAATAATATTAAATTCTCAAAATAAATAAATTATTCTCTTAAATTGCCTAATCTAAACATGACATAAGAGTGGATAAAGAGGTTCTTAAGGTGATTGGTGTAATTGTTAAATAATAAGTGTTTAGATTACTTAATTTGACATATGATTTTGGCATTTAAAATGCATCAAATTGATTATTTTTTTAGTAAATCAAATCCCTTTAGCTTAGAATTACATAATAAGGTAGTAGAAAGTAGAAAAATAGGAAATTGATGAATTTTTAGTGATTTGTAGCAATTTCTCAAGGAATTAAAGGATGATGCAACTGAGTCCAAAAATTTGTCGTTGAGCACTACAAAGGTAGTTTGGAAAGAACTAGAATATGACTTAATGCAGTTGATCCATAAGAAAATGGCATTGAACACTAAAGGCAGTTAAGAGAAAAAAGTCAAAGGTTGTGCATAACTTAAGCAGCAAGAAAATGACGTTGAGCACCTAAGGCGAAAAAGAAATAAGAAAACTCTACATAAAAGAAAATCTTTGTAGCTAAGAACCACTAAAATATTTTATAAATAAAGACCTCATGTCATGGATTTAGGCATTGAGAGGAGAAGTAAATAAGTAGTAAAAGAGTAGGAATACCATATTGCAAGACTAGAGTGAGATGCTTTTATTGTAAATTGGAATTGTATTGCAATATTCTATAAGTAGTTGAACTCTATTGTTTTAATAAATTCTAATTCTCTACTCCTTCTTCTTGGGTATTTATCTATACTTTCATTCAAATGATTGTGTTTTGATTTATGCTTAGATGAATTAACTATTCATACAATTAAATAACCCTTTTAAAAACTTGATATTGTGTGATATTGGGGCTTAAGCCCAATGGACATAAAAATCTTAACCAAAGTTTCACACCCCATTATTAAGTCATTATAAACTAAGGACCTAGTTATTAGAGACTAACATAGATGTATACTATAACTAATTGTTCTCCATTTTAGTAAGATTAATTATTTTGATTATTTGTTTTTATTTCATTCAAATTATTAGACCCTCATGCAATCTTTTCTCTTACAAAATGCAACTTCACATTAATGTGCTTAGTTCTTTCATGGTAAACTTGGTTCTTAAACTGTTGTATCACACTGCTACCATCAAATAGATGGAGACAATATGGTTTTGCACCCCAACTCCTTAGCTAGACCCTTTAGTCATATAGCTTCCTTCACAACTTATGCCATGGCAATGTACTCTATACTTCAACATTTAACAAAGCCACTACCTTCTATACATCGGTCTTCCAATTAATAGTAGTACCATAAAAAATGAATAGATAACTCATGATAGACATTTTGGTGTCCAAACACCCAACATAGTCTTAGTCAACAAAATCTTTTATGGGAGCATCTCTATCATATTGTCTGGCTCCACCATAAACCAAGACTTTTCAAGCGATCTCTTGAAGTAATGAAGAATCCACTTAAAAGTTTGTCAATGAGCTTGCCCGTGATTTGATATGAATCTATAAATAATGCGTACAACATAGGCTATACCAGGGTGTATGTATACCATCACATACATAAAACCAATAATGTTTTCATTGGAAGATCGTTTATATAGTGTTGTTCCTCCACCATCTTAAGAGACTATTCATAACTAATTGAAGTGAGATGCAAAAAGGTGTGGACCCAAGTTTCAAATTTATCACACAAAACTTCTTAAGAATTTTTCTAAGACACATATAGACGTTTCAAATCACATCGTCTAATTATCTCAATCCTCGACAACTCCAAGGTCCTAAATTTCAAAACTCCCTATTTAGGTTGGTTTTAACCTTTTGCACCTCTGGTTCACAATTTCTTGCATTTTGAAGGTCATCTACATAATGGCATTTTACTAAAATCTTGAAGTAGACACATGTGTCATACTTATTACATTCAAATCAAATTCTTGCTATGAACTCATCAAATTGTTTATTTTATGGTTTAAGGGATTGTTTTAGACCTTACAAAAGTCTATTTAACTTACAAACATAATATATCTTGTCTAGTACGCACTAACATTCTTCAAACAATACAACATAAAAATTGTAATTCTTTAAAGGGGTTTGTTAACACAGGGAATGTGCTTTTTTAGGTTGTACACTTTAGCATAGTGTACCAAATTTTAGTTAACAAAAATAATCTAATATATTATGGATTCTAAGTGTTAAGGTTAAGGGTATTTGAATAATTTCCATTTTCAAAACTAAAAAAAAAAAGAAACAAGAAACTCCCTGAACCCTTACTCACCTCTCTCTCATCCCTCATTCCTCTCAACCATTTCTCTTTCATATCTCTTACTTCAACTTTCTCTCTGCCATCCCTATAGTAGCCCCAAGCCGCCGGCTGCTAGCTATCTCTCAGCCAACAACGACCCAACCATCAGTTTGACAACCAACCCAACGCCCAACAATAGCCAACAACCACGAAAATAGTCGCGACTCGCTAGTAGCTCGCTCACTAGCGCCTTGACAACAACCCGCCACCACGACCCACGAAATAGAGATTAATGGTATGCATAGATATTTTTTATGAGGAGTGGTGTACATAGATGAAATAGGTATTTCTATATTTTAATTTTATTTTACAATATTTTTAGGTTGGGATTTGGGAAAATTTTCACTTAAAAATGGTTAAAGTCTCTTATGCCAATTGTCTTTGTTGTATTAGTTCAATTTCCTCTTGCAAATATTGTCTGCTCCTTTGCTGATATCTCTAGTATTGACTGAACATTTGATGATGCTATTTTTTAAAGGATGTTGCCACCTATGGTTCAACTTCAAAGTTAAAGCTACTAAAGTAAAAAAAGAGGAAGAAAAAACAATGATAGAAAATTGTTGGAGCTACTAAAGAAAAGGAGTTATAATACTTAAAGATAAAAAAAATAAGAAGAATAATTTCTTTACAATAGATGTTATATTAGACTTGTTATCCTGTACATGTACAATTCCATTTAGAATGCAAATTGAAATTATTGAAATTTGTTATCCATTTAGTTTATTGAAATTATTGTTGACTTATTGATTAACTCAAGTATGAGTAATTCTTGACACAAAGTACATGTGATTCAAGTATATGTCATCGAGTACACAAAGTATGTCTCCACGAACCTCTCCAATTTCATCATCTTCAAATGTTGAATCATCATCTCTAAAAAAACTTCAGGCCAATTACCAATTTCTTCGGATGTCATTATGCTTGTTGTTGAGATTGTTGATAGGGGAACACAGGTTTAGGTGAACCCACAATCTCTGTGATGTCTATTTTTTATGATGACAACACATAGTTAATAAAAACACATGTATATGTACTGTGTTCTATGTGTAATATGCTTACTGTGAGATTTAATACAAGCATAACTTCAAAAATAGTGTTGTTTTGCATACTATTGTGTTGGAAATGTGATTATATCTGAGTATGCATAATATGTGTTTTGAAATGGAAAAACCACATGCAACAAGCATATCTGCATGACTTAATCAATTCCAATGATGGGTTAATCAATTAAGGTAATCAAAAAGCTTAAGCTTTAAACTATGGCAAAACAACAGGTTTTAAATTGATTATGTTAGTGGTTAAAACGATTAAAACTCGTGGGTTTGCACAAATCTTTTTCAAGTGTGCTGTGATGGATTTTGAGAAGAAAAGTTTTCAAAAATGTACTAAGTGTTAAAACTTAATCGATTACATGCATCTTGTATTCAATTAAGTTTGTTAAAGATTTGAAAACTATTTCATTACTTAACATAACGGTCACAACGGTCATATTTTTAAATATGTTGACCAAGCATTAATTGTAAATCGATTGCATTAATTGTGCATTCAATTAATGACTTTGACTGTTGTTAATATGTTATAACTGTGAGATGAAATCGATTAAATTAATAGCATAATCGATTTAAATGCGTATGATTTGACTTATGCTATATATAGACGCATGATTTGAAATTTTGCAAAAAGAAGAAGAATTGATTTTAACACTTTCATATTTGTTTTAGATAAATGCTTTGAAGTTTTACAAAAGAGAAAAACGCTCCAAGAAACAAGAATTGTCGTGGTGATGTTTTCTTGAGAAGCTGGATTGATTGATTCAAATTGTTTGATCATTCTGCACAATAGAGTTGCATACTGCTAGACCAGGAAGCTCTTGGAAACGCTTTAGTGTTGTTGTTTCCTTGTGGTGTATAGAGGAAGAAGAACCTATGGTTCTTGACTTTGAGGGGATCTCAAAGGGGTTAACTGCAGGAGATGATTGTTCTTGCTACTAGTCTATTGTAATTGGCTATTTTAGATTAGTGAGTTAGAGAGGTTGTTTACATTTTGACGTGTGAGGTCGCTGTAAAAACTTTGTTGTAAAAACTGAGATCTTATAGTGCAATTGGCTTTCGATCTAAGGTTGATCGGAAGGACACTAGATGTAGGCTTGCCCGAACCAGTATAAAAACTTAGAGTTTGAATATTCTTCTCCCTAACTCTCTACATTTAATTGATTACATATTACTTGTATTCGAATACGCATACTGTCACATTGCATACATTTTTACTTGCGATTCAAGAAAAGTTTAAAGACTTGTAGTTTTGCGAAAAAGATTTCAAAAGCAATCGTTTTTATACAACACCAATTCACCCTCCCTCTTGGTGTGAGAAACGAAGCACATCTTTTTTAATACTTGTGAAAATTTAGAGAAAAGTCCAACCTAAAAATATAGTAAAATAAAATAAACATGAGTAATGATTTTCATACCAGTAATGATTCTTCACCTTACAAATCAACATGATTTTAACTCAAAGCATTCAAATGTTAAGCAAAGCAAATAAAGGAAGGTATCAAACAAGGGAGACCACATAATAATCAAAGTATCAAACCTTCATAAAGATACACTACTGCTTTTAAAATTTAAAAGCGAAATTTATTAACAATCAAAAGGAAAAAGATATAACACAGTCCTCCAATCAAAAATCAACATCAGCATCATAGATTATTTTGTTATTAAAGTGGCAACATCATCAACAATGAACAGAGCAAGAGTAACAAATTGTAGTATCGCGGGTTATTGTGTGTGGGTGAGAGAGAGAAGATGGAGAAAAGAGAGAAACAAATTAGATAGATGAAAAAGGTAGATTAGAGTTAGGTGAGACTTTCTGATTTATTTTTTTATTTTTTTATTTTAAATTAAAAATAAAAATTATTAAAATACCTCTGTGTTTAAAGTATGACTATTTTTATGAAAAAAATATTTTTTTTGTCTACTAAAACTTGGTACACTTTTTAAATGAATCAATTTTATATTTTATGCATACGATATAATTTTGGATTACACTAATAGTTTATTTTCATTTTTCAAATAATAAAACATAAATTATAATTTTTCAATTAATTTTGTTTATTCTTTAATATATTGCTTTAATATTTTACTTATATAATATATTTTAGAAAAATGGTAGCTAGCGGACTAAAGACTTTGCCACCCAATTAAAGTTACATTTTCCTAAACATTTTCAATCTCTCGGAAAATCCATCAACAACTCAAGTTTCAACAATAGTGAATAATATATGTATTTACAAGGAAAGAAATTTCTCACAGTCGTGAATTTGGTGTCTTCTCTCACTCGTCGATTGAGTTGGATTCGGATGAAAATGACGATGGTCATTTGCAAAATAACATTCTAACACTCAATTTAGATGCAAGTGATGTAATAAAGATAATAATAATTGAACACTTTCTTACCTTGTAAACACAGTCTATTTATTAATTTAATGAGTTTTTACTTAAATAGACCTAATTAAATTAATTAAATATGGTATTCGTACCTACTTGATTAATTCTTCATGTTGATTGATTAAGAGTAACTTTATGGGAAATTCTAGATGGCATGATCATACATGGACCATCTGGGTTCCATTACAACATTCAAAGAATGAAAAGAATTAAAAAAAAACAAGAGAATCACACACTTAAGTGGAGAGATGCATGATTCTTTTTTTTTTTTTTTTTCTTTTCTTTCTCTTATTCCTTCCCTTATAAAACATATATGTTGAGATAGGAAAAGATTAATATACGTCTTCAATCTCTCCTTTTATTCCTATAAGTTTTGATTATTGGTTCATAACAATTTGCATTACCTGTTTTCAACAAATGTTATAAAAGTAGGAATAAAAATTGATATTTTTTTATAGTTCATTGTTAATACCAAAATTTGGAATGTTAAAACAAGACATTTAAAAAAAAAAATTAACATCACTTTATTTTTTAAAATAAATTACCGTAGGATACCTGAATTCACCAACGGTCGACGAATAACCCGGAAGACCGTTTGTCGAACCTTCTTGCGATCGTAATGTCACGATCGTAGGTATGTCGTATGTCGAACGCTTTTTAACATCATGACATTTACATGTTGATGTCTATCACTTGGCGATCGACAACCAGTGACATTTACATGTTGATGTCGATCACTTGGCGATCGACAACCAGTGACATTTACATGTTGATGTCGACCACTTGGCGATCGAAAACCAGTGATGTCGCGACATATAGCGCTCGCACGACAACCAAACAGTTTAGCAGATAAAAATAAACAGTTACGAATATTAGTCAAATACCACAAATCACGGGAATAACTGACTCAGTATCAAACACGATCTAATCGTTACAACTTCCAGGTATCTGGCCGGATTTTCAGGTAAACGGTTTATTTTACTGTTTTAAATATGAAGATCACATGAGAAAAAAAGGTACGTTTTTCCCTTTAGAAAAAGGGAGAGAGAGAAATTATTCTTCTTCTTGATCACTTTGAACTGAAAATATTCAGGACATCCCTTTTCTAACTTGAGCGTCGGAGTGCCTTTGCAGGTACCCAGCCCATTTTCCCCTCAGAGAGCATAACACAGGAAGAGAGATATCACAGTAACGACATCACAGGAAGAAGCGGTTGAGATTTGTTAGGTTCGTATCTCGGTTTCCACATCCATACTGAAACAAATATGTTTTTAATTCATGGGATAAATGTGTTTTTCCCTGTACTTAACTGTCTACGAAAAGCTAAAGATGTATATAAATCTTAGAAATTGAAGGTCGAAGTCTGATTTGTTATTTGGCACAAACTTTTTGGATTAATCGCACTATTGGTTCTCTATATGTATAACAAATGTACAAAGTTTCCCACATTCAAGTATTGCAAATGTGTGATTTAGTTTCTTGTGTCTATTAAATTTTCTAGGTGTCACCACTTGTTATTTTAATCCCTTAATCATGTCATAGTGCTAAAATCACACACATGTGACATCCCGATGCATGAAAAACACAACGCTATTTAGGCAAACTTTTTCATAAAAATTATTATGATGGAGAAATACAAAAAAAAAAATAAAGAGTTTCTCTCTAAAGTTCAAATGTAATTTAATAATGTAACATCCCAATAAATAGTAATTACCATTAATTAGAATTAATTACAATTAACAGTAAACAGTAAACAGTCTTTACAACTAACAGAGATCAAAAGCCGAACGGCTGGAATAGTAACGTTACAATAATCAAGTCCAAAAACAGCGAACGCTAACAACGAACGATTTACAAAATAAATAACCGAACGTCCCCAAAGACTAAACCGATAACCCAAAGACTAAAACCTAACGAGCGTACTAAGGCTCGGCTTTAACCTCCACTTCAACAAGGTTGGCGTCCTCCAAATTTTCTTCTTCCAGCATTTCTTCAAGTGGCGCCTCACCATCTGCTCACATCCACAACGGATGATCATTGCATTGACAAGACGGACGTACATAACCAGTAGACAACACAAGGAATTGCAAGGGTAAGCTTAGGTAATTTGATTCGTACAACTCACATACAATTTAACATCAGAAATTAACACTCAAGACATACATCAATAAATCAGGATAGAATAAATTAACCAACACTCATAACTGACGACTGTCCGGACTGTATGAATGCATGTAACCGCAGGCGTTCGTGCACTCGGGTGATGTAGTAACTGGAACCATCCATCAGCTGCCACCCGAGGTTAACCCTATCAGCCTCAAAGTACTCAATAGGGCTAGGGCCTCCTGCCATTCCCACACATGACCTACTCCCCTCTACATGAGGACGAGCACTCACGGAATATCAGGATGATCAGCCATCAGCGATTTTACCATGGTCATACTATACAACTCTCAAATTCCAATCCTAGAGACGTCCCTCCTTGGAACGCTCGTTCAATTTCCAAAATCATAATTTCATCTCATACATGGTTCGCACATTGTATAATTCCCTCAATATTACATTTCCATTCTTAGTTACACTTCTCTAAAAAGACGAACGTTAATTAACTGTATAGACGAACGCTATTTGAAATCAGGACGAACGCTATTTTAAAAAAATCAGGACGAACGCTATTTAAAAATCAATGATTATTCAATTAGTACGAACGCTTGATAGGAGACCTTGCGCGATTTAGAACTGACGCTCGTTATAAGACCGAGCGCTATTTCGGACGAACGCTTGGTAGAATACCGTGCGCCGTTTAGGACAAACGTTCGACATAAGACCGAACGCTATCAAAGACGAACGCTCGACAGAGAGCCGAACTCTATCAAGGACGAACGCTCGACATAAGGTCAAACGCCATCAAAGACGAACGCTCGACAGGGGGTCGAACACTATCAACGACGAACGCTCGACATAAGGTCAAACGCCATCAAAGACGAACGCTCGACAGAGGGTCGAACGCTATCAAGGACGAACGCTCGACATAAGGTCAAACGCCATCAAAGACGAACGCTCGACAGGGGGTCGAACACTATCAACGACGAACGCTCGACATAAGGTCAAACGCCATCAAAGACGAACGCTCGACAGAGGGTCGAACGCTATCAAGGACGAACGCTCGACATAAGGTCGAACGCTCAATTAGCATTTCAAATGGGATGCTCGTTCTAAGACAGAATCCTTTCCAAATGAAAGGATTTAACTCTAAATCTATTTTAGAGAAACCGAACGGTATATGACCGTACAAGGACGAGCGTATTTTATCAAGCAGAGAATATGATAATTTTCCAGATTTTTCAGTTTACAATAACTTTACAGTTTTCATACGATTCATAACTTATAATTTCTCTCCACCATAAATCTCATACATTACAACATTCATATTATCATCCCAAACCATACAGAAACTCAATCATATTCCAAATCATATATTTCATTCTCAGCATACAGTTCAAACAATATTCTTCACATACATCCAGCGCAACCATGCTCGTTCATGCATACTTAAATATCATACAGTTCATACATCCAGTACAGTTTCATGCTTTCACACACATCATACAAGTATAAATTAAATTACTAAAGCTTCCCTTACCTGGTCTAGCAGTGAACTCCCTAAGCGAATGCGTTTAACTTGTCCAAATACAGTTTCCTACCCTCAACGTGCTTCTCGAATGTTTCACTAAATCTAACCACAAGAAACGGAGACAAACTCAGCTTATACTCTAACATGCAGCAGGACCAGCGTCCGCATGCAACTCTGAACGGAGCGTTTTAGGGTTCGTTAACTTACCAGTTCAGATTTCAGTTCCGCTCGGTTCAAATGAAAGCTCACGACACCGTGAACGATCCTACGGTTCTGAAATGGAAGCAGAGATTTTGATGGTGAGTTATCTTAGAGAGAAGATGAAAGATTTTAGAGAGAAGCTGGAGAAGAGAAATGGCCAGGGTTTCGCGAGAAAGAAGATGAATGCATGGAATGGAGTGAAGTGTTTTTCAGAGAAATCATTTTCTCTTCCTCGTCAAACGACCATGCAATCACGTACGGCCACCTGGCTTCCACTACAGCTTTTAGAAGCTTCTGACGTGACAGATGGCGTCAGTGCATGCAGAGGGTGAATTTCCCTTCCCGCGCAGGACGAACGTCCATCCTCTGCACGCCACTTGTTTTCCACCAACGTTTTTGGAACGTTCATACATAGACACATGGCAGGCGCATGCAGTGTGTTTTGACGTGTCAAAGTGCTTTTAATGGTGATCAGAGAGTGGATTTAGTGCGTTAATTATTCAGGTTCTCACAAATAATAAATTAATTGGTATAAATTATATGATATATTTTTGTTTATTAATTAAATTTTAATTATCTTATAAATTTGAGTATGTTAAATTGAATTATTAATAAAAAATTATTATATATAATATTTAAAATATCCTTTTTTTTCTAAGAACTTGTTAATTTTTTCATTAATTGAATCACGCAATTACTGTATCTATTCTTCTATTTTTAACTCAGCAATAAACTTATGTTTTCTTTTTCTATTTTTCTCTTACTGGTTGTATAATTCATTATAAAGAAGAAATTAATTGATAAGTTAAAAGAAATAACAGTCCTGTCATATTCCTTGATGACAAAAGAAAAAGGATAAAACACTCAGAATTTTTTTTTAAAATATTTTAAATATTCAATAAAATAAACATTATTAATTAATATTCAATTAAAATTTTTTAGATTTATAATATATTTAAAACTTAATTAAGTATAATTTTTGAATTATTTTCTTACATGCACGTACGACCCATTCAAAATTGTATGACCATCTAATGGTCCTGCCATGTTCACCATATTGGTCAGTGATACAGGTTCTGGGATCTCACGGCTGCATGCAGAACTGAAGGTTTTGCAGTCAAATTCATGACCTCTAAACAGTAAACCAAATTAAATTGACTTCAATAATAGCACAGTACTTACCAGAAAATTCATGACACCAGACACTGCAATAAATCAAAAGGGTATCTCTCTAATCTTTTATTCAACCCTATATTTATTTCATGCATTTATTCATCCATTTTCAAACTTCTTTTCAACACTAAATTTTAACAAGTTTCAGTTTTCATTCTCGCGCGCGCCGTGTAACGTTCTTTTTTATAATATATCATAGTTTATGTAATATTACATTATCAAGAAAATTACTTGTTAAGAGGATTAGGTATGTCTTTCTACTAATGATGAGATTCTTAAACTATAGTTTATCTGTACTCTTTTAAACTTAAAAAACTTAAACTAATTTTACTTAAAACTAATTATACTTATTAATAGTTCAGTTTAAAAATATTGAACTATTTTTATTCTTGAACTGTTTTTATTCTAGTACAGTTAACCAGTTAACTGTGTTTCAGTTTTCCCAATTCTTTTTCTCAATCACAATTTCTCTCAAAATTAGGTTTTCTTTTTCCTTTCTCTATCACAGTTTTCACAATTTTCGCTTGCTGCTGTTGAAGGTTTCCGAAGGTTCGTTGCCGACTTGCTGTAATCAAAGACTCGCCATCCTCTCGTTACTTCCCGTTCGTCAAAGGTTCGCTCGCCGTCGTTGAAGGTTCTCGAAGGTTCGTTGTCGTTGAAGACTCGTTGTAGTCAAAGACTCGCCGTCGTCGAAGACTTGCCACTGTTGAAGGCTTTGCCGCACTCTGCCGTCGCCAAACTGTTGTCGAAGACTCGCCCTCGTCAAAGGTGAGTTTACCAGGCTGCTGTGAACTTTTGGTGTGAACCCTAGTCGCATTGTTCGATGTGATTTTCAGCATTTTTTTACCTTGGCATATTTGTGTCTTGTTTAGCTTTTGACAGATGGAATCCATGCTCTCCCAATATTTTTTTCTCTGTGATGATTGTTACCATCTGGTATGACTGCTGTATGTTACCACTAAATTTTCATTAAAACTCTAAGAACTTAGAATAAGGGTATAATTAGAATTTTAATTATAGGCTAAAGGCTCTGTGTCTTTAACCTTTGCTTCTAGGTTCAGTGGTTCTCGAATTCAGGGATGTGTGGTGGGTGAGTGGGGTAGTGGGATGGTATTGTAGTCGGAAAGCGTGTGATAATTTGAAGGTGAGATAGGGTAAGATTTAAGGTATGTGATTAATTGCAAGGTGGTGAAAAGAGATTAGGAAAGTGACAAGGAGATTATACATGATTGGTTGCATAAATGTTAGGGTCCAGGATTTGAGAAATTTCCTTCAGTCGGGCAGGCTTTTGTCAATTTGTATATGGAGTGTACAATGAGGGTGGACGCAACAGTGATGGCAGTAGCCAGCCAAAGCTGAACATTGAGTGGTGCGTGTGCATTCTACTGCGTTGAAGGTAACAAGAAAGAGATATGAATTAAAAGAGATAGAAGCTTGGAGACGTTTTTGTAGGGGCTTGCCAGAATGTAGTTGGACAAACTCAACATGTTAATTTCTCATTTATGCCTCTCTTTACTTTCTTTTCAATATATACAAAAGCTTAAATTCACATCATTATCACCCACTCATACGCTATTAATTTTCATTCCCATCCATTCTACAAAATAAGTAAGTTCTACAAAATTCAAAACTCTTACAAATCCAACACAGTATAAGAGATTGACCCGACATGGAAAGAATAAGTTGTGTGAATTTTTTATATTTGTTTAGTTAAGGTATTATTAGTGTTGTGTGAGAAGAAAATGAAGAAGTGATGGGAAGAAAATGAAAGGGTTGTGCGTGGCCTGATATTGAAGCATAGATTGAGGGGCCAGAGTGTGGAAATTGTAGTGGCTGGAATGAACGTACAGGAAGCAATGATGGGAAATAGAAAAATGGTATTGAGCATTAAATCTGTCTAACCAGCTATAACAATTTTGAGAGAGAATGGAATTTATTCAGGTGAATAGAAATGTGTGTATTTTGTATTTGTTATAATTAGCTTCAAAATATAGTATTTTTATATATAGTCCAGTATTATGTATTTGTTATAATCATCTGTCAAAAGATTCAACAAACTTTTGGCCATAGAAGATGTGAATAGACACTTTATTTTTCTACAATTCCTCACAAGCAATCACTTCATATTAATGAAAGATGTAGCACAACATACTAATCTGTCTAACTGAGAACACCAAAGAACTGCTAATACTTCTATCTTTTCAATGTATGGCTTTACCTAAGGGTGATGTAAACCTAAATTACATGAGTTTAACAGCTCACTTTATTGATAATGATTGGAAACTTCAAAAGAAAATTTTGAATTTTTCTCAAACAACGGGACATTCAGGGGAGCTCATTGCTAAACATGTTGAGGCTTGTTTGAATAATTGGGAGTTGAAGCGAGTCCTTAGCATCACTGTGGATAATGCTACAACAAATGATGTTGGGGTCCAATACCTCAAAAGAAGGATGTTATGATGGAATTGTCTCGTCTTAAAGGGAGAATATGTTCATATGCGTTGTTGTGATCATATATTAAGTTTAATTGTGAAGGAGGGCTTAAAAGAAATCAAAGATTCAATTTCAAAAATCCAAAGTGCAGTTAAATATGTGAAATCTTCTCCCGCTAGATTTGCTAGATTCAAGGCATGTGTTGAACAAGAGGGAATTTCTTATAAAGGTATTGTTTGTCTTGATGTTGAAACAAGGTGGAATTCAACTTACTTAATGTTAGAGGCAAGCTTGAAGTACAAAGATGCCTTTGTCTTGCTAGATATGCAAGATAAGAAATTTAGTGTTGAAATGGCCAAAAGTAATGGTGATGTGCCATTAGAAGAGGATTGGGAATATGCGAGGTCTATTCTACCATTTTTAAAGATGTTTTATGACTCTACCCTACGCATTTCTGGTTCTTCTTATGTCACCAGTCATATGTATATGAAGGAGGTGTTTGGAATTGGTAAAAGGATTCAACAATATTCTAAGAGTAGTGATTTGAGCATAAAATTGATGGCAATGAGGATGAAGGGCAAGTATGAAAAATATTGGGGAAATCCTAATGGAATTAATATCTTATTATTGATTGCTGTTGTGCTTGACCCTAGGAGTAAGTTGGATTTTTTTAATTACTTCATTGACTACCTCTTTTAATCTAGTATGGCCAATGAATTGAAATCAAAATTATTGTCATCTTTAAAAACACTTTATGAACAATATCAAGGTATTGAGGAGGGTTCTCAAAGTAGCCAACAAGAATCTCAACTAGATGATGATGATGATGATCCTCATTGCATGAGTTTCTACCTAAGAGCTACAAGACGTAGATTTGATTATATATCAAAGCTTGATAAATATTTGAGAGAGGATCATGAACCTTATATGAAGTCAGTTGAGCTTGATATTTTACATTGGTGGAAAGTCAACTCGACTAGATTTCCTATCCTTGCGAACATGGCTCAAGAGGTGTTAGCCATTCCTATCTCTACCGTAGCATCAGAGTGTGCATTCAGTACAGGAGAAAGAATGGTTAGTCCTTATCGTAGTTGCCTAACGCCTAAAATAGTGGAAGTGCTTGTTTGCACACAAGATTGGTTAAAAGGAACACCTTTCTCTATACTTTTTGACGAGGATCCTAAAGAACTTGATAAATTTGAGCAAGGTGAGATTATATGACAAATTTATATATTTTTTAATTTATATTTTACGTGTTAAAAAATGATTAAATATTTTATTTTATTTTTGTAGAGATAACATCTCAAGATGAAGTGGGACCTTCAAGTGCTGCTATTAATTTGGATGATTGAAAATCAAGAAAGAAGCATTGATGTAAGTCCTCGAGCTTAATGTAAGGCTATTGAAGATGTTATTCTTGAGCTTGAACTTAATGACTATTGTGTCTTGTTCTCCATCCACAGTTGTGTATAGAGAAAATTAGTATTTGTAGAGTTTGTTAATTTTTGGATCACAAGTTGTTTTCCCTAACAATGGTTTTATGAAGTTTTTAATTCTTTACTCCATCTTCAATAGAGATTTGCTATTAGTGTCAGTATGCTACATTTTCATGGCCATATTGTTATAAGATATTGTGATAATTTTTCAGGAATATTATGATTTATTTTAAAAATGTGTCTCTAATACTTTCTCTTTGGTTTAATACTTTTTCAGGATAATCCTGGTATACCAACAAGCTATATGGAGGGTTAGTATTTGCAGTAGGAATTTCATTTCAATTTGATTTCTGGCTTGAGTCAACATATATCATGTTGCGTATCTCTTCAATTTGAACGTGTAAAGAATCATCGAACAATTTTGTTGTTTTTCCTTTTGGTTTCCGGAGCATGTGATTTGATTTTAAGAGTGTGTTTTTATTTTTATGTGGATCGGATTCTAGAATCTGCAGATTGCAGATAGAAGATCATAGTTTAAAAGATAAAGCAAAGAAGAGGTTTTTAATATTTATTTTACTTTTCCAAATACAGAGGAGGCCAATATGATAGGTATAATAGTATTTGCTATGTTAAGGTGGAATTTTACCTGTCATGTCAATTCATTTTTGACTGGATCCAGTAACTTTTATTTTTAAAAACACATTTGAAATCTCGTGGTTGGCCGAGTAGGATAATATTCAGTACTTGAACAATTTCAACCATGGTGATTCATCCGAGAATCAAGTAGCACCAAATCCTCCTTTCATTGCCACACTGATATGACTGATTCAATTTTACAGATGAGAAAAGATACTTGCACAAGTTATGTGAGAGATATTCTTAATCTGGAACACGATATTTTTCATGTAAAAAACTTATGTGAAGTTGAACAGGATGAATCATCCAACTAATTTATGATGGCTTTACTATATTTGTTGACTGAGGCAACAAAACTCACCAGTGTTTCTAGTATTTTTTTTTCTTTTTCCTATTCACAAAGATTAATAGTTCTGCCTGAAAGTTCACCTGCTTTTTTTTTTCTTATTCTTTTGTTTCTCTTACCAGATTATAGTCATCCTAGAAGGTTCAACAAGATTACATCACTGAGCAACTCTGCTTGTTGTACTATTTCTCAAGGTGTGTAAGGAAAAATATATATTTATATTTTTCTGCTGATATGACAGTAGAAGGAGATAGCTATGACATCAATATGATGCCTTTTTTTATGCTGAGTTATGCTTTATTCCGAAACTTCTTTTGCTGTTTTATTATAGATATGTATGGAAGCTTTAATGGATACAAATTTGGTGTCTCTGGTCTCCTTGTTACCATAGAAACTCTGCTTTTACACATAAAAGTGAATAGGTGGAAGGCTTTGTGATTTTATTCTCCATGACAGAATCAAATGGATGACAGTGTTTTATACTTGTAATTTAGAACTGTAATTACCTGTAATTAAAAACTGTTTTCAGTATCATTTAGCTTTAATTTTGAACTGTTTTCACAAAACAATTTACTGAACTGTATTGCAGTTAACTGAACTAAAAAATAGTTTAGTTCAGTTTTTTTGAACTATTTTTTAGTTTAGTTCAGTTTTTTTAAACTATTTTATAGTTAATTGTAATGGATTTATAGTGCAGTGCAAATAGTGCAGTTTCCCCACCCCTAGTGACACTCATGACCACCTCCATCCGCACCCTCCTTCACATCACTCGCTCGCGCAACCAGAAAATCCCAACCCGAGATCAGAACAGAGACCCAAGATTTCCCAATTTCAGAAACCCAATTTCATAGAACCCTAAGGTTACAATTTTTGAATGGCAATGATGCTTTCCCTTTCCGCTCCGCAACCGAACCACCATAAAAGAATCGCAATCGAACCACCAATTTGAAGGGTGCCGCTGCGGTTCATAATTTCTTCGCGAGTTCATCCTCCACAATTGACGCAACCAGAAAGCAAATTGCGCCTCCTTGATTCAATCTTCTCCACCCCAACCTGCACACAAAATCACAGAAACAATTGACGCAGAAACCAAACTCAGAAATCGCAAATCCTTTTCATGGTGCCTACCTCCATTGACGCGGACGAGTTCTTTTCTTCCTAGCAAGCACAACCATGAGCTTCAATCGCAAACAACTTAAGCTGTCATCCATGGTCGAGAGGTGCGCGCCTCCATCCTCTCCACAACAGCGCAAGAGTAAGAAGGCATAATGTTTTTCCCTTTCCCCATCTTCAAAACCCTAATTTTGGAACCAGGAGGACGGAGATGGAACCCTAATTTTCCTCCCGATCTCGCGAAACTCCGCCGGCTACGCCCTCGCCGCACCGTCGCTGCGCTCTCACCGTCGTCGCAGCATCATCACTGCTCTCTCACCTCCACTGCTCTCTCACCGCCACTACAACGTCGTCGTTGATCTTATTAATGAGACATTTGGGGGAAATTTTCCTCTTTCACTACCCAAAAGCTCTGGTCTAGTGAAGCCAAGGTTCGCGCGCGAGAGAAGGTGTTTCCGTTAGGGCCTCCAGTGTTGGCCTGCGTCGTTACCGATGATTGCATTGCGAGTGGGGGCGACATGAAAGCTGGTCCAGAGGTAGCTTGTGCAAGGAAATAGTTTGAGAGGTGAAACCTTTTTTTGTCGTGGATGAAGATGAAGATGCTCTCTTTGATTTTAGGGGGAGGGGGCAGAAACCCTGTTTTTGATTTCTGGAAAAGAAAAAAACCCTAAGAGATTTGGCCATTTAGGCTTGGCCCTTTTTAATTCTAGTCTTTTTTTTATATGCCTCGTTTCATCCTGCCAACTGAGGCAGTATCTCTGCCACCAAATACGTGCCAGGTGAAAGGTATGATTAGATGTAATATCTGTAGGGTTTATGCCTCGGTTCACCTTGCCAACTGAGACAATATGCTCTTTAGGCATCAGTTGCTTTACATTCGAGGCATACAGTGTTCTGAAAATTACGAAACTACCACTGCGTTTTGATATGCTGCGGTTTTTCTAGAACCAAAGCGTAATGTGCGAGTTAAAAAGGAGATTTTTTACTAGTGATAGTTTATTATTGGTTCAGATTTATCCAACTTAATGAGATTATATAATCCTTGAATATCAAATAGATAACATCCAATGATACAAATATTCAGTGCATACATTAACATACAATTGTAATATATATATTATTCAATCTTTTTGCCGTAGGATAGAGATGATATGAATGATATTTGTTTGGATAATTGAAAGATGAACGTGTATTTAAATTATATTTGATTTTGACTCCTAAATGATATGGAACTATTAAAATAAGAAATAAGTCATTCAATTGGAGAGTAATTGGATTTTCGTTCTTGGAGACAACATTGAGGTTTCAATCTTAAGTCCATTGATTAATGAAATCTTTATTTTACAAATAATGTTCACGTTCCGACTTCAACTATGTTAAGATAACATCATTAATGTCAATAATTTCATATGAGATAATGATGTTAAAGTCAATCATTTCATCGGAGATATTGTTAGTTTTGGAACTCAAAACTCCTTTTATAATTTTGTATTTAAAAATGTCTTGAAAGGTTAAAGAAGGAATATGTATTTGAATTATCTGTGATTTCGACTCCTAAAAATGACGATTGAGATATTAAAATAATATCTAACAACCTATATTATTAAAATAATGTAAAGATAATGATGAATAATTGTTTTTACTACTATTAAGTTAATTACTACCTTGTATTGCTATTAAATAATTAAAGTTAATCTTATTTTGTTATTGTGATGCTTTAATAATACTTTTGATTAAAAAAGTTTAAGATCGATGTGTTAACTTCAACCTTGGGTAATGGTTGACAAAATCAAGATTTTACAATAATTTTGGGTTGACTTATTATAGTATTTGTACTATACATGTTTGAGTGCATCTCGGTCACTCAGACTCATGTATTAAGTCTAAGTATATTCGGCCACAACGAGACCATATTGATAATTGGAAATATTATATTTTTTATAATGTTTATTTTTATCTTTTATTCGTAGTTTTATTATTATCTTTTTAAATAATTAAAGATTTATTCAATAATTTTAGAAAAGATAAGTAATTATCTTTTATTAGATAATTTCATAAAAGATAAGTATTTTATTTTTTAGGCTTAATAGTCTCTTTTGTCCCCAGTTTTGCTCGATTATGTCAATTTGGTTCATGGTTTTAAAAAAGTGTCAACTTGGTCCTTACTTATTAAATTTTGCATCAAAATTGTCCCTTCCGTTAAATAGAAACAAACGGCGTTAAGGATGGATGATCTGACAGAAGACATGGCATTTTTAAATTGTATGTGTGATGACGTATTTAGTATTTCCTTTAATTATAATTAATTTGGACTAATCTTTTTCTTTTAATTACTTTTAATTACTTTTAATTATAATTAATGTGACACTTAGCGTCCCACTTCTCCTTCTCCGATCAAATCTTCTTTCAAAAAGAGTGTTGCAGGCAATGGCGTCCTACTCCTCCATCGAATATCTGTCCCACTTGCTCCCTCTCTCACTTTCCCTTCTGCCCAACTCCGCCTCCCACACCCTATCACCACCCCCACCCCCCAAACTCCTCTTTCTTACGCCCCCGCCAACCCAAATTTCCAAATGATTGCGTTGCGATTTATCCATTCTCTGGTTTGGTTCTCTTGCTTTGCAGGTCTGAGGAGGCATGATGTTGATGCGCGATGAGGATTCTCGCGGTGGGGATGGTCTCTACGTGATTAGGGTTCTGCAATTTGGGGCTCTTTTCGATTGGGGTTTTGGACGACGCTGTGGTTGTTGTTCTTGTGCGTCAATGGAGGTTGGGTTTTTCGCTAGCATGTACGTTGGGTTTTCCGCTTCTAAAACGAACTGGATCGAGGCGTAGAGGGTTCTGGCATGGAGCTTCAGCGATCCAGGGCAAGCGATTCAGCCTGAATGCCGGGAAGCAGAGTAGAGAGCAGGAACAATTTTCTTGGATGCGAAAAGCACAACAGAGCAATGTGGGCAAGAATTTTGAGGCGCGCGATAAGTCCAGGTTTCTCGTCAACTGGTTCAGGTTCGGAGTAGCGGGAGGAGCTTCGGCGACGCTTGGAGGGAGGACAATGAGGGGAGATAGGGTTTTGTTCGAGTTGGACCCTAGAAGGTTCTGGAAGGATTGGACGAATGTGGAGATGGAATCAGAGAGGGTGGAAGGGAGAGAGGTACACAGAGGAGAGGAAGGTTTAATGGAATGGATTAGGGTTTTGAATTAGGATTTTGAAGATATGAGGTTTTGTTTGGTGGATAAGGAAATGAATTTTTCCGCTGCGGACGAAGTCTCTTCTCCATCGCATTTTCTCCACTATGTTGAGGAAATGCCCTAATTTCCCACAAATCAAAATACTCTGAATCAATTTTTCCCAATTAAAAAAATTTATCTTTAATATCCACCTCAACGTGTAATGAAACGTTATCATTAAATACTGCCAGATCACCCATCCTTAACGCCGTTTGTTTCTATTTAACGGAAGGGACAATTTTGATGCCTAATTTAATAAGTGAGGACCAAGTTGACACTTTTTTAAAACCATGAACCAAATTGACATAATCGAGCAAAACTGGGGACAAAAGAGGCTATTAAGCCTATTTTTTATTAGATAATTAAGATTTTATTAGATAATTTTAGGAAAAAATAAGTATTTGGATTTTATTTGTAAAATATTTTTGTAAATAAGTAGAAATCCTCGTAAGATTGAAGAATATATCAAAGATACATAATGTCAGAAGATTAAAAGGTATATATCTAGGATATTCAAGTAAAATTCATTCAAATACAAATTCCAAGCCTAGTCCAAATTGGCTCATTCATCTAGTATTACAAAAAATCATTAAATAGAAAAATTTAAGGAATAGGGAACTAACCCTAAAGAAAGATGATAGAGATGCATTTTGGAGGTTAGAGTTGTTGGTGTAAACAAAAAAACCAAAACAGAGTCAATTAATGTTTCCATGTATATAAATGTTGTAAATCTACTTTCAAAAATAATACAGAAGTTATTTCGTACCTTGTGTGTGTGCCTTCCTTTTCTTTGTGTATGTTCATGTTCTTCATTTGTCCGGTGTGGTGTGAGGAGTGTGCCCTGGAACCCTAAGAAGCGTTTCTCTGGCTTCTCTCTAGAAAGATCAGAGTGTGAAATGTGTCTTCTCTCTCTTACCCTTTGTGAATAACACATTGTGGTGTGGTTTCTCTCTTTTACCCCTCTGGTCTTAATATGGTATCAAGAGCATACGTTTAACAGATCCTGGTTTGTGAGTGTGGGTGTGATTGGAGACTGGAAGTGTGTGTATCCAGAAAAGAAGGATTCTTTGGAACGTGTGTATCCTTAAAGTGAAAAAGGAAATCAAAGAAACTTCAAGATCCAAGTAAGAAGGAGATGGCAGGTTTTGGAGGGATACATGGGCCTTTACAAGTATTTGATGGGAAGCTCTTTGATGACTGGTGCACCAAGATGCAAGCCAATGCAAGCCATTTTTGGCTTCCAGGATGTTTCAAAAGTAATAGAAGATGGGTTGCCTGATTTGGGTGCAAAGGCCACTGAAGAGGAGAAAAGAAACTATAAGATACAGATGAAACTGGACAGCAGAGAGAATTTCTGTTGTATCAATGTGTCAACTCAAATATCTTTAACAAGATTTTCAAGACTGCTACTGCTAAAGAGGTATGGGACATTCTGGTGAAAACATATGGTGATGGAGACAAGAACAAAAAGGTAAAATTGCAGACTATTAGGAGGCAATTTAAAGTGCTAGCCATGGATGAAGGGGAAACCGTGGCAGATTACTTTGACAAGGTGCAAGAATTGGTGAATGGAATGAGGGCCTGTAAGATGGTTGATCAAATTCTCATAACACTAACACCCAAGTGTTATCATGTGGTGGTTGCTATTGAAGAAAACCGTGACTTGGGAACTCTGGAAATTGAGGAGTTGCAGCACTCATTACAATCTCATGAGTATCGCATTAATGAGTGCAAACAATGCCAAGAACAGGCACTACAAGCCAAGTCTCAATACAAAGGGAAAAAGGTGTTCAAGAAAGGCAATTTTAAGCCTAGAGATTCACTGAGACAGTAAGGAGAAGAGTCTAGTCAATCAGGAAAAGGGAAGAATCAAAAGAGTGCAGATGGAGGATGAAAGTTTGACAAGAAAAAGGTCAAATGTTATAACTGCCAGAAATATGGCCATTATGCTAAGGAGTGCTCGGAGGGAGAAAAGGCAAAAAATAAACCCAAGAAGAGGGCTAATCTGGCTCAGGAGGAAGAATCAGACTCTGAAGTTGTTATGTTGATGGCCAACACTGAGGAAGAACAACCAAAAAACACAGTGTGGAATTTGGACTCTAGCTGTTCCACCCACATGATTGGTAGGAAAGATTGGTTTGTAAAGATGCAGGAGGTTATGTAGGGAAGAATAAAATTTGCAGATGAGAGGAGTTTGGCTGCAGAAGGTTCTGGCAGTGTTGTCTTGAGAGATGGAGATGGAAGAGAAGTGATAATTGAAGAGGTACTATATGTACCAGGTTTGAAGACAAATCTACTAAGCTTGGGACAACTACTACAGAAAGGTTATGTGATGAAAATGGAGAACAACTATCTCAACATTTTCAATCAGAATAGGAAGATTGTTGTGCAGGCCCAACTGTCATAAAATAGAACTTTCAAAGTGGTGATGAATGTAGTAAAACATCAGTGTTTTATTACAACAGAAAACAAGGAGGAATGACTGTGGCATCTTAGATTTGCACACCTGAATTTTAAGGATTTATCCCAGTTAAGCCAGAGGAGTATGGTGAGTGGCTTACCAAATGTTAAAATACCAGAAATTGTATGCAAAGAATGCATCCAGTGCAAGCAAACCAAGGGCAGTTTCCAGAAGTTCTTATCTCAGAAGTCAGCAGAGAAGTTAGGGGTGATTTATTCAGCTTTTTGTGGTCCTATACAAGTAGAAACACCTGGGGGCAGCAGGTATTTCCTACTGTTTATTAATGATTGGACCAGGAAATGCTAGGTTTATTTGATTAGGATAAAGGGGAAGGTGTTGAAGATGTTCCAGAAATTTAAATGTCTTGTTGAGAGACAATGTAGGCAGAAAATCAAAGTGTTGAGAACAGATGGAGGAGGGAGGTATACCTCTATTGAGTTTAACAATTATTGTGAAAAGGATGGGATAGAACATGAAGTTACCCATCCCTATACACCACAACACAATGGGGCAGTAGAGAGGAAGAACAAAACCATATTAAATATGGTTAGGTGTATGCTAAAGAGTAAAGGGCTCTCTAATTTCCTATGGGGAGAGGTTGTGCTGACAACCACCTATATTCTAAATATGTCTCCAATAAAGAGACTGGATGGCATCATACCTGAAGAAGCTTGGACAGGGGTAAAACTAGATCTTAAGCATTTGAAAATATTTGGCATTATATGCTATAAACATGTGCCTGACCAGTTGAGGAAAAAGTTAGATGATAAAGGAGTATCTCTAATTTTGGTGGGTTACAATGCTACTAGAGGATACAAGTTGTATGATCCTATATCAGGAACAACCTGTATCAGAAGGGATGTTGTAGTGGATGAAGCTGGAGTGTGGTAGTGGGAAACAGCTGAGCAGGGAGCATCAGCCATTGTCTTGGAAGATGTAACTGCTGCAGTTGAGTCAGAAAGGTGTAGAAGAGATGACAATAGTAGAAGGTCATCAAGGGCTACACAACTGTCAGCACATCTAAGAGACTATGACTTGTCTTATGATGTTACACTTACATCAGAAGGCAATTTCATTCATTATGCTTTAATAGCAGAAGCTTAACTAATTGATTTTGATCAAGCTGTGAGAGATGAGAGGTGGTATAAGGCAATGCAGGAAGAAATTGACTTTATTGGGAGAAATTAGACATGGGAATTGGTTGATCTACCTTATAACAAGAAGCCTACAACATTGAAGTGGATTTATAAGTCAAAGATAAACCCACAAGGTGTAGTTGTAAGGCACAAGGTCAGGCTGGTTGTTAAAGGTTTCCTACAGAAGGCTGGAGTGGATTATGGAGAAGTGTTTGCTCCTGTAGCCAGGGTTGAGACAATCAGGTTGGTGGTGTCTCTGACTACTAAGTTTCACTGGTCATTACATTAATTAGATGTGAAGTCTGCTTTCCTAAATGAAAAACTTGAGGAAGAGGTATATGTTGTACAACCAGAGGGGTTTGAGGTTAAAGGGCAGCAAGGCAAGGTGTATAGACTGAGGAAGGATCTCTATGGGCTTAAACAGGCTCCAAGAGCTTGGAACCAAAGGATTAATGGGTTCATGAATAGTATTGGGTTTGATAAGTGTGTTTCAGAACACGAGGTGTATGTGGAGTGCTGCCAACACAATGGCAAACCAGAAAAAATAATTGTATGCCTATATATTGATGACCTACTAGTCATTGGGAGTTGTAAGGAACTAATTTCATATTTCAAGGCTCAGATGTTGAGGGAATTTGAAATGAGTGACTTCTGAAGACTCAGTTACTTTTTTGGTATTAAATTTACTGAGACTGAGTGTGGAATTGTGATGCATCAGTCCAAGTATGTTCTAGACCTATTGAAGAAGTTTGAAATGATAGATTGTAATGTTGTTAACACCTCAGCAGAAGTCGGGCTGAGGCTTGAAAAAGAACCAAAGGAGGAAGCTGTAGATCCAACAACTTATAGAAGAATGGTTGGGAGTTTGAGATACCTCTGTAACACTAGACCAGACTTGAGTTACAGTGTTGGAGAGATAAGTAGGTACATGGAATGCCCTAGAATATCACATTTGAATGTTGCCAAACATATTCTAAGGTATTTGTAGGGGATAAACTCCTATGGGATTCTACTGAGAAGAGGTAAGGCTGGAGAAGAAGTTCAAATCACTTCTTACTCAGGTGGGGATTGGTGTGGTGATAAAGTGGATAGAAGAAGTACCATAGGGTACATTTTCTTCATTGAAGGATCTCCTATTTCCTGGAGCTTAAGAAAAGAGTCAGTGGTTGCTTTATCATCATGTGAGGCAGAATACATAGCTGCTTGTGAAGCTACGTGTCAGGCACCTTGGTTGAGTTCTTTGATGGAAGGATTGAAAGTGGAGCTAGCTGGAAGAGTCAGGCTGCTTGTAGACAACAAGTCAGCCATAGATCTTCCCAAAGACCCTACATCACATGGAAGGAGTAAGCATATCGAGACCAGGTTCCACTATATCAAGGAACAAGTCAGCAACGGGAAGCTTGAAGTTGTACACTGCAGATCCGAAGACCAACTTGCAGATATACTGATTAAAGCTCTAAAAGGTGAACACTTTCTATCACTCAGAAAGCAGATCGGAGTAGTACGAGTGGAGATCATTGAAGATCGCTCTAAAAGGAGATCGAAAACCTATGGTTTTCATCGGAGAGAACGAGGTTACTCAGAAAATAGGTTTTCTTGGTTTTAATCAGTAAAAAAGTTTGTATGCTTAAAGGAAGCATTTTCTCCTGATTTCAATCAGTGAAAATGCTCAGATCGAAGAAGGAGAACTTTTCATCGATTCAATCGGTGAAAAGAAGGGTTTTTTCTTCAGAAAATGTGTTTTTCGTTCGTTTAGGTTTTTGTTTAGGAGGAGTGTTGGTGTAAACAAAAAAAAACAAAATAGAATCAGTTAATGTTTCCATGTATATAAATGTTGTAAATCTACTTTCAAAAATAACACAAAAGTTACTCAATACCTTCTGTGTTTGCCTTCCTTTGCACTGTGTGTGTTCATCTTCTTCATCTGTCCGGTGTGGTGTGAGGAGTGTGCCCTGGAACCCTAAGAAGTGTTTCTCTAGCTTCTCTCTAGAAAGATCGGAGTGTGAAATGTGCGTTCTCTCTCTTATCCTTTGTGATTAATACAATTTGGTGTGGTTTCTCTCTTTTACCCCTCGGGTCTTAGTAAGAGTCGTTCATCATCAGTATTATTTTCATCATCTATCCATTTTCTAGTGCTCAGAATGTCTAGGAGTAACTAACTCCCTTATTTATTAGTGTTGCATGTAATATATATTTACTCTTTGTGATTTTTATTATTCAATATAGTTCTTTTTTACTATTGTTGTGTTCTATTCTTGTTCTTTATTGTATGATTATTGATTGAATATTTTAGTATATAATTATTGGAAAAGAATATAGAACCTTGATTAGGATAAAACAACTAATAAATGTTTTCTTTATACATAAAGTTTAATTAACCAGTCATTATAAACTCTTGAATTTAATGCAAACTTTTGGTAAAAATATCTAAGGGATTAGAGTTTTTTTTTTCTATAATTAAATTTTAGACGTGTCTCTTAACGAATTAAGATTTGTTAGCTTGTGCTGTAAATGCTAAAGTTAAAATTAGAGGTATATTGTTTCGTATTATTACATTGAATTGAAACATGAAATCCAATCCAAATGAAGTCTACCACAATTAATAGCATAAATTTAACTGCTTTCTAGTATTTAAAATTATCTTATTAAAATTTAATATTTTCACTATTTCAAATTTCTTAGTCTTAATTAGTAAATAATCATAGTCTTTTTAACAATCATAACAATCGGTTAGGCATTAACACTAGTAAAACATGCTTAATTTAAGAGGAAGGCTAAAGCGTATTAGCCAAAGTTAATCAAGGTAATTGGACCACGTAGATTATGTCAATCCATGTAATGAAAACATAGAAAAACACTAGAGGGAGGTGAATAATGTTTTTGAAATTTGTTCACAAAGCAGCATCTAATGGTTTGTAAATGAGATATATAAATTATGAGATATTTAGACATTGGTTGTTATGAGATGAATAAATGGAAAACATTTTGAAAAGCAAGGCAATAAACCACATATTTTATACTGGTTCACTCAACCTGAGCTACATCTAGTTCTTCCTTAAGAATTCTTAAGGGGTTACACTAATCTTTTACAAAGATTACACAAGTTTTACCTCTTGAGGTTTATAACAAGTATTCTTACTACTTCTGGTTTACCTAGTCAACACGAATAACCTGAGTTTAACAACTTTTGGTTTACATGTATTCTAACCACTTCTGGTCTCAAGTATTTTCACTACTTTTGGTCTTAAACCTAGACAACACATCTAGACAAATGTTTTAATTCTCTTTAGAATTTATAACACAAACAATGTTAAGAGCAAAGGTTATAGCGTTTAGTGGTCATTTTGCTTGAGATAAAATTTCTATTGAATAAAAATTTCTTTTTAGCCTTAGTGTTATGCAAGAGATAAACTTTCTTTTTCATAAGATGTTATCTTGTTACTCATATAGTTTATTAGATTATTGCAAAGAAAGACACTTTCTTTTCTTAGACACTGTTTATGATTTTAGTTCATTAGATAACTTAGTCTAGAACACATTGTTCATAAGCTTGATTCAATTTAAAACAGACCTTACAAAATATTTCTTCTATAGACTGATAACGGTTGAAAAACCGTTATTTTTATACTTAATTTCGATACTAAAAACATCCTTTTTGACTTAGAAGCTTGCTTGAACTCATGTTTTTGCTTTAGTTTTGTGAATAAGAGAGTTGAAGGTGAATTTAATGGTTTTGTGTTAGAATCCCTTGATTTTGTAGGCTATTGGAATGATTTGAGAGAAGAGTTAAAGTACCGAATGGTTGGAATGCAGAAAAGTCAACCAGAATGCAAAAACGTCAACTAGTCAACAAGAAAAGTCAACCAGTAGACCAAAATGCAAAAAAGTCAACCAGAGTGCAGAAAAAGTTGCACTGAGCGGTAATTACCGCTGAGCGGCAGTTTTGAAGTGCCGAAATCACCGCTGGGGGCTAAAAATGCAGTTGAGCTTCATTCTGAAGAGACGCACTTACCGCTGAGCGGCAAAAGTGCCGTTGAGCGCCATTTACGTGGGCTTGAACCTGTTTTCTATTATTTTTATGGGCTTGAACCTGTTTTCTGTTATTTTTATGTTCTATTTAAGGACTTGCACGTCCTAGGGATTGTATCTTTTGATGGAATAAGCACAGAAACACACTTTTCACCCCTTGGGGGTAGATTTGGAGATGGTGATGGCTCTCCTATTCTCTTTCTCGGGTTTTTCTATCTCTTCCATTCTTTCATTCCATTGTTCATCTAGTTTCACCATGTCTATGGTGAACTAAACCTCCATTGTTTTTGGGAAAGATGTAACCCCTTTAAACTCTCATGTATTGAATTGATTCTTGATTATATATGCTTTACTTCATTAATTGTTAGAGTTTTTCCTCTTTGCTCTTTGCATGTTTTGCTTAACTAGTTCAATTGCATGATCATTGATTTTGTCGATATGGACACATACGGGGAAATCTATAACTGGGGAAATCCTCCCAAAAGTAGTATTGGCTAGACATAGGGATATGAGGGTTGGTTGACTTTAAGCTTCTGTGCGAATGTAATGCATGAATAATTGCTAGGGAGACAAGACATTGTGAACTAGTTATTAGGAGTAGGCTTTCTTCACCGAGACATCGGGTTTAAGGTAAATTAGAAAGTGGCATTAACATTAATGAAGAAGATGAATTCGTATATGCATGAGAGTAAACTAGGTCAAATCTAAACCCCAACAACAATATCATCAACTTCATCCATTCATTCTTGTGTTTAGCCTCAATTGATCAAATTGCATTCATGTTTATTTTATTGCATTTGCATTCAAAAACCCCACAATTTGTTCTTTAGAGTCTAATTAGTTGAGTAATCACATAACTGTTTAGTGTCGTGAGTCTCTTGGGGAACGATACTTGGTCTTACCATTTATAATTACTTGATACGATTCGGTACACTTGCCGAGGTCTTAACAAGTTTTTGACTCCATTTTTGGGGATTAAAAATTTGTTTATCATAGACACTATCTCTTTTAAACAACTTTTTATGCATAACAATATTCGTTTAATGCTTTTTATTAAACTTCAAAACCTGAGTTGCGTAGACAGTCTATTCTCTATATGATCTTGTCATAATAGGTAAAAGCCTATAATCATGGTATAAATAACACATTATACGAGGTAAATTAATAACTTCCATTCATTATTGCATTAACTATTATCTGGCCCATTTGACTAACTTGAGTGTTAGAGTGTCTTCTATAGGCATACTCACTATTCAATCAAGAGGAAGGGTGACATAAGACATCCTAACCTAAAGGTATGAAGTTGGAACTAAGAGGACATTTGGAGTGGAGTTGAAGTATTTATAAGGTATATTAAACTCTATAAGAACAATTGACATCCATCATCGAGTCGAAGCTTACTCTGTGAAGAAAAAGGTTGTATAGTGTCTAGTAGAAGCAAAATGGCTATATCTTAGGAGGTGGCTCGGTTTAGTTGGAAATGGCCATGGTACTGGACATGTAGTGAGAGTTCACTTAGTACAAAAGGAGAACTTAAATGCATATTGATGTGTTGAACAAGATTTTAAGCTAAGGAGAAAGGACGAGGGGACCAACAAGAGAAAGGAAAATGAAAAGATTGAAAACAAAACTTTTGTACATAAAATTGTGTCACACCTTTGTGTAGTTAATGATAATGAAGGGGATAGTGGTTTTCCTAACACTTTGAAGACTAAAGGAGCGACTAACGCATCTTTTACAATAGGAGGGAGTTGTGACGTCTCTTTATTGACATCATGGAGATTCCCCTCCGTGCCAACTGGAAATTCCTGATTGTGGATAGGTATGATAGGAGCACAAACTCGAATGAGCACATAGATGTTTATGTGACTTAGGTTAGCCCGAACACCACGAAAGACACGATCATGTGCAAGGTTTTGGTTAAAATAGAATGGCTTAATTTTCAACACCAAGAAGGGGGTGAATTGGTGAAATACAAAAACAATGTTTTCTTTAAATCTTTTTCACAAAGTAGATGCCTTTAAAAGCTTTCTTGAAACGCAAGGAAAAAGACTTTGAAGTGCAGTGGAATATAGTCGAATGCGTGAAAAATAAAGTCGACTGAATGTAACATAGTAGAGATAGAAAGATCAAACACTAGGTTTTTATACTGGTTTGGCCAAGCCTACATCTAGTGTCCTTCCACCATAGAAAGCAAATGCACTATAATGATCAAGGTTTTTACAACAAGGCTTTTATAGAGACCTCCACGTCAAAAATATAAAACACCTCTCTAGCCCTCTAATCAAAATATAGGCATACAATACACAAAAACCAGCAGCAAGATGTCCCCTCTTCTGCCATCTTCAACCGTTTGAGAAACCCCTCAAAGTCAAGAACGCAGCACGTCTTATTCCTGTAGTCATAGCAGGACAACTCCAATATTCACAAGATTGATAGAAATTGATCACGAAATAGATACCTCAAGTGTAGGTTGATTAGACAGTAAGAGCACACAGATTCTTGCTCGTCAAGCAATCACCAAAGATGAACACCACAGTCTTCTTGAGGAATCGAATCACAATAAATTCTTGGTCAACATATTTAAAAATATAGTCGTTGTAACATTTAATACAAGCATTAACAGAATTTCAAAACATAACAAACTTAGTCGAATGGCTTGCGCACATAGTCGACTTTGTAACAGTTAAAAAGATAGTTTTGAAAAAATTTCTTTCCAAAAATACTCACAGCACACTTTGAAAAAGTTTGCGCAAAGCCACGAGTTTCAATCGACTTACTTCATAATGAAGTCGACTTAAAACTGCTATTTTGCTATACAATTTAAGTTCAACTAAAATGCACGTGGTTTTCCTTTTCTAAAACATATGTCATGCATTCACAGATAAAATCTCATTTAAAACACAGTGAATTGCAACAATGACAGAATCAACACAAACATGTTCTCAAATAATCATAAACATGAAAGTAATGAACATGTAACACATAAACAACACATAGCAACACATGTTATTAATTATGTTGTCATCATAAAAAATCAGAAGTTCTTTGAGATTGTAAGGTTTGGCTAAACTAGTGCTCCCCTTATCAACAATCTCCCCCTTTTTTTGATGATGCACAACCATGATTAATAAACAACCATGTTGTACAACTCAAATCATATCATATCAAAATGTATTAGAGCAAATGATCAAAATGTATCCAAGCAAACGTTAAAATATTCTCATTTTTTATTTAGAGCAAAAAACATATCAATTCATATGAGAACATACCAGAGTATATCAGCAAACAAAATGTATATAAGAGCTCAAAATGAATGTCAGAGCATTCTCCCCCTTTGTGCATTAGCAAAAAATATATGCTTTATGATAATGATATGCTGACAAACAGTTATTCAGAGATGCATTAGTAAATCATATTAATCAAACAATGATGCTCCCTTGTCATAGATAATCACATGATAAAGATATAATCTCTCCCTTAAGTGAAGGCATGTGAAATTATCTAAGATCCTATGCAATGCTCCCCCTACCATTATGCATGTTTTATAATCAAAACCCAAATGCACAATGTAGTTCTCACAGAACATTTCAGAGCATGTATAAGCTTGTGACAGTATTGTATCAAGAGTGCAAACACATCAATGCAGTATAGATACAATATCAATCAACAATCTCAATATAACCTCTTAAGCATTTCAATCAATCAAAGAACAGAGATATATTGAATAAGAAACTGTTAATAATATGTGATCAATAAACAGAATAGCAGAATTCCAAATCATGGAATTTATAACCCTTGTTAAACAGTAATCGATTAATCCACAGTTGCAATCGATTTCTTTGCTTTCCATTTGAGTTCAATCTCCAGTTATATTTATCCAGAAGGAAAATTCCACTTGTAGATACTCAAGAACTTTGATATCATCAAGTTAGTTCATCCATGAGTTCTGCACTGCTACAACATCATTTTCTTTCCTTCAAAACAACTTAGATTTTTTATGCAGGTACCCATTTGAATTTGGGTCCTTGTTTGTTAGTAGATAGATGTTCCTTAGGAATCCACTAATATTTCCTTTTTGGAACTTCAACCTTTTTGTAGTAACAGTTTCTAACAGTGTGCCCTATGTTATTACAGTAAAAACATGCATGTGTAACAAGCTTACTGATATCTGCAAATTTCTTTGTATATGTTCTATTACTCTAAGCTTATTAGCCAATGCCTTGTCTGAATACAGCTCTTCTAGAGGCCTTCAGTACAACATCTAAATTGTCCCTACCTTGTGTGAATTTTGCTAACATGCAGGTCAAGTAATGAATCTTTTCAACCAATACAGGACAGTTCTGGCATTCTTTTTCAACATGTTTTGACTCAGCATCACTCTTCTTTGCATACTCTAATGCATCATTTAATTCTTTTTCCAGTCTTTCATTCTCCTCAACCAGATTGTTGATTTTGTGCTCAAAGTCTCTTCTTTCAAATATAAGTCGATTGACCTTATATTGCAGTCGCACAACCTCTGCATGAACCTCTTGAAATGCATCACGCTGCATGTCATTTTTGACTTCTACCTGTCATAATCATTGATTGCAGATCCAACCATGAAGCAGATGTTGGATTCTTCTTCAACATTGCAGTCTTCATCACTTGAAGAATCTGAATCACTATTTTCCCAAGCAATATATGCGCTTTTCTGCTTCCTGCTCTTGTCTTGAGGAAATCTTTTGCTTGCTCTTTGCTTGATTTTCAAGTCTGAACATTCAGGCTTGATATGTCCTTCTTTTCCACATTCATAGCATTGGACAATATTTGATCTTGAAATTTTCTTTCCCTTTCTAGTACCTGCATGGTCAGTAAATTGACTTTTGTTTTTCATGAATCGATTGAATTTTCTTACCACCATGCTCATCAATTCTTTGTTGTCCAGTTCAATGTCTGATTCATCCTCATATGGTACAATCTTTGAGGCTTTTCTATTTGTGGCTTTCAAGGCTATAGACTTCTTTTCTTCAATCTCTTCCTCTTCTTTTAGCCTTCCAAGTTCGAGCTCATGTTCCCTTAACTTGCCGAACAAGGTAGCCATATTCATGCTTGTTAGATCTCTTGACTCAGAAATTGTTGTGACCTTCGGTTGCCAACTTCTGTTTAGACTTTTCAAAATCTTGATGTTGATCTCTTCTTTGTCAAATACCTTTCCTAGAGCCATTAGGTGGTTGACAATGTGTGTGAATCTTTTCTGGACTTCATAGATTGTGTAAGACCCATAAAAAAAAAAAAATATATATATATATATATATATATAGTAGTAAATTTTAGCATTTTATTAGTAATAATAATTTTAGTGGATAGAAAAATGTAAATTTTGGATATAAAATTATAGTAATTTTATAAGGAGAAGTTAAAATTTTTGATAACTTATTTAGTATTTTTTTTAAGAAAATCAAATAGTAAAAATTGAATAGTGAATAGTAAAAAGTGAATAGTAAATAGTAAATAGTAAAAAAAAAATAATAAAAATAAATTTTCAGCATTAAGATTCCTTAGCATGGAAGAAATTAGTAGGTAGAAACTAGGATCAGATTTGGTGAGTAAATGATTAAAATATTATTTTTTAAATAATATTAAAATAATAAATAATATTAAAATATTAATGAATAGTAAATTTTTTTACCTATAAATAGCCATAGGAGGGAAGGGTATTTTGCACCAAAAAAAAAAAGAGGAATCAAGTGAGAGCTTGAGAAATAGAGAAGAAAGAGTTAGGGAGAAATTTTTAGTTGCAAGAAGAGTAGAGGTTCTGAAGAATTTCGGGAAAACAAATTCGGAGTAGGAGATTAAGTCTGGAATAGAGGTAAGGGGAGCTAATCCTTCTTTTATATGATTTTTTATCCATGTTATGATAATGAATATGAGTTATGAGTATGTTAAAATTTTGGTAATGGTAGTTATCTATTCACTTATATAAATTTAGTTTTATGATTATAATTTTCTTATTTTCGAGTTAGTATGGTAAAAATTTTCTTTTAATTATTTTGACCGTTGGATTTAACTAAAATTTTAATATATGAATCCTAAGACCTATTTCTTCACTTTGACCGTTTGGATTTGTAATTAGAAGTCTGTACTTAGAGAAATAAATCCTGCATGTTTGAGTAAATTAATTACCCCTGTAGATCTGTTACTTAGTCATCTCGGTAAAATATATATTATGACTCATTTGACCATTAGATCAACTTGAAAATTTTATATATGATTCCTAAGATATATTAATACACTTTGACCGATCGGATTTTTAATTGAAAGTCTATGGTTGGAGAAAATAATTTTTAAGTTTTGAAAAATCTGATGAACACTATATTTCTGTTCTTAAGTTATCATGGTAAAAATTTTATATATATTTCATTTACCGTTAGATTGAGCCCAAAATTTAGTATGTAATTCATAAGACATATTAAGTCATTTTGACCGTTCAGATTTGAAATTAAATGTCTGTGCTTAGGGAAATTAGTTCCGCATTTTGAGTATAACCAAAAACCACTTAAAATTCTGCACCTGAGTTACCTCGGTAAAACCTCAATATCTATCTAGTTAACCGTTGGATCAACCTGAAATTTTAATATGTAGTTTATAACAAATAGTGAATTATTGTGACAATTCAGATTTGAAATCGGAGTTACAGATTTATAGATATTAATTTCGTATCTTCTCAGGGATCTCAATATTGCTTAATTTCTATTTTTTTATATCTATATTAAATTTCGGTGTTAATATTATATGCTGTTGTTTTAAATCTGTGAATAAGAAATTTGTTAAAAAATAGTATAGGAACGCTTTGGCTAAGGAAAGATTTGGTACTTAAGTTGTCCATTGTGACGCACCTCTCTTTCCTGGAAGTTTACTCGACAAGTTTTTAACTTAAATCCTATTGAACAGATTATGTACTGTTAAATTATTGTGTAATATATCTTGTTGGAATATATTCAATTTGTATGATTTCTAAAATATTTGGATTTTATTAGATTTGAATTTTTGCATCTGAACATGATTGTGAATTATAATGATGTGATTTATGTGGAGAGTGTGTGAATGTATGCGATATAGTCAATTTGTATGACTTTTGGGATGGATGGATGTGATGCATATTGGTGTATGCATTCTGATTTGGTGTTTGATGCATATTGGTGTATGCATGATGCATATTGGTGTATGCATGATGCATATTGGTGTATGCATGATGCATATTGGTGTATGCATTCTGATTTGGTGTTTGATATATATTGATGCATGCAATGTGGTTTAGTGGGTAACTCATATTTGTTTATGTAATTTGATCTGGTATAGTGAGCATAGTATGGTTTGATATCGAGGTATGTTTATTGTATTGAATTGTTAGCTCACCCTTACTTGTGTGTGCATGTGAATGCGATGATCGTATAATGCGTGATATTATACGGGAGCAGATGAAGGAATGTCGTCTGAAACAATACCAATGAAGAAAGAGATCGAAGAATAAGTTAGAAGGATTCAAGTTATACTTAGGAGTTTATAGTTGAAATCTGAGTTTAAAATATGTATATCAACTGTGAATTTTTTTAAGTGTGAGATTACGAGATGTTACCGTAATTGTAAGGTTACAATATATAAATTATGAATTATCCAATGTGAGATATTTGGATGTTACAGATTGTCTCCCCTAGTTTCATTCACCTCAAAGAATATCATGAAAGCAGAGAAAAAGAAATTTACTTGAGCGAAAATTTTTGTGAAATTTTCTCGTTCCAGAAAAAAAAAATTGTGAAATTTTCTTGTTTAAGCAAAAATTTGGCAGATTTAGATGTTTAGTTCTAACACTATTTTCATTTGAAAAAAAAATATCATTAACTTAAGAAAAAAAATGGATGAGACCAAGCTTATTTTATGTTCTACTTTTTCATGAGCAAAAAATCTTCGACTCAGGCAAAAATATAATTAAGAACTATGTTTAATTTTTGTTCTATTTTCGCTTGATAGTAAATTTTAGAAAATGCAATTTCAACAAAAAATAATCAATCCATTTTTATATTTATTTTCAAAAACACTTTAATAATACAATTTTTAAACAATTCAAATAATTAATCTAATTCAAAACATTTTAAATAATAAATTTATTAAACCAAATCCCACAAAGCATTCAAATAATTTTTCAACTAATCACAATCCTTGGATAAAACTCAATATATTTACTTTCTATAAAAGACATAAACAACTTTCCTCTTACTTAAAATGCTTATATTTAAAGCAATTTTCACTATCAAGTAACAAAATTATTTTAAAATTTAATGATTTAGAACAATATACTTAAATATAACAAAATTTTAATATAAATCAGACTAGGTTGAGATGATGGCTTTTTTATACTAAATTCATAAATATAAATTTCAAAATCATAACGCAAACAAGAGAATAAATAATCTTTAAAGTAAATAGTAACTTTTTCTGTTTAAAATTTGACTGGGTAAATGTTCCTTCATTCCAATAGCTACTTTTTGGTGTAATCAAATACGAAAGATAAGGTATGGAGGGAAAATCTTATAGAGAGAGAAGCAAAAATTGGAGAGAGAGATAAAAAAAAAAGAAAATGGAAGAAAGAGAAGAGATAGGAGAGAAAAATGAGAAAAATGAGAAAAAAAAGGAAAGGACGTAGAGTTTCGCTTTATTAATGTTATATCAGTAAAAGTATTATCAAAAATAAATGAAAAATAAATTTTGTACGAGTGAGACAAAAATAAAAGGTTTTTGTATATTATCAAAAGAAAATGTTTCACAATCACAATAAAAATGATATATATAAATGAACCCCAAAAGTTCTTTTTGTAAAGCTACAAAAAGTGTTCACATTTACTCAATATGTGATGCATTGATAAATGAAAAAACTAAATTATATGTTTTCTCACGTTATAAAAAATAATTTAATTCATTTAAATGCGTTATTGCAATTTGTGTGAAACTTGTTTCAAAGCTTATTGTATATTTGTATTAATCCTAATTCAAAATAAGATTAATTCTAGTTAAATTAACATTAGAATTAGGATTTTAGGGACTGCATTTTAATTAGATAGAATTAGAATAATATTACAATTAATATTATAAATATTATTATAACTTTAGTGGACTAAAAATTATGATTAATGTTTCAGAATAAAATTCAAAATTCTAAAGATTACAAATCTAAGTTAATTTTGTCAAATTAAGATTGTAATTAATATTAGAAATAAGCTTACAATTTCTGCCAACTTTAAATTAAGACTAATTTTAGTTTAATTAATATTAAAATATAATTATAAAATGTGTTAGTAGAATTCACTCTATAAAGATGATACATATATAATATAACATTTATCATCAATACTTTCTATTCAGTCTAATTGACAATTAACTATTATTTCTCCCACATACAATATTATCCACTACAAGAATGATTGAGATTATCGACGGTCATAAGTCGTCGGTAATGTATAAAATCCGTCGGTAATTAGCATTTACCGACGGCTTACCGACGGTCAACATACCGTCGGTAAAAACGTTGTCGGTAAACTTTACCGACGGATCTTTCGTCCGTCGGTAATTACCGAAGGCTTTTGGCCGTCGGTAAAGCCTTCGGTAATTACCGAAGGCTCTAGGCCTTCGGTAAATCCGTCGATAAATGTCGCGACCTGGTTCATCTTCTTCCTCTTCCTTCGTCGCTGTGTCAATTTGTTTTTCATTTACACGAACTCCGCCACCAAAACGGCATCACGCGAGTAACAAACTAGTTTCCAAAGTATCAAACAACCAATTTATTTTCAATAGTTAAAATCATAGGGAATCATGGAGAGTTTTTCTGCAATTCTCATATTTGTAAGAGAAATGTTCCTAATCGTAAAAATGTGGTGGAGAGAACAGTGGTAGAGGGCAGCGGTGGTGGAGAGAACGGTGGTAGAGGACAGCGGTGGTGGAGGACAGCGGTGGTGGAGGGCAGCGGCGGGAGGGCAACGACGGTGGAGAGCAACGGCGGTGGAGAGCAGCGGTGATGGAGAGCAGCGGTGGTGGAGAGCAACGGTGGTGGAGAGCAGCGGTGGTGGAGGGCAGCGGCGGTGGAGGGCAGCGGCGGTGGAGAGCAGTGACGGTGGAGAGCAACGATAGGAAGAAGTATTAGACTGAGATAGAGAGAAATGAGAGGAGAAATGAGTGTTTGCCACATATATTGGCACTGGATGCAAAGCTGGTCTCGAAAAATTCCGTTTTTTTACCGACGGTCAGAGGCCTTAGGTAAATCAGTCGGTAATGTCGTTCAGCGAAATAATGGGCGGGAAAATTCCCGCTCTTTTTACCGACGGCCAAAAGCCTTCGGTAAATCCGTTGGTAATGTGCATGTCACTTACCGATGGCCTTACCGAAGGGTTTTGACCGTCGGTAAAAAAGATAAAAAACACCGTCAGTAATTCCGTCAAAAATTAAGATATATCGACGGATATTGATCCGTCGGTAAAAATCCGTCGGTAATATTAATATTTTGTGTAGTGATCATATGATTTCATTTATGTAATAAAAGAACAAATTAGAGATAAAATCCTCGTCATTGTCATATAATTCATAATTTAAATTGGATTTATTCTAAAGTATTTGGTTCTTCGTTAAAAATAGTATAGTCGTGATTATTAGGTTATTTTTAATGAATTAACTTTGTTAAACTTTACATATATAGTGCAATAAATAACACACGGGACTATTAATAACCGTACCGTAACTCACGTCAGTATTATAGAATTTTTAAGAATATTAATATGACACTTCAAAATTTTTTTAAAATAAATTGTGACTTTAAATCTTTTTATTTTTTTGTGTCTACATTTTTTTTCTAATTTTTCCTAACTCTTTTTAAATTAAACAGATAAAAATCATCTACAAATAAATAAAAATTATTTATAATCAAATTATAAATATTATTTATATTAATTTTTATAATTATTATTTATTACTTTTTGTTATTATGAAAAAAATAAATAAACACACATATATGTCTTTGTAAAAACTTAGAAATTGACATTTTAAATGTGGTAATCATCTAAAATTAATGAGACTTGATTATTTTAGTATTAAAACTTTTTAATATAGATAGTTTTATTATGAACAAATTTCATAATTTTAAAACACATCATCTCTCTAGAAATCCTTTTTCTAGAGTTATCTGATTTCTTTTTAAAGGTTCTTATCTTCTGCTCATCTGATTGAAGAAAAGAGACCGTAAGATTGATCCTTGCGACGAACTTTTCAATTTAGTTCAACCAGTTTCTCCATTTGAGTAAGTTGAGTTTCAACTCCTTTTCTTTTATTGATAATGATTATTTTACGTGTTTTTATGTGTATATCTTGGTGAATAAATAAACTCCTTCATAGTTTTTACCTTGTTTTATCTCCAAGTTTAATTTGTTTTCATGTTTCTTGTGTTTTAGTTAGTATATGCTTGTTTTTATTTCTAATATCTTAATTTGAGTGTGTGAAATAAATGAATAGGAAGCAATTCTAGTGGAGAAAAATAAGCAAGAACTCAAGGGAACATGTTTTGGGATAAGAAAAGAACAATTTGAGCAAATACCCATGTTGGGTGCCTTTGGAATAATGCAAGTGCTTAAATTTCAAAATGTTGTCGAAGTGCCAAGGGCTGAGAAGGGGCTTGAGCGCCACTCGGATAGCGCTGAGTGGTGTAAACTGGTGCTAAGCGGTATAATTCTAGAGAGCAGGGTGCTGAGCACCACATTCTGAGAGAGGCTTTTGGAGGTTGTTTCGAGTGTTGGGAAGCTCCCTCACTCCTTTTTGGGTCTTCAAGCTTCATCAATGCTGATTTTGCCCCTTTTGAGTTGAAGAAGAAGATGGGTCACGAATTCGAGATGCAAATGTGAAGGGGAAGTGCAATTGGAGCATGAAGCAGTTGCAAAAAACCTTGGAAAAGGTTGTTCACCTCTCCATGGTTTCAATTTCTTCCTTATCTCTTTAAATTTGTAGAACCCTAAGTTCTTCACCATGGAAGGCTTTTCTTGTTTGTTGAGATTATATGTAATAAACTGAATCTTGTGTAATTTGTTATGTTAATACATATGCTCTTCCATTTCAATGTTAGTAATTGATTTCCATGCTTAATGTTTGCTTTGGTTTGGCCACCCATGGCTTGATTTTTGGTTCTTGATGTATTGAAAAATATGACTTGAACTTAGTACTAAAATTGAATACCTAATGGAGCTTGTATCTAGGAATAAAACATGATACATTAGTAATCTTAACACTCTTAAACTTAATGCACGATTGCTTGTTGAGGATTCAAGGAATTGGGACTTGATGAGTTATCATAAGTTCAAAGTCACTAGGGATGGAAGAATTTGAGTAAAATTGTGAGTTGATTTTGACTTGAATTTGGAATTGAGATGGTTTTCAATGCACAAGAGTGAAGTGGATGAACTATTGTTTTAACAAATTGTAAATACTCTATGTTAAATTCTTGCACACCAACTCTTTGGTAAAAATATCTGTTTCGGATGTGAGGGGCTGCGTAGTCTAATGTCTCCACGTCCTTCTCTACTCGCACTCCGTATGTCCGGCTCTCTGTCCTCGCTCCTCAATTTCCTTCTCCGTGCGAGGGCGGGGGACATGCGAAAGGTTTTCTGATGCCAAAGTCAGTTTGAGAGCAATGGCGTTTTCTATCGAACAGTAATAAATGTGCAGTAAATGCAACCTATCTACCACTCACCTTGGATCTATATTTATAGTTTTCGCTATGGGCTTGGGATTAGTGAAAAGTTAATCACGGCCCAAATTCAGCCCAATAGCTTTTAACCACTACTTACCTTAAACTAAGTTAATTAACGATATGGCCGGCCGGTCTCACGAGGCTTGGCCTCATGGCCGGCCGGCCCATACAAGCAACCCAGCTGGTCAGCGGTATGACCGGCCGGCTACATGTAAGTTGCTTTTCCCACGGGTGGCAAGCGGTAAGGTTACGTGATCGTGGGCGTACGGGCGTCCGGCCTGCCGTGTCCAACCCTTCCTGACAGTAAGCAGAAGGGTATTCTTGGGTCCAATGTGGTTACATGGACGTCCGGCCTGTTTAGCGTCCGGTCCCTACTGGTACACAAGCCCCCCAAGCCCTAGTATACGCAGTGTACGTAGGACTTTGAGCGCGGCGTGGCGAGGGCCAACGGACTGTAATTGGGCCGGATTTCGTGGGCTTTTTGGATTTGGACTTTTGGCGGGAAACACGTGTCGCATCTGCAGTGGCGGAAGGGGAAACGACTTCAAATCTGGAGCGTTGATCGTGCTAGCTTTCGACGGCGCGGATGAGTTTGACGATTATGAAAACTTTTCTTTAAATAGGGGATGTGGTGCTGTCATTTTCACTTTCTTCGTTTCATTCAAGCTTGATATTTTTTTCTCTCAGGTAATAAATGGCTGCAGTCCATATTTAGTCTTCTTCTTCTGAGTCGTCGGGCGGAGTCCGGGGGGGGGGGGGGGGGGGGGGGGGGGGTCGGCGTGGGGTGACGGCGAGCACAACGCTTCTCCCAGTTCGGTCTCCTCGTCCTATCTAGAGGAGGTCATCGGGTCCACGGGGCCGGAACCAGCATCTCTGGACGCGGCGGGCGGCCGGATAATCCACGGCATCCCCATCTTCTTGCTAAAGGGGGGGATTCGTGTAGATGGTTCTCCCTATGAGCCGGACGGTGACGACACCGTGGTGACCGAATATGACTGGGCTCCATACAGCGCCAGTTTGTACGCTTCACAATATGGTACTCGCGACCTTCTGGAGCAAAGAGTCAACCGTACTCACATCGTCCGGGATGTGGAGGATTCAAGATTGGTCCGGGCGGGGATTAGTATGAGAAATGAAAGGGTTTATTACAGGAAGAGGTCGAGCCCGGACAACTTCTTCTATATGTACGTCAACGTCTTCACTCAACTTTTTGTCCGGGTGCCTTTCATAGAGTTTCAAATGGCCGTCCTTCGAGAGGCTAACATAGCGCCGGCGCAGTTGCATCCTAGTTCCTGGGCGGCCGTGCAGGCGTTCCTGGCTATGTGTTTGGCCGTGGGCGTCACTCCGACGGCCCCGGTCTTCTTCCATTATTTCGAAGACCGTCCGCCTCCCCACGGTGGTTGGGTGTCCTTGACGTCTGTTCAGGATAGGACGCTCTTTCGTCCTTTCTCGGACTCGTTCAAGAATTTCAAGAATAACTATTTCAAAGTTATCATCGATGCGGCCGGCCGTCATGAGTTTCATGATGCCGAGGGGAACCCCCTGTTCCCTTTTTATTGGACGAGGGAACCCCGGAATATAAGGGCACTTCCCGTGAGATTGTTGGGCCCGACCGACTTAGAAGCCGTGCGCACCATTAATGCCCTCCCCCGCCGGATCTCCGCCCGTTATTTGGTCGAATGGCTTTGTCTCGAGGATTGTGAACAAATGGCGTTCAGTATGGTATTGTTATGTTGGATTTATTTGTGTTTAGTATGCTGATCTTAACATTTCTGAGTTTATTTGTTTCTTTCAGATCTGATGACGACTCCCGCACCCCGTCAATCCAACTTTATGGCCGCCAGGAAGCGCATTGGGGCCAGCTCTTCATCGGCCCGGACACGAGTTGCGCCGAATGCTCCTCGTCCTCCTCTTGTGAGACGATCCTCCTCGTCCGGTCGCCTTTCCCTAGTACTTTTGGCGCAGCTGCCCCCAATCCCCCAAGTCGAAGTGGTCGGGGGTTCCGCTCCCGTGAACCGGGGGCCCGATCCAGATCCCCTCTCGGGTCTCGCGGCCGTCCTTATGGATCCGTCTTCTGAGGCGGCCACCGCCTCCGTTGCCCCTCTTGTGCGAAAGCGGAAGGACCCTGCAGGTGAGGGCCGCAAAGATAAAGAAGGCTCGTCGTCCCGGTCGGCGTCCAAGAAATCCCGCAAGGGTAAGGAGAAAGTCCCGTCGGCTCCATTGTCGGGTGGGATTTTTAGTCCGGCATTCAACATGAGTGACCGGACAAAATTTCATATGAGTTCCACCCAGCGAGCTCTTATTGAGCCGCTCTCTGAGGGGGAGTTGACAAACGCCATGTTGGAGATGTCGACCCGGGCGGCCTCCCTCGCCTGGTACCTGAAGGAGTTCGCCAACCGTCGGGGAGCAGATGCTGTCCACGCCGAGCTCTTGGCCGAGCAAAAGAACTCTGCCTCCCTCCAACTGACTATGGAGCAATTGCTCTTGACCCAAGACAATTACGATAAGAAAATCGAACAGCTGGAGGCCGACCTAGAGGAGGCCAAGGGTGAATCTGCTGATGCCCAGGACCGTCTAGCTGTCGTCCGGGGCGAACATGAACGGCTGCTGGAGGAGTGCAGCCAACTGAAGGCCAAGGTTTCTTGGCAAAGAAGCTCTAAGGTCGAGCTCCTCAAGACAAACCAGGCTCTGACCGACGATCTCACCAAGGCTAGGAAGAGGATACCCGAGTTAGAGGCGGGCATCGTCTTTGAACATGAGGAGGGTTTTAACAAAGCCCTCCGTCAGGCGTCCGTCCTAGCCGGCATACAAGAGCCGTTTGCTGTGGGGTTCGACATCGTGAAGGACGTTTTTTACGGCGTTCTGGTCGACCTCAACTCCATGGTCGACGAGGAGGAGCCGGGGACTGAAGGGCCCTCTGGTGGCGCGGGAGCCGCCGAGGCGGTGGAGGTTGAAGATGACGAGGAGGAGGGCGGCGACAATTAGGATTTTTTGTTTTTATACTTAGATTTTTGTAATTTGTATTCTTGAGGCCGCCTGTCCAACATTTTGGGTTGTCAAAGTGTTGGTCGGGTCGTCCTTTTTGTTGATGTAAACACTTTTTGATGCCTTAAATGAATACAATACTTTTTATTCATCCGGTTTATCTTTGTTTACATGCGGTTAGATGACATATTTAAGTTGACTGGTTCCCGGGGGGAACTTCGTTTATCAACTTGGACTTTTGGAAGGTCCGGACGGCAATGGCTCTTCGGAAATAACTCTTTGTTCACCGCCCGGCCAAGTTAACAGTGGTTCCCGGGAGAACTCTCCGCTCATCAACTTGGACTTTTGAAAGGTCCGGACGGTAGTGGTTCTTCGGAAAGAACTCTCCGTTCACCGCCCAGCCAAGTTGACAGTGGTTCCTGGGGGAACTCTTCGTTCATCAACTTGGACTTTTCTCGTGTTTGGTTAAGATCAAGCTTGAGAGAAAACGGACGTCCTGTCATTAAATTAACCGTTGAACAATGAAAGTACAAGTTTTTAGGAATAAATCAACTAAAATAAATTCTTGTGGTAGGCGCAATGTTTACTCCCGTCTGCTCCCGATGAAGTAGGTCGCTTCACAGGTTCGGGGAGCAAATCCGCGCTCAGTGCCTCCCGGAGGATCTTTTCCCTAGGGGCGTTCAAGGGAGTATACTGTTGAAAACGGGGTCCTCGTCGTGGTTCCTTCAGCTTGAAGCCGCTCGGCTTTCCCGTGTCTGCCCGTTCCCCCTTGAGCTCCTGAATCTCCTTCTTGTATGACAGCTTCATCTCCTCCACCCTGATCTCGTCTGCCGCACGTTCCCTTAACTCTTCCATAGTCTTGGGAGCCCGTCGGCAGACGCTATCCTTGAACGATCCGGGCTTGAGGACGGGCAGGATGTAATGGAGGGCGAGCTCCGGGCTTAACGCCTTCACTCGCCGGACGGTTTTCTGATACCGGTCCATAAACGCTCTTAGCGTTTCTTCCTTACCCCTGCTTTAGGGTGACTAACTCGAACACGGTCAGGTCCTGCGTGTTGTTGGCCACGAACTGCTGGATAAACAGTTGCTTTAAGCCGGCGAAGTTCTCTATGGAATTCGGGGGCAGAGAGTTAAACCATTCGAGGGCTTCGTCCTCCAAGGACAACGAGAACGCCCGACACCAGATGGCATCGTTGCCCGTTCTGAACGTCATTGCGTTCGAGAAAGTCTTAATGTGGCCCTTGGGGTCTGTGGTCCCATCATACATCTTGAATGGCGGCGCGACAAATTGTTCTGAAATTTGAACATCCATGATGTTCTAGGCAAAGGGGAGCAATAACGTGGATGAAGGCTCGGGCTTCACCACCATCCGTCGGTCCTCCGCGGTGCTTTCCGCATGTACGGATTTGGCCTTACTCCCTTCGGCCTCGGACTCTATCGGCCTCCAGGTCTTGTTGCGTCCGGTGTCGTGTTCTGTGCGTTCCTCTACGGCGGCCTTTCCCTTCTCCTTCGCCCGCTCGTCCCCATCTCTGGCGGCGATCTCCCAGGCTATCCGGGCTTCACAGTTGGCTTGAACAGCCGCTAGTTCATCTTCGTGGCGCTGTTGCATCTCGTCCATCTTCTGTTGTAACATTCTGATCATCTCAATCGGGTCGTCCGTACTCATGTTTCTCGTGGTCACCATTGGGTTTTTAAAACTACACGGCCCCACGGTGGGCGCCAAATGTTTCGGATGTGAGGGGCTGCGTAGTCTAATATCTCCACGTCCTTCTCTGCTCGCACTCCGTATGTCCGGCTCTCTGTCCTCGCTCCTCAATTTCCTTCTCAGTGCGCGGGCGGGGGACCTGCGAAAGGTTCTCCGATGCCAAAGTCAGTTTGAGAGCAATGGCGTTTTCTATCGAACAGTAATAAATGTGCAGTAAATGCAACCTATCTACCACTCACATTGGATCTATATTTATAGTTTTCGCTATGGGCTTAGGATTAGTGAAAAGTTAATCACGGCCCAAATTCAGCCCAATAGCTTTTAACCACTACTTACCTTAAACTAAGTTAATTAACGATATGGCCGGTCGGTCTCACGAGGCTTGGCCTCATGGCCGGCCGGCCCATACAGGCAACCCAGCTGGTCAGCGGTATGACTGGCCGGCTACATGTGAGTTGCTTTACCCACGGGTGGCAAGCGGTAAGGTTACGTGATCGTGGGCGTACAGGCGTCCGGCCTGCCGTGCCCAACCCTTCCTGACAGTAAGTAGAAGGGTATTCTTGGGTCCAATGTGGTTACATGGACGTCCAGCCTGTTTGGCGTCCGGTCCCTACTGGTACAATATCAAAAAGAGTTTATTGTATTTTTGTGCACTTTGATGTCTAATTGAGTTATAAAATGAAGAGTTGTGATGTGTTGCACAAGTCCTTTGGGAGAGAACGATATTTATCACCTGCCACGCTGAAATCAGTGCACTTGTCGTTTATTTTGCATCCAACATTGATCTTTTCTTATATTTGTTTCATGTGGCCCTCGCTTAGCTTGAATGCTTTTTTAGTCATTAGTTTGAGTTTTACCTTATTAGTGGTTTTAACGGTGTACATGTTTCTGTTGTTCATAGGAGGAGATAGAGTTTCATGTGTGTTTGAAGCAGATTTAAGCTTTCTATAATATTTTAGCCATCTGTTAGAAAAAGAAAGCTAACTTCCATATTTCAAAGTTATTGGTATATTTATAATTTGTGTTACATGTTTGAATTGGCTTGATATTTGGTAGTTTGATATGGGGAAATCTTGTTGTGATTGCTTGTTGAACATTACCTATTTTTTTATTGTTTGAGATTGATGGAATTGATGTTATAATTGGTTGAAATGTTATTGAAATCTAGTTGTGAAGTATGTTTGTATGCTAAGTGAAATTGGTTGGATTGATGTTGAACTAATGGATTGAGTATCTAGTGATTTTGAGCAAATTGGTATTTACTTTGACATTAAAGCATGTTTTTGGATCAAATGTTAAGTCAAGAATACTAATTTGGTCATTGATAACGGTTGAAATACTGTTATTTTTATACTTAATTTTGACATTAAAAACACCCTTTATGACTTAGAAAGTAGCTTGAAATCTTGCTTTTGCTTAAGTTGTGAGAATAAGAGAGTTGAAGGTGATATTTTTGGTTTTATGCTTGGTTTTCCTTGTTTTGACAGGAATTAAGATGAATTGGATGAAGAAGTTGAAATAGCAAGGAGTTGGAGTCAGGAAAGGCGGGAAAAGTAGCACATAGAAGAATCGCAGATAGCGCTGAGCGTCATTTTGGGCCGCTAAGCGCCAATTTAGAGGTGAAACCACTGTTTCACCCCTGAGCGCCATCGCTGAGCGTCAGCTTAGTGCCGCAACCAGTGCTGGGCGCCCTTTTGGGGCGCTGAGCGCTGACGACGTGGGCTTGGGCCTGTTTTCTATTAGTTTTATAAACTATTTAAGGTTTTGGACGACCTAGAGACTGGATCTTTGGACAGAAAGAGGCGCAGAAACACTCCTTTCATCCCTCGGAGGCGAATTTTGGATGCGGAAGCTCCGATCTTCAACTTTTAGGGTTTTATCTTTCATTCTTTTCCATATTTTCATCTAGTTTCACCCATGTCTATGGTGAACTAAACCTCCATTGTTGTTGGGGAAACAATGTAATCCCTTTGAAACTCTCATGTGTTGAATTGATTTATATTATAAATGCTTTACTTCATTAATTGTTAGGGTTTTTCCTCTACGCTCTATGCATGCTTTGTTTAACTCATTCAATTGCATGATTATTGATTTTGTCAATATGGAAACATATGGGGAAATCTAGAACTGGGGAAATTCTCCCAAAAGCAATATTACCTAGACATAAGGATATGAGGGTTGGTTGCATTTAAGCTTCTATGCGAATGTAATGCATAATTAATTGCTGGGGATACAAGACATTATGATCTAGTAATTAAGAGTAGGCTTTCTTCACCGAGACATCGGGTTTAAGGTAAATTAGAAAGTGTCATTAACATTAATGAAGAAGATGAATTCATAAATACATGAGAATGGATAGGATAAGTCGGAAACCCTAACAACATAATCATTCCATATTTTATACACCAATCACCTATGCATTCTTCAAGTCAATTGATCAAAATTTGCATTCATATTTATTTTCTGCATTATAAACACCATGATTTTGTTTACAATTCTTAATTAATCAAGAAACCACATGAATGTCTAGGCCGTGAGTCTCTTGGGAAACGATACTTGGTCTTACCATTTATTATTACTTGATACGATTCGGTACACTTGCCGGAGTGTTAACAGTCATCTGAATAGGTCTTTAGTTCATCAAATCATAGTTGTGCATGTTGTAGGTTTTGGTATGACACTCAATGCTAGTTTCCAACGCTAAGTGACCAAATTTGTGAATGGTCTAACATTGACCAGTGATAGGGTACTGCTGAGCACCAATTACCATTGTAGGTTTGGAGCTATTTTCTCACTTTTTTTTTGTTGAGCGACAAGAGTGTCTCGCTGAGCAAGCAAAACTACGAGAGCTTTGGCGCTGAGCGGCCTGGCCTAGCGTTAAGCGCTTCTCTTTTGCGAGAGCTTTTATGCTTAGTGTTGGTTTTGGTGTTAGTGTGTTGTTATGTGATTTTCTTATCCATGCTTATGTGAAGTGATTTTCTTTGGATGTTATGTATGTTTAATGTAAATTTATGATGCCTTGTGAACTATTGTATGGTTAGTATGGATTATGACGTTTCATGGATTGCTAACATGATTGTAAGCATATATGGTTTTTTTTTCATGTATGATATTGTTGTCGATGTGAGTTTGTTAAATCATGGTATGAAAGTGATGATGAAGTAGTGATTTACAAGGAGAGAATCCTTTAGAATGTGTGTTTCACTAGGGCGTGCCTTGAGGTAAGGATTGTTCCATTCGGTGTAGTTATCCTGAACTCTACTAATTATTCATACTCATGTAGAGGATGATGATTAAGTGGTGAGAGTGGTAGGAGGTCCTGTCATAAGGAGGATCCTAGGTTTCTTATAACCGTGATAAGAACTAACCTTGTGTGTGTCAACTCGATAGAGCAATATGTTATCACCATAAGTGTATGGCTTCATTAGTTTGATTCAAGGATACATATCTGGATAATTGAATCTAGCTTGAGTCTTCAAATGTGTTTTGGTTATTTTATGAATGAGTAATATATGATAATATATTTGTGTTTGTTTCACGAAAACTGTTTTGGTACATTAGCTTAATCTTTTTTCTCTATTTGTCTGGTTGTCTATTAATTTTTTCTTGTTTGTGTTACTTTAATGGTGTGAGTAGATAAAGATGTTCCGGATGATCTAGTGAAGGGTGAGAGAGACACAATAACCTAGTTAGGATTTATTTTGTCATGTATAAGCTTCGTTCTTTTGAAAATTCTAGCTTCCTGTTAGTATATATATAACTTGCTATACTCAATACATGTTTCATGGATTACTAATAAAATAGTTATATTTCTACCTCACCTATGTGTTAATTATTACTTATTTAATTTCTATTTAATAATTTTTCGTTATTAAAATGAGATGTTACAGTATAAAAAAAGTATAATATTTTTTTATGTATTAAAATTTAATAGTTATTGTTTATTATTATAACTAGTTTAATTTTTTGTATGTGACATTTAATCTTTAGTTTTGATTAGTTTAATTTTTATTAGTAATTATGGTTAATTTATTTTTGATTTAACATTTCTATTTAACTTATGAGTAATTATTGATAAATTTTAATATTCTCTACTTTAAATAAATATTATAATTTTTTTATGACAAAAAAACACACACACATATATATATATATATATATATATATATATATATATATATATATATATATATATATATATATATATATATATCGATATATAATGAAAGTCTATCTTAATCTCAATAGTGAAACACACCAAGTTAAATACGACAGTAATTAATATTTCATATTTTATTTTCTATACCAAATATAAAAGTAACCGATATAAATTCTAAAAAATAAATCGTGCTAAAATATCATTTTCTAGTAACTCAATTATTAAATTAGTCAGTTGATATTAATTTATCATCTAATATTCTGAAAATGTGAATATACATTAGTTAATTAATTAATTTACACATCATGTCACCCATCAAAATCAAATATAACAATAATCCAAACTAGCTATCATAATCTTATTAAACTGATATTTTTCTTTAACTTAAAATTGGTCTTTTTTCTTTAATTAAAAAATTAAGTCAGTCAAATATATCGAGACACAAGCTAAGACGAAAGAAAAGCCAAATATTCCAAATTTTCTTATAGCCAATTAGTCATAGACGTGACATCACTTTTGTAATTAAAAAGGTTCAGTTAGGCTGTGTTCGCATGAACAGAATTTACTGTTGATGCGAATTACAGAGCGATGAATTAAGCATATTATGCGTTCGTTTGGAGTGAAATACGCGGACGGATTTGCGATGAAATGCGGGATGGTTGCACTGTTCAATCACCCGCGGTTGTGAAGAGATTTGTGCGGATTGTGAGCGAAATATCGTGTGTGCCCTCGGTTAAGAAACGCTGGAAACGCGTAATCGGTTACGCGTTCGCGTAACTGGTTACGCGTTCGCGTAACAGGTTACGCGTTCGCGTAACCGGTTACGTGTTTTCGTAACCGGTTACGCGATTTCTGATTTTTTTTTTTAAGTTTTTTTTATAATTATTTTAATATTAATAAAATTAGGTATATTATATTTTTTAATTTTTTAAAAATAAATTGATTATTATATTTTCTAATTTATTTTTAATAAATTGATTATTTAGTTTTCTAATTTATTAAAAAAAATTGATTATTTAGTTTTTTTAATTTTTAAACATTAATTTTATAAATTATTCATAATTTTTTTTTCTTTATAAACATTTTTACAATTAAATATAACATTTATAAATAACATTTTATATTACTTTTATAACTAGGGGCATTTTGGTAATCCTTAATTTCTATCAATTAAACTAATTTTTAAAATCTATCACATCAATCAAATCCTACACTAATTCTCACAAACTTTGCTTCCAAATCCACTCTCAATTACTCACAAATCCACTCAAAAAAACAACAAAAAAATTACCTTCAAATCCACTCAAATCCATTGAAATCATCTCCCCCAAATCACTTCAAACGAACACAGCCTTAGTCAAATAATACATATAAAGACTCAAATTAAAACCCTCCATCCAGAAATATTTAACTACAGTTAATCCTTTTTCCTCAACTTAACTTATTATATTTATAATCTATTTTTTATGTGACCATAAAATAGGGAAAACATATCATTAGTGTGTGGATTTTTGTTTTTGAGATATAGTATATATGTAAAATTCTTGTTTACATGCTCAATTTTATTTTATTTTATTTTTAAGGAAATTGAGATCCTACACTGTGCTTGTGACATGATTCACAACTACCTCCAACTTCTTTTAAATACAAACTTGCTATTTTTTTTTAGGAAAAACATTTGAAATAGCTATAAACAATGCTGACATTCAGGGACAAACAAGAATTTTGATTTAAATCAAGGACAAGCTCAGCATGTAAAGACAAAAACACTAAAATAAAATTCGTATAATATGTAAAAAAATATAACTAATATTTTATTATGATTGAAAAAATAAATTATTATAAAAATATGACCCACTAAAATACTGTTTACCGAATTCTTTTATATATGAAATTTATGGATAATTTCATCTCAACTTTAGGTTAGAGGTGAAGATATGCTTAACTCCTCTTCCTAAAATCTCCCCATATAACATTGTTATATATCAATAATTAGTATTAATGTTTTCTTTTTCTTTTTTTTGAGGTATAAAGATCCATTTAAAGATTGATACCATGTAGAAAAACTATTAAACTCGAGATTATGTTGTTAAGGTACACGAATCATAGTTGAAAACATATTGTAACCTAAAATTCAATTTTATCAATAATTCATAGGTAATTTTTATATTTTTCTTGCCTTAATTAAGTTTTTAAGTCTTTGAGTATTTTTAATTTAGTTATTATTATTATTTTTTACTTATTAAATATTTTATATTTTTATATTTTTGACCTCAGTTTTTACAATTTAATTTTGTTATTAATGGAATAATATGATTATTATCTTGTACTTGATTAATTATTTCCACATGTTAAAAATGTATATTTTGTAATTAATATAAAAGGAAACAAGTAAGCACGATCACGAAATAAAAATAATATTAAACATTAAAGACAGTAAGTTAAGAAAATGTTAAATATTTAATAAATAAAAAATTTAATAAAAATTTAAAAATGTTAAATGTTTAATAAATAAAAAATTTAATAAAAATTCAATTAAAAATACACAAACTTACAATATACCCAAAATTTAATTCTTTTTTACTTTAACATTTTTTTATTCTTCTCGTTTCCTTATTTAGATAATTTAAAATTTGCATAATTGTGTAAAATGTGAAAAGAAAAGAGAAACGTGGATAAATTGTAACATCCCGTAATCTCACACACTTGATAATTCATAATTGATATATTGTAGCATTACATTTAAGGTAACATCCTTTAATCTCACACTTGATAATTCATAATTGATATATATATATATATATATATATATATATATATATATATATATATATATATATATATATATATATATATATATATATATATATATATATATATATATATGTTTTAAACTCAGATTTCAACTATAAACTCATAAATATAACTCGAATTCTTCTAATTTATTCTTCTATCTCTTTCTTTATTGGCACGGAATCAGACGACATTCCTCCATCTGCTCCCATATAACGAATTATACGATCATCGCACATACACAAACACAAACAAGTAGGGTGATCTAACATGCAACCAATCATTTATAAAACATGCATCATTACTTTGATACACTCAACAAACCGTATATAATAATTATGTCAGACACCCTCATATCATCATACAACAATCGCATCATAGATACTCATCCATTACTTTGATACACTCAACAAACCTCATATAATAATTATGTCAGACACCCTCATACCATCATACAACAATCGCATCATAGATACTCATCCATTACTTTGATACACTCAACAAACCTCATATAATAATTATGTCAAAAACCCTCATACCATCATACAACAATCGCATCATAGATACTCATACCATCATACAACAATCGCATCATAGATACTCATCCCACAATACCACAATTACTAATAGACACTCATCCCACAATACTTAATAGACATTCGTTCCACAATACTCAATAGACACTCATTCCACAATACCCAATAGACACTCATTCTACAATACCCAATAGACACTCATTCCGATGATATGTTGATGAGTGGTCCTGGGAGGTTATGCACTTGTGATGCCTTCTACTTCCTTTTACAAATACACTTCCAAAATACTCCATACCATCCACAAGGTTAGTCCTCAACACTATGTCCAAAATCGGCACATAGACCAGGACCTCCTGCCCCTCTCACCACATAATTCATCCTTCTCTACTTGAGACTGGATGATTATTAGAGTATCAGGATAACCTCCAACTACAAGACCCTCAACATCAACATATACACAAATACCATATCATTATTGAATCTCTCCGCGAGACTCATACCATACTCATATTCCTCAACTCACATTATACCCTTACAAAATCTCCCCATAATAGTCATACCATGTTCAGATGCATAAATTCAAATCCAATATAATAAAATCCAATCATCGCAGAAATCATACAAAATGAATATATCACAATAAATTAACAATACTAAAATATCACCATAAATGGTCACCGGAGAAGAATCAAATGTTTGACGAATCAAACTCACCATAAACGCCAGTACATATGACTAGTCACAACTTACTGGATTTGACCAGGGCTGCTCTATGATCAGGGATGTACCAACTCCGGTTTTTAAGATTCCTCTATCCTACCATCACAATTATAATTCATAATTCCATATCTACCACAATAACATGAATTCATCAGAAATTTTCATTCCAACAAGATATATTGCACAATAATTTAACAGTACATAATCTGTTCAACAAGATTTAAGTTAAAAACTTGTCGAGTAGACTTCCAGGAAAGAGAGGTGCGTCACAATGGAGAACTTAAGTACCAAGTCTTTCCTTAGCCAAAGTGTTCCTCAACTAGTTTTAACAAATTTCTTATTTACAGATTCAAAACAACAGCATATAATATTATCACAGAAATTCACTATAGATAGATATACAGTAAGCACCTATGTTTTTCATTAATAGTATTCACACAGAATTTCAAGACATGAATAGTAATAAAACAATACTAAATCATAATATAAAAGCTTAGAAAGGTTAGCTCCCCTACCTCTATTCCAGACTTAATCTCTTGCTCAGAATTTGTTTTCCCGAAAACCCTCTAGAATCTCTACTCTTCTTGCAACTAAGAATTTCTTCCTAACTCTTTCTTCTCTATTTCTCAAGATTTCTCACTTGATTCTTCCTTTCTTTATGCAGAATAGCCTCCCCTCTCATGGCTATTTATAGTCCAAAAATTTTACTATTCACCAATTTTTTAATATTATTTATTATTTTAATATTATTTTATTATATTAATATTTTAATCACCATTTGACATATTGGATCCCTCAATAATGCCTTCAAACCTGGAGTACTTTATCCACTATCAATATTTTAATTTTTTTTTTAATTTTTTATTTTTTTTTTAAAGAAAAAGGTAGAAAAGAGTTTGAACCCATGTTCTTGAAATCCCCACAATTTTCTACCATTTAAGCTACCAAAATTTCTTATTTAGCTTTCCACATTTTATAAACTTATTATATTTTCCATTCACAAGAAAGTTTATTACTACTAGTAATAAAATTGTTACTATTAAGGTAAATATTTTTCATGGGTCTTACATAAATACGTGAAAAGAAAAGAGAAATGTGCATAAATGACATAAATATCACTTTTGAAAAAAAAAACATAATATGATTACAAATAATTTTTGTCTTTGTACTCTTATACTGTATTTGGATTCCACTTGAAAACCTTCATGAAATGCGTCTAAGCCACGTTGGCGCATACCCAAACATTCAAATAGCATTATAAATAGATATAAATTATAATATATTTTCTTTTCATATCTTCACATCAATCATTCATGCACTTCTTTACAAAAACATCATTAGAATCCACATGTTTAAATGTTTTTATAGACCCGGTAATGTGTTTGATATGGATATTGGTATAGAACTCAGGTTTTTTATCTATAAATTACCTTTCATTGTTAGTGATGATAGTATGTGACACTTAGTATTGGCATACTATGCTTTCCCACACAAACATTTGCGTTTGATAGATAGTGATAGTTGTTAAGAGTTCCTTCTCGATCCACTTAGTAAAATAGTCAATGCCAACTAGTATTACTTGGCCTTTGCATAGAGAAATAGGTCTAATGATATTCATCTCTCACTTTGCGAAAGACCATGAGGAGAATATATGATATAACTCCTTCTGCTTAGTATGAATCAGGTTTCCATGCTTCTCACATTGTATACACTTCTTTACATACTTGACGTAATCCGCCTCCATAATCGGCCAAAAGTACCTTGTTTGCAGCACTCATGTCACCATGGTTCTTGCTCTAGAGTGATATTCACAAATTCCTTCATGTAATTCTCATATCATCTATTCAACCTATTCTAGAGTAACACATTTGAGCAAGGGACAACTATATTCCCTTCTGAATAGTTCATCACCAATCAAGGTGACCAAGTTGCCCTTCTCCCCCATCCTTTGTCTTATAATGAGTGTCATTCAGGTCATTTGTTCCACATCTACTTGCATACATTTGTCCACCATATCAGTGGATTATGACGATAACACTTGTTGTAACAACGTCTTGTATGATCCCTTCTTCTTAGTGCTTGTGACCCTTATATTGTCTCTAGTGAAAATGTGTTCCAACTTGATCTCAACAAATCTGTCTAATACGATCTTGACCAAATGGTAGTGTTGGAGTAGAAAAGCATCCTTCTCTTGATACTTCCCGTAAGAACTGACCTACATTGAGCTAGGAATCAGTTTAACAAATTATCCTACTGTTTCTCATATCCTTAACTAGCGTAAGGCCCACTCTCATTGTTTCGTACTCGATTTGATTATTAGATGCCTTAAAGTCAAAATGCAACGACTTCTCTACTAAGACGTATTAGGGCCTTCCAAAATTAAGCTTGCTCATACCTCCTTAGGGTTGGAAAAACTGTCTATATACAAAGGTTCACCATTCTTCTACTAGAACATTGTCATTTTGAAGTTCACTAGATAAGTCTACCATGCATTGCATCTTTATCGGTGCTCTCTACTCATACTGAATATTGAACTTCGATAACTCGATGAACCATGATGACATTCCTCATGCCTGATTCGGCTTCTACAATATCGTTTGTATTGGGTAATCGTTTTTTACTACCACATTAAGACTTTAGAAGTAAGACCTCAACCTTCTTATTTTTGTGACAAGAAACAACACCACCTTCTCTACCATCTAGAACATGGTCTCATCATCTTGGAGAGTTCTTCTCACAAAGTACACATGGTATTATTTGTTATCACTTTCTTGGATAACGGCTGCACTGATGGCATCTTCATTGGCTACTATATAGATCAACAATGGTGGAGTTGTGTGTAGTTTTCTTATAATTGGTGGAGATGTTAACACTTAGTTGATCTGATCGAACCTTTCTTGATATTGCTCGTCTAGAAAAACTTTACAGACGTTTTCAATGACTTTGTTTTATTTGCCAACCTTGGCAAGAAACACGAAATGACTATCAACTTTCCAATTAGATATTGCACCTCCTTTACATTCTTTAGACTTGTCAATTCAATTATTGCCTCACACTTTTTAGGATTTTCCTCTATTCCTCTATGCATAAGCATAAACTTAAGGAACTTGCCTTCATCTACTTCAAGTACACACTTCTCCGGAACATAGGTTCTACGCTTCTAAAGCCGAGAAAACATTGGAAAAATTCATTGCATGCTAGAGAGTGGTGGGGGACATGTCATCCATATATACTTTGATGCTCGTGCCAATCAATTGCTTGAAAACTTTGTCCATAAGTCGTTGATATGTCGTTCCAGAATTCTTAAGGCCAAAAGGCATGACCTTGTAGCAATAATTGGCCTCTTCTATGATGAACGTTGTTCTCAATTTATCCCCTTCAACCATAGGGAATTAATTATATCCTAAGTAGACATCTAAAAAACTTAGCATACAATGGTCGACAACTCCAACTACTAGTTGATCTATACTCGATAAGGGGTAGGCATCCTTTGGAAAAGCTTTGTTAAGGTCTATGTATTCTACACAAACCCGCCTTTTCCCACTAGCTTGAAGTACCTGGAAAACACTAAAAGGAGGGGGGATTAAATAGGGTTGTAGGAAAGCTTTTCGCAAAAAGGTAGTTTAACAACCTTGTTAAAGATTAAACGATTTATATAAGTTGTCAAACAATTGAGTTATAAAGTTATGTTCAAACTAAAAGTTCAGAAGTAAATGTTTTTTAATCATTAGGTAAATCTACTATAGTGTTTGGAGAAAGATAACTCTTAATAAGGATACCGTTTGGTGACAAGAGCTTTTATAAACGATTGAGTTAAAAGACACCTTCAAAGTTTATAAGGAAAACATTTTGCAAGACTGAAGTAATAAACACATAATTGTTTTATACTGGTTCACTCCACCGAGTTATGTCTAATTATCCTCTAAGACCTCTTAGAGGGTTCCACTATAATCTTCAACAAGATTACAACTGAGTATTCACACCACTCCTCGTATTACCTAGTCAATCCAGTAACCCTCGTTACTTTAACTAGAACCGAGTATCACCCCTCCTAATTGTGCAATATTTTTCACCACTCCTAGTATCCTAGACAATCCTTGTATCTTCCTGATACATTATCTAGTTGAGTTCCACCCACTTTGAGTTTCCCCTAAACAAACTTGTCTAGCTATCGTTTTACTCCACCGAGTTAACTGTTTTATCTTTATCTTTAGTTAGTTTGTCATTACGGCTATACATTGTTAGCAACATGATGAAGGATAGAAGTTTTGATGATGCCCAAATCAAGTCTCAAGAACTCTCATTGCTAGAAGATCCTTATGAAGATTTGTATTGTTTGTGAAAAACTTTTGTAATAAGTAGTATTTGTATAGGACTTAATGTAGTCTTTGATTCATCGTATCTTATGCTTTAATATTCTCCCTGAAGTAAAATATACTTTAAATAATTGATTAACTACTTATACAATCGATTATCACAGAGAATTATTTGCTAAAAACTCTATTTGGCCTCTAGAATAATCGATAACCAGAGACTAGTAATCGATTACGATTAATCGATTATGACTTACAATAATCGATTATCATGACTAGTCGTTGGAGTTTTTTAGCACTCTTTTGACTGTTCTAAATTCATTTAATGTATAATCGATTACCTAAGTAGGATAATCGATTATTACAACGAGATAAGTCTAACCACAGATTTTTGGAGATGTCCTTTGAGTGAAGTGAGTATCATCTCTTGTGATAACAAGAGATGTTTTTTAAACCTTAAAATTGTTATTTTTGTGTAATTGTAAAGTTTATTGGTTTTGTGACAATGGAACGTTGTTCTCTTTGTGGGATTAACAACTAGATGTAAGATTCTTGTGATTCGAATCAACATAAAATTATTTGTGCAATTTCTCTCTTCCCTTACTCTGTTTTATTGGTTTAAATTTTCCACTAAGTATGATAAAATTGAGATAAAATTTTAAAAGGGACACATTTGCGAATAGAAACCAATTCATCCCTTCTCGGTTTATTATTAAAACGCTAATCATTTCGTTGCATCGCTCTAACAATTAATATCAGAGCTTGCTTTGATAGTTATTCAAATGGCGGGGCAACATCATACGTTTGCTGAAGATGCATCTATTAATTGACCTCCTTTGTTTACTGGTGATGAAATCTATGTTTTTTGGAAAGTCATGATGCAAATTTTTATGGAGTCTGTTGATAGTGAAATTTGTGAAATTTTCAAAATTGGTCATTTTGTTCATACTATTTTTATTAATAATATGCAAGAACCTAAACCCCATAATCAATGGAATGTTGATGACAGAAGAAAAGCTTAACATGATGTAAGAGCTCGTAATATTGTATCATCTTCTTTAATTGTTGATGAGTTTTATAGGATCTTTGTCTGTAAAAATGCTCAAGAAATGTGGGAAATGCTGAGGATCGCTCACGAAGGAACATATGATATAAGAAGAGCAAGGAAGAACAACTTGATCCAAAAATATGAGATGTTTCGAATGAAACAAAGAGAAACAATTATGGATGTTGAAAAATGTTTCACTTACATCGTGGATTATCTCATTGGATTATATAAGTCTTTTGATATTGATGAGCTTAACATTAAATTTTTAAAATTTTTAGGTAAGACTGGGCAACTCAAAGTGACTGCAATTAGTGAGTCACAAAATCTCAACACGTTGTTTATGGATAAGTTCCTCTATCTTATCCTTAAAAGCTATAAGTTCATTGCACATAGTTGCAATGATATCTACAATGCTTTTTGATATCAGCGTTTTGGGGTGTTTACACGTTTTTGGGTGGTGGTAAAAGGTCGAGATATAGGGGTTCTTCTAGAAATCAAGATCTAGGTACATTGAGAGAGGTGTGTAGTGAAAACATGGTAAGTTTGGACTTTTTTTTCCTAAATCCACTTTTGCTTCCATTGTCTTAGTTGGAAGGCTTCTTTTATGTTGACATAGTCTCGACTCTCATATTGTTTCTAAACACCCTTAGCTCTTCTAACTGCATAAACTTTGCAGCTCGTTGCCTTAACTCGTCTAAGTTGGTAACTGTCGTTATAGACAAATCATTAGCGAAAGGTATCGGCCTTAACGTCGTGACCATATGATGCATAGCTACTTCATGATTTAGATTCCTAATGTTGAGAGCAACCCTGCCAAATCTTTCGATAAAGGCTCTAAGAGTTATTTATTCTATTGTCTTAGATTCACAAGTGTCGAAGATGTGAGATAATGAGGTTGACTTATGGCAAATTGTATTCCAAAACATGAAGCGAAGGTTGCAAATTGCACAAACTTTTTCAAAGTGTGCTGTGAGTATTTTTGGAAAGAAATTTTTTCAAAACTATCTTTTTAACTGTTACAAAGTCGACTATGTGTGCAAGCCATTCGACTAAGTTTGTTATGTTTTGAAATTTTGTTAATGCTTGTATTAAATGTTACAACGACTATATTTTTAAATATGTTGACCAAACATTTATTGTGATTCGACTGCATTAATTGTACATTCAATTAACTGCATTGATTGCTGCTAACTACTTTAAGTGAATTGGGATATTCGACTGCATTAGTAGCTGAGTCGACTAAAATGCGTCTAAGATGTGTTTATCTATATATTGACACGGATTTGAATTCTGTAAGAACTTTTGTGAATTCTAACATTTTCATATTCATTACAGATTAGTGCTATCTTACATAACGTAGAAAAGCTCCAAGAATTCATCAAGAAGACCGTGGTGTTCATCTTTGGTGATTGCTTGACGAGCAAGAATTTATGTGCTCTTATTGTCTGATCAACCTGCACATGAGGTGTCTATTTCGTGATCAGTTTTTATCACTCTTGTGAAGATTGGAGTTGCCCTGTTGTGACTACAGGAAGAGGACGTATTGCGTTATGGACTTTGAGGGGTTTCTCAAAGGGTTGAAGACGGCAGAAGAGGGGACATCTTGCTGCTGGTCTTTGTGTGTTGTATGCCTATAATTTGATTAGAGGGTTAGAGAGGTGTTTTATATTTTTGACGTGGAGGTCTCTATAAAAGCCTTGTTGTAAAAACCTAGATCATTATAGTGCATTTGCTTCCTGTGGTGGAAGGACACTGGATGTAGGCTTGGCCGAACCAGTATAAAAACCCAGTGTTTGATCTTTCTATCCCTACTCTGTTACATTCAGTCGACTTTATTCTTCACGCATTCGACTATATGTTGTTGCACTACAAAGTCTTTTTCTTTGCATTTAAAGAAAGCTTTTAAAGGCATCTACTTTGCAAAAAAGATTTAAAGAAAACATTGTTTTTGTATTTCACCAATTCACCCCCCCCCCCCTCCCCCTCTCTTGGTGTTGAAAATTAAGCCATTCTATTTTAACAATAGGCATCAGAGCTGGTTTTCATAAAATATTTGAAAAACTAGTCAATTATGTTTTCTGTTAAATCGACTGATCCTGGAAAATGGCTTCTAATTTTCAAACCTTTGGTGAAGGTGATAGACCACCTCTATTTGCTGGTGAAAACTATGTTTTTTGGAAAATTCTGATGCAAATCTTTCTTGAATCCGTGGACAAAGGTGTTTGGGATGCAATCATAAACGGTCCATATGAACCCACTCATGTTTTAAATGGAAAAGTTGTTTTAAAAAATTTTTCTGAGTGGACTCAAGATGAAACCGTAAAGCACAATATGATATCAAAGCACGTAACATAATTGCTTCTACACTAACTATGGATGAATTTTATAGGATTTCACAGTGCAAGACAACAAAGGAAATGTGTGAAGTCTTGGAGGTAACGCACGAAGGCACAGAAGAAGTAAAGAGAGCCAGAAAGAACTCATTCAGGAGTACGAATTACTTCTTGATGCTATAACTGTAAGACCCATGAAAAATATTTACCTTAATAGTAACAATTTTATTACTAGATTTCTTTGTGAATGGAAAATATAATAAGTTTATGTAAAAAATAAAATGTGAAAAGCTAAATAAGAAATTTTGGTTGCTTAATTGGTAGAAAATTTTGGTGATTTCAAGAACATGGGTTCAAACTCTCTTCTACCTTTTTCTAAAAAAAAGTTAAAATATTGATAGTGGATAAAGCACTCAGATTTTAAGGTATTATTGAGGAATCCAATATGTCAAGTGGTGATTAAAATATTAATATAATAAGAAGAAAGAGTTAGGAAGAAATTTTTAGTTGCAAGAAGAGTAGATGTTCTGGAGGGTTTTCGGGGAAACAAATTCTGAGCAAGAGATTAAGTCTGGAATAGAGGTAGGGAGCTAACCTTTCTAAGCTTTTATATTATGATTTAGTATTGTTTTATTACTATTCATGTCTTGAAATTCTGTGTGAATACCGTTAATGAAAAACATAGGTGCTTACTATATATCTATCTATAGTGAATTTCTGTGCTAATATTATATGTTGTTGTTTTGAATCTGTAAATAAGAAATTTGTTAAAACTAGTTGAGGAACACTTTGGCTAAGGAAAGACTTGGTACTTAAGTTCTCCATTGTGACGCACCTCTCTTTCCTGGAAGTCTACTCGACGAGTTTTTAACTTAAATCTTGTTGAATAGATTATGTACTGTTAAATTATTGTGCAATATATCTTGTTGGAATGAAAATTTCTGATGAATTCAAGTTATTGTGGTAGATATGGAATTATGAATTATAATTGTGATGGTAGGATAGAAGAATCTTAAAAACCGGAGTTGGTACATCCCTGATCATAGAGCAGCCCTAGTCAAATCCAGTAAGTTGTGACTAGTCATATGTACTGGCGTTTATGGTGAGTTTGATTCGTCAAACATTTGATTCTTCTCCGATGACAATTTATGGTGATATTTTAGTATTGTTAATTTATTGTGATATATTCATTTTGTATGATTTTTGCGATGATTGGATTTTATCATATTGGATTTGAATTTATGCATCTGAACATGGTATGAGTATTATGGGGAGATTTTGTAAGGGTATAATGTGAGTTGAGGAATATGAGTATGGTATGAGTCTCGCGGAGAGATTCAGTAATGATATGGTATTTGTGTATATGTTGATGTTGAGGGTCCTATATATAGTTGGAGGTTATCTTGATACTCTAATAATCATTCAGTCTCAAGTAGAGAAGGATGAATTATGTGGTGAGAGGGGCAGGAGGTCCTGGTCTATGTGCCAGTTTTGGACATAGTGTGGAGGACTAACCTTGTGGATAGTATGGAGTATTTTGGAAGTGTATTTGTAAGAGGAAGTAGAAGGCATCACAAGTGCATAACCTCCTGTGATCGCTCATCAACATACCATCGGAATGAGTGTCTATTGGGTATTGTAGAATGAGTGTCTATTGGGTATTGTGGAATGAGTGTCTATTGAGTATTGTGGAACGAATGTCTATTAAGTATTGTGGGATGAGTATCTATGATGCGATTGTTGTATGATGGTATGAGGTTGTTTGACATAATTATTATATGAGGTTTGTTGAGTGTATCAAAGTAATGGATGAGTATCTATGATGTGATTGTTGTATGATGGTATGAGGGTGTCTGACATAATTATTATATGAGGTTTGTTGAGTGTATTAAAGTAATTATGCATGTTTTATAAATGATTGGTTGCATGTTAGCTCACCCTACTTGTTTGTGTTTGTGTATGTGCGATGATCGTATAATTCGTTATACGGGAGCAGATGGAGGAATGTCGTCTGATTCAGTGCCAATGAAGAAAGAGATAGAAGAATAAATTAGAAGAGTTCGAGTTATATTTATGAGTTTATAGTTGAAATCTGAATTTAAAACATATATATATATATATATATCAACTATAAATTATGATACAATAACTCGTCAAATTTGATCAACTTAAGTTTCCTCTTTTTAAAGGTTTTCTCTATGGCTCAACGCCTATCTAATCGCTCAATTATAGAGAGAAATACTTTGAATATTTTTTAACCTTCCAGCAGTCAACATTAGTCTTGGAACTCAGCTGCACAATTCTTTTATTTTTGCAAAGTGATGAATTTTCATCAAAATTTCAATAAATTGACAATTAACCAATTCTCATTATCCATAATTTTGTGTTTTAAACTAAAGGATCAGATTTACTTAAAAATATAACAAACTCATGTATATTAAGTGTAAAAATCATATATCAAAATCATATTAAATGTCAGATTACTTTTGTATATTTTGGGTTATATTGGTTATTACTATAAACTATAAAGTTTGTACAAGTTCTTTCCTATGTTTATAGTATAACTAATGATTAGATTTTTAGGGTGTTACATACAAAGCCAGCAAAGAAGAAGGCGTACACAGCAGCTTCCATTTTAATGATGTAAGAGGGCAATGAGAACATGACAAAGTGTGGAAGACACTTCTATAACTTCGCTTAACAAGGTGGTGGGACTTCATAACAAAAGAAAATGAGAAGAAAATGATGACACCTTTTATAAAGATTAATCTACAGTGATTTTAATGTACCGATATGATTTCTAAAGAAAGCATGGTATTATTAATTTCTCAAGCTAGCACAGGTTTTAGTACAGTTATAAAATAAAATAAAATTTATTGTAAAATGTGATTTCACCATCAAGTTCTGGAGCAATGTACAACCATTTATAATTGAGGCCTTTATACATTGTATTTACGAAGGGCATTAATATAGACATATGGCGAATTTTAAACCAGAGCTGCATTCGTTCATGATCTGACTTTATATGGCCACAGCATATTTATTTTCCTGACCCATTGGACCTCCATTTAATTCTCTCTGACAGTCTTAAAAGCAATGTTTCATAACAAAAACATTATATTTAACTTATTATCTTTCTAGTGTTTAAGATTCGCGTACGACATAATAATGCAAGGCTTGGATATTTTTATACCTCTAGGTTACATTTTCTTGGCTTTAGAACTTACATGAACGTTCATATATATGGTTCAATATGCATAATATTGTATTAAATCTCTTTTCCCGCTTCTCTCTCAAATATAATCACACATAGGATGTTTTTAACCCGTGTATAAAATAGGTATAAATAGATGTGCAAGAAGTGATAGTAATATATATATATATATATATATATATATATATATATATATATATATATATATATATATATATATATATGTATTTGAATAAAAATAATGGACAATCTCCACAACCTACAACGTCCCTCGTATACGATAATTTTACACCCTTAGAGACATCATTATATCATCTTTCAAGTTTATCAACAAGTTTTATGAGATTCCACACATCTCCACTATAAAATAATCTATTATCTCCTAACCATTTAAATGTTTGATAACACCCTAATGTTCATTTTCTTGAAGTATAATTTGGGATAATGAAAATAATAATAAAGGAGGTATACCAATCATATAATATAATCTAATTATGTAATAATAAAATGAAACCGGATGGAATTCTTTCTATTTTAGTTTTATTTTCTTCCTTCTCTTTATCAACTTCTAAAAGAAATACATACATGACTTACATTTTTTATTAATTTAATTATAAAGTTAACTTCCTATTGACTTAATATATATATATATATATATATATATATATATATATATATATATATATATATATATATATATATATATATATATATATATATATATATATATATATATATATACTTCTTTCGATTGAAAGGGTTTGAGGATCGATCGTCCTTCTTTTTTCTGCTTTACTTCAATCGTTCAATCTACTCCAAAAACTTAATCCTCACCGACTGGTTGTTGATCTGTAGAAGATACTCTGATGCTCAAGTCGGATATGTTTCTAAAAAAGGTCTCAATTTGATTTAGGATCAAAAGTGTCTTTACCTGAACATCAATCGTATAATTATAAAGTAATAATAAAATGAAACCTGATGGAATTTGTTTCGGTAGATATTTTGCGGGATCAAGAGACTAACCTGCTGATGCGTCTGAATCGCTCGTTCGCTTCCAAACTCCTGCTATTGGCCAATCGGTGTTGGCACAAACCGATCGGTCTCCTTCTTGACGAGGGAGGATGTACCTAAAAAAATACTCCGACGCTCAAGTTAGGCATGTGATTTGAAGAGCCTCGGCTCTTAGTTGAATATTTAGTTAATGGTTATCACTATTGAGTATTGGAGAGTAACGTAGAGTAAATAATGCGTAAGTGGAACGTACCTGGCTTTCGGCCTTGGCTTTGTATTTATAATTTACCTTATGGATCCTGAGCTAATATAAGCCCAATAAAATATAAACAGAATAAGATATAAACAGATTACCTGGAAATTCGGTTGGTTGTTTATAACAACTCGGTCAATATTTTATACGATACATTATGCCCCCCAAGTCCGAGTTAAGCGTTTGGCTTTAGCCGTGGTTAACTATAGGACTTATGAGTTTGAGGGAGGTTGCGTTTGCCGAACGGAGAGCGTTTTACCGCTCGTCCTTCAACATGAACCGAGAGCGTTTTACCGCTCGACCTTCAACAATAACCGAGAGGGATTTACCGCTCGTCCTTCAACATGAACCGAGAGCGTTTTACCGCTCGACCTTCAAAAATAACCGAGAGGGATTTATCGCTCGTCCTTCAACATGAAGCGGGAAGGATTTTACCTATCTTCCTTCAACATGAACTGAGAGGGATTTATCGCTCGTCCTTTAACATGAACCGAGAAGGATTTACCTCTCGTCCTTCAACATGAACCGAGAGAGATTTACCGCTTGTCCTTCAACCTGAACCGAGAGCGTTTTACCGCTCGACCTTCAACAATAATCGAGAGGAATTTACCGCTCGTCCTTCAACATGAACCGAGAGCGTTTTACCGCTCGAACTTCAACATTAACCAAGAGGGATTTACCGCTCGTCCTTCAACATGAGCCGAGAGGAATTTACCTCTCGGTCTTTGATTTTGACCTATAAGTTCTTCCTAGAGAACGACTTTACCGTTCAGCTTTGAAAGGGCTTTACCTCTCTGCTTTGAGCTAGGAGTATTTCCTAGTGAACGGGATTTACCGTTCGTCTTTGAGAAGGCTTTACCTCTCTCCGGAGAGGGATTTACCGCTCGGTCTTTGACCTAAGAGTGCTTCCTAGGGACGAGCTTTACCGTTCAGCTTTGAGAGGGCTTTACCTCTCTACTTTGAGCTAGGAGTGTTTCCTAGTGAACGGGATTTACCGTTCGGCTTTGAGAGGGCTTTACCTCTCTCCCGAGAGAGATTTACCGCTCGGTCTTTGACCTAGGAGTGCTTCCTAGGGAACAGGCTTTATCGTTCAGCTTTGAGAGGGTTTTACCTCTCTCCTTTGAGCTAGGAGTGTTTCCTAGTGAACGGGATTTACCGTTCGTCTTTGAGAGGGCTTTAGCCTCTCTCCCGAGAGGGATTTACCGCTCGGTCTTTGACCTAGGACTGCTTCCTAGGCAACGGGCTTTACCGTTCAATTTTGAGAGGGCTTTACCTCTCTCCTTTCAGCTAGCAGTGTTTCCTAGTGAATGGGATTTACCATTCGTCTTTGAGAGGGCTTTACCTCTCTCTCGAGAGGGATTTACCGCTCGGATTTTGACCTAGGAGTGCTTCCTAGGGAACGGGCTTTACCGTTCAGCTTTGAGAGGGCTTTACCTCTCTGCTTTGAGCTAGGAGTGTTTCCTAGTGAACGAGATTTACTGTTCATCTTTGAGAGGGCTTTACCTCTCTCTCGAGAGGGATTTGCTCGGTCTTTGACCTAGGAGTGCTTCCTAGGGAACGGGCTTTATCGTTCAGCTTTGAGAGGACTTTACCTCTCTACTTTGAGCTAGGAGTGTTTCCTAGTGAACGGGATTTACCGTTCAGCTTTGAGAGGGCTTTATCTCTCTCCTGAGAGGGATTTACCGCTCGGTCTTTGACCTAGGAGTGCTTCCTAGGGAACGGGCTTTACCGTTCAGCTTTGAGAGGGCTTTACCTCTCTACTTTGAGCTAGGAGTGTTTCCTAGTGAACGGGATTTACCGTTCGGCTTTGAGAGGGCTTTACCTCTCTCCCGATAGGGATTTACCGCTCGGTCTTTGACCTAGGAGTGCTTCCTAGGGAACGGGCTTTACCGTTCAACTTTGAGAGGGCTTTACCTCTCTCCTTTGAGCTAGGAGTGTTTGCTAGTGAACGGGATTTACCGTTCGTCTTTGAGAGGGCTTTACCTCTCTCCCGAGAGGGATTTACTGCTCGGTCTTTGATCTAGGAGTGCTTCCTAGGGAACGGGCTTTACCGTTCAGCTTTGAGAGGGCTTTACCTCTTTGCTTTGAGCTAGGAGTGTTTCCTAGTGAACGGGATTTACCGTTCGTCTTTGAGAGGGCTTTACCTCTCTCCCGAGAGGTATTTACCTCTCGGTCTTTGGCCTAGGAGTGCTTCCTAGGGAACGGGCTTTATCGTTCGGCTTTGAGAGGGCTTTACCTCTCTACTTTGAGCTAGGAGTGTTTCCTGGTGAACGAGATTTACCGTTCGGCTTTGAGAGAGCTTTACCTCTCTCTCGAGAGGGATTTACCGCTCGGTCTTTACCTAGGAGTGCTTCCTAGGGAACGAGCTTTACCGTTCAGCTTTGGGTGGGCTTTAGTGTTGACTATGAAATTCTTGATCGAAATTGGTAACCGATGATCGAGGTTGAATTGCTCGGTTTTATTTATTTCATAATGAAAGTTTAAGAAAATAACAAAAGTCGAAATCAAGAATTTAAACATGACATTAGATAGAGATTTGGATTCCTCTCTTCAGTTTATAACTCCGCGAACCGATCGTTCACGATGACAAGGAGGACTGCGACTATAGTCTCGCCTCCGTTCGTTATTCTGATACGTTCGTTCGGGACTTCTTTTTTCCTGTATGTACATACGGAGATGTCCTGCCTGAATGAGACTTTCTATTTCATTTTTCAGCGTAATGCATTCTTCTTTAGTATGTCCATGATTCTAATGGAAATGACAGCTCTTCCTTTCATCTGCGTTTCTTGGAGATGGTTTCATTTGGAGTGGGAGAAGTTCAACGTTTAGTGCTTCTTCAAGAACTTTTGCCCTAGGTGCGTTGAGGGTTGTATAATGATTAAACTTAAATGTTCGGAAAAACTCCCCGCTTTTACCATTGTTGTCGAACGGTCGTTTACCGTCCTTTCAACCTCCACTTGCCTCAGCTTCTTGTTGTCGCTTTCTTTGTGAAATTCACATATCCTCCATTCGGATGAATTCAGCTACTCATTCTTGGAGCTCCTCCATAGTTTTTGGCGGTCGTGCATACAATTTTTCAGCAAAATACCCTGGTTTTAGACATGAAGGCAAATTGGTGATGATAAAAGATTGACTTACCTCTTTAACTCGTCGTGCAGTTTCCATATACCTTTTCATAAAGGCCTTCAAAGTTTCTCCCTTTTCTTGTTTAGTATTTACCAATTCTGCTGGTGTTACTTCCTGATTACGATTGGAAGTGTATTGCCTTCTAAAAAGGTTTTCCACAGTGGCGAAGCAATCCATTATGTTTGGGGGAAGAGTGTTATACCACTCTAATGCTTCGTCCTTGAATGATAAGGAGAAGGCTCTGCATATAACCGGATCACTGTCCGTGTAGAACACCATTGCATTGGTGAAAATCCTGAGATGATTGTCGGGATCTGTCGAGCCATCATACTTATCCAATACAGGAGGGTTCTTCTCTGGCATTCGAGTTTGCATGATGACCCTCGTAAAATGGAGTAGACTTGAGGGCCGATTGGTTTGTCAGGGTGACGATTCTCTCCTTCCCCGACCGTTCGAGTCAATATGCTGAGATGATTGTCGATTACGACTTCCATCGTTATCATTCTGATGGTTGTTATCCCGATCGGCGGTGGACTCTAAGTGCTGAGCTGACCGTTCGGCACGGCCTCGCTCTGCTCTCAATGTTGCGATCTCCTCAGCGTGCCTTCGCTGCATCTCTTGTTACGCTTGCGTCTGTGCATGTATGGTTCTTGCTTGTGCTTGTATCTGCGCTTGCATCTGCGCTATCAAATCTATGGTGTTCTGTTCTTCCTCCATGCTCCTCGTGGTCACCATTGGGTTTGACGCTCGGCCCCACGGTGGGCGCCAAAATGTTTCGGTAGATATTTTGCGGGACTGAGAGACTAACCTGCTGATACATCTGAACCGCTCGCTCGCTTCCAAACTCTTGCTATTGGCTGATCGGTGTTGGCACAAACCGATCGGTCTCCTTCTTGATGAGGAAGGATGTACCTGCAAAAGATACTCCGACGCTCAAGTTAGGCGTGTGATTTGAAGAGTCTCGGCTCTTAGTTGAATATTTAGTGAATGGTTATCACTATTGAGTATTGGAGAGTAACGTAAAGTAAATAATGCGTAAGTGGAACGTACCTGGCTTTCGGCCTTGGCTTTGTATTTATAATTTACCTTATGGATCCTGAGCTGATATAAGCCCAATAAAATATAAACAGAATAAGATATAAACAGATTACCTGGAAATCCGGTTGGTTGTTTATAACCACTCGGTCAATATTTTGTACGATTCAGAATTCTTTCTATTTTAGTTTTATTTTCTTCCTTCTCTTTATCAACTTCTAAAAGAAATACATACATGACTTACATTTTTTATTAATTTAATTATAAAGTTAACTTCCTATTGACTTAATATATATATATATATATATATATATATATATATATATATATATATATATATATATATATATATATATATATATATATATATACTTCTTTTGATTGAAAGGGTTTGAGATCGATCGTCCTTCCTTTTTTTGGTTTACATTAATCGTCCAATCCACTCCAAAAGCTTAATCTCCACCGACTGGTTGTTGATCTGTAGAAGACACTCTGATGCTCAAGTCGGATATGTTTCAAAAAAGGTCTCAATTTGATTTAGGATCAAAAGTGTCTTTACCTGAACATCAATCGTATATTTATAGGGCTTATAGCAATCAAGCCCATTAATTAATCATTAATACCGTATATTCATATTTGATATGGCAATCAAATCATATTAATATCGTATATTCATATTTGATATGACAATCAAACCATTAATGTCGTATATTCATATTTGATATGACAATCAAACCATTAATATCTGTTAATATATCTACTAAATGCCCAAAAATGACTGTTTCACTCTTAATTATACTTTAACTACCTAACGTGGTTGTCTTGACCGATCGGCTACACTTATCAGTAAGTTGATTCTCGTTGTAACACCAACCAGTATATTTCATAAAGTACACAAGTCCCCCAAGCCCAAGCAACCTCTTTATTGAAAGATGTGCGCAAGAATTATTATGAGCTTAAGAGAGGTCGCTCACATTGTACTAGGGAGTCTATTTTCGATGCGCTTTAAATCTTCATTCCTCTTTACACCGAGCGACGACCTCTAAGAGTTCACTTAGAATGTTCCCTAGGTCGAAGAGACTCTAGTGAGAGTTCACAGAGAACGCTCCTCACTAAGCAACAAAATTGTTTTGTAAGTTGAAGTGGCTTCGGTGAGAGTTCTCAAGGAATCGTTCCTCACCAAGCGGCGGATGATAGGATTTCACTTGGAATCGTTCCCTAGGTCAAAGAGGCTTCGGTGAGAGTTCACAAGGAATCGTTCCTTACTAAGCGACGGACGTTAGGAATAGCTTGTAGATCTGTCGTCGTTGCCTCCACCACTAGTCGTTGGCGCTGCCTTCACTACTGCTCATCGCCACTACCTCCACCACTGGCTGTCGCTACTGCCTCCACCATTGGTCGCTGCCGCTACCTCCACCACTGGTCACCATGATAAAATTTTTAACTTATTGTTCCAAGTTGCTTCCTCTACTTCTCTCGCACAAACTACGTTGTTTGTTGTCGTCATTGGCCATTCGTCGTCGTCACCGGCTGTTCGTCACCGTCTTCAGCCCTTTTTCGTCGCCTTTGACCGTTCGTCACGCTATTTCGTCACTGGCTTCGCTGTTGCAGATGAAAAAGAAAAAAAAATGATTTTGAAAGGCAAAAGTTTGAATTTTCTAAAGAAAAAAAAACATTTATCGCCTCGGTTCGAAACCAACTGAAGCAAAATACCCTCACATACCACTTCGGTTCAGAACCGAGGCAAAAAAACTATCATTTTTATCTCACTTGTATATACCTCAGTTCAAAAACCGCTGCTTATAAACGAAAATAATCGATGTCGTTTTCCTGTACTGCACTCGTGACTTTAGCCTCATTACGTAGCTCACTTAAATCTATACTGCCATAAAATAACTTTTAACTTTTTTATTCCAACAACAGAAAATTTATTTTATTTTCTTTTCCTTTATTAACAAAACCTGACTATTGTGTTTGTTTACGTGGACATGGGAAACCATTTTTCTGAGATCTCCAAGGCAATTCAAGGGAGTTTAAAAAAAGTTCCTTTTTACAGAGATCTCATCAGGGAAATAAAAAAATAACTGTAAAACAGAAGCATGTAAATGTACTTTTTCAGTAAAATAATAACATAAATAATAAATTTCAATAAATATATATAACCACCCTATGGCTAGACCACTTTACTGAAATTCTTTAATATATAAATTGTATTTTTTCTGGTGAAGTTTGGTACAGAAAATGAAAATTGTTTAACACGTGATGATGTGAATACTTCTTTTGACAATAATTTACGTTCCACTATTTGCAAATTCGAGGTGAATTATAGAGTAGATTTAGATTTCTAAATTTTTCTTTATTTTATTTCTAACTTGTATCTTCTATATAAAAAAAAAGTAATATTTCATGCATGATTAGCTTTTAAATACTTTGTGAACTTAAAACATGGTCAAACTAATTTAGACTTCTAGAAGTTAGAATAGGACAATTGTTCCCCTCTTTCTTCCACCCTACTAAATATTTAATGGAAAATAATTGAGAGATATTCACTATATAAATTTAGTTATAATTAACTATCTATATAGTTGATCTGGTCAATGTAACCTATTCATTTAAATTATCTTGTACCATATATATATATATATAGATGTAAATCTCATTTTAAATTTTTTTATGAAAAGTTTAAAATTTATTTCTTAATCTATTTTATAAATTGGTTTTATAAAGTTGAATTAGGTTTAAAGTGTCTTTTTAACCTATTTTACAATTCATTACTATTAAAGTGAATTATATTAAAAAATAAGAGGACATTGTAAAAGAAACATATAATTTATTTAAAAATTATAAATATTAAAGTAACAAATAATTTGGTTGGATGCAAAAAAAAAAATCATCTAACAGATTAAATATGATTTTCCAAACATAAAATAGAATAGCAACGTTAATTTCAATTCAGTGGTGCTTGACTATAATCATTTTGATTATGTCAAACAATAGTAGGTGAAGTTCTGGAGTCAAGAGTGGTTGGTTGAGGTTTTGGGTATGTTGTTTATGGAAAAACTTGCTTGTGATTTTAGCCAGTTGTTACTATCAGGTTTAGAATTTGTAGTATGAAGAAAACAAGTCTGGTCAACACGACTTTATGAAATTCCACAAAACCAGAGAGTTTTTGAGAATTCATTGACCACATTTTTTAAGGCAGGTATTCTGGCACAAGCATCACTCCCACGAACTTCTCTGTTATTGTCATATAGGCCAATTCAACTAACTCAACTTCCATTACTGTTTTGGGGTCTATTTACAGTAAGGTTGTTCTACCCAAAATGATTTTGTATTTTAGAAATTACTCTAATATTCTTAGAGATATTATTTTAACAGATAATTGTCTAAACGGTACTTAACAATTTTAAAATATAAAAATAAAAAAAGTAGTTAAAAGATTAAAAAAGAGAGTAGATGAATGAAATAATAGGTATAACTAGATAATAACATTCAAGTTTATCTCTTAAGTATGTATTCCTTATTTCTATTCATTGTGTGAGAACATTACGTATCTTTCTCATTCTTTTTATCATGTTATCATCATTTTCTATTTAAAAAAAAATCACTTTTCAACCTTTTAATGACTTGGTTTAACTCCTGTAACTATACATTAATCATTCTTTGAAAATAGAAACACCTTAAAGGACCAGTTACATCCTTTTGTTGAAAAATATAAATATAAATATTTATATACAAAGATCATAATTACTCGTAATCTCTTAATTACTTCTAATTTTGTTGTTAGCTCATTTCCCCTGATCAGGATTATATGAATGCAATAACAAAATGGGAAAAGCAAACACAGTTATATTTTGTACAGCTAACTCTACTTTCTCTCTGCAGTGTGCCAAAGGAAAAATAAAGATTTTTAGCTCATCAAAACAGGAAAGTAATTAGCTGAAAGAAAAGCACTCCATTGCAGAATATTGAAAAAGTTATTATACTATTCTTAGTTATAAAAGATACTTATTCTCAAGTGGGTAATATTATTCAAATATGCAAGTTGGTACTATATATTAGCGACTCTAAGAAAACACTCGGTAAGACTTTGATAACTATTACGTTCCCCTTTTGCTTAGTTTTCATATATTCCTCTCTTATACGTAACATATATGTAACTTCATAATTTAGATGCGAGCAGTATTATTTTCCATTCTTCACATCATTTTCAGGAGAGCTGCCTTCTAAGCTAATTAATACCATTTCCAAATATATATTCTACCCCACCTTAAAAATAGTTAATGAACATATCAAATTTGGATGTCATATTCTAAACACTCTTAATATTCTCAGTTCTCAATTCAAAGCTATTTATGAAGTGTGACCATGGTTCAACCCTGGTTTCTTGGTTTAATAAATAATGAAAATTATGCAAGAAAATAGAAGAAATAAAAGAAATTGGAGGACCGTTATTAAGTTAAGATGAAACATATGTACAAAACTACACCTCAAAATTTTCAAAATATTTGCGGGATTGGTCAAACAATGAAAGATGTCATTTTCCTCTTGAATACCACCCTTCTCACTCTGTCATATTTTTCCAGTTAGAGTCCCACTGTTATTAGAAACGAAAGTTTGACCAAAGACTAAACACCCGTTTAAATGGACCACACACACTCTGTGTCAAGTGTGTGTATAATAATATCTGCTCTATCTTCTTACCCTGTGTTTGTGCTGTGTATGAGAACCCAAACAGAAACAAAGAGAAAGAAGCATAACAGAGAGAAAACAAAAGCATTACGATTAAAGGAAAAGAATGGCAAAGATAAGAGAGAAGTTATACGTCACCGTTCCGAGTCTCTTCCGGTGCCCAATTTCAATGGACGTCATGCAGTCCCCCGTAAGCCTCTGCACCGGCGTCACATACGATCGCGCCAGCATTCAGCGCTGGCTTGACTCGGGACACGACACGTGTCCCGCCACCATGCAGGTTCTTCCCTCCAAAGACTTCATCCCCAATCTCACGCTTCACCGCCTCATCCGCCTGTGGCTCCTCTCTGCCGAACCTCCCTCGCCGGATTCCTCTACCGACAACCTGCACTCCCTCCTCCGCCAAATCCAAACCGTTGACGATGATCTCGCCGGAACCCTCTCCAAAATCGCCGAATTCGCCACAACCTCCGGCGAAAATCGTCGGAAACTTGCCTACTTCCCCGGCTTCGACGCCGCTATCGTCCGCGCGCTGGCCAGGTGCAGTTCGCGGATAGACGCGTCTGAAAACGCGATTTACCTTCTCGACTCGGTCCTCCGAGAAAACGGAAATCCAGAGAAGATCCGAAGGCTAATTTTCGACGCTCGCCAACAATGCTTTGATTCGATGATTTTCATTTTACGAAACGGATCTTCGAAATCGAAGATTGAAACGGTTAGGTTTTTGGGGTTTCTTGCGTGCGATTTTCAGTCCTCAAAATCGATCGCGGAAACGCAAGGACTGTTGTCTTCGGTAGCGGGTTTTTTGAAGGACGGTGGAGAGGAGTTACGCGAGGCCGTTTTGTTGTTTCTAGGCGTCATTTCGGTGACTCGCTCCGCGAAGGTGGAACTAGTTAATTGCGGTGTTGTCGAATTGGTTTCGAAATTGTTACGAGATTGTTCATCGGCGAAGACGGCGGAGAGGTGTCTGAGGGTACTGGCGGTGGTGGCGACGTGCGCGGAGGGGAGGGAGGCGATGGCAGCGGAGCCTTCATGTGCAGCGGCGGTGGTGGAGAGAGTGACGAAGGCGGTGAAGGTGGCGGCGGAGGACGCAGTGGTGGTGCTGTGGAGCTTGTGCTGTTTGAGCGGTAATGTGAAGGTGAGGGATGACGTGGCAAAGCGAAACGGCGTGGCAGTGATTTTATTGGTTATGCAGAGAGGGTGGGAGGAGCACGTGAGGAGCATGTGTGTGGATTTGATTAAGGTTTTGAAGGGTGCGTGCAAGAACAACGGGTTGGGGTTGGGAACCTATGATACCAAAACCACTCATATCAAACCTTGCTAATGTTGTAACGTTGATGAAGTTGAACCAACTTTCCTTTTTTGGTAAATAGTCGAACCATCTTTTTAGCATTCTAACAAAAGAATGTTTCATGTTCGTTTCACTCTTTCGTTTTATTGGAAAGAACCAAAATGTATATTGGTAGAGAATAATAATATTCGAGTATGACCTATGGATTTGAAATTTTGATTGAAGTTAGGTTTTGGATAGGTTAAGGAAGTTCTAGCTAATCAATAACTTACATAGACTAAAAAGATAAGTTTTTATGACCTAAAGAATGTTTTAAACTTTTAGGTTATGGAGAAAAAGGATTTATACATTCGTTCAACTAGAAATAGGTTATATAGTTTTCATTACTTTATAACATAAATGATACTTTCACATACAACTTTTATTTTTTACATTTATTTACGTTACACTATTGCAAAAACAATAACTTATAATATTACGCGTTCAACGTCACGCGTTTAACATCCTACCACTTACTAGTCAACGTTAAAAATGATCGATGACATTTTTGTAAATAAATACAATTATTAGACATCGTTTAGAATTGTAATTCAACGTCAAATATGTGATATTGGATAAATTTTGCGAAAATGTTTGGCGTGGAAGTGAAAATGTAATTACGTATGATGTCGAATTCCCTAGAATTAGACGTCAAAAGGATATAAAACGTCGAATGTCCAAGTGTTAGAGGTTAAAATGTTAGCGAATTCAATAAAAATTTAAGCGGGAGATTAAAAATTCATTCACTTTATCTTAGCGCGCGATACCCTCTTCTCTTCTCAAGTTTTTCTGGAACGAAGTTTGACAACTATCACATGTAATCCACTACAAGAAATTGGCATATTACCGAAGGGTTTTTACGGACGGTCTCTCAGCCTTTGGTAAAAGTGCGTTACCGATGGTGAAGAAGATAATTACCGAAGGTCATGGTGAAATAGCATTACAGACGACTAAGAAGAGATTACCGAGGGGTGTGTGGCCTTTGGTAAGAGGCTCGACCCATTAAACTAAGTGATTGGGGGTATTCGTCGAGGTCGTCCCCAATTTCATCAAACATAAAACCCTACCCTACCTCTCTCTCGTCCTATCGAGCATCCTATTCTCTCATTCTCCTTTCTATTTCGCTTGCTGTCATTCAATCGTGATTTTATTCTGTCCCTCTCCTTCTCCTTGTCCGTTCTGTCCGGTGGCATTGGGTTCTTTGTGCCTTTGTCGGTGTTGCGGCTGGGGTGGTGGTTTGTGGCTATGCGCGTGAGGCTTGTGCGATGGCAAAGGTGGTGATTCGTGGTCATTAGGTTCTGGAGGTGGTTGCGTTCAGACTGTAAGCACAAGGAGGAGACCAGACAGGTTAATACCTTCCATGTTTTCTGTTGAATTCCTATATGTCATTCTGTGTATTAGAACTTGTTCTGGTATGGTTGGCCTATTAGTTTTGATTCCTCTTCATTTTGTTTTGAGCTTGGAATAAGTTTTGGGGGTTGTTTTGGTCTTGTTGTAAGCATAGCGAAAATCGGTAAATCAAGAGTATAAGGAAAATATGTCATGAGTAGGTTAAGGCTTTTTCATTTTTTTTTCCAGTTGCTATAAGGTCTATGCCAATTATTTAGTTGCTATAGAGTCCCTAACATTTTTGTTCAGTTGCTATAAGAGAAAGTTTCAGTAGTTCCATTATTATTATTTGTTACAAATGCATGTTAATTAACTACTTTAGGTATGATTTTCGTTTATTTTGACCGATTATTTTCCTGTTCTTGTCATTTATAGGCGCATTCTTCTTTCTTTATCACTAGTGGCAACACTTTATTCAGACGAACCCACCTTTTGAAGGTTAATTTTCGTTTTCGTTTTGAAGAACTTATTTGTTAAACTTGTTGTTGTTTTTTTTTGTTAAACTTGTTTGTTGTTGTTTTTTTTTGTTAAACTTGTTTGTTGTTGTTTGGTTGAACATGTTTGTTGTTATTGTTTGATTGAACTTGTTTGTTGTTTGTTATTGTTGTTTGTTGTTGATACTACACTACACACTCATAGTTCATGCTTTATAAAATACAAAAAACTGAAATTTGTTCTTTTTCTACTTTACATTGAATTATTGTATGTTCGACGTCAATTTAACGTCTCCCGATATGACGTCGACCTCGAATTCGACTTGAAAGACTGAAAAATACTGACGTTATATGGCGTTTTTGTACTAGTGTTATCTTTTTCTTCTTTACTCTTTTTCATTTTAAAATACAAAAGTTTATTTTTTTATAGTTATTTTATCTTGTAATATGTATTAAGAAAATGTAAATATGTGTTATTCTATCATTATTATGAATGAAATAAAAAAAATTGCATGTTATCTTATGTATGCATATAGCAAAATGATTTTAGTATTTGTTTTTAACAACTTGAGAGAGAATGTTTATATAAGATTGAAGTTGCATAAGAATACTTAGTGAAGCCAAGCCACCCTCATGTTGGGGTTAAGTGCATATGGATATCTTTGACAATAATCTAAAACTGCATATTTATTTGTTGAAATAATTAATTTGAACCAAAACTTAGTCATCTAGAATAACTTTAAGGTAGTTTTTCTTTGTTTAGAATACATTTGGATTAAATATAATTTTAGTCTTTATGTAAAATTGAATCTTGTCTTTGTGTAAAACATTAAATTACTTTTATCTTTAAAATTTACTAATGAATAAATTATATTCTTGTCACCCATTGACATTTGCTAATTGTCACAAACGACATTGCACATTAAAAGTTAATGTCATTTTATGTGTTGACACATGTGTTTTAAAAAGTATCATTTGTGTCTCTTTATGGTGTCTTAACTACAAGAAAATCATGTATTATCGATAGGTCAAAAGTTTGTCGGTAAATGATCGTTGATAAATTTTATCAACAAATCGTGAAATTCTTCAAAAATGAAAGACAACGAAATTGTCGATAAATATAAGTCGGTAGCTACCCAGTGATTCTGATGGTTGGTAAATGTCGTGGTTAGGTCTTCTTCCTCTTCCTCTTTTTTCTCTCTTTTTTCCTTGTCTTCTTTTTTCTTGTTTTCTTCCTCTTCTCCTCTCTTTCCTCCTCTACTCCTCGTTACATCTCCATTGTCGTCGCCTCTTCCTTTTTGTCCCCTCCATTTCTTCCTTTTTTCCTACCTCATCCTCCTTCAACTTCAGCCACCACCGTCATTGATTCATTGTCGTCCCATCTCTGCCACCTCACCAACTCCTTCTTCTTTTCCCGTTTTTCCTTCTTTTTTTCTCTTTCTCCTCTTCATTTTCTTCCTCCCATCTCTTTATTTTCTTTATCTCTCCTTCTTTTCACTCATCTCTCCCTAATATATGTTTTAGAAAGTATCATTTGTGTCTCCTTATGGTGTCTTAACTACAAGAAAACCATGTATTATCGACATGTCAAAAGTTTGTCGGTAAATGATCGTTGATAAATTTTATCAACAAATCGTGAAATTCTTCAATAATCAAAGACAACGAAATTGTCGATAAATATATGTCGGTAGCTACCAACTGATTCTGATGGTTGGTAAATGTCGTGGTTAGGTCTTCTTCCTCCTCCTCTTCTTTCTCTCTTTTTTCCTTCTCTTCTTCTTTTTTCTTGTCTTCTTCCTCTTCTCCTTCCTCTTCTCCTCTCTTTCCTCCTCTACTCCTCTTTACATCTCCATTGTCGTCGCCTTTTCCTTTTTGTCCCCTCCATTTCTTCCTCTTTTCCTACCTCATCCTCCTTCAACTTCAGCCACCACCGTCATTGATTCATTGTCGTCCCATCTCTGCCACCTCACCAAGTCCTTCTTCTTTTCCCGTTTTTCCTTCTTTTTTTCACTTTCTCCTCTTCATTTTCTTCCTCCCATCTCTTTATTTTCTTTATCTCTCCTTCTTTTCACTCATCTCTCCCTAATATATGTTTTAGAAAGTATCATTTGTGTCTCCTTATGGTGTCTTAACTACAAGAAAACCATGTATTATCGACATGTCAAAAGTTTGTCAGTAAATGATCGTTGATAAATTTTATCAACAAATCGTGAAATTCTTCAATAATCAAAGACAACGAAATTATCGATAAATATATGTCGGTAGCTACCAACTGATTCTGGTGGTTGGTAAATGTCGTGGTTAGGTCTTCTTCCTCCTCCTCTTCTTTCTCTCTTTTTTCCTTTTCTTCTTCTTTTTTCTTGTCTTCTTCCTCTTTTCCTTCCTCTTCTCCTCTCTTTCCTCCTCTACTCCTCGTTACATCTCCATTGTCGTCGCCTCTTCCTTTTTGTCCCCTCCATTTCTTCCTCTTTTCCTACCTCATCCTCCTTCAACTTCAGCCACCACCGTCATTGATTCATTGTCGTCCCATCTCTGCCACCTCACCAACTCCTTCTTCTTTTCCCGTTTTTCCTTTTTTTTTTCTCTTTCTCCTCTTCATTTTCTTCCTCCCGTCTCTTTATTTTCTTTATCTCTCCTTCTTTTCACTCATCTCTCCCTAATATATGTTTTAGAAAGTATCATTTGTGTCTCTTTATGGTGTCTTAACTACAAGAAAACCATGTATTATCGATAGGTCAAAAGTTTGTCGGTAAATGATCGTTGATAAATTTTATCAACAAATCGTGAAATTCTTCAATAATCAAAGACAACGAAATTGTCGATAAATATATGTCGGTAGCTACCGACTGATTCTGATGGTTGGTAAATGTCGTGGTTAGGTCTTCTTCCTCCTCCTCTTTCTCTCTTTTTTCCTTGTCTTCTTCTTTTTTCTTGTCTTCTTCCTCTTCTCCTTCCTCTTCTCCTCTCTTTCCTCCTCTACTCCTCGTTACATCTCCACTGTCGTCGCCTCTTCCTTTTTGTCCCCTCCATTTCTTCCTCTTTCCCTACCTCATCGTCCTTCAACTTCAGCCACCACCGTCATTGATTCATTGTCGTCCCATCTCTGCCACCTCACTAACTCCTTCTTTTCCCGTTTTTCCTTCTTTTTTTCTCTTTCTCCTCTTCATTTTCTTCCTCTCGTCTCTTTATTTTCTTTATCTATCCTTCTTTTCACTCATATCTCCCTAATATATTAAAAAAAGTCTTTAAACATGGTGGAAAGTTTATCGTTTACTTCATCGAGAAATTTATCGACAAAAAATTTCGTTAGTATAAGAGTTATATCACAAAACTTTCCAATAAAACTGACTATTGGATACATTACTAAAGAAAATATTTTTTGGTAATATAAATTCTAATTTATCGACGAACTTTACTAACATATATTTCCAATAAATTTGTTATCAACAAAAAAAATATTTATAAGTAATTTAAATTTTAAAATTCGTCAATTAAATATTACTGAATTTGGGTTTATTAACGAATTTATTAAGTTCTTGTAATGCTTTCCTTTTCCACCCTTTCAATTAACTCTTATACCTAGTCATTTGTAAGGAAGGATTTAATTAGGGTTGGACAAAGTTAACTTAAAATACTTAAACTATAGTTAATCCATACTTTTTTTAACTTAAAAATTTAATAATATTGTTAACTAAAAACTAATTAAACTAATTAATAATACAGTTTAAAAATACTGAACTATTTTACATTCAGTGCAGTTAACTATAGTTTAGGTTTATATCTGTGTTCCCAATCACGACTTCATTTGCTTTCTGCCTTACATCTTGTTCATCCCACTCATTCGCTGCTGCTGTTGAAGGTTGTCGTTGTTGAAGGCTGCCGCCGAGGTTACCGTTGTTGAAGGTTCGTTGCCGTCGAGGTTACCATTGCCGAAGGTTCGCCGTCGTCGAAGGCTCGCCGCTATCGAAGGCTTTGCCGCACTCTGCCGTCGCCGAACTATCGAAGGTTCTACCACCATCGTCGAAGATTCTGAGAACGGTTTTCCTTTAACTGGAAAAGATAAGCAAATTTGGAACCCTAAGGTACGAATGTTTTTCCTGTTGTTCAAACATTTTTTAAATGTATTCTTAGTTGTTCAAACATTTTGTTAGACATCTTGTAACGATTGCTTGTACGTGGAGAGATAATAAGGGTGTTCTTTTTTTCTTTCTTTAACTTCTTTCGAATACAATTTGCTCTAGTAAACTCATTTTTCTCTTCCAATGTCATATCTAGCATGCCAGCAATTTGTCCTTGAATTTTTTCGAAATCAGGATTTTCTATAATATTTGCTATGATCACTCTCTTGAACAACTTTTCTTTAGATTTCTTAGCAATTTCTTTAACTAAAAAGGTCTTACCCATACTAGAACGCCCATAAACTCCAATCATGTCTATTGTTGAGTCTTCCAATGCTTTCATAATCATCTCCAATGTTCTAGTTCTAGATGCAAGGCTCACATAACCATTGTTTGAAATAGCATAATCATGGGATGGGTATTCTTGATACGAAACTATGTGAAATTTCTTTTCCCAAAGTCCATCTTCTATGATTTTATCTACCATCTTTGTAGCTTTTCTACCAAGCTGATACCTCAAATGGAAGTTATTTGGAAGGAAACCAATTGAGCATATTTTCTTTTCATGACATTCATCATCAATATAACTTAGTGTCTTGGAAAAGGGCCAATTTTTGTTGAAAAACAGTGCCACAGTATTATGGTACTGTATTTGCATTTTATCCCAATTGTATTGTCAATGTCAACAACAGTACTAAGTTCAAAGTTCTCGCTAAAGTTTGATACCCTATGAATATAAAGAACAATCTTATAACCTTTATTCATTATTTTCCTTTTATCAAAACATATTGCATATCACATTCAATTTTTGTTAAAATGGGGGATAATCTGAATTAGTTTTTGTCCTCCGTTCTGTGTCTTGAAATTGAATTTAGTTTCTGAATTTGTATTCTGAATCTGGATTTCTTTTTATCTGTCTTTACTTTGTTTACAGGGAGAGAAACTTTTGGAAAGCATTGGTGGCATATTCTCCAGAATTTGAAAACCAATAATAATGGTGCAATAACTTGCCAACTGATTTAGTAAATATGTGTCTGTAGAGTAATTTTTGTGCTCAAGCATTGCCGTCATCTTTGCTTCCCCAGAAGCAGGTTTCTCACCTCAAACTCTTTTTTAAGCCACCCTTTTGATTTCTCTTCACAAAAAGATCCATGGCGTGTTAGAAACTCGTCAAAAAGTTAAAAAAAAAGTTAAAAAAAAAAGAAAAAAGCACGTTTAGAAACGCGAAAACTGTAACAATTATAGATTAACTTTGTGCTATTCTAATTCTACATGCAGTGTTTGGTTATGTACGAGATAGAAATGTGGATTGGATTCCTTGCTTTTTTATCCCGAAGCATGTGAATAATCACATTTATATTTGTTATTCCATGGTTAGCATTATGGTTGTGTCGGTCTTATTCCATCTTTATTGTTTTATCTGAAAGCATTTGTCTGTCCCTGTCCCCCACCCTTTTTCATCTGTGTGTGTAGGTTTTTCCCAAGCAAGTATAACAGAGAGATAAAGTGTTTGAAGATGGAGGTGGAGACTCTGTTGATGGAGATCATACAAAGCAGAAAATAATGTGTGGAGATCAGAAGAAGCAACTCTTATGGGAATGAAAACTCTTATGTTTAGCTTTAATTGAGAACTGTAATTGAAAACTGTTTTCAGTATCATTTAGCTTTAATTCTGAACTGTTTTCACAAAACAGTTTACTAAACTGTATTGTAGTTAACTAAACTAAAAAAAAGTTCAGTTCAGTTTTTTTGAACTATTTTTTAGTTCAGTTCAGTTTTTTTTGAACTATTTTATAGTTAATTGTAATGGGTTTATAGTACAGTGCAAATAGTGCAGTTTGCCCACCCCTAATTTTAATAGATCCATTTTGTGTTCTGAAACTTGAGGAAGAAGAGGATCTTGTGACTCAAGTATATATTTGCATGGGAATGCATCATTCATCAATGAATCAAGCACAAGTGGAGAAGAAGCAAACCTTCGCTCGCTTACTAACCAAATATAAAAAACTGGAAGTGTAGGTAATTCTTTCCAATTTCTTAATAGAGGACAATTTTTATGCTTTCAATGAAATGCGTGAAAAATCCCAAAGGCTATCTTTTGAAAACAATATGATAAAAGGAGAAAATAGATGGTTAAAAAATGAAGTTAAATAGGTAGAAGAGAATACAAACCTTAAAATGGTTTAGAAGGTTTGTATATGATTTGCAAATTATCTTATGGTTGTGGAACTTAATTAAAAGGGAAGTTTTTTGAATGTTAATCTTGTAAAAATCTGACAGAAGAAATTAAATATCTTGAAGAAGATATTGCAACTATAGGACCGTCGGTAAATTACGTTTTCCGAAGGATTTACTGAGGGTCTCTAGAGTAGTAACGTACCGAAGGATTTAGACCATCGGTAATGACAATTTTATTTACCGAAGGACTCTGCCCATTGGTAAGTGGGTCAACTATATGAAATAACAATTTGGGTTTTCCCTCTGCTAATTTCACTTCTTCAAGCCCTACTTTCTTTCTTCGAGCACTACTCCCTTTATTCGTTCCCGAACCACTTGAGTCCGCGAAAATCATTTCTCCTTTGCTCCCAATCAACATTGGTTTCCTTCTTCGGTTGGTGGTGGTGAGGTGACCGTCGGTAATTATCGAAGACAAAGGCCGTCGGTAATGGTTACCGATAAACAATTTAGCGACGAATATATGACCGTCGTTAAGTCATCGGTAATGTCCTATTACCGACAGATTTTGGTTGTTTCTGACAAACTAAGACCGTCGCTAAATCTCATCTTTTTTGTACCGTTGGAAAATATAACCTCAATGCCATTGTAGATTCTTAAAGAGATGTAAATGATAATTCTAGTCATGATTTTATTCATAATAGTTGGAAATATTTGTTGTTAGAAAAAAGCCAAGGGAGTGAGGGAGGGTTCGACAATGGTTGAATTAGTTTGATATTAAAAATTAAAACTTTAATATTTCTCTTAAAAATAAAAGTTTTATAAAATCTTTACTTTATTTTAACTTAACAATAGTAAAATAAATAATGTAGAAATAAGAGAATATTACATAGTTGTTTTACATTTAGTTGTTAATCAACCCAATTAGAGTGATTAACCAACCACTATAAAAAAATGTAAATTAAAATCACTAATGCAATAAGAAATTTAGAATATGAAAAAAAAAAGACATCACTTGAATAACCACAAAAGATGAAAGAACACCTCCTTTGAAGTCATAAGAAATGAACATTATCTTTGAATTACAAAAAAAAAATGAAGAAACATCTTCCTTGAAACCACAAAGATTGAATTACCCCCTTTGAATCACACAAATAATGAGTACACTTCTCTTGAATAACATAGAAGATGAACAAGCTTACAACCCCTAACAAACAATAACAACTTATCACTCAAGATTCGCACTTGATAAAATTTAAGCCACTCACAAAAACTATGTTTTTCCAAAACTTAACCATAGAAAAAATTTCTCTTCCAACTTCTATCTTTTTAATGATAGCCTATCACTTTATTTGTAGAACTCCATTTCAAAATTAGGTTAAAAAAATGAAAAGCAAGTTTTTAAAATATTTAGTATAATCAATTATTAAGTAGAAGAATTATTTGTCACCCTTTTCACTTTAATTGATTGTGAATTAATTAATTTGGAAAAAACAATTATGAATTGTTTTAATCGATTATCAAGATGTTAATGTTTATGATCATTGTAAATAATTATAATAACTATATTTTCAAAATTGAATGCATTGAAAATTCTTTGTAGAAATGAAGGGATAATACTATCTTGCACTAGTAAAAAATTGATCTATTACCACACACATTATGCATCGGTTAACCAGAAGCATAATATTGCGCGGTGGCATTTTTGAAATTATATCAACAATATAGGCCTCGGTTGCAACAGAACCGCGACCGTATATACTCTTAGGCTGCGGTTCTCTAAGGAACCGCGGCCTATAGTCCCTGCAAAATTCTGACATTCCCACCCAAGTCAGTATGAAATCAGACCCACAGGGAATAGGCCTCGGTTCTAGGGGGAACCGCGGTCTATAGTCCCTGCAAAATTCTGACATTCCCACCCAAGTCAGTCTGAAATCAGACCCACAGGGAATAGGCCTCGGTTCTAGGGTGAATCGTGATCTATTATCCCTACAAAATTCTGACATTCCCACTTAAGTCAGTCTAAAATAAATTTGGAATCAGATAGTCAGGGAATAGGCCTCGGTTCTGGGGGGAACCGCGGTCTATTGTCCTTGCAAAATTCTGACATTCCCACCTAAGTCAGTCTAAAATAATTTTGAAATCAGACAGTCAGGGAATAGGCCTCGGTTCTGGGGGAACCGTGATCTATTGTCCCTGCAATATTCTGAAATTCCCGCCAAAGCAGTCTTGAAATAAATTTTGAAGTCAGACCGTCAGGGAATAGACCGCGGTTCTGGGGGTAACTGCGACCTATTCCCTGTTCTGAACAAATTTTAAATATTTAAGACAATAGGCCTCGGTTAGGCGGGGAACCGCGACATAAAGGTTGAAAAAAATTTCAAAATTGTCATTTCAGAACAATTTTTAATTTTTTTTAAGAGAATGAGCCTCAGTTATGTTGGGAACCGAGGTCGTATCCCCTCTATTATCGCGGTTTTTTCCAATGAACCGCGGTAGTAACATTTGATTAGGTTAAAAAAAATATTACAGAGTGAACAATTTCGTCTTCCTCGAACAGTTCGTCCCCTCTAGCCATTTTCTCGACAACGACTTTCTTACCGCTGCGATCTTCTCGATTCTTTCTTCCACCACTGTTGCGCCGCTGCCGTCACTATAGAAGGACTTCCTTCTTCATTTTTCATCACCTACGTTTGTATCCGATCAAATTTGGCTTTGGTCGCCGGAGTTTTTTCGTTTTGTTTTTTGTTTTTGGGTTGGTTTGATACGTTTTTTTATTGATTCGGATTATCAAACTTACGTTTTGTTGTATTTTTTGTAGGTATTGTGTTTTTTCTTTTAAATTTGTTCCGTTCAGACAACGGGTTGTTCAATCGTCTTCATTATTGTGTGGTTTTTCATGCTCCCAAGTTCGTATTATTTTGTTTATTAATTTTCATTTTGTGCATTTTTAATTTTTGAATTGATAATTTGAATGCTTATTAATTGTTTGATTGTATGATTGTATTATTCTGTTTATTAATTTTCATTTTGTTAATTTTTTAATTTTTTATGTGTTGAATATGAATAATTATGTATGATTGAATGTTTGAATTGATAATTTGAATGTTAATTAATTGTTTGATTGTATACTTGAATTGATTGTATGATTGAATTGATTGTATGTTGAATATATTGTATAATTGTATGATTGTAATTTTGTAGAATATTTACCTATGGATCGAAATTGGATTAATTTACCACGCATTAGTGCTGAGTACGAAAGAGGGGTAGAGGAATTTATACAATTTGCACAACGTAATATGGGTAGAAGTGATGATGAAGTGAAGTTTAGATGTCCTTATTTGAACTGTTTGAATGCGAGAAAGTTGAACGCAACCCAAATTAGAGAACATCTTATCTGTCATGGTTTCCTAATATGCTATACAACATGGATATGGCATGGTGAAGAAATGCAATTTCTGACTAACTCCCAAACTGAAAATGTTATTGATTCCACCATGGAAGAAGATCGACTGGATGAAGACAAATTAGAGGACATGATCCGCGATGTTGGCGCAAAATTTTTTTGCCAAAGCTCATGTGTATGAGACGATGTCGACTGATGCGGAAACACCTTTGTATGTCAGTTCAACTAAGTTCACACGTTTGTCAGTGGTGTTAAGGCTCATGAATTTGAAGGCGACTAATGGATGGACTGATAAGAGTTTCACAGAATTGTTGACGTTGTTGAATGAAATGCTGCCAGATGGAAATACACTACCCACTCATAATTATGATGCGAAGAAAATTCTTTGTCCGATGGGTATGGAGTATAAAAGGATACATGCTTGTCCCAATGACTGCATTTTATATAGGAAAGAGTTTGAATTTTTGACAAAGTGTCCAAAATGTGGGTTATCACGATACAAGTCAAAAAACAATAGTGAAGATAATGTGGTCAGATACAAAAAAATGGATCTGCTTTGAAAGTTGTTTGGTACCTTCCAATTGTACCCAGACTTAAGTGTTTGTTTGCAAATCCAAAAGATGCTAAAAACCTTAGATGACATGCAAATGAGAGAAAAATTGACAGGTTGCTTCGTCATCCAGCTGATTCAAAGCAATGGAAAAATATTGATCAACAATTCCCCCAATTTGGTAAAGAGTGTAGAAATCTTAGGCTTGATTTAGCCACTGATGGAATGAACCCATTTGGTAATCTAAGTACCAATAATAGTTGTTGGCCAATTATATTGATAATTTACAACTTATCTCCTGCATTGTGCATGAAGAGGAAGTACATGATGTTGTTTATGATGATATCTGGTCCAAAGCAGCTTGGAAATGACATAGATGTTTATATAAGACCACTAGTTAAAGACTTGAAGTTGTTGTGGGTGGATGGGGTTGAAATGTTTGATGCATTCGCTTCTGAAACATTTGTGATGTGTGCAATGTTATTTTGCACCATTAATGACTTTCCACACTACAAAAAAAACCTTATTTAGAGGGGGTTATTTTGGGGAGGTTATAAAAAACCCCCTCAAATTAACATACTTTAAGATGTTTAATTTAAATTATCTAACTGACAATATTTGTGGGGGTTTTAATTCCTTTCAAGAGAGGTTTATAACCTCTTCAAATAAAAATATATTTTTATTCATCATTTTCTAATTCTTTTACATTTTTCCCTCTAAAAATTTTAGACTAAGTTTCATTTTAGCAATTCTAAAATTTTATTCCCTCCAGATCTAAAACCCATCTCTGCCTAAACCCATTATTTTTCTAAAAGATAATTTTCCTCTAAAAATCTTCTGACAATTTCTCCCTTCATTTCACCACATGAACCCTAGTTTCTCCCTTCATTCCATCCGCTCTCTCCCTCTTCTTTCATTTCTCCTTTAGATTGTCCAGTGTTTTCCTTTTTCTTTCAGATTCGTAGTCGGCGGACAGAGCTGCAACGATGGTTCTGCAGACCGGCAGACAGCAGAGCTCATAACGTCACGGTTGATAGGTACATCGTTCTACAACCCTTTGTGCTTTTTATTTGGTGCAACGTTTTAGTGGGATATCTTCTTCTCAGTCTCAATCATGTTTTTCATGAACGAGTAAATTCAGTTCTTGGTTAAGAGTAATCAGATTTTATTGGAAGGAAAGATAGGCATACCACTCTCATTATTAATTTCACTGTTTCAATACTTGTGTAAGTTAATTAATTATTTAATTAGTGCTAGTGTATATATGCTAGCACGAAATAGAAACAATTGTAATTTGAAAAGTTTTTTCACTTGTAGCCTGGATGTATGGATTGAAAGCAATTCAAGAATTTACATTGTTATGTTTCTTAAATTGGTTTTTCTTATGTGCTTTAATCGCATTTAATTAGCATTGAATAAATTGAATCCTGCCGTTATGTGATTCGAAAGATAAAGCGGATTGCAGCTTCGAAAGAAAAAGCGGATTGCACCTGTTAGGATGATAATGTGGATTGAATGCAATAACAGTTTGTGTTGGAAAAACAATTTTCTATTATGCAAAGTTGTTAATCTCCAAATTGTAAGTGTTCTTTATTCCTTAACTTGCAATTGAAAATTTCATAATATTGGATAACAGGGCAATTTCTTTTATGAAGTTGTGTTAGAGTTTGCAGCTGAGAACCAGTGGAAACATGCTCTTTTAAGCATTGTGTCGCATCTCACTTGAAGGTTCTTAAAAACACTCAAGATTGTTAATGGCAGCTGGTAGTTAAGGGAATAGTTAGAAACTCTAACATAGTTGGCAGTAATATTACTGGTATGTATATGTATTTATAGTCCAAGTAATTTTTAATTTTCAATTCACTTGTAATTGTTTTGTTGCCTCTTTGTGACATGTGAATCCTTAGAAGGACTATGTGAACAAGATCTTTATCATAAATAAAAATATTTTTTATTTGTGCAATAATGGAAACTTTTTAAGGGAAGACATATAATATGACAAAGATCACTTTCGCATCTAAGATTTCATTTCCAGCCCAAGTAAGCAATCAATTCCACCAGTTCAGTTGCATGATAAGATGTTTATGCACTGTAATATACTTCTCAAAGTTGATTATATGTTAGAAAGTCAATGCATATGTAGACACCAGTGGTGGATAACTATAGCAGTTAAAAAAATTGTAAATTGTCTGCAGTACTCAAAAATAACTATTAATTAGAAAGTCAATTATTGGGATTTTTAATAAGTTTAAATTTTTATAATGTTAGTGTAAAGTTAATAGTTAGTGGTCAATTATGGTCAATGGTCAATCATTATTAGTTTTAAATCTCTTGTACAACAATACATGTTGTGTCACATCATCAACATCTTCTAATAAGTGGGAACAAAAGTACATGAATTTAGAATCCCAAGTTCAAACCACCTTGGGTGCGTTGAAAGCATATATGATAATGAAGGAAGGAAAGATTTAGAATCCAAAATCTTATTTTAACTTGGCATGCTCCGGTTTTCTTTTGCAGGATATGAAGCGCCACTTTTAAATGGTCAATTTTCATGTCTGTTTTCTGTGTCCAGTTTGCTACATTTTATAGTAAATAATATGTAATGAGTTTCTCCAGTAATAATACTTGTCTTTGTTGTGAAGGAAACTTGCTGACAAAGTTGCAGCTGTTGGGTATTATGTGGTTGTTCCTGACCTCTTAGAGGGTGACCCCTTTAAGCCTGATGGTTCTCTCGATAACTTACCTATTTGGTTAAAAGATCATGGACCCGTGGTTAGTTCTTATTATTTTGAGACGGTTTTAATTTGTTGATTGTCTGAAATCAGAAATATAAAATGGTGACATTCTATAATACTTACCTGTTATATATATATATATATATATATATATATATATATATTAATAGGAGAAAGGTGCTGAAGGTTCAAAACCCGTAATTGAAGCCTTAAAAAGTAAAGGGTTTTCAGCAATCGCTGGTGTTGGTTTTTGTTGGGGTGGTGAGTACTAATTGTTTTCTGTGCATCTCCTCCTTCCTTTTAAGAGAAACTAAGTTCGTAATTGAGCTCATAGAATCCACTAAATCTATTCTCTCTCTCTCAGCTAAGGTCGTGGTTGAACTTGCCAAATCCAGACTGATCCAAACAGCAGTGCTGTTGCATCCATCATTTGTCTCTGTGGATGACTTCAAGGGTATGGATTTTCAATGTTTAGATTTTTTTTTCTCCTTAATATATTCTTTCCCTGTAACTGCAATTGTATAATTAACTATTAAGAGTTGCCTTTGTTATTTATAATACTTTCTTTCCTTTATCTTTCTTTTCTTTTAATTTTTGGAAATACTAAAGTTACATTGACCTCTACTGTTATATTATCATAACATAGTCATATACATTTACTGCATGTTTGGTATTGTTTTCATGAAAAAACATTTTGTAAACCTGCAGAAAGAATATTTTGAGCAGAAAGCTATTTCAATTGACAGAAAGAATATTCTGCAGAAAGCTATTTCTCAGTAAAACCAGAGTGTGCTATTTAATTGTAATTGTAACTGGCTAACTAAAAACTTTGTCTGAAAGATGAGGAATACCTGCAATGACAATGAATTGTTTTAAAAGCCTGCTTTATGTTTACTTTTCACAAACTGGTGATTGATCATTTTTATGTAGAAAAGATTAATTATAAATTGGTCTAACATGCAGTTGTTGATACTCCAATTGCTATACTTGGAGCCGAGAGTGACAAATATTGTCCTCCAGAGCTTGTGAAAGAATTTATATTATTTCAGTAAGCTCGTGATGCAAATGAGCCAGACTCTCCTTTGGGAACAAGACAATCATCTGATGGAAGTAACCTTTAGGAAGTTTATGATATTGTTTTAGGATAAAACTATACTTAGTTTATTATGAATTGGGTAACATTTCTTTCTTTGTAACTATTTCTACAATAGGATTACATTGGCTTCTAGCCTATCCTTCTGTAACATACAATTGTTTCTCAATTTATTTTTCTAAATTCCTTCCTACTCAGGGGTTTAAGTTCTATGGTATCAATTTTTTATTCAGAGGAATCATATTTGTTTGGTATTTAATAATTTAAAAAAAAAATTTACTTAATTTTGAAATTAAAAAAAAAAGAAGAAAAGAAAGAAATTGGTGAAAATAGGTAGTTATTATATATTTTAATAATCATTAAACAAAAAACGATATTATATATTTTAATAATCATCAAATAAAAAAATTGACAAAAAATATAGAAAACTTTTGTGATCAAATAGTTGAAAATAAAGGAGGTTAAAACCCTCAAATATTTATTTTCAGTAATAGAGGAGGTTTTTACCCTCCGCAGAAAAACCTCCGCAAATTGAACGCGATACCAGGGGTCGCAAAAAACCCCCGCAGATAGTTTGTGGCGACTTAAACTGCGGCGGTTTGAAAAACCCCCGAAATTTATTTTGCGGAGGGTGAAAACCCCCACAAATCGAAAAAAAAACCTCCTCTAAATAACCTTTTTTTTGTAGTGCCAGCTTATGGTAATTTGTCATGATACAGTGTCAAGGGTCATAAAGCATGTCCTATATCTGAAGAAAACACTGCAGCTCATTAATTGAAACACGGAAGAAAGACGGTGTATCTGCGTCATCGGAGATTTCTAAAATTAATCATCCATATCGAAGGTTAAAAAAAGCATTCAATGGATATCAAGAGAGGGACGAAGCACCAAATCTACTTACTGGCCTTCAAATTCTTGAAAAAGTTAATAAAATACATCATGTATTTGGGAAAACATCCAAGAAGTCATTTGTAACGACCCCTTGGAAGAAGAAATCAATATTCTTTAATCTTCCATATTGGTCAAAATTAGATGTTAGACATTGCATAGATGTGATGCATGTAGAGAAGAATGTGTGTGATAGCTTGATTGGTACACTACTCAACATTCAGGGAAAGACAAAAGATTGAATGCTCATTTGGATTTGGTTGACATGAATATCAAAGAAGAGTTGACACCTAGGGAGATTGGTAAACGTACTTATTTGCCTCCTGCATGTTACACAATGTCTAGATAAGAAAAGATAAATTTTTGCCTTTGTTTAAAGCGTATCAAAGTACCGCAGGGATACTCTTCAAATATGAAGAATTTAGTGTCGATGCAGGACTTAAAGCTTGTTGGCGTGAAGTCTCATGATTGTCACGTCTTAATGCAACAATTGTTACCAGTGGCTATTCGTGGAATTTTGCCCAAAAATGTTAGGCAGACCATAAACAGTTTGTGTTCATTTTTCTCATCAATTTGTAGTAAAGTCATTGATCCTACAAAATTAGATGAACTTCAAGGCGAGATTGTTATCATCTTGTGTCAACTAGAGATGTTTTTCTCTCCATCTTTTTTTGACATCATGGTACATTTACTTGTTCATTTGGTTAGAGAAATCAAGTTGTGCGGACCGGTATACTTAAGATGGATGTATCCTATTGAGCGTTATATGAAGATTTTGAAAGGGTACGTTAAAAATCCATATCGTCCCGAAGGTTCAATGATTAAAAAGTATATTGCTGAAGAAAGTATTGAGTTTTGTTCAAACTACATGACATCAGCAAATCCAATAGGAGTTCCTCGCACATCATGGATGAATAAAAGTTCTACAAGTAAAAGCATCCGAGGTGTGAATGCGGTGACAAAGGATCGCGAAGAATTGTTACAAGCATATCTTTATATATTGAACAACACAGATGAGGTGATCCTTTTTTGCAAGCACACAAAGCCATTGTGAAGAATAAAAATCCAAGACAATCAAAGAAATGGCAGTTGATGGAGCATAACAAAACATTTATGTCTTGGTTCAAATCTGAAATTGACAAAGAGCCACATTCTTCTCAGACTTTGTTGTGGCTTGCAAATGGTTTAAAGTTTGATGTCGTATGTTGTACAGGTTTTAAAGTCAATAATTGTACATTCTATACGAAGACTTTAGATGATAAAAGTACAATACAAAATAGTGGAGTCAGTTTAGAAGCTGAGTCGCTTCAATTTTCCACATCAAAAGATCAATCTCCTGTACTTGGATCAATGAGATATTATGGTATAATAGAAGAGATATGGGAGGTTGATTACACCAAGTTTTTTGTTCCATTGTTCAAATCTAAGTGGTTTGACAATAAGAGTGGTGTGAAAATAGATTAATCGGGTATGACACTAATTGATTTTCGAAAGGTGGGTTATTGAGACGAATCGTTTATCATGGTACATTAAGCATCTCAGGTTTTTTATGTCAAAGATCCTGCGTCTGACCATTGGTATGTCACTCTTCAAGGCAAAAAACAAATTGAAGTTAACGAAGACAATCTGATTAATATTCATATTGCTGACAACCATTCATTTCAAACTACGACAAATTTGGATGACCAACCTCAAAGTTGACGATGTACATGCAATTCGGTCAGATCATAATGAGGGAATATACATATGATGAATCCATATCTTTATGTATGAATTTCAAATTTGTGTATATAAGTTTTTTATTAATATTACATAAGTATTTTATTAATATTTCCTATGACTAAAATTACATGTTTTGTTAAATTATATTTTATTAATATTACATGTTATTATTTATTTTGACAGATATATGGCTGACCATCCACATTCATCAAGGGATGAGGCTCCCCCATCCAGACCTACTAGAGGACCCACCAGAATGAAACAACTTTTGGTTAGAAAAGATAGTGGTGAAAGAACACCCGTGAATGTTAATGTGATCACGGGTGTGGCATCTGGCCCAAATGCAGATGACTTCCAATCATACCTTGGAGTAGTGATGCATGATAAGATTAATATTCTTATTCCATCTTTTGACCATGTGTCCGAGGTTGATCGGAACATTATATGGAACGATATATTGGTAAGTTAATTAATATCATTTGAATTAGAGTTTGTTTATATTGATAATTTTGTACTGATACAACTTTATTATGTTTATTTCATATGACATTTGACATTCCAAATGTCACTACACTTAAAAATAAGTGTTTATCAACTATTGCTGAAAACTTTCAGGGTTTTAAGAGTAAGTTGACCTCGAGATATATATTTGGAAGCCAAAAAAATAAGTTTTCATATAAAACATATAAGGTCATTGATGAGGAGACTTGGCGCCTCTTTGTACAGAGTCGGACATAAGAGGAATGGAAGGTTAGTATAGTTGATATTATTCAATTCCTCATTAACAAATATATATCAAATGAACTAATTAATTAAACATATGTGATAGGCAAAAAGAAGCAAAGCACAAGGAATAAGTGCTCAAAATAAAAACCCCCACCTATTATCTCGTGGTAGGTATAGGAAGCTTGAGGAGAAAATCCTCAAGCAAAAGGCAGAAGCAAGATCATCATCTTAGGGTGGTAGCCCCCAGCCTCCTTCTCCACCTTCTCAGCATGAGAAATGGAAGTTGGCTCGTTTAAGATCATCGGGCGCCTACTCTTTTAACACTGCACTATCTGAAAGAATTGTAAGTTATCACTGTTCCTAAAATAATAATAATTTCATTATACATACTACCTTGAACTTTTTTAAGAATAATGGTGTTTTGTTATGTTACAAGACTCCTTGGTTGAGCAGAGCTCCCAAGGACAATTCACTCCAGAGGGTCGTCAGGCTATTCTTACGACTGCAATTGGACAACCTGAGCACCCTAGACGTGTGCGTGCTGCTGGAACTAGAGTAGACATTCGCGATTATTTTGGGAGTTCTTCTCGTCAGACTACATATGCATACAGCGAAGCACAAGAACAAAGGCTGACACAAGAGATCACAAAAAAGCTTCGAGCAGACCTTAGGGAGGAGCTTAGGACGGAGCTTAGGACAGAGCTTAGGGAGGAATTGTATAATGAGGTCACTACAAAAGTGACTGACAGAGTTATGCGTCAGTTCCAGCAGCAGTTTGAGAGTTATGGCATGCGCCCGATGCCATCTCCTGTACAGGAACAAGAACATGTTGTGCCTCCCACAGGTAAAATTAATAAACATTTATGTTCAATATTTTCTATGTTTTGTATAATCTAACATTTACTCTAATAGGGAGAAGCGGGAAAGGAAGTTGTTCAGCACCAGCCGTCCCAGGGGATGACATGGACGATGGTAGTCCATGTCTGCTATACATTTTAGATGGTACCGGGACAATGCTGGTAGCTCGTGGAACAGTGTTTCAGGCAACGATTGTTGTTCATGGTATGAAGCTATCAGAGGATGAGCTAAAGGTCTCAATAGACGACATTATCATACCAGATGCCTCAGTTCCTCTACCCATAGATGAGATTTTCACTGTGGCACAGACATTCCAGTCTTTTATCGCTTGGCCTAAACACTTGGTTGGTTCGATTTCTGACCCCCCGGTATGGAATTCTACTTTACACTTCTCAATTTTAAAGTTTACATGTTATTGATGTCAAAACTTATCTTATTTTTCCATGTAACGACAGAGGCATGCACAGGAGAAGATTCGTTTATCTGAGGACGATCCTCTTGGTGCATTGTAGCAACTTGCTCACATCATTGGAGATAAGCCTTTGGAGGTTGAATATGATGCTAATGTATTTGGGAGAGGCTCTGAGGTTCCAATAAACCTGCATAGTCAAGATGTCAGAGAGCTTGCGTCGAGAACAGAAGAGTTGAATATTACATTAGTTCAGTTATGGATGATGTAAGTCTATGAGTAATTATTTATATAAAATTGATTTATATATCAAATATACTTATATCAAAGGTAATTTTTGATTTCAGGTATATGTTCGTTGTTAGTAACAACTTGGGGGTACAATGACGTCTATGGGTTCATTGATCCCCATGTCATTCACGAAACAAATGATTTTGATGAGATCACAACATATCTCACAAGAAGATTTGTAAGTGGGAAGAACATACTTTTATTCCTTATATATCTGGGTAATTGAACTTTGTTAACATAATAAAGTTCCATATGTGATTTTAATATATAATAATTAAGTTATTATGAATTTCAGGCGCCACTGGCAGCTACTTGTTATTTTTGTACAGGAGAGCTATGCTTTGTGGTTCTGCTCATTGCACAAGTCTCCTCCCAAACATCTCAAACAAGCAGTTGATTGGTAAGAACCTCAATATTTGAACTTTCTTTGTTATATAAATGAATGCTAAAACCTTTTTTTATATATAGTTATATTTCAGCAAGTATGATGTTGGTTGGGAGATCAATTGCTAACATAGAAAGCTTGCATGGATTGCTCTCAAGGTTTGACATATGCTAAAGCCATACTTTCTTATAATTGTTTTGTTTTAATGATTTTCACTAACTATTTACAACTGTGATGATATATTGTAGTGTAACAGACATAATGGTTCATATGAGTGTGGATACTGTGTAATGTATTGGATGACCCACATTATTCGTGCCCATATCACAAGAGGCTGGGAAACGATAATATTTAAATTTAATGAATTTTGATTTTCTCCAATATTTGGAATTCATATACACTAATTAATAACAATTGTCTTGTGCAGAGATTCAAGACTTCTACTCCAATTCCTAAGAAGCCACTTATATTCCTAAGGAAAGCAATTGCAAAACATTGAGTTAGATTATATAATAGTTCATAGTTATTAGATTTAAAATACATTAGAACATGTTGATTTATAGTTATTAGACTTTGTACATTATGTGATGTAAATATTGACTATTGTGTTGAATCTGTGTTGTTATGATATTGTTTGATATACAGGTCTGTTTTGTGATAGTGGATATCACAAAAACATACCTGCTATTAAAAAAAATTGCAGGAGAATAGGCCGCGGTTGGGGCCAAAACTGAGATAGAAAGGTTAGACGAAAATTATATTTTAAAAAAAAGGGTTTTGACCACGGTTCCAGCATGAACCGCTGTCATATCCCCAGGTTATTACCGCAGTTGTAACCGCGGTCTAAAGTCTCAGACTTTTACCTCGTCCGTATATGCCGCGGTTCTAAAACCGCGACATATATTCAAAAACAACCGCAGTTATTGCCCTTCGCTGCACCAGTGTTGATTTGGTAAGATTTTTCTACTCTAAACGTCCTTTATCGAAGGAATTTTAATTTCCTAAGGTGAAATGGGTTGAAACTTAAAGTGATGAATACATTTAGGCATGTTGAGCTAAAGATTGAATGAGACTCTTTCTTAGAGATGGAAAACTTGAATAAAATTTTTGTATATCTTGATTATTTTAGAAACTATAACACAAGTGGGATGAAGATTAATGAAAGACTTCTAGCCTTTGTTCTTCCATGGTGTTGGTGTTGGTGTATAGTTGCTCAACTTTTTGAAAATGATAGGTTGCTGACATATGCACCGAAAAATGGCATTTAATTGTATTGCCCTACTATCTTCTCAGATGTCATGTTCAAGGCAAGAAGATTGTCTGTTTGTCATTTTTCTTTTTCTTGTTTTTCTGTGAAAAGTTTGCCAGCACTATATAATTACTAAGCAACTCTAAAATAAAATTGGAGAATTTGCTCTACATAAAATAGAGATGATTAAGAGAATCAACCAATGCTTGTTTAAAAATGAACAACAATGTGAGACAAACAAAAGATTTTGCTCAATAAGTTCAATCCCTTCAATAACCTGTCCAAGAACAAAAAAAAAGCTTCTTATTCTTTTTCAACTCACTTTTAATTATAACTTGTTTTTATTTGTTTTCTAGATAATATTAATTAAAAATGGTTATGTTTAAAAAAATGGCCAAATAAAAAATCATTAAATTTAAATAAAAGGCTACTTAAAAAATAGTTATTTTAATTTAAATAAATTACTTAAAAGATAAAATTAAAATATAAAACTGGACACAGAAAATGAGAATTCCCTTTATATATAAATATAGATATGAATAAATACTCTTAGACACAAACACACACACACACATATATATATATATATATATATATATATATATATATATATATATATATATATATATATATATATATATATATGAATAATTTATTATTAAATAATTTTAAATTTGTAAAATTTATTTTATTTTCATATATCAAAATAGAATATTCGATTTATTGTTTTCTAAACATGTGAAATTATTAATTATTGTTTTTCAAAATATGTAAATAAGTTAAATATAATAAATTAACAACAATTTACTATTCAATTTTACGCTATAAAATACTTATAATGAATTTTAATTTTTTTATATAAATTTAAATTATTTTTAATACTGGCTCGCAATAAAATATTTATAATTGTTTTTTATTAAATTAAGAGGATTAAACCTTGCGTCATCTCCAATTAAAACAAAACGCACGGATATAATTAGAAAAACACTTATTTTCCATTTGCCCAACTTAGTGCAGTGAAGTTCCTCAGTCCTTAGTTAGTCCCATCATCACACAGATCAAACTGACTCAGTTTTCTACAACAACAGCAGCAACACGCAAACTACACCTACGATTAGGGTTTCCGCCATTCCCCAAATATCCATCTTTCAAAAATTAGGGATTCTTCGGCCATGACGGACGGCTATTGGAATCGGCAACAGGCGCTTCTCCCCCACTCCGGCATGCTCAAGCGACCGCGTTCGGAATATGGTTTTTTCTTTTTTCTCGATTTTCTTCGTCTTTTGGTTCTCTTTTGTGCAATTTGCCCACTTTCTCTTGAATTGTTGTGAAAGTTTGCAATTTTCTGTTTCGTTTGTAAATTATTTGTTGTTGGTTGTCACAATTTATTTGGGCGTTAAGTGCCAATTTTCTTGCGCGTTAAACGGTGCTAATTTTCTCGCTTATTAGGGCTGCGTTTGAAATGGTTCTGTTGAGGTTTAATGGTGCCTGTCTTTCTTGGGTCTTTTCGTTAATTTGTGGGGGTGTTTGTTAACTTGTGTTCGGATCCTGGTGTTTTTGTTGGAAGACAATCGATCTATTCTTCTTGTGTAGAATTTGTTAAGGTTTTGTTAATGTAGAAAAACAAACGCCTTTTGGACTTTAGGCATTGCATAGGGTTTATACTTGGGGTGAGAATTCAATTTAGGTCTGGGATACTGTTTATTTGGATTTCCTTTTTGTTTAAGATATCGGAGAGCCCAATTAAGTTGACGCCTCTCTTTTTATTTTTGTGTCTGTTTCCTTTGCTACAAAGTTTTGGATTGGTTTTGGGGGGAGGGGTGGATAATACTTTTGTTCATTAATAAATTGCACAATAAAATTTATGTTTGTTGACCTTAATCAGGAGTGATTGTAAGGTTGCATGATACTATCATTTGACAAAATCTCAATTGTCGAATAAAAGGAAAGTTATATATTAAATAAATAGTTAGTAATTACAAATTTAGTTGCAAGTGAGTTACTTTACGTATTGTAGATATAATATAAGCCACCTGGATTTCATTTTAATTGTTCTCCCATTCAGTTTTTCTCCATGCTGTCAGTTCTCATTGTATCCACCGTGAAGAAGTTTCCCTTTGCATTGCCGCATTGATCTTTGAGAGAGCTGTATCACACACCCACTCATACACATTCACCTTTTCTCTCATTTCCCTACATATTTATAATTGTAAACTCGCTAATTTTGTCTTCAATCTTCCATTTTTACATTATTTTCTGATCAAAATTTTGTCAATCCACATATTTCAGTTCATTTAAAAAAATAGAAAATCCAACCTTATAGAGCAACGATTGCATTTCCATTTACTACTGGTGTTTTTTTATTGTCTAGCTCTTGTGAATTCAACTTTGAAACCTCAAATTCCTGTCCTCTCTCTTGAATTTGTCATTGCAGTTTTTCTTGGTTTTTCCACTTTTCCTACTTTTGGCACCCTGGCTTTGTGAGTTTTATCTTGATCACCATTGTGGTAAGTTGACAGGGGAGCCTCATGTAGTATACCTAGAAAGAACACGTTCTCTTTCATTGGAAGGGGAAGAAGTGTATTTGTCTATTTCCATCTTCTGATAAGAGATATTTGAATGAATGTGGTTCCTATTATCCTGGTTACATTGTTGATCTTTTTTCAAATTGTTTTCTTCTAGTGTCCTTTTAATTAAATTTATTGCTATACTATTTTTTCTTTCCGTTGGTTTAGATATGCTGATTAGTGGATTAGTTAATTTTATTTTATTATGTACAGTTAGGCTTATTAGGTCCAGAAAGTTTAGTTCATGAAAGCTTGTGTTGTGGGTACATTTTCCGTCTTTTTGTCTAGTTCTTTTTAAAACATTTTCTGTCTATGCCATTTTTGCTTTATTAGTTCCTTTTAATATGTTGGATCTTGATATTCTGATGGTGCATGAGTTGGCAAGTAATGCTATCTTTCTGCTGTGTCAGCAAACCATAATTTGGGTTTCATAAAGCTGCACCAAAAAATGGACATTCTTCTATTCTATTCAGTCTATTGCAGTGCCAGTGTATGAATAGGAGTCATATATGATGGGGATTTTTCAATATGGTGTTTACAGCTTTAGTGCTCTTTGCTATAGAATTGATTTGTATCAATTATATTTTTTTAATGTTATTATTTTATTTTTTCATTTCAGATATGCCAGCTTCTGGTCTGTCTTCAGGTAATGAGATTCATAATTATATTGCTCGTGATGATGACCGTACTGGTACTGGTACTGTTCACCGAATGATAAAGGACACAAAAACAATTGGAACTGCTTATGACCGCTACCTTCAGAGTGGGGTAACACTTCATCTTGCTGTGTTTTCTTAAATATTTCAGTGTTGGCTTTTTGGCACTTTCACTACTGCTTTTTTTGGGTGTTTCACTGTTTGCTTACGAGACTCATGCATCCTGTTTGTTTATACAGCAGCTTTCTTCATTTGCCTCTGGGGAAGCCAGTACAGTTGGTGGTATTGGGTTGGCTAGGGGTGGTGGTGGGGGATTACCTGGCCATTCACTAGCTGATCCTGCTGTTTTGGGGCGTCATGGGGGTGGTGGTCCAGATCTAGCACCAAATGGACGGGGTGTTAATTATGGTGGTCAGCTACCTGTAGATGCTGTTTCCAGGCCTGGACCTGAGACGGTACCTCTACCTCCAGATGCTTCTAGCACTTTGTATGTTGAAGGTCTCCCATCTGATAGTACAAGAAGAGAAGTGGCTCGTATCCCTTTTATTCTAATGCAATGCTTGGGATTTTCATCTTCTTGCTTTTCATTTATTTCCAGAGTTACATTGATTTTAGTTCTGTTATTCAAATTCCTTGACATCACCTTAGATATCTTCCGCCCCTTTGTTGGGTATAGAGAAGTGAGACTTGTGAGCAAAGAATCCAAACATGTAAGTGCACTGTTTGCAACAGATGCTTGCTTGTCATCTTTTGGTTATTTAGTTTATTGGTAAAAATTTGCATCCTCTTTGTGGTGAAATGGCTGTTCAATGCAGCGGGGTGGAGACCCTTTAATCCTTTGTTTTGTGGACTTTGCAAATCCAGCTTGTGCAGCAACTGCTATGAGTGCCTTGCAAGGTATCATTTACAATTACCTTCTGATATATAAGTAAATTATGTTTTGGTTTTGTAAATTACATGCCTGCATCATTTTAAAATGAGATGAAATGTTGATGATTGCTATGAATTACAGAGCATTCAGGCAGAATTTATTGTGCAAATAGAATCAGATGTGAACATTCTGCTCTATTCTTGTTTGTTCCAGCCCCTAGCGAAACCAAAATGTCATCCACGCTTGGATCTTATGTTGTTCTGATTTATATTTAAAATGCCTTCTTCTTTTGTGGAACTGAATTTGAACCTCATTTCTTGTTATGCTTATATCAAAACGCACTAAAGACAATCCATATGTCATATTTTATCCTATTCTACGCACATGTCAAACACTGCCTTTGCATGTTTAAATATTTTGAACTAATGGCTATGGTTGGGACCATGTTCCCAATGATAAAGCTGTTAGAAAATCTATAAAATATCTCAACATTATTGCATGTTAGAATATTTTATAATTATTTGATTACCTCTTGGGAGTAGTTTCTATCTTTCATTATTTTCTTTTGGTTAAGCTATAGGAAGGAGGGAGACATTGAGCTGAAACCTCATGTTTTTTAGACAACACAGATGCTTAATTTATATTGAAAAAAATGGAATCAACACAATAAATAGAGATTTCGTATCCTCTTATCATATATATGGGAATAAATAAAACGTTCTTAATAATAAATATATAATCTAGATACTTTTTGTGACAAGATTTGCATTATAACACCCCCTAAAAGCTGAAGCATTTAGGTCACATATGTGCCCAACATCTTGCAAATATAAACAATCCTTGGTCTTCTTAAAGGATTGTTAAAGGACTTGGTGAATATGTTAACCAACTATTCACTAGAGTCGAAAACAATCTAGTGATGTCTCTGGCTCCAATTTTTCTCACATGAAATGACAATCACCTCAATATGTTTGGTCCTCTCATGAAAGACAAGATTAGAGGGAGTTGAGAGAAGCTAAAAAGCCTTATTTCACTTAGTAAATCTGATACAACTTACTATTGTATTTATAGGAGATAGTAGTTCTAAAAAGTAAAAGAGTGGGAAGCCCCTAACAAAACCCTAAAAGTAAAACCCCTTACATAAATATTAATAATAAAGACATTTCATTTCAACACTCCCCGTCAAGATGGAGCATATAGATCATATGCACCAAGCTTGGAACATATAAATTGAATCGTAAGCCCCCTTAGAGATTTGGTCAGAATGTCTGCGAGTTTTTCATTAGAGTTGACAAACACAGTAATAAGATCCTTTGACAACAACTTCTCTCTAATAAAATGATAGTCAATCTCTATGTGTTTTGTTCTTTCATGAAACACTGGATTGGAGGCAATGTGAAGGGCGGCTTGATTGTTACAATACAACTTCATCTACTCATTTTCACAAAATTTCAACTCTTAAAGGAGTTGTCTAATCCACACAAGTTCGCATGTAGTTAGAGCCATAGACTGATACTCAGCTTCAACACTAGATTGAGCAACAACACTTTGTTTCTTACATTTCCAAGATATAAGGTTTCCTCTAAGTAAAACACTATCCTATGGTAGATCTTCTGTCAATTGGACAACCAACCGAGTCTGCATCACAATATCCTTCAACTTGAGTGCTTCCCTTGTCCTCATACAACAATCCCTGTCCTGGGTTCTCTTTTACATATCTGAGAATGCAAATCATTGCATTCCAATGATCAACATGTGGATTTTGCATAAATTGACTCAATTCCCACCGAATAAGAAAGATGAGGTCTTGTTATGGTAAGAGAGATGAGTTTTCCAATGAGCCTTCACCTTGGTTTCTCATTAACTTTTGATTTGAGTCCATAGGATTATCAATGTGATTACAATTTGTCAGGCCTGTTTCCTCCAAAATATCAAGAGCATATTTTCTTTGTGAAATGATGGCACCTTTTGATTGTGCCGCTTCAATACCAAGGAAATATTTTAGTCGACTCAGATCTTTGGTCTGAAAGTGGTTGAACAAATGATTCTTTAATTGAGCACTTCCAGTGACGTCATTTCTTGTAATGACAATATCATCAACATAAACCATAAGATAAACACATTTTTCAGGAGAAGAGTGACCAAAAAATACTGAATGATCCATCTCACATCGTTTCAATCCAAAATTCTGCACAACCCGACTAAATTTACCAAATCAAGCTCAAGGTGATTACTTCAAGCCATAGAGGGAACGATGTAATTTAGAAACTAACCTAGACTACCCCTGAGCAACAAACCCAGGAGGTTGTTCCATGAATATCTCTTCTTCTAGATCATCATGAAGAAAGACATTTTTAATGTCCAACTGGTAAAGGGGCCCTTGACGAATGGCAGTCATAACAAGCAAAATATGAACAATATTGGTTTTAGCCACAGGGGAAAAGGCATAACAATAATCGAGGTCATAGACTTGAGTATATATCCCTTAGCTACTAGACGAGCTTTGAGACGATCGATTGCACCAGTAGGTCCAACCTTTTATAGCATAGACCCATCTACAACCAACAGGCTTCTTACAAGGAGGAAGAGGGACTAGGTCCTAAGTGCCACATGGTTTCAAGTGCCTGCATTTCATCAATCATGGCTTGTTGCCATCCAGGATGACCAAGTGCCTCATGAACATTATTAGGAACCTTAAAGGAAGATAAGGAGGAAACAAAGGAGAAATATGGAGGAGACAAACGATGATAACTCAAATTATTATAAACAGGATAAGGATTACGAGTTGACTTCGCCGGAGAGAGTGACGTTTGATGGCGGCGGCGGACAGCAGAGCGAACGACGAAAATGACATAGGGACGATGTCGTTGACGATAGACTGGCTCTTGATACCAACTTGAAGAGTTGAGAGAAGATGAAAAGTCTTATTTTTCACTAAGAAAACCTTATACAACTTACTACTGTATTTATAGGAGACGATAGTTCTGAAAAGTAAAAGGGCAAGAAGTCCCTAACAAAACCCTAACATAAATATTAATAATAATAAAGACATTATACTTCAACAACAATAAACTTCTGCTGGACTGAAAGTAATAAAAGGTGACTCCTTCTCTTCCATAAGTGAGGAAATCTGCCACTGCACACTGAAAAGTTAGAAAACAGTGACCCCTCTTCTGTAAGTGAGGAAAATTGTCATTGCACACTGAAAACGGGCATTTCCGCTCTTCCTGCATTAGAATGTGTTTAGACTGCGCTTCTCCCTTTCTAAAACACAAATTCCCACTCTTCTTTCAGCTATTTTAATTCAACTTCCAAATTCCATTCAGTCTCACTTCAATTCAATATATCTTTCTCTTTGTTTTTAGGATGACATATAATGATTTTGTGTGAATATCAATTTCATAAAATTTGTAGGATCTTACGATTCATGTTGCAATCTTCCGATTTACGATCTATACTTCCCTTTCTAATCTTGAGTAAGATCTCGATTTTGACTACCTTGGGTATGACAACTACTAGTGTAAGAACTCCAATAGATGAGACCAAGGGAATTTTTAGTAGGCGTTAAAATAGAGAACATGACATTGGATTGAATACGTTGTATTGAGTAATAGTTTATGCTATATCCCAATGGTTTGGGCAAGGAGAGTTCGATAATTGGCTCACCACATTCATAAAATGAAATATTTGGATGAGTAACCATCAGATAGTATAGTTGACCAACCAACCCATATATTTTCCAAGGATTCGACAAGGGTTCCCCCTAATTGGTTATTCTCATAATTTAAGGTAAAACATATATATTATTATGCTGAGATTACATATCCATATATACAATGCTAGAAAGCTATTTTAGGAAGTATAATAATAGCTCCTAAAGAAAGAATCCCTATATTTCAGGGATATCCTAGTCATACCTGATAATTATAATCTCCTATATAAGGAAGAAATATAATTAATAAAAGCAAAGACTTTAATGGAAATAATACAGCTAAAAAGATTCTAACACTCCCCCTCAAGCTGGTGAATAGGTATTTTCCATTCCCAGCTTGGAAACAATACTTTTCAAGTTGTTACTGTTCAACCCCTATGTTAGAATATCTACAAGGTTGTCTTGTGAAGAGACATATGGAGTACAAATTAGACCACTATCTAATTTTTCTTTGATAAAATGTCTGTTGTTCTCGATGTGTTTGGTTCTATCATGCTGCACTAGATTATGAGCTATGTTAATATCAAATTTGTTATCACAATAAAGTCTCATTGATTCATCTGACTTTATTCTTAAGTCTTCCAAGATGATCTTTAACCATAGTAGTTCACATATCCCTTGTGCCATTGCCCTGAATTCTGCTTCAGCATAGGATCTGGTTACCACATTTTGTTTTTTACTCTTCCAAGTCACAAGATTTCCGTCAAGGAAAGTGCAATACCCTGTAGTTGACCTCCTGTCCACAATTGACCCTGCATAGTCTGCATCAATATATACTTCCACACTTACATTCCTATTTCGTTCAAACAATATTCCCCTGTATGGGATTCCCTTCAAATATTGCACAATTCTTAGTGCGGCTTGTAAGTGAACCTCCTTAGGTTGGTGCATGAACTAGCTAACAAGGCTTACAACAAATGCAACATTAGGCCTAGTGTGAGATAAATAAATCAGTCTACCAACTAACCTCTGATACATTTCCTTGTCAACTGCAGTACCTTCTTCTGCATTCCCCAACTTCATGTTTGGATCAATTGGTGTACTCGAAGGCTTGCATGCTGTCTTCCCTGTTTCTTTCAACAAATTTGTGATGTATTTTTGCTGAGATATAAATATTCCCTTTTTAGAATGGGCCACTTCAATCCCTAAGAAATACTTCAATTTTTCCGAGGTCTTGATTTCAAATTCCTTGGCTAGATGTTGGCCTAAGTTGTTGCTGCTTCTCATCATCACTTGTTACTATAATATCATCTACATAAACCAATAGCACTGTAACCCTCCATGATTTAGAGTGTTTAATGAACAAATTGTGGTCTCCTTGACTTTGTTTAAAGCCCAGACCTATCATAACTTTAGTAAACCTTCCAAACCATGCTCTTGGTGAATGTTTCAACCCATACAATGCCTTTTTTAGCTTGCAAACAGTGTTGGCAGCTGTTTTTCCCTCATATCCAGGGGGCAATTCCATGTAAATCTCCTCTTCAATTTCTCCATGAAGGAAGCAATTTTTAACGTCAAATTGATGCATTGGAGATTAAAGGATTAGGGATAGTTACCTCATGTAATGTTGGGTTGGATGGTTGAACATGGATAGACTCTGGAATGGTCTTTGTCTTCCTTGTATAAACCAGATTTTTACCAAATCTTACATTAGCCCCATCTTGAGTGAATTTAGTGAGTTCCTTCTCAGCTGTTACACTTTTAGTCCTTATTTCTGGTCCTAAGCTCAAGTCAGGAAGCATAAGGATATCATCTTCATTTGTTGTAGTCTCCTCCTGAAGATGATCTTTATAGAAGTAACTTTTGTGCTAAAAAGGTGACATCACAAGACAATTTTTTGGATGGTGGGTGATAGCATTTATATCCCTTTTGTGTAGATGAGTAACCTATGAAAACACATTTTTAGGCTCTAGGATCAAGTTTACTTCTAGCATGTTCAATCGTCCTCCTCGATTGTTGGTTTTGTATGATACAATCATTGTTAGAAATAATAACATTGCATGAGAGATCGTGTATGAGTTTTTTAATGGAGACTAAACTAACAAATAATTTAGGAATATGAAGGACATTTTTAAGGGTGATAGATGGGCTTATTTGAACATCTCCTTGACCTGCTGCAGTCATTAGAGAGCCATTAGCTATGGATATTTTCTTGTTGCTAGGGCAAGGGGTGTAAGAGGAGAAAGTGTTAGATAAGGGTGTCATATGGTCTATAGCCCCAGAATCTAGTATCCAATATGGGTTAGGGTGTTTATCTGAGGTATTAAGTCCAAAAGAGATAAACTTTCCCTTTACCTTTTAAAGTTTTGCGAACAAGTTGGGCCCATTTCAGATAATTTGTTCCATTTAAGTGGTAGGCAGTGTTGAGGTTTTGGAGTTGTTCTTGATTGGTTTGTGATGCGATAGGCACCACTTCAGTAGTGTGGTCTGCCATGTTCAAGCAACAGAACGATGGTAATGCACTGAGAAGAGATTTGAAAGAAAAAGCACTACAAAAGAAAGCAAACTGTAGCAATGAAGGCTATGGTGTAGAGTTGTGTTGGCAACAACAATGAAGGTTGTTTTTGAAAGGGAGAGTGGCAGCAATGAAGGCTGCCAGCTAGGGTTTTAGTGCACAGTTAGAGGCGGCTCCCAAATGTTGAGAGCTCTGATGCCATCTCATAATTTAGGGTAAAACGTATATATTATTATGCTGAGATTACAAATCCATGTATACAATGCTAGAAAGCTATTTTGGGAAGTATAATAGCTCTTAAAGAAAGAATCCTTATATTTCAGGGATATCCTAATCATACCTGATAATTATAATCTCCTAAATAAGGAAGAAATTTAATTAATAAAAGCAAAGACTTTAATAGAAATAATACAGCTAAAAAGATTCTAACATGTTAAGAAGTGGACTATAAGCCTAACTCAATCTCACAAAAACTGGCTCATAAGGTGAGCACTTATATATTATAAATTGGCCTTAACTCTAGTCGATGTGAGACTTCCAACACACCCCCTCACGTCGAGGTATATACATCTCGAATGTGAGAGTAGACATTAATGGGTGGCTCGATAGCGGGTGGAACAATACGCTTAACAAATAATAAATATTGCTAGGATAAGCTCTAACCATAGCTCTGATACCATGTTAAAAAGTAGATTTTAAGCCTAATTCAACCTCACAAAACCGGCTTGTAAGGTGAGCTTTGCATCCACTTTATATTATAAATTGATCTTATCTCTAGTCGATGTGAGACTTCCAACAGTTAGTAATTTGAACTTAGAATCCATGAGAATCTCCAATGATTTCACACTTGATAGCTAGTTTCTTTGACATCAAGAGCAGGCTTCCTCTTTAAGATTATTGAGACATTCTTGGATTCTGCAACTTCTATACACAAACAAGTATCGAAAGTTCCAAGTTTTACTTTGGAAGTAGTAAGAGAGGGTACTACTTGAGGCTTATAATTCGTTTTGGTCATTGTTGTAATTTCAATATCATCCACAAACAATGAGATAAAGTTTCCCTGAGGTGAATGGGGATGGAAGACAAAGTGGTCAAGTTCACTATGAATCAAATTGAATTTTGTACCACAATCCAAAAGTGGCCTATCCAAAAGAGTTCTTAATATTAGATCAGAATAGCTGCCAATGATAAATGACAAGTGATAAGTCCTAACCATTTGGGAACCCACTCTCAATAGAACCAAACACTTAAATACTCTAATGAGGATCTCTTACTACTCAATTTTGGATTTGACCACTCTATAATACCCATGTTCCCGTTATAGCACTGCCCTTTGTTGACATTTGGACGTCTTTCACTCTATGACACTTCATTCAATACCCTACTTAACTAGTCATAACACTTTGTATGTGGCCCTTTTCGAGACATTGACAACCAACTCTTATACCAATTGATAAAAATCCAAGCATTTTGGGAATCCTCCCTCAAAAGCTAAAGGGAGAACCATACCCATAAATAGTCCATTATGCATCTTGGACTACTCGATATGGGACTTGGGCACCCTAAAATACTCAAGTTCCTACCAACAACCAGAGAGAATAATAGTTAGACAAAATTTATTTGGATCAACGACGAGAAAGTATCTAAGTAATTTTGCAATTTAATGGTATGCTTTGCACCACACAAGTCTTCTATCCATTTTTAGTCCAATCTGGGTCAACTTCAAAGGGAGAGGTGGGGGGTGTGGAGTGGTGTTGGTAAAGCCAATGGCGGTCAATAATCCATTTTGGGTGAGACGATGCTTCACTTATAGAGTTAGGAATCAAGAATAAAAACATAAGACAAAGGATAAAGGCAAACATAATATGAAGGAGAAGGGCAATGATAACTAAGGTTAATATAGTGCGGGGTGGGTTGAGTCAAATATGTTTTCTCATAGAAATAGGTGAATCATTTTAAGTAGGCGGACCCAAATCCTGTTATGAAGAAAGCACTAGTGAATGGTCAACTTGTCATCGCGAGTTGTCACAAGAGCATGTACATTACTGTCATGAGGTTGTGAGCATGGTTATCAAACTCACGGGTTAACTTGTTAACTCAGACTAGTTTACATGCTCACTCATCGCTTCTGAGTCAACTCGAAAGCAAACTCGTTTTTTGTGTGGAATCAGTAAACTCGGTAGCAAAATTGGTAAACTTGTATCAAATTGCGTGTTTAGAAGTGTGTGAGTGAGTTCGATGGAAATGTTTTTTAAACCAAGTCGTAGGCATATGAACTCACAAGATTAGGGCTTTTGTGTTTAATCCCCTTCTTTTTAACTCCATCGGGCATTACCTTCTTGCCTCACTCGTAGTTGCAAAGCCCATCATTGTTTTTGGCGTTGTTGCTTGCAATCTATGTCAGCTATTGTCACAGTCGTGATCACTATTGTCCAAGGTCGTTGTCACTGGTCGTCATCGTTGTTTCTTGTGTATGTCGCTGATGTGTTTGTCGTGGACATTGGCACTGTTTCACAATCGCCTGGTCAAAATAGTTTTTGGGTTTTTGTTGCTTTTTAATTTCTCAGCCCCTCTGTTTCGCACTCTTTGTTTTTAATTTCGAATTGTTTTTAATTGTTGCACTGCTTTTTTTTTTAATTTTTTATTTGTAGTGAAAAATTAGATTATTAGGTAATCTTCCTGAACATTTTGACATTTCAATTTATCTTTTATAATATTTATATGAACTTATATTTGAAGTTATATAATTTTGTAAACTTATTTTTATTAGGATGTTTTTCATATAATTTTTTTTTCATGTAAAGTAAACTCTGAGTTTACAAGTTAAGTTTATAAGTTGAGTTTACTTGGTTGTCACGAGTTTTGTGTAAACTCTTGATTTTGACAACTTTAATCGTGAGTGACCTTGATAAGTTTGAACGGGTTGCTACTTGGGTCTCTCCTTTGGAAGCATCTAGGGAAACCACAAGGTCATCTTTGAGAAACAGATGGAGGTGGAACAAAAGTAAGGGCTCTTTTTGTTGACAGGAGACACCATTATGTGAGAAGAATGAGAATTATCAAAATAATAAAGACTAGAAGGGAGACGTAAATAAATATGAAATATTTTGAAGGTAGGAGCGAAATAACAAAAACCTTTATGTGATATAATGTCCTAGAAGACATTTAATGTACCTTGCCAAATGTTTGTACCTGCAGTTAAATTATGATCAAAGCAATTGGAATCAACTTCATTAGGAGGGATTGCATGAACATATGTATGAGAAAAAATGTAAGAATGTGGACTCGGTTATTTATGACAAAAGATGTCTTGTGATTAAAACGTTGTGAGAGCTGTATCTCATAAGAAGCGGTAGGGACGATTGCCACGAAGGAGAAGAGTTATCTTAATAAGATGCTTTTATGCTTAGCCGCCTCATTTTGTTGAGGAGTGTGTACATAGGATGTTCAGTGAAAAATGTTATTGATTTACCAGTATGAGCAATCAAAGCAGTAGTGCCTAAATGTTGGCTGCTATCAAACCATTGAACAAAATTCTCGTCAAGGACAAGGTTGTCAAATTCGAGAATTTATGTAAACTCGTAAGAGAGTCTAGTAAACTTGACTCGTAACTGCACATGAAAAAAAGAATTTATATGCTTCTGAAACTATTTTGATCATCAAACTTTTTATTTCATCATAAACAGAAGCACAAGGTTCAAATCCTCCCTACTTCTGGCAAGATGATGCTTGAATCTAAATATTTCTCCACTCACAATCTTTGAGCAATAATTTTACATTTAACTTTTCTACCATTACCATTAATATCTGTCTTAAGTTTCTATCCAATATCTGATATGTTCCCTAGACCAATTTTACTTCTACTTTTAATAGATGAAGATGCACTTGGATTGTTCTCAATTGAATTTGAACCATTACCAAACATCCTACTTTAGTTTCAGCTAACTACAAAATTCCGAAATAAAAAATTATCTAAGTGTAGGGTCACTTATTTGTCACAAGGGGAGAGGATAAAATTTTAGTCACAGTGCTGATAAAAAGTAAAATCAGGAGTGACTGGACATAAAACGTGAGGTGCAGGGATGCAAAATGAAAAATAAAACATAGCGAACCTGTAGACGTGAGGTGTGAGGGGCTATCTATGAACTGACACCACCCATGGTAACTGGGAATGTGATGGCGGCTGACGATCGCTTGCAACGTGAAAATGAGAGACAGAGAGCATCAGAGCAAGAACTGCAATCGTATGAGACTAAGGAAGAAGATGGGCTTGTTTGAAAGAAGATGATTCAAAAACCCTAATATGGTGAGTCAGCCCTAAAATTGACTTCGTTTTATAAAAAAAAATTCTCGACTAACTCACCAACTCAGAAGCACACTCACGAGTTCGACTGAGTCTATCGATTCTACCTTTGATTCTACTATTCTACTTCAAAACCAAGTTTGCTTCCAAATTAACTCGGAATCCATGTGTAAATACTTAAACTCATCTGAGTTAATGAGTCAATTCACCAGTTTAATTACCATGGTGAGGGGTAAGATTAACCTGGTATGATCTACAGGCTGTGGGGGTCTTTGTAGGAGATGTGTAATGTGAGATCCATTGGCTTGGAAAGGGGACGAGGTTGGGTTTGGGGTGTGGCATTGATTAGTATGAGAGGGCAGAAAATTGGAAGTTAGTTTGGACGAACGCATAAAGAGGCCGACAAAGTAGCCTGTGAGTAGAGCAGTTGTATGGTTTGTAATCGTAAGAAGAAAGCCAAGTATATTTGATGAACTTGTTTTGAGAGATCTCATGGTAATTAATATTTTAAAAGTCTGGTCTTTGACAGACTTGTATAGCAGCATTGTGTGATCAATGTAGCCTATGTCAACTACTGTGTATAATGCTTTTGTTCATCTTGTAGTGATTAAAGGAAATTTAAGTTCTGTAAGAATACTAAATAAATGACTAGAATCGAAAATAAATTAGATTAATAAAACTAGAATACAGTGGCATGTGCTGTGCTCCCTTGGTTGGGAAATCTAACAGTTTCTTATACTTAGCGACTTCACATATTTTGGTGCAGAAAAAACTTCTTGGTGTTTACTGACATTATGGTTGATGTACAGGTTATAAAGTTGATGAGCTCAACCCTGAGTCCAGTCACTTGCGGCTTCAGTTTTCCCGGTATCCTGGTCCAAGAAGTGGACCTGCATCTCGAGGTAAAAGATGAGCTTGTTCTCATTGGCCATTTATGTGTTATGCTCATCTGAATGTCGGTGATTCTTTATACCATGTATTGGGGGAGATACTCCATATGCCGTTTTATTTGTTCCCTCCGGATATTAGGGCATTTGAAATGCATAAAATATTTATAGGATGAGATCAGAGTACAATTTCAATTAGAAAAAGTCTAACAAATTTGGATTTTTAGTACATGTATTCAATTACTCTGCTGTATCATTATTTGTTAAATTTAGTATATTAACTGATCTATGGTAGCGTTTACTGTTACGTTATTGGTCATCCTGTTACGTTTCATACCATACTGGGGATGTGTGCAAATTGGGTGGACTGTAATGTAATGTTGGTTATTCCAAAAGCTTTTTTAGCGTAGGAATGTGTTAAACTACTGATCTTTGCTACAAAATCCTTTTACCACAAGCTAGTTTAGACATCACAACGTGTTCGTGGTTATATATTTTTAACCTGAATTGGTTAAAAGCCTTTCGAGTATTTGATCAACACATCTGAACACCTTTCTGAAAAACATTCGGATTTGTGCATTGTTCAAATCAAGTATAGCCAAAAGAAACTGCATTTTTCCGAGAAAGTAAGCATTAGATATTTTATGCCTTGAAATGAAGTTAATTAAGCTTTACTTCGTTAGAAAAAGGACAATCGTAATTCGAAATCAATGACCATGGAAAATGTGCTAGACTCTGCTTGTAGGTTTTGGTGGTCACTCGTTCCCAAAATCCAATTTCAAAAATTTGGTTCTGAAAATTGTTCCTGAAAATTTGGAAAATGTTTCAAAAAGTTTCCAAAATACAAATCTTGAAGTCACTTTTTTGAAAGAAAAAATGATAATTTTGAAAATAAACCAATAACATAATGTGGGCAGGAACAAATGTTAAAACATAATCATTTTTATTAATAATTGTAGTTTATACACACACACATATATATAATATAAACCAGTAATAGAAAAAATTATCTAAACATATTTTAAACTAATATTAGCAAGTTATGGTCATCACTTCAAAAGTTAGAAGACCATAAAAGTATTTAACATTGGGAATGCTTTCTAATCAGATTCAACAAACATAATTACATTTCTATTAATAGAACATTGATTCTTTTAAGGGTAAGCCTTTTTCATTTTCCTTTTATTTTACTGAAGCATTCTCACCCGTATTTAATATAACACAGTTTGGAAGAAATTATTTATCTTCTATAAGATATTTTACAATTTTTAGTATACTATTAGATTTTTTTTTTATTTATCTTTATAAAGTATTCTGAGTATGGGTGTTTTTATTAAATAGGGAAAATAAAATTTTAAAAGTCAATAACACTAAAGATAAATTTGATTTATTCATAATATCCTTTAAAATAAAAATAAAGTTAACTAAATTAATTATCTTTTGTTGGTATATGTAACTTCATTATAAATACTTGTACTAAGAATGAACTAGTCTTGTCGTTTATTTGGGTTTGTGTCCAATTCTACATTTCAAAACATTTTTTTTGAAATTATGAGTTAATGATACTAGACTCAATCATGGTGTCAATTTTTCTCTGCAAAAAATTCTATTATGTTCGTTTCCTTATATTTGTTTATAAATTTAATAATTTATTCAATTTTGTGGTTGATATATTTTTTAATTAAACTTTCATGGAAAATTTTAGTCAAAGAAATTGTTTTGTAAGTCTAATACTGATACAATTGAATAATTTATTGTCAGATATCTTATTACTAACTAATCTGAATTATGATGGTCTTCACTGACCTATATTGGCACATAATTAAGTATTATTAAATGTTGTAATTTGAAAAGCTTAAGTATGTATTCATTGGATCTTGACTATATTATGCTTTAATTTAGACAACCTACTAACTTTTGTTTTCTTTTAAAAAGGGTGTTGAAAACATCTTTTTCATTTTTCTTCATACATAATTACGTGTTATTACACTTAATTATTAATATTACTTTAGAAACAACTTTTTTCGTACATAAATCAAAGTGAAAATCTTTCATAAGTTTAGCATTTTTCTTTATGGTCAATATATATATATATATATATATATATATATATATATATATATATATATATTTAAATATTAGACTTTTCCATAGGCTGCATGCATTTATTACGGATTTAGATGGATTGTAACTTTGAGGCAAATTATTCTTTGAATAGGAATATTTTAATAGGATTAACGAAAATTATGGATACAATATTACATCTCTTTCAAAAAGCTACAATCAATTTCACACTGACTTAGTTTTTCTTTCATCATGATGGAGACATAATAATTGAATGTAACAACAGTAAGAGAATATGGAAATATAAATACTTTAATTATAATAAGTAGAAATATTAAAATAATTATTAGTGTAATATTCTACAAATTTAATTACTATGCATTATCATTTGTTATCAGATAAAAGCGTAAACACGATTTATTGAATACATTATTTACTCATAATTATTTGTAACAGTGAAATAACTATTATAATATTAAAATTTCTTTTAGCAAACGCTTTGCTTAAAAAGAAAATAACCCTATCTGATGATCACGGTTTTTCTGGATATTTTTATCTTGAAATTATTATAAAGTATTACACTACTTTAACTTTCTACTCTAGTTACATTTTCTTTTTCTAAAACAATTCATATTATTGAATATACAATTATTCAGTTTTTCTCTAACTTCATGCTCACAATTGTAATAATTGTTTTCTAACGTGTACACACACACACACACACATATATATATATATATATATATATATATATATATATATATATATATATATATATATAAATTGCAGTATATATTGGGAGTTGTATGAAAAATCTAAATAGAATTGAAAGAATGGACCAGTTTCAAGTCCCATTGGCTAAACTTTGTACTGTATTGCTTTGATACCTTAGGTGTCATTGTTGTAGTTGGTGGTTGACTTTTGTTTTTTTTCCCGCTATATTAAATTAAGGATATTTTAAGTTTTTCATATTAAATAAATAGGTTAAATTACAATTTTGGCACCTTTTGATTTACGAATTGCAGTCTCTGTATTTTTTTATATTTTAGTTACCTAATATTTTAAAATTCGAATTTTTTTAAAGATTAAATATCTTTTTAGTTTCTAAATTTTTAGGTGAAATTAAAATTTGTTTTTATTTGAAATTGATATATTTTGGTTATCAAAGTTTAAAAATAAATAGATATAATTCTTTTAATCCATTATGTTAAAAAAAATGTTGACGTATCAAACACATCTTATGATAGTATTTGAATTATTTATACAATTTGACAATATCAACCAAAAAATATATTTCACATGTTAAAAACATTAAATATAATTTGGTTAAAATGACTATATATATTCTTATTTAAATTTTAAGAATTAAATTATATCAAAGCTTCATATATATATATATATATATATATAATAAACAAATTACAATTTTATGTCAAAGAGACTAAAATTATATTTAATAATTTTTAAATTAAATAGACGAAGTTTAATATATGAAAACACAACGTATATTAAGCGTTAAACTAGAACTAGAATGTTCTAAAAGATTAAAACCAAAATCTTAAGAAAAAAAATATTGTGGATAAAAATTAAAAGGAGAAAGAAATGCAGTGTATGATAAACTACCTAAGTAGGGTCTTCTTGAAGCAATATCCTAAGCCACAACTTAGAAGATGGTCATTCTTCTCCAATGAAGAAAAAAGCGTGTGGGGTCTTAGTTGTCCTAATGCTATTATCGTTTTTCTACGTATTTTTCTTGTGTGTGATTCCTAGTTGTGACCTTCCCCAAACAAGATAAAAAGTTTTGGATAATGCAAAGAGACAAACTTCTTCAAAGTAGCAATGTGTAAATGTACCCAAATGTGGTTATCAAACCCTATTCAATAATCAAGGAATATTAATTAATTAATTCACTCACCTACAATGCATGCACATAACTTTTTACACTAAAGAAAGTAATTAGGGTAAAATGGAAAAGCCAATTCTATATGAATCCCCTTTGTAAAGTTTCACACCAAACACTTTTTCTTTTCTTTCTTTTTTTCATGTCAAAAGTATGTGCCTAATATTGATTGACTTCATCAAAATTTCATTAATTATGACCATCTTTAATCAACAAGGTTGCGTGCAAGAAAATTTGCCCTAAACTAACCACTCGGAGTTGTTAGGTTTTCTCTTTGTAACTTTGCAATATATGATATCTTCTTTAGAATGAGTTTATTTAAGTACAACTTAGTTATAAGAACAAGACAAACATACCATATCATCTTAACAATTAAAGTCATATCCTCCAACACTGACTTTATTAAAGAAACTCAGAATAATAATAAATTATAATGTGCGCACATTTAGCATTATAAAATAGGTTTTCTTATCAGAATTGTAGTCCTTGCATGTTTCTATCAATAATTTAGGCCGTAAAATTCATCTGTATATTGCTGAAATTAATATATTGTGATTTGAAAACAATTTGAGTGCTCTTGTAGTTGATTTTGGAGGCATTATTCACGTCAAAGTAGAATTTAACTGGGTAAAAAAAAAGGCAAAAAATCTTTGGATATTTATCAAGAGGTACAGAAGAAGACAAAGACTTTAATATATGTATATGTGTATATGTATATGTATATGTATATGTATATGTATATGTATATGTATATATATTGCAAAGTGGTCCATGTACATAGTTATGGTATGATTCATGAGTTGATAATAAGGAAGGAAAAGTCAGCCATGGGAATAGTTGTAGCTTTCACCATTAAGAGGTTTGGAATTTGTTTGGCAAGTGTCCAAATTTGGAGGCTTAAAAAAGAATAAAAAGTGAAAGGGTAGATGGATAAAATGAAGGCTTTGATGCAAAAACTACTTTGACTGTTTGTGGCTTTAGGGTTATATATGTTTGGTGGATGCCAGCAGTGTTTTTAATTTTATTATATTAATCATCAGATCTTCATCATGCTGCTGCTGGTGCATGTCTGGAATGTGAAACAGTCTTCTGCTATGTTTTCTTTTTTTGTCTGTAAAATAATTGTTTGACCCTAAACTCATTAGGCTTTCTTTATAGAGAGGAATAAACAGAAGATGATTAAATATGTTATCATAAATGAATTGTATTATTTTATATTTACTATTACTATTTTTATCGTAACATACTTTAGTTATAAAGTGTTATTTATTTTCTGTGATAGAAACGTTTTATTGTTTAAAGTTTATTAGTACACAGATAATATTAAATATTTTTTTATCATCAATATATCTTTTATTGATATTTAGTGTACATTTAATTATACATAAATGAAATTTATGTATAAAGATATAAAAACAAATGTTATATATATTAAAATGATATAATACATTAAATATATTTTTTTCAATATATATATATATATATATATATATATATATATATATATATATGAAAATGATATAATGCAAATTCATGCTTTTTTTTATATATATTTTACCTTATTTTAGTACTTAATAACACATTCATATATAAAAATAGATTAAAAAGCATAACATTCTAAATTAATTAAAAAAATAACAGATAGAATTTGATTTATAAAAAAAAATATTAAATGCAAAATAAAATTAATGATAAATGTCTCATAAAGATTTAAAAGGAAATTACTTCCATTTTTGTAATTAATGGCTACGTAGCGTATTTTTGTCAAATAAGGCATGAGTTGTTGAAGAACAAAACTTACTTTTTAATTAGTAGTATTTTTCAATTGAAATTGCAGTCATTTTTTTTATGAATAATGTTGTACAAAAAGTCCACAGTAGTTATCTACTTGCAATTAAAAAAATAATTCCTCTGAAAGATTAATTATGCCCACTAAAGTTCGATATTATTTTTAACAAATTGAAAGCCTAATAATCTTTGCTCTTCTCATGTTCCATTTTGACCTACAACATAAGTACAGCGAAACAAAATGTTAAATATGTGTGATTTTATTGCATATGCATGTCATGTTTTATATTCTTTAATTAATTATATATATATTTATGATGTCGTGCATACATCATATATCTATATTTTGTCCTCTATAGCATGATAGATTTGTATATCTAAGTCTTGATTTTCTCTTATTGTTTATTAAATAAGAAGCCATTGATTTATTGGTTTAAAATATTATCCTCCAGTTGATTGATAACACAATAATTACAAAGGAAAGACCTTAATAATCAATAATTTTATATTTATTATAATTGTCAATTGTCCGTTTTGCTTTCATTGACGATTAGACAGGAAAGAAAGCAGAAGGGAGATTGTACACGAAATTTCGAAGTTGGTAGCTTAATATGTTGTCCAGCTGTTAGGAGAAAATTTCTAAAAGGCAATTTTTTTATTATTTAAATTTAAGTTAAAGCAAGGAAAAATTAATACATTTAATCACCAAAACACTTTCGCTAAGTAAAACTTTAGAAAATAAATATTGCTTATTTTCAAAGGTTGTGTTTGCTTCTATGTTCTAGAAATGATATTGTATTTGCGATTAATTTTTAATGCAGTGCATCTGATATGATTAGAATTTACATTAGTTAAAAGTTCCAAGTATATTGCTTAAAAACCTCTTTCTATTTAAAGACAGAAAATTAAAACGCTTAACGAAAAATTAGAAAAATTAGAAAAATGAGATGTTTAATTTTTACAAGTATATTATAAAATATTTATCCCAAAAAATTTACTTATATTAAAAATAAAATTAATTACATCACAAATATTAATAAAATATTAATAGCAAAGTTTATTTGATGGATAATATAATCCATCAAGAACTAATAATTGATTATTTATTCATGTTTATATTATACATTAATATAATTTGTTATGTAGTTAATTTTTTATTAATATTATATATATTTATTATAATAAATTAAATAATTAAAATAATAAATAAATAAATAAAAATATCAATACTTTAACTTTTTTAATGTTTTAATATATTTTTTAATTTAAATAATATTTCTTTTCACTATTTTTTCTTTTTTCTTCAATTTTTTTTCTCTAATCCAAACAATTTATAAAATATTATGGACACCCGTAAGTAAACTCATTTTGTAAGTACTTTGAAAGGTGCTATAGGTGTTTTATAAGTTAAAACTAATTTACAAAATTAATGTATAAAAGGTTTCATCTACACACACACACACATATATATATATATATATATATGCTACGATGCAACATTGATTATAAGTTTGTATTCATACATGCCGATTATAATTAATTAACATATCTGTCAACATGAAGAGGATACAGCAGAATATTGAAGTGGAAAATTACAGTAGAATTTAACATGAAATAATTCAAATAAATGAGTTTTTTAAATGTTGTATGATCACTCATTGCACATGGGCATTCAAATTATAAAAAATATGTGAATTATTGCTTTATATATGGACTTAGAGAAACAAATAACCTGATATTAAACATATTAGAAAGTAATTTGTTATAAAGTATACTTCCAGTATCATATTCAAATTTTGTAGTAATATAGTTTTCGTACAAACAACACTATCTGAAATTATCGTGTTCCATATAAACAATCACTAGTACAGAAATCATTTTAGACGTATGTTATTTTGGGCCTTTTCGACCTGTATCAGACATTTATATGGGTGACGTTGATGGGACGTCCGACCTGTTTAGTCGGACGTCTATATAGACGTCCAACCTGTGACGAGTTTGGCCTCTATAATTCATTGAACGTCTCTGTATACACTGACAGACGTCTATAGACATCTGATGTGGCATTAACAGACGTCTAGTGGGTATTTCTTTTTAAAAAAATATTTATTTTTGCAATAAAACCATACCTGAAAAGCATAAAATTGTCCCAGAACATTGTAATATTATATATCAACTCGTTTAAAAATAACAAAGTACTAAAAAACAATCCAAAACCTAAACTATCAAAAGTTAAAGTTAAACCAAATCTAAATATGTTGAACAACAATAATAAATCTTCCTATCTAAGTCCATCTTTGTAGAAGATAAGTTGTCCACTCCTATCTTATCTTCTTAATTGCGTCCTCTGGTATAACAGATGTACTCTTGAAGCGCTGCAAAATGAAGAAAGATGCATTATGTACCTATTTTACAACAAAGTTAAGTTGTTAAAAACTAAGAATCTAAATAAGTTAAGCACCATTACCTCATTCCAGTCATCTGTAATGATAGCTCGAATTATGGTCTTAATCCAAGACAAGACATAGTACCCACATTCCCATGAATCTAGCTGCTTGTTACACTAAAATGACAAACTAAATAGTCAAGCATTTAGATCCTCAATAACTAGTAAAATAAATTAGAACTATAAATGACTTACAACCTTTGGATATAGGACGAATACTAGCCGACCTCGGTTTTTACCCATTACTCTATTTACATTGAAAACACAAGGTAATATTAATATAACTATATTTATCATAAAATGCGAAGGTCAAAATGAATTTGAAACATAAAAAGAGAAACACTTACCCTTAAAGCATGTTTCTTAAGTCATTTTTCATCTTCCTGTGCAGCGAACAAAACCATACAATTTTACATTGTTTGGGAATGATGAGCATCAGCTTCCAATGAGACCTATCATGATTCATAAATAGTTAGTAAACTAGTTAAGAAAACTTTAATGAAATTTTACATCAAGCAACCCATACCCATCAATGTATGGCACAAAGTATATCTCTTTGTTTGACTCAGCCATCCATGTTTCCAAATACTTTTGTTTGCTCTTAATTGTGTTACCAGAAGGTTGAATGGTCTGAGGTTCAAAAAATTCGTACATGGAAGACCGATCTTGGTCCACAATGACTGTGTCCATGTACCTAAAACAACAAAGTTAAGTTGTTAGAAACTAAGAATGTAAATAAGTTTAATATGGAAGACAAAATTAAATATCTTACATGCACCATAGTTGAAGGATGGAAATATTCAACATCTTGTCTCCCCCAATGATCTATAGTGCATCATTGAATGTGATATATACTGGGACATGGGGGGATGCCAAATACTCTATTATCCCAGTACACATCTACTGGTCCTCTGTTCAACTGGGTAATTTTGTCATGAGCTTTGCTAGAGGATCATCCTCTGCTTCAGCCAAGTCATCATCTTCATCTATGATTGGTTGATGCATCGGCTGCTTGTGGGGACGTATGAACTAAATAGAAAAATTTCAAAGTTATCAATAAATATTTTTAAATTTAACATACAAAGACTAATAATAAAAATATTATACCTGTGGTGTAGCAATGTGTGACATGATCAATGCTTTAGGCTAGGCTATAAATGTTCCTATGGCCTCCCCCACAAAATGAATTTCTAAAGTAGGTACAGGCACTTGAGCCTGGGGATCCCGAACCTCGTCAATCATCACACACACGTGGTGGGGTAATAGGGGAACACCATGAACAGTCTGCCCTCCCTCAAGTACTTGTCCGACAACCACAATGCGTGGGGATCTCCATCAACCAACAACCCATATTGATCACTATACTCAGTAGGCTCTACAGTAGAGCATGATCCCCTAGTGCTGACCCTAGGTGGTGTGGGAGCTTCAGTGGGCAACCCCATGGTGGGCTGCGTCATGGAATGCAACTTCTCTTCAAGCGCTCTTTGAATTTCTTTTTGTTCTTGTAGTTGCTCCATAAATCGTTGCTTCATAAATCGTTGCTCCAATAATCTCATGCTTTGGTTGAGTCTTTCCTCCCACTGAAGATCCTTCTTCCTCAATGCCTCCTGACTCATGGATTTAGTGTTTTTTTGTGCAGGGCCAAAGTAGTCACGAAGACCAATCGTCCCAGGAACTCCACGTACATGTCCTGCATGCTCTAGCTTTCCAATGGCTGTTGTTAGAATGTCGTCCCTACCTTGGTCAACAAATGTTCCCTAAGTTTGCTGCTCAACCAACTCATCCTGCATATAAATAAAACTTTGTAAGAAGGAAAATGGATGATAAATACACAATCAAACAATGCTTTGGTTTAAACTCACAATATTTATTGAGATCAAGGCAGCTGAGGAAGATGTCATTCTCCCATCAGATTTAGTACAAGCAGCCTTCCATAGCTCGTACCTAGCAAGTGCAGGTGCTAGGTCGGGGGACTCAAGTCCTAAGGCCTCCGCTTGAGTCTTCCTCATCTTCTTCTCAAGTTTTACATAACCACCTCGTGATAACACGTGTGGTGCATCATTTAGCATTTGTCTTTCTTGGGCGGCTAACCTTTTACCCTGTGAAACCATGTATATTCATAAGTGTAAAATCATAATAAATTGCATTAACTAAAGACTCTATAGATGTTAAGGGACAAACCTGCCAGTCGGCAGACTCTCTAGATGCACGAAACTGCATTCACTCCTCCTATGTGAAATTGTAGTGTTCCCATGGATTCTCATGTTGTGTGTCTCCAAAGACATATACACGTGTCAGTCTTGTCTTGAAATCCCTCCATCTGGTCACTACATGGGACAACACTTTCTTTCTAAGCTGATCAGTGTTTGGAATTTCATAATTTTGCTGTTTAAAATAAAGAACATGTTAATGACATAAGCCTATAAAAGAAAAAAGTATATCAAATTTCTTTTAAGTATACATACCTGAATATCTTGCCATAAAAGGTTCTTGTCGACCTTTGGGAAGTCCTCCGAAGAATTAAGAAGGATAGACACATGAGTTTTTGCTAACACACTCAAATAACTCCTAACCCTATCAGCTTTTGGCCTTGATGGCACACCTGATCTGGGGTCAATGTCAACATGTCTCCTCTTTCCATCAACGCGTTGGGATGTCACTTCTGGCAATCGTGTGACAGATGGACGACGTTCTGATCTTAAGGTCGACATACCTGCAAAATATATACAAGGTTAGTACTACATCAAATATGATGAATAAGACAACATTTAAAGTCACTAAAAAAATATCACAAAACCTATTAAGATATTGTTTTCTCCCAGATCCCTTCATTGTGATCACTACGAATTGCATGGATGTCATCATCTACGTCATCGACCTTGTCTTCAATGGGTCTTGATGCAACAGATGTTGTCCCAAGTATATCAAGAGAATCTTCATCATCATAGTTGTGCATGTTTTTGCCTTCCAAAACCACTGACCATTTTTTATTTGTTGGATCATTTTCGTAGAATATTTGTCTTACTTGACTAGCCATAATAAATGATTCATTAGTGTAATTCATCTTGTTGAGGTCCACCAATGTGAAACCAAAGTCATCTGCCATGACACTGAAATTGATATAAACCCATTTACACTTGAAAACTGGGACTCTAAAACTGACATAATCAACTTCCCATATTTCTTGTATTATTCTAAAATAACTCATGGATGCTGTGATTGGATTTTTGTCTTTAGAACTAGCAAAGTGCACAACCTTAGCTTGTAGTGTAACCCCACTATTTTGAACTCTACTTTTGTCATCTTCTACCTTTGTCTGAAAAGAAATATTGTTTATATAGTACCCACCATATGTAATGATATCTGTGTTCGGCCCGCGAGATGACCTCAATAGACTTTCAGAAACATCTGGAGTCGCATAAATCTTTTTCTTAAACCATTGTAAGAAGGTTTTGACATGTTCATTAAGATTCCATGTTTCACTCATTCTTGGTTATGCTGCCTTTATTTCATTAACGTGTTTAGAAATGTAAGGAATCACATCAACAATGTTGTTTAAGATGTACAAATGAGCTTGATCAACTTCTTGTCTACTAACACACTCAATTCTCACACCTCAAACACCCTTACCTTCACATTTTCCTTCATGTCTGCTCTTAGGAAGACCCACTGGTTCACAACTTGGCATATAAATTGAACAAAATTCAATGGCTTCTTCTGCAACGTATCACTATATGATTGAAGCTTCTGATTGATACTGATTCTTAACATATCCCTTTAAGATCTTCATGTATATTTCAACAGGGTACATCCACCTTAAGAAAACCGGTCCACATATTCGAATTTCTCTTACTAGATGAACAATCAAATGAACCATGATATCAAAAAAAGAAGGTGGAAAATACATCTCCAATTCACACAGTATTCTTATTCCTTCATTTTCAAATTGATCTAAACCTCTAGGGTCAAAAACTTTCTTGCAAATGACATTAAAGAACAAACTCAGACGTGTCAGAATACCTCTAACAGAAGCAGGTAATATGCCTCGAATAACAATTGGTAACAATTGTTGCATTAATACATGACAATCGTCAAACTTTAAACCAACTGACTTTAACTCTTGGATAACAACAAGGTTACTAATATTTGAAGAATAACCTTGTGGAACCTTCACACTTCTTAAAGAGTTACAAAAGCTTTGTTTTTCTTTTTTTAGAAAGAGTGTGATATGTTGGGGGCAGATAGGTGCGTCTTCCAATTGACTGTGAATGTAATTCATAACGAATTCTCATGTCAGCCAAATCTTGTCGTGCTTTTATTTCGTCTTTTGTCTTCCCTTTCACGTTTAATAAAGTTCTGATGACACTGTCATAAACATTTTTTTCCATGTGCATGACATCTATACAATGTCTAACATCAAGTTTACACCAATACAGAAGATTAAAACATATTGATCGTTTTTTCCAAATGTTTTTCGCAAAGGTATTTTTATGATGTTTTCCGAAGACAATGTCAATGTTTTTGACTTCGTTGTACACTTCTTCACCATTGTGGGGTCTGCACACAACCTCATCCTCAGCACTTCCATTAAATGTTTTTTTCAATCTACGGTAAGGGTGATTCGAGGAAGAAATATTTGATGTCTTGTATATACTGTCTTTTGACCATGTTTCAATTGAAGGTAACTAGTGTTTTCTTCACAAATGAGACATGCAAAATGATCTTTTACCCTATAACCGCTTAAGTTTCCATATGTTGGGAAATCATTTATAGTGCAAAACAACATTGCACGCAAACGAAAAGATTCTTGAACATCAGAATCGAACACTTCGACCCCTTCTTCCAACAACATTTTCAAATTATCAATTAAAGGTTTCAAGTAAACATCAATGTCATTTCCAGGTTGTCTAGGACCCGATATCATCATGGACAACATCACATATTTTCTTTTCATGCACAACAATGGAGAAAGATTGTATATCATCAGCATAACTGGCCATGAACTGTGTTTGCTACTTAAGTTCCCATAAGGATTCATACCAACAGTTGCAAGTGCAAGTCTTAAGTTTCTTGGATTTGCACCAAATTATGGAAATGTTTCATCGATCTTCTTCCATTGTGGTGAATCAGCTGGGTGTCGAAGAAGATTATCGCACTTTCTTCCAGCAACGTGTCATTTAAGGTTCTTTGCATCTTCTTTAACAGAGAACATACGTTTGAACCTAGGTATTATAGGCAAATACCACATCACCTTAGCAGGTGCACCATCATTACCTTCATCACTAGTGTTTTTGTCATTTTTCTTTTTAAAACGGGGTAAACCACACGTTGGACAATACTTTAGCGAAGCAAACTCCTTTATGTACAAAACACAATCATTAGGACAAGCATCTATCTTTTGATATTCGAGTCCCATTGGACATAAAATTTTCTTGACCTCGTAATGACGAATAAGTAAAGTATTATTTTCTGAACGCATTTCCTTCAACAACTCCAACAACTCTGTGAAACTTTTATCAGTCCATCCATTCCTTACTTTTACACTAAACAACTTCAAAGTTGCAGACAGACGTGTAAAGTTGGGGTATCCTAGAAACAATGGTTGCTGTGAATCATGTTTAAGAGAATCATACAAATTATCTCTTCCAAAATTATCTTCACCAACATCACGTATCATGTCCTCTAAATGATCACTCATACATTCTTCCACATAATCTGTTACTCGTGACATGCTAGGTTGGTCCAGTACTTCTCCATGTCAAGTCCAAACTTTATAAGTTCTCATTATGCCGAACATGAATAGATGGTCACACATATTGTCTAAGTCTTGGAGTCTTTGATTAAGACAACAAACACAAGGACAAAAATATGTCTCATTCACAAACTTAACATTTTGTTCAACATATTGCAAGAACTCTGAAACACCCTTCTCATATTCTTCACTGATGCGACGTTCATTCATCCAGCTTCGATCCATACTATGTCCGTAATATACTTCATCAGTTTCAATTTTTTAACTCTCACAAGGTTAGGCCCTATCCATTCAGAAAAATTATTTTTCATAATTTGCTAAGACACATGCAAAGAAGTCTACATCATAAATTTGATAAGATTTCGATAGTATTTCGCATTGGTATCCGATATACACGAAATGAGAGTAGTCAAGGATGACCACAATCAAATATGCATCCGGAGAATAATACAAATACTGAACCAAAATTTTATCACTCTTATCCATAAACTCCAATGTACATGTTATAGCAAATTATGAAAAATAATTTTCCCAAACTGTCCAATCGGACAATTCAAAATTTAACACAAACGATTAAAAGATTAACCGTTTGTGTTAAATTTCAAACGGAAACTAAGTTTCACTCAATTAGATACTAACAATCTAACATACCAATCATAACAACACAACAAAACTTTATCACATGCATATTCAAAAGCTAATAACATGCATACGCAAAAGCCAATAACATGCATACACAAAAGTCAATAACATGTATATATCCAAAAGTCAACAACATGCAAATCCAAAAGCTACCAACATGAAAATTCGACGGTTAATAACATGCATATTTGAAAGTTAATAACATGCATATCCAAATGCCAAAAACATGCATACCGAAAAGTCAATAACATGCATAGACAAAAACTTTTAAACAATAATGCTTACCTTCTTAATCGATTATAAACGTAGTGGAGGAATTGGAGGAGTGGAAAACGCAAAAAAATGATGCCCAAAATGCAAGAAATCGCCGCCTAAGGAAACGAGCAAAACTGCACCAAAACACAATGAAAACTCATTTTAATCGATTCAAATGGAAGATAATCCATCAAAGACTAATTTAATCAGAGTAAAAGTAAGTTTAAACGGTCCAAAAGAGAAAAAACTCACAAATGCAAAGGCGCGAGAGAAAACGCGAGGAGGAAGATGATGAATAGTGCGCGTAACTTTCTCGAGTTCGCGTAATGTGTAATAAACAACATTAGACGTCGGGGCCCTCCCCCATCGAACGTCTATAGAGACATCAGTCGTTCGACATATGGGGCCCGGACGTCTATGTGTATTTAAAAAATTAAATTTGGCGGAGGCTATATATGTTCGATATAGGGGCCTGAACGTCTATACGGACATCAGACGTCCGACATAGGGGCCTGAACGTCTAAAGCAATGGAACAGGACAACTTTTCACCTACCTGTTAAGTCATTAGGCATCCGACATAGGGGCCCAGACGTCTATAGAGACATCAGACGTCCGACATAGGGGTCCAGACGTCTACACTGTGAAATAAAATGACTTTTGGTATTCTTTGCCACCATCAGACGTCTGATTTAGGGGCCCGGACGTCTAAAGCAGTGGAACATGGCAACTTTTCAACTACCTGTCAGGTCTTTAAGCGTCCGACATAGGAGTTCGGACGTCTATAGAGACATCAGACGTTCGACCTAGGGGTCCATACGTCTACATTGCAAAATAAAATGACCTTTGGTATTTTTGCCCCATCAGACGTCGGGGACCAGCCAGGTTGGACGTCTTCAACGTTAATTTATTTACAAAAGTATCACTGATCATTTTTTACGTAAAATATTTGAGGATCGAACGTCTAAAAGATGACGTTAAAGACCTTTTCTGCTTTCATGCACTTATAATTTGACGAAATAGTAATTGTTGTTATATGCATAATGGATAATAATTTTCATTACTGAAGTACAAGTGATACCTAAAATATATACAAGTTTATAACTTGAATTCTATATAATCCCTCTTAACAAAAATATTTGACCAGTTAGTTGGAAATTCTTTTGTAGTATTTTAAAATTTTTGTTTTACATATTGTTCTGATATTAAATTTCACGAGTAACATGGTTAAGGATCAATAATTATACAGTTTATTTTGAAACATGAAATTTCATCATAGTTTTACTAAACGTGTGAAATTATTAAGTGTAGTAAAAATACATATATTTTAAATGTCATTTCCAAAATTCAAGAAAATATTGATAAGTTATTTATACTTTTGATTCTCTATATATAATTTTAATATATATTTATATTAAAAAAATCCTTATAACACATTGAAAAAAATTCGTTATTGCACACAAATTTCTATCATGAAACTTAGATACTTGTTCTATATCCAAACCTATTTCTTCAAAATCGATAATCATATATATACTAATATATATATAATAAAAATAGACCCTAGTTGAATAACTTTTGGTAACATTTATATCCTTTCTGCCTCTATCAAACAATAGTAACTACCATAAATTATTGATCCTCCTTAGATAGAAAGCATAATATATCTAAACTTGCTATGCAAAAAACAAATATAGAAACTCATTTATGAACCTTTTAGTGCATGTAAAATAAAGAGTAAATTTCCATCGTCATTATCGTTATCATCATCGTATTTTTAGCATAAAGTTTCTGCTCTCTATAAATTAAAAACAACATGCCCTCGCAGTTCACACCATTTTTGTGATTGTGTTTTATTACAGCACACACCTATATATGTTCTATACCCTTCCCACAGACATATCAATTATTGTAGTCCAAATACACATGCTAACTACCAACCAATTTCCAGTTTTTTTGTTCCTGACAATTTTATTTAATGATCATTTAATGCAGTTCATTAATTATCCTACCAACTCAATATAGAAGGTATTTTTAATTTTAAAACAATTTAATATAAATTTACATGTTACTTTTTAATTAATTTATTATTTATTATTATATATTCTAAGTTCAATAAAATAGTGATATTTAAAGTGAAAATATTATTAAAAATATTGTGTCTAACTTATCATTTTCCTTTAAATATCCTATATCAATATATGATAGATGTTTATAAGATATATCTTTATAAACGAATTGTATATATTTACACTATCAAATTTTGCGCATGCAAGAAGCTTACACAGAAAATATATTTAATGATCAAGTTATAAAACAGAATAAACTATTATCATTTGCAAAATTTTTATCTTAACCCAATTTAATCTTGTAAACTGATTTGTAAGACGAGTTATTTCTCATGTGCATAATAAATTAAGAAAGTTTTTCTTTTATTTAAGAAAAAAACTTAGATAAAGTATTATAAGCATTATTGATGTTATTTTTCAATTATTCTTAAAATTCTATCATAATAAAAGGGTGTTCATGGTTTGATTTGGTTTGACTTTTAGTTAAAAATACATTTAAACGAAATATCGAAATATAAAAAAGTTACGTAGTTTGATTTGCTTTTGGTTTGAAAGAAAGAAAAACCTGAATCAAATCAAATCAATTACAGTTTAATTTAAATATATTTTCATGATTTTTAATTTCTAATTAAATTTTTTTCTTTTATTAAAGATTTTTTTTAATCTTTTAAATTAAAATATAATAATAAAAAATATGTTAATCAAGATGTGAAAAATATTTTGAACAATAAACCTAATTTTTGTATAAAATTAAATATTTAATTTCATTAAAAGTTAAAGAGCATAGATTCTCACAGTCTAACATCAATTAATAAAAAACAAAATAAGATTAATCAATCTAAAATTTTTTAGAAACAACAATCTAAATCAATCTAAAATTTTTTAGTTTTTCTTTTCAATTTTCAGTTATTTGGATCAGTTTTCACTTTGTGTTAATTAATTCGGTTAACACGCCTAATACTACGTATATTTAATAAAATGTGAATAATTTAAGTAAAATTCTAGATTTAATTGAAGAATAACACCAATAACTTGTGCAAGTTTTGTTGTTTAATTTATTCCCATGACAAGTGGACAATGAAAGTAGAAAGCTTAGTTCAATTTTAGAACAGAACGATCAAAAACATTTTCAAAATTTCCAAATAATTTTGTAGTAATATGTTGTTCTCACTAATTTGCTGGTCACTTTCTTCCGCATGTCTAACCAAAAGCATGAAAACAGCAATTGAAGTAGTGGCAATTACTAATTATTAAGTTGTTCCGCAGTCTCAAATATTATCGTCACCATTTTGACATTATGAACACACAAAATTTACTATAATAAAATTCTAAATCCCATTTCACTATCTTCTTTATTCATAATCTTGTATTTATTTCATCAAAGATAGTAAATAATTCAAAAGCATTAAACACGTTTTAATGTATATACTTTTTAAAAAATAATGAAAAGATAAATAGACAAATTATATAGAAAAGTATACTATATTTATCTTATTTTAATGTTGTTTAATATGTGTGTCATGAAATTTATTTTAGAGTTGAAGATTTTACATCTACAAAAGATAAAAATAATTTATATATAAATGAGTGTGAATCTCATTTTACAAGTCAGTTTTATAAGGTTAAGTTAAATTTAAAAATCACTTCTTAAGATAATATCAAAGTCATCTGAAATCTATTTTAGTGAATTTTTTTTTGTTAGATTTATTGTGCCATTAACTTTGAGTCGATTTGTTTTTTGTTGGACCTTTTATACTACTCGTTATCGAACAACTCATTAATATACCTACAACCTACTAATTCTATGTTGTCTCTCATACCATTTATTTGATAAATAAATTACTCACATATGTCCTCAATGGTAAGACCCGTATTATGATTTGATATATGACACTCCTCCTACCTATCTAAATTTAAAAACCTTTGGCTGCCTATGTTTTGCTTCCACTTTAGAGCACAATAGAAATAAACTTGATTCTAGAGCTAGAAAAGGTGTATTCTTAGGCTATAGAAATGGTGTAAAATGATATATTATACTCGACGTTAGTACTAGGGAAATATTTTTAAGCATGAATGTCATCTTTTATGAAAACATTTTCCCTTATAAAAATCAACACAATAATGAGACAAACTATGCTGAGAAAGAAATTAAAAGTGTTTTGCCTAATGATTTTTGGTATGGTCAAAACTGTGATGGAGTTCAAAACTCCTTTGCAAATGGAGATACTGAACAAAGAATTGATCACAGTGAAGACGCCACCATTAACACTAGTACACATCCTACTGATGATAGAGAGGATCACAACTCCAGAAGACCTACTAGAGTTAGAAGGGTCCCCAAATAGCTAAATGATTATATACATTAGGTTAATCAGTCCTCATCCAGATCTTTACATGTTAAAAATAATTACAAGACTCCTTATCCTATTTCCAATGTTTTATCATATGATTCTTTGTCGGAGAAGCATCTAAAATACACATTGGCCATTTTTGTCAATAGTGAGCCTAAATCATATAATGAGGCCAAGGAAAACCATGAATGGGCATGCAGAAAGAACTAAAAGATTTACAGGACAATGGCGCCTAATACTTGACTCATTTTCCTCCTGGAAAAAGCTCCATTGGTTGTAGGTGGGTGTAAAAAGTTGAACATAAAGCCGATGACACCATAGAAAGGTACCAGGCTCGCTTGGTAGCTAAGGGTTATACACAGTAAGAAGATATAGATTTTCTGGATACTTTTTCTCCTATTGCCAAACTAACCACTGTCAGAATATGCTACTTGCCATTGTTGCCTCAAAAAATTGGCATCTACATTAACTTGATGTAGATAATGCTTTTCTACATGGGGACCTAAATGAAGAAGTGTATATGGAGCCACCACCAGGACTGAATATTCATGCAAAGGGTCAAGTTTGTAGGTTAACTAAGTCCCTATATGGGCTGAAACATGCTAGTAGAACATGGTTTGATAAACTATGATCTGTTCTACTCTATGTTGATTACACTCAATCTAAATTTTATCATTCATGTTTTATTAAGAAACATCCACAAATTTCACAGCTATTCTTGTGTATGGAGATTATATTATTTTGGCAGGAGATTCCATTACATAAATAGATCACATAAAAGCCCTTCTTCATCATGCTTTCCGAATCAAGAACCTAGGGAGGCTTAAATACTTTTTAGGCTTTGATCAGTGGCCAAGTCTAAGAAAGGAATGCACCTATGTTAGAGGAAATATACTTTTGACATTCTTGAAGAAATAGGAATATTGGGATGCAAGCCCTGCACTACCCCCTTTCTAAGCTACACAAGCTCCTTGTAAAAAAACAGATAATTACTTGGCTAATCCTAATTTTTATTACAGACTAATAGGGAAATTGCTTTATCTCACTAATACTATACCTGACTTATGTTTTTCTGTCAATCTTCTCACTTAATTTGTTCAATCTCCTACTAATTATCATTATCGGGCTTTGCAGCACATGCTTAGTTATATGAAATCCAGCCCCTCACAAGCCCTCTTCTTTGTTGCAGACTCTCATTACCAGATAAAGACTTTTAGTGACTCAGACTGAGCAACTTGTTCTAATACTAGAAGATCCATCACAAGATTTTACATCTTCCTAGGGTCCTCTCTCATATCATGAAAATCCAAGAAGCAATTATTGTTTCCAAGTCTTCTACGGAAGCAGAATATAGAGCCCTAACTGCTATTATATGCAAAATTCAATGGATTCCTTACATCCTACAAGATCTCAATGTTGAGATCACTACCACTGCCGCACTTTACTATGACAATATGTCAGCCAAACATATTGCTCACAATCAAAGCTTTCATGAAAGAATTAAACACATAGAACTTGACTACCATGTTGTTCGTTCAAAAGAACAACTCATTGACATTTTCACGAAACTACCACATCGCGTTTGCTTCTAGTTCATCGTTCCTAAGCTTGGATTGGTGAACATACACAATCCAGCTTAAGGGGAGCCTAATGATGTTAGTTAGAATTGCTAGGATCTTTAAAAGCACTAGATCTGTTAGGATTACTACTTAGGATTAGTAATCTATTAGGAAAACTTATAATTTTACCATTTTTTCTTTTTCCCTTACCTATTTAAGGTTAGCGTTTTTCCCCACCAGTTTAATGTTCATCAGACTCATCAATCACAATAATAGATGTTGATTCAATGTTTTTTCTTACCTTAGATGAAACTTTTCTTTTGATCTTCTCTTCCTCCTTTTTTTGGCAGCCATGAGAGAAGGCTAGTAGTGAGCTTCGAGCTCTCCTTTCTCGCGTACCACAATCGTCTTTTTTTTTTCTCGCTTCAGTCATAATGCGAGATATTTCTTTCTCTCTTTGGTTTCTATTATAATAATATGTATGTATAGACGTGATGTGAGTGTAATGGAAGATAATATGAGTTTAAAGTATATAAAAAATACAAACTTTATTTTATAAATCAATTTTGTGAGGTTAAGTTAAGTTTAAAGTCAGTTTCTTACGATTTTTTCATTTTTTTTTATAAAAATAATAACCTAAAACCTTTATTTATCAATATATTTTATAAATTTACATGTTTTCATTTTTTATTATTTTTATTATCTATTAAGTACTCAATATTTTTATTTATTCTCAATTGAGTTTTTATCATTTAACTTTCTCGTAAATTGAATGGCATAATTGTTATCTTGCGTACTTATCTTAAAATTGATGAAGTTTTATGATTATATATAAAATGATATTAATGATTACTGAAAAAAAGTTATTATTTTTATTAAAAACAAGTTGTATAGCAATGAAGTGTCATGATCACCTACATCAATTATATGACTGATGACAATACCTTGATCGAGATACGTAATTACATAAAAAGTTATCAATATTATTTAATTTTAATTAAAATTGAAAACCACTTTTTGTATTGTATTAAGCATATATAATAACAACATCACCTAGAAAATTACACGAGAAAAATTAATTAAAAAACATAAAATTTTAAATCTAATATATAAAAAGATTAACAAAAGCGTTCATATTTATTTAGTGGATGTGATCTTTACCTTTGACGAGTTTCTTTAATTTTAATCTCATTCAAGATTTCAGGCAGTAGTATATAATTTGTCCTAGATTTTGATGTAGATGTAAAAAGTAAAGAAAATTTGATTGGGTTGGATTAAGAAATAACCGAAATGTGATCTAATGATTGTGAAACTTTTGAGAAAGTGCTTTTCCTGTCCCAGTTTCAGGTATAAACGATACAGTCAAAAAGCTTGAAGCAGATGAGAATTTGACATGAACAAAAGCTACACATTTTCTTTCCGTTAAAATGTTTTCATTATCGTCACAATCCATTATAAAGTAGTAACCAATCACACTCTACTTTCCATGCTTTTCAAAATCAATCAATTTTTAATTTACTTTCTGCAGTTTTTTAAATTTTAATCTTAATTCTTAAAGTACAAAATATTTCATTACATGGATAGAAAAAATGCATTCATATAATAGGCATTTTAAAATGTTATACTATATTGACAAAGTGATAACTATTTTTTTTTATTCCACATTTTTCTAAAATGATTCATCTTCTGTTAGTGTAGTGTAGAAACATAGGTACGTGTGTTTGTTGACTTTTCTTTTTTGCATATTTTATTGGTTTTGAGATATGGTGGTGGCTGGAAATAATACACTATATGTGACCTAGCATCTACTCATAGGGACACAACATTAATTTTCATTTTTTTTAATTTTCCATAATCCTTGTTATAAGAAAGGGAAAAAAATAAACATAAAGAAGAAGAGGAAGATAAAATAAGTTATCTGGTAAAGTTAATATTTACTGAAAAATTAATGAAGAACACCGAATGCGGGTCAATGTATCATTGCCCCTCCCAACATGCAATGTTTGACCATTATTTAATGAAACGTAATTTATCATGAATGCAATAGTTGTAGAAAAAAAATCAAAGAAATTTGTAAGCCATGGCCATATTTGATTTGAATTTTTTAGATAAAAGTATAAAAACAAATTTAGTTAAAATATTTTATAGTGTAAATTAAAAATATTAGAAAATGGTGTCATGATACTCACACATATTCGGAAATGCAACAAATAATTCAACATTTTTGTATCATGTTATTGTTTCCATATATATATATATAACAGATTCAATTGTACAAAATATACTCAATAATTTTTTATTGTATTATATTTTATATATAGTTCCATCATTCATAACGTGCTGAGAATTTTATAAATTTTCTCTTGATATGAATTATTAAGAAAGAGAATATTAATTGGAATTCATGGACAAGTTCTTAAGTTGACGTATCGCATTCAACAGTTGTGTACTTTAGGCAGTAAAATGCTAAAAGGCAAAAAAGTTAAAGAGTTTTCAGACTGAATTTTTCTTGATATGCCTGTAATTCCTCTGATAGGGAAAGCGATACCATGCAATACGTAAATATTCCTTTTGGCCTCCACAATAAGAGTGAAAAAGATAAAAGATTCCACCTTCATCATGACACACATGGTCCCAGAGAAGTACTACAAGATATTAAATGACCTTAATGGTCACATTGCATAGAGCTTCAAATGTTTCTGTAGAAAAATAAAACTGTTAAAAATTAAGAGACGTGACAAATTAATTACATCAAATACTTGACAGGGACAATGCGTTAATTAACCGTAATTATTTTGAAAAGAGGGCAATGGAAAAAAAATTGAAAGGATGGTTGGTGTCTTCTTCTTATAAAGAAAATAAGGACACGGTCAACATTTTGAAGTAATTGGTTAGTTATTTTAATTGCTTCTTTATAATTATTTTCATACAGCCAGCTGTCTCTATCAAATCCAAACCCGCGTGGCAACTTGGATTGATTGCATTAGTCCTGAAACTCAAATTGAAGTTAGTTTTTAATAGATTCACATTGTTGTAAGAGATAAAATCTAAACCAAGATAAATTAGTTGGATAAATGGGTAAAAAAGTAAGCTATATAAAGGGTATCGCTACCTTTCCTAATGGCAACACAAAAACCCAACATGGGGTCTCCAATGGCCTCTCTCACTCTCACCATTCTTGCATTAACCTTAATCTCCCTCACCTTCTCATCTCAAACATTGGCTGACAACTACATCTACTCCTCTCCTCCACCACCGCCAAAGCCTTACTACTACCACTCCCCTCCACCACCAAAACATTCTCCTCCTCCTCCATACTATTACCACTCTCCACCACCACCAAAGCATTCGCCTCCTCCCCCATACTACTACCATTCTCCACCACCACCAAAGCACTCTCCTCCTCCCCCCTACTACTACCACTCTCCACCTCCCCCAAAACACTCACCTCCTCCTCCTTATTACTACCATTCTCCACCTCCACCTAAACACTCTCCTCCTCCTCCCTATTACTACCACTCTCCTCCTCCACCAAAGCACTCTCCTCCTCCACCTTACTATTACCACTCTCCTCCACCACCAAAGCACTCACCTCCTCCACCCTACTACTACCACTCTCCACCACCACCAGTTTACAAGTACAAGTCCCCTCCTCCTCCATACAAGTACCCATCTCCTCCTCCTCCACCGTACAAGTACCCCTCTCCACCACCCCCTGTTTACAAGTATAAATCTCCTCCACCCCCAGTTTACAAATACAAGTCTCCTCCTCCTCCTTACAAGTACCCATCTCCTCCACCACCTCCATACAAGTACCCTTCTCCTCCCCCACCAGTATACAAATACAAGTCCCCTCCTCCTCCAGTTTACAAGTACAAGTCTCCCCCTCCTCCCTACAAATACCCATCTCCTCCACCTCCCCCATACAAATACCCTTCTCCTCCACCACCGGTTTATAAGTACAAGTCTCCACCACCACCGGTTTACAAGTACAAGTCTCCACCACCACCGGTTTACAAGTACAAGTCTCCACCACCACCGGTTTACAAGTACAAGTCTCCACCACCACCGGTTTATAAATACAAGTCTCCACCACCACCGGTTTATAAATACAACTCTCCACCACCACCGGTTTACAAGTATAAGTCTCCACCTCCACCCTACAAGTATCCTTCTCCACCACCACCACCATACAAGTACCCATCTCCTCCACCCCCAGTCTACAAATACAAGTCACCTCCACCGCCAGTTTACAAGTACAAGTCACCTCCACCACCATACAAGTACCCATCTCCTCCACCGCCACCGTACAAGTACCCCTCTCCACCACCCCCAGTTTACAAATACAAATCCCCTCCACCCCCAGTTTACAAGTATAAGTCTCCCCCTCCTCCTGTTCATTCACCACCTCCACCACACTACATCTACGCATCCCCGCCTCCTCCATACCACTACTAGATAGTGCTTTTGGGTAGTGTTCCTCGTGGTAATCTTCTTCACAAAACCTACATTATCGTAATAATCATGTAATATTTACGTTAAAACTCTCTTTACATGCAATCACGTGCAAGCTATTAGGGTAATGTTCGGCCTATGTTTCAGTTTACAAAGTAAACTAATAATCCGAAGTATGTGACGTTAACACTCTTTTTTGTTTCGATCGAACAATACTTTCATTTTCTTTTTAAATTTTGGTTGTTGACTATAGTAATCATGGTTCCATATTTTTAATTAAATTTTTGAGAAGTTTAAGGCAATTTCTTTGTTTATTTCAAGTTTATTAGAAACAAATTAAGCATATTCTTTTAAGCGTACTTTTATTATTCTTAAAAGATGTTAACCTTTTATCTTTTTCAAAGCTTTGATGGCGACTTACCTTTTTCAAGGGTATACCACCGCGATAGTACTACAATTTCTTACTCGAATATAACACCGTATACAGTATCGTATTATTTTTTTTACTTACATGTAACCTTTTGCGTATATAGTTATAAATACTCTATCAACACTTTTCATTTTTTTTTTCTCACACATAATATTATTAATTATATTAGATACATATTTCTCTTTCTTTTTTCTTTATTTAGATATCTAAAGAGTGTTGGAGATTTTTTTTTTCTTCTTCGTGTACGTACATATTTTAAGGATAAAAATCGAAAACCAAAGGGGGAAAAAAGTATATTAATAATCTAAATACAACCGTTTTGCCTGTATGAGGGAGAAATATTTCCTCATATTTCATGACATTATTGAGGGAATAACCAGTGAAAGGGACTGTAGACTATTATGCTAACCATGTGCATGTACTTTGTAGGTTATTTATGAAGAATATGTGCCAATAAAGAACGTTGTTGATAGAAAGAAGATGCATTTTGCATTCCCACAAGGAAAACAACGGAAGCAAAGTTTCCGAGCGTTTTGTCTCATAAGAAGAAAGACGTGTGTCAATCCTTTTCTTTTTCGTTTGTATTGTTCATCCATTATTATTGTATTTTTATACAGTTGTAAGGCACTTCTTTGCTTTCTCTAATTGAACATCACATGAATGCATTTTGGTTGTGAAGCAAATTTAATAATAAATAAAAAAGAATGCTTTCTCTCTTGCTCTTTGTATATTTTCTAGATCAATTCTACAACTAATATATTTTTAGAGTCTTTTCAATAATACTAATTTCATTTACACAGATAATAAAATGGTAGTTTATATTTAATCCAACTTCTTATGTACTAATAATTGTGGTTTTATTATTAGATTAAAACGAAGTCCTCGAAATTTAATGTACATGTTTAGAATCTTCTCATTTAGTCACGTTTAGATTTTGTGGCTCACGAATAAAAAGTAGGATCGATTACAACCACGATGACGATGTACGGACTTGTCATCTTGTCATTGACATATTTGTCCGTATTATGCATACAATTCTTTCAACAAGAAAAGATATTATATTTAATATGAAATTTGAATATTATAACAACAAATTAACAATAAGTATATTAAGATAATTATAATTTAAATACTATTGCAAAGTGGATGTTATAAAAAAGATTGTTGGGATAGTGTAAATTTATAGTAATCTTTAACAAATTATAAATGTAAAAGAAAGTCTTGTTTCCCCCTAAAAGGTGAATCCATTGATCTTCTCAATGTGAAAAAATATCCAATAAAGCATTTTATAATTATGTAAAAATGAGGTGCACTCAAACTCTTTGGCACGTCGCACTTATATTATGTTAAACAGATATATGTCGTTTTCTTTCACACTAATTGTGAATGAAATTTAACCATGTGAAGAATGACTCAAATGAATGTGAATAAGTTGTTGAAACTCCTAACTTCAGCTGTTTATAAAAAATATAAATCTAATTAGTAGTGTTGTATAAAATGATATTAAATAAAATAATATAAAATAAGATATTGTTTCAAAAGATATATTATTAGAGACCATAAGAAAGTGTTGACAGGGGAGCAATGTAAACTCAATCCCTGTGTATTTATTTTTTTGATGACAACATAAATGTTTATATATGTTTCTTGTAAAACACTGAAACGTTTTTTATATGAATAACTGTATTTATATGTTTGTGTGTGCTTAAACTAATTGATTTGCATACTTATTGTGGTCATACATGTGTTTATATCTATTGTATGCATACTCATGTTTTAAATGACAAAAACCACTTGCACAAAACATATCTGTATGAAGTAATCGATTACAGTGTTATGTAATCAATTAGTCTCATCAGATATAAGCAAAATGCTTAAGTGTAGCAAACTGCAAGTTTTAACTGATTATATTATATGCATAGTTGATTAAAACTCGTGCCTTTGCTAGCAGCTGTTTGCTGAGTGTTGTGATGAGTTTTGAGAAGAAAAAGTTTCAAAATTTACTTAAGTGTAATACTTAACCGATTACACAATTTACTTAATCGGTTAAATCTAAATGTAACACCCAAAAAAAACATTTCTTAAACATCTCACACACAAATTATTTCATTAATAATAAAAACATCGTATAGTATTACAATCATCCATTTAGGAGTATCATAGTTCACACTGAAAATACATTATTATTTTTTTTTAAAAAACCTCATTACAACACTCCTATATTTATTTATTTATTTCTTTAAACTACTCTTCATTTTTCTGCTGCTTCCTCCTTCACTTGTATTGGTTCGGACGTCGTTCCGGCATCTGCTCCCTATAACATAAACGTTATACGATCATCGCAAAAATAAGATTTTCCGGCACAAACAAAAAAGTAAGGGTGAGCTAACATGCAACACATCATTTATAAAACATGCATAATTGCTTTGATATAAACATCATATAATTTTTATGTCAGACATCCTCATACCATCATACCACAATTCCTATTAGACACTCGTCCCACAATCCCCAATAAACACCACAATACCCAATAGACACTTATCCCACAATACCCAATACACACCACAATATCCAATAGACACTCATCCCACAATACCCAATAAACACCACAATACCCAATAGACACTCATCCCACAATACCCAATAAGCACCACAATACCCAATAGACACTCATCCCACAATACCCAATAAACACCACAATACCCAATAGACACTCATCCCACAATACCCAATAAACACCACACTACCCAATAGACACTCATCCGGATGATACGTTGATGAGTGGTCGCGGGAGGTTATGCACTTGTGATGACTTCTACTTTTTCTTACAAATATACTTCCAAAATACTCCATACCATTCACAAGGTTAATCCTCAACACTATGTCCAAAACCGGCACATAGACCAGGATCTCCTGCCCCTCTCACCACATAATTCATCCTTCTCTACTTGAGACTGGATGATTATTAGAGTATCAGGATAACCTCCGACTACAGGACCCTCAACATCAACATATACACTAATACCATATCATTACAGAATCTCTCCATTAGACTCATATCATGCTCATATTCCTCAACTCATATTATACCATTACAAAATCTCCCCATAATACTCATATCATGTTCAGATGCATAATTTCATATCAACATCATAAAATACATTCATCACAGAAATCATACAAGATAAATATATTACAAACAAATTAACAATAATAAAATATTACTATAAATGGTCACCGGAGAAGAATCAAATGTTTGACAATCATTAAAATAATCTTAATATATAAAAATTCTTGGGGAAACAAGAAGTTGAATCTCGCAGAGCCGGTTAGACAACTTCTAATCCTTCCAGGAAGATGTAATAAAAAATTAAATAGAACAGTAAAAGTTATGGGGAAACAAGAAGTTGAATCTGGCAGAGCCGGTTAGACAACTTCTCGTCCTTCCAAAAAGATGTACTGAAAATAGATAAAACAATAAAAGTTCTGGGGAAACAAGAAGTTGAATCTGGTAGAGCCGGTTAGACAACTTCTCATCCTTCCAAAAATACAATATAAATAAATAAGAAAACAATAAAAGGTATGGGGAATACAAGAAGTTGAATCTGGCAGAGCCGGTTAGACAACTTCTAATCCATCCAAAAATACAAAAATAAACAACTAATAATATACAAATGACATAACATAATCAACATCACATTTTACAACTATCACACTTGGATCTAAACACAGAAGCATGTTCTCATTCAAAATTCAAGATCATACAGAAACAAAATACTTCATATTCAAGATTTAAGATCAGACAAAAGCAAAATATTGCATATTCAAGACTCAAGATAATACAAAATGAAATACTCAAGGTTAGCTCCCCTTACCTCTATTCCAGACTTAATCTCCTCCTCTGAAACCGTTCTCCGAAAACTTCCAGAATTTTCCCTCTACAACTAGAATTTCCTCCAAGTCTCTTCTCTCACAAATTTTTCTAGAATTTTGGTGCAAGTTTCAGCCTTCCCTCCCTAGCTATTTATAGCCAAAAAATTTTACTATTCAATTTTACTATTCATTTTTTACATTTTCATTTTTGCTATTCAAAAATATTATTTTAATCACCATTTGCTAAATTCTTATCTCTGATGATTCAATTCTACGTGGAGTGTTTATCTCTTCCACAATTTAATTTTTTTTTTTACTATTCATTTTTTTTTAAACCCTCAAAAATTACTCCAATCTTTTATCTTAAATTGTTAATTTTTCTTATCAAGTTTTATTATTAATTATATTTTCTACCTTTAAAATTATTACTACAAAAAAAAAATAATTGATATTATTTATTACAATAGATAACATTTTTTTTTTTGGACTTTACATTTGGGATGAGTGTCTATTGGGTATTGTGGTGTTTATTGGGTATTGTGGGATGAGTGTCTATTGGGTATTGTGGTGTTTATTGGGTATTGTGGGATGAATGTCTATTGGGTATTGTGGTGTTTATTGGGGATTGTGGGATGAATGTCTATTGGGTATTGTGGTGTTTATTGGGGATTGTGGGACGAGTGTCTAATAGGAATTATGGTATGATGGTATAAGGATGTCTGACATAAAAATTATATGATGTTTATATCAAAGCAATTATGCATGTTTTATAAATGATGTGTTGCATGTTAGCTCACCCTTACTTGTTTGTTTGTGCCGGAAAATCTTATTTTTGCGATGATCGTATAACGTTTATGTTATACGGGAGCAGATGCCGGAACGACGTCCGAACCAATACAAGTGAAGGAGGAAGCAGCAGAAAAATGAAGAGTAGTTTAAAGAAATAAATAAATAAATTTAGGAGTGTTGTAATGAGGTTTTAAAAAAAATTATAATGTATTTTCAGTGTGAACTATGATACTCCTAAATGGATGATTGTAATACTGTACGATGTTTTTATTATTAATGAAATAATTTGTGTGTGAGATGTGTAAGAAATGTTTTTTTTTTGGGTGTTACATTTAGTGATATCAGAGCGGTTCGTCCTTAAGACGACCTAAGAGTTGTGGATTTATCCTACAAACTCATATTATAAATCATAATAACAATAATTCTCTGTGTGAACAGAGAGAAATGGCACGTAGACAACCCAACCGTGAAACCCCTGAGATGCCTAGTTGGCAAGAGCTTTGGAGGCTATCGCATCTGCTCTTCAACAACAGGGCGCTACTTTAGTGCAACAGCATGAAACAACTCTACAACAATTAGAAGCGGCTAGGCTAAATTCTGAAGCCAGCCAAAGAGAACATGTCGAAGCCTTAAGGCAACTATCTGAGAATGGCACGTCTGTAGAAGCTCAAAGGATTCGGGAATGGACCTTAGAAAACTTTCTACAACACCGTCCACCTACTTTTAATGGGAGAACAAGTCCGGATGAGGCTGATCTATGGATAAGAAATATGTAAAAGATTTTTTATGCGAAAAATTGCTCATCAGAAACTAGGTTGGCATATTCCGAGTATCAGTTGTTCGGGGAAGCAATACACTGGTGGGACAACATGAAGCTAGTATTACAGGAAGGTGGTGAGATTATTAGCTGGGAAGTTTTTAAGAATAAGTTTTACACTGAGTACTTTCCGGACAGTGTAAGACATGCAAAAGAGGTGGAATTCTTAAAACTCGTGCAAGGTGACAAGTCGGTGGCTGAGTATGCAGACAAGTTCAAACAGTTGGGACGTTTTTACACCCAACTATCAAATGAAGAATGGAGGTGTAGAAAATTTAAAAATGGATTGAGAGCAGACATACAACTAGCCTTGAACCCTTTAGCTATTAAAGAGTTTTCTGCTTTAGTTGAACATGCCAAAGTTGCGGAAAGGTTAAAGAGGGAGATGGAAGTTCAGCAGAAGTTACAAAGGGTGGGAGGACCATCTGGGTCACGAGTTGGACAACATGTAAGGAATCGACCTTATGACGGACCACAGCCTCATAGGAATTCTCATCAGCAACAACACCAACAGAGAATAATCCAATGTCTCGTTTGCGGAGGACCTCATCTGAAGAGCGTCTGTCCACAAGTTAATGTGCGCAACAAATGTTTTCTTTGCGGAGCTGAAGGACATTTTGCTAGAGATTGCCCCTCTAAAAGAAGAGAAACGACTCAACCTCATTAAACCGCCTCAACAAGGAAGGATTGACAATATGCCACAAGCGATTGGAAGAGTCTATGCTTTAACGGGAGCAGAAGCTGCCAAATCAGGTACCCTCATCATTGGATGTTGTAATATAGCTGGTAGAGACTTGAATGTGTTGTTTGATTCTGGAGCGACACACTCCTTTTTATCTGAAACTCTTATTCAAGAATTGAACCTACCCATAAAAGAGCTGCAGTATGATCTTATAGTATCTACACCGGCCTCTAAATTGATAAAAACATCGAGGATGTGTCCTCAATGTCCAATCATTGTAGAAGGACGTAGGTTCAAAGTACATCTTATATCTTTACCTTTACAAGGTTTAGATGTAATCTTAGGAATGGATTGGTTATCTGCCAATCGTATCCTTATAGACTGTAACAAGAAGGAGTTGATTTTCCCTTATCCTGAAGAAGCGGAGCTGTTGTCATTACAACAAGTGTTGAAGGAAGTAAAAGAAGGATCTCTGTGTTTCATTATCTTGACTCATGTGGAAATTGAGAAAAATAAACAAAATCTTGATATTCCCATAGTCAATGAGTTTAGTGATGTATTTCCAAAAGAAATACCAGGATTGCCACCTCAACGAGAAGTAGAATTTTCCATCGATTTAATACCTGGAGCTGGACCCGTATCGATATCTCCATATCGAATGGCCCCAGCAGAGTTGGCAGAACTGAAGAAGCAAATTGAAGAGCTATTGGAAAAACAATTCATTCGACCAAGCGTATTAGCATGGGGGACACCGGTACTGCTGGTGAAGAAGAAAGATGGTAGCTCTAGACTGTGTGTCGACTACAGGCAGTTGAACAAGCTAACCATCAAGAACAAGTATCCTTTGCCTAGGATTGACGATTTGATGGATCAGTTGCATGGAGCTCAAGTATTTTCAAAGATAGATCTAAGGTCTGGATATCATCAAATTTTGGTTAAAGCTGAAGATGTACAGAAGACTGCTTTTAGATCAAGATACGGGCATTACGAGTATGTAGTTATGCCATTCGGGGTAACTAATGCTCCAGCTTTGTTCATGGATTACATGAACAGAATCTTTCAACCCTTCTTAGATAAGTTTGTCGTAGTCTTTATAGATGACATACTTATTTATTCCAAAAGTCGAGAAGAACATGAGGGGCATCTAAGAATTGTGCTTGAGATCTTGAGAGAAAAGAAACTATATGCAAAGTTGTCAAAGTGTGAATTCTGGATGCAGAAGGTACAATTCTTGGGACATGTTATATCAACTCAAGGCATAGCAGTAGATCCAACCAAGGTGGAAGCAGTGCTATAGTGGGAGAGACCAAAGACTATGACGGAAATCCGGAGCTTTGTGGGCTTAGTTGGATACTATAGAAAATTTATAGAAGGTTTTTCTAAAATGGTAGCGCCTTTAACACAGCTAACTCGCAAAGATCAACCGTTTGTTTGGACGGATAAGTGTGAGAAAAGCTTCCTAGAATTGAAGCACAGGTTGACAAGTGCACCAATATTGATTATTCCAAATCCAAGTAAGTCTTTTGAGATTTACTGTGATGCTTCACATCAGGGGTTAGGATGTGTGCTCATGCAAGAAAGAAGAGTGGTGGCATACGCTTCAAGACAATTAAAGACTCATGAGAAGAACTATCCTACTCATGATTTGGAATTGGCAGCGGTGGTATTTTCCTTGAAGATTTGGCGGCACTATCTCTATGGAGCTCAATTTCAAGTATTCAGCGATCACAAAAGCTTGAAGTACTTATTTGACCAAAATGAGCTGAATATGAGGCAAAGACGGTGGATGGAATTCTTGAAGGATTATGATTTCGAACTTCTATATCATCCAGGAAAAGCAAACATGGTAGCCGATGCTTTGAGTAGAAAGGCAATTCATGTTTCTCATATGATGATCAAAGAACAAGAGTTGGTGGAGAAGTTCAGAGATCTGAAGTTACAGATGGAGTTTGGAGAAGATTTCATTAGATGTAGTAGTCTGACTATATCTAGCGATTTTCTCATTTTAATTAAAGAGAAGCAGTTGTTGGATCTCGGCTTGAAAAAGATAACAAAAATGATTGGTACAGATAAGGCTAAAGAATTTAGGTTAGGATCTGATGATGTAATAAGATTTAGAAGTAGAATATGTGTACCAGACAATGCAGAGATAAAAAGACTAATCTTTGAAGAAGGACACAAAAGTCGTTTTAGCATACATCCCGGTATGACTAAAATGTATCATGATCTGAAGGAGTCCTTTTGGTGGCCAGGAATGAAGAAGGAAGTAGCACAATTTGTAGCGGCTTGTTTAATTTGTCAAAAGGCAAAGGTGGAACATCAGAGACCTGGAGGATTGCTACAACAATTAGACATACCAGAATGGAAATGGGATAGCATTGCCATGGATTTCGTCACTCATTTACCACGGACAGTGAGAGGTAATGATTCTATTTGGATCATCATTGACCGATTGACGAAAACTGCTCACTTTTTAGCAATAAATCTGAGAATGTCAATGGCTAAGTTGGCACAACTGTACATAAAAGAGATAGTAAGATTGCACGGCATCCCTTCAAGCATTGTGTCAGATCGAGACCCAAGATTCACTTCTAGATTCTGGCAAACTCTACAGGAAGCTATGGGCAGCAAGTTACGAATGAGTTCTGCGTATCATCCTCAAACCGATGGACAATCTGAAAGAACCATCCAATCGTTAGAAGACCTACTCAGAACGTGTGTATTGGATCATCTGGGTAGTTGGGATGAAGTACTTCCTCTAGTGGAATTCACCTACAACAATAGCTTTCATGCTAGTATTGGAATGACACCTTACGAGGCTCTGTATGGAAGACGATGTCGAACTCCTTTATGCTGGTACCAGGACGGTGAAAAGGCTTTGATAGGACCTGAATTACTACAACAGACCACGGACAAAGTAAAGTTGATACGAGAAAGAATGAAGGCTTCGCAGAGCAGACAAAAGTCATATGCTGATCAAAGGAGGAGACCATTGGAGTTTGCAGTCGGAGATCATGTCTTTTTGCGGGTGACTTCAACTACAGGAGTAGGAAGGGCTCTTCGTTCGAAGAAACTTTCTCCTAAGTTCATTGGTCCATATCAAATTTTGAGAAGAATTGGGCCAGTCGCTTACGAGATGGCGTTACCTCCTCAGTTAGCCAAACTCCATCCAGTTTTTCACGTTTCTCAATTAAGAAAATATGTTCATGATCCTTCTCACATTTTAGAAGTAGAAGATATTCAAATCAGAGAGGATCTATCCGTAGAAGTGCAACCTGTTTGTATAGAAGACACTAAAACAAAGGAGCTTAGAGGGAAAACTATCGACTTAGTGAGAGTAGTTTGGGATAGAAAAACAGGTGACTCTACATGGGAATTAGAAGATGATGTAAAACATTCTTATCCCCATCTTTTTTTGTGAAGTGTCGAATTTTCGAGGTCGAAAATTTTTGTTGTTGGGGAGAATGTAAAGTCCAAAAAAAAAATGTTATCTATTGTAATAAATAATATCAATTATTTTTTTTTGTAGTAATAAATTTAAAGGTAGAAAATATAATTAATAATAAAACTTGATAAGAAAAATTAACAATTTAAGATAAAGGATTGGAGTAATTTTTTAGGGTTTAAAAAAAATGAATAGTAAAAAGTGAATAGTAAAAAAAAATAAAAAAATAAATTGTGGAAGAGATAAACACTACACGTAGAATTGAATCATCAGAGATAAGAATTTAGCAAATGGTGATTAAAATAATATTTTTGAATAGTAAAAATGAATAGTAAAAATGAATAGTAAAATTTTTTGGCTATAAATAGCAAGGGAGGGAAGGCTGAAACTTGCACCAAAATTCTAGAAAAATTTGTGAGAGAAGAGAGTTGGAGGAAATTCTAGTTGTAGAGGGGAAATTCTGGAAGTTTTCGAAGAACGGTTTCAGAGGAGGAGATTAAGTCTGGAATAGAGGTAAGAGGAGCTAACCTTGAGTATTTCGTTTTGTATTATCTTGAGTCTTGAATATGCAATATTTTGCTTTTGTCTGATCTTAAATCTTGAATATGAAGTATTTTGTTTCTGTATGATCTTGAATTTTGAATGAGAACATGCTTCTGTGTTTAGATCCAAGTGTGATAGTTGTAAAATGTGATGTTGATTATGTTATGCCATTTGTATATTATTAGTTGTTTATTTTTGTATTTTTGGATGGATTAGAAGTTGTCTAACCGGATCTGTCAGATTCAACTTCTTGTATTCCCGATACCTTTTATTGTTTTCTTATTTATTTATATTGTATTTTTGGAAGGATGAGAAGTTATCTAACCGGCTCTACCAGATTCAACTTCTTGTTTCCCCAGAACTTTTATTATTTTATCTATTTTCAGTACATCTTTTTGGAAGGACGAGAAGTTGTCTAACCGGCTCTGCCAGATTCAACTTCTTGTTTCCCCATAACTTTTACTGTTCTATTTAATTTTTTATTACATCTTCCTGGAAGGATTAGAAGTTGTCTAACCGGCTCTGCGAGATTCAACTTCTTGTTTCCCCAAGAATTTTTATATATTAAGATTATTTTAATGATTGTCAAACATTTGATTCTTCTCCGGTGACCATTTATAGTAATATTTTATTATTGTTAATTTGTTTGTAATATATTTATCTTGTATGATTTCTGTGATGAATGTATTTTATGATGTTGATATGAAATTATGCATCTGAACATGATATGAGTATTATGGGGAGATTTTGTAATGGTATAATATGAGTTGAGGAATATGAGCATGATATGAGTCTAATGGAGAGATTCTGTAATGATATGGTATTAGTGTATATGTTGATGTTGAGGGTCCTGTAGTCGGAGGTTATCCTGATACTCTAATAATCATCCAGTCTCAAGTAGAGAAGGATGAATTATGTGGTGAGAGGGGTAGGAGATCCTGGTCTATTTGTAAGAAAAAGTAGAAGTCATCACAAGTGCATAACCTCCCGCGACCACTCATCAACGTATCATCCGGATGAGTGTCTATTGGGTAGTGTGGTGTTTATTGGGTATTGTGGGATGAGTGTCTATTGGGTATTGTGGTGTTTATTGGGTATTGTGGGATGAGTGTCTATTGGGTATTGTGGTGTTTATTGGGTATTGTGGGATGAGTGTCTATTGGGTATTGTGGTGTTTATTAGGTATTGTGGGATGAGTGTCTATTGGGTATTGTGGTGTTTATTGGGGATTTTGGGACGAGTGTCTAATAGGAATTGTGGTATGATGGTATGAGGATGTCTGACATAAAAATTATATGATGTTTATATCAAAGCAATTATGCATGTTTTATAAATGATGTGTTGCATGTTAGCTCACCCTTACTTGTTTGTTTGTGCCGGAAAATCTTATTTTTGCGATGATCGTATAACGTTTATGTTATACGGGAGCAGATGCCGGAACGACGTCCGAACCAATACAAGTGAAGGAGGAAGCAACAGAAAAATGAAGAGTAGTTTAAAGAAATAAATAAATAAATTTAGGAGTGTTATAATGAGGTTTTAAAAAAAATAATAATGTATTTTCAGTGTGAACTATGATACTCCTAAATGGATGATTGTAATACTATACGATGTTTTTATTATTAATGAAATAATTTGTGTGTGAGATGTTTAAGAAATGTTTTTTTTGGGTGTTACAAAAACCACTTGCACAAAACATATTTGTATGAAGTAATCGATTACAGTGTTATGTAATCAATTAGTCTCATCAGATATCAGCAAAATGCTTAAGTGTAGCAAACTGCAAGTTTTAACTGATTATATTATATGCATAATTGATTAAAACTCATGCCTTTGCTAGCAGCTGTTTGCTGAGTGTTGTGATGAGTTTTGAGAAGAAAAAGTTTCAAAATTTACTTAAGTATAATACTTAACCGATTACACAATTTACTTAATCGGTTAAATCTGGTACATATTGAAAACTGTTTCCAAATTAAGTCTTATTTGTAATAACGGTCATATTTGCAAATGTTTTGGCTTATCATAAATGTATAATCGATTACATTAATTGCTTAATCTGTTAAATCTGTTTTAATGTAAATCTGGCATAACATTATTAAATACGTCACCGATTACATTAATTTCATAATCGATTAAAATGCATTAGTATTGTTAAAATCTTATAAATAGATGTCTTGCGCGCTATTTCAAAACAACAGATAGAATATACAATTTTATAACTAACATTTGATTGAGTTTTGATTACAGCGAGCGTCCAAGAATCATCTTGAAGAATCAAGGTTTAAATTTGGGTTGATACATCAAGATTCTGTCAAGATTTGTGCTCAAAAGTTTCTGATCATATCTACACTACTGGAGTGTCTACTGTGAAGATCAAGTTTATCTTTTTCAATTTGTAGATTGAGTTTCTGTGCATTTTGTGCCAGAGCATAGGACTGTGTTTGTTCTCATCGAGAGTTGGGATTGCTCTAAGGTTACCAGAAGTTGGGATTGCTTTTCTGGGTTGTGAGAGTGTGAGGGTGTTCACCTCTTGTTTGCTGTAATTGATTTTGAGTGGGGAAGGAGAGTGCATGAAGAGGTAGTCTCTGTATTCTTGCTTGTAAAATCAATCATTATAGTAGTATCCTTCAAATAAGGTTGTTGAAAAGACTGGATGTAGGCTTGGTCGAACCAGTATAAAAATCTGTGTTGGTTTTTCTATCCCTTAAACTTTTACTGCATTATTGTTTTTATTATCTTGAGTGTTAAAGATCATTCTAAAGATTTCCAAAAAGATAGTAAAAGAAAGTATTTTTATTAAAAACCAATTCAACCCCCCCCCCCCCCCCCCCCCCCCCCCCCCCCCGGTAAAAGAAATAGGCCTAACATTTCTTACAAAAAAGAAAATAGTTAACCATGTAGAGTGAAGAGTGAAAGAGAAAAATCCAACAATGTGACACAGAAAGACAAACCTTTGAAGTTGTTTTAGTGTGTGACCGACATGTCCCTGTAAGATTCTAATTTTTTCTACCTTGTCTTTCGAGATGATCTCTCCTTACTCTTTGTTTGAGATGTCTCTTTCTTCGAATAAGGCATGGATGCCTGCAAAATCTCAAATGCTCAAGTTAGTAAATAGTTCTTTCTGGGAATTGTTTTCCACTTGTAACCTTCTTTGACAAAATATCTGCATGTTGATACTCCTTATGGACAAAATCTTCTTGTAACCTATCCCATTTAAAGCCCTTATATAATGTCCTTGGTTCCTTCATAGGAGTTTCTCTCTAAAGTTATACTCCCCAAATCACCACATATGAAGTTGCACGATTTTCTTTTCAATGGTTGTGATTCCTTCTTAAGCGTGACCATGCATATGCTTCCATTTATTTTTATCTTCGTTTGCATAATACCAACCTTTCCAACTAGTGTTCTAACTCTCACTCTCGTATACTCCAAATTGTCCCAGTTGAGTTATTATTAGTGTAAACTTAAATGAGGAATTATTCACAACATATTTTATGAGTAGTTATGTTTTAATGTTTTAGGAGAGCAAAAGCCAAGAGTTTAATGTGTTATGTTTTGGGTGGTAATGGTCATTATAGTTGTAATAATTGAAAGACATTATAGCTTGGAGGTGAATACCAAATGTGAGTCCAATAAATTGTAATGTCTTGTTGATATGAAATACACAAGTGAAGGAAACCAAATTATTCACAAAAGAATGTTTTGCTAACAAAGTGATATCAAAACTAGTTAGCTCAAGCATTTAAGAGAAAAAAAAAAGAGTGAGAAATGACCAGTTTTACAAACAATGTGCCCCTCCCCAAGTTGATAAAGGCGGTTAACTATGACAATTGGAACTTTAAAATGAAAGCTCTCCTTAGCTCTGAAGAAATTGGGAGGTGGTGGAAAATGGTCACATAGAACTATAAAACACCATAAATAAGTTGAATGCCCAGATGATTGCGTTGCAAAAATCACATATGAAGGACAGTTGTACATCTTGTATCAAGTATCGACGAGTTCGAATTTGAGAAGATTGCAAGTGCAAAAGATTCAAAAGAAATGTAGGACATTCTAGAAAAGATGTACAAGGGAGATGACCGAGTGAAGAAGGTAAGACTTCAAACACTTAGAGGAGAGCTAGACAACATGAGAATGAAGGAGACAAAAGGAGTAGCTGAGTACATGACTTAGGTTGAAATCGTGGCGAACCAACTTAGTAGAAACTAGAGGAGTTTCCCACTAGCTACATGGTGGAGAAGATTCTGAGATCATTGACCGATGACTTTTAGAATGTGGGGTGTGTGATTGAGGAGTTCAAGGACCTATCAATGCTCACATTTGAAGAGCATTTTGGTCCCTTGAAGTACAAAATTTGTGGAGAAAGAAGAAGGTGGGGTCACTTGAAAATGTGCTTCAATCAAGTAAAGGAAGAGGACGAGGATGTAGAGGATATGGTTACAGTGGCCGAGGTTAAGAAGGATAAGAGGAAGAAAGAAATCAATTTGGCAAACAAAATTTGTGCATACATGGAGCTCGGTGGGTCTATCAAGAACCTCAAACATTTAGAGCTTCAAATGAGGGAAGTACAACCATTATTCAAATGGTTATAAATAAGACAAATGCTATAGTTGTGGCATGGTCGATCACTTTGGAAAAGAGTGTCGATCTCAAAATAGAAGGGATGAGCAAACCAATTTTTTCATAGAGGAAGTCGAAGAAAATGAGTCTGTGCGTTGATGATGCCACAAAACTCAAGGATCGACCTCAAATTGATCAACAACATGGATAAAACAAATGAGCTATTAAAGTCGACAATGCAACCAAGTTCTTCAATCAAGTCGGTGTTAAGACAAGATCGTCTAGTGATTAGACTATCTAACAACTTAGATTTTGAAAAAAGCATTAAACGAAATATCACTCTGATGAAATATTATTTTAAAGAAATAGGGTGTAAGAGAAAAATATTTTGAGACACCTTTTATAGACAAAAATAAGCTTAGACAATGTTTTCTAGACTATACTGTATGATAGAAAAAGCTTTATAAACAACGTCCAATGAAAGAAAGCGTCTTTCTTATAGAATACTTAAATGTGTAAACGAACAACGTGTTACAAACAAGTATTTTATGAACAAAAATGTCTATCTCAATATTAACACTAAAGCTTAAAATACGTGTTATTCAAAATAATGTTAATTCAAGCAAGCGTCTTATGAAATATATCGTCTAGCAAAATCTCGCCAAACGCTAGATATCTCAAACAACTTTGAACTTAAGCATCTAATGTTTTATACCATCTGATAATCATATGTTGAAGTTTTAGTAAACGATGCATTTATTAATGAATTGACAAATGATTAATACAATGATTAACCCAAAAAAGAATCAAGGAAATTAGTTATACATACATACATATATATATATATATATATATATATATATATATATATATATATATATATATATATATATATATATATGGATTTGGCCCATCTATGTAAAAAATTCATAAATCATAATATAAATAGCATAATACACGATATAGATTGTTATGTTCATTAATCACCATATTTATTGTCATATGATGTACTTGGCTGACTTGAACATTGAAGTATCTACTGCAGGCGTAGTAGAAGTGGAAAAATGTTTTAGGAGGATATATATATATATATATATATATATATATATATATATATATATATATATATATATATATATATATATATATATATATATATATATATATATATATATATATATATTTTTTTATTTTTTATTTTTTTTTTGTTGACAAAAAAACTCTATTTTTTTACATATTGTTGTTTGAATTGTTAGCAAATGTTCACGTTTATTTCGTGTTGTTAATATAAGCTATTTTCGAAATTGTTTTGCATATGTGGTAACATTCAAAATTTTTGCAAACTGTTTTTCTAGTATTACTATTTTAGTTTCGTCCCTTCGTTTTCAAAACTAAATAATAAAATACACTGAAACTTCTTCTTTACGTTTGTTGAAGTCAAATTTCTGGTAATATCAACATAATTGTTTTCTCAGAAGAAAAATATTTTTTTAACAACTTTTTTTTAATAACTTTTTTACTGTGTGGTAATTTGTGATTGATTTGTTTCAATTATATACACCAATAAAATAGTGACACATAATCTATTGTTAAAAAATTATTAAAAAAAATTATTAACATATAATAATCCTTCTCAAAATATGTTTTTTAATCGAAGTGTTTAGTTTCTATGAATTGAAGAGATTTTATATAATATTTTCATTCTCACTCAAACAAATCATTGAGGTGTTCACTAGATTCATAATATTTATCTATCTTTAATAAATTACTTAATCAATTTTCATCAAAATAAATAATACAATAATATAATATATTACTTATAATCATAACAAATTGGAAAGCGATTTCAATTATTTTCATGTCCTGAGCAAAAGTTTGTGTATTTTTTTCTCCATTTTCCTAACATATTTGGACCCCGATACAAACATGATTGAGACCTGCCAAATGCATTGTCATGCAATATTTTCTTTATAATTTTTCTGGGACTTGACCCTTTGGGTACGTGAGAATTGGGTTTATTTTGATCTTTCATTTTCATTGATTCTGTTTTGCAAATGAAATGAACTTCGATTTGCACATTTTCTGCTTTCTTATATTCTACCAAAAGTTTTTATTTTTTATTTTTTTTATCTTTTACTCTTTTTTTTTCTATTTCTTATATGATTAGAGACGATAAAATGGTAAAAGGGATTAATATCTTAAATTACTTTTAATTTTAATTTTTTAAATTAAAAGGTTTATATATTATTGGTAAAGGTTTATTATTTCTTTTATTAATATATTAAAAATTTAAAAAATTGAAATTATCTCCTTTTCCTTTTGCCTTTTCTTTCATTTTCCAACTCTCCAATCATGATCTTGAATAAAATTATTCTGGTCTATTTTTTATAAAAAGGTGGTGTAATCGATCACAATAGATCAAATTGATTCATTTTGTTATCTTTAGTTATAATGATGCAAAGTTTATTTATGTTTTGATTACGTTAGAAACATGTATTCAGAACATAAAACTCAATACTATTTCTACTATTAATATATCTGATAATCTGAGATGTTTTTGCTTTTTCGACCAAATTCATTTTTTTTTCTAACATTCTGGCATTGAAGAGTAGAAGCCAAAAATGTTGAAACAAATGTACATGATTCATTGTATAATTAAATATGAAACATCTACGAAAGCTGGATTATAAAAAATTTGTTAGGTCGAAATGATAACGAAGCATAATATGAGAAATAAAAGAAATAATGTTATTGTATTGTTTGTAATAACTACTGATGCTGACTTCATCAAGCACATTAATCATAAAGAAAATTTTGAGAATTGGAATTTTATTAGTAAAATGAAGCAGTTAGCTTCTTTTATTGAAATAAATATTACATTTTCAGATACATTATATTACTTAGAAAAGTCAGTGTGAACAACCAAAATATACATGTCAAGAATTTATTCTTGATCTTTGGAATTGGTTTCACACTGCCTTAGACAAGTCTAAATGACAAGTTTCACAATAATTGATTATTGCAAACCGTTAGACGAATTTAACCAGGAAAATTTGTTTTATATTTTCGTAGGATGTTTGCAATAATTTAGTAATGTGTGGTAAAATGATATTTTTGATTTCCAATTCTTATGAAACAATCAAATAACAACTGCTTTTTAATATAACAAATATTAAATTGAGATGAATTATTATTGTTTACAATAACATAACAATATATTTGCTACATAAATATTTATAAAATTGTTGTATATATGTTGGTACGGATGTGAATCAACACCGTTCATGTATCCATAATCTTTCCAACAATTTGTTTCACTTCTCAATATTCGACAAATTTTTATATTGTATATAGAAGTAACTACCTGAAGAGATACACATGAAAAATATGGGGTGCATAAAGAAATAGCTCAAGAGATTAAAGAAGCATCTTCGTTTAGGGCCTAAAATGGACCAAATAAGAGCCTGATATCGAAATACATAAAGTATTGTACGAAGTCCGGTCCAATATTCTAACAAGAAAACAACTACAAAAAACTGCAATTTCTTTTTAAAAAATTTGTTTTGTTATCGAGATATCATAAGATTATAAATTTAAGAACTGATTTTATAAAAAAGCATTCATTGAAATATCTTCAAGTGAAATAAAATTTAATATTTTAATCTTAAATTAAATTTTGGATCACAATATTTTCAATGCAATGTCGGTGCTACCACGTGGCAGCAGGTAATCTATTCATTACCGCTTTTCATAATTTTTCCATCAACTCTGTCATAAGCTGGCAAATACGCTAACAGTATGCGTAATGGACAAAACATCCTTTTGCGCATAGCCTCTTCACTTCTTATTTGATTTTAAATCAGTTGAAACAATGTTAAAGTTAGGGTGCGGTGGTTGATCATGGGTTAACTTAAAATTACTAAGCTTGATCTGATTTATGTTTTTGGTAAGTAAACAATTCATTTCCATCCTGTTGATGAAAGAATGAATTCGGTTAATTAATTTTTTTTGTTATTTTAATTAATATTATATATTTATTACGGTACAATAAAAATGAATTGACTAGACTAATTCTTTTACCGTTATATAAATATTGGTTTATTTCACTAAATATAAAATAGAAAAAATTTCAATAGTTTATTTTGTAAATTAAAAAAAATGGAAAAAGTCATCATGAGTCTAACGACTTCTTAATTGAAGTTGTCATGACTATTGACAACTTCAAAAAAAATTTAAAAGATAAAGTTGTCTTTAGTTTTAAAGACTTTTTTGTAAATATGCTCAACAAAAATTGTTAAGAGTGGTAAAAACTTTAATTTATAGGATATATTGTCCAATGAAAGTTGTGTGTAGTTGAGTGAAGAACAAGCGCGTGAATAATGAGTGAGTCCATAACTAGACAAGATTGTCGAGTAATAAAGAGAACTTGACAAGTTTGCCGAATAGCAAGAAGAGGTCGACTAAACAACATAATAGGTTGGAAAGGTTGGTAAGATATGTAGATAACCTAAAAAACGAGATGAAACATATGAAGAACTCGACAAGACAACCAATTAGAGTGGTGAACTAAAAAAGATTGCAAGATAGTGCAGTGATCTTCGTAAGACAATGGAGTAGTATGGTGAATCTGACAAGACAGTCGAGTAAAGGTAGACAAGCTAGCCTAACAACTGGATAACTCGGAGAGGTGCTTGGACAACTCACATAACTTGAAGGAGCATGCAAAGAGCTCGATGAAGAGCTTGACATGGACCTTGTTGGAAAGCTCAGTGGAGTGTTCGTCATGCTCGATAATAGAGGATAAGCTTGGCAAACTCAATTTCACAATAGAAATCATCATGAGTTAAAATGAATTTGATTCAATTGAAAATCATCATCATTATGAACGACATCCTATAAATTGAACAACATATTTACAAAATTATCATGAGTCATGAAGATTTCACCTTTTTATAATTTTATGAAAAAGTCATCATGACTCATGACGACTTAAGTTGGAAAATCGTTAGAACTAATGACGACTTACTCAAAAGCTATAAGTTTAAGTAAACTATCTTATAATTTATAGTAGAAGTTATCCTTTTAAATAAATAAATTAAACATTCAAACTATTTAAATATTATTGAATAATATTATAGTATTTAAAAATTAAATTATCAATATATACCATTATAAGTAGTAAATTTATATAATAGAAAAGCGTATAAAAAAGTGGTGAAACAACTAAAAAATCAAATTATCAACTTATATAATTAAAAATAGTAAATAATTATAATATAAAATCTATGAAAAAATAGTAAAAAACTAATAGAAATTTTGTTGAAGTGAGCCTACCTTCAAACTGTTTCAACTTGTTTAACTCATATATGTTAATTGAGTTAATTTGATCTATTGTTAAAATAAATAATTTTCTTCTAAGTTAATCCGGTTGAAACCCGTGAGTTATATTAACTTATCGAATAGAAATCATTTTGAAATTTCTAATTAAAATTATTTTTATTATTTATTAAAAATATAAATCGATTATCCTAAACTTAGTTACTATAAAATTTTTAAACATAATTTATAATAGTAAAATATTAGAATTAAACAAAAATAAGTATGATGTATATAATATCTAACCCAATGTAGTTTCACCCGTACATATAACGTACTTAATTTTCAAAATTAATATATAATATTTGTGAGGACCATTAAATTCAGAGAATAATGCAATCCAGGTGTATGCAAATGGTTGGACCGAGCGATTTTTTATGGTAGTATATAAGTAAACTTTTCAAAATTTTGGACCACTTCCTGCATGTATCTCTACTCTCCAAATTTTTGAATCTTATTTTTTCTTATTCTCTCTAAAATTCTCCTCCTTCTATCTACAAATTCTCATATTTTCCTTCTTCTGATCATCAACCAAGTTGTGCCTGAGTTTTTTCCTGGTGGCAAGAGTCACTCTTTTCACCAATCAAGTTGCTGTTTGGAGTTGGTAAGCTAAATTCACCCGTTCTTTGAAAGTCTGTATTTTCTAATACATGCAAGCACTGTTCAGCTTGCATGTGTTCATTATCTACTTCTCTGAGTTTGTTTTCTGTCTTTGATTTTCTGGTTGGTTCCTTTTCACCGATCAAAAAGTAGTAGGTTGCCTTAAAAGCTGATTTCTGGTTAGTCAACATTGTGGAAGCATAGGAAATGTCTAGTTTATTCGAGGTAAGGGAAGCTAGTTATTTAATTATGTTTGTTTATGTATGAAATTGTTGGTTGGACATGTGCATGTATGAATAATTGGATGATTGACTGGATTTGTGATTAAATGATGTGTATAGTCGAAACCTGTAAACGAGTTGGGTTATCTGCATTATAGCGTTCGATCTATTCTGTTAAGGAAGTGATTAAGAGAAATCGCTTATGGAATTCTTTTGATTGATGTTAGTATGGTTTAGGTATATTTGGACAGGTTTGAATTGATTTATAATTCGAAAGTGGAGGATTAAATATTGGCAAAGATATTCTAGTTTGGTTAAGTTAGGCATTGTTCATAATTCTGTAGAAGTTCTACATAATCATGTAGAATGCCGAGTGGTTACTGTTGACCGCTCGGTCTTGTTCTGTGCTCGGTTATTAACTAGAGTTGGTCTCCTCAGAGTCCTACCCGTTCATGACCGTTAGGTATTAGAAGGGTGGGTTTCCTAGTGTAATGCTCGGTCTCGTACTAGCGATCATTCTTGGTAGCGCTAGGTCTTGTACTAGCGATCGTTCTTGGTATCGCTTGGTCTCGTACTAGCGATTGTTCTTGGTAGCGCTAGGTCACGTACTCAGTCTTGTACTGGTATTCGATTTTAGTAGTGTTTGGCATAAGCCAATGGCGTTCAATCATGTTCGTATGTAGGGAGAGTTTCTCCCATTCGGTCTTGTTCATAGGTTATATTGATCTTTTCGTTCGGTCTTCAACGTTCACAGAGTTCTGGGTTTATGAGTAAAGATATGATTATTGAATGAAATTATATGTTATATAATGATGATGGTGTTTTAAGTAATGTGCAAGAGAAATCCAAGGAGGAATATCTAAGGGATGGTTATGGAATTGTAAAGTATGAATGTGGTTATTGCTAAGCTGGTGTTTATCTTGATATTCTGTTATTACTCATTCTCACGTAGAGAGGAGTAACTCATGTGTGTGAATGGCAGGAGGTCCTTGTAACACCCCTTACGGAGTGCCACTAGAAAATAACAAAATCCAAAATTTTACGCCAATTTTTTTTTTTAAATTAACATCGCGGAACTAAACCATCAAAAGTTTAAGTGTCTTACAACATAAGGTTAAAACCTTACAAATATCAAATTCATTATTCAAAGACATAAAATTACTTTAAAACATGATAAGTCCCCCATAGTTATTCCCATAACTCTCGTTGTGCTACTTCATCTCTGCCTCATCTGCAACGCCATCTACTTCCGTACAAGTACGATCATCGTAGGTGGAAACCACAACCACAACATTTCAGGGTGAGTAACGAAGAACCTAACATAGCATATAATTTCAATATTAAAATATCATAACTAAGATTATCACCACCCAGACTATCAAGTCACAACATCACAATACATCACTTATTAAACTCACAACTCAATCATTTACACGAGCTTTTGTTGTTTCCTTGAACTTTGTCGTACCAAACCTGTTTAGCAAAACAGGGCGATTCGAGTCGTCTTCCATCGCAACTTCAGACCTATCTCCCCGACTCCTCAAGGAATTACGAGTAAAAACTTCGGTTAGGCGCACCCACCGAGAAATATACTCACACAAGCCGAAGTCATTGGGCGAGACATCCAACCCTCTCTAATCCCCACGCATGAGGAAAGGGTGACACTCGAACCTCAGTCTCCGTAGAGACTCAACACACTATCGTATCGCAATACGAACACCATCGATTCGACAAAAATTCTAAGGAAATGACAGAACGCTTGCTCTCACGATTTTACCATCACAACCATGCACAGGTCATCATCATGCACAAAGTCAACCAAATCATTCACCAACTATTTGTTTAAATCACAAATAATTAAATAAATTAATTTAATTATTTTTCTTACTGATGCACCCTCGTGAAATTACTAATTTCACACTTCCATCAACTAGAACAACCTTTCTAGTGCAACCCCACTTTTTAATTAATACCCAAAACATCAAACTGTCATTCTTCTTCACTGTTTTTCATCAAACACATGTACCCCAACTCACCAAACATCTCTTTCACTCCTCTCTTTCTCATAACTCATTCTTTCCTCTTCCAACAATGGAAGAGAATTCTCAATACCCTCTTACCTATACTCTTGGTTAAAGAGTGTAGAAAAGTGCTCCACACTGACTTTTGCTGTCCACACTGACTTTTGCTTGTTATTTTTCTCATAAATCTTTGTGCATAACTCCAAATGAGTTGATTTCCTTTTTTATCGGAAATTAGACTCAAAAATATTTCTTTGGAACCAAACTTGAAATTTTTGGACAATAGGGCTAGTTGGAGTAAAATTATTTAAAATCGGAAATTTAATCTTGCTCTGGTATTCTCAGCTTTGACCTTTGTTGATTGTTTTGTTCATTACTCTCTCTACCAAACTCCAATTGAGTTTATTATTGCTTTGCTGGAAATTAGACTCACATATCTTTCTTTGGACACCAAACTCGTAATTTTTGGATAGCAGGGCTAGCTGCAGTAAAATTAATAAAATTGACAATTTAATCACGCTCTGGTATGCTCAGCTTTGACCTTTGATGACTATTTATCTCATTACTCTCTCTACCGAACTCCAATTGAGTTAATTCTTGCTTTGTTGGAAACTAGACTCAAATATATTTCTTTGGACACAAAAATCGAAATTTTTGGACTACAGGGCTAGCTGCAGTAAAATTATTAAAATTCGAAAAATTTAATCACGCTCTGGTATGCTCAGCTTTGACCTTTGATGAATTTTTTGCTCATTACTCTCTCTACCGAACTCCAATTGAGTTGATTCTTGCTTTGTTGGGAACTAGACTCAATTAGCTTTAATTTGACTACTCATACGCCTATTTTGGACTTCGGGAAGGGTCTCAAATAAATCTGGGAATAATCGCAAAAGTTCATTTTTAGCTTCTGCGTGTTATACCCAAAAACTCATAAAACTTACAACCAAAAAGAAAAGTACATACCTCAACATGTTAAATTTAATCCTATTACACAAGGAAGAAAACATGCAACAACATTATATTGTTACCTTCTAGCCATCATACACTATGTTATAACCCAAGTTAAACCCCTTATCTCAACATTGTTTTTCATCATAATTTATTATATAATACCACAAAATAAAATACTTAAGGTAAGAAATCATTTTATTCATACGGGTCTTACAGTCCTAGTCCATAAGTGTAACTTGGGCGAGGTATAACAGACTAACCCCGGTGGCAGCTATTGAGGGCATCCCAGCTACTACACCATGTGGGTGCAAAAACGTCATAACTACACAATTCATACAGTCTGAGTAAAAGTGGTCGGTCATTGCATATATTATACGTTTGGTCATTGCTGGAAATGTATGTTTGGGTTGTTGCATGATTGACATGATTGGTTTTTGTTTACTCTTATATTTGTTTGAATTATATGTTTTATTGGATTAATTAAATTACTCTAGCTTACCCTACTTTTCCTGTTTTGTCTTATGTTTTCCGTTCGGTCGTCTTCTCTGTTGCATTGATCATCCTGCGGATATGAGCAGAAGGTGATGATTGTTTGTTGGAGTAGGTCTTGGAAGATGATAACCCTGCAGTCTAGTTAGGAACGTTCGGTCATCAGATTTAGTATTTATATTTTGTAAACCGTTCGGTTTATACAAGGTGTTGTATAACCGTTCGGTTTGTTCATATGTTTTATGTAGTAGCTATTTCTTAAAGTTTTTAATTTTATAGTTATTTTAGATAACTCTATTGTTAAAATACTTTAACAACTCATGGATAACTGGTCTTCTATATTATTATATGTGATAGATCTATAATATAGTTTATACTATATTTTGGGATGTTACAATATCAAGGAACTTATAACATAGATGGCCATGCATTGTGCTACAAGAAGTATAATTATGCGTCCTTGATGATTAACGTGTTGCATTTGACAAATTGTTAACTAACTCAAGGTTGGACTACCTTATTATAACTATTTTTTCAATGCCCTACCGTCTTCGCTATTTTAAAACTTTCATAAACTAAAGAGAAACAAATCACATTTCTTCTAGACCACAATTCTATTATTCTTCAAACAATATTATAATATATATATATATATATATATATATATATATATATATATATATATATATATATATGTAATAGCTAGGGTAGTTTGTTCATGTCATGACCATAATTAACATAATAATAATGATAATGTGCTTCTCAATGAGGAGTATTGGTTGTGATAAAGTATTTAATAAAAATTGATTTGATGAATAAAGTGAAAAATGTCATAGTTAGGCAACAATATGCTTGGTTTTTCAAAGTTTGGTATGAATTGCAAACAAATAAAGGAGCAAAGTGACAGAAATTGAAAAGTAGTATCCTCGAAGACTTCCTTTGCTTTTGAATATTTCTTACAAAAAAAAAGCTAAAATAGTTAAACTTGTCTTTTTCTACAGAGAAAAAGATGCAGTCTTCGATCAAAATCTACATTGGTCCATACACGAAATATAACTAATCTATATTTTTTCTTTACTCAATCTTTTAACTTTATTTTATTATGTATTTCTTTGCCTTTTACATCGTACACAAGGACAAAATGCACTCTAACTACTTTCTTGTACGTCCTATTAAAACACGATCACATCTCTCATTAATTGATCATGTAGACTTGGTTTGTTTGATTGAGTTTTTTCACACAAACTTATATGAAAAAAAAAATGAACTAGACTTTCTTTTATGATTTAAAATTTACGTACGAAAACTGATTCATAAAACCTTTCTCATGATTTTTCAAATGTTATTTTTAAATTATGCAAATTAAATAAAATCCCTAAGGTAAACATATGAATTAATTACACAAATAAACTATAATTATAAGAAACTCGTAATTTGTATTGATACAATTATATTCTTAAATAATAATAGATTACGGTTAGATAAAGAAATTATACTATATTCTTATTATAAAATTTATATAGACTACATATTTAAAAATAAATTATAGTTGGAACCAGTAACATTAAATGAGACTACTTATTTTACACTCAATAGTTTCACATTATTTAATATTAGAGACCTAAAAAAATTTAAATATTTTTTTTATTTTCTAAAACATCTTTTAAAAACAAAATGACTACAAAATTCTACATTTTAAGAATATATAATAATCCATCCTAACTATGTCGTTTGGAATAAAAACATGTATACGCGATAATGAGATTATAATACGAAACATGAGGCCGTTATACCCAAAATGAGGATTTCAAATGATAGTCTGCAATGTTTGTTTCGTTATATAACTATTATATAACAAGATGGATTAGGATTGTTTAACCGTACCTAACACATAAAATAATTGTAATATAAGGTATTCGCTGCAACAGTGAATGTATAAGAGATATTTAACTTTAATTTATGATTTCGTTATATAGACATATTTATATATAGTTAAATTTATCTACATACGAAGATTCCAAAATTTTCAATGGGGTTAAGTTGAATAGATCAAGTCAAAGGCAATGCTTCCAAGATGATTAACGAGTCGGTGTAAGCATGGTGAAAAAAAAAACTATATATAGGGGTTCCATACATTGCTAACAGCACAACAAAACCATTTTTGAAGTTTTGAGAAAATGGGGTCTCTAATGGCCTCTGTTACTCTTACTCTTGTGTTGGCAATACTGTCTCTAAGCTTGCCATCTCAAACCTCTGCTGATGATAACTACCCTTATTCATCTCCTCCACCTACCCCTTACTACCACCACTCGCCACCACCATACCAATACTCACCACCCAAACATCCTTATCACTATCCTTTACCACCACCAGTTTACAAGTACAAGTCACCACCACCGCCGGTTTATAAGTACAAGTCTCCACCACCACCGGTTTATAAGTACAAGTCTCCACCCCCACCGGTTTACAAATATAAGTCTCCACCACCACCGGTTTATAAGTACAAGTCTCCACCGCCACCGGTTTACAAGTATAAGTCTCCACCACCACCCTACAAGTATCCTTCTCCGCCACCACCACCATACAAGTACCCATCTCCTCCACCCCCAGTTTACAAATACAAGTCACCTCCACCACCCTACAAATACCCTTCTCCTCCACCTCCTCCATACAAGTACCCCTCTCCACCACCACCAGTTTACAAGTACAAGTCTCCTCCTCCTCCTTACAAGTACCCATCTCCTCCACCACCACCATACAAGTACCCTTCTCCTCCACCCCCAGCTTACTATTACAAGTCTCCTCCACCACCATACGTCTATTCATCACCACCTCCCCCTCACCACTACTAGACACGATTTACTATACCACCCCATGGTAAGCTAAGCTTCGTATACAAAACCTCTATGCTTTCCATGTTCTTTCTATCAAGCTTTTAAATCACAACTATACGTAAAACTTCTACAATTTTATGGTGCATAGCAATAACAACTATATTTTCTATTATCATGAAAGTATGAAATATTTAATTATCTATAAATAGCATCCTCACTGTTCCATATAGACCCTTGAACATAATAATAAATTAAAAAAAAGAAAACCTTAAATTTTGAACTTCTATGAATATCTTCCAACAATCTTAAATTTTTATGTTCTACATTTACCGTATACTTTTATTTTTTTAATCTTTCCCTCCTTTGGTAGATGTGTTATGTTCTGATTTATTCGTTTTTTTGTCCCTCTTCAATAGGTGTAGGAAAAAAACTTGTTCGTTTTAGGATGCATTAGATATACCTAACGTGAAAACTTTCTCCACGAATTTTACGATAAAATAATGATATACGTGCATACGTGTGGTTTTTCAGGATCTGAAGAAGAACGTGTGCAAATAAAGGGGATGGATTGATGGAAGGAAGAAGCACCATAGGGTTTATACAGTGAAGAGAGGAACGTGTTTTACGAAAGTTGTGTTTATTTGGTTTCGCTTTCTTTTTTATTTTGTATTTTAAATATTCAATGTTTTTATGCACTGTTCTGATCTGATGATCCACGTGGTCTTTGCCCAGTTATTATATCATATAATAAATAAATGCCCTGATTTTTTTCACTTTCAAAATTTCCATTTAAATTTTCTATATATTTTTGTATAGTCTCCTCCAAGAGTTTCTCATGTAAGAAACTCGAACGTAAGAAAATGACGCACCTCGTAGTTTCAGATTATTTTTCTGTAATTGGTGTGACTGTAACAAATTATAGTAATTTGTTAACAAAGTAATTATTGTCATTTTACTATAAATAACTTACAAGAATAAGTATTAGCAGCATGACAAGCAGTGACATAACGGATGCCAATAAGAAATAGGTAAATATAAAAAAAATCTAAATATACTTTTACTTATAACTTGGACAGATTTTGATTACTGTAAAAATGGCTCTGTGTTTCATTTATTTAAATTTGGAATTCTTATTTTTGAATCTATAATATCATGTCAGACTTATTATCAGTTGTTATGTATCGAATTAAAAATCAACGACACCAGTACTGTAATTTGCTTTAGAACTACATTAAACTGCGCCAGATGTAGGAGAAATGCTGTTAATTACTGGAGCAACCTTCCAATCACTGCTGTTAAATTTTTATTCTTTCACATATAAATTTTGTCTATATATTCTTGCGTATGAAGAAAAAAAAAATAGAATGATGTGCAATCTGAGATCTATCTCAATTACATATATAAGTGATGTAAATCAATAGTTAAAGATTAATTAGGCTAAAATTTATATCTTAAGATAATATTATAATTTATTGTACCCAAATTTGTTATTTATTAAATCTCTCATGTCATTATGACTACTGACCAATTACTAATATTTAGTCTTGAGAATGTATTGAAGATTTATATCAAATAAAATGAATTTATAATATATAAATGAATATATAATTTATCTTATAAAGGTGGATAATTACAAGATGTTTCTCCTAATCACAATTTCAGACATAAAATTCATTGTAACAGATTATATCCCTGCTGATAAATTGATATGATAGGTTATCGCTTTCTTGTGATCGTTTATAAACAACTTTCATGGAAGTCCAATAGACAACATATGTTTTTTGAAAACTCTTGTATTGTTCTTTGTTCAGTCACAACCACTTTGACTTGATTCATGATATCGAAATCGTGACATGTTATTATACAAATTCTGTTAATAAATTTGGGAGGAAACCGTTGGAGAAAATTGTTCAAAACTTGGAATGAGAGGTGCAGGTGATGTGTTCCTAAATAAGGAAGGAAAACCACTTAAATTTTAGATACTTCGAAAAATGTCACTAGTGCAATATACATGTACACCATTTTAAAATGCTTATAAACCATTTTTTATTTCAAGATTTTTTTTTTTTCACCATAAAAAATAGATATTTAATATAAACTTTTCATTGCACATCTGTAGAAGATTTTAAAATTAAAAAAAAAAAATTATTAATGTGAACTTTTAAAAACCGACCCAAATTAGTTTTTGATTAAATTGATGTTCATTTATATTTAACTTTTAAATTAATTTTTAGTTATAATAATTTAATGCCATTGATTTTAATACACTTTTATTTTAATTTGTGTTTAAATTAATAAGTTAAATTGACATTAAATAAAATATATTTTTAATATTATGCTCATTTTAATTTTTATTTAAATTAATATAAATTAATATTTTGAAATTTTTAGCCCGGTCAAAATGGGTTACTTGGTCCAACTCGGCCCGGTTTATCATGGGTTGATCACTTAATGAGTCAACCCAACCCAATTTATTTATTAGCGAGCTACAAAAATTCGAACCCAATTCGACCCACTATGGGTTGATGGGTAAACAGATTGGCTCACTTGTTTACTTAATTACAATTTTTTTAAAATAAAAAAAAATTACAAACTTTTTATAATTCAAATCTAAACAAATTTTACTCTCAAATTTCACTTTCACTCCGAACATGGGATGTTTAATTAGTTTTGGAAATACGAAACTTAAATAATTTTTTCAAGCAAAAAAATAATAATAAATATTTTTTATAAAATTAAAATTAAATTTTAAAAAAATAAATTAGGTAAGTGGATTGGTAGGCCAACCCAACCACCACAGATTCAACTCGGATGAGCCAGATTTAAATGAGTTAGGTTAAAATTTGACCTGCATAAAGAAAAATATAATTTTTTCAAACTCAAATCGGTCCAAACCTGAGGTAGGCCGAGTTGGCCATAAATTATCACCCATTTTGACAATTATAAAAATGACAATGTGAATAGTCATTCTGTTTTGACCTACTCTGGTCTATAAAAGACAAGTGAGATTGGAAAACTCTACATAAGAAATTAGGGCTAATTTCTTTGACTTTTAAGTGTGACCTGTGGCTCACATAACAAATTATTTGGTTTGTAACTAAATAAAAATAAGATTTTAACAATTTTATTTTTATTTAATTAAAATAGTATAAATAATAATTTTATTAGTCAATTTCTTAAAGTAAGTGATACTCATAATTTTGTAATTTATAATTTTTAAATACAAGTTTATTTAAGATAGAAATTATTTTAAACTAGATTGAACGAGTAAGTTATTTAGAAGGAATAGACATAATGTGTTATATTAGTGATAATGAATTTTAGAAATTTAAGTTAACGTAGACTATATTGATCAAATGCGAGTCAATTTGTTGTTGGTTTATGTAGATTGTGGTTTATGCAAGATAACCTTAAGTAGTCTATCATGTTAAAATACTCCCACATTTTTTCTTTAAAAAGCTGTAGGCCAATCAGTCATCTCTAATTTTAATAGAGAGAAGGGTGTAAAGTTAAAGTCATTCCTATAGTACTATAAAAAGCTTTATTAACCGCGTTTTCTTTTATATAAAATATTTTGATGGGAAATTCCAGCATATTTTCTTTTGAAAATTCTTGGCAAGAATTTCATTTGATTTTTCATATGAAATGAATTTATGGTGAAAATATTTCTGCATAAAATATGAATTAATCTTTTCATTTCGTATAAAATTATGCAAAAAAAAATAAATATTAAAATTATCTACGAATTTACTTATATAACATGTAAGAGTGAAATTGATATTATTTTTCAATATTTATAGAATTATATTACGACCTTAACACGCAATGAGAAAACCACTAAAATTAGTGATTATCAATAAGTTATAAAATAGTCTTGACAAAATGTGGAGAGAGACTGTGCTTAAAAATTTTATTCCTCCTAAAAATTATAACCAATTGCAGATTATTGTCTAACTTGGAAACCAATGTAGGAATCACTCTTTGCAACTTAGGGTTTGTGCAGTTTGGCATCATGCGGGCTTGTCTGGTTAGAAAACACCAACTTTGAAAATATTAATGTAAATACTGAAAACGTCGTTGAGTTATAATAAAAGTATTAAACAAATCTTACATGTAAGCAAGAACATACTCTTCCTTTTCAAAGTTTGCAAATTGCATATACAGAGGCAATGTTACGCTAATAACAAATACTTATTATGAAGACTTTTGTGCATGAATTTTGCTCACATACTACAAAACTTAAACACTTAAATAAGTTTGGTGTCCCTTTCCACAGAGAAAATAAGAGTAATGTCAACATTATCAACTCAGTGCATATTCTCCTCCTCAATTACAATGCAATCTCTCATCAAATTCTAATTGTCAATGTAATTTTTTCTTCAATTTTATGTTTGTTTTCTATTTTGCCTTGCTTTTCCACCACACAGTAACGTCAACTTTCGTGCAACATTGAAATCATTTTAGTATTATTTTTCAATCAACAATCCAGATTAATTAACTTGCAGCTTACAAGAAACTACAATCAACAAGATTTAAGAGGGATATTATTTGTTCAAATTAACATTAATTAATAATTTTTTTTAAAAAAATGAAGGTTGAAGATGAACTTTGGATAATTTAATCCTTTTCATATGTGTGTGAATATGTATATATCATTTCAATAATTTAGTAATTAAATATTATTTACTGTACAATATTAAATATGAAATTTGAATAAATTGGAGACATTTATAATTAAATAATATATCTTGTCACTTATATTGAAAAAAACCTTGTTATAAATTTATGTTATGTATTAAATAATCTTAAAGTTTTTAATAGTTAACTATAAATTTAATTACAGTTTTTCCTCTTAATTTCTTCCCATATTTAATTAATATGGCGAAAATGTTTTATGATTATAAATTTTCGACAAGGTAAATTTGAATTGATCAAATCAAAGAACATCTTTCAAATTAGCCGGTGTTGAGGTGAAGTAAGCTACATAAAGGTACTTCCATTTCTTATACAGTACTAATACACCCTTCTATAATAACATTACTTAAAAAAACTGATGTCGTTAGAAAAAAATAGTAGTATTAAATAAAAGACCATTATTACTAATAATTAGTCAAAACAATAGTATATTACTTATGAAAAGAATCTTTTTCTGATAAAAAAAACTTTTGAAAAGAATCCATATGGTATTAATTAAGTGGTTATAATAGTATATTGATTGTTAATTCAACTTATTTAGTATGTGGGTTACTTGCTTTTCGCAATATAATGTATAGTGTATGTAGTGGCCTAATTCCATAAAAAAAAATACGTATATACATTAAAAAGGCTGATCAAAACTTAATACATACTTTTAGAAGAGAATAAAAATAATAGGTTTATAGGATATATGATTTGATAAAAAGAGAGATAACAAAAAATCTCAGATGTAGAGAAAATAAAAATATCATTCTAGTCTTTTTTTTTTCTTCATTTTTATAACATAAATTTTTATTAATTTTTTCCCTTTGTGATAGTATGTAGTTTTCTCCTTGCTCATCAATCTCCATCACTATCCCATTTTCTCTCTTTTTTGGTGGTGATTGTGTTGTGCTATTAACAAGACTACGAAGACTATTCTCTTCCACTATAGGCTTTTATCTATGAAAAAAATTAATATTAATTATTTACTAAAATTATACAGGTAAAATTAGTTCCTTAGAATAAACGAATATATAAGTTTATACAGATTTATGCATAAAGAAGTTGATATAGACGGATTTGTAGCTAAATTCATACGAATTACAAATTACACTACAAGGAAAACAGAAGTTAACATCAGCCTAAAACTGACAAAAAAGAAACAAAAAACACCAAAACTAACATCTTATTGGCTGGAAGCTACAACCTTTGCGTTGACTAAAAATGGGACGCTGGTGGCATCAACTAAATCCATGCTAAAAAAAGACGCTACAAATTTAATATTAATTTATTATAAAAAAAATTGCATTGGTGTAACCCGCTTAAAATTTAAATATTTAATTATTTATAATTACATAGCGTCGATTAAACAGTTGCTTTTTAATATGAAAAACAAAAAAGTTTAATTGTAGTGTCAGTCTACCGACACTACGAATAATTATATATATAATTAACTAAAACAACAGGGTCGGTTTTAAGATTAACTAAAAAAAAGTTTATAGTTTTATTACAAATAAAATATTTATTAATTTTTTAAATGCTAATAAAATAAAGTTGTTAAAATTAAAATATATTTTTAAAAATTATAAAAAAATTAAATATCTAAATTTATGTTAAAAGTTTCTTTATTTCATTTTTCTAAATTCTAATTAAAACTCATTCTTTTACTAATAAAATTTACAATACATCATTTTAACAAAATCATATACAGAATAGAGATTAAACTATTAATAATTAAAATTTAGGAACTTCAAATTAGTTTGGATAATAATAAATTATATTAAAACACATTCCATCTTTGCATCTTTCTTTCCTTCCAAACTCCACTGCATCATACACTTGTTCTGCTTCCATTCACTGCACGTTTTGGATGGCTATTCAAGAGCACTTTGAGGTTCCCATCATGTGTCGGCAGAAATATGCAAATGATGTTTTGAAAAGATGTCAATGTTTGAGAGCAAAGTTGTGAAGAGCCCACTTGTTTCAGGATGTAAGATTAATAAAGATAGTGACAGTGCAACGGTGGAGGATATTCACTTCAAATATAAATTGTGGGAAGCTTAATGTATCTGACTGCTACCTGGCCAAATATCATGTTGGGTATTAGTCATACAGCACAGGCACACACAACTAAAATAGAGAAGAGAAAATACTGATAATAGACAAAAAAGGAAATTTTATACTAGTGGAAGAAATTTACAGCACTTCTCTCTTTCACTAAAGAACTTCTCAAAATTATGAGAATACAAGAAAGGAGAGAACAAAGGAGAGAATGGGATGAGGAAAGGGGAACCTTAACCTCTCTTTTATAACCAAAGGAAGAAGTCCCTTACAATGTTTTACTAGATGTGGGACTTTTCTCCTTCACACTGAATTACATCTGCATGTGGCTAAAAGAATCTTTCAATATCTAAAAGTAAGTTCAAGTTATAGAATTTTTTATAGGAAAGGTAGGAAACGCAAAGACCTTTAACGCTATACTTATAACATTTGATTGAAAATCTGACATAAAAAATGATCGGTGATATTTTTATAAATAAAACTTTATTATAGAAGTCGGTTCCTCTAGGATCAAACGTCAAATCCTCCTTTACACGTTCTCCCAAAAATCAGACGTCAAATCCTTCTTTAGACGTCAGGGTCCCCAGATCAGACGTTAAAAAGGTCCGAAAATAACATCGGTACCCTCAAATCAGACTTCAAATCCAATGCCAGAAGCTGTAAAATCAAAATTGAAAGGTCACTTTTGCAGACATTAGACGTCGAACATAGCAGGGTCCGTCGTCTAATACACATTAGACGTCAGATCCTCTTTCCCAGACATCAATAAACTGCGAAAATATCGCAAAAGTAGTGCCAAAATGGAATTTTTTTACCAATTAGACGTCAGATCTAGAGGGGGCCGACGTCAAATACACATTTAAACCTCAAACACTCAGAATGCGAGCCTCACTTTCTTTCGCATTTTCGTTTGAGTTTTTTCTTCGTTCGTGTTCGACAATATTAGTTTTCTCTCTCGCTGCGTTCATCTTCAGGTAAGTTTTCATCCAGTTTGCACCGTTTAAAATCACTTTGCACCGATTATATTACGTTTGGAACCATTATCTTTCATTTACATCGATTAAAATTCATTTTCATTGGTCTTTGGTGCAATTCTTGGGCGCATTCTAGGACAGCTACGATGACGATTTTTGAACCATTTTTCTCCTCACCCTCACAGGGGCCACTACAAGAAATGCGTTAATTACCGAAGGCTTATTACCGAAGGCCTTTAGACCGTCGGTAAATAACGTTTTTCGAAGGCTTGTGAGCCGCCGGTAATGTGTTCGATTAATTAGGGCCAAAAATAGGATATTCCCATTCTCGAATTCATTTCGCACCAAAGTAGTAATCTTTGTCTCCTCTCGAAGCTGGCCACGAAAACCCCCTTCCCCCTTTGCTCGAAACCCTTCGCCCACAAAACCCTTGTCCTTTGCATCAATCCTAAGCACGGAACCTTGGAGGAGTGATTTGCAGTCATCCCTGTCCCAACTGCCAGTGTGGTTTTGGGCTGTATATCGCAACGTGGTGTGTTGGGAGGCTCTATTGGAGTTCAATCATGAAGAGAGGGTTAGAAATAGACTAATGCAAGTGATTGTAGAAACTAAAGAGTAAAGAAAGGTGCGAGTGCAAGCTAGGAAGCATTTCGGGTTGAGTGCGAGACAGGTGAGGTTACGGAGTTTGGAGGAAACATTTTGCGGAGAGGGCGAACACATTTTCCAGGTATGGAGAGCTATTAATTCCTTGTTTGGATTAAACATAATGGATGAAATCTGGTTTGAGTTGGACGAAACTAAAAATCAAATTTGTATCTTTTGAGTTTAGAATATTGTATGATGGCTGGTGATTATTGAATTTAGTTATACTCTTAGTTATTGTGCTGATAAGATTAAATGTAACCAAGTAGTGCAAATGTTGTAGTTGCAAGGGATATTTAGGAAATAAAGATGCAGAGAAGTTTTTGTATTATGGTCATGAGCATGTGGTTTTGAGGACTAAGTTAATATGTAGGAATGTTAAATATTGATGCATGAATGTATCATATTTGGGTAATGGGGTTAAAGCTATTTGTTAATTTGTTTGGACTATTTAATAAGAGAATGAAAGTTTATTTTGAGATATTTAACTGCTATTAAGATCAATTCAAAAACAAATCTATAAAAATCATTCAAAAACAGAGGTAAAATCCATTTAAACAAATTTTGAATGACTAAAGAAAGCTATAAATCAACTTAAAAATTAAAATCTTCAAGAAACTCAAAATTTCAATACTCAAAACCTACCAAAGCACTCTAAAACTAGGCTAAACAAGGTAAAAGTAAGAACTAAACTAAAATAGAAACAAACTTGTAAAGAAACTTCTTAATAAAGTCTTAAATGTCTAAAGAAAACTAAGAGCACTTCAAAAGTCACTAATTCTAAGAGATTCTAAAACTCACTAAAGAAAGCCTAAAAGTACACTCAAACTAGTATAGAAATGAGGACTACACTAATTGCAGTGCAGTAAAATGCACTGCAGCTTTGTAAACAAGTTTTAAATGTTAAAAGCAAGTTAAGAAACAACCTAAAACCTACCTCTCTACAAAAACTCAAAAATTGACTATTGAGAACCTAAAACTATGCTAGAAATCTCAAATCATGAAAAATTCTCTAAACTAACAGATGAAGCTGTAATGTAACTATCTAAACATGTTTTAAATGGTACAAGACTATTGAAAACTATGGTAACTAATGAAAATAGGAAAGAAATCAAAATCTGCTTATGAAAACCGGAAAGATGCACTAGAAAGGTCAAAAGTTGCAAATTGCACTAAAGTAACCTAAGAATGTGCAATGTTCTTATCCTAACAAGAGTAAAGTAGTCAAGTGAAGCTAAGAAAGATGTCAAATTGTATCAAGTAGCTAAATATCAAAATTTGGCTACTTAAAACCTAAAAAGTGTACTAAATAGGTGAAAAAATGGGAATTCACCTAAAGTAACCTAAGAATGTACAATCTTCATATCCTAACAACTTTAAAGTACTTAAATGAAACTAAGAAACATGTCAATTTCAAAGTAGTACACAAATCTCAAAATTGGTGACAATTTCGAAATTGACCTAAACTAACCTAACAATGTGTAATGTTCTTAGTCTAACAAGTTTAAAGAACTTAAATGAAGCTAAGAAAGATGTCAACAAGGAATCACACTACACTCAAAAATCACTAATTCACTTCCAAATTTAAGCAAAATTGATGGTTTAGGAAGTGATTTTGCATGTAGGCTCAAATTTGACGAAATGAACAGTGCACACAGGTTTGAAATGGTAAAATAAACTTGTTCAAAAATTCACAATGGACAGAAACAACCAGATGCTTCAAATCACACTTGCTATAGCCAATTATGCAGCATTTTTAACCCAAAATTACACTACAAGGGTCAGCAGTTTTGGATGCCACTACTTGCTCGACTAGTTGCTCAGGTAGAAAACTGTTTCAAGGTTTTATTTCTATCAAAGATATCAAAGTGCTGTTTTTTTTTCTCTTTTTATTTTTATATCTTTCACATCATATTCAAATGATTATTTTCATGGTGTTTAGTTTATGAGAATTTATACACTACTATAGAAATCCAATAGCTAACCTTCACCATTACAAATTCAGAGGTACAACTAATAATATTTATATTGTAAGTTTATATAAGAAAGAAGATTTATATTAAAGTGTTTGTTTATCTCTTAAATTTCTTTTGCAAAAGTTTTTAAAAGAAACGGATACACATTTTAATTTTTTTTATCTTTAATAAAGAAAAATGGGAGGAATGTATAATGTATTTACTTATATGAAGCACTAAACTTTGGCTGTATTCCGACCTTTATGAGAAAATTAGTCTGAGTGAGCTGTGCATAGTGGATTTAATAGCACTATAGAGTTGAACATCTGTCTTTATCCATGGTTCTCAATTTTCTGTAGGAATGAACTCACTAGTGGTAGTGAAATTGATTTATACACAACTCACTTAACCATAACCTGATATTGGAAGCCCATGTAGATTAGTTAGACGTCCTTCTCAATACTAACTATATGGTTAGGAAAGATCAGAGAATCTGTTCTGGAGGTTGATACGGTGTTGGAAGAAATTTTTTTTCCTAGAGAGTTGGAGAAAAGGCAATAATAACCTAAGGATAGGGAAAACTAGCTGGTAGAGAGAATGCGAACCTGGGAGAAAACAAAATCTTTTGGAGATAGTGGCTCTATATACCATGTTAAAGAGAGAAACATTAAGCTAAAATTGTGTTTCCGAGATAGCACAAGTACTTTATTTATGTTAAGAAAAATGAGTCAATATTATAAGTAGAGGAAATCTGATATGCTCTGATAACAAAAATATGATAAAGGAATAAATAGGAATTTTCATAATAATATATATATAATTTAGATATTTTTTATTACATATGATTAGCTATTTATTTATATAATTTTAGCAATATCTTGAGATACATACATACATATATATATACATATATATATATATATATATACATACATATATACGTACATATATATACATACATACACACACATATATATATATATATATATATATATATATATATATATATATATTGTAAAATCCCTATTGAACAAAGTCTCGAACAGTGAATGATTTGGGTGTTAGTAATTATTCATTTTGCTCTTGCAACCCCACTGTAATTTGCTATCTGTTTTTTGGAGTGGGTCATTCAACACATGTTTCTCACAACACGCATAGTTTTTATCATATTTTTACTTGTTATTCCAATCCTTGGCATTTCATATAAGGTAGACAAATAAGTTAGATGTCTAGAATCTTCTTGGAATGTTCTTTGGGGGTGGTTTACTACTCATTAAGATTTCTATTTGTATGTCAATACCTGGTAGAGGCAGTGTTACGTTTTAGTTTACTACTCCAAGGAAAAACACAAGAACCGTATAAATCTTATTTCACATCTACTGGGTACTCCTCTAATAGGTGCTTCTAGTGGCCTCCTCTGTGTCTCCAGATTATGTTAGGATTCACGGAGAAAAGAGATTAGTTAAGATAGTTAGAATATTTATGACTTAGTTACTTGAGCCAAGAAAACAAAAAGCAACAATCATCCAAATACATTCAGTACGTTTTTGGTTTGACAATTGGAATTTTGATCCACAGTCTGGTGTAAACAATGGGTCATGCATGGCTTGAATTGATCCAACGAGAAACCAAACACGCACTCAATCCAAAGTCCAAAATTACCACATATTGCATTGTAGAGTTCAGTGAAAGTTGAGGTTTCTAGTTGTTAGCTTGTGTGTATTGCCCCTGGAGGATTGTTTTAGTGATTAATGATTAATTTGTTGTAACCTTCAGATGCATTATTTTTGTTTGTTTGCATGTTTTTATAAACTTGGTTTAACATTTTCCATTAATATTACCAATAAAATGGGTGATTGTGCGTGAGAGTCCACCAGGTGGGGTATGAGGAAGCATATATGCAGTGTGATGCTTGCAAGTAGTTGCTGTTTCTGGGTTGAGACTTGGTGAAAAGGAACCAACTTTACTGTTATGTCAAGGCTTGCTCATCACCCACCATTACTTTTTTTTTTGTCTTCAATAATTGGTTACTGGACAGCAGAAAATTCGTCCTTCGGAAATTACCGAAGGCTTTTGCCCTTCGGTAATTACCAAAGGCTTTTGGCCCTCGGTAATTACCGAAGGGCAAAAGCCCTCGGTAAATGTTAGCGACAAGGGATTTACCGAGGGCTCTTTGGCCGTCGATAAGCCTTCGGTAATTACCTTTTACCGACGGTTTTGGGCTTTTTCCGAGGGCTTCTGGCCTTCGGTAATGCCCTTCTTTTTTGTAGTGGGCACCTATCTACTCCGTCATCTTCACGGCGGCGAATTGTTTAAAAAAAAACCCATAAATTGACGTCTGTTGATTTTACAACATACGTAAATTGACGTATGTTGTTGACGTTAATTGACATATGTTGTTGACGTTAATTGACGTCTGTTATAAATGCAATAGACGTGAATCGACATTTGTTCAAAGACAACATACATCAATTTACGTCTTCCGCTATGACGTCAAACATTTAACATACGTCAAAAGCCTAAAATAACAGATGTTAAAAGTTATTTTTGTGTTTGTGAAAGCAGATCCGTTTGCATTTACTGACTCTGACTATGCAGGAGAGGAGATGAGGATGACTCTAAAAGCACATATGATTATGTTTTCTCATTCACTTAAGGATAAGTGTCACGTATGTAAAAAAATACAACAAATTGTGATTCTATCAGGTATAGAAATAGAGTTTGTGGTTTTTGTCCCTAGTACATGTTAAGCAATATGGATGAAATTTGTTTTGAGATTTTTAACTATCTTAAAATCATATTCTTATTATGCGTGATAATAGTTCAATTGTTAAATTTTCAAAAAGTCCAGTCATGGTAGAAATAAACATATGAAAGTGATATATTTTTGTAAAGAACCTTGTGAAAGATTAAGAAATTAAGCAAGAGTATATATTGTGGAACTCAGGAACAAAAGGCAGATTCAATGACTAATGCCTTAAAGTATATATTGTGGAACTCAGGAACAAAATGCAGATTCAATGACTAATTAATGCCTTAAAATTTGAGACGTTCCAAAATAAAGTAATTGCAGATAGTTAGTTCAAGGGAGGGAATGAAACATTTTTTATTGTTTTGCTTCTGTTTTTAATAAATCCTAGTCAATAGGGATACATAGGGATACGTAATAGCTTCTATTTTGTTTGGCTATAATAGCTTCTATTTTGAAGCAATAAACACGGTTTTTTTCATCAGTTTTTTTATATACAATTTCAAAGTATACATAAACCACAAGTGTGTAACAAAATCATCAGCATGAAACTTGTTAAAAAAAAAATCATTTGCAATCAATAATAACAGCACCTTCAGGTGGGCGAGTTAAAACCCATGTACTATTAGCAAGTAAAGCATTGTACTCAGAATGCAAGGCATCAGACCAACCCGAATCCAGGCTTCTTTGTGACTTGTGGGAGTAGGAAGAACATTGGTTAAAAATATTTTGCATTTAAAATTGCATTTAATATTTTGCGAATTATTATGCACAGTTAAAGATTTTTGAAAGGGAAATCGATGAGACTTAGCAAGCATACAAGAGTCAGAAAAAATGAAACTTTGTAGTGTATTCGATATCAGAAGAACGCATAACATGTTGCACAACGTGGTTAGATGCATGTCCTAGCCTATGGTGCCAAAGATGAAAAGAAGGAGATACATTAATGTTATTTGATATAATAGATGATGAAGTCCATCTTGAAGTCTTCCTTTGACAAAAATCTTGTGAGTTGCATGAGATTTGACAAAGCAATGATAAGGAAAAATAAATTCATAGTACACATCATTCTCCTTGGCAAATTTACAAATGTTGATAAGGTTCTTTGACAGTGAAGGAACATGTAAAAAAGATGAGAGATTTAAAATATGTGGTTGTTTAAAGGAGGCAGTGTCGTAATAGGAATGCATGTTCCATTACTTAGTTTCTGACCCAATGTAGTTCTTGTTGAAAACTTGATCAGTGTTGGTCATGTGACATGTGATGAGAGAAGGATTGATAGTTGCATCAATAGGTGAAAGAAGACGTATTGGGTTTGTGGAAGCATAAAAAAGAAAGGAATAAAATTGTTATTTCATCAAGACTATGGATATGTGGCAAGTAAAAGAGGGAGGTACATAAAGAAAGAACTTTCTTTTTTACACTTATAAGATGGTTAAAAAAATCAAATTGCCTCTTTTATACTTATTATTCCTTATTGTTATTATTTCTATTGTCGTTTCCTTCTTGTTGTCGTTATCTTCTGTCTATTATTGTGATATGAATGAATTAAGAAAAGTATTTTGAGTTATATAATTTCAAAGTCACCTTTAATTTTATGATTATGTAGTTTACAAGTTATTTTTTACATTACAAAAATTTTAAATTGTGTACTCTACTTTTCGATTGTATACTCCATATTATACTTCCGAATTATCCATTTTTTTTTTTGTGAAAAACTTATTTTTTAAATTTTGCAATTCAAGAGTTATTCTACGAAAGAAAATGACTTTAGTATTACTATATTAAAAAAAAATATTTTTAAATTGTATAATCCAAAATTGTACAATTAAAAATTTTTGTATGTAAAAAATTATATTATAATTACACAGAAATAAAAATTCTTATCAATTTCCCAATGTAAAACTAACAAAAATTGAGATTATATAATTCAAAAGTAAAATATGAATTCCAAAGTATACGTAGAATCCAAAGTAAAATATCAATTTTCTTTTACTAAATTTTTATTTTTTTAAATATATTAATGGAAATTAATTTTAAAACTATACAATATATTAAAAGTTTTTAAAAATATTAATACCAATCTATTTTAATATTTAACGAAAGACGAAATCAATTAGTTAAAAATATCTGATCTCGTTGCAAATTTTGAATATTTTTTGTTGGTGAATTAAATATAGATGGTAAAATGTGTAAGTTCATCGACCCAATCCAAAAAAGACGGGTTGATATAGTATTTTTTTAAAAGATTGGGCACAAAAGAGATGATAAAGGTAACATGTTTAATCTAAATGTGTATCTTATTCAATTACGGTAAGACAGAGTATCACCCTTATTTATAGGTGATAACAAAACTCTGATCAGTGTGCAAAAACATGAAACAATGTCAAAAACAGAAAAAGCAACGGCCGTTAAAATTAACAACCTTTTACAACTTTTTGGCTTAACACCTGTACTTCTAGAAAATATTCTAATATACCTCTCTAAGTCAAACTAGATTGCTCTAACAACTCCAATAAATCTCCTGAAACTCTTAAATCTTTCAACCTTGAGAGCCTTAGTTAAAATGTCTATAAGTTGCCTCACAAGCTGCAATCTATTATGCTTCACAAGAGCGCAAAGTCACCATCGGTTCCTTGGTTGAACTCCATGATATAGGAGAGTCTCCAAGGAAGAACAAATACCCTCCTATGCTTTTCCTATCACTTATCTCCATACTAGTCCGCATTAGAATAGGCCTTTATTTTCACTTCCATAACACCTCTTCTTCTTGGAAATAGAAAGCCATAGTCGTGTGTGCCCTGTATGTATCTTAGAATGCGTTTCACAACATTCAAGTGTGATATTCTGGGATTTTGCATGTACCTACTCACAAGACCAACACTAAAACTCACATCTGGTCTTGTATTGCACAAGTATCTTAAACTTCTTACCATGCTACGATAGAAGGTAGCATTAAGAGCCTCCTCTTCTGGATCAATTTCCAATCTTAAACCCACTTTTGCAGGTGTATTTGCAGCATTGCAATTCTACATTTCAGCCTTCTTCAACATCTCTTTAGCATAGTGTGATTGATGCATCACTATCCTCTTCTCGGTTTCCACAAATTCTATGCCAAGGAAGTAATTTAGCTTGCCTAAATCACTCATTTCAAACTCATTCAACATATGTAGTTTGAAATTCTGAATCACCTTCTCATTGCTTCCAGTAATTAGCATGTCATCTACATATAGACATACTATTAATCTTTCAACTCTCCCTTCTCTCTTGTTGTTCTGCACATAGACATCATGTTCTAAAATACATTTCTCAAAGCCAATGCTGTCCATAAATTGACCAAACCTCCGATTCCAAGCTCTAAGGGCTTCTTTTAGCCCATACATGGCTTTCTTCAATCTATATACAAGTCCCTGCTACACTTCAACTTCGAATCTAGGGGGCTGCACCACATAAACTTCTTATAATTTTCCATTCAGAAAAGATGACTTCACATCCAATTGATGTAATGACCAACCAAACTGGCTTGCTAAGGCCACTACAAGTCTCACCATTTCCATCCTAGCCACAGGTGCATTGACCTCACCATAGTTTATTCCAGCCTTTTGCAAAAATTCCTTTGCAACCAACCTTGCCTTATATCTAACAACTTCTTCTTGTGGATTTACTTTAGTTCTGTAAACCCATTTCAGACCAATCAGCCTTTTATCAGCAGACAACTCAGTCAACTCCCAAGTTTGATTTTTCTTTATGGAATCAATCTCCTCTTGCATAGCTTTCACCTACATATCATCTGTAGCTACTTGCTCAAAAGTCACGGGTTCAGGTTCAGCAACAAGAGCATAATGGACCAGGTTCCCTTTTGAAGTTACTGCAACCTCATAGAACAAAACATAGTCCTTCAAATGTGAAGGCAATTGTGACATTCTAGATTATCTCCTCTGATTCCTTTCTTACTCAGGAGACTTCCCTTCCACTAGATCACATTCATCTCTTGATGTCTCATCCTCCAACTGAAGAGTTATACTCTTTCTATCCATAGACTTCCAATCCTACACTCTTTCTTCATCAACTATCACATCTCTACTCACTGTAGCTTGTCCAGTTTCTGGATTGTACAACTTATATCCACCAGTTGTATGATAGCCAACAAAAATTCGTGGCACTCCCTTATCATCCAATTTTCTCCTCAACTGGTCTGGCATGTACTTGAAACAAACAAAACCAAATACTCTCAAATGCTCCACATTTGGCTTGATTTTACTTCAGGCTTCCTTTGGGGTAATATTCTTCAATCTCTTAGTGAGTGTTCTGTTCAAAATATATGTTGCAGTCAACATTGCTTCCCCCATAAAAACCATGGCAACTCCTTGCTTTTCAACATACACCTTACCATATTCATTATGGTGTGATTCTTCCATTTTGTTATGCCATTGTGCTCTGGTGTGTAAGGAGGAGTTAGCTCATGCATTATTCCTTCCTTCTTACAATAGGTCTTGAATTTTGCTGAGATGTACTCAACCCCTCCATCCGTTCTTAAAACTTTTAGCTTCTTGTCACTCTGCCTTTCAACCAAGGTTTTAAACCTTTTAAACACCTCCAGGACTTCACTCTTTCTTTTGATCAGATAAGCTCATGCTTTTCTAGTCCAATCATCAATGAAAAGCACAAAGTATGTCTCCTAGAGTTTTAGTTTGTATGGGTCCACATACATTTGAGTATACAATCTCCAATCTTTCTAAGGTCCTTTGAGGCACAAAACTTTGAAATCGCCCTCTAGTTTGCTTACACTGAACACATTCATGACATACTGATTCTGGAATGTTAACCAAAGGCAAACCACTCACCATAGAGTGTTGACTTAGCTAACACGAATCCCTGAAATTTAGGTGCCCAAAACGTAGATGCCATAGCCACTCTGTTGATTTTCCTGCTGCATTAAAACATTGAAGATTCACAACCTTTATTATCACACGAAAGGTTCTATTTTGAGACAAACTTGCCTTGATAATCATTCTTTTGCTCTGGTAAAAAATACTAAGATAATTATTCTCCATCTTCATTGCAAAACCTTTTTGTAATAGTTTTCCAGAACTCAGTAGATTTGTCTTGAGTCCTAGCACAAAGAAAACTTCATTTATCACTACTTCTCTCCCATTTTCATCTCGCAACACAATCTGACCAGACCCCTCTGCAGTCAAGCTCCTATCATCCGCAAATCTGATTTTGCCATTCAGAACCTCCTTCATCATGACAAACCAATCTCTCCTTCCAGTCATGTGAGTCGAACACCCTGAATCAAGGTACCATGATGCCTCCTCTAGTTCATCTCCACTTGTTCTTGCCATCAACATCACTACTTCTGAGTCAGATGTGCTTTCTTGTGCAATATTGGCTTTGTTCTTGGGTTTATTCTTTGCACCTTCACCCTTCCAGCATTGTTTTGCGAAATGTCCAAGTTTTTGACAATTAAAACATCTAACCTTCTTTTTGTCAAACTTCCAACTCTTTTCTTGATCACCACTATATTCTCACTTGTGACTTTTTCGGTTCTCAAAGTCATTGAAGTCCTTCTCTTGATGTTCTTGATCCTCCTTGTGCTTCTTTTTGCCAAACTTCTTAGACCCTTTTCCCTTTCCATGAAACTGGGATCTGACTTGCAATACTTGATCTTGATATTGCATGCGTTCATTCACTCTATGGCATGAGCCTCCAACAAATGTTGCAGCTCTTCTACCTCCATATTTTCCAAGTCGTGCGTCTCTTCTATTGCAACTACAAGATGATTGAACCTTGGTGGTAAAGTTCTTAGGATCTTATCAACAATGTATTGATCCGTGATTGTATCCCTGCACGCACGCATTGCACTCATGTGTTCTTACACCTTATCGAAATAATCAACCATGTTATCACTCTCCTCCATAGCTAAACATTCAAACTGCCTCCTTAATGTGTGCAACTTTACTTTCTTGTTTTTGTCTCCATCTCCATACATTTTCAACAAAATTTTCCATATCTCCTTTGTTGTTTGTGCCTTTGAAATTTTGTGAAACACTCTCAGTCCAACACACTGATAGAGAATAAATCAAGCCTTACTATCAAGCTTTTGCTAAGTCTTGAAATTTCTCTTTTCTTCATCAGAGGCCTTGGTGCTTAATTCTGGCAACCCTTCAAACACCAAATCTGCAACATCTTGGAAGCCGAAAATGGCATTCATCTTGATATTCCATTCATCAAAACTTTTTCCATCAAAGATTGGATAAGACCCTTGCATCATTCTTCCTAGTCCAGCCATAACTTCAACGATCTCCTTCTTGCACTCCTATCCTCCAGATGTTCTTCTTCTATACTTCTTGAAGACTCAAGATATCTCACTTCTTGATGGCCTCAAGATACACTCTGAAGAAATCTCACACCACTCTGAACACACTTCTTGAAACCTGAAGAACAGACTAGGAAACTAGTTTGTCTCACACTCACACTCACAGGTTTCGAACCTATGCTCTTGATACCATAAAGGATTGGGCACAAGAGAGGAGAAAGGTAACATTTTTAATCTGAATGTGTATCTTGTATCTTATTCAGTTACTGTAAGACAAAGTATCACCCTTATTTATAGGGAGATAACAAAACTTTGATCAGTGTGCAAAAACATGCAACATCACTGAAAACAAAAAAAGCAACAACTGTTAAAATGAACAGCCTTTTACAATCTTTTGGCTTAACACTTTTACATCTAGAAAATATTCTAATATTTTTAACATGATCTTCGTCTCACTTTCTCTAACCTTCGTGTTGATGGCCTGACCTATGCTGGCAGGGGCAGAGTTTTGTTTCAATCTCACGAGTCAGTCGGACAATCCAATAATACGAACAGAACCTTGCCCTTGTCGGCACTAGTCAGGACACCCACACGAAGGTTAGAGAAAGCGGGATGAAGACCATCCTAGAAGAAAGAACTACTGTAAGCAAGTAGCAACATTCAGTAAACACGAAGCATATGGTTGGAATGTTGTCATTCGTCCCGGCTATATTGGAAGTTCACATATCGAAGCAATTTTCCCCTCCCTTAGTTCAAAATGTATGATAGTTCCACAGATCCTGAGGACCACATTAAAATGTTCATTAACCGAATGATGTTCCATACTGGAAATGACGCCATCTGGTGTCGTGCTTTCTCCTTGTCCTTGGAAGGAGAAGCATTGGAATGGTTCAACTCTTTGTCCCTCAACTCGATTGAGAATTTTGCGAGCATCAAACGTATGTTTGACATCAATTCGTGGGAAGTCAAGCCTAGGACCTAACCGTTTTCTCCCTGGTGACCCTCAAGCAAGAAAAAGAGGAGTCACTGAAAACATTCATGGACAAGTATTAGAAAATCGTACGACGGGTGAAAGGTCTCAACTCGAAGCTTTCCCTCCAATACGTATTGTCGACCCTTACACCAAGATCGTTCGCTGATAGTATTTGTCCACGACCGCCGAGAACCATTGGGGAGTTGAGGGAGCTGGCGGCAGAAGACATAAGGGTGGAGGAGATGAAAGAGACTCCCAAGAAGCAGAACCAGGAAGTAGCGACGAAGAAGGAGAAGACGAGAAAGAAGTCGAGCGGTCAAAATGAAAGATCAGGAGGCTTTAAGCCTAAAGAGATACCCTGGGGAGTGCGTTATCAACAGTATACCCTATTGAACGCACCCCAGGCCAAAAAAATCAAGAGGCCCTAAGTGTAGAGTCAATGTTGGTGCTAAAGCGACGCCTGACACCGCCCGATGTCGACGACAATAAACATTGCCTTTATCACAAGAATATGTGCCATACCACGGAGGAGTGTGACCCTTAAAGAAAAATTTGATGAGTTGATTCGTTCAGATCAACTAAAGTAGTATGTGAAATCTGACAACCCAACGCAACGACAAGAGAGGATTCTAGGAAGAAGAAGCCCAAACTTAAGAGAATAATGTGGGCACCCTCCGTACGGGGGGAACGATCGTCTGCGACCTAAAAGGAGACGAAGTAGAAGCCACAATCGAAGTGGTGATTGCCACCTAGCTAAGAGCCTTCTTGAAGCTTTCCTCATGCTCGGTCACAACTGATTCATTCAAATCCTTCAACTTCACGTTCGCCTTCGCCATTTTATCAATGAGGCTCTTGTTCTGAATACTTAGTTCGGCCCTCTCGGTGAGCAACTCCTTTTCCTTCTCAATCAGCTCGTCCATCTTGCTCTTCAACTTCTTATATTCCTCGACTATCCAATCATCCTTCAACTAGGTGACCCGGGTTTCTCAATTGTCTCCTTCCGCTTCCGGCAAGCTTCATCTAGCTTCATTTGAAGGTCAGCCTGTTGCTTCTCACACTCCTCATAGGTGGAGGTCAGTGCCTCCAAGAGGTCACGAAGTTCAGCGAAAACCTTCCTCTCCTTGTTCAATTCCGCTTGTACATCCTCAGCACCCCTCTTATCAGCAAATTCACGCACGTACCAATTCAACATGGCTGCTCGTGACAAGAGCTCCAAAGCAGCTTTATTGATGTCCTTCTCATACATCTACTCAATGACCAATGTGAATCATTGTCCTGAATATACCGCCTAACAACGACTGAGGGGTTTTACCTTCACGCCTACTTCTCTTAGAGGAGGATCGCTCGCATTCTTTATGAGGTTGCTTCTTCTTCTCTGGAGGAGAGATAACAATAGTGGCGACCATTGCCGAAGGCTACTCCAAGTTTACCAAAGGGGTAGACTTGGGCACTTCTACTCGTGTCGGTTGAGCCGCTTGGTTGGAGGATGCCGCTCGAGAGTCTTGAACCTTTGATGGCGAGTTACTCATCTTCTTCATCGAAACAAAAAAGTTGTTCTTCCCGAGGGTCGGGACGGACATGATGTTTGAAAGGAAGACATAAATTTATCCAAGTTAAGACCGAACCACAAAGTAAAATAATAAAAGGAAAATACCATACGAAACACTAGTTTGTTGAATTCCTCTTGTCTAAGGCATTCAATGAGGTCACGGGTGGTGAGGCGACAGAGTAGGTTGTTTATAATCTTAACGACATCTTGCGGGGATCCCTCATCCAATAAAAGTTGAACAAAGGGAAGTTAGTCTCATCCACGAACTCCGACCGACCGGATTCCTTTATTATGACCTTGAAATACTTAGTCTTAAAACCTTTAAAAGAGTTAGAATAAGGTTTGAACAACCACTTCTTTTCAACAGAACTAAGGGACACCATTCTTCGCTTAGCGACCGGACGAACATGATAGTAGTGAAGCAAAAGGGGGGTCGTGGGGGTTATCTCCAAGGCTGAGCACATCACCATGAAAGTTGCATCCTCCCCATCTCATACAACGCATAACCGGTTGGCCCACCATTCCAAATCTTCTTCTGGAAGCACAATGTATATGACCCCACCTCGTGAGACCCCCAGTCATAATCATGGATTACCACTATGTCCACGAGAATTTCTCCCTCATTATCCACATCCACTCCTCCCACGTGGAGACCGGTGGTTGTCCTAGAAATAACCTTCTCACCATCAAAAGTGGGGAACTTAGCGTCTGAACTACTTCCCCGCTCGGTTGTCTCGAAGTAAGAAGAAGACACGGAGCTTGGAGATGAAGGTCAGTCACCTCCACACGATGACTCCTCAAACAAACTAAGCTGAACAATGCTCATTTTATTATTACCTGGAGAAAAAATAAAAAAGATCGAACAATATTCAGAGCGAAAAGAAAGGATATGTGAAAATGATAGGGAACCCCCCTCCTATTTATAGAAAAAAAACCTAGAAAAATCGTCAGTGCATCGCTACCGTTGGTCTCAGCCACGATCAACGGCTCAGACCACACGACCTTACCATTCCTGAGAAGCGCAAAACACAATAATGCGACACGTGTTTTCCCGTCAAAAATCACTCGTTCAAAGTTCGTCGGACGAACCCTCAACCCATTTGCGATATATAGCACCAAACTTAAGTTATTTATAGCAAATCCCAATGTCAGCTATTGTTGCCTAGGGCTTGGGGGGGTTGATGTATTGTATGGTTGGACGACCTCATTTCAACCCCTAAATTCATACACAATGAAGAGGACGTTGTCCGGTTATACATGTGTAAAGGCCAAGCAGTTGGTCTCAGTAGCAAAGTACTTCCCAAGGTGCCAAGAGTTGAGATTAATAGTAAGTATAAATAACTATAATGGATTGAGATCGAGCCATAATTAGAATTTCATTAATCTTAGGCCCATCTTAAAAACTATAAATAGAAGTCAAAGCTAAGAGGTAGGTGATCACATTTATTGTGAATTTAAGAATATTACTCTGACTCCTGTCTGGACTAATTACTCACTTAAGCATCGGAGTGCCTTTGATAGGTACTCCCATCTGGTTTGGAGCGAACAATGAAGAACTTGGGCTAAACCGAAACAAATAGTCACGTAATAAAGGAGTAAAATTGTCGAGACGTGTTTTGTGGAATTATTGAACCCTACACCCGAAATCTTTAATCTGATAGTAGAGGTGGCGAAGATGAGTTCCAAAAAAGTCAGGCTGGAAATGTCATCCTATTTTTAAATTACAAGTTAGCCCGACCCAGCTTTTGACGAACGAAAGTCGAACCGGACTTAAACCAATCATGTTAGTTCATTAGTTCCTTTTGTCATCCCTGATTAAATACTAATATATGAATACATATTATTGAAATCATCTACCTATACATTTGGCATAGTCGCAATAACATTAATTTTGAACTTGTTGATCGTGGTCGTACCCGAATCAAATTAATGAGAAATTAAATGCAGTATAAGCTAGGAGAATGACTCCTAGGTCGTCTCTCAAGGACCAAATGTGGTTCAAGAAATAGGTTAAACATGTAGTGGGGGGAGTTATGTGGATAGTTGATAACGGTTGAAAACCGTTATTTTTATACTTAATTTTGATAATCAATCAACCCTTTTTGACTTAGAAACTCGCTTTAACTCATGTTTTTGCTTTAGTTTTGTGAATAAGAGAGTTGAAGGTGAATTTAATGGTTTTGTGCTAGATTCCTTTGATTTTGTAGGTTATTGGAATGATTTGAAAGAAGAGCTAAAGTACCGAATGGTTGGAATGCACAAAAGTCAACCAGAAACCAGAAAAGTCAACTATTCAACCAGAAAAGTCAACCAGTCAACCAGAAAAGTCAATCAATCAACCAGAATGTAGAAAAGTCAACCAGAGTGCAGAAAAAGTTGCGTTGAGCGGAAATTGCCGCTGAGCGCCAGTTTTCAGGAGCCGAAATCACCGTTGAGGGGCAAAACAGCAACTGAGGGGAAAAAATAGAAGACATGCACTTACCGCTCAGCGGTAAATACTGCTGAGCGCCATTTTTATGGGCTTGGGCTTACTTTTCTGTAATTTTTAGAATACTATATAAGGTTTTAGTCGACTTAGGTTAGACATCTTTGGCTGGAACGAAGCATAAACACACTCTTTCACCCCTTGGAGGAGGATTTTGGATGCTAAAGCTCTTTTCTTAACTTTCTAGTTTAACCATGAATATGGTGAACTAAACCTTTATTGTTGTTGGGGAATCAACGTAATCCTTTAAAACTCTCATGTATTTAATTTATTCTTTAAGATCTTTAAGATATATGCTTTCTTTCATTAATTGTTAGAGTTTTTCCTCTTTGCTCTAAGCATGCATTGTTTAACTCATTCGATGTCATGATTATTGATTTTGTCGATATGGACACATACGGGGAAATCTAGATCTAGGGAATTTCTCCCAATAGTAGTATAAACATAGACATAGGAGTATGATGGTTGGTTGCCTTTAACCTTCTGTGTTTTATAATGCATGATTAATTGCTAGGGAGACAAGACATTGTAAACTAGTGATTATGATTAGGCTTTCTTCGCCGAGACATCGGGTTTAAGGTAAATTAGAAAGTGACATTAACATTAATGAAGAAAGATGAATTCTTGAATACATGAGAGTGGATAGGATGAAATTGATAAACCCCAACAACATATTCATTCATATATTTCAAATCACGTGTTTTGCTTCTTCTTTTCCATTGATCAATACATGCATTCATATTTAATTTTCAGTACTTGCATTTAAACTTATAAGAAGTGGTTTTACAAGTCTTAAATAATCAACAAATCACATAACTGTCTAGGCCGTGAGTCCCTTGGGAGAATGATACTTGGTCTTACCAGTTTTATTACTTGATACGATTCGGTTACACTTGCCGAGGGTTAAACAACAGTTAATGACTTCAAATTCACAAACTAAAACACGAATTAAAAAACGATTAGCTTGGTTGCACTTGTTTCCAATCACAGATTTACATCAAATAGGCAATCCTATGACCTTAATCCAACACGAACTAGACAACTAAGTGAAGTCTAAAACGGTCTTCATAAAATATGAATTAAGCAAACACACTCACACAAATTCATCAATTCTGCACACACAGTAATCAACTAAACGAAGATTATCATGCTCAAATTAGACCATTAAGCAATGACCAATTGCACAGAATAGATTGCATATATGCAGGATACACAAAACAGAATCACAATTAAGCCCCAAAAACCTCATGAAAACTTTGTAGTCTCACTAATCACCAACCCAAATGGATTTAAGCTATCATTAAAACAAGTTCAACACTATAAAAATGAATTCTAATCATCATAGCAGAAACGATTGCAAATAGCAAATTGAAAAAGCAACCCTAGCAGCAAAACAAGAACAAAATATGCAATGAGACTTCAAATAGTGCTGGAAAATGCAAATAGTGCTGGAAAACGCAAACAGTGCTAGAAAAAACACAACTCAAATAAGAAAAACGAAATTGAAAGAAGAACCCAAAGTGAAAATGCAACAGCAACCAAACAGAGGAAAGCGAGAATGAAGAATAACAAGTGCATAAACAAATTTCATTAATCCAAAAACGAGTTCATACAAAAGAGAAGAGAAAATGAAAATTGACCTCCATGGAACCTCTGCTTAGAATCCAAAACGTAAAAACGAGATTGAGCATGGTATCTAGGATCTGCCCCCATTTTGGCACTCAAACCTAAGTAAATGAATCAGCCCCCACAATTGGGCCTCACCAAAAATGACTAAAATTGGGCCCAATGTTCCAAATCCGACCCAAAAGCCCCAAAAAAACGAATATACAATCTAATTAAATCTAAAATGTTGATGTGGCAAGTGGACAATGACGTGGTAGCTGTCTTGATGTCCCAAAATAGTATTCCAAAAATTTTCCTGCAATTAATAATAAAAATAATTAGTCTCAGATAATTCAAACTAATTAAAATAAGAATTTTTGATCAAATTAATCACAATTAGAAAAACTGAAAAATAGTGGACATTCAAAGACAATTTTCTAACTAAATCTAGTACAATAAACTAAGTGAAGTGGATAAAATATTGATTCATTGCTTGTATCTACGAGTTAGTATATATACTATATATAAAATAATGTAGTTCTTTCTTAAAAAGTCAACATAATAAATAAAAGTAGAATAAAATTTAAATTTAAAAGAACATATTATAATTAATTCTTTTTAACCTTCATAATTTTATTTCTTTACACAAAGTGTGATAATTTGATATCCTCAAGTTTTTTTTGAATAATATTAATAATAACAATCATAAGAAATAGTTATTGGCCTTGATTTGTTTTAAAATTTGTATGGTATAATAATTTGTTTTTTTTTCTTATATTCTTCAAATTTAAATAATAATATATAATCGTAAGTCTTAAGGATGCATATTCAGACTATATAAGTAATTTTTTTTCTTTAATTATTATTTGCTTAGGATAAATGATGAAACTTTTGAAAATACTGATATTTAATAAAATAATAAAAACAAATTTCATCAATGTAATTGTTACAAAAAGATATACTATTTTTTATTATATATATATATATATCATATTTTAAATAATGATGATGATAATAATAATAACTAACGTAATTTTTAAAATAATAATATATGGATTAGCTTTGAATAAATTAATGTTTTAATTTAATTATTTTTAGAGTTTGATTAATATTTTAAAGATATAAATAATAGGTTTAATTAATTATGAGTAATTTATCTGGATAATGGACATTGCATATACGTAATCAACTCCTCGAGTTAAAAAAACTAGTTTTGCATATCAATATTTAAAATAATTATATAATGTTTTTTTCGCAATAGATATTGGTGATAACTTCTTTTTTGTTTTTTTTTTTGCACACCACGATCCCGTCTACAACGATGCACATATTCATTATTAAATGTAAATAATCCTTATTATAATTCAAAATTCATAAAAACCAAAATATTATGCTTTGTATTTTTAATCATCTCATATATGTTTTAGTCATAAGATAGATCATGTGGATGTAGTCATACTTCAATCGTGACCTTAGGTTGTTACACTCTGACAAGGAGTTATACTTTGACTATTAGTTAACTTTTGATCCAGTGGTTTCAATTTAATAATTAGTATCAAAATTAATATCAAGAGTTTGATTCTCGTACAAAAATTGATGAAAAAAAGGTTTCGTCAATTATCTTATGAAATAAATCAAGTAGGCTAAGTTATAATTTAAAAAATTCATCCTCATATTTACATATGGTGAAGGAAAACCACGAATTATTGTTTCACAAAGTTACCTACCAACCTTCATTTAAAGGCATTTAAACCATTATTAACAAGGCTTGGCTTAATTTTCGTATTCTGCCTACCAAAACCGTACAAATATGATATGCTATAACCTAAAAGGGATATTCTAAATCTTTTTGTACTTTTTACACTTGTGGATGGTGTGTAATTAAGCAATGAATAATATATAAATACAGTTTTAACTTATTACGTGTAGATCATTTTTCTTCTACCTTGGCTTTTCTTGCATGTCAAGCTCTATAAATCCTTTTGTACATAATTTTAACGAAGTCTATTTCGCATCCATTAGAATTTCTCATACGAAATATACAGAAAATATAAATAATGCGAAGTCAAAGTGATAAATTTAGGGTATTATTTATTATATATAATATAAGTTGGCATAATACAACATAGTGCACTGGCAGCAGTTAGAAAACCGCAATGGATGCAGGAGAAGCGTAGACATGGGGATCAGATTTGAACTGTCCCTTAAAACTTGAAATATGAAAATATATAAATATATAAAGAAAGCGAAACCAAATCAATGATAGATTAACAAAACGTGTTCCATTGTTCAGTAGATGGTGCTTCTTCAAGTCCTTCAGACTCCTTTATTTGGACACGTTCTTTATTTCCTGAAAAGCACAGCACATGCGTTTATACTATTAGTTTGTAAAGACATGTAATTAACAAAACGATAAAGTTTTCACGTTACATATATGAATGCAGGAAAATTAAGAAAAAAAGGTTAGTTTATCCCTTAAATTACAAAAAAAAAAAGATAGTTAACTTAAAATTGATAGAAATAGTAAGTAGTCGTTACTCCGATCTTTTAAATGTAGTCGTTATGAGTTCTAACGACTTCTTCATAAAATTTTGAAAAAGTGAAGTTGTCATGAGCTATGATAACTTTTTTTAAAGATGTTGAACAAAAATTGTTAGACATTCAATTTCATTAATTAGAAACCATTGTCATTCTTAATCACAGCTAGGTTATATGTAGGTGCACAACCTACAATTTTGAATCTCATCACATTTTCAAGTGTAGAACTTCCACCCTAAATTCATCATCAAGGTATGATATTTTATCTTTACCCATGGTCCTTCACAACAAGTTCTTTATGATTTTTCAATGCTTTATGTTTGCACCTCTAAGACATATAAAATCATCCATCAATGACACATCCTATCACTTTTTCCTCTAATTGTTTAGCTTATAGTCATATGTATAATACAACTTAGAGCTTCCTAGCTACACAAGTATGTGAACCAATTCGATCCACCAAGCTCGACAGCCCTACGGTTAGTCAAGCCAGCCTAGCCTAGCAGGTCGGTTTCATTAAAACAATTTGAACATTATAGCCCGACCAATGTCTGATACAACTCAACCAAGGTTTGATACAAGTTAACCAAAGTATGATGCAATTTGGCTAAGGTCTACAGGTTGGGCCAGGTTCTAGAGTTATAATACATAAAACATATAAAAGTTAAAGTTGGTTTGTTCTCGATTTGCGTAATTGGTTTTGTTGCTTTTATTATTGTATTATGTTTTGGAATAATGAATGGAAATTTTCTTTTTGAGTTTAAACCCTTCAGCATGGCACATTATCCACGATTGTGGACGACATCACTGTAAATGTCGTCACCACTGTGGACAACAACCTATAAATCGAAAATTGTCACCACTCTTGACGACTTTCATTTAACATATTTATATAGAAGTCATCATGAATCGTGACAACTGCACCTTTTTCAGAATTTTATGAATAAGTTGTTAAGACTCAATACGAATTCAATTCTAAAGTCAATATGACTCATGACAACTTATCCTATTTTTCAAAATTTTAAGCCAACTACCACATTTTTTTAAACGACGAGATAAACAACTCTACTTTTGAAAATTTTCCATGAATAAATCTTCAAACGAAAAACAATTATGGGGTTTTATGAAAATCGTACCAAATAACAATCTAAGGGTGGTGATGATGATGGGGAGGTGGATTATAATAGTATGGAGGTGGAGGTGACTTTTGAGGGTAAAACGGGGGTGGTGGAGAAGGGTACGGATAGTGCGGTGGGGGTGGGGGTGGGGGTGGAGGTGACTTATTGTATGGGGGTGGGGGTGGGGGTGAGTTATAGTATGGTGGCGGGGGTGGAGGTGAGTTATAGTAGGGTGGCGGGGGTGGGGGTGACTTGTTGTATGGTGGCGGGGGTGGGGGTGACTTGTTGTAGGGTGGCGGGGGTGGGGGTGACTTGTTGTAGGGTGGCGGGGGTGGGGGTGAGTTATAGTAGGGTGGAGGGGGTGGAGGTGACTTGTTGTAGGGCGGCGGGGGTGGGGGTGACTTGTTGTAGGGTGGCGGGGGTGGGGGTGAGTTATAGTAGGGTAGCGGGGGTGGGGGTGAGTTATAGTAGGGTGGTAGGGGTGGGGGTGACTTATTGTATGGTGGGGGAGGTGGAGGTGAGTTATAGTAAGGTGGCGGGGGTGGAGGTGAGTTATAGTATGGTGGTGGGGGTGGGGGTGAGTTATAGTAGGGTGGCGGGGGTGGGGGTGAGTTATAGTAGGGTGGTGGGGGTGGGGGTGACTTATTGTATGGTGGGGGAGGTGGAGGTGAGTTATAGTAGGGTGGCGGGGGTGGAGGTGAGTTATAGTATGGTGGTGGGGGTGGGGGTGAGTTATAGTAGGGTGGCGGGGGTGGGGGTGAGTTATAGTAGGGTGGCGGGGGCGGGGGTGAGTTATAGTAGGGTGGCGGGGGCGGGGGTGAGTTATAATAGGGTGGTGGGGGTGGGGGTGACTTAGAGTATGGTGGCGGGGGTGGGGGTGAGTTGTAGTATGGTGGCGGGGGTGGGGGTGAGTTATAGTAGGGTGGCGGGGGTGGGGGTGAGTTATAGTAGGGTGGCGGGGGTGGGGGTGAGTTATAGTAGGGTGGCGGGGGAGGGGGTGAGTTATAGTATGGTGGCGGGGGAGGGGGTGAGTTATAGTATGGTGGTGGAGGCGGGGATGACTTAATGTATGGTGGTGGAGGCGGGGGTGACTTAATGTGTGGTGGTGGAGGTGGGGGTGACTTAATGTGTGGTGGTGGAGGCGGGGGTGACTTAATGTATGGTGGAGGGGGTGGTGACTTGGGTGGATTCTTGGGAGGTGGCGGAGGTGGTCGCCTACGTGGAGGTGGAGGAGGACGACGGTGATGGTGATGATGATCATCATCATCGTCATGATCGTGATCGTGATCGTGATCATCATCGTCATCATGATCGTGATCATCGTCGTGATCATGATCGTGATCGTGATTCTTGTCATTCGAAGTTGCAACTGACAAGGTGAGAGAGCATGTCACCAAGAGAAGAGTGAAAGTCACAAAGGTGAATAGTGACCTCATTTTCTCCAAAAACTTATTCCTATTCCGAAAGGGTTTTTTTGATTGTGCTACCACCAAAGCTTCTGTCTCCCTTATATAGTTGCTTAATCAATCATCTTGCAAACTATATCGCTAGTATGTACGAGTTACGCTTTCGCAATTAAAGAACGTACAAAATACCATTTGAAAACTCTTAATTTAATAAATTGAATAATATATATTACACTGACAAACCCTTTAATGTTTTCACGTTGCACTTAACTGGTTTCTTATTCTTTCCATAAATCTATCTTAAAATACAGTGAATTTTATAATCAAACAAATTAAACAGAAATACTGTAACTTATAAGACATGTTAGTGTATTTGTTTTTAACATAATTAAAATTAACATACGAAAAAGAAAAGAGAGATTACAAGAAAACACACAATATTTATATAACTTACTCTAAACTAAAAAGTACGATCGCGATGATATTTTTTCTTTATAAAGGTTTGAAACAAAATTTCATGCTTAGTTAAATATATTTAGTATAAGTTTTTTCTATATTATACTGTAACATAATGTAAAATGTTATATTAACCTCATATATACTATTTACAACTCTTAATTAACAAAATAAAGTTCAAAGTATCAATTAGCAACTCTAGCTAAATGAATTATAGAATTACTTACACATGCACTTTATGAATGGAGAAAAAGAGAAAATGAGAAGAAAAAACATAAAATTACAAATAACTTATGCGTGTATATTCTCTCAATGTTTTCTAGTCAAATTTATCGTTTTTGTAACAAGTGTATAAAAAAACTTCATGAGTTATTAAGAGAAGTTGATAATTTTGATTGAAAATAAGCGTAAATAGATTTTATCCCTGTTGATGTACGACGGTAAAATATGTGTAAAAGGTGAGGTAGATTGGTTATAACAGTTCTTGCTTGGACCAATGTAAAAGGTAGCCAGTTAATAGGTAGTAAATTAATAGTAACGTTGACATTAACCTTATTTTCTTTAAAGCTTTAAAGAAAATAACTAACGTTAATGACTTTTATGAATATTTAGTCAAATTAAATAAGTATTTCTAAATTTAATATATGTATATTCCTTAATTATTATTTAACACAAATTACTAATATTATTTAAAACTTAGTTAAATTATTTTAGATTATTTTTCTACACACTTAATTAGACAACAAATGAACTCCTCTCTGTGAGAATTGTCAAAACTTATCTCGATTTTTATTAAAAATCTTTATATTTAATAAGTAAGAATATGAGTACGAGTTGATATTTTAAATTGGGTATAAAGATGAGATGGTGTGTACATATCTCTCGTCTCAATCCTCGTACCCATCCTTACTTTTAATCATTCTGATTTAAGTAACTAAAACACATTTAGTTTATTAGATAATTTAAGACATTTATATTAACTTTTTTATTTTCTTAACATGTTTCTAAATTATACATTTGATCATTTTCACTCTTTTGTATAATTATTTTTTCCTTTATCTAATTCTTATTTTATATTTATGTAATTATAATTTGTTTTATAATATTTTACATCAGAAAAATAATATGTATATCATTTCGACATTGAATATTTGATAATATCATGTTTTTTTTATTATGACTATTTTTTTGTAAAAAAGAAATATTTAATTAATATTTGAAACAATAAATAGGCAAATACACACACAAGTAGGAGTACTCGTTCTTCAATTGGATGCAAATGAGACAAAACCTTCATACCTATTAGATGAAGATGGGAATGTGTATGGTGGATAAATCTTTACTTGGAAGGGGATGATCAAACCTACACCTGTCCTATCCATTGTCATCTCTAATTAATATTATAGACCTTTTATCGCCTTCAATATTCTTTTGTCACCATCAAATACAAAAGCCTTTCTTTCAAGCTCACCAAGAGATATAAGGTTATGCTTCAAGATAGGTACAAACCTAACTTTTTCAAACAATTTCTTAGTAAAAATGTGTTTTGGAAGAAAGGTGCTACAACAATGACACTTGAGTACAAAACCTAGACACAAATGACAACACAAAATGTGTGCATTAGGAAGAACATAACAAGCCTTAAGAAATAAAAAAAACGTGAAGAGAGAATGAACCTGACGAGATGGAAATAGAGGAAGAATCGAGAGGATTGTAGTGGTAGTATACGTGGCACCTCACAAGTGTATTAGCAATAGAAATCACATATAGTCTCTTGATATTGTCAATCCATCAGATGCTCTTGATTCAACTACTTATGAAGTTGACCCTTCTCTCCATGATGGACCGATGATTGAACCTTTTGGTCGAGAGTAATACTCGATCATCTTAAAAACTAATTTGTATTAGATGACTTGTTTTACATTAGCTTCATCTTACTACTACAAGACTGAGTATTACCAACAGACATATTCCGTCGGTAATTGGCGAATTTTGTCGGTATTAGTAGTGATCGTTATTCTATGGTAGTACAGGTGTCGTAACCATTACCGACAAATATTGATCGTCGGAAATTATCGAAGGACAGTTTGTCGATAATTATCAAAGGATTTATTTGTCGGTAATTATCGAAGGACATATCCCCCAATAATTAGCGAAGGATTTATCCACAGGTAATTACCGAAGGATATCTGCCGGTAATCACCGAAGGATATATCCGTCGGTAATTCAACCATTCCACCAAACAATACAAAATTCAACCAATGCAATTCCAAAGAATATAAACAAAGTCTAGGGAAGCAAAAAATATATATATATATATATATATATATATATATATATATATATATATATATATATATATATATATATATATTGTAATTGAAAAGCAAGTCTATATATATAAGTTAAAGAACCAAACATGGGTTTATAAACAAACTAATAATGTTTACAAGATTAGATTAACAATTGTTCTGTGAAGCTAAAGAGGTCAATGTTCATCATAACCAAGAGAAGTACTAGTACTAATGCAAGTAACGTGCTTAGCTATAAAATCTAGTAATCCAAATAATGATCATGTTCATCGTCGTCTTCCTGTCGATCATTTTGAGGCTCTGAAGTTGTGTGGACTAATGGGGTTGGACTAGTGTGGGCTGGACTGGTGTGGGCTAGACTAGTGTGGGGTGGAGAGGTGTGGGCTGGACTTTTGTGGGTGTGACTAAGAGGGCTAAGGCATTGTAGACTCGGGAAGCAATCTCATGACCAGTTCTTTGAAACCGGTAAACTCTTGTCTCAATTCATTATATTATCGGTCTCGTGTTTGAAGCTTCTACGTCAGGACAACAACGACTTCGTCAAGACTGTGGGAGGAAGAAGGTTGGTGCTTTAGACCACCTTGTCCTGCACCGTAATTTGTAGTCAGTTGCCCTACCCCATAGATTCGTCTTTTTTTCTTCCCACCAGCAACAACATCAGTTGCCCTAATAAGGTCATCGTCATCATCCGGTGGTTGTTGGGATGATTGAGGACATGACCCATGGTCGGATCTGACCCATGAAAGTCTAGTGGAGATTCTTCCTGTTAAAGATGATCATAAAGTATCAGTAAAATATATAATACAAGTCACAAAGTTATGAAGCAATACTAGAATTACAAGTGTTTGCTTACATGGGTCTTTCGAGACCTTTCAACAACGAATAAGGTAGTTCCCTAGCCAAGATGAGTTTGGTGGAAAACCTCATCAACATGCTTATGTACGGTAGTCGACCCACCTGTATGGAGAACACCGCTCTTTTTTGAAGCCCGATTCTTTTGGGCGGTTGCATACTTGGTTTGGTACTATGGCGAATTCCAATGTGCAAGTAATGAGGTCTAAATGTGCTCCTCAGTCCAATAGGGGTGCTTGCATCTCGAAACATCTCAGAGATCCTATGAGATGCCTTTATGTGGAAATTGCGCTGAATTTGAACTTCATGTTCAAGTAACCACTAAACCTTCATTTGTGATAATAACTCATACAAGAATTATGCAAATTACTATATGTTGCATTTTAATTAACATAGATGATGCATAGTAAATGACAGAATGAGGTTTATTTCCTTTAACCTTAAATCGTTACCAAAATGATTGTTTGTTTTCAGGTGGTATTAGTCCCCATGTTGGCCAAGGTTTAGAAATTGTTGCTTAATAGACCTTGTGATGGCCTGAGAAGCAACTCTAGGATACTCAACATGTATAGGTTTATGACCATAGATGTTTTGCCACCAACGAACATCTTATAGCACCAATACTTACAAAAGATAGACCGATAATTACACAATATATACATGAACATAAAATATACATCAACATACACTGAACAATTTATATGATCAATCAGTCACACCTGCACAATAATAGCATAGGATATATGATACATACATAAAAAATATACAATCCAAAACATTATAACAAACACTACAACAATTTGAACATACTTAAGTTAGTACAAAATTTACAAATGCTTCTAAAACAGTACCAAATATACTGGCCGGACAACAGAGCAATGGCTGGTCCACTCAAGTTTGATAGTAAATATCTGCAAACAGACAACAAAAGCAAACATAGCACTTAGACCATAATTTACATGTTTAAGAGAGATAGAGCACAAATAGGAACACTACAAATAAATAATGAAAGACTATTACATTGACAATATACAAACATACCAGTTAAAAATAAAACTAGCAAACATGTTTGCAATCTTATAAATAAATTTTAGAACTAATCTATATTATGAACATTAAAAAAATTTAAAGGTTAAATTTGGTCATAAAAGCCACTTGACAGTTAATTCAAGGCCACATAGTAAGGGAGTGTGTGAAGGGATACAATATGTGCTGAAATAAGTCCTACCATTGTTCAGAATTCCTTAAACCAATAATGCAGGTTGCTAAGGATATATCATATAAGATTATCCAAATTTTTTCTCATTCTTTTCAATGGGATTGAAAGGTAATATACTATTATTAGTAAGGGGTCAGTATTGCACATATGGGTTTTACTCTTATTCTATTTCAAGACCCAATTCACAAAGATTATTGGGAGGATCTTTGGTATGTCAGTATTATAGCAAGAGAGTGATATGGAGTATATGTTGCAGCTCATGACACTTGGAGAAATAGAGTTGACATTTACAAAATTGGTTAAGGGAATGTTGTAGATGTTATTAACATTAAGCTTTCCAAAGTTGGGGTTATGAGTGCCCTTCAAATGATAGAAAAGGCAAAAGGCAAAGGCACACTGATTACAAACTATAGTTTCAAATAATGATGTAAATTGGAGTCAACGTAAAAAGGCTTTCACATGATTCTCATATCTTGCACGTCCAACAATTACTCAATCTCAATTCCTTTCCTAGCAGAATAACATTCAGCCAGCACTATCCACATATATATCATAATCATTCAAAAAACCTCATCCACAACACAATCAACTAGAAATGTTATACTAAACAACATAACTGAATCAAACAAACAAAAATAACCCACGGCCAAACCCAAAGTTGCCAGAAACATGGGAATAAAATGCAAAATTTCATTGTAAAACATACAACTTACCTCCTGGACGACCTCTCGATGGCAAGAACAATAGACCACGACAACCAACAAAACCCTACCAGGGACCCTCGATCTTAGTCCCTCAACCAACACCCTACACCTGGTCTGTGAATGACCCTACAATAGCCTGCAAAACGCAATAAACGAACAGAGTCAGCACAGAAAAACCCAATTTGGGATTGGGACAATGTCAAATTTACAAGTGCCAACCAAAAACGGCGAAACGCCTAACACCCAGCCAGAGGAACTCACGAACCTTACACCGACTGACCGAAGAAGGTTGCGGATGATCTTTTACTTACAATAGTGACAAGTCACAACCCAAAATACTTAATACATCGAACACATTACTAATTTTCAAAAAAAAAAAGAGAACACTTACCATTGGCCGCGAATGATGGTGGAATGGACGACCATCCACAACAGTTGGAGGGACTCCGATAGCTCACACGCACTGAACGAAGGAGCACTCCCACTAGTCAAGCCTCTATGAAGGAAGAGATGTGCATAATAGGGTTGCAAAGAAGAAGGGTTCTAGGGGTTCTGTCACTCGAAGAGGGAAAATCACCCTCTTAAATGTTTAATCTAATTTCCTAACCCCTTTACCGGCGGCACAAATCCTTCGCTAATGACCGCTAACCATATAATTGCCTTTACCGGCGACCCAATTCCTTTGCTAATTTTACAGCCAACAGTCCGTCGAAAGATTCGTCGGTAAAACAACATTATCGATGGAATGAAGTCCTTTGGTAAATATCCACCCGAAATTTCAACATTTCTTGTAGTGATATTTAGGTTTCTTCTTTCTAGAGTTACTTCTCAAAGCCATCATAAGGTCTATTACGCAAGAATTTCTAAAGTATTGACCATCATGGGGAACAATACCTCCAAAAGACAAAGATCCTTTTTGGAGCGATTTAAGGTAAAATGTCATCAAACTTATTCTTATTGCCTATTCATGTATGTTATGTCAAATGCAAAATAGAGCCCACTATTATTACACTTTAAATACCATGCATATTGTGTCATTAAGATGATTTAAACTTCTTTTATTATTACAGATGAAGGTTTAGTGGAGACCTGAGCATGAAGCTCAAATTCAAAAAACTTTCACAACAAAATATCTCATAGGCTATCTAAGATGTTTAAAGATGTTGGGGTTGTAGAAGAACACCCTTATTAGGTTGGAGAGCATATTCGAAGCTCATTGCTAGCACATTGAAATTCTCCCAATTATCGCAATAAATGTGGTAGTTCAAGGAATATAGCTTCAGAAAAAGATGAGACCCTACACCATAATTCCTTTTGTTATCATATTATGATATAACTTATATCTTTTAAAATTGATGTATATATGTAACCCTATATTATGTTACAGGAACAAGAATTTTGATGGATTGTGCGCATTGATGAGGTATTTCAATAAACTCATCTTTACAAAGAATCTGACCGGCTTGTTGATAAAAGGTTTCGAAAGACACATGTAAGCAAACACTTTTACTATTATTTGCTTTAAACTTTAAACTTTTACTACTATTTGCTTTAAATTTCCTCTTTTACTATTATTAAATTAATTCTTTAACAGGAAGAATTTTCAAGTAAACTCTCACTAGTCAGATTTGAGAAACACATTGTGGATTGAAAAAATGAAAGACAATTATATGGGACAGGACAACTTGCTACAAATTATATTGCTACCCTCAAGCACCAACCATCTTAATTGACTAATGCTAAGGTGGCCATTATCCACATCACGTGACGACTAGAAGGACATGGTTAGGCTTATGATGATTTAAGCAACAAGTTTAACACTTTGCAAAATTTGGTCATGAGATTCTTGCCACGAGAAGCACAAAGTTGTCTTCAATAGTCTCATTCCAGCCTAACACCGTCTCAACAAACGACTAAGTCTAATCGCATCCAACCCACCCTAGTCCAACCCATCCCAATCTAGCCTACCCTAATCTAACCACAATCCTAGCTGCAACAATAAGACCCATAAGAAGAAGAAAATAATTCTTATAATTATGTAGATTATTAGGACTCTATGTTACTTATAGACATGCTTTTAGAAACTCTATATTTGTCTGGATTGCTTTATTTATAAATATGTTTGTGATGTTTGTCTAGATTGCCTTATGTACATTTTTGTGATATTTGTTTGGGAATTAACGTTTTTTTAGATTTTATTATCTAATAGATATTATCGACGAAATTTATAAATGGATCTTGTACCTGAGACATGTAATTATCAATAGATATTGTCCATTAGTAATTATCGACAAAATTACCAATGAATATATTTGTCTCTATCGGTAATTATCGAGAGATGTACTTGTCTATAATTACCGAGGAATTATATATATCCGTAAATCTTACCAACAACACTTTAACCAACAAATTTTAGCTCATCGGTAATTCGTCGAGAAAAAAGTTTACCAACAATTTTTTTTTTGTTTTTAATAATAATTAGTCGTAGGTTAATTCATTTTTTCCTTGTGTAAAATAATTGAAACATTTTGTTTTTTTAGTGTTTGAGTATAAACTTCAATTTGAGTAACCTGATTTGAGTAACTGAAGCCTATAATCAATAAGTAAAAAAATATGTTTTGATTATTTTATAACTGCTATCTATAGTTAGTCATTAATTTAAAAAATATTAATGCGTTTTTAAAAATGTTTCCTGCCTCTTTTTCCATTAACGCATATATTATTTCTTCAACTTATTAAAAAAATTTAGTAAATATTATTAATGAGCATATTTAATTTTCCATTAAACATAAATAATTCTATTAAGCTTATTTGATCTTACGTATAACAATTTTGGAAAAGTTCAAGACTAGAATACCCTTACAAAACTGGAAAAAAAAATAGCTAGAGTTTTATAGTTTTCACAATACAAAATTTCTTTGGTAAATTTATAATCATTTAATTAATACAACTAAACATCAATGAAATGATTTTTTATAATGTTGTCTACAAAATATATTTTAAAGAATCTAAATTAAAAATATATATAATTATGTATGTATTCTTAAAATTAATATAAAATGTAATGATATTATTATAGTATTTACCAACATGTTTATCCTTTTATGTTATGTGTTGGTTTCATAATATATATTATTAACTTTCAATTATTCGATTTATTAAATTTATTAGATATTATCAACGACCATGATGAGATTTAAGTCTTCAGCAATGCATTATATTAATTAATCCTTTTTGAATTTGATAAAAAGGAGATTTGCAAAATTCAACTCTATGAGATTCAAGAGATTTATTTTAAAATTCATAATTTTTTCGTTGATGTGTTTAAGTTTTTTCAATAACTACAATTGATTATAAGATTTTTTTTGTGTGGATAAGTTTATTAAAAAATAATTTTAAGATAATTATTACGAAAAAAAGTATTTACGTAATAAAGTTGAATAAGAAGTTGAAAGGGAAAAGATAACTAACAAAAAAATAATCAAAATTTACAAATTTTCTAACGCACGAAAAATAACTTGTTCTTCTGAAAAGGTCTACATTTCAGTTTATATCTCAGACAGTTTTTTTTTTTCTCTCAAAAGAATTAAAATGGATGTGAAAACATTTTTTTTACTAAAGATGCTATAATTTGGACAGTTAATTATTAGGTGTGATCGTTTTTATTTGTTCCAACGCAAATTAATTTTGGTTTTTGCTAAATTCATTCAATGCTCCACATTGTAGTTTAATTTAATGTGCAACTAACTTATTGTGGTTATTACATATTAAAAAGTTAGGTTGTAAAAGATTATTTAAAAGGGAAAATAGAAATGTATATACGAATAGTATAATGTTTGAGTGACCTTCTATTTCTAATTTTAAATTGTATTTTATTAACTTAAATTCAGCAAACTTGTATAGTAAATATTATTAATGTAAATTATTCCATTATTTATTAAATGTACTTAAATATTTATTAAAATTAATTATATTTTTTGGGCCATGTAGTAATATGCTGCTATTTTTTTCGTTAAAATTTTTTAAGCCGAAATATTTAATATAGATTGATTTGTCAAATAAAGTAAAGAGTGTCATAGTTACGTTACATACCCACAAATGAAAAAGTCTTATGGCAAAGACTGAAATAGTTAAATTATGTTGGTGACTTTTTCTACAATGTAAATAAAGGTAAAATTGACATTACAAACTCTTAACTATTTACTTTTTATCACCATTTGGATCAACATTCGCCTAAACATGAAACATCCTCAAAAGTACCTCAGTTTTTACTTTACAAGGACAAGTTTATTCGTACTGGTTTTAAATTAAAATTTTAAATTTATATCAATATAGTTCATCATGTTTTTAATGTACAGACTACCAAAACAGGTTAAATTTAAATTAAAAAACCTATTAACGGCGCATATACGAGGTGTTTATTATATTATTAATTATAATTATTATTTTCCTCCTTGCTTTTATATTGATACTATTAAATTTTGTATTTTATTATTAATTACAATATTCTCTGCCTTTAGTGTTTGTTAACACTAGAAAAAGCTTAGATTTACAAATGAATAAAGTTTATTAATAAATTTTATTGACGGATTAAAAATTCATCAACAAATAACAATAATTTTTTTAGTAAATATTATGATTTAATTTTTTTTCTTTATTTTTTCTTTCACTTCTTCTTTGTTCTAGTCCGTCTAGTCCGTTGTGCATTGAGATCATTATCATTCATCACTTTTGGTTCCTCTTTCTCTCTTTTTTTTTTTTCTTCTTTTTTCACTTTATTTTCTCTTTTCTTATTTTTCGTCCTCTTCCTACTGTTATTTATAAGATTAATTATACTTAATCATGAGATTAATTTCTAGCCTAATATTACTGCATACGATCGTATGGAGATTATGGTTTTCTTTGTCATGCTATAGTCATTTGAGTATAATAGTTGTGATTATTATTAGTTAGGAAAGTGTAAAATGATATAAAATGCGAAAGTCAATGTAATTTGAGGTTAAATGAATGTGAAGGTAGGTTGAAAGGTTTGGAGAGCACTATAATTGATAGGTTATAGGTGAAGGGAGGTTGGAAGTCAATGTGATTGTGTTATTCACGTGGCTTTCATATCACAGTACGTAATAAAGTCAAAGAAAAAAAATATTGACCTTGAGATATACAATGGTTGGAGAAATGTGATTGAATTGAGGGAAAAGATTAATGGTCCTTCACTAAATTAAATGTATAAGGAACGAAATCACACTCATAATAATGATATTACAAACAGAATTTTTAGTTAAAATCCTTAGCAAACTCTAACATGCAACCAGGGATGGGAAGAAGGTTTCAGTATTACATCTTCTCAAAATAATAATTTATCATCATCATCATGTCATTTTTATACTTAACTACTATAAAATTGAATGGTGATTTTTAAAATTCGGTCTATATTAGCCGCAGAGCAAATAGATTTTAGTCATGGAATTCACAATTACCCTCCAATGTAGTACAATCAAAACATTTAGTTTTGAATATGTTGTTAGGCTTTCTTTTACCGATGAATAATTCAATAATCACGTTCTTAATTTACTTTCATTCATGTCAAACTCTCCAAAGAGATTTTCTGAGTTCAACTTTGATTTAAAGATTTCATAATCGTTGAAGTCATATCATCTCACTCTCCTTTCTTTTTTTCATTTCTTAACTTCTACTTATTTCAATTTAAATGTAACGCTGTGATGTCTTTATTTGTAACTATTTTATATTTTGTCGTATGATACTTAATACACTTCATATTTAAATTTTATTTTTATTTTGTTTAGATATTATTTAATTTTAAAAAAATTTAAAATATATATGAAGTATACTAAATTTATTTTTAATTTTATATATATTTTCGGAAGCAAGTAAAACATGCAAAAACTGCTGGACGAGTGCGGTTTATGACAATGTAATTGTACAATTAAAGTTTCTTTTTAACATATTACGTTATTTCAACTATATTTTTTAATTTGATTTGTAGGATATTTGTAAAATTCAACTCTCCGATACCATTCTTTGAAGTAATAAACTTAAATAAGGTTATAAATGTGCTATTAATTTTTTTTATTTCATTAAATATTAATTGAATATTTATTAGCAATGTTAACTCTAATTGTTAGGTTTTTTTTATCAACAATAATTAATATATAAATAAAAGAATGAGACATTAGGGATGTCTCGACTCATGTACAATACCAATAATAACAAAGAAAATGAGAAATAGAAACCTATGAATACTAGATCTCCTTTTCAATATACAAAATCATCAAACACAAATGAAATGTATGATCTCTACAAACCCAAAATATTATAAAATATCTATTTATATAATTATATATGCTAGTCTTTCACCAAACAATAGGTTAGAATGAAATATAATAACATTATAAATATAATATCCTTATTTTTACCTTTCGACTTGTACCTATCAAATTATCTTTTTTATTTGTTAAACCATTAAATGCCTTATTTTTACCTTTCGACTAGTAGCTATCATATTATCTTTTCTAAATCCATTAAATGCTCCAGATTGTTCAATTTAAAATAAACCAACAAATGTTTATAGTTCAATTATTGGGTAAACTATTCAGTATATCTTATTATAAAATAAAAAAAAATGAAATAGGAATATATATATATATATATATATATATATATATATATATATATATATATATATATATATATATATATATATATATATATATATATATATATATATATATATATATATATAGTTTGCTAACACGCGTATGCTGCAATGTGTACCGGATTTTAGTAAACAAAAATATCCTTATATATCATGACTTCTAAGTTTTAAGGTTAAGAGTATTTTAATAATTTTCATTTTTAAAACTAAAAAAAAAGAAATCTCCAAACCTTTGTTTACTTCCCTCATTCCTCTAAACCATTTCTCTTTCATCTCTCTCACTCCAACATTTTCTCTGTCATCCTATGCTAGTCCCAACTGAAAAAAAATCAGAAACACTGGTTATTAAACAATCTTACAAAAGATGATTTTATAATGAGTTTTCCTTTTATAATTTTTGTTTTATCTAATTTTAAAAAAAATTCACAAACATAAAGAAATTGATAATTGATCTAGAAAAAATCAGAAATACTCGTTGTTAAACAATTTCTTACAAAAAATGATTTTATAATGGGTTTTCATTTTATAATTTTGTCTTATCTAATTTTATCTAATTTTCACAAACATAATGACATCAAAGGAATTGGTAATTGGCCTAAAAAAAAAATCAGAAACACTCTCGTTGTTAAACAATTTCTTACAAAAAATGATTTTATAATGAATTTTCATTTTATAATTTTTGTCGTATATAACTTTATCTAATTTTCACAAGCATAATGACATCCGAAGGAATTGGTAATTGGCCTGGAGGGTTTTTTTAGAGATGATGATTCAATGTATGCAGATCATGAAATTAGAGAGGTTAGTGAAGACGATGAAATTTTAAAATATTTAATATTTAATTATGATTGTATATATAATTTTTATTAATTCTACTGTTTGATTTAATTAGATTGATTTGCGACTATTTTTACAATATCACAATTATCAGTGTAACAATAATACACTAGTGGAGTTTATATAACATTTAATAATAATCCCTAATAAAGTGAAAATTGTCATAGTTAGGTAACAATAAAGTTTGCTATTATTGTAAACGAATAAAAAGGCAAAGTTCTACAAACTAAAAACACATACTACAATATCAACGACTATTTATTGCTCTCAAAATATAAAACTAAAACATTGGGTGATTTTACTTCTAAGAAAATCAGGTTAATGTCAACATTACTATTTACTACCTATTAACTGGCTATTTTTCTATATTGGTCCAAACAAGAACTCCTATAATAAATTTATAGCTGACCTTTTGCACATATTTTATACACATGGAAGTATGAATTACAATTATTTTTCAATAAAATTGCAAATTTAATTATACATACATAACTATTTATACAAGAGGACGTTTACAAATATTTAAAGGTAAGTAATTATATAGTAAAGTTTTCTTTATTTAAATATTAGGTTTTACATGTAGAGTTATGATGGTAAATTAAATGGAAAATGAATATATCTTTTAATGTTTGTAAATAAATTTAAAAGTATTTACTTTTCTTTTATTTTAAAATGTTGTTCCTCTAATTCTTAGATACCTTGTGTACTTTTTCTAAAATTTAAATTAGTCGTTTATCACTTTTATGATCAAGTTTTATTTGGAAACGAGGATGAAATAATAACACACACAAAGAGAACATAGCATGGAAGGGAGAATGGTTTCAAAGAAGAATTCTCAGTTGTAAGATGATATTAGATTTATCCAATTACTATCATCTTTAATTGTTAAATCAAGAAGAAGAGGTAGATATGGTTGAGAGGAGTCTAAGACAACATACTTTAGGAGAATATTCAACATTCACAAGAATGTTGAATTTCAACACTAATGTGAGGCCATGTGAATGTAACTAATATAAAGACTGTTCTTATTTATCTAGTGTAGAAAAATCAATTTCATGGTTTACTTCATGAGAACCCATACATTCACTTGACCAAATTCTTAGAGATTTGCAACACAAGATTCATCAAGTTCCCGATAAAGTTATCCGTCTAAGTTTATTTCCTTTTTTATTGGCAAGCAACACTATCAACATTCTTTTCTTAAGAATAGTTTGACTGTATGAGATAAGGTTGTTACAAAATTTCCACACAAACTCTTCCCTTAATAAAAGATTAATCAAGGAAAGAGGAGATTACTCTGTTTCATCATAATCTTGGCGAAATTAAATAATCTCTTGTTTCCTATTTTTAACCTTTGATTGAGAGAAGAATTTGTGTAAAAATTTTGTAACAACCTCATCCCATACAGTCAAATTATTCTCAGAAAAAGAATGTAACCAAACCTTTGCGTTTTCTACCAATGAAAAAGGAACACAAACTCTTACGAATAGCTTTATCAAGATCTTGGTGAATCTTAACCGTGTTGCAAATCTCCAAAAATGTGACCAAGTGAGTGTATGGGTTCTCATGAGGTAATTCTTGAAATAAATTGTTCTGCACTAGATGTATAAAAGTAAGTGTCAACTCTATGTTGACTGCATTCACCACTAGCCTAACAATATTGTTGCAGGTCTCAGTGCATGTTGAATAATCTCCTAAGTACGTTAACTTGGATCCACTTAACCATATCTACCTCTTCTTCTTGATCTGACAATTGAAGATGAGAGAAATATAATACAATTTCTATGTCTCTTGTTGAGGTTTCACGTGCTTCCCTAAAAAGTCTTCTTTGTATATTGTGATTTCTTAAGACTATTCATTTGATTTCATGATTATAAACTAACTTATCAATTTATACAAAACAAAGAAACACTAAAAAACAAGGTAGTCCTAGAAGGGACAAGTTAATGGTTAAAAGTTAATTTATAAATAAAATTTAAACTATAAACAAACATAGAAATAAAAGTATATAAACAAATTATGAACAATTTAAACCAAAATTAGTAAATAAAACATAATTAACTAAACAAAACATTAGTGTCCGACAAAGATAAAAATTTTTTCTAATTAAATTTAAATAAATTTTAATTCAAATGATGTCAATAATATAACTTAAAAATAATAAATTAAGTGAGTTTGTGAACCAATCCGATTGTGAGTTTGATAATCTAAAAGAAATAATTTTTTTAATATAATAATATAACTTAAAAAGTTGAATAGATTGATAAACCAACTTAGCTCATTAGTATTCAACACAAATAAACTGATTCTTGACAGGTGAGGCTTAAAATTGGTCTATATCAAAATTTTAATTTTTTTTAAACTAATTCGGTTTGAACTCGTAGTAGATTGCGTTAACTTAGTTTAAACTTGTTTTAACCGCACTAAAATAAAATCCAAAAATGATAAAGTGCGGGAAGAAATTTGATAAGGTGAAGAAAGTAATGACCCTACCCCTAATTGTTGATAGCCAATTTTTCGTAACGAATTTCAATAACCCACTGTGAGCCGAAATAATGTTTCGGTAAACTGATCCAATATCAAAATTCATGGACCTCTGGCCCAAAAGAAGAAAAATAAATAGCTTTTGCTTACTGCACCCCTATACCTTCATTATATATTTCAATGTTGACTTTGAGATTACCCATGTCTGAAATTTTCCAAAACAATATTTTTGGAAAAAGATGTTTAGAAGAAGCTTTCTGAAATAAGTTTTCTAGAACACTACACATAAAACAATTTGCCACACAGTTGAGTGATGTTTATAGTAACATAAACTTTCTTAAGGAGTTTGGTTCAACTTATCTTACACATGTAATGTAATGATAGAAAGAAAATGAGTGATAGTATGTGGAAGGTTTTGGAAATCCAATGGTGAAATAGGGAAATCATATCCTATTCTCATACACATTAAACCTAAATAATCCAAAATATTCCAGTGAAGCTCAACACGCATTATAGATAGATGCTCACAAGAATCATGATAAGAAAAAGAAGAAGATAAGTAACATCATTGTTCAAAGATGCTGTTTTTTTTTTCTCCTTTTGTCACCAAAGATTCTCTTTCTAAAATACCAAATGTACATGCTAACCTTCCTATCTCCACAGACCAAACGCCAGCCAGATACAGACCCAAAGCTTATCATCACTATTTTTTTTATTCTCTTAAACAAAAGCATGAGAATTTTGACTACATATTGAATACATTAATACTGTTTTTTTAGTAGGGTAATGGAAGAAGATTGTTTATTTTTATAAAAAAAAATTAAAATGTTTTATGATTTTTATTAATTTTAGGTTATTCAAAATTAGATAATTTTAAATTTTATTCAAAATATAAAATTTTGTTCATAAAATATACGTGTCTTCTCTTTACATTCTCTCAACTATTTTTGTTCGAGTATCATCAACTTTAATAATGTCAAGTCATTCTTAGGATAACTACTCTTTGATTAATATCGATTAAATATTTTTTTAATGATTTTTTATCAGTTATTTTAAATTGTTAGAACCATTTTTGTATTTCACGTTAGTTGATATCGGAAATACTACTTTTCTATGGATGTAAACTAAGATTTTTTTATGAATATTTGTCATGATTATTGTTATTATTGTTTTGTTGATGTAGGCAATGATAATGTTTTTTATCAACCACTAACGTTTTTTGTTAAAATTTTGATAAAATGATTTTGATATTTTTTTAACCAATGATATTTCGAAAAAGAAATCCCCAACCAATAACATTGTAAAAACAATCTTAATCAATGTCAACGTAAATAATTATGATTCACATTGAAAAAAATTAACAGAGTCAACATATATCAAGAAAAGGTTAAAAAGTTGTGAATATTAGTTGAAAAATATTTAAAACGCATTTTAAACAAATAATAACATCAGAAAAATCAAGTGAAAGAAACTATTAATATTAATGTTTTTAATTATTAACAATTGTTTGATGTTTAAATAACTTTTTATATTTAGTAATAACGAAATACAAGAACATTAAAATTCAATAAATTTAAATTGTTTTATTTTAACAAAAACCTTTAAAAAATAAATCAAATTAAAATAAGATGTTCAAATTTAATATATTCAAATATCTCAAACTCTCAAATAAAAATTGTGAATTTTTATTATCTAAATAAAAGGTGATTGTGTCAAATTTGGAAATAGAAAACATAAAAAAAATTTAATATGTAGCTTTATCAATTATTGAAGTGCAGAGAAGATAAATATACTCACTACAAACTTATTCATAAAAATATCAAGGAAAAAAAAACAATACTCCTTCTACGTTTAAATTCATATGAAAAAATAAAAATCTTAGAAAGTCTCCTATTTTTTTCCGAAATTAGTTTTATAGAATAGTTTATACATAAGTTAATTTTAATTTGTAAAGATGTCAAGTTCTTTTATTTTCCTTTTCTAAAATCTTTATTGAGAAGCATTTTCAAATATAATCTAAAACTTACCTCAAAAGTAGGAAGGATAGACGTAAACAATCCTGACTCCATAGGCAATTTTAAACTGTTTCTAGGATTCAAACCTACCACCAGGTTACAAAACAAAACAAATTATGATTATACACTCAAATTCCTTGCCATTTTTTTTCAGCCTTCTAGATAAGCTACTACATAACAATTCGGCCCTACTGTAATCCCAAAAGCTCAAAGTCTACAAACATTAGTTTCCTTCCCGATATTTTTTCAAAAGAACGTGTCTTTTCACAGGTTCTTTACTTTTATCAGTCCACAGGTAACATCATCATTTTAATTTTATTAGCTCCTCACCCTTTTCCTTAGATAGGAAATACCATTGTGTTCCTAATACCATTCTACTGGGAACCATAGCTGAACTAGTTTATAAGGCTTACTCTGAATCAAGTTTAGGTTCCCAACAGCGAGCTTTTATTTTTGGGGTAGAGGGTGGGAAGACCTAGGTCAGAACTTCTCAAAATTCATGGAAATCTTATAACTCAATCAATCCCTTAAGTTTGGATGTGGAGGATCCAACATAACTTTAGCAACCATCAAATACTATACTGCATAATCACCTCTATTCCATATTATGAAGTTATTAAGAATTATACATCCTTCGGGGGTTGAAAGCATAGAATTACATGGTTTATTTTTTCATAGGCTCTATTCATACTAATTTCCATGGATTTAAAAGTAAAGCAGAATTAAAAAAGGAACGGAATGATAATATTATTCTACATGTACAAACAGCTGGTTTTTCTGTTTGCTCCAGAAATACTTTTTGGTAATTCCAAAATGATAATAGCGGAGTAAAACCAGAAATCCTACTAAACATTTAACCAAAGAGATATATCTCAAAGTCAAATCACACTTTATTAGTGAAACCGAGGAAAACACACTTACGCACAAAACAGAACAAAGAAAATGGTGACTTCACTCCTCTCTAATTAGACGCTGCTTAGGCTAGCTCTTTCTTTTGGGTCAGAGGCCGGCGAGATATTCCTAACTACTCTCCGCACTACGCCGGCGTCTTCAATGGCCAATCTCTAGCTTCCCAAATCCTATGAGAAGCATGGATGTAAATTAGACCTATTATAATAATTTTATGGAGAAGGATGATATATCGGTTCTTAAACATTTTCTGGATGTAACTTAAGTCAAAGGCCCAGATAACAAACATAGGAGTGTTACATGTTCACATTTAAACAATTATTTAGATATAAATTTGAGGTCAATTCTTTCGGTGTACATATAAGTTAACATTTTGCATTTATTCAGATGACTTATCAGAAAGAGATGCTTATGCAGAGGTTTCTACGTCACAAATTGTAATGTTATAGATATGAAAGCAGACGTGAAGATGGTCCGTACAATGAAGAAAAAAAGATCCTCGCCTGACAAAAACAGTTTACAAGCTCAATATACAATTCAAGGAATATCATATTATGACCACGTGTGAAAGACCAACTAAAATTGAAAGTTCTCCACGTATTACAGCAGCTTATATCCAGATTCTCAGAGGCAAAACCCAAATCACACTTCTAGTGCAAGAAATGTTGTTTAGTCTCCGTATTCAACTTCAGATTTGAAGTTTGAATATGTAAACTTAAAAGGAAACACACCAAGCTTGAGAAAATTAAGAAAAATTATAAACATCTCTAATATTTTCTTCCATACATGAATACAACAGCTAATCTGTCATATTAATATTTTCATATGCATTAAACATTAAAACATCTAAATCACAGGACCAAATTGATTTCTATCATTTTTTCTATAAATCCATAAAAAATTTCTATAGACTCTTTAATATCTTATAAGACTTAAAATCTTATGTGCTGAAATTCAAGAGATGGAAGAATAGGCTCAGTATCTTACATGTAAAATTTCTAGTCATAAGAGCTGAAAACTCATGGGCGTCGTCCAATGCTAGAAAGAAAAAATGTTCATGGCACGTATCTAGTCCTACTATAATAGAGCTGTTTCAGTCAATCAATTTCCTTTGTTAATTGTATTTGTGTATGAGAAAAATAAAAGTGAGCCATAAATTGGCTAAAGGAGAATCATGCTTTCAACTAGGAAAAAGAAATTTAAACTAGCTCCATCGTAGAGATAGCAAATAACTTCAGAATGGGCAGTGCAAATCATGGATCGGAAGGGTGACAGAAACCCAGATCTTAGAATTTGATGATTAAGGCATTTTGACTAAAAAATCAACCAATAGAATACCTACACAAAAAGTTATGCTATTCTGAATCCAATACAATATGATAAACAAATCAAATCTGTATTAACTTAAAGGAAACGTGCTCAAGTACTCATTCACATCAAGCTAAGTTGATTTGATTAGTACAAAAAAAAAAGGCTGAATCCCTATATCTATAGGAAATTATGCTAATCAGTTCTAGTGGCCATGCAAACCCTTCATCTCACAAGACACTAAAGTTTTCTTTTCCACACTACCCACCTAGATCAGTACAAGAGAGAATTCAATCCCATCACTTTCCAGCAGAAACCCACAGGAAAATGCAATGGCCTTATAGTCGAAGGAAAAACAAAGAGCCAAACCAATACATTTGTTTCTCTCAATTAAAGTCTTGAATGGATAAGTTTCTTCCTAAATATTTATGAAAGAAAAAAAAAATAAAATAAACTTCTCTCACAAGGTAAAAATAACTTATGCATAACTTAAAAGCAGCTTTTGTGAAAACCTAAGCGATTTTAGCTTCTCCGAAAAGCTAATTTTAACTCACGCATACTTAACTTGGCAAAAATAAACTTTAACTTACTGAAGAAGCTTATTTCACCTTTTTTTCTTCCACAAAAGCTTACTTGAAAAACTTTATCTAAACATGGCCAAAAGCATTTGTTAGTCTACCACCCTTCACTGAATTGAAGCATTCACTTATCATATATTTGTGTTTACAAGTAGTTCAGTAGATTGACTAGGGTCATTCTGTGTTTCAACTTTCAACTCATCACAAGATCATTACCAAACATTACACATGTTTACGATCGATACAACAAAAGATAAGAGTACAAATACAAACGGAGAATTTACACAAATAGCAAGACTCCGGAAACATAAGATTCCACAAATCAGTTAAAATTTGCATTGAGAAACTAATTGTACAATACAAAACATTTCATAATCGTTCTACTCGTTGATGATAAAAATAAACACAAACAATATCAATTAACACAGCATTATCAATTAATTACCATTTTCCAACCACAAACCCTAAATTCTCAGGGCACAGCATGGAGCCTCCCTTCAAACACAAATCCGCGGTAGAGTCCGTCGCCATTCCCGGGAAGGTTATCGATCCACCGCCACTGCTCCCCTTCGGCGGCACAGCGGTCCCAGAGCGCCAGCTTCCCGATCCTCTTGGCGGAGAAGCAAACCCTGTCGCCGCCTCCGAAGACTTTGAACTTTGTCGATTCACGGAAGGCGCGGAACATCTCAAGCGGCATGCGCGCTGCTTCGTCCCATTCGAGCTTGTCGAGGTCGAGACGGAGGACAAGGATGGTGGAGCAGGGCGCGTTGAGGGCGAACGAGGACTTGAGGCCGCCGACCATGAGGATCCGGTTGCCGTGGCCCCGAACAAGGCGGGGGCGCTTGAGGACGTCGAATACGTCCCCCCACTCGTGGCGCTCGAGGCGCGACCACGAAGGCGAAGGTGTTGCGGCGATGTTGCAGGAGAAAAGTTTCCACTGGCTCCGCCAGGGGGAACCGACGTCGCAGAGAGCGAAAGCGGAGTGGTTGATGAGTAGAGGGGAGCGGGGTTTGGAAGGGAGGTTTGAGGAGAATTTGAGCCACTTCGGCGTGCGGTGGCAGTAGAGGGCCGCGAGTTCAGTTAGGACCATGACGCGGTGGTCGGCGTCGACGAGAACGGCGCCATGGCGGGACCAGGCGGAGCCGAGATGGGGGAGGACGCGGAAGGTGCGCGTGAGAGGGTTACATGCGATGAGGGATTTGGTTGCGGTGGTGTCTGGCTGGGAAGGGTTGGCGTTGGGCTTGGGCTTGGGCTGGGCCCAGAGGTAGAGGAGACCGTGAGAGGAAGCAACGGGGAGAGGTGAATGGAAGGGGAGAAAATCGAGGGGAAAATGGAGCCATGTGTTATGGTCGGGATCGAAGAGGGAAAGAGAGGTGTGAGAAGTGTGAGAAGCGTGAGGAGTGTGGCGGTGGCGGAGGGCGAGGAGATGGAGGTGGAGGGGAGGGTGGGAGATGGAGAGGAGGTGGAGGAAGGAGGGGGCGGAGAGGAGGTGGAGGAAAAACTTAGAGAGGGAGCGGCAGAGGATGATTTGGCGGAGGGGGAGGGAGGAGAAGATCTGGTGGAGCGTGTCGTGCGGGAGACGGTAGATCGGAGGCTCCTCCTCCATCACACCACGGCGGTAGGGTAGTTGGGTGGTGGTTGGGCGCAGTGGGTACGGCGGTTGGGTTGGTTCCAGTCAGAATAGGGAATACAATTTGTTTTGTTTGCTTTAAGAAGGTTAGTGAAACTGAGAAACTTGCTTCAAGCTTCTTCTTGGGTAATATATTGAGTTTCCCACACCCTAAAGTCAATTTCTGTTGCCGCTTCTGATTCTGATTCTGGATTAGAACCGTTATTTTCAAGAAAAAAATATATATAATCAGACATAATATATGTTTTTATCTCTCAAAAAATATTTTTGTTTATCTAGAATATTTTTAAAATTGTTATTTTAAGTCATTTCATTTTAGTATTTTAGATTTATGTTATTTGAACTGTTTTAGTATAAAAAATAAATTAAACTAACGGGAAGGTTAAAATTGTTATTAAGAATCAAAATAAAATCTTAGAGTAAAAATATATTTAATTTTTATAACAATTATTATTTTTAAAATAATTATTGTACTCTTTTTTTTTCTTAAATCTTATTTATTTATATAAGATTTGAATTAGAAATAATGTTTTACTCTCTTTTTATAGCATACTGTGAATAGAAGTTTTATATTATTTATTTTTAGGTTAAAATATCCTATTAAAATAAGTAAGGTAATGTATTGTATAATACAATAGAATACCACTTAAGTAACGTGTTCTCGTTTGGGAGATATAATCCACAAAAATAAAGATTTCATTTGGCTTTTTCCTCGAGTAATGAGTTGTTCCTTAAGCAATGAAACTCAACTTGAGTGATATATTGCCGTAAAATAGAGAATGCATTTAAGCATCTCTTTACTTAAACATGAAGTTGTTACTTAAACATGGGACTTATCACTTGAATAATACTTTGTCACTAGATTAAGGAATTTCAAATTTGAAAGTCTTATATCAACTTCTGTCTACTCTAATGATATCACTTTATTTGAGCAAGATATGTAGATGAGAACAAATCTCAACATACTAAAAAATAACTATCAAACTTATTACATCTCATTGATGAAGGTTGAGAAACAGAGAAAGAATCAGACGTGAAAACAAGAGAAAGAAGTGTGATATTATTATTGAAAGAATGGAAAAGTATTTGATTGTGCTATAGTGAATTCAAACAACACTTATAAAAATCATAGACTAAAAGAAAGAAAAAACCGAGACAATAAAATAAACATGTAGGTGTCATACACTTAAACCAATTAGTTGGCACTCGAGCAATGACATTAGAATGCATAATTTGTCATCCCCTTAAGCTAGGAATAGACATACATCATTCCCACATTGGTACATAGGTTGTTGAAGACGACAAAGGAAAAATGCTTGGTTAGAATATCCCTTGCTTGAGGGCAGAAGAAATCAAGAGCAGACCTTTGTTGATTTTATCATGAATGATGATGTGACAATCTATCTCCAAGTACTTAGTTCGTTCATGGAACACTTGGTTGGAAACAGTGTGGATCACAAATTGATTGTCACAATAGATGATAGTAGGGGTGGTAAAAGGAATGCAAAGATCTTGAAGGAGATATGCAATCCAATGGATCTCACATGTAGTGGATGCAAAAGCTCAATGATCAGTTCCATCAAAACTTCTGGACACTATTTTTTTTCTTTTTGAACTTCTATGAGATAAGAGAATTGCCAAAGTAGATGAAGAAGCTTGTGGCAGATTTTCTAGTGTCGGGACATAAATTCCAATCAAAATCACAATACGCTTTTAGTTGAAGTTTTGTGTGAACTTTAAAGAAGAGACCATTGTGGGAGTGACCTTTGAGGTAGCAAAGAATTTAGTGAAGGGCTTGTTGATGAGAAATTGTGGGACATGATATGAATTGGCTGAGATGGTTGGCAGAAAATGTGATATTTGGACTAGTGTTGGTGAGATACATAAGTTGGTCAATGAGACGATGGAAAGAGGAGGCATATTCATCATTAAGAGGTTTGTTGGATTTAAGGGAATTGGTGTCGGAAGAGTGCACCATAAGAGTGGGCATAGGTGTAGAATTTGTCATGTTTGTTTCATGGAGAAGGTTAAGGATGTATTTGTCTTGGCTAAGATATATTCCAACAAAACTTTGGCGAATTTCAAGGCCAAGAAAGTAGGTGAGGTCTCTAAGATTTTTGATATGGAATTGCTTGTCAAGTAACATGGTGAAGTTATTGATTCCAGCCTCATTAGTGTATGTCAAGACAATGTTATGAAGATAAACTAAAAGGGCAATGGTATTAGAATTTTCATGTTTGAGAAAGAGAGAATGATCAATTAAGGAACAAATATAGTTGTGACTAATAAGGAAGGAAAAAAGTTTGCATACCATTGTGTTCCAGCTTTTTTAAGGCCATATAAAAAGAACTGGAGCTTGAAAACTTTGTTGGACTAGGAAGGGATAAACTAGGTGAAGGTTACAGTACATTTCTTCATGGAGATCATCATTGAAGGAAGGCGTTGTTAACATTGAGGATCCATTGGTTTGAAGCAACAATAACAAGAAGTAAACACATGGTGGTAAGCTTTGTAGTAAGAGCAAATGTGTTCAGATAATCCAAGCCTTCTAATTAAGTGTAATCTTTGGTAACTAAGCGAGCCTTGTTGGTTAAAACAACTAGTATCGTCGAAAGTCATGCAGCAGAATAAAATAGCGGAAAGCGTGTTCGGTCAATTTTTTAAAAAAATGGTCCCTTTAATTTTCTTATAAACGTTTTATCAATAATGAAAAAACCTAGAAAATAAAATAAACATGTGGTAGGTAGGTGTCATACACTTAAACCAATTAGTTGACACTCGAGCGATGACATTAGAATGCATAATTTATCATCACCTTAAGCTAGGAATAGACATACATTATTCCCATATTGGTACATAGGTTGTTGAAGACGACAGGGGAATAATGCTTGGTTAGAATATCACTTGCTTGAAGGGCAGAAGAAACCGAAAGCAGTCCTTTGTTGATTTTATCATGAATGATGAATTGGCAATCAATCTCCAGATACTTGGTTCATTCATGGAACATTTGGTTGGAAATAGTGTGGATCACAAATTAATTATCACAATAGATAATAGCAGGGGTGGTAAAAGGAATGCAAAGATCTTAAAGGAGATATGCAATCCAATGGATCTCACATGTAGTGGAAGCAAAAGCTCGATACTTAGTTCCATTTGAACTTTTGGACACTATTTTTTTTCTTTTTGAACTTCCATGAATAAGAGAATCGTCAAAGTAGATGAAGAAGTTTGTGGCAGGTTTTCTTGTGTCAGTACATGAATCCCAATCAAAATCACAATATGCTTTTAGTTGAGGTTTTGTGTGAACATTGAAGAAGAGACCATTGTCGAGGTGATTTTTGAGGTAGCAAAGAATTTAGTGAATGACTTGTTGATGACAAATTGTGGGACAAGATATGAATTGGCTGAGATGATTGGTAGAAAATGTGATATTTGGTCTAATGTTGCTGAGATAGATAAGTCGGCCAATTTCAAGACCAAGAAATTAGGAGAGGTCTCTAAGATTTTTGATATGGAATTTCTTGTCAAGTAGTGTGGTGAAGTTATTGATTTCAACTTCATTAATGTTCGTCAAGGCAACGTCATCAACATAAACCAAAAGGATAATGATATTAGAATTTTCATGTTTGAGAAAGAGAGAATGATCAATTAAGGAACAAATATAGTTGTGACTAATAAGGAAGGAAAAAAGCTTTGCATACCATTGTGTTCCAGCTTTTTTAAGGCCATATAAAAAGAACTGGAGCTTGAAAACTTTGTTGGGACCAGAAAGGGAAAAACCAGGTGGAGGTTACAAAACACTTCTTCATGGAGATCACTGTGAAGGAAGGCGTTGTTAACATTGAGTTGTTTGAGGATCCATTGGTTTGAAGCAACAATAATAAGAAGCAAACAGATGGTGGTAAGCTTTGTAGTAAGAGCAAATGTTTTCAGATAATCCATGCGTTCGGCAACTAGACGAGCCTTATATCGATCAACAGTGCCATATGACTTGTGTTTGATTTTTTATATCCAACTACAACCTATAATTGTCTTGCTAGGAAGAAGATCTGTGAATATCTAGGCATGGTTGGTATTTAAGGCTTGTAACTTGTCATCCATAACTTGTATCCATTTTAGGGGATTTATAGGCCTTAAAGTATGTGTGTGGCTTAGTAAAAGCATAAATAGACAAGATAGTGTGTTTAAAATTTGAAGACAAATTATCATATGAAATAAAGTTGTGTAAAAGGTATTTTACTATAGTGTTGGTGCGAAAATCTTGAAGATATATGGGAGCTTGTTGAGTATGAGTCAATCTTTTACAAGGAACTTCAATAGTCTCAGCAAGTGATGTGGTGATGTTTGGTTCAACAATAACAGTGTTCTTAGTAAGGTCAGTAACATCACAAATTTCAACATTAGTAGTAGTATCCTTAGTTTCAATAACATTATAATCAAAATTAACAATGAGGTCATGATGAGTAGGAACAACAATGTTATTATGATTAATTGATGTGTGAAAAAAGTTATTATAGACAATAGTGTAATTACTAGGTATAAGTACAGAAAGGCTATCACAATCATGACTTTTAGCATCGTTGTAAGAGAAATGTTCTTCATAAAATTTAACATTACATGAGACTTCAAATCTATGATTATGTAAATATAAATATAAGTACCCTTTTTTGAGGGCCTTGAATGTGTGAAAGACTAATGTAATTTCCTTTTATGGGATACAAGAGTGTTATAGTAACATAAACATCCAAAGACACAAAGGTATGATAAATCACATATATTTTCATGAGTTTTTCATAAGGAGTGTCATTATTCAAAAATAGGCGTGGGTATGCAATTAATAAGGAAGGTTGCATGTTGTGCAGCAAAACACCAAAAAATAGAGGGAAGATTTGATTGAAACAAATGAGAGTGAACAACATTTAAAAGGTGTTGGTGTTTTCTTTTAACTACTCCTTTTTTTCTCAAGAGTCTCAACACACATGTAGTTTGATGAACAATTTCTTTAAGAGAATAAAACTCATGCATATAAAATTCCACTCCATTATCGGTCCTAATAACTTTGATTTTAGTATGAAATTGGTTTTCAGCATAGGAAATGAAATCAACAATTAATTTTCGAACAACATATTTATTTGTTAGAGATAATAATCATGTATAGCATGAAAAAGGATCAACAATGGTAAGAAAGCATTTATAACCATGCACAAAAAGAATATTGTAAGGACTCGATATATCTATATGTCAAACATAAAGATTTTAAAACTTGAAGATACACTAGCAAGAAAAGGAAATTTTAGAACTTGATAAATTGTGCCTTCAAATGTCACCGCTGAAGTGCAAACTCACTAGTTTAAGTGCATGACACCTACCTGCCATCTGTTTATTTTATTATTTCTTTGTCTTTATGCTTTTGTCTTTCCCTTTTGACTTAGTCTTTTTTGTTTCCTAGAGTTTTTGTCTTCATTGTAACACAATCAGATACTTTGTTTATTCTTTCAATAATAATATTGTGCTTCTTTTTCTTATTTATTGTTATTCCTATAGGTTGTTCTCTCCATCTCAGAATCAAACAAGTTTTCAGCTTTTGTTCTGCTTCTCATGAAGAACAAACAAAGCTTGATGGAGCAACCCAAGGAATTAACTAAAAACAAAAATACAATATATGTACAAAAATTAAAAGACAACGGATATATACAGATACTTAAACAAAATTGAAATTGGTAAACAATAGATCAATTGGATTAATAGTAACTATCAAATTCTCTGACAGTGGTGCCAAAAAACTTGATAACCTTTTTGGCAAGTGTACCAAATCGTTCCAAGTAATAAAGAGTAAGTTCAGAGTATCGTTCTCCCAAGGGAATTAAGTTACATTATCTAATGAAAATTATTTACCAAAATCACTTTAGTAATGATGGAAATTTGATTCATGTAAATTAACGTAATGAAATTAACAAAACATTAAAAAATTTGAAATTGAAAATTTAAAGCAAGCTTCGTTGGAATTGAGTTCATGACTAACATTACAGTAATTTTATGAATAACATATTTTGCATTCAAACATTAACATCATTATATCTTGGTTTAATCCCTTAAAACATGTTCTAAATATATATGTTTAATTATTCCTTAAGTCATCAAACATATCCTTTGCATTAAAATCTGATGTTTATAAATGACCATAAGAATTGAAACTATTCCTAGCATCGTTCCTTTTGGTTGCTTTTCTTACGTTCATATTCAAATTTATTTCCCAGTACAATTGAACATATAAAATACATCATACTTCCGTATAATGACAAGTAAATGAAGAAAAGAATATGAGCACAAATATATATTAAATAGGAAAATTATATCAAATGTCAGTCATTACATTTAATTCCAACGAAATAAAGATTTAGCTACTCCTAGCCATATAGAACGTACACAATTTAACAATTCCTTACATAAAATGTTTTTTGGATGCCTTGAAGTAGTGTCCTAAAGTCTGCAATCTTTTTTGATTCTTTCTTTCTGTCGAAAGTTACCAACTTGCTATCTATTTCCTACTTTAAAAGCCAATTCAATTTAACTTATTCGCTCAGTGCACAACTATGAATGCGTTGAGCGAGTAATCAACTACAATCCCTTAACTGGTTATAATTCGCTCCACAAGTTGTGCTGGTGTGCTGGGCGAATAAAACTCTTTTTAGCTAAGCGATTTAATGTTGGCTTAGCGAGAAACATTTGACAACACTCCACTTGATGTATAAATTCATGTAGTATTTACTACACAACTTTCCTACTTCCTATTACAACTTTTTCTATGAGGAAACACATTATTTCATGAATAAATACAAATTTGAGCTAATTAATAAGTTTGAAAACATGTATTTTTCATGCTTATCACCATTTCTCAACCTTCATCAACGAGGTTCAATCATTTCTCTTTGCTTCTCATGACATCATTTGGTAATCTCGTTATGGTATCAAAACTCTTCTTTTGAAGAGTTATTCCACGTAACTCTGGTTTCTTTCTTTTTCTTCTTCCTTCTTGGTCCTTTATTTTTCTTTTGTATGTTTCTTTCCCATGGCAGGTGAAACTCCCACCTCTAGATTTCGATACCTCCACCCAATGAGAACCTTACTACTACTCTCGTCTCGCTTGTTCTTGATAAATCCAACTACCACTTATGGCGCAAGTCAGTGATCATAACTTTAAGTGCAGAAGACAAGGTGGAGTTCGTTCTTGGCACCACCACTCAACCATGCAAGAAGACAAAATTTTTTTACCTAGACTTTATGTAATAACATGGTTTCTCATGGTTGGTCCATTCGGTTTCTTAACCCATATGCCAAAATATAATAGATGGACAACATTGTGGATATTTAGGATGACCTCAAGAACAAATTTTCTGAAGGCAATTTAGTTCGCATCTCTGATATGCAATTCGAAGTTGCTATTTGGCATAAGGAGACTTGAGTGTATCAGAACTTTTCACTAAACTCAAAGTTATTTGGGATGAGTTGTATAACTTTCAGCCAAATCCTGTCTACACCTGTAAGAAATATTGTAATTGTCAAGTTCTTCATATAATGACACAAAGAAAAAGGGAAAATCATGCAATGTAGTTCCTTAGAGGTTTGAAAGACCAATATGACACATCAAGTCATGTATTTTGCTTATGGAACCTATTCCAAATATTACAAATATATTTTCTCTGGTTATATAGTAAGAAAAACAATTATCCTTGGTTTTATGGTTACTATTGTGAAAAATATTAATCCTAATGCTATTGTAGGATCAATAACTTGCACCTATTATAGAAGATTGGGACATATAAAGCCAATTTGTTATCGCACGAAATGGATTCCATAATCAAGATTCTAGAAATTCAAGAGGCACCAACGAAAGGTCTAAACATATTGTGGAAGAAATGGAAACACAGTGGAAGTTTGTTACAAGAAACATGGATATCCAATAAATTCTTTACCAACAAATAGTCTCAAGCCAAAATTATTTATAAGAAGACAATGGCATCATAAAGGAACAAAATTGTAGTGATCTTGCTGATGTTTGTCTCACTTCGCAACAATTTCATATTCTTGCTGATATTTTCAAGCATGCCACAACACTCGAGTGGTGACATTAAATGCATTGAAGGGAGAGGGATTATTAATAGTGAATGGATACAACAACAATTAATTTTGCAACACCTATTAATAGGTTGTTTCATAACACATTGTGGTGTTGATTCATTATATGAAGCATTAGTAAATAAGTGTCAAATTGCATTACAAGTTGGAGAAAGATAGAGAAGAGATGAAGGAAGGAAAAAAGGGTGCTGGAAGGTGGATGATGAAAAGAGAAAGAGAACGAAAATAATGGGTGGTAGAAGGTAGAAGGAGAAGGAGACAAAAAAACAACCCACAGGAAAAACATAAATAAAAAAAGAAAGTCAATGACATATGATCACCTTCCAAAAAGTGTTAATACTAATTTAATAAAGGAATTGCAATGAATCCTATTAAATAAAATAAAACTAAATTAAAGACAAAAAAAATTAAAAAATCACATTAAATAAACTCATAAATATTGGATTTAAAAAAGTTAATAAGTCATATTAAAAAATTGTTATTCATTGACATGAATATAGAACTGTATATAGTAGTCCATAAATTCAACCAATTCAATATGATGATGTTTTATTTTAGTAAGTATTGGATAATTAAGGTGAGTTATATTTATTTAAGTTGGTAAAATTATAATTGAGTTGAATGTATGCTTTTAGATACTCAAAAGGAATGACAATACATATATTGTGGTGTATTGAACCATCACTAGTGCAGTAAGAGGAAACGACATCGGTTAATTTCACTCATAGGCACCGGTTCCTGAACCGAGGCATATTCAGGCGAGGCAAAAAGTGGTAGACTTTTTGCCTCGATTCTGAACCGATTTATGTTGTTTGTCTCTACGGCCTCGGTTAGAACCTGAACCGAGGTAGTAGGATCTTTTTTTTTTCTTTAGCGTGCTTCGGTTCTGATTTCAATTTCATATTCTAATTTCAAACCCCAAACTGAAAAACGTTAAAATGAATAAGACTCGCGCTTGGAGAGAATAATCCGAGGACATAACCACGCTGTTTCACAAACTCAACAAACTCAGATAACACAATTGGAACCCCAAAATGAAATGAATAGTTGAAACCCTAAGTTGCAAAAACAAGAACAAAAACCCCAAATCTGAAAATGAAAACCCTAATTCTCAGATTCTTAATTTCAGAAACCCTAAAATGCCAAATCGAAAAACGATTCACTTCACTACCGCCTTCCTCGCAACGCGCTGCCACCTTCCTCGCAATGCGCCATCGCCGTCCTCACCCAATCGTCTCCATCGAAGAAGTCGGAGTTGGAACCTTCGCGAAAGAGCTACCGCTATCAGACGCAACCTCGCCGCGCCTCGCCGCTATCATACGTGACCTCGTCGCGCCTCGCTGCTATCAGATGCGACCTCACCGCGCCTCGCCGCTATCAGACGTGACCTCGCCGCTATCAGACGTGACCTCGTCGCGCCTCGCCGCTATCAGACGCGACCTCGCCGCGCCTCGCCGCTATCAGACGCGACCTCACCGCGCCTCGCCACGTCTCTCCACGTCTTCGCTGGCCACTCACCTCCATCACAACACTCTCCCTGCTCGTCCGCGTTCAAGGGAAAGAGGAGGATCTGGTGCGCGTTCAAGGGAAAGAAGCTTCACCCTTAATTAGGTCACTAGGCCCACTTGGAATCAGAAAGAGAAAGGATCTAGGCCTATACGGCCTCGGTTCAAAATCTAATATTACTATATTGTTTCTGTTTCGGTTCTTCAACCTAACCGGTGCCTATTAATATTGACTTGACTGACTTGACGTGTTGCAGGCGTGTTTCAGGTCTTTATGCTTCGGTTCTGTGTGCAACCGAAGCAGTATCACGTTTTCTGACCATTTCAAACGAAAAGCGTGGAAAGTTAGTATATGTTTAGGCACCGATTGCCTTTGAAACCGAAGTGGTAGAGCTGTTCTGCACTGGTCTTCTTTGAACCGAGGCCTATAAGGTCTCCTTAATTGCGAAACTGCCACTGCGTCTGGATAGGCAGCGATTTGGTGTAAACAGAGGTCTAATGTACGAGTTTAAAAGCACATTTTGTACTAGTGCATGATTCAAAAGATGTATCATTGACAAAAAATATGTTGTTTTCAATGTAGTGGAAATTATCTATAAGTCCAGAGTTTTAAAATATGTCTGCAAATAGTTGTGAGGCTAAAAAGGAAAATATTGAGGTAAAGACGAATAAATTGTTCAACAAGTATGATAATATAGATATGATCCAATAAGAAGAGTATGATTCTAAGAGACAACAAGTTGATAATAGTTACATTATGGCCAATGGTAGACTAAGGAAAATGATCCATCACGTATGAATATGCATATATCTTGCATTCTTCTTAAATAGTTGTTAACAAGGTTTTGAAAGATAAGAACACAAACATACGTTAGTCAAGTACAGAAAATACTCAATAACTTGACATGAAAGAATAGGAGATTAAGTCATTTCATCATTGAGTTTTAATATGTAAAGTTGTTGATTATAGATTGCCCGTTTGTAAATGAATTCTTAAATAAAATCATGGATTTCATAAATCGATCAAGAATGATTTAAAACATTAGCAACTAAAGATTCTACATCAATTAATATAAAATGGAGGAATATTTGGCAAAGTAAAAATAAATAAAAAGACGAGTTTAATTTACTTTAAATAGTGCATAATATGCTAACAAAATGATACCCGATAATAATTTTGCATCTAAGACACTACAATTTGTGAAGGCTGATTTCCCAAACATGTCAATTCATTATCACGTGCTCCTAAGATATTTAAAGTTTTAAAAATCAACTCGAAGCTTAAAAGAACGACTTGAATTGGTTATTTAGATAAGCTTGAAACTTCAACTACACATCTCTTACGCAAACATTCATTTTCCAACCTTTTAGTTATGCTGTCAACTTGATTTTTCTATTCATGTCTTTAATTTTCCGTTTTTGTTTATCAATATTTACAATGCATTTTTCAGACATTGACTGGATGATTGAATGTTGAATAAGTTGACTCCAGAAAAATTAAATATTGCACATGCATGTCTTGTCTTCAATTTTTCACGTCAACTCCTTTTTTTTATTTATTTATTTTAATTGTCAACCTAAATGACTACTGTCTTAGATTATTTTCGAAAAATCTTCTTTCCGAAGACTTCTCACAAGAAAACTAGAAAAAATAATTCTTAATACTTAAAATTAATTTATATATGCTAATTCATTTCTAGAAGTTATTTTATTTAATTTTTTTCATTTTTTTTGTCAAAGAAACATTTAATCTAGGGATTGAGTTGTTAAATTTAAACATTTACAAGTAGAGAAGCATGATCGAAATTATGACTTGTTTGTATCATGAATTAGACAATGCGTTTGACCATTCCTATCATAAAGGATTTTTTTAAATAATAATGAAATAAATAGTGAGTCTTTAATTTTATTTTTACATCTAGTATTTACGATATGTGCAAATTTGATCTTAATTGATGTTAGTTTGCCAAGTCAAAGCATATCTTTTCTGGTTTTCTGTTTTGTCTTGTATTGCTATATATATTCATATGACAGTAGCTTTTGAAATGATGAGAACGTGAAGCATTTTTTCTAGTTGATTTCTTACTTCCTTTTAAACCAGTTCCAACATGGTATTCAGAGCTTATACGATCCTGTGATAAAAACAACGGTGAAAAGTAGAATCTGTGTGAGAATCTTGTTTTTTGGATTGAGTGTACCTTTGTGAGTGTGTTTTCCTTCAATGCATGCAAGTTTAGATAACCAAGAACGAGTTTAGTGGTGTCAAGAATTGGAGAACAATTCAAGTCTTGTGTACGTCTACAAGGAAAGTGATACACGTGTGGAAAGAAGATGGCTAGCAATGGGAGCATTATCCAAGGTGCCTTACCAGTGTTCGATGGAAAGTCTTTTGATGATTGGAAGATTATAATGCATGCCATCTTCGGGTTTCAAAACATAGCCGATGTGATCATGAATGGGATTGAAGATCTTGATCGTAAAGCAACATAAAAGGATAAGAAGAATTCAAGACGCAGCAAAAACTAGACAACAAGGCTAAATTTCTTATCTACCAGTGAGTAAATTCTAAGGTTTTTAACAAGATCTCCAAGGCCTCCACTGCCAAGGAAGCCTGGGATATTTTTAAAAAGGCAAAGTTGCAAGCGCTGAGAAGGCAATTTGAACTCTTAAGTATGGAGGAAAATGAGTCAATTGCAGAATATTTTGACAGAATTCAGGAGCACGTCAATGCTACGAAAGCTTGCAAGACGATACTAAAGATCAACAAGTGGTTGATGAGATCTTGAGGACGCTTCATCCAAAATTTGATCATGTAGTCGTTGCAATTGGAGAGTCAAAGGACCTTGATGTAATGGAGGTTGAAGAGCTGCAACATTCCCTTTAGGCACACGAGTTTCGGATAAATGAAAGAAATTACAACCAAGAACAGGTACTTCACTAGTAAAAAATTGGGTTTTTACAGCGCACATTATGCCACGGTTCATCGGAAACCGCAGCATAATGGTGCGCGGTGGCAGTTTTGTAAATAAATCGAAAACATATGTCGCGGTTCCACTCTGAACCGCGGCATATACTCCAGTCAACCATCCCCTTTTGACTCCACGTCTGAATTCAAAATTAAATAACAGGGTATATGTCGCGGTTCTCTGGACAACCGCGGCCTATACCCCTGCCCATTTATTGCAGGGGCTGATTGAGTCAGAGAATTTCAAAAGTTACAGGGGTATATGCCGCGGTTCCTCAGACGAACCGCGGCATATACCCCTGTAACTTTTGAAATTCCCCAAAAGGCAGTTGGGGAGACAGTTGTGTTCAGCACGTTACAGGGGTATAGGCCGCGGTTCTACGAGCAACCGCGACCTATTCTCCTACCTGAAATAAATTTAAAATGAATTTGAAATATTTCGAGGAATATACCGCGGTTGCCCGCTGAACCGCTGCATATAGTTTGAAAATAATTTCAAAAATGCCATTTAGGTTAATTTTTTTAATCAGTATAGGCCGCGGTTGCTCGTGAAACCGCGGCATATACCCCTTTTATACCGCGGTTAAGTAGTGAACCGCGGTAGATTCCCCAGTCAGAGTTAAAAAACAAAACGTTGGAATAGTGTCGTCTTCTTCATCGCGCAACGCTCTATTTTCGCGTTTCTTCTCCCTCCGAACCACCCAACATCTTAGATACCTCGTTTTTCACCGTTTAAACTCAAAATTGTTCGGTCATTTCTCATTTTTAACGATAAGAAACAGTTTTAGCCGATCAAAATCGTTTGAAACGCCTGCTTTCCTCTCCGCTGCCATTTCGTTTTTTTTGCACCAAGCTTTTTCGACGCCCCTGTTCCAGGTATTTATGCCCTTTTGCATTCTTAACATGATTTCTTCATTAGTTTTTGCATAATAATAATTGCTATAGTTTTGGTAATGTATGAAACTACTATAGTTTTGGTAATGTATGGTATAGTTTTTGCTAAAATTTTGGTAATGCATGAAATTGCTATAGTTTTGGTAATGTATGGTATGGTTTTTGCTATAGTTTTGGTAATGTGTGTTGTAGTTCTTGTATTATTTATAAACCTTAAAATATTATTCACTAAGTTTCAATGATATGTATGAAATTGCAAGTTTGATTTTTAGTAGCTTATCTTTTTATGTAATATTTAGGAATATGGATCGAAATTGGATTAATTTACCACATATTAGTGCTGAGTACGAGAGAGGTGTAGAGGAATTTATACAATTTGCGCAACGTAATGAGGGGAGAAGTGATGATGAAGTGAAGTTTAGATGTCCTTGTGTGAACTGTTTGAATGGGATAAAGTTGAACGCAACTCAAATTAGAGAACATCTTATATGTGATGGTTTTCTAAGATGCTATACAACATGGATATGTGATAACAGTTGAAAAATTGTTATTTTCATGCTTAAAATTGATACTAAAAGCAACCTTTAGACTTAGAAACTAGCTTGAAATCATACTTTTATCCATATTTTCAGAAATAAGAGAGCTGGACAGGTTTATGCTTGATTTCAGTGTTTTTGTACAGATTTTAAGGTGAATTTAGTGAAAGAAGTGAAGAATGAGAGAGAGGGAATTAGAAAAGGAATCAAAGAGTGCAAAAAGAGAAGCCGCAACTGCCGCTCAGCGGCAGTTTACCGCTGAGCGGCACTCAGAAGCTCACGGGAGGACCGTTGAGGGGCAAAATGGCCGCTGAGGGGAAGAACCGAGCTGGCGCACTCACCGCTGAGCGGTACTTTACCGCTGAGCGGCACACTTATGGGCTTGGGCTTAGATTTTTTGTAATTTTAGAATAGTATATAAGCTTTAGGACGTCCTAGGGTTTGTATCTTTGGCAGAAACGAGGCAAACACTTTCTCTTCCACCCCTTTGAAGGAGGATCTTGGATGCTCAGGCTACCTCTTCACCTTTATTGGGTTTATTCTTTCATTCTTTCATTGTAATTCATCTAGGTTCACCATGAATATGGTGAACTAAACCTTGTATGTTTGTTGGGGAATCAATGTAATCTCTTGAAGCTCTCATATATGGAATTTATGCTTGCATCTTAATCTAAGATTTATGCTTTCTTTCATCATTAGTTAGGGTTTTTCCTCTTTGCTCAATGCTTGCATTGTTTAACTCATTCGATGCATGATTATTGGTTTTGTCGATACGGGAACGTACGGGGAAGTCTAGATCCGGGGAATTTCTCCCAATATTATGTTGGTTGTCGTTAAGCTCCTACACTTATGAACTGATCATTAGGAATGCTAGGAATTTTGTATGAACTCGTGATTAGGGAGAAGCCTTCTAGAAAGGTACTTTAGAGAGTGGCATTAACAATGATGATTTGAATGTTGAATTCCTAAAATATATGAGAGTGGATAAGATGAAATTGACCCCCAACAACATATTCATTCATATATTTCATTGAAAGTATTTGTCTTTTGCTTTTGTCATTGATCAAAAACTCATGCATACATATTTAATTTTCGTCTTTTGCATATAAACTCCAAATATTTCGTCTTTAAGTCTTAGCTAATCAAGAAATCGCATAACTAAACTAGGCCGTGAGTCCTTTGGGAAGAACGATACTTGGTCTTACCAAGTTTATTACTTGAACGATTCGGTCATACTTGCCGATTGAAAAACAAGTTTGTGACATCATATTTTGGTGCTTACAAATTTGTCCATCAAGTTTTTGGCGCCGTTGCCGGGGACTCGTGGTTTAATTGGTTAATTTGTGTGATTATTGATTATCTTTGACTTTAATTTTGAATTTCTGTTTTTATTTTTCTGTTTTTGTTTTTTCTGTTTTTATTTTATTTTATTTTATTTTATTTTATTTTATTTTCTGTTTTTATTTTTATTTTATTTTATTCTCTGAATCTTATATCTTCTCCTATATCTTTTTGTGCTAACAATTGTTTTTAGGGTTTTGTGCCTAATGTCTGCAGAATGCAATTTGGTCAAGAATTTAACTATATGGGCACTCAATTCTACCAAAGTAATCTCAACCACTGGTGGGAACCTCACTCAAGCATGGATCAAAGCCAATTTTGGCAAGCTGCTGGACAATTTGAGAACCAACCACAACAACAATGGCAGCAACAACCCTTTCTATCAGGAAGTTTGGATAGGTTGGAGGACACCCTTCAACGATTTTTGAAAAATTCCGACTCTACTCAGAAAAGCATTGAAGAATCATTTAAAAGAATGGAGATGCAACTTCATTACATCAGTCAGAGATTGAATGATGAGGTTAATACTGAAGTTAACCTTAAGGAGGAAGGGCAAATCATTATCACCGAAAGTGACAAGATTCTTGATAAGGAAAAATTAGAGGAAGATGAAGAAAGGGTAGAGAGAAAAGAGAAAGAAGAGTTGAGTGAGAAAAATAAAGAAGAAGAAAAAGAGAAAGAAGTGGTTGAGAGAGAAGAGAGAAAGAAGATTTGTGTGAAAATAAAGAAGTTGAAAAGAAAAAGAAAAGGGAAGAAAAAAATGAAAGAAAGGAAAAAGAGAAAATTTAGGGAGAGAAAAAGGAAGAAAAAGAAGATGAGAGGAAAGAAGAAGAAATCATATGAAAAATCCCATCCTCATCTAAAGAAGAATCATAGGAAGGAAAATAAATTTAAGTGCTTAATGGAAATCTTCAAGAAATTGGAGATTAAAGTTCCTATGATTGAGACACTGCAACAGGTTCTTGGTTTGATCAAATTTCTGAAGAAGTTCAGTAGGAAGAAGAAAAAGAAGAAGGAACTTGAGCTTTACTGGGTCAAGCTAATGACGTTAAAAGAGCGCTTGCTGGGAGGCAACCCAGTGATTTAAAAACTTTTGATTTTATTTTGTTTTTGTACCTTTTAATTTGTGGACATTATTTTGTAAATATTTTGTTGGACATAGCATCTACTGAAGGATGTTAGGTGGTTAAGTATCTACTGAAGGATACTAGGTTTGTAACACCTACTGATGGGTGTTAGTGAGAAAATTTTACACCTACTGATGGGTGCTGGTAAGTTTGAAACACCTACTGATGGATGTTGGTGGATTTTGGGTCAGGCTCGTGACGTTAAACAAGCGCTACCTGGGAGGCAACCCAGTTGATTGATTGTTTCTGTTTGTTTATTTTAGTTAGGATTTGCATAAACATTTTTAACATTGAATTGCAGGGAACCCATGAGGGGCATGTAGGGAAGACACGTAGGTTAAGAAAAGAAGGAGAGGAGCACATCACGAAAGCGCCGCTGAGCGGTATTTTACCGCTGAGCGGTACTCTCGCAGATTGGGCTTTAGTTCCCCTTAGCGGGACCCGAGCCCATTAGGGTATTTTTATACCCCAAGCTGCGTTTTAGGGTTTCTTTCCAGGCTTTTCTCTGCACAAACACTTCCACACACCTTCTCCTAGGTTTTCCACATCTTTTCACTCTTCCCTCTTAAGAAAATATCTCTTCCACTCACTTTTTCACTAGTGTGCTATCAAAGTTTGGGGTTGGAAGAGAGCATTCTAGCTTGGAAGCATTCTCATTGCATCTAGCATCTCCACCCAAGTAAGTAAAATGCATTTTGTTCATTCTAGGGTTCTTGAATTTGAATGTGATTGTCAAAGCATGAATATTTAGGGGTTTTGATTTCTATGCATGATTTGATGATATATTTGATGTTTGAACCGATTAAACTGCATGATCATGAACTGGAAAACTGAAAATTGCATTTGGGTGGAGTTAGGACAGCTTTAAAATAGGTTTTTCAAAAATCTGCAGAGTTACCGCTGAGGGGTAATCTGCCACTGAGCGGCACTCTGCCAGATTTGGTTTTTCTGAAATTTTGCGTGTTGGAATGTGGCACTGGTGGCGCTGAGGGGAAATTCTGGCCCTCAGCGGTGGTTTAGCTTCGAAAGGAGTTGTATTCTGTGTTTTACTAATGATTAACATCATGTTCTATGGTTTTGTTTGTGTTTTGAATGTAGGAATGACATCTTCATCAGGAAAAAGATTGAAAACCATGGCAACCAAGAGAAAGGAAAAGGAACCAGAGCAACCCCATTCTGGCAGGTTCCTCTCTAGGAAACATGAGAAACACTTTAGGGTGGTTCAGGACAGGAGACTTCTGATGGAGAGAAAGGTTGGAATGATACCTAACTTTGCTCCTCAATTTGGAGAGCAAGTGTTAGGGAATGATTGGGGAAAGCTAGCCACTTATCCTGCACCTGCCAACATAGCTGTGGTGAAGGAATTTTACGCCAATGCAAAGAAGATTGGTGATTATCCAGCTGAGAATTATTTGGGCTATGTCAGAGGCCATGCTATCAGGTATGATCCTGATTCTATCAACAACTTCCTGGATACTGTGTGGGCTGGTGAGCAATGTCAGTTTGCTCTTTGCATGGAGGAAGGTGCTGATTTTGAGGATGTGGAGAGAGTGTTGTGTATACCTGGAGGACACTTCCAAAGGAATAGATCTGGCTCAGTGGTTAACATTAGGAGGATAGATTTGAATCCTCTTGCAAAGTATTGGATGGCATTTTCTCATGCCAACATTCAGCCATGTTCACATGTGTCAGATATTACTCTCAGCAGGGCACTATTCATCTACTGTGCTATCAGAAATTTGAATGTTAATATTGGGCAGGTAATAGCTGATGAAATTAGTGTATGTGCTAACACCTCAAACAACAAAGCACCGCTAGGACATCCTTCTTTGATCACTCACCTTTGCAAGCTAGCTGGGGTGGACACTTCTGTTCCACCATTTGAGAGGCCAAGAAAAGCTATTGATGAGGCCTATTACAGACAGTACTGTGGAGGTGAGGATGCTGCTCAGCCAGTTCCACCACGCCGTGCTCGCAGAGAGAGAGGGCCAACACAAAGCCAGACATCTGCTGAGACACATGAAGCAGAACCATTCCAGATGAGGGACATGTATATGTCTCTTATAGGTGCTTAGTTGCAGTCCATTCACAGAGGGCAGGTGGCCACTGCTGAGATGATAGTGGGGATGTATGATACACCTCCAGCCCACAGGTGGACTATGGATGAATTCCACAATGTAGTAGCTTGGCCAAAAGAACCAGTACATGGAGGAGGAGCTGGAGCAGCTGAAGCTTCAGCTAGAGATATGGAAGAAGATGAAGCTGAGGAGGAGGATGCATTTGATGATGATGAAGATGAGGAGGAAGAGGAAGATACAGAGGACAGCTCAGACTGATGAGGAGCTGAGATAGCATTTACTGATGAATGCTATCATATGATTATGCTTTTGTGGTTTAAGTTTTCTGAACTTATTTGTTTTTGTTTGATGTACTCTATTGAACACTTGGTTCGTTATGATGGTTTGCTATTAACTGTGATTGTGTGATAAGTACTGCTTGATGATGCTTATTGATTGATTGATGTTGAGATAGATGTGCACATTAAAATGCTTATACAGGTGATTCACAAGTTTTGTGAACAAATGCATGATATTATGATTGTGATTGTGAGATTAAGCAGGATGTGTATGTCAAATGTGAATGAGCTTATATGTGAGGTTTTGAGCTCCAGAGTTTTTGGTATGATTGAATGCTATTACTTTGAAAGCATGAATGATTTTGCCCAGGTTTTCTATGATTGAATCAATTGCTTGTTTTGCATCATGTGATCAAGGCCATTTGTGGGAACCCTTTTTATTGGCCAAATTCAAAAAGTTAGCCTACTAAAAGAGAACACGTTGTGTTCTATCCTTTGAACCCTTAGCCTTGAACATACACTGAAAACCTTTGATTGAAAATCTTTACCTTGAGTTAAGTAGAAGATCTTGTATGGTATTGTTAAATGTTCAAGTTTGGGGTTGTTGGGAAAACATGAAAAGAAAAGCATTGAGCTAAGAGCTAAAAAGTAAGAATATGCAAAGAAAAAGAAAAAGAAAACAAAAAAAGAAAAAGAAGTAAAGCTCAATGCAAATGCAAAGGTAAAAGAAAGTTGAGAATAAATAAGATGATTGTGTTGTTATGATTCTCTTAACTCAAGGATTTTGTGATCCAGAAAAACCAATTTTCTTGTTAGCCCAGCCACATTATAAGCCATTGAAAAGTCCTTGTGATGATGCATGCTTGTGAATGTTTTTGATTGTGGTAAAATGAAAGGCAAAGTTGATTCATGTGACATTGTGATAGTAGAGTGAATGAGTGATTACCTCTTATACACTTGTGTGTTGAGTGAAACACTTTACCTAGTGAGAAAATATTCCATAAGCACATGAACATCCATGTTTAATTGATTGATCATTCATGAAAAATAGCATTTGTTGGAATTTAAATGACTTTGTGAACACTAAAGCATGTGCACATCTTGAATGAACTCTTGGTCATAAGTTTGAGTGAAGTTGTTAGTTATCTTGAAAAAGAGGATTTTTGAATGAGTGAACCATCATATGAATTGGTTGGAGATTGAGTTACATTTTGTTTGCTTGAGGACAAGCAAAGTTCTAAGTTTGGGGTTGTGATAACAGTTGAAAAACTGTTATTTTCATGCTTAAAATTGATACTAAAAGCAACCTTTAGACTTAGAAACTAGCTTGAAATCATACTTTTATCCATATTTTCAGAAATAAGAGAGCTGGACAGGTTTATGCTTGATTTCAGTGTTTTTGTGCAGATTTTAAGGTGAATTTAGTGAAAGAAGTGAAGAATGAGAGAGAGGGAATTAGAAAAGGAATCAAAGAGTGCAAAAAGAGAAGCCGCAACTGCCGCTCAGCGGCAGTTTACCGCTGAGCGGCACTCAGAAGCTCACGGGAGGACCGCTGAGGGGCAAAATGGCCGCTGAGGGGAAGAACCGAGCTGGCGCACTCACCGCTGAGCGGTACTTTACCGCTGAGCGGCACACTTATGGGCTTGGGCTTAGATTTTTTGTAATTTTAGAATAGTATATAAGCTTTAGGACGTCCTAGGGTTTGTATCTTTGGCAGAAACGAGGCAAACACTTTCTCTTCCACCCCTTTGAAGGAGGATCTTGGATGCTCAGGCTACCTCTTCACCTTTATTGGGTTTATTCTTTCATTCTTTCATTGTAATTCATCTAGGTTCACCATGAATATGGTGAACTAAACCTTGTATGTTTGTTGGGGAATCAATGTAATCTCTTGAAGCTCTCATATATGGAATTTATGCTTGCATCTTAATCTAAGATTTATGCTTTCTTTCATCATTAGTTAGGGTTTTTCCTCTTTGCTCAATGCTTGCATTGTTTAACTCATTCGATGCATGATTATTGGTTTTGTCGATACGGGAACGTACGGGGAAGTCTAGATCCGGGGAATTTCTCCCAATATTATGTTGGTTGTCGTTAAGCTCCTACACTTATGAACTGATCATTAGGAATGCTAGGAATTTTGTATGAACTCGTGATTAGGGAGAAGCCTTCTAGAAAGGTACTTTAGAGAGTGGCATTAACAATGATGATTTGAATGTTGAATTCCTAAAATATATGAGAGTGGATAAGATGAAATTGACCCCCAACAACATATTCATTCATATATTTCATTGAAAGTATTTGTCTTTTGCTTTTGTCATTGATCAAAAACTCATGCATACATATTTAATTTTCGTCTTTTGCATATAAACTCCAAATATTTCGTCTTTAAGTCTTAGCTAATCAAGAAATCGCATAACTAAACTAGGCCGTGAGTCCTTTGGGAAGAACGATACTTGGTCTTACCAAGTTTATTACTTGAACGATTCGGTCATACTTGCCGATTGAAAAACAAGTTTGTGACATCATATTTTGGTGCTTACAAATTTGTCCATCAATATGGCACGGCGAAGAAATGCATTTTCCCACTGACTCTCAAACTTTAAATGTTATTGATTCCACCATGGAAGAAGATCGACCGGATGAAGACAAATTGGAGGACATGATCCGCGATGTTGGAGCAGAAAATTTTGCCAAAGCTCATGTGTATGAGACGATGTCGACTGATGCGGAAACACCTTTGTATGTCGGTTCAACTAAGTTCACACGTTTGTCAGCGGTGTTAAGGCTCATGAATTTGAAGGCGAGCAATGGATGGACTGATAAGAGTTTTACAGAACTGTTGACGTTGTTGAATGAAATGTTGCCAGATGGAAATACACTGCCCACTCGTAATTATGATGCGAAGAAAATTCTTTGTCCAATGGGTATGGAGTATAAAAGGATACATGCTTGTTCCAATGACTGCATTTTGTATAGGAAAGAGTTTGAATTTTTGTATAGGAAAGAGCTCCCAAGGCCAATTCACTCCAGAGGGTCGCCAGGATATTCTTGCTGCTGCGATTGGACGACCTGAGCACCCTAGACGTGTACGTGCTGCAGGTCCTAGAGTAGGAATTACAGATTATTTTGGGAGCTCTTCTCGTCAGCCTTCATATTCATACAGCGATACACAAAGGATGACAGAAGAGATCACAAAAAAGGTCCGACAAGACCTTAGAGAGGAGATCAGGGCCGAGGTGAGGGCTGAATTTCAGATGCTATACCAGCAGCAGTTTCAGAGCATGCGCCCGGTGCCGTCTCCTATAGAGGAACATGTTATCCCTCCCCCTCCCACAGGTAAACTTAATAAACATTTATGTGCAATTATTTCTATCTCTTGTATAATCTAACATTTACTCTAACAGGGAGAAGCGGCAAAGGAAGTTGTTCCGCTATACATTTTACAGGATACTGAGATGGTGCTGGTAGCTCGTGGAATAGAGTTTAGGTCAGCGATTGTATGTCATGGTATGCAACTATTAGAGGATGAGGTGAAGGTCTCAGTGGATGAAATGATCATACCAGATGCCTCGGTTCCTCTATCCACGGAAGAGATTTTCACTGTGGAACAAGCATATAAGTCGTTTATCACTTGGCCTAAATTTTTGGTTAAACCAGTTTCTGACCCCTCGGTATGAAATTCTTCTTTACACTTCTCAATTTTAAAGGTTTTTGATGTCAAAACTTATCTTATCTTTTCATGTAACAACAGACGCAGGCACAACAGAAGATTCCTCTATCTAAGGATGACCCTCTTTCTTCATTGCATCTACTTGCTAACATCCTTGATGATAATCCTTTGGAGGTTGAGTATGATGCTAATGTATTTGGGACAGGCTCTGAGGTCCCAATATACCTTAATAGCCAAGATGTCCGTGAGCTTGCGTCGGGAACACAAGAGTTGAATATTTCAATTATTCAACTATGGACGATGTAAGTTTATGACCAATTATTTATATATAAAAATGATTTATATATCAAGTATCCTTATATCAAAGTTAATTTTTGATTTCAGGTATATGTCTGGGGTCAGTAATAAGTTGGGGCATTCTGATGATTATGGATTCATTGATCCCCAATCAGTTCATGAATCAAATGATTTTGAGCATATCAACATGAGTCTGATAAGGAGTTTTGGAAGGGGCAAGAAAATATACTTTTTGCCTTATATATCCGGGTAAGTGAACTTTGTTAACATAATAATGTTCCATATGTGATTTTAATATTTAATAGTTACGTTATTATGAATTTCAGGCGCCATTGGCAACTTCTTGTTATGTCTATGCAAGACAACTATGCTTTGTGGTTCTGCTCATTGCACAGGCCTCCTCCCACACAACTCAAACAAGCAATTGATTGGTAAGAACCTCAATGTTTGGACTTTCTTTATTATATAAATGAATGCTAAAACCTTTTTTTATATACAGCTCTATTCCAGCAAGTATGATGATGGGTGGGAGATCAATTGTTAATAGTAGAAAGATTGCTTGGATTTCTCTCAAGGTTTGACATATGCTAAAGTCATACTTTGTTATAATTGTTTTATTTTAATGTTATTCACTAACTATTATCAACTGTGATGATATATTGTAGTGTAACAGACAAAATGGGTCATATGAGTGTAGATACTATGTAATGTATTGGATGACCCATATTGTTCGTTCTCACATCACAAGTCGCTAGGAAACGGTAATATTTAACTTTAACAAATTTTGATTTTTTTCCCAAATGTTGAATTCATATACACTAATTAAAATGAATTGTCTTTTACAGAGATTCAAGACTACTACACCAGTTCCTGAGAAGTCACTATTATTCATTAGGAACGCTGCTGCGAAGTATATAATTAGATTATACAATAGCTCTTAGATTTAAACAATGCATTTGATTAGATTGAATTTTCTTAGACTTTGTACTTTATTTGATGTTGAAATACATTTGAACATGTGTTTGTTATGTTCAAATTGAATTTGTGTACATGTTTTTATATGCAGGTCTGTTTTTGTGGTAGTGGATATCACAAAAACAGACCTGCAATTTTAAAAAACTGCAGGGGAATATGCCGCGGTTCTAACCACAACCGCGGCATATAGTGTTTTGTTTTTTTTAAAACGAGACATATGGTCGCGGTTTTAACACTAACCGCGGCATATGCTTCGGTCTTTTGCCGCGGTTGAACCGCGACATATAGTGGAATTTTTTTTTAAATAAAATGGATTTAGGCAGCGGTTCCCTCGACAACTGCGGCATATTCCGCAACCTATATACCGCAGTCAGAACCGCGGCCTAAAGTCTATGACTTACTACCGCGGCTGAATATGCCGCGGTTCGTGAACTGCGACGTATAGTGAAAAATAACCGCGGTAAAAGCCCCTCGCTGCACTAGTGCTTCAAGCTCCTTACAAAGGAAAAGGGAAATGGTCATGGAAGAATGGAAAATCAGCAAGTAAAAATAAGCCTCAAGAACACAAGTCCAGTGATTAGGATGAGACTTTTAGTGGCAAGAAATCTCATCAGAAGCAGAATTTCAATTCAAAAGGCGGAAAATAATGGAAATTTGACCAAAAGAAGGTAAAATGCTAGAGTTGTAAAAAATATGGTCCTTTTGGCAAAGAATGTTGGGATGGACAAGGAGCCAAGGATAACCCAAAGGAGAATGCGAATTTGGCTCAAGACTCTGCATTATCCTCTGACTCAGAGATTGTCATGTTGATGGCAAAAACAGGTACTGAAGGTTCACATAATACTTCTTGGTACCTAGATTCAGGTTGCTCTACCCACATGGAAGAAAGGACTGGTTTATAAAGATTAAGGATGCTTCAAATGACAATATTTGTTTCGCTGATGATAGTAGCTTAAGAGCTGAAGGTGTTGGTCGAGTTGTGTTGAGAGATCAAGATTGTAGGGAAATTATGATTGATGAAGTTCTGTATGTGCCTAGATTAAAATCCAATCTTCTAAGTCTTGTACACTGGCTGCAGAAAGGTTTTGCTACGAAAGTTGTGTTGGGAAACAGCGGTATTTGTTCCCTCCTCTGCTAACCCAAAATGGGCACTATGCGAAAACGTAAAACTAAAATTGTATGCGTAGGGAAAAATAACACCGGAAATTTTAACGTGGAAAATCTTCTCGGAAAAAACCACGGGACCTAGTCCAGAAAATTATCTCCACTATGAAAGTAGGAATACAGTGTTTCTCTCACTCTTTGAGGATCTCTCAATAAATCTCACCCTCTCGGATGATATACAAAAAAACTCTCTTTTGCACACTCACAGTTTCTACTACACAGTGTCTTTCACCTCTCGCTGATGTTTCTCTCTTCACGGGAATACCCGTGGCTTTCTCTATTTCTCCTCTTGAATTCTTTCTTCACCATTTGATTCTTGGTGAGTTATGTTTTGCTGCACATTTTGCATTCATTTTGGAATGAATGAAGGAAGAAAGGACAAGAAACATGGTTGGTGCATTGAAGCAATTTATGGAGCTTTAGTGAAGGTGGAAGACATTCTTCCTCAATATATGGTATATGAAAACATTGACCCTTCTTTTCAGCATGTGGATGGGTCCCATTTTTGTTTTTATCCAACAAGTTGTGGGTGTTTTTGCTGAAAAGGAAGAGTGAAGTATTTGATGTCTTCATTAAATTCAAGAATTTGGTTGAGAAACAAAGTGGATTCTGCATTAAAGTTTTGAGATTAGATGACGGAGGTGAGTACTCATCATCTGAATTCAAGAAGTTTTGTGAGAACGAGGGAATCATAGACGAAGTCATGCCTCCTTATACACCCCAACATAATGGGACTACCGGGAGGAAAAATCGCACTCTATTAAATATGGCGTGTTGGATGATGAGAAGTAAAGGGCTTCCAACATTTCTCAGGGGAGAAGCTGTGAACACAATAGCATACATGTTGAACATGTGTCCAACCAAGAGGTTAGCATGCATGACATCTGAGGAAGCATGGACAGATGTTAAACCGGACATTTCTCATCTGAAAATTTTTGGTTCGGTGTACTACAAACATGTTCCTGAACAGAGGACAAAGAAGTTAGATAATCGAAGCACTCCTCTCATTTTGTTTGGATATCATACAACTGGGGGTTATAAATTTTACATCCTGAAACTAGACAAGTGTCAATCAACAGGGATGTACATGTTGACAAGTCATCTTGCTGGAATTGGAAAGATAATACAGAGGCGCTTGGAGGTTCTACTATATTATTGGATGCAGAATCCTCTTCTGTGCAAAGGGAAACAGATGAATGAATTGAAAGAAGATCATCTAGGATGACTCAACCTTCATCTCGTTTGAAAGACTATGAAGTTTTACATGATTGAGTAGTTACTTCAGATAGAGAGTTGGTGCAGTTTGTTCTCATTGCTGAATATGAGCCAATTGATTTTGAGGTGGCTGCAACAGATGATAATTGGTTGAAGTCACATGGCTTGCACCAATACATATACGTAGCATGGTCTTGAAAAGTCAAAGAACTCAAAGTGGCCATGGATACTCTCCAATTATGACAATTGCTCTACTTTCATTTATCATTCCAAATACTCTTCTATATCATCCTTTCCATGGAAGGGAGGAAGATCTATCCTAGGTTCCCTTGTTGTGTGATGAAGATTTTGTTGGGAAAAAACGTGACTCACAAATAATAATACCTTTCAATTCATTGGAGTTACTTTTCATTGAACATTGAAAACTTTTAAATAGGTGCAAATAGGACCTTGGGCCAAGTACAAATAACAAAAACTAACAATAGAATATCAACTAACTTAAAATAAAATCTACTTAATCTATCTCTATTTTATATCAATAAAATAAAATAATACTTTCCTAAATAAAAGGAAAATCAAAACTACATATATCTATTTTATCTTTATCAAAATCAAACCAAATATTATTAAATCCAAAACTAATAAAATAAGATTTTAATGAATCCCTAAAATTTAAGTTTATCCCAACAGACTCCCCCATAAACTTAAATTCTTTCTTCCTTCATTTGGTTTTCCATGTGCATCATCCCACTCGAGGTTTGCATCTTCTCTCCAAGATTTTCAGCTCTAGTTCATACAACCGGTTCTTCTTTGCTTTTACTTGGATTGTCAGACGACCATGTTTATCCTTTAAATACAGTACCTGGTCCTTCATAAAAACTGAATTACCTTTTTCAATTATCTGACCCTTGCTTAAAATATTGCTCTTTAACTCTGGAATATAGTAAACATCCCTAATCTCTCCAACTCGTCCATTCTTCTGCATATGTCGGATTGTTCCATGTCCTTTCACGACCACCTTGGAGTCATCTCCAAAAGACATAAATTTGGCCTCCACCTTGGTGAGTTTATAAAAAAACTTCTCGTTTCCACACATATGATTGCTTGCCCCAATATCTAGATACCATATCGAGTTGGTAGAAATCTCATCAGCCTTCATCTCTTCTTCATCTTCTTCCCTATTTTTATCTGGTTCAATAACGCTAGATGCTTTCTCTTCCTTTTCAGGAGCCGTCTTCTTCAACTCCTCAAGCTCAACCCTCTATTTATTCATAATTTCATTAGCTTCATCCAGAAGCCTCCCTATCCGCTAAATCTCTTCATCTTTTTTTTGAGTTCCTTTTCCACATTTGTCGCACCTTTTACCGAGATCACTTCATCCACTATTGAGACCGAATTTTCCATGTCCACTGTATCCGAGCTCTTTGCTAACAACAGTTCTTCTGCATCTTCTTCTGCATCGGTCTTGCAATACTTTGCAATATGACCAAACTTGCCACAGTTATAGCACTTTGTTAACCTACACTCGTTTGCATAATGGTCGTACTTGCTACACTTAAAACACTCCACTCTTGACTGATCTCCTCGGCCTTTTCTTTGTCCTCGGTCACGCCAATTCTGCTGACCGGTTTGCTCTTCATCATCCTCAAAATTACCTCGGCCACGTCCACCTTGTCCTTGGCCTCCTCGCCCTCTGTCGCCAAGACCTCAGCTCTGAGTAATCCGAGTTAAACTATACCTGTAGTGCTTGGTCGTCGGGTTCAACTTGATCATCCCAACTCCTTCACCTTTGTTCGTGGGCTTCTAATGACCCAACAAGTTCATCCATTGTGAGAACCGACAAGTCCTTCGATTCTTCGATGGCGCACACGATACATTCGAAATCTTTTGTAAGAGATCTAAAAATTTTTCCCACAACCCGGCTAGATGGCATTTGTTCTCCATTCCTACCGAGATGGTTGGCCACCTTCTCCACCCGAGTTATGTACTCGGTTATATGCTCTTTGGGTTCCATCTTCAATTGTTCAAAATCTCCTCTAAGAGCTTGTATTCAAACTTGTCTAATGCGGTTGTCACCTTTATATGCAACCTCCAATATCTCCCGGGCTTCCTTTGCTGATTTGGCATTTGCTATCTTTTCAAATCCCGACTAATCTACTGCATTGTAGATGAAATATAATGTTGACCCATCTCTTGCACGAGTTTTCTTCAATGTTGTCATCTATGCCACTGTCTGATGTTCGTCCGCATCAGGTTCAACGTACCCGTCTTCCACCATATCCCAAATGTCTTGGGATCTCAATAACGCCTTCATTTGTAGGTACCAATTATCATAATTGGTTTTTCTTGTCAATTGTGGCACACTCATACCATTACCTTTGCCATCTCTCTCAAAAAATCAAGCACTCACTTTTTCTCTCATGATGTTTAACTCTTTCCTCTCTCTCTTTTTCTCTCTCTCTCTCTCGGTACTCAGAGCATAAAGCTCTGATACCACTGTTGGGAGAAAACGTGATTCACAAATAATAATACTCTTCAATTCACTAGAGTTACTTCTCATTAAACCTTGGCAACCTTTAAATAGGTGCAAATAGGGTCTTAGACCGAGTACAAATAACAAAAACTAACAATAGAATATCAACTAACTTAAAATAAAATCTACTTAATCTATCTCTATCTTATATCAATAAAATAAAATAATACTTTCCTAAATAAAAGGAAAATCAAAACTACCTATATATATTTTATCTTTATCAAAATCAAACCAAATATTACTAAATCCAAAACTAATAAAATAAGATTTTAATGAATCCCTAAAATTTAAGTTTATCCCAACAAAAGATTTATCCGAAGTTCCCTTGTGTGATGTTCCCTTAGTCTTTGGGTTCTCCCGTGTCTCTAGGTAGGTATTTAGTTTTCTTGTGTGAAGACTCCACTTTTTGTTTGACTCTATTAAGAAAAACCAAAGTTGGGAACTTGTTGATCTGCCACTAGAGAAGAAGCCTGTTGCACTCAAGTGGATTTATAAAGCAGTGGTGAATCCAAAGGGTGAAATAGCGAGGTTTAAGGCCAGAGTAAAGCCTGTTGCACTCAACTCGAGAGTTTCAACTCGAGAGAACTTACTTAAACTTGTGAGAGCTCCGTAAACTCGTAAAAAATTATTTTCCTACAAAAGAAATTATACATAACATTTATTCAATAAAATAATTAAATAAAATAATTAAAGTAAATAAGTCATCAGAAATAAAATTCAATTCATAAATATTCTCAATATATTCAATTCATAAATATTCTCAATATCTAACTACTACGTAATCATTTTTACTTCTATTTTTAAATAAATAAAATACATTTAGACTACTATTAATTAACTTCTATTTTTTAATAAATAAGATACATTTAGACTACTATTAATTAAATTTAATTTATTCCTATTCATACTTTAAATTATTCCTAATTTCAGTTTCCAATTACAACATTACAAAACATATTATACAATTATTAAATAATTAAAAATAATGTCTTATTCTTAATTAAAAATCCTAATTAATTAAAAACCTAATATATATATATATATATATATATATATATATATATATATAATACAATATTACCTTTCCATAAAGCTGCAATATCTTTCCTAAATGTTGCACAACACGAGACAATAAAATTCCTTAAATCTCTTCTTGCAGCTGACCAAAAGAAAAACTTACAAATCACCTAAATCTCTTCCTCCAATAAACGGTGCTACTAAAAGAAAAACTCACAAATCACCTAAATCCCTTCCTCCAATAAATGGTGCGCAACTTATTATAAATAAAATTAAACTCTTAACGTCTTTAACTGTAATTTGACAATCTAGCATTCTCTGTATCTGGTATACATATATACCCCACTGTGGTTAATGAGAATTAACTCTCGTTTTCTCTTTTTCTTTGCATTATGCTTCTCTCTTATCTCTGATATATTCTCTCTACCACCTACCAGCACTAACAGTGGTATCAAGAGCGACAGGATTCGAAACCTGGTGAAGTTTTGTGACGCTCAAGAAGACGCTTCAATAAGAAATGAGTTTAAGTGATGGCTGGAATGATTCACAGTAACCTACCTGTATTTGACTGTAAAGGAATGATTCACAGTTGGAAGTAGGCGCCTATTTGTACAGAGTCGGACATTAGAGGAATGGTAGGTTAGTATAGTTGATATTATTCAATTCCTCGTTAACAAATATATATCATATAAACTAATTAATTAAACATATGTGACAGGCAAAAGGAAGCAAAGCACAAGGAATAAGTGCTTAAAATAAAAACGCCCACCTATTATCTCGTGGTGGGTATAGGAAGCTTGAGGAGAAAATCCTCAAGCAAAAGGCAGAAGCTAGACCATCATCTGAGGATGGTATCCCCCAACCTCCTTCTCCACCTTCTCGGCATGAGAAATGGAAGTTGGCTCATTTAAGATCATCGGGCGCCTACTCTTCTGACACTGCACGAGAAATATCTAAAAGAATTGTAAGTTATCACTGTTCCTAAAGTAATAATAATTTCATTATACATACTACCTTGAAATTTTTTAAGAATAATGATGTTTTGTTATGTTACTGGACTCCTTGGTTGAGTAGAGCTCCCAAGGTTAATTCACTCCAAAGGATCGCTAGGATATTCTTACCATTGCAATTGGACGACCCGAGCACCCTAGACGTGTGTATGTTGCTGGAACTGGAGTAGGCATTCGAGATTATTTTGGGAGTTCTTCTCGTCATACTTCATATGTATACAACGAAGCACAAGAACAAAGGTTAACACAAAAAATCACAAAAAAGCTTCGAGCGGACCTTAGGGAGGAGCTTAGGACGGAGCTTAGGGAGGAATTGTATAATGAGGTCACTACATAAGTGACTGATAGAGTTATGCGTCAGTTCTAGCAGCAGTTTAAGAGTTATGGCATGCGCCCGATGCCATCTCTTGTACAGGAACAGGAACATGTTATGCCTCCCATAGGTAAAATTAATAAACATTTATGTTCAATAATTTGTATGTTTTGTATAATCTAACATTTACTCTGACAGGGAGAAGCGGGAAAGGAAGTTGTTCAGCATCAACCGTCCCAGGGGATGACATGGACAATGCTAGTCCATGTCTGCTATACATTTTAGATGGTACCGGGATGATGCTAGTAGCTCGTGGAACAGTGTTTCAAGCAGCAACTGTTATTCATGGTATGGAGCTATCAGAGGATGAGGTGAAGGTCTCAATAGACGACATTATCATACCAGATGCCTCAGTTCCTCTACCCAAAGATGAGATTTTCACCATGGAACAGACATTCCAGTCTTTTATCGTTTGGTCTAAACACTTGGTTGGTTCAATTTCTGACCCCCCGGTATGGAATTCTACTTTACACTTCTCAATTTTAAAGTTTACATGTTATTGATGTAAAAAATTATCTTATTTTTCCATGTAACAATAGACACATGCACAAGAGAAGATTCGTTTATCTGAGGATGATCCTCTTGGTGCATTGTAGCAACTTGTTGACATAATTGGAAATAAGCCTTTGGAGGTTGAATATGATGCTAATGTATTTGGGAGAGGCTCTCAGGTCCCAATATACCAACATAGCTAAGATGTTAGAGAGCATGCGTCGAGAACATAAGAGTTGAATATTACATTAGTTCAGCTATGGATGATGTAAGTACATGAGCAATTATTTATAAAAAATTGATTTATATATATATACTTATATCAAAGGTAATTTTTGATTTCAGGTATATGTTTGGTGTCAGTAACAACTTGGGGTACAATGATGTCTATGGGTTAATTGATCCCCAAGTCATTCACAAAACAAATGATTTTGATGAGATCACAACATATCTCACAAGCAGATTTGCAAGCGAGAAGATCATACTTTTTATTCCTTATAGATCTGGGTAAGTGAACTTTGTTAACATAATAAAGTTCCATATGTGATTTTAATATATAATAATTAAGTTATTATGAATTTCAGGCACCATTGGCAGCTACTTGTTATTTCTGTACAGGAGAGCTATGTTTTGTGGTTCTGCTTATTGCACAACTCTCCTCCCAAACATCTCAGACAAGTAGTTGATTGGTAAGAACCTTAATGTTTGGACTTTCTTTGTTATATAAATGAATGCTAAAACCTTTTTTTATATATAGTTCTATTTCAGCAAGTATGATGTTGGTTGGGAGATCAATTGCTAATAGTAGAAAGCATGCATGGATTGCTCTCAAGGTTTGACATATGCTAAAGCCATACTTTCTTATAGTTGTTGTTTTGTTTTAATGATTTTCACTAACTATTTACAACTATGATGATATATTGTAGTGTAATAGACAAAATGGTTCATTTGAGTGTGGATACTATGTAATGTATTGGATGACCCACATTATTCGTGCCCATATCACAAGAGGCTGGAAAACGGTAATATTTAAATTTAATGAATTTTGATTTTCTCCAACATTTGGATTTCATATACACTAATTAATAACAATTGTCTTGTGCAGAGATTCAAGACTCCTACTCCAATTCTTGAGAAGTCATTTACATTCTAGAGGAAAGCAATTGCAAAACATTTAGTTAGATTATATAATAGTTCATAGTTATTAGATTTAAAATACATTAGAACATGTTGATTTATAGTTATTAGACTTTATAAATTATGTGATGTAAATATTGACTATTGTGTTGAATCTGTGTTGTTATGATATTGTTTGATATGCAGGTCATATCACAAAACATACCTTCTATTAAAAAAATTGCAGGAGAATAGGCCTCAGTTGTGCCAAAACCGAGGCCAAAGGTTACATGAAAATTAAAAAAAAAAACACGGTTTTGGCCGTGGTTCAAACAGGAACCGCTGTCATATCCTCAGGTTATTACCTCGGTTATGATAAAACCGAGGCCAAAGGTTACACGAAAATTAAAAAAAAAAACAGGGTTTGGCCGCGGTTCAAGAAAGAACCGCTGTCATATCCTCAGGTTATTACTTCGATTGAAACTGTAGCCTAAAGTGTCAGACCTTTTTACCTCGCCTGTATATGTCGCAGTTCTAAAACCAAAACGTATATTAAAAAACAACCGTTGTCGTTTCTCTTCGTTGCACTAGTGATGGATTCATATGCACTTATGTTTTATTTAAACGAAAAGAAATTAACGACTTTACAAATTAGTTAAAATTTAATTTATAATTTTTTTAAAATTTATATTTGTACTAATATTTTTACTGCTCTCAACTAGTTTGTGGTTGATGCCATATTGCATAATTTGAACACACTGCTTGTAAGTTCTTCAATGAGTAAAAAAACATAAGAGACATGTAATAGAATTCTGGCAAACAATATAGCATTTTTTAAAATACATAATTACAATTTTTCTATTGTTTAAGTCAATATATAATTGTTTTTAGGAGTACAACAACTATTAATATATAACCAATACAACAATATATTCTAAATAAAATGAAATAATTAGATACAAGACACTCTCATGTTACAACTAAACTTGGAATTAAATATATATTAGAACTAAACTTTGAGTCAAATCTCATGCAAAGTGATAACGTTCTTGCTTAACTTCTTTTGTTTTCAATGAAGGCACAATTGAATTTGAACAAGGTGTACAACAAGAGAATCCCAAGTCATGCAACCATTCTCACAAGCCATTGAGGCTTTCCTATTAATAAGACACAACATCCCATTCCCATTCCAAATATCATTCCACATCCATATCCTATAGCAACCGGTTTCCATCCAAATCCATATCCATGCTCTCTCTTAAAGGGCACTGAAGGTGGAGAATGTTGTTCAATGTCCTTGCTGCATTTTTTTGACAATGGAAACCCACATAACCCAGAGTTTCCCTTGTAGGAATCGTTGGAAAATGTATTGAATTGTTTTCCTTGAGGTATTGCTCCCACAATATGATTATTGGAAAGATTCAGAACTTCCAGAAAGTTCAAATTGGTTAGTTCTGTAGGAATCATACCAGTAAGCATATTTGAGGACAGATCTAGCGATTCTAAGTTCGTCAAATTTCCCAGGGATTGGGGAATAGGACCACTAAGTATGTTATGAGAAAGGTTGAGCGCTCTAAGAGCATGAAGTTCTCCAATCACGTTTGGAACCTCTCCTTCAAATCTGTTTTTTGATAAATCAATTGTTACAAAGTCTGTCCGAATTTTCTCCATTGTAATAACGATTGATTTTGTTGTTACTGTCAAAGAATCATAAAATAAATCACTTCTGATGTATTCCTCAATTTCAACTTGAACAACAGTCTTCATGGCTTCAAACTTTCTTATGTAGACCTTTGGTATTGGGCCGCTGAAGTTGTTGGAAGAGATATCAAGTATAACTAAATTGGCAAGTCCATGTTTGGTCTTTAAATTTTCAATGGGGCCATGAAACTTATTGGCTCGCAAAACCAATACTCTTAAATTTGATAGACCTTGAAGACAATGAGGAAAGGTACCTTCTAATTGATTGTTGGCAAGATCTAAATCCTCCAGAGTAAAGCAATTGGACATAGATTCTGGCAAAGAACCTTTTAATTGGTTGTCATTGAGATTAAGAATACGGAGCCGGCAGTTCTTTGAAAAGCTACTTGGCAAAGTGCCACGAAGTTTGTTTTGTTGTAGATCCAAAACTCGAAGGGATGAGTTAGACAGGCATTGTGGAATGATGCCCGTCAACTTGTTGTGTGACAAGTTGAGATACTCAATTGAACTTGCATTGCAAATTGAGGAAGAGATGCCACCAGTGATTTTGTTAAAACTAAAATCAAGAAAATTAAGTTGTTGGATCCATGAAAATTGGTCCAGTGATTGCTCTAATTGGTTGTGAGAGAGGTCCAATGAATATAATGAGCTAAACCAATTGGGAATTCTTCCTTTAATTTTGTTATTGGATAGAAAGAGAAGTTCTAACATTGGTACTTTTCCTGATAACTTTGGAAATTCAGTTAAACTCGTAGAAGATAAGTCCAACATCTCTAATGAGGAAAAAGTACAGTTGACATTGGAGTCAAAATTTAGGGATAACTGATCATTTTGGAAAAGGTAAAGTGTTACCAAATTTTGAAGCTTACAGAAAAGTGGAAAGTGAACATATCCACTTAAGTTGTTTGATGATATATCTAAGATTGTAAGATTTACAAGGTTGAAAATTGTTTCTGGAATATTACCTTGTAGCTTGTTGCAGGACAAATCTATAATCTCTAAGGAATATGATGAGTTTGCACTTAGAATCCCTGTGAACTTATTTCTTGACAAATCTAAATTCATCAAAGACGGCAAAGATAAACACCATGAAGGAATTATCCCATTCAGCAAGTTGTTATTAAATGATAAGCTAAGTAGATTTGAAAACCCTGTTATATTGTTGGGCAAAGGACCCTGGAATTTATTAAAAGAAATTTCCAGTATAGAAAGTTGAGTTAAGTCGAACAATGAAGATGGGATTTTTCCTTCAAAATTGTTTTCCGAAAAAAAAAGAGTTGTCAATTTGGTTAGCCCGACAAACACGTCCGGGATTTGACCACTGAATTTATTTCTCGAAAGATCCAAGAGAGTGAGATGTTGAAGATTTGAAAGTGTTGATGGCAGCTCACCTCCTAAATTGTTAACACTGAAATCCAATTCTTTAAATTTGTTTGACTGAGGAAAGACATTTGGGATTTGACCACTGAGATAGTTATGATGGAGATTGAGAAAAGAGAGACGTGGAAGGGTTAGGAGTGAGGATGGGATTGAATCCACAAGAGAGTTGAAAGCAAGGTTGAGTGATTGGAGATGAGAAAGAAGGAAAAGTGTACTGTTTGGATGGATTTGGCCAGAAAGGCCACTGCAGGCAAGGTCGAGACCGATCACATGACCGGAGATGGGGTGGCAGGTGACTCCATCCCAAGAGCAACAATCTGTTCCATTTTTCCATGTTGGTGTCTTTGGAAGATAACAATCATCATCAGTAATAATAGTAAAAGAGTTATTGAAGTGATGCAAGAGAAAGGCGTCATAAGGGTGGCATAAGGAATGAGAGGATGAAAAATGAAAAAGTAAAAAGAGAAGGAACCATCTCATCCATAACTCCATTACTTCTAACTCACTCTCAATCGTTTACGTCTCTACGGTTTATTGATTGTGGTATGGGAATGATCAATATATTTATACCCAAATTTAAAACAAGATATGTGCAAAGTGATGCTTCCATTGTGTTGTGGAATCCAACTTTAAACTTCAACAACGCATCTCTCACGCAAACTTTCGTTTTCTAACCTTTTACTTACGCTGTGGACTTGATTTTTCTACTTCATGTCTTTAATTTTCAGTCTTTTTTTTCTCTGTTTAAAATGCATTTTTCAAGCTATGGGTGAGTCATCAGTTATAGCAAATGCTTGGATTTTTTTAATGAAAATAGTGTAACTATTTTTATCAAATATAATGATATTAATAAAATTTACAAAATTTACAAAAATAAATAAATCATGTTGATATAATACGATTTTAAAATAAAAAAATTATATTTCAAATTGTTAAAGAAGATGAAGTCTGTCTTTTAAAGTCACGGCTTTTAATTTTTCAGTCATATTTTATACGGACAACTTCAATTTTTTATAATTTCTTTTAGAAGTCATACTCTTTCTATTTACAATTTTTTTTTACAATTTTATGTATACTTTTATTATAAGTTCTTTTTATTGTTACTTCTCTCTTTTTTAAAGTTTATAGTTTTTCTTTTTTGTTTTTTTTTTTCAAGAAAAGCATTTCGAGAACTAATCTCATCGTGGTTAAAGAAAATATCCTTGAAAAGTTTTATTTGATTTAAAGTAACAATATAAGTGTTATCTACCACTTAGACTATAATCTTTCTACCCCATCATCATATGCGTTGCTATATAACCACTTACATTGACTTGGGAGTCAGTCACTCACTACAAACACGACATAATTCAATTATGAAATTTAGAGTTTCTATCTCTTCAATTATTATCTAAAACTAATTGTCATGTTTCTTCTTAAATCATTAGTTCCAACACTTTTTCTTTAATCCCACAAAAATGTTCATGGGACCATTAATTACTATTTTCTTACCTTTGTTTTCCATGATGGTTATTTTTTTTATATATCATGACTTACAAAGGCCAATATGTTTGTAATGGTGGTTTCACATACTGTTTTATGGTTTCACATACCGTCATAAATCTTATTGTCAAAAAAATATAAAATAACAGTGACAACGAGCATTCAATATTACAGTGACATTTTAACATTTTAAATAAATGATAATTAAAATTGTCATAATATTTTTAATTGAAAAACAATTTCAATATATACAGTGGTGAATTGAAACTCTATTATTCTCATTACCAACAATATTGTAATAAATTCTGAAATGTAATATGTGATTTCTAGCTATTGTAATTTCAATATTAGATTAATTATTCATAGGTGTTTATTGTCTCATAATTTAATAAAACTTATTTTTTTTTTGAATTATTGGACTCCCTTCCTATGTCGAGAATAGATCCAAATAATATGGACCATTCAGTCCCGCATCAGCAGTCCTATTTTGAAGAATTTTCATCTTCTTTATTCTCATTTGTAAGCATTTGTGCTTAGTTAAATTGGCTTATTAAAAATACCATTTGGTATTATTATTGGAGACTCTTTTGTACCCTATTATTGATCATAGTGCATTTTTCTTTGGTCTAGACGACTCATGAGTTTTACCCTTGCATTGAGAGGTTTTCCACGTTAAAACTTATTGATGTCTCTTTGTACTTTGGATTCTATTTGTTTGGTGCTCCTCACAGATTCTCGCAAGAAAATGGATTGAATTTCCGTTGCATTATTAGTCTTTGCTAAGTTGTTATATTTTTTGCCCTTTCCACATCAAAGTGGAATCATAGCTCTTTGATTAAGGAATTATTTAGTTTGCGTGAATGATGAAGACACATACAAAATTAATTCTTTTCAATGGAGAAAATTATCACTTATGGAAAGGTAAGAGGAAGGACTTGCTATTTGTGAAAAAATTGCATCTTCCTGTTTTTGTTTCCACTAACCTGGAATCCAAGTTAGATGAATAATGAAATTTTGAACATCAACAGGTATGTGAATTTATCATACAGTTTGTTGATGATAATGTTTATAATTTTGTTGCTAATGATATACATGTGAGAAGCCTATAGGATAAGCTTGAGTCCTTGTATGCTTCTAAGTCAGGGACTAATAAATTATACTTGCTGAAAAATTTTGTGGAGTTGAAGTACAAGGAAAGAACTCCTATTTCAAATCACTTGAGTGAATTTCAAGGACGCTATGATTAATTAGCAAGAGTGGGTATAAAATTTGATGATGATCTATTGGGTTTATTCCTATTAAACTCTTTACCGGATTCGTGGGAGACATTTCAGGTTTCCATGATAAGTGCTACCTCTAATGGTGATATTTCTTTGCAAATGGAAAAGAGTGGTGCACTTAATGAGGAGATGAGAAGTAAGACACAAGGTACTACATCTCATTCACAAGTGCTTATTACAGAGAATAGCGGGAAAAGCTAAAAGAAAGAAAAAAATAGTGGTAGAGATAAAAGCAGGAGAAAGTCCAAGTCTCAGTACAAGAATGTGGAGTGTCACTATTGTAACTAAACAGAGCACATAAAGAAGAACTACTTTTTGTGAAAGAAAGAGAGCAAAGACAAAAAGGGTAAGCAAAGAGAAAGAGATAATGATGATAGTGATTGTGTTACTACTACTACATGTGGTGACCTTGTTTGTCTTTATGATTAAGACATTATTAATCTTGTATCTGATGAGAGCATGTGGATAATTAATAGTGGTGCTACACTGCATGTTACATCTAGGAAGGAGTTCTTTACATCTTATACACCTAGTGATTTTGGAGTATTGAAGATGGGTAATGATGGGTGTTGATGGATTGGCAAGTGTACCAAATCGCACAAGTAATATAAAATGGTAAGACCAAATATCGTATCCCAGAGGACTCTCGGCACTAGACAGCCGTGTGACAACTTTATTAATTAAGACTTAAAGAAAACGAGATTGTTGGTTTCAAATGCAAAGACATAAAATTAAATATGAATGCAAGTTTATCAATAATAGAAAAGCACGATGATAAACAAATGTTATTTAATATGAGATGAGTATGTTGTTGGGGTTAGATTTCACCAAGTTCCCTCTCATGTATGTAATAATTCTTCTTTATGCATTAATGTTAATGTCACTCACTAAATTACCTAAACCTGATCCCTCAGCGAAAAAGCATGTCCTTAAGCGCCCCACTTAGGGCGCTCGGGCGACGAGCGGTGGTCCTTCATGTTCAAGCCTTGCAGAGGACGCCCAAACTTCGAGCCTCCGCCGCTCAAGCGCCCCAAAAGGGGCACCCGAGCCGTGAGCGATGGTCCTTCACGCTCAAGCCTTGCAGAGGATGCCTAAGCTTCGAGCCTCCACCGCTCAAGCACCCCAAAAGGGGCGCCCGAGCGGTAAGCGATGGTCTTCTACGCCCAAGCCTCAGAAATAACGCCCAAGCTTCGTACACCTTGCGCTCAAGCACCCCAAAAGGGGCGCCTGGGCAGTGAGCGACACTCTTTTGCACTCAAGCCTCCTAAAAGGGCGCCCAAGCTTTGAGGATCCCTCCCTTTTGGTGCTTTTCCAGGCCTTTTTGAGCTCCATCTCCTTAGCACTTTATCCCTGCTTTCCATATTATCTCATTTTTTACCAAAACAAGGAGAATTAGTCATAAAACCATTAAATTCAACCTCAACTCTCATATTCACACAACTTAACAGAAAAACATGATTCCAAGCAAGTTTATAAGCAGAAAAAGGGTGCATTTAGTATCAAAATTACATCACAAATAACAATATTTTTAACCGTTATCACAACCCCAAACTTAGAACTTTACTTGTCCTCAAGCAAAACAGATTGTAACTCAGCTTTTTAGAACAATCAATACAATGACTCAACCTTTTTGAAAAAGTTTTTCTTTCGGACAAGCAATTACTTTTGTCAACTCAGCCTACATATATCAGTCAAGATGTGCAGATGCCTTAATTCAATCACAATAAATGTGATTCTCATATATTTCAATAGATGTTATCCTTAAGAATGATCAATCAACCAAGTGAAGATGCAATCAGAAATTCAAAGAACTATTCCTCACCAAGGAAAATGTTTCACTCAAGCACTCAAAAGGGTTTTTCATGGCTTGTAACTTGGCTGGGCTAAGAAGGAAATTGATTTTTTTTGGTGAGAGACATTTGTGATATCCTCATTCAAGCACACAAACTTACTTTCTTTTCCCAGCTTTCCCTTGCATTGAGCTTTTCTTTTCTTTTCATTTTTCTTTTTCTTTGCTTTTTCTTTTCAAGTAATCATTGCTTAGCTCAATGCTTTTTTTTCTTTTTACTTTCCCAGTCTTTCCAGCAACCCCAAACTTGAACTTTTATCAATACCTCACAAATGTTCTCAACTTAACTGAAGGTAAAGATTTTCACAAAGGATTTTTCAAACATACGGTTCAAGGTTCAAAGGGTAAAACAAATTGTTTTCTTTTCAGTGGATAAAATCATGTAAAGGCTAAAAGAATAACGGAAAACAAAAGATAACCTTGATCATATGAAACCTGCAAGCAAGTAGTTCAATCACAAAAAAAATTTGGGCAAAATCATTCATGCTTCCAGAGTAATAGCAATTATTCACACAAAACTCTAAAGCCCAAAACTCACACAGGTAAACTCCCAAGTCCTTGAATTAAGAAAAACACCCTGCTCAGTATCTCAATCAAGCTTTACCTCAAGCTTGTTTCATACACTGTGAGTCATCACCTGTATATCAACACATCATACATCATCTCAACATCAATCCATACACTAGAATATCACCAAGAAATACTCATCACAAAAACAACAACAGTTAAACCAAAGCAGTGTAGTTCATTCAAGCCAAGTACAATACAAAACAAATGATTAAAAGGAAAAATTTAGAAAGTTGGGTTGCCTCCCAGTAAGTGCTTCTTTAACGTCACTAGCTTGACACCATTAAACTTAATTTGGATCAACAAACTCCATGACTCTGGAAAGGCATTCTACCTCAGCACCCAAATAATGCTTGAGGCGTTGTCCATTGATGACCCAAATTCTTTGTGGATCTTTAGAAGATGGATCTGTTAACTCAACTACTCCATGTGGAAGAACATTCTTGACCATAAATGGACCAGACCACTTGGACTTCAACTTTCCAGGGAAAAGTTTTAGTCGTGAATTGAACAACAACACATGTTGTCCTGAATTAAAGACCTTGTTCACTAGTTTCTTGTCATGATAAAATTTCACTTTTTCTTTGTAGTTCTTTGAAGAATCATAGGCATGCAGCCGCATCTCCTCAAGCTCAATAATTTGCCCTCTTCTATTTTCTATAGTATCACAAGGATCATAGTTCAAGAATTTTAAGGCCCATAGAGCTCGATGTTCCATCTCCACCGGAAGGTGACATGCCTTTCCATAAACCATCTGGAAAGGAGATAATCCAATAGTTGTCTTCATTGCAATTCTATATGCCTAAAAGACATCATCTAACCTTTAAGACCATTCCTTTCTTGATGAAGCAATTGTCTTTTCTAAAATCCTTTTTATCTCCTTATTAAAAACTTTTGCTTGCCCGTTTGTTTGTGGATGATAAGGTGTAGCTACCTTGTGTCTCACACCACAGTTCTTGAGTACCCTTGCCAGCTGAAAATTGCAAAAATGAGATCCCCCATCACTAATGAGTACTCTGGGCATTCCAAACAGGGAGAAAATTTGCTTTTCAAATATTTAATAACAGTTCTAGAATCATTCTTGGGACAAACCAAAGCTTCCACCCATTTCTCACATAATCCACTGCCACCAATAAGTATTCATTATTGAAAGATGGTGAAAAAGGTCCAACAAAGTCTATGCCCCAGCAATCAAAAACTTCAACTTCTAGTATACCTTGCAGTGGCATCTCATGACGTCTGGAGATATTCCCTGTCCTTTAACACTTATCACAGTTTCTGGCATGATTATGAGCATCTTTAAAAAGAGTAGGCCAATAAAATTATGACTGAAGCACTTTTGCAACTGTTCTCTCTCCACTAAAATGCCCCCCATAAGGTAAGTCATGAGAGTGCCATAAAATTCCTTCCACTTCTTCCTTAGTAACATAACGCCTCAAAAGATTATTTGCTCCAATTTTGAACAAGTAAGGGTCATCCCAAATAAATTGTTTGGCATCATGTAAAATTTTTTTTTCTTTGTTGCCAGTTGAGATCTTTTGGGATTGCTCATGACTCTTTGAAATTAGCCATATCATCAAACCACGACCTTTATTGGATATACATGAGTGTTTCATCTGAGAAAGATTCCCAGATTTATGCTTCCTTGCTTGTAACTTCACTATTAATCAACCTAGATAAGTGAGTAATAATTACATTTTCACTTCCCTTCTTCTCAGGGATTTCCACATCAAACTCTTGTAGCAAAAGCACTCATCTAATCAATCGCGGCTTAGAATCCGGCTTGGTTAGCAAATACTTTATAGCTGCATGATCTATGTAGATGATCACTTTACACCCAATGAGATAAGGTCTAAATTTCACCAAAGCATACACAATAGCAAGAAATTCTTTTTATGTGGTGGCATAATTCAACTGGGCTTCATTCAAGACCTTGCTTGCATAATAAATAGTGTGAAATACCTTCTCTCTTCTCTGTCCAAGAACAGCTCCTATAGCATAATTGTTGGCATCACACATCAGCTCAAAATATTGGTTCTAATAAGGAGCTACAATAACTGGAGCAAAAACCTACTTTTTCTTCAATACATCAAATGCCTTAAGGCACTCATCATCCATCACAAATGGTGCGTCCTTAACAAGGAGGTTGCTTAGTGGTTTGGCAATCTTTGAAAAGTCTTTGATGAATCTTCTGTAAAAATCAGCATGGTCCAAAAAGCTTCTTATTCCCTTCACATTGGTTGGTGGCAGAATTTTTTCAATAACTTCCACTTTGGCTCTGTCAACCTCAATTCCCCTGGACGAAATTTTATGACCCAAGACAATACCTTTCGTTACCATAAAGTGACATTTTCCCATTAAGAACAAGATTAGATTGGGTGCATCTTTTAAGTACAACGTCCAGGTTAGACAAACACTCATGGAAGGAACTGCCAAACACTGAAAAATCATCCATAAAGAACTCAATGAATTTTTCTACTAAGTCTGCGAAGATGGCCTGCATACACCTTTGAAAAGTTGCTAGAGCATTACATAACCCAAACAACATTTTTCTGTAAGCAAAAACTCCAAATAGGCATGTGAAAGTTATCTTCTCTTAGTCCTTTGGATATACCACAATTTGATTATATCCAGAATATCCATCCAGAAAGCAATAGAAAGCTTGACCTGCCAATCTTTCCAGCATCTAATCCATGAAAGGAAGGGGGAGTGATCCTTCCTAGTAGCATTGTTCAACTTCCTGTAGTCAATACACATCCTCCAGCCCGTAACAGTCCTTGTAGGTATGAGCTCATTTTTTTCATTATAAATAATTGTCATCCCACCTTTCTTTGGTACCACCTGTACTGGGCTCACCCATGCACTATCAGAAATAGGATAAATAATGCCAGCTTCAAGTAACTTTAGAACTTCTTTCCTCACCTCCTCCTTCGTCACTGGATTTAACCTCCTTTGTGGTTGGGCGACTGGTTTGTAATCATCTTCCATGAATATTTTGTGGATGCAATAAGTTAGACTTATGCCTTTGAGATCTGAGATTAACCATCCAATAGATCCTTGGTTGGCTTTGAGTATTTCTACCAACTTTTCTTCTTCTTTGGTAGAGAGAGTTACTGATGATAACTAGTTTATTTCCACCTTCTTCTAAGAATACATACTTCAAATGTGGTGGTAACATCTTCAGCTCCAATTTGCTTTCCTTGACTTTTGCTTTTGTGTTGATCTCCTTTGTCTTCTATAACGGATCTTCTTTCAACTCTTCCAATTCAGTCAAGCACTCATCAATCAGTTCTTCTTCTTTTTCATTCAATTCTTCACAGGTGTCAACTAGCATCTCCTCCAAAGAAAAAGTATCACTTGTTTTCTTTTCTTGTATCATGCAAATTTCATCAAGAGGATCAAGATGAAAACACTCCTTGTTATCCTTTGGGTGAGACATGGCTTCAAAAACATCAAAATTTACTTCTTCATCTTGCACTCTCACTTTCAGCTTGTCGTTTTCCACATCAATCAAAACTCTTGCAGTCTTCATGAAAGGTCTCCCCAAAATATGAGGTACATTCACATCCTCTTCCATCTCCATGATAACAAAGTCCACAAGAAATAGAAATTTGTCTACCTTCATAAGCACATCTTCAACTACCCCATAAGCATATTTCAGAGATCTATCTGCTAGTTGAAGAGTCATCCGAGTAGGCTTGAATTCCAACCCTTCAATCTTTTCAAACATGGAGAGCAGCATGAGATTAATGTTGGCTCCCAGATCAATAAGTGTCTTCCCAAGAGAGATATTCCCTATAGTGCAAGGAATAGTGAAGCTTCCTGGATCTTTCAACTTGGGAGGAAGGAGCTTTTATATAATAGCACTGCAGTTTCCTTGAACTTCAATGGTTTCCTCTTCAATGTATTTTCTTTTTTAGTGAGGAGCTTGTTGAATAGCTTTTGGTCGCACAAAAGACAACAAACCTAAATTCCCCACTAATATAGTATAGGGGCAACCTAGGTTATCAATCCAAGGACTTGGTACTTATTAAGCTAGAATTGTAGAATTAAACCAAATTATTTATTTACTAAAACTAGGTGGGGAAAGAAAAATTAAATCTAAAGAAAGAAACTAAAAGATTATGCAATGCATGATACTTAATATAGATTGATGCATAATGCAGATATGAACCTAAGCTAGAATGAATGAATAATATGTGTATCAATTAAAATGCAATGCCAATGAAGCAATGACTATGATGAAACAAAAACTAAACTACTATGCAACTAATAAAAAGAAAACTAAACTAATGAAAACTGCTACTCGTGCAATTCAATGATAGAATCCAAACCTAAATCTATGAATGACTAAAATAAGGAAAATAAACTAAAATGGACAACTAGGAATAAATGCAAACATAACAGAAATGCTAAATGCACACTATCTATGTACATGATCTGGAAATCAAAAGAACTCAATTTAACAAATATAAAACTTCATATAACAGAACCAATTAAAAGGAAACAAGGGATATCAACATTTAAACTTACCCAAGATCTACTCAACAGTGATACAAAGAAATTCAAATGGAAACAAAACTAAGAACATTAGGTAAAAGCGAAATTCCAGGGCAAATGTGCATTAGACTGGACAAAGAATCTCAATCACTCTCAGAAAGACATTTTGAAAAGTTAAGCCCTCTTTGGGGTCTTTATAGTTCGTAGAACTTAAAGTGGTAATTCTCATTCAATCCTCCAATTCTATGCACATCTAACTCAGAATAATAGCTTTAACCACAAACATCAGAAAATTAAATTGAATTGAATAAATGCGGCCAACCACGTCAGTTTCGGAAGCTACTTCTCCCTCACGTGCCGCCACGAGCATCAGATCTCTCCGATCTACGCCGGCCACCGTCACAGTTTCGATCGGTGACCACCGTCACATCAACATAGACATTATAGAATTTACATACATCTCAAAATAGTTTACATACATTAAAGTCCAATTTCCCAGTCATTCAACCCAACACATGCAACTGAATCTTTCCAAGTCCAAACACAACATCAACAACACAACAGTACAAAACTCAACATACAATTCATGCAACCAATTAAAGAAACATTCTAGCTCCCCTTACCTTGGAGTAAAACCGCACAACTCACTGAAATGCCCTAACGGTACCTCTCACAGCAAGAACCCAAACAATGCCCTACAACTACCGAAATGGTGATGGAAACAACTCTTAAAACTAGAACTGAGTAGAAATGGAAGAAGGGAAAGCAAGAAAGCACATGCAACCAACAAGAATGTACGTCTCCGTTCAAGAATAAAGAGGAGGTTGCATGGAGGGACTTACCAGCTTAGAACCCAAAACTAATCAGATGGTTTTGAAGCTTTCTACGTCGCAGACGTTTTGGCACCAGCTACACAGAAATTCAGTGGCTCAAAGGAAGGAAATGGAAGAGAGAAGGAAGAAAGGTTGTAGAGAGAAGGCAGAGAAAATCTGAACTGAGGTTTAGAGAGAGAGCAGTGTGCTTGAGCAAATGGACCAGAGTGTTTTGAAAAGCCTAATTAAGGCCTGATCCTACTAACTTAGGACATCCTTTTCTCTATTTTCAGGTTCTTACTTAAAAAACATACAAATATTATAAATTAAATAAAAAAATAAAAAAATTAACCCATATAAAAAATTAATTAATAAATAAAAAATATTATAATTTATTTAATAAATGTAAAACATTAACATATTATAAATTAAATAAAAAATAAAAAACAATAACGCATATCATAAATTAACTAATAAATAAATATTAACAGAAAATATTAAAAATTAATTAATAAATAAAAAACAGAACATATTATACATTAAATAATAGGTTTAATCATTTCGAACATCCCTATTTCTGTAGGATCGTCTCAAGTAGGTTCTCGTATTGTAAATGTTCTCGATTAGGTCCCTTATTGTGAAAAATTGAATCAATTTAGACCTTACCTTCATTCTCTGTTTCAATAGTATCTACCACTTAGACTATAATCTTTCTACCTCATCACATACGTTTCTAACAACTTACATGGACTTGGGAGTCAGTCTCACTACAAACAAACGTGACATAAGTACTTCAATGCTTTAATTTTTCAATAATGAAATTTATAGTTTCTATTTATATTTGTGATGGTGGTTTCACATACCGTCATAAATCTCTCTGTCAAAAAAATAAAATAAAATGATAATTAAATACAGTGAAAAATAATACATTTGTAAAACATTTACTTCTATATATAACACACCTCAGCGCAATGGTAACAAATGAAATATATTGTCTTGCAATGTATCTCTTTAACTTTCTATCCCTTCTTTCTTTTTAGTCAAGGTTAATCTTTTCCTTTTAATTTTATTTGACATTTACTTCTTTTTATATCACGAGTAACATTTTGTCAATAAAGTTATTATGGTAAAAGTTATTGTTTAGTAGTTAAAATGTTAAAATGAATTCCATATTCATAAATTTACTACAAAATCAAGTGGTATTTATTATTTATATGTTCCCAAATATTATACCATTCTGGAAATCATTATTTAAATAATCTTTATATGGTTAATCATGAGTTGAAAATTAAGTTATTGGTAATTGTTGTTAAAGAAACCATATTTTTCTACCTTAATATGGTATGTACACTAAAAAAATTGTTTTCATTTCTTTATAACCTGTTATTCTAATCATATTTCTTTTAGGAAAAATAATTGGTTCATTCTATACATATTGATGAAGTTTTCAAGAAACCTCATTTATAATAAGATAGGAGTCACTTTGTAGATGAATGATATATGCCAACACATATGAGTTTAATATTTTTTTATGTTATTTATTTTATTATAATATGTAATATATATATATATATATATATGCAAATTAGATCAAAGAGTAGATCTTATGTTAAACAAACATAATTAATCATCCTATTAGAGCCTAGAAAAGAGACATAATAAGGACTAAATGTTTAATTTTTACTACAAACACACAATAAAAGGGTTAAATCTGAGGTTGTAAAGCGCACGTATACGTTTAAATATGGGGATAAACTCACGTATATTCACATTGATAATAAATAAGAGAGTGGCAAAATGAGAAGCCTACCCTATTTTGGCATGCCATGCCATTAGTGTTCAAAAAATGGGACCGAACGAGCTAAAAATCCTAAAATATCTCTTTAAAGGGTTGACTCTCCAACTTTTAAAAAAAATTGCTTATCTTTTAAAATTTTGATTTTTCTAAATTTTATATTTTTAATTTTTTATGTATTTTTATATATTAAAAACACACCAAGTATTTTTTTTTACGTTTTAATTGATTAATTAATATCAAATAAATTAAAAGTTCTATATATTAAATTACTCAATTATAATTAATAATTAAAACTTATGAATATTAATAATTTAAAGAATTAAATAAGTTTTAAGTATTTAAGCTTTAACATGAAATTAAAATTCGCTCTGTTCCAAACGTTGATATGATTTGATTCACAAACTTAAAAAATTAATTAATGAATACAATCCAATTATAATAAATTTTGTTTGACGTATCAAGCAGCTTTTGAGGCTAATGTTTAAATTGATTATATTATTTAACATATTCTAGTTCAATTGTGATTCTATAACGGTATTTGATACGCATAAAAAATACGTTAAGTTTAGATGATTATATATTAATTTACTTTTAATTTAAAAATTAGAATATATTAAAGCTTCAAATGAAAAGGGTTAAATATGTTTTTAGTCTCTAAACTATCAAGCAAATTTGTTTTTAGTCCATTTTCCAAAGTGAGGTACATTTTAGTCCTCCTTCAGGAAACCTTAATTTTTGGTTCTCTAAAACTAACAACGTTAAAAAGAAGCTGAGGTGGCTAACGCCTGTCCATGTATGTTCACAGCTTTCCTTCCTAATTGTTTCCATGTTGGTATTTGTTTATGCAAAGTCAGAATATTGGTTTATCAATTTAATTGGTAAAGTTTGCTTCAAAGTGTGTTCTGAAGGGTGAAGAGCAAATAGGAGATAATCATTTAAGGTGGAAAAAAGGTTGAAGAGCAAAAGGTTGGATTTCATCTTCTTGAGCATTGGTGGGACTAAAGGGATCTTTCTTGATTTACTTTTGAAATCACTATTGAAGGGAAATGAAAGCTGACAGTGGAGGAATTGGTTGCACGTGAAGGAGCATTAAATTAGGAATGTTCCAAACATGTTGATCCTCCTCTCACTTAGCTTCAAAAATCTATTGTTATGGGAAAGATTGTTGGTGTTGAAGGCAACTACATTGAAAAACAAAGGGAGACTATTTTATAGATGTAGAAATTAGGCAGTAAGTGAGAATAAAATGCTTTACTTGTTGTGATGAAGTTTGTATTTGCGAATAATTGTAATTTAATACAAGTTGTAACTGCTTTGAATGGATTGATGAAGGACGTTATGAAGTTGAAGGAAGCTTACAAAGGAAAAGTGAAAAAGTTGAAGTGTGTATTAAAAAGGTTGTATTGAATCTAAGAAAGAAGAATGATAAGTTGAAGAGGAAATTAGAGCAAAATAAAAAAAAAATTCAAAATGATGTTGTTCTTCGTATTTTCATGGACTCACTAATTAAAATTTTCAGCACAACTTGTCATATAAGCCCAGTTTTAATTCTTTTATTAATTATAATAATTTATATTTACCAAGTATGTCATATAAGCACAACTTGTCATATAAGCACAACTTGTCATATAAGCCCAGCACAACTTGTCATATGAGCCTCTTATAATAATAAATCACCCCACTTTACCAAGTAATTTTTTTTTAACAAGTAATTTATATTTACCAACATAATATCTGTGGAATTTTGCGTTGAACTTTCTAAATATTCATTTATTCTCTTTACGCGGTCGGTTATTTCTTTCGGCATGTAAAACACAAATTTATAGCTTATCTAGTTTATTTCCACTAATGGCTGCCTTCAAAAAGCAAATGATGAATATAATGCAGTAGCAATAATTACGCTGAGAATGTTTGAATCAAGACTAAGATATTAGCACGGATTCTGTTTACATTGTCGGGGTGCTAGTTTTTTCTCTGTACATCTAAGAAAATAATTTGTGAAAACAATCGTTAATTGTTTTCAACTTCTTGAAACATTTTTTTTTAAATCAACTCATTTTCCAAAAGGAAACTCTTTCTCGTTTATGAAAAAGTGTATATAACTTTGTTTATATTTTTCATTATCGCGAATGAATCATTTTAGGCTACATATCTTAATAGTTGAGTTTCTGATCATGCAATGCAAAGAAATTATAGAAGAAATCGTCTTCTATCGGTAAGAATTTTTAATGTAGATCTATATTTAAGAGGAATTAGCAGAAAATAGTAAAGTTTGGATAAAATACACAATATCAACTAAAACTTTTGTCATACTAATCTTACCAATTATCTTAGCGTGAAACTATGGAAATGTGGGAAGATTTTAATAATAGTGGTTGAAATTGATTTTCTTTGTTGTTCAGAAGAAAATATACATCTAAAAAAGACTTTATGATATTCAAGTCAATAAAAAAATTAAAATTATAAATCTAGTAATGAGTATGAGTAATTATTGAATGAATATTCTTTAGAAAATATCAATTGTATTTATCAACACAAATCATAAACTTATATTATTATTAGATTAATACTTACTTTAAAAATATAATAATAAATTTAATGATAATGTAGTAATATTTCATTATAAATAATAATCATAGTATCAAACTCTGAATATTAGTGATCATGTTATATGTTTGAACTGTTCCAAAATGAAAAAAAGTAATAAATTTTATTGAACAGTACTATATAGCATGTCTATTGCACAAAGTAAGAACACATATAAATATGGAAGTATAAAAATATTTATTTTAATAATGCAAAAAAAGTAAACTAAGTATACTTATTTTGGAGCTCTTCCCCTGCGTCTCCATAACGTCATCCTCCACCCCAAATTTACTTTAATAACCTTCTAAAAATTTGCAAAAGCAGTGCACTTCAAAGAATCTTTGGCCGTGCTTGGTATCTAAAAATGAAAACCCTACACCCAAAAAACTCCTCTGGCACCTTCAAAAAGAATCTTAGTCCGAATGGATTTGAGGGAACGGATTTATAAGAATTTGAAGATAATTTTTTTATCGTTTTTTTAGCGAATTTAGAGATAAATGAGAGTGAATTTGAAAATATTTTTTTTAAAATTTGTCACATCAATATAATTTTACATTAATTTTTACAAATTTTATTTTAAAATTCACTCTCATTTACCTCTAAATTCATTAAAAAAACGACAAAAAAGTTATCTTTAAATCATCTCAAATCCACTCAAAACATCACTCATCCTCCTCTATGATTGCATGTTATCGTGGGATTCTGTCGTGGCCTCCACTGAGAATTCCGTCTCTACATTTCGAAGTCCCTCACCATCTTTTTGTGGGTCGCGGTCATCTGTCCTGTGTTTGTTTCGGTTGTCGTGTGGCCTTCGGTGGTGTGGTGGTGTTGGACTTCCTCCTCTCCATGGCTTTGATTTGTGCAAGTTAGTATTTGATTCTCTATCCATTATCGTTTCTGTTGTTGTATGTATATATAGATTGCAGTATAAATTAGATTGAACTATATGACTGAACTTAGAAATAGGATTAAAAATTGTTGAAATGGATTAAAAATGGTTGGATTTGTCGTTGAAGGGCGTGAATTGAAGCTCGAAAGCCTTAACTGAAATTCGAATTACGGTTAAGGTGTTATTGGCGTTCCAACGTCGGTTATCGCATTTCCAACGACAGATAAGCCTCTGTCGCAGTTTGAGATGCGCATATGTATTTTTTTGTTTTTGTTATTTTAATATTGATTTGGATTTTGATTTGTTTTGTTTTTAAGTTTTATCATGTATTAATATATTGTAATATTTTAAAATATGTTTGAAATAAATAAATTGATATATATTTGTTTGTGTTTATTTAAATATTATATATTATGTAATTATTTTACTTTTGTTATTAAATTCGTTATTTTGAATTTGTAATTTGTGTAATATTTAAAATTAATTAACGTATTGTTTATTATTGATTTATTTAAAGTTGTTAGAACTTTTTTGCTTGTTTGTTATTTATATATTTTATTGATTTTATCAATTAATGGTTTTATCGGTTTTGTTGATTTTATTAATTATTTATTAAGTAATGATTTTATTTTTTATTTATAATATGTTTGAAATGAATAATTTGTTATATATTTATTTGTGTCTATTTAAATATTATATATTATGTATTTATTTTTTGAACTTTTTAATTTTGAATTTGTAATATGTTTAATATTTGTTATTTATGTACGTGTTATTTATTATGTATTATTTAAAGTTTTTAAAAGTATTTTATTTGTTTCTTATTTAAATATTAATTTGTAATATATTTTCTATAATTTATTTAATTAAGTATTAATTTTTTAAGTTATTGTTTTCTGTATTTTTTTAGTTATTGATTTGTTTATATATTTTTGAATGTGTAATGTTTGATTGTATTTATTATTTAATTAAAAATTATATATTATGTAATTGTTTTTTTATTAAATTATTATTTTGAATTTGTAATTCGTGTCTTACTTTAAATTTATTTACGTATTGTTCATTAATTAATTATTTAAACTTTTTTAAGAAAATTTGTTTGTTTGTTATTTAAATTTTAATTTCCAATTTTATTTATATATTTTATTGATTTTATTAATTATTGGTTTTATTGATTTTATTAATAATTGGTTTTATTAATTTTAATATTTATTTTAATTTTTTTAATTATTTATTTTAATTTTTTTAATATGTTTGAAAAGAATAATTTGTAATATATTTATTTGTATGTATTTAAATATTATATATTATGTAATTATTTTATTTGAACTTTTTTATTTTGAATTTGTAATATGTTTTATATTTGTTATTTATTGACGTATAATTTATTTTGTAATTATTTAAAGTTTTTAAGAGTTTATATATTTTATCGATTTGTTTATTTATTTTGTAATATGTAATGTTTTATTCTATTTATTATTAATTGAAATATGATATATTATGTAATTATATATATATATTATTTGTTCACTATTTTTTTTTTAATTTGTAATGTTTTTTTAGAATTGATAATTATTTAAATATTTATTATTATGTAATAATTATTTATTTATATTTTTGTATTTGTTTGCTATTCAATCTGTAATACTTTTATTGATTTGTTATTTAATATTACTTTATTATTAATTTTTATATTTTTTTCATATAATTTATTATCAATAGATTTGGTGGACAGAGATGGTTAGAACCAGAGATGGATCATCTTATCATGGTGAGACTTTTTCTTCTCGTGGTGAGTCTTCATCTCTGTCACATTCTAAAAGGAGAAGACCTACGACATTTACTCGTAGAAGACGCGTTCAAGAAAGTCATGTGGACGTGATTGAGGAGCATGAGCAGCATGACAGGGGTATTCAACACGGTTATGTTGAGGACGATTATGTTGAACACGAGGATGTTCAGCAAGAGGATGTTTGTGAAGAAGAAGATGAAGAAGGTGGATTCCTAGGAGGTCCACACGACACCTTCTTGCTTACTCACTACATCGACCATGTTGCATTTGCCATATGGTAAGGCCGAGTTAGCACAAAACCTATATCAGAATTTGTCCTTAGTTGGTTAATTTTATTTTTGTTATATAATTTTGTGTTGATTTTTAGGATCGATGGGAGATGAAGGTGATCTCCCATGATAAAAAACTAAAACACTTTGGAATGTATCATGAGGCTATTGAGCCTTTTAACACCATGTCGGGCTTGAGTTCATTAGTCAACTTATCATATGAGTATGTCGATCATGGATTAATCGTGGCCCTTGCAGAGAGGTGGCATTTGGAGACAAATAGTTTCAACCTCCCGGTAGGTGAGATGTTGGTTACAGTAGATGCCGTCCACAATCTCCTCCACCTACTTATTATGAGTTAGTTTTGTGAGGTCGAGGACTTAGAGTATGAGGAGGCTCGATCTCATATTATGGATTTGTTGGGCGTGGATCGCGCCAAAGCTACAACAGAGATGACCCACACACGCGGTCCAAAAGTCAGGCTAAGCTGGTTGAGGGACGTCTACCAGGAGTGTTGTGACCAGGAGCTTTGGGAGTGCGCTACTCGTGCCTACTTGTTGCATCTGGTTGGATGCACAATATTTACAAATAAGAGTGGCATGCTCATCAGAGTATCGTACCTACTTCTCTTTAGAGACTTGGCTGCCTATGGGAGATATGCTTGGGGAGCAGCGACACTAGCTCATACATACGAGCAACTTGGAGATGCTAGCTTTAGTGATATCAGACAAATAGTTGGATATTCCACTCTTCTATAGGTAAAACTTAGTTACGCAAATTTGTTTTCATATGTTTTGAGAATGTTAGGAATGTATAACACAATTTGAGTAATGTTTTTGTAAAGTTGGATATATGAGCACTTTCCTATAATGGGAAGGAAGCAAGTCTCAAGGAGGTACAACGAAATTGATCCTCGTGTTGCAAGGTTCATACCTCCTAGGCAAGGTTGGAGTTTGACAGAGGGGCGGACATATCTAGATGGACTCACTTATGATGCATTCATTTGGTGTCCATTCATTGCACATAGGCTTATTTGCCCATTCATGGCCATATGCATGTTTTCTGGGTGGATCCGACTAGGTAACATGGTTCACCGACATCTGCCTGAACGTGTGTTAAGGTAGTTTGGTTTTCAGCAAATCATACCACGTAGCCCTGAGACTCTTCCGATGCCAGACATTCCTGGTATTGATCACTATTGGCTACGGTATGTTGAGCATGCTATTACTGACGTGATTCCAGCCCCTGACGATGATCCATTTGTGTGTGTTGTGGGATACCTTTAGTGGTATAGGAGGGTATCACATCCCTACATCATTCTAGCCCCTGACGAGGACCGCCTTAGTCTTGCCCCGCGCATGAGGCGACACATCCCCGATGAGTTCCCGTAGCCAGTTCGTCGTAGGTCGCCCGATCCTGGATGGTTGGTATGTGATGAAACAAAATTTTTATGTATTACAAGATATTCTTAATCATGGTTTACTTTTGTTTAAAGTTATCGTAATTTTAGGGTTTTATGAGGCGTGTCATCAGGATCCTACAGAGCATGATATCGTGTAGGAACGTCACAGAGGGTACTGTAGCGTGGCATCATACTAATGAGGCCCTCCAGGTTGCTCGTAGGTCAGTTGACGAGCATACAACCAGCAATAGCAGTAAAGGCGGTCGTAATGTGCATGGACAAGTATCTTTTTCTTGACACACCTTACATGTTATATGGTTTTAGTTTGTAATGAAAATTTATGTCATTTTTTTTATACTTTGAGTATTTATAATTTATTTACACAAACTTCTTGTATATTTTAAGGTTATTTATTTTTTATAGTTTGAGTATTCATCATTTATGATGCAAAGTTTTGGTATTAGATAACGAGCCATGATGTTAATAATTGACTTAATACGAAAAAAAAAATGAAATAATGGTTATAAATGACTTACAATTGAAAGAATGATTATAAACACCTTACAATTGAAAAATTAAATTAATACATGACAAACCTTTTTTCAGTTGTCTTCCAGATCTATATAAGTCGTACTAACTCCCATTAATTCGATAAATGATTGCATCCTATGTGTGTAAAACGAAGACCAAGCTTGAGCCTTTGGGTAACAATGGGTAGAGGAAATAATGTCCACCGTGGGTAATGGACAACCATCTTGTAAGTGAACCTGCAAAGCTAATATTAGTAAATGAATTATAAGTAATAATAGGAGAAAAGAATTGGAACTTTACCTGTACGAAATGACATCCATTAACGAACCCAATGCATATTTACCGATGTTCTGTCATATCAGTAGGCGGTGTACTTGTTAAACTCTTTGGCAAGTGCACCAAATCGTTCAAGTAATAAACCGTGGTAAGACCAGGTATCGTTTTCCCAAGAGACTCGTAATACTAGAAAATTGTGCGATTAACAACTCATATAGACTCAAGAACAACTCATCATTTAAGAATATGTGCAAAAAGATAAATTCACAAGTAATTACAAGGTTGGACTTTGGTATTGAAGGCACTTGGGAATGGAAAAGACTAGAAATGGTATGAAATGACATTGTTAAGGTTAGTTTTCACCAATGCACTCTTGTGTATAACCAATTTCATCTCCTCTCTATCAATTTACTAAAGTCAATCCACTAAAACACTCTAGCCCTAATCCCTTAGGTGAAAGAGCCTAGGTTTTCCTTATCAAACTCCAATCCCTTGGACAATCTAACAAGCAAACCCGCATTAAGAACTAGGATCTAAGACAACATGTGAATCATATCCCATCCCTGGCTCAATGACCCACAAGGACTCTTGTTTCAGTTCAAGATTTCATATCCCATCCCTGGCTCAATGAAACCCTAAAATCAAGTCATGAACGTCCCCATTACCTGCAAGCTTTAAGATCGGAAACAAGAATACTAGTAATAGATAGAAAATGCATTTATAAATACGAAACAATCATTCATTACACAAGAGTTCATAGGCTACATCTAACCCTAACAAGATGAATCCATGGAGAACCCTAAAGCTTACAAACATGGAAGATGGAAGAAGAAGGAGACCCAAAGGAAGAGGAGGAGATGTTCCCACAAGCTCCTCGCGCCCTCCATGAGCTCCAGACGTGAAATCGCGCCTCCAAAGAATCAAAGACCATTTTTCTTTCTGCCTCGTGAGTATATATACTGCCCGAATTCTCGCTTAAGCTAAATTATTCTCGCTTAAGCGAGAATTCTTCTTGAAGAAGATAGTCATTCTCGCTTAAGCTAAATTATTCTCGCTTAAGCGAAAATGACTGTTAAATCAATGACTTCCTGGATCGCCGAGGCTCTTCAATGTAATGGAGGATCTTCCTAACATCAAAATAAATCAAAGAAAACAAGGGATTAGAGTATTATTTACGTAATGTAGCCCAAAATATAGATAAATACTAAAACTAAATAAAAGAGAGGATTTAAGCAAGTAATAAGCTAAAGAAGAGTTGATTTTGCTACTAAAATGATGCTTAGATAATGGTAAGAATTAGCATTATCAAACTCCCCCAAACTTACAACTTTGCTTGTCCTCAAGCAAAAGTACTTCACGTAGTAAACAATTCAATCACGATAGTCTAGCAACTCAAGCATAGTTTCAATCAAATAAACAAAATCAATCATGCTTGCTCAACTTGGAAATTACATTCAAGAGATAAAATGGCCTTAGCAAGCTAAACTTCAATCATGGTGCTCACAATTTAAAATCACAAGATAGATGTAATTGATAGATCAACAAACGTGGCAAGATGTTTTCATTGAATGCATGGAACCATCCTTCACCAAGGAAAGTGTTTCACTCAAGCACAATGGTGTATAAGGATGTGTGTCTAACTCTCAACTATCACAGTGTTACACAAATTAAATTTGCCGTTCGTTTCACAATATCAAACACATTCACAAGCAAGTTAGCATCACAAGGACTTTTTAAGGCTTGTAATGTGGCTGGGCTAAGAAGAAAAATTAGTTTTTCTGGACAACAAAGCACCTTGAGCTAAGAGATAAAACAATTTACTTCATGATATAACATTAGTCTCTCTCTTTGCTTCACAATTGGATAAACCACTTCTCAACTTATTTCCCAATTCTTTTTCAATGAATTCATTTTTCTTTCTCTTCTTCTTCTTTCTTCTTTTTCTTTCTTTTTGACTCATTTTGCTATTTTCTCAATGCTCCCTTATTTCAAAAACTCCCCCAAACTTAAACCATTCTCCTTATCCTAACATATATGTTCATCTCAACTCAAGGTAAGGAGGTAAAGGATTTTTCAATAAGCTTAAGGTTCCAGGGGTGAGAAAGTTTTTCTTCAAGGTTCAAGTGTTTTGCATTGGCTTTTAGGCTCAAAAATGTAGAAGAGGTTGAAGAACAAGATGGCCTTGATCATTTGTAACAAGCAAGAAAATAGTTCAAATAGAGAAACTCAGGCAAAATCAACTGTGATTCCAAAGTGATAGCACTCAACAATAAACTCTGGGCACAACATCTCACAGGTTTACTCAGGGTTCCAAAGTTTGATAAACATCATGCCAAGAATATTGATCACAATTAAAACCAAGCATCCATCTAAACATATACAAGCAACCACAACCTCTATTCAACAAACTTAACCACATAATCTCAATTAAATTTTCAAAGAAATTTTCATAGATAAAGAGCAAGCACAAAAGATTTGTATTCAATTCAAGCATAACATATGATTCACTCGAATCACCAAACCAATTGCAAAAGAATTATCCACTAGGCAAGTCAAAAAGAAATCAAAAACACAAAAACTGAAAGTAAATAAGAACTGGAAATTAAAATTGAAAAACCGATCAAAATGGACTCTTTGCAGCTCCAACAGTGTAGAACACTAGCTTCACTTTTCATATGTAACATCTTCCTCCTCCAGTAGCTTATACTCCGCAACTGCTCCACCTCCCCCATCAGTAGGGGCCTGGCCCCCAGGCCATGCTACACGAGCAGCAAAATCTTCAAGTCATATGTTTCTCAGCTCAAGCATGCCTCAAAGGTTGACCAATGGTGGTTTTGAACTCTTTAATTCCTAAGGAAGATCTTATCCTGTAACAAGAAAGCTCAAAGTAAAATTAGCATCTCATAGTCAACAATTAAAGAGAAAGGTCCAAAAACATACTAAAAGAAATGTGCAAAAGAAAGCAAAGAAACAAAACAATGAAAGTCAAAACAAACAAAGATAAAAGTACATGAACATAGAGGGAAGTCTTAAAATTAAGCTTCCCAAAGGTACAACAACACAAAAAGGTTTAAAAACACATCAAAAGAAGTGTGTGAAAGAGTGCAAAGCAAGAGAAAACTCAAAATCAATCAACAAAAACAAATGTGCAGAACCAGTATTGGGGGCACCATATCAGATTTTAGCTTAAGCTAAAACATTTTCGCTTAAGCTAAACATGTTTCGCTTAAGCTAAAATTATTTCGCTTAAGCTAGATTTGCAGTAGAAATGTTTCACCCAAGCTACAATAGTTTCGCTTAAGCGAACTTGTTCTAGTGGGTACCCCAATTTTTAGCCTAAATCTCGCCCAAGCGATTTAGTTTTAGCTTAAGCGAAACTATTCCAGTGAGCACCTTCATTTCAAATTCAGTTCTCGCCTAAGCGAATCTTCTTTAGCCTAAGCGAAAATATCAGCAAAACTTATTTTTCATTTTTCTGCATATCTCGCTCAGGCGAGAAAGTTTAGCCTAGGCGAAAATAGTGCAGATTCTTGCGAGATTGGCCATTCAATCTGTGATTTTTGGTTCCATACCTTTATTCAATGCACTTACACACAAACCAAGCTATAAATAACATAATATACTTATACAAACCACAAAAACAACATTATAACTCAAAAATCACAAACATGCAATAAAATACAAACATGCATAACACAAGTCACTAATTGAAATTGAAACACATACAAGCACATGACACTAAAACAACACAAACACAAGTAAAAAGGGTAAGAAAATTGGGTTGCCTCCCAAAAGCGCTTGTTTAACGTCATTAGCTTGACGGTAGAAACCAATGAAGTGCAGATGTTGTTGTTGGTGTGCTCCTTTCACCAACTCTTCTTGAATCACTTTCTAGTCACCAAATCAATTCTCATAGCATAAGAATCTTCATTTTTGCCCTTCCACTACCTTGAAATCTTAAAACACTCAATCCTCTTGATCAACTTTGGCTTGCTAGGCTTGAGTTCCTTGCCTCTCATCAAAGGGTGGTGGTGACTAGTCTTTCTCTTTTTCTTCTCCCTTTCTTGTTTATCTTTTACTTAGCACTTGGAGCATCTTCAAGGGAGGAAGAATTTGGGGCAGCTTGTGATGCTCAACATAGTTGTCTCCTTGTGTCTTATAATTCCTTCAATCTCAGGGTCTTCATGATGCTTTTGAGGCTGCAGTCCTCCTTATGTGAACATCTCCCTGCATACACTTAGACACAACTAGGCTAAACCCACAAATTAGCCCAAATAAAAGTGAAAATCTATTTACAACAAAAGAGTTAGTTCTATATACAAAATCAAGTCTACATAAGTTAGAAACCTCACAAAAGTCTAGTATTGACACGAATCCCCGGCAACGGTGCCAAAAACTTGTTAATCTCTTTGGCAAGTGCACCAAATCGTTCAAGTAATAAACCGTGGTAAGACCAGGTATCGTTTTCCCAAGAGACTCGTAATACTAGAAAATTGTGCGATTAACAACTCATCTAGACTCAAGAACAACTCATCATTTAAGAATATGTGCAAAAAGATAAATTCACAAGTAATTACAAGGTTGGACTTTGGTATTGAAGGCACTTGGAAATGGAAAAGACTAGAAATGGTATGAAATGACATTGTTAAGGTTAGTTTTCACCAATGCACTCTTGTGTATAACCAATTTCATCTCCTCTCTATCAATTTACTAAAGTCAATCCACTAAAACACTCTAGCCCTAATTCCTTAGGTGAAAGAGCCTAGGTTTTCCTTATCAAACTCCAATCCCTTGGACAATCTAACAAGCAAACCCGCATTAAGAACTAGGATCTAAGACAACATGTGAATCATATCCCATCCCTGGCTCAATGACCCACAAGGACTCTTGTTTCAGTTCAAGATTTCATATCCCATCCCTGGCTCAATGAAACCCCAAAATCAAGTCATGAACGTCCCCATTACATGCAAGCTTTAAGATCAGAAACAAGAATACTAGTAATAGATAGAAAAGGCATTTATAAATACGAAACAATCATTCATTACACAAGAGTTCATAGGCTACATCTAACCCTAACAAGATGAATCTGGTTCTCCATTTCCATGGAGAACCCTAAAGCTTACAAACATGGAAGATGGGAGAAGAAGGAGACCCAAAGGAAGAGAAGGAGATGTTCCCACAAGCTCCTCGTGCCCTCCATGAGCTCCAGACGTGAAATCGCGCCTCCAAAGAACCAAAGACCATTTTTCTTTCTGCCTCGTGAGTATATATACTGCCCGAATTCTCGCTTAAGCTAAATTATTCTCGCTTAAGCGAGAATTCTTCTTGAAGAAGATAGTCATTCTCGCTTAAGCTAAATTATTCTCGCTTAAGCGAAAATGACTGTATCAATGACTTCCTGGATCGCCGAGGCTCTTCAATGTAATGGAGGATCTTCCTAACATCAAAATAAATCAAAGAAAACAAGGGATTAGAGTATTATTTACGTAATGTAGCCCAAAATATAGATAAATACTAAAACTAAATAAAAGAGAGGATTTAAGCAAGTAATAAGCTAAAGAAGAGTTGATTTTGCTACTAAAATGATGCTTAGATAATGGTAAGAATTAGCATTATCAGTACTGCGTAGTGGGAATATGGTGAAACTTTGTCCATAGGACAAACATATTAAGATGACATTATATCAATTTGCAATGGCATAACCAATGTCTGGTATGGTCATCCACTTCATAGCATTAACCTATAATGCATTAAGATAAGTATTTATGAAAAGAAATACATAACATATCTTTAATAGGATTATGAGCTAAAAAGGAGATACTTGTGATCGATCATGGACAATCAAGGACTGTCGTAGTTCTTCCAATCGATCGTAGCTTCCCACTAAAGTTGCGTATTCATCACGCCACAAAGTAAGTTCTTCAAGGAGGTCATGTCAGATAATGGGCCATGCCTCTTGACCTAGGCCTAATAAAGCAGCAATGCATCGATAACTGCAATGACCATCAGCTACAACATCAACAACATCGACAATGTATGGATGGATAATGGGATGAAACTGATTTAACATCAATACTAGCTTTCTTGAAACTTGTTTGACTTTGGATTTAAGTGTTGATTTTCATGATGAATGTTTTGTCATTGAATACAAAGTATCAACGTGCTCAAAATATGACGGGTCACTTATAACAGTAATTCTTACTATTATCTGTGATGCAATTTTCTTACCAAATCGACTCTCTTGAAGCTTGAAACATGTTTAATCCTCTCTTTTATCAAACTTTGTGAATAAGTTTAGCTTAGGCTATACATAGGAGTTTTCATCACTAATTCCTCAAGTTGTAGGCAATTTGCGTGCTTTGGAGGAGTATCTTAACTACCAAGAGTGGGAGCCGAGGAAAAGCTACAAAAAGCAAGTGTTTTGAAGGAGCATGGAAGATTTCTCATGCTTGGGCACCCTATAAGGGGGGTTGAGCCCCATTTTCTGCGCATACCTTGTGCCTGGGCGCCCCACAAGGGGGGCTGAGCCCCATTTTTTGCGCATACCTTGCGCCCGGGCACCCAGGGCAGGGGGCCGAGCGCCATTCTTCACGCAACTCCATGTAGACCTCGCGCCTGGGCACCCCAAAAGAAGGGGGTTGGGCGCGACTTTTGCTGACATGGAACCCTAGACCTATTTAAGGCTTCCGTGCAGTGAGGGTGGTATCTTCTTGGCGGCTAAAGCTCGAAACACCACTTTTGGACCTTTGGGAGCTGGTTTTGAGTAGTGGGAACTCTCCATTCTTCCTCCTTGGGTCTCCATCTCTTCCATTTTCTTCCATTGTAAGCTCAAGCTCTCCATGATTATGGAGAGCTAAGTTCATTTTGTTGAGGAATGATGTAACTACGAAACTTTCTCGTAAATGCACTTGTGTTTAATGAATTTAAGCTTCTTTCATTTATTGTGAATGTTTATTTCCTTCTCTTAAAGCTTGTTGTGACTTGATCAACCATAGCATGATTCTTAGGTTTGCTTGATATTGGGAAGTATTGTGTGAATCTTGAACTGGAATAAACACCTAAAGGAAATTGTGTTTAGGGATAGAGCTTGGCCCTTTAGTTGTCTTAAACCACTATTCTTAATGTAGATGAACTTTTTAGGTTACCAAGGGATTGAAATTTAATGAGTAAGTCTAGACTCTCTCTACCAAGGGATTGGGTTTGAGTAGTATATTAGGTTGACATGAGCAATTAACGCATTTGCATGAGAGTGTAGTAGGTACAATCATTCTCCAACATCTTCATTCCATATTGTATCATCTTTAATCAATAAATTTTCAAGTGTTTTAACTCCAAGAAGTTCAATCTATCACTTATATATGATGTTTATTTTCATTGCGCTAAACTCATATTAAGAGGGAATATTCTTTTAGTCTAAATTAGTTAGATAATTATACGGTTGTAAAGTGTCATACGAGTTTCTTTGGATACGATATCCGGTCTTAGCAGTTTATTACTTAAAACGATTTGGTACACTTGCCAAAGAGTTAACAGTCACGTTTCGTAGACCTAGATGCATCACTTTGTTGGTCCACGCCTTAACGAAGTATGCTTTGCATGGAATGATCCAAGTATGGTTTACATATTCAAAAAATAGAGGCCATGCAGTAGAGGCATACTGAAGACAATTAACATAAGCACCAAACATGGACTGATCGTCACAATCCATCACATTTTGCCACACTTCCATCAAGACATCCCATGCCTCAACATCATCCACTAACATCTTGCATTTCGCTTTAACATTTCTCATAATGTGGAAGGTACAAAGCATCTGATATGTCTCAGGAAATACATTGCCAATGGCGTTTAGCAAAGCAAGGTCTCTATCAGTGACAACAACACGTGGACCGCCCTCTGATGTTATAAATAATGTTTTGAACCTTTCCAATGCCCAAGTGAAATTATTTTGGCGTTCACTTGAAAGCAATGCAAAGGCGACTGTGAATGTCAAATCAGTTGATGTGACCCCAACTATTTCAAGCAATCGAAGACGATATTTGTTCGTCTTGTACGTGGTATCCATAAAAAAAATTATGTTAAACGAATTCAATAATTGCACTGAATCGGATGTGTCCAAAACAGGTCACTAACCACGTCGGAATCTTCCAAACATCTACTCCACTGGATATATTTATCTCTATCTAACATCATCATCAACTGTTGCATTTCAGTTCTCGACCCTCTCAAAGATCGTTTGTATGTGTATATTGCGGTATATATTTTATTTATAGTTGTGGCATTATCATCATTATGTTCTGAGAGTCAAAAGAATATTTGAGGGTTTGACTTGAATTTTAGTCATGTAAACAAGAACTGAGTGTTCATCAGCATTTAACCTCCCAGCGAAAGGATGACCAACCAAACTCTATGATAATTCATGGTTGTGATAGACGCACCTAACAATTAAGACCCAACCCTCTCCTTTAGGTTTATCTCTCAACCTAAACGGGCACTCACATTTTCTTGTGCCGGACACACTGGGCTGAACATTTGGTTTATACTTCTTATATTTTCTACTTCTTTCACAACCTAACAAACACAAATGTTTTTCTTCCAACTTCACTCGTTGCTATGTCAGATCTTATAGTAACGATTACAAATCCAAGGTCAAATACAATCTTTCAAACTTAATCAAATAAATCATCACGTGAGGAAAATATTTGATTAGTGGAAAACTTATTTGTGTAATCACCCTCAACCACTTCATTTACAAAAGAACTAATGTCGGGCATAAAATTCAAATTTTTTTGAATCAACTAATTCAAATGGATAGTTATCCATCTTATAATATTAAATAAAACCTACAATAAACATTAATGTATTACAATTTAACTACTGAAAAACAACTTAACATATTAAACTTTATATAATAAATAACAAAACATATATTATAAACAATACGACATAAATTAAAAATTAAATAAACAACAAAAAATAATATCAAGTGATATTAAAATTACAAAAATTTAACATATTATCAATTAAATTAAATTGTAAAAAAATTATTACATATCACAAAGTAATATAAATAAAAAATAAAAATTAATTAATATTTTAAAATTTAATAAAAGATTACCAAATTACAAACATATTATAAATTAAATCGAAAGTTAACAAAATTAACACATACAAAAATAAAAATTTATGTAACAAAACAAAATAATTTTTTTTTATTATAAACTAAATACTAAATAAAAAACAATAAAATTTTTCAAAATTAAATAAAACTTAACACATATAAAAAATGAAAAACATAATAACAAATAAAATAATTTAAAAACAAAACATTAAATACAACATAAAAATAACACCTACAAATTTAACTAGTACAATAAATAACAAAAAATATTGAAAAGGAAATAATAGAATAAAAGAGATATTCAAAAATTAATAACATATAAATATTACAATTTAAGTATATATAAAACATTAATATATTTATTGTAATATATATATATATATATATATATATATATATATATATATATATATATATATATATATATATATATATATAAAAGTTTAGATCTCCCTCAATCGGCCTTCCAACACCGCCAAGTCTTAATCGAAATTCAAATTTCGGTTACGGTTTCTAACATTATAATTTACATTTAAATATTTTAAACATACTTAACTATTATAAAAAAAATCTACATTTAAAATTAATAAAACATTATATATATATATATATATATATATATATATATATATATATAACATAACAAATATAATGAAAAAATAAATAGAAAAACATATAAAAATAAATGAGAACACACCATATACATAAACATGAAAGTAACCGAAACTTGAACTGCGCCAATCTCTTAACCGAAGGTCAAACTTCGGTTATAATCTCGCTGGTTCGAGTAGTTAACATTTGTAAGTTAACTTATCTCTTTCAGCGTTCACGCCACTCGAAAAACACCACCACCGGACACCGGGACCACCCCTTATGGTAAAAAAAAGACGTAATCATTAATATGATCATTAATGTTTCTAAATTGTGTGTAAGTGAATTAATATTCAAATAATTACGGGGTGTAGATGAGAATAGGACATAGCTTTTACAGATTTATATAAGGTTATTAAAGTTTATGGAGGTGCAGGGGAAGAGCTCCTTATTTTGGGACTTTCTGTTTTATTCTTAACATTTGATAACGGATGAAAACAGTCTTAAGTGACACTTTAATTAACCTAAAATTTAGTTAATTTTTCTTATATAAAATGAGAAGAGAGTAATTTTTTTCTTCATAATTGCATGGAATTCGTTAACTAATTTTCTATTTTACGTAAGGTCGAGTAGTTACTCCTGATACGCTAATTATAGTGTCTGTAATCTAATCCAATGCCAACACAAACATGTTAGATCTCTAAAATATTTTTTATTTATCTATCTAGACGTGAATACGTGAATATAAGTTATAAAAAATAGTTATTTTATATTTTTGTTTTCAAATGAAAATTAAAAGAAGTTTTATCAGAACCAAAATTCAAATTTTAATATAATAATAAATAATATTTTTGTAAAACAAAAAATAAAACTAACTCATAAAAAGTATATGTAGGTGAGTGATGAATTTTTCAAAGTTTTCTGCATTGAAAATTTGAAGAAATATTCCCTCAACTTCTCGATATTTTCACTCAATGTTATGATATTTTATCAATTTTGACACGTAATGATAAATTTGGCTAAAGCGCAAAACAGATTACGTGACATGCATTTTTTTTCATTTATTTTCAAACATGATACCATGAACAATTTTAAAATTGAACAACTCTTTTAAATATGATCTCATTAATTTGTTATTTAAATATTTGATATGGTAAAAAATTAATTTGATAAATATTTCTAATAACACGATTATACACAAAAACTTATTTTAAACTTAAAAATAAAAAAAAAACACAACTTTATAACCTTATGTAAATGTAAATAATAAAAAAACTTATGAGACCATATTCCAATGTAATACTTTCAGCAAGTAGAAACAAAGATAGCCTAAACATGCAGCACCGTAAAGTGAAAAGAAAAAACCTATTTAATTAAAAAAGAGATAAATAAAGTTTTGGTAACTCCAAATTAGCTCTACAAAATTTGGTATTAATATTTAATAAATATTCGAATTTGGTTCTGAAAGCAACTCTGATGCTTTTAGATCAACCATTACTATATGTAATCATTTAATAACATGCTTAAAGAGTTTTATATGTAATTTGATAAAATATCTGCAGATTTATTAATATTACAGCGAATTGTTTAAACATGCAGGCACTAATTTCTGTTAAAAAAAAGTCTACCCGTATAGTTTGCCTCTTAAATTAATTTTAACTCTAATAAATTGTACTCTTCCTCTAAAACCCACGGATTGTACAAGATTGTCTACACCCATAAAAATATAACTAAAAATAATTTTAATATACTGAATACACTTCAAGTGTTTTTTTTTAACTTAAATTAAATTCAAATAAAAATATTGAATTTAAATACAAAGTTCGATCAACATTGAAATTACATAATAAAATTTAAAATATGGTTACAAAACAAAAAATAACAACATTGCATTCATATATTACTTATATTTGATTTCATCATTGACGTGGCAGAATCTTCACTTGCCGAAGCTTTTTCCATTGATCATCTACAAACAAAAAAATAAATAATAAAATTATAATATATTAAAAATTTCATTTCAATTTTAGAGATACCAATTTAGATAAAATGTTAATATTAATGTTTGGAAAAAAAAACCTTGTTTATCTCATTGAGAATCAAACGAAAGAAACTCGAGAAGTTCTGGATTTTTCTCAAAATGCAACATGTCACGCGAAGTCAAGGTTATCCATGCCTCCATGCCATCACCAACCTTAGTACCCATCAAAATCACCACGTTTTTTATAGGGACTCCGATAGTGCGCACGTAACTTGGTTTTCCCCATCCGAAATCCGTTTCATAGAACCCAAATCTCATCCAACTGCTAAAGCTGTAACACGGAACACCCTTTTCGGCGGCCATTCTTCTTGCTTCCTTCAAAGATTCCAGCACCTTATAAAATTCATCACCCTGAAGCTTACTCACATAATTTCCATCAATTTTTCTTACCGTTTCCCTCACTCTCTCGCACAAATCACGAAGCCCCACTTCTCCTTCCGCCTCCACCACCGGAGACACTGCCTGTTGCCACAGATTTCCCATCGAATGCTCCGACAGCGTTTGGGCCATTCTGCTGCGAATGTTCACCGCGTGGGATACCATAGATGCCGGAATTTTTCCTTCCTCTGAACTTGCTTTCGCCGCTTCCAGTGATGATTTCCATACCAGTGCTGTCACGGCTTCCACACTAGTGGGAGTGAAATCGAAGCTCCCCAGCTTCTGCTTCAGTCTAGATATGTTCGTCCTGTTGAACACAAACCTCTTTGTGACAATGCTTTTTTGGCCCATCATGCCACGAATCATGTCCATTTCTATCTTCCTCGGCGGAAAAACCTGTGCGCCTTCTTCCATTTGTGGTAGTATCGGTTTGTTGCCTCTGCAAAAATTCAAATTAATCACACAATATATTATAAAATAAACATTCAAATCTCAACAACTGGGTATATAAGTTTATAAAATGGGTAGAATGATTGGAATATGTGACCTTCATACCTTGATGTTGAAGCCCAAGCAGTGAGGAAGGATGCAGCTGTGGAAGCATCAGCGATCTTGTGTGAGAAGCAGACGCCAAGCGCAAAACCACCACACGTGAAGTGGTTGAACTGAACTGCCATGTTCCCAGTGAGAGTTTCCCTTGCAGGGTTGTAGGGATCGCATGGAAAAAGGTGGTTGATATGGTGAAGGTCAGGGTTTTTCAGAAGGCTTGAGAGTTCCATGGGGACTCTACAGTCGGTGAAAACAACGCCCTCATCGTTGCACTCAACGGTTGAGTTGCCTCTGAGGGTTCCGCAAAAGGGGTAACAGAGAGTGAGGACTTGTGATAAAGAAGCCTTCAGTTTGTGAGATATTGGTTTGTTGTGTGTGGCATCGGAAGCAGAGTAAAAGAGGAGAATAGGAACGTAAAATGGAGGAGCCAATTGATCGAGGAGAGAGAGTTTGAAAAGCTTATTGGATGTTGGAGAAGATGGCTTTACTGTCTCCGTAGATACTATTAGAATTGGCCCAACACTGTTCCATCTGTTATGCGGCCCAGCCCATAACACTCAGCTGTTGATGAGGCTTTAGGACAGGCAGCGAATGCCACGCAAGCAGTGTGTGTGTGTGTGATACGGGGTCAAGAAGAGAGAGAACAGAGCGTCTTCAAGGTTTTCCCAGACGCTGAACCAGTGGTGGCGTCCGCATAGACTGACCGTCGTAGAGGCAGCGGCTGAAGGTGGCGCAGAAGGAAAAGATGAAGAGGGCAACGAAAGAGGTAAGAAAAATGCTGTCTTTTATTACTGTATTATGTTTCTGAAATGCTTTCTGTACATATTGTAGTGTTCATCTGTGTAACCCAAAAAGTAAAGAGGAGAGCTCTATTTATAGAGCTCTAACTAACAACTAAAAACGAGTAACAATAAACCTAGTAAAACAGAAAATGGTTACTGTCTCTATGACAGTAAGGGATTAGGTATAATCCCAATAGCCTCCCCTCAAGCTGGACGATGGATGGTTGTCAGTCCAAGCTTGGGAATAATCGATCTGAACCTGACGCGATGGGGAAACTTCGTGAAGATATCAGCCAACTGTTCGTCGGAGCGTACGGGAAGAAGGTTCAGAAGTTGTTCCTGTATCTTCTCACGCACTACATGACAGTCAAGCTCAATATGCTTGGTCCGTTCATGAAAGCTCTGGTTGTGAGCTATGTGCCTGGCTGACTTGTTGTCACAATATAAGGCCGGGATTCCTGACTCTTCTACTTGAAGGTCCTGTAGGAGATAACTGAGCCACTGTATCTCGCATACAGTGGCTGCAAGCGCTCTATACTCAGCTTCAGTAGATGATCTGGAGACAGTTCTCTGCTTCTTGGATTTCCAAGAGATGAGAGAAGATCCAAGGAAGATACAGAATCCTGTCGTGGATCTTCTAGTGTTGGGACATGTAGCCCAGTCTGAATCACTGAATCCCTTTAGTTGCAGAGGAGAATCAGCAGGGAAAAACAACCCCTCAGATGGCTTAGACTTGATGTACCTGAGAATGTGTTGGATGGCCCGATAGTGATGATCAGTAGGTGATTGAACAAATTGGCTAAGTAAATTAACTGAAAAACACAGGTCGGGTCTAGTGTTTGTGAGGTATAACAACTTCCCTATCAACCTTCTGTAGGGACCTGGGTCATCCAGGTAGCTGTCCAATCTGTACAGAGAGCTTGTATCACTAAGAAAGGGAGTAGATGAAGGCTTACAGCCCAACATTCCGGTGTCTTCTAGTATATCTAAGGCATATTTCCTTTGACATAAGTGGATCCCCTTTTTAGATCTAGCTACTTCCAGTCCTAGGAAGTATTTGAGTTCTCCTAGGTTCTTTATTCGGAACCTGTTGTGGAGAAGCTCCTTTATGTGGTTGATCTCCATCATAGAGTTCCCTGTTAACACGATATCATCTACATACACAAGGAGGGCAGTGAAGCTAGTAGATGTTTTCTTAGTAAATAAAGAATGGTCAGATTTGGACTGGACAAACTTTGCAGTTGTCAGGAAGGAAGAAAGTTTCTCAAACCACTGCCTGCTGGCTTGTTTCAAGCCATACAGTGATTTGGTTAACCTACAAACCTGTCCTGCATTGCATACATTTAATCCTGGGGGTGGTTCCATGTAGACCTCTTCATGAAGGTCTCCGTGCAAAAAGACATTGTCAACATCTAGTTGATGAAGAAACCAACTGTTGGAAGCCGCTAGAGCAATAAGTAATCTGACTGTGGTGAGTTTGGCCACAGGAGAGAAGGTGTCTAGATAGTCTATGCCCTCTTGCTGTGTATAGCCCTTAGCCACTAAACGAGCTTTGTACCTTTCAATGTTCCCATCAGCTTTGTACTTTGTTTTATATACCCACTTGCAGCCTATAGTATTTTTCCCTGGGGGCAGTTGAGTCAGAACCCATGTGTCATTGTCCTGCAGAGCTTTAATTTCTCTATGCATGGCCTCTACCCATTCATTCATCCCTTTTGCTTCATTGTATGATCTGGGTTCCTTGTTTCCAGTGATGGTCATAGTGTATTTCAAATGTTTGTCTGAAAGATTGTCACAGCATAATATATCAGAAATAGGGTAGGGTGTTTTAAGACTGTTCTGAATAGATGAGGATTGATTCACCTGGTGGACATAATCCTTCAAGTATGTAGGGGTTTTTCTGGGTCTGCCAGACCTTCTCTGTTGTTGATTTTCCTGGCTGGTTTCGGCATCTTCACTGTCATCTTCATCATCAGAGAGCTGGGCTCCTGAGTGTTCCACTGCTGCTGGATCAGCAACATTCAACTCATCATGTCTGTTATCACCAGTGGGATACTGGTCCTTTAGGAGTTCATTCAAAGTATCAGCCTTGTCTCTCTCAATGTTATATTCTTCTTTGCTGCCCTGCACCTCTTTGTAGGGAAAAATGTCCTCATGAAAGACAACATTTCTACTTATGAAGAGTTCTTTGGTGTTTATGTCAAGCACGATGTACCCTTTCACACCATGTTTGTATCCTAAGAAAATTCCTTTTCTAGCTCTAGGGTCGAGCTTACCCCTGTTATTCTCAAGGGTTGAGGCAAAACATAGGCTGCCAAAGGTCTTGAGATCTAAGTAGGTGGGTGGCAGCTTGTAGAGGAGTTCATGAGGAGTTTTGTGATTAAGAATGACAGTGGGCAGCCTGTTTATCAGATAAACAGCATGGCCAACCGCATAGGACCAGTAGGCATTAGGTAGATTGGATTGAAAGAGTAGGCTACGGGTCACATTTAGAATATGTTGGTGCTTTCTTTCAACAACAGAGTTCTGTTCAGGGGTTTCAACACAACTCTTTTGATGGTTGATGCCATGCATGTTGTAGAAGTCCATACAACTAAACTCAGGGCCATTATCAGATCTAACGATTTTGATTAATTTGTTAAATTGATTCTTAATTTTAGTAACAAAGTTTTGCAATAATTCTCTAGTTTGACCCTTGTTGGTCATCAGAAAAATCCATGTGTGTCTACTGTAATCATCTACTATAGTGAGGAAATATTTATGACCATGGACAGAAATAGTATTAAGAGGACCCCAAATATCACAATGCACTATGTCAAAGCAATCAGTAGTGGCAGAAACACTCTTAGGAAAAGATAGCTTGCGTTGCTTAGCATAATGACAAGTGTCACAAACGATATTAGTGTCAGTTTTAACATAGGGAAAGTTCTCAGAGATGTATTTCATAACCTTGTCACCTGGATGGCCTAATCTACAATGCCACAGGTTTACATCAAAATTTTTAAAGAAAAGAACAGTCTTAACAGTATATTTGTGGTCAGATTCAGGAGAAACTTGTAGATAATAGAGCCCCTTCCAGGAATTAGCACATCCAATCATCTTCAATGTATGATTCTCCTTTATCTGACAGGTCTTAGAGGAAAAGGTTAGACTGCAATTTAGGTCCTTAATGAGACTTTGAACAGAAATCAAATTAAAACAAAATTCAGGGATATAGAGAACATTAAAAGTTTCACAGAAACAGGTTTAATTTTGTAAAAGGTCACAAAGTTTGTTTTATCATGTGTCACATGATCTGTGGCACCAGTGTCTATAATCCAGGAAAGGGTACCTTGTTTGTGTTGAGTGTCACTTCTCTGGACCTGATTAACCTTGTGAGGGGGCTCATCAACTTTGTCCATCATTCTTAGAAGTTTCTGCATCTGTTCAGCTGTGAAAGACTGAAAAATGTCGCTACTGCTTGCTGGAGGAGTGCTCTGAACACCTGCAGGTTCAGTGCTGTTCTGGCATGCATTTGCAGAACCCTAGTCAGTTATCTTGCTTTGGTTGTTGTCTCCCTTCTTGTACCAAGGAGGGTACCCATGCTTAGAATAGCACTCATCTATGGTGTGATTCATCTTGTTGCAAAAGGAGCATTGCTTGCCATAGTTAGGATTCCTACCCCTTCCTCTACCTTGACCACGAAATCCAGATCCTCTTCCTTGGCCCTTCCACTGGTTGTTTTTATCAGTGGTGCTTGCCAGAATCTTGACTTCGGGAGAACTGTTTTTCTCTTGTCTCTCTTGCTGCATAATGAGAGAGAAGACTCGATTGATATTAGGTAGAGGATCCATTAAAAGGATTTGTGTCTTAACAGTACTGTAGGAGTCATTTAACCCTTTCAAGAAGCATATTACATGTTCCATTTCCCTGTATTTTAAGGTGATTCTTGAAAGATCACAGGTACATGGTGTGTTACATGTGCAAGTGGGAATGGGTCTTAAAAATTCCAATTCCTCCCATAAGATTTTCAAATCAGTAAAGAATTGGCTCACTCCCCTTTCTCCCTGCTTGATGGAATGTATATCCTGTAACAAGTCAGAAATCTTGAAATAGTCCCCTTTTGAGAATCTTTCTTTCAGCTCATCCCATAATTCCTTGGCCTCTTCAACATATATGACGCTTTCAGCAATCTGTGGGGAGAGTGTCTTTGTTATCCAGGATAGTATCATCACATTACATCTTTCCCATGCATCAAACAGCGCATCAGAGTTCTGGGGTTTCTTTATGGACCCATCAATGAACTTTGTTTTGTTCTTGGACAGCAAGGCTCTCCTCATGCTTCTGCTCCATGAGGAATAATTGTTCTCGTTTAGAGTCTGGGCAATGAGGGTGAGTCCTGGGTTCTCACCAGGGTGTAAGTAGTAAGGGCTGGATGGGTTGGATGCTTCAGCTGGGTAGTAATTGGATGATTGATCCATGAGGGAAAGAATCCAAGAAATAGCCCAAGAAGATACCAAGAATTCAATCAGAGGCAACGGAAGCAGAGCAGGTACTAGACCTGCTCTGATACCATATTAGAATTGGCCCAACACTGTTCCATCTGTTATGCGGCCCAGCCCATAACACTCAGCTGTTGATGAGGCTTTAGGACAGGCAGCGAATGCCACGCAAGTAGTGTGTGTGTGTGTGATACGGGGTCAAGAAGAGAGAGAACAGAGCGTCTTCAAGGTTTTCCCAGACGCTGAACCAGTGGTGGCGTCCGCACAGACTGACCGTCGTAGAGGCAGCGGCTGAAGGTGGCGCAGAAGGAAAAGATGAAGAGGGCAACGAAAGAGGTAAGAAAAATGCTGTCTTTTATTACTGTATTATGTTTCTGAAATGCTTTCTGTACATATTGTAGTGTTCATCTGTGTAACCGAAAAAGTAAAGAGAAGAGCTCTATTTATAGAGCTCTAACTAACAACTAAAAACGAGTAACAATAAACCTAGTAAAACAGAAAATGGTTACTGTCTTTATGACAGTAAGGGATTAGGTATAATTCCAATAGATACAATCTCAGCTTTCACTTCCATTTCTCACAACACAAGCAGTTGCTTTGTATAATGACTCTCTCGAACTAATTCTTGCCTTTATATAGCCAAAAATCTTGCCTTAATCGTCTCTGTAGGTAAAATATAAATAATGTATTTTAAGAGCAAGAATGCTCACGAGAGTCTGAATGTAAGATATGAAATCGTGCACGTTAAAATATTGTATTAGGAAATTATGATAAATATCATTATATAATAAAAAAATAATTTAAAAGCCGTGTGGCTGGAAAAAAAGAGAGTATCAAGATATATATAATGACCCTAGAATATAAGAAATGTATTGGCAGAACCACGATTTTGTTACATTTTATTTTTCTTACACAATATAATAATATTTAACATGATTTATGATTATAGATAATATAAATTTTATAAAAGAATATGCAAAATATTCAGGTTAGAGAAAAGAAGTATAACTTAAATTGAACATGATCAAATTTTTTTTCCTAATTTGTTTAACATATCATTTAAAAGGGTTTTAAGGTAACATTAATTTGAAGAGTGTTAGTGATGACTTTCTTCTCCATCCCTCAGGCAGAAACCGTGAGAATCCAATAAATATACATATAAATAACTTTTTTATAGATATTTTAAAGTTAAAACCTATGGAAAATAGATGTCTTCAAAACATGGTTTAGGAAAAACCTTTTTATTCACTGTATGGTACATTCTGATTATATTTTGGTCACTTATCTCTGCATGTACTTGGCTCTCATGGTATGCCAAAACATCAAACCTAAATACATGTTGATCAATTGAAATCATTATATGGAAAACATTGACCGAGTTGATTTAATATTATGATTAAGTACGATTGAGTAGTTTGAATAATTAAAGACTAATTAGAATGATTAACCACATGAATCATGTCTATCTAGGTAAAAGGCCATAAACATGGTATAATAGTACAATACACGAGATAAATTAATCACTTCTATTATTACAACATTTATTAGCTTTTCATGAATTTACCTAACTTGATCGTCAAAGTGTCTTATGTAGATACAAGATCTGGTTGACTTGTGTAGGATGAATACCCTTGTGGAAGATGAGTACCATTGGAGCTGGAGCTTAGAGTGCTTGGAGTTAGAGTCTTGACAAAGTATATTCACTTCGTAAGAATAGTAGGCTCCACCGTGAGATCGACATATATTTTGTGAAGAAGTGTTATAACAGGGTATATATTGTTGAGATTGGTATTGCATAGCGAAACGTTTAAAGAGCATGATAAACAATCAATAACCAAGAAGGGAGGGATTAAATAGTTCTTTTAAAATTATGATTTTCTTTCGCAAATTTTATCGAACAATTTATAAGCAAGATCTATAGAGATAGAGAAAATCACACAAGAGATTTTATCTTGGTTCGAATCAACAGATTCTACGTATATTCGTTAATCACTATAAAGAGTGATTAACCTTTTTCACTATAAATCAGTTTCAGATTACAATCAAAATAATGCACAAATTACACTAGTAAAAAAACCCTTTTTTAACACGCCATATACGCTTCGGTTTCATAAAAACCGAAGTGTATAAAAATGCGGTGGCAGTTTCGTAAATAAAATCAAGTTATATGCTTCGGTTGTTGCCTATATTTACACTAGTGTAGAAAGGGCTTTAGACGTCTGTTATTTTGGGCTTTTAACGTCTGATCATTGTCCGATGTCTATATGGGTGACATTAATGAGACGTCGGACCCTATAGGTCAGACGTCTATATAGACGTTCGATCCATACATGTCAGACCTCTATATAGACGTCTAACCCTATAAGTCAGACGTCTAAAACATCACCGTATTTGATTGGATCTTTTTCCGCTTGAGGCCTCTCGGGTTGATCCTGGCTCATGGTGATTCGAGTTTACAACTTTATATTTTAGTTGAAGAGAATGTATTGTACGTTTTTTTTTTGTATTGGATGGTTTTAAAAATGTGGAAGGAATTGGAGGAGTGCAAAACGCAAGAAATCGCCGCCCAAGAATGTCGCCCAAGGACACGAGCAAAAGTGCACCAAAATCCAACGAAAACACATATTAATCGGTTCAATAAAAGATAATGCACCAAAGAGTGATGTAATCGGAGTAAAATTAATTTAAAACAATGCAAAAGTGTGAAAACGAACCTGAGAAACGTAGCCCGTGGAGAGAAAACGTGAGGAAGATGATGAAAATTGAGTGCGCGTAATGGCTGCCTCGCGTTCAAGGTGTTTTAATGTAGACATTTAGAAGTCGGTTCCCCCCATAAAAGACGTCTAAAGGGCTTTAGAAGTCGGAGTGGCGGGATCAAACGTCTAAATGGAGTCAAAAAGTGAATTTTTAAATTTCTGGGCTGAGTATTTAGAAGTCGGTTCCTCCATAACAAACGTCTAAAGTGCTTTAGAAGTCGGAGTGGCGATCAACCCACAACAACTTCAAGTCTTCAACTAGTGGCCTGAGATAAACATCTATGTCATTTACAGGCTGCTTTTGACCAGATATCAACATTGACAACACCATGTACTTTCTTTTCATGCACAATCCAGGAGATAAGTTGTAAATTATTAGTATAACGGGCCAACAATTGTGATTCATACTTAAGATTTCTACACTCTTGACCAAATTGGGGGAATTCTTGATCAATATTTTTCCATTGCTTTGAATCAGCTGGATGATGAAGCAGCCCATCAGTTGTTCTCTCATCTGCATGCCATCTTAGGTTTTTAGCGTCTTTGGGATTCGCGAACAAATGCTTAAGTCTGGCCACGAGTGGAAGGTACCAAACTACTTTCAAAGCAAAACCATTCTTTTTTGTGTGAGCACTATCTTCACCGTTGTTTTTTTCCTTGTATCGTGATAACCCATATTTTGGACATTTTTTCAAAACATCATACTTATTCCTATACAATATGCAACCATTTGGACATGCATGTATTCTTTTATACTCCATACCCATCGGATAAAGAATTTTTTTTGAATCATAATTATGAGTGGGTAACGTATTTCCATCTAGCAGCATTTCATTCAATGACGACAACAATTTTGTAAAACTTTTATCAGTCCATCCAATGCTCGCCTTTAAATTAATAAGCCTTAACACCGTTGACAACCATGTGAACTTAGTTGAACCGACATACAAAGGAGTCGCTGCATCAGTGGACATCATTTCATACACATGCGCTTGGGCAAAAGCTTCTACGCCAACATCGCGGATCATGTCCTCTAAGTTGTCCTCTTCTGGTCGATCTTCCATATCCATGGTGGAATCATATACATTTTTAGTTGGAGAGATAGTTGGAAAGTTTGTTCCCTCGTTGTGCCATATCCATGTTGTATAACTTCGTATGAAACCATCACAGATAAGATGTTCCCTAATATCGGTTGTGTTCAACTTGCTCCCATTCAAACAGTTCAGAGAGGGATATCTAAACTTGACTTCATCATCACTTGTACTCGCATTACGTTGCGCAAACTATATAAATTCTTCTACCCATCTATCGTACTCAATGTTGATGTGTGGTAGATTAATCCACCCTTGATCCCTATGCATGTTTACTGAAATTGTTTACACAATTTCAATAATCTTGAATGATTACTTTGATCGTTTTTTTATTCAAGGTGTGACTCTATCCCATTCAAGAAGATTCTGTTTTTCTAGTTTATTAAACATATAAATTTTAAACAACATATCTAAAATTTCAAGAAATTTTGCCAGCATTTCGCATTGGTCTTCAGGTTACACGAAATGAAAGTGATTATAAATCACAATCAAATATGCATCCGAAGATCAATGCAAAACACAACTACAAAATTTCATGAAATTTAAGACATGTATATTAAAATTCATATGTATTAATAAACTATGAAAAAATTATTACTCTTCTTAAATTGTCCAATTGGACAATTTAAGATTCAATACTTGTAAATTAATATTACCATCTCCTATTTATTCATTTTTAAAAAGTACATTTTTCCAAACAAGACGTCTAAAGCCCAAAATAACAGACGTCTAAAGCCCTTTCTACACTAGTGTAAATATAGGCAACAACCCAAACAAGACCAGCAGCAAGAACACCCTCTTCTGCTGTCTATCCGTTTGAGGCACCCTCAAAGTCAAGAACACCGTTCTTCTTCCTGCAAACACCACAAGGAATCCAAGCCAATCTCCAAAGATTGCAAATCCTGATCACGCATAATACACCCAATTGTGCAGATTGATCAGACGTTCAACTTAGCAAGCCTTGCTTCTCAAGAAACCTCAAGTCTTTGATCACCACGGTCAATCTTGGTTCTTGGAGCTTTTTCTTTCTCTATAAGATTACACAACTTTCTGTAAAAGATATGAAATTTTCAAATGCACAAATGTTCTTACAGAATTCAAATCAATCATCAATTTATAGTAATACACACATTAGACGCATTTTAATCGGTTTAGCTACTAATGAAGTCGAATGCATCTTGTAGTTATAACAGACTAACATCAGTCAACCTCATTAATTGAATGCACATTTAATACAATCGACTTATAATAAATACTTTGTCAATATATTTAAAATATGACCGTTAAGACAATTATGTCAAGCATTCAATCAGTTTTCAAAATAACAACCTACTTAGTCGAATACAAATTTCAGGCAGTAGATTAAGTGAAATCATTTAGCACATTTTTGAAAACTTTTCTCTTCAAAATAATTCACAGCACACTTGATAAAATTTTGTGCAAACACACGAGTTTTAATCGATTCATCCCATAATGTAATTGACTTAAAACTGTTATTTTGCTACACATTAAAGTTGAACCAAAGTGCTTGTGGTTTTCCATTTCCAAAAACTTAAGTCATGCATACACATATAAAATCACATATTAAACAAATTGATATGCAATGAACAACACAATCATGTTCACAAATATGCTTATACAGATTTATCACAGTAAACAAAAGCATATAACATGTAAGCATAGAACATGTAATACAAAATACTCATGTGTTATTAATTATTTTTTCTCATCATCAAAAACACAGATATCACTGAGATTGTGGGTTCAACTAAGCTAGTGCTCCCCCTACCAACAATCCCAACAGAAATATTTGATGCCTTGCTTCAGAAATTTTCATAATGCATGTCATGTTATTTTGCACCATTAATGACTTCCGAGCTTACAGTAATTTGTCGGGGTACAATGTGAAGGGTCATAAAGTATGTCCTATATATGAAGAAAACCCTTTAGCTCATCAATTAAAACACAGAAGAAAGATAGTGTATATGCGTCATCGAAGATTTTTACAATCTAATAATCCATATTGAAGGTTAAAGAAAGCATTCAATGGACAACAAGAGAAAGACAATGCACCCATTCCACTTACTGGACTTGAAGTTCTTGAAAAAGTTAATAGAGTACATCATGTATTTGGGAAAACGTCCAAGAAGTCTTCTGTAACAACCCCTTGGAAGAAGAAATCAATGTTCTTTTATCTTCCATATTGGTCAAAGTTAGATGTTAGACATTTCATAGATGTCATGCATGTAGAGAAGAATGTTTGTTATAGCTTGATTAATACACTACTCAACATCCAGGAAAAAACAAAAGATGGAGTGAATGCTCGTTTGGATTTGGTTGACATGAAAATTCGAGAAGAGTTGGCACCAAGAGAGATTGATAACATACTTATTTGCCCCCTGCATGTTACACAATGTCCAAACAAGAGAAGTTAAGTTTTTGTCTTTGTTTAAAAAATATCAAGGTACCACAAGGATACTCTTCAAATATCAAAAGCTTAGTGTAAATGCAGGACTTAAAGCTTGTTGGACTCAAGTCTCACGATTACCACATCTTAATGCAACAATTTTTACCGGTGGAAATTCGTGGAATTTTGCCCAAAAACGTTAGGTAGACCATAACTCGATTGTGCTCATTTTTCTCGTCAATTTATAGTAAAATCATTGATCTTACAAAGTTAGATGAACTTCAAGGCGACATTATTATCACCTTGTGTCAGCTAGAAATGTTTTTCCCTCCATCCTTTTTTGGCATCATGGTGCATTTACTTGTTCGTTTGGTTAGAGAAATTAAGTTGTGTGGACCAGTATACTTAAGATGGATGTATCCTATTGAGCGTTATATGAAGATTTTGAAAGGGTACGTCAAAAATCAATATCGTCCAGAAGGTTCAATGATTGAAAGATATATTGCTGAAGAAAGTATCGAGTTTTGCTCTGATTATATGACTAAAGAAAATCCGATAAGAGTCTCTCGGACATCATGGTTGAATAGATGTTCTACAAGTAAAAGCATCCGAGGTGTGAATGTGGTCACGAAAAGTCGTGAAGAATTGATGCAAGCACATCTATACATATTAAACAACATAGATGAGGTGATCCCGTTTTTGGAAGCACACAAAGTCGTTGTAAAGGACAAGTATCCAAGAGAATAAGAGAAATGGTAGTTGATGGAGCATAACAGAACAATGAGTTCTTGGTTCAAATCTGAAAATTTGAAAGAATCACGGTCTTTTGAGACTTTGTTGTGGCTAGCAAATGGTTTGAAGTTTGATTATGTATGTTGTACAGGCTATGAAATTAATAATTTCACATTCTATACAAAGACTTTGGATGATAAAAGCACAATACAAAATAGTGGCGTCAGTCTAGAAGCTGAGTCGCTACAATTTTCCACATACAAAGATCAAAATCCTGTAATTGGATCAACGAGATATAATGGTAGTATAGAAGAGATATGGGAGGTTGATTACACTAAGTTTTCTATTGCACTCTTCAAATGTAATGGGTTGACAATAAGAGTGGTGTCAAAATAGATGAATCTAGTATGACACTAGTTGCTTTTCGAAAGGTTGGTTATGGAGATGAACCATTTATCATGGCATAACAAGCAAGTCAGGTTTTTTATGTCAAAGATCCTGCGTCTGATCATTAGTATGTCGCTCTTCAAGGAAAAAGACAAATTAAAGATAAATAAGAGAATATAAGTAATCTTCATATTGTTGACACCCTTCCATTTAAAACGACAATAAATTTGGATGACGACCCTCTAGTTGATGATGTACATGCAATTCGGGAAGATCACAATGAGGGAATACACATATGACCAATCCATATGATTATGTATGAATTTCATATTTGTGTAAAAATTTATGGCTTTTAATAATATGTTATTTTTTAAGTCTTTTATTAATCTTTCATCTTATTTTTTGTGACAGATATATGACTAAGGCACTACATTCGTCTGAGGATGAAGTCCCCACTTCTAGACCCACTAGAGGAGCGACGAGGTGTAGACAACTTGAACTTAGAAGAAATGCAGGAGAGAGGACACCTATGATTATTGACGTGGTCACTGGAGTAGCATCTGGACCAAATGCAGATGAATTTAGGTCTTACCTTGGAGTACTAGCACATGATCGTATCTCTATACTTACTTCATCCTTTGACCATGTATCTAAGGTCGATCGGAATCTTATCTGGCAAGATCTATTGGTAAGTTAATAAATATTGCTCCAAATTCTAGTTTAACTATATTGATAAATTTGTATTATTATAAGGTTATTACTTTCTTTATTGCATATGACATTTGATATCCTAAATGTCGTCAGCCTAAAGAGTAGGTGTTTATCTGCAAATGGAGAAAGATTTCGGGGGTTTAAGACAAAATTGATGTCTAGATATATATTTGGACCAAAAAGTAATGAAACTCCATGTTCCAAATATTCTGCAGTTGATGAAGAAACATGGCGTCAGTTTGTAGAGCTTCGTTCATTCGAGACGTGGCAGGTAAGTGTAGGTAAAAATAATTTAATTCATTTCATCATTCATAATTTTATATCATAACAATTGTTTCATTTTGTCATAGCAAACAAGGTCAAAAGCACAAGGTATAAGTGCTTTGAATAAAAATCCACACATGCTGTCTCGTGGTGGATACAAGAAGCTTGAGGAAAACATAATGAAGCAGAAGTCAGATAGTAGACTTCTACTTTTTGAGGGTGGTGACCCTCCTCCTCCTCTTTCACCACCATCTCAACACGAGAAGTGGAAGTTAGCCCGTATAAGATCATCGGGCTCCTACACTTCACTGCCAGAGATATCTGAAAGAACTGTAAGATGTCATTTCTCATACTTTTACAACATTTTTGTTTTATATATTACATAGATCTTTCAAATAATTATGAAGTTTTGTTATGTTACATGACTCCTTGGTTGAGCAAAGCTCCCAAGGTCAATTCACACAAGAAGGTCGTTAGGATATTCTTGCCACAGCTATTGGACGACTTAAGCACCCAGGACAGGTGCGTGCTGCTGGGACTGACATAAGCATACGACAATAATTTGGGTCTTCCTCGCGTCCATCTTCATATGAAAAACTGAAGGAGTTGTATGATGAAGTTGCTGAAATGGTTGCGCACCAATTCGAGCAGCGTTATGAGCATTATGGCAATCATCCTCCGCCATCTCCTGTAGCGGAACATGTTGTGCCCCCTACAAGTAAACTTAATAATCTTTTTTTTTTATTAATTTACTTTTTGTACAGCCTAACATTTAATTTGATAGGTAGAAGTGGTAAAGGAAGTTGCTCAGCTACTGGTGCCCCAGGGGACGAAATGGACGACACTTGTCCATGTCAACTATATATTATCTCTCCTACTAGGACCATGCTAGTGGTTCGTGGCATAGTCTATTAGACGGCCACTATAGTGCATGGTGTACAACTAGCAGAAGATGAGGTCAATGGAAGAGATAATGGAAGAGGCATTTAAGTCCTTCGTCACCTTGCCTAGACATTTGGTTGGTGATGTATCTGACCCCCCGGTAAACACTCTTACTATATACTTCTCAATTTTAATATTTACTTCTTATTGACGTCAGAACATAACCATTTTTTCATGTAATAGCAGACAGGTCAAGAGGGAAGTCGTACACCGAAGAAGACTCATTTATCTGAGGACGACCCTCTTGGTGCGTTAGACGAGCTTGTTAACATCATTTCAGATGCGCCGATGATTGTACCATGGGATTCTACTACATTTGGAAGAGATAATGAGATCCCACTATACTTGAATGCCCAAGATGCTAGGGAGCTTGCATCGGGGAGAGAAGAAATTAATATTACACTCCTTCAACTGTGGATGATGTAAGTTTATGAGAACTTTTTTATATAAATTTTTTTTATCAAGTTACTTATATCAGATCATTTCTTCATTTCAGGTATATGTTTGGTGTGAGTAAAAAGAGGGGGTTCAATGATGTATATGGGTTCATTGACCCCTATATGACTCATGAAAGAAATAAATTTGATGAAATCCAAACATACATCACCACCTGCTTTGGAATGGGGAAGGACATATATTTCCTCCCTTATATGCTTGGGTAAGTGAAGTTTGTTAACTTTAAAGTTTCATTTATGAATTTTGGTATATGACAATTAAGTTATTACCAATTTCAGGCATCATTGAGAGCTACTTATGATCTTCATACTAGAGAACACTACTGTCTGGTTTTGTTTATTGCACAAGTCTCCTCCCAGCCCTCTTAGTCATGTAGTAGATTGGTAAGAACCTCAATGTTTCAACTTTCTTTGTTATATAAATGTATGCTAAAGCCATTTTTTAATAGTTCCCTTGCAACACATATGATGTTGTCTAGGAGATCTATATTGCTACAACTAAAAAACTTGCACAGTTTCCCATTAAGGTTTGGTATTTTAGTCCATACTTTGTTACATTTTGTACCATTCCAATGATGTTACGTAACATTTTATAATTATGATGATATATTGTAGTGTAATAGACAAACCAGGTCATATGAGTGTGGTTACCACGTCATGTATTGGATGATGACCACTATTCGTGCACATTACACCAGTGGATGGGAAATAGTAATATTTAGGTTTGAATTTTATTTTCTCTATAGTTTAGATTTCATATACACTAATTGAAATCATTGTGTTTTATGCAGAGATTCAATATGACTACTCCAATTCCATAGAAGTCACTTAAACTCGTGAGCAAAACACTGGCTAAATATATAATTCAACTATATAATAGTATGTAGTAGATATTAGGATATAATAAGTTATACGTTTATGCTTCTAAGTTGTTTTATGCTTTTGTACATTATTATTAGTTTAACTTTGTACATTGGATTATTTATGCTTCAAATATGATTTATGATTACATTGGATTGATTTATGCTTCTAAGAAGTTGATTTATGATTACATTGAATGCATTTATGTTTTAATATAATTTTTATTCAAAATATATGCTTCTGGATTGTTTTGGACTATTCTGGTTGTAAAATTATATGCAGGTCTGTTTCTGTATTTGGGAATGTTGCAGAAACAAACATGTTCTTAAAAAACAAATAGGGGAACACGCCTCGGTTGTGACCATAACCGAGGCAGAAAGCCCCCCTAGTGCATCGGTTAAGGTCAAAACCGAGGCAGAAAGTCTGCTCCCAACCGAGGCAGTAGAGGCCGCCATACTGCCTCGGTTCAAAAGGAACCGAGGCGTAAAGTCCTTCCAAAAAAAACAAAAAACCTACTGCATTGGATACCTTTGAATTGAGGCGAAATCCCACACCCTTTTGCCTCGGTTCACAATCGAGGCGTAAAAGTGTAGACTTTTTGCCTCGCCTTTATATGCCTCAGTTCAAGAATCACTGCGTATAAACGAAAATAACCGCTGTCGTTTCCCTTGACTGCACTAGTGTTAAGAACATAAACAACCTTTCTTCGACACATGATGGAATGACTACGAGCTCAATCAACTTGAAGAGAACCGCTTGGACATTTAGACAGATTAATCACAACCTTCTCGTTTCGTAAGACTTGATTGAACTCACACATAACAGCTTGGACATTTAGACAGATTAAAGGGAACTTCCTCAGAACTATTCTATGCTCTCAAATCACTAGTGTAGAAAAGACTTTTAACGTCTGATCACTCCCCGACGTCTTATTGGGAGACGTCAATGGAACGTCGGACAATACAGGTCATACGTCTCTATAGATGTCTGCCTGTGGGGCAGCCGACGTTTAATACCCTTGAACAAATTCTGCCTCTATAATCCATTAGACGTCTGCATGTGCACTAACAGACGTCAATAAACGTCGGATAGTGCCATAATAGACGTCTATTGGGTGTTTTTCTTTTAAAAATTTATTTTATTTTTACAATAAAACCACACTTGAAAAACAGAAAATTATCCCAGAACAGCATAATATAATATATGTTATGCGTTTTAAGTTAACAAAGTACTAAAAAACAATCCAAAACCTAAACTCTCAAAAGTTAAAGTTAAACTAAATGTAAATGTTCAACAACAATAACAAATCTTCCTAGTTCCATCTTTGGAGAAGATAAGCTACCCACTATTGTCTTATCTTCTTAATTGCGTCCTCTGGTACAGGAGATGTACTCTTGAAGCGTTACAAAACGAAGAAAGATTCATTATGTTTTCATATGTTCAAAGATGAATTTGATTTGTAATGTATTGAAGCTAAGCATCATTACCTCACACTAATCATCTATAGTGGCAGCTCGAATGATGGTCTTAATACAAGACATGACATAATAGCCACATTCCCATGAATCTAGCTGCATGTTACACTAAAATGACAAACTAAATAGTCAAACATTTAGATCATTCAATAACATAGAAAATGAATTAGAACCATAAATGACTTACAATCTTTGGATACAGGATTTGAACTAGCTGACCTCGGGCTTTACCCAAAACTCTATTTACATTGAAAACACAAGGTAATATTAATATAACTATATTTATCATAAAAATTGAAGGTCAACATGAATTTGAAACATAAAAAGAGAAACACTTACCCTTGAAGCATGTTTTTCAACTCAGTTTTCATCTTCCTATGCAGCGAACAAAGCCATATAATTTTGCATCTTTTGGGAATGATGACCATCAGCTTCCAATGAGACTTATCATGAATCACAAATAGTTAGTAAACTAATTAAGTAAACTTTAATGAACTTTTACATAAAACAACCCATATCCATCAATGTGTGGCACAAGGTATACGTCTCTTTTTGACTCAGCCATCCATGTATCTTTTGATATTCGAGACCCATTGGACATAAAATTTTATTTGCCTCGTAATTACGAATGGGTTGAGTATTATTTTCTAGAAGCATCTCCTTCAACAACTCCAACAACTCTGTCAAACTTTTGTCGGTCCATCCATTCCTTACTTTTAAACTGAACAACTTCAAAGTTGCAAACAAACATGTAAAGTTCGAGCATCCTAGGTAGAGTGGTTGCTCTGAATCATTTATAAGAGAATCATACAAATTAACTTTTCCAAAATTATCTTCACCAACATTGTGTATCATGTCCTCTAAACGATCACTCAACCATTCTTCTACATAATATGTTCCTCGTGACGTGGTAGGCTGGTCCAGTACTTCTCCATGCCAAGTCCAAACGGTATAAGTTCTCATTATGCCAAACATGAATAGATGGTGTACGTATATTACCTAAGTCTTGGAGTATTTGATTTAGACAACAAACACAAGGACAAAAATATGTCCCGTTCATAGACTATGCATTTTGTTCAACATATTGCATGAACTCTGAAACATCCTTTTTATATTCTTCACTGATGTGACGTTCATTCATCCAGCTTCGATCCATACTATGTTTGTAACATACTTCATTAGTTTCAATATTTGAACTCTCACAAGGTTAAGCCCTACCCATTCAGAAAAATTATTTTTCATAATTTGCTAAGACACGTGCAAATAAGTCTAACATGATAAATTTGACAAGATTTCAGCAACATTTCGCATTGGTCTCCGAAATACACGAAATGAGAGTGGTCAAGGGTGACCATAATCAAATATGCATCTGGAGAACAACACAAATAATTTGAACCGAAATTTTATCAATGTTATCCATAAACTTAGCAGAGGGCCAACACATAGAATAACAAGCTGAATTCGACCATTGCTGAGCAGAGGGTCAACATTATAAAACGAAAATTCGGATTTGACCATGGCCTAGCAGAGGGTCAACACATAGAATAACAAGCTGAATTCGACCATTGCCGAGCAGAGGGTCAACAACATAGAAGAAAACTCGGATTTGAAACTTTCTGAAACGTTGGTAAACGCTGAGCAGAACATTGAATAGACTTGAAAGAAAATGTCGTATTATCCTTTTCACAACTTCTCTTGTGCCTTAAGGATCTTTCAAACAAAATACCTTGCTTATTATGAAATGTATGATGTAATGTCATGAGGATGCATGCATACATAAACATGTGAAACCTTTGCTCTCCTCTTTTCCTTTTTTTTTTTTAAAAAAAAAAAAATTGTGCCACTCTCTCTTAATTAGATTGCCCATGTTTGAAACTCATTGTCAACATCGCCATCAAACTTGATGTACGTTCAAAACGTAATCATAAAAATTTTAGGAGACAGTGAGCCCTCTAATGAGAAAGAGAGGGGTGTAACCACGAGTTCAAGTTCTCTTTATCGCTTCCTGCAATCCAATTTGGCTTGAACCCGAGAAGGTAAGGGAAAAATAGGGACGAGAAGTAGATAGCTGAATGATTGTATGTGGAGCCAACATTTGTGTTCTCCTCATCTGGGGAGGTATGGTTAAGATAGAAACATGTAGGGCCCACAAGACGGCCCTAATTTTGATGTGCACAGTAAGTACGATTTGGAGAGGTGAAAAGGTTTGGGTGGGAAGGATTGCCCCAGTTGATGACGATTGACGGGGAGACTTTACATTATATTTTCAGTTTTCATTTTCAATGTCCTTTCTTTTCTTCTAGTGATGATGTCAGTCACCACATCATTCCTTCCCAGAGTTAAGTTTGTGAGAAAGATCAGGACGAACAATCTTCAGTCGGCGTGGACTTTAATCGGCTTGTAACGTGGCTAAAAGGCAAACGGGTTATGAAAGAAACGGATAATGAAAGCTCAAATAAGTGTTTAACGGTTAAACTATTTTAACAAGAATCATCTGCAAAGTGCTGAGTCAACCAGTTTCTAAGAGTTTAAAACTCTGGACATCCTTTCATTATTTTTCCATGCATTCATTTACTTTCTTTCTTTCCCTTTTGGTCACTTGTTTTGTTGCCTCTGCTGTAGTCCCTTTTTTGAGCTTTTTTCTTATCCTTTTTACAACAATTTTCTCATTGATTTTGGATGCCCTTGGTGTACCTTTTAGGTTGACATCAATATCCTAACGATTCTTGTCTAGGGTGATGAAAATAATTACGACTTACGGCTCAAAGTGGGTGCTATTGAATAAATTTCTTTTATCATTTGGATAAAGAAAACGGCCACACGTCATTCTGAAGCTTGCTTGCCTTACCTTCCACAATCTTAACCATGAGACGAAACTCTGTAACGCTCGACACATCGACTTAATTTTTCCTCTTTTTTTTAAATTTTTTTTATTTTAATATGTGCTCCCCGATCAACGGATCATTGGGCACGTGTACCATGATGAAACTGCCCCAGTATTATATCCACGACAATCCTTTGTTTTGAAGAGAAATGAAAAGGTTAAGGGTTCAAGCGAATATGAAAGCAGATGCTTTAACAAGAAACGAACACAAGTTACCCCCAAAATCTTGAATCAGGAGAAGACTCTACATCCCTGCCACTTCAAGTTATTGCTTTCCAAAACTTCATTTGTTTTTTTTTTATTATTTTTTTTGAAAGTATTATGCCCTGGACAACTTTATTGACAACGACTTCAACATGTGCTTTCTGAATTCTCCCTTTTTTAGTCTTTCACGACATCCCTCAGGAACGAGCTTGTGCCAACCGAATATACCCGCGATGATTTTACTCATGTGTGTTTAATTATTATTACCTTTAGTTTCCCTTATTTACCTAAAAGCTCAGCGCGACATGCAATATTTCAAGCAGCGTGCGAACAAAAGTTATGAATGAAACCATGCAGTATTTATTGAATGAAATAACACAGAGTACAACAAACTGTAAAGATCATGTCAATATCCCTTAGCAGCATTCCTCCATCACGGAATCATCATGCGTAAAACTTTTTGACCGCATCCGAATTAACCGGTAATGGTAACTCCTCTCCATCCATCCTTGTGAGAATTAGTGCCCCACCAGAGAATGCTTTCTTCACTACGAATGACCCTTCGTAATTCGGGGTCCACTTGCCTCTATGATCCTTTTGTACAGGCAAGATCTTCTTCAACACCAGCTCGCCTTCGTGGAACTCTCTTGGATGCACCCTTTTGTCAAATGCATTTTTCATTCTTCTTTGGTACAATTGCCCATGACACACTGCTGTTAACCTTTTTTCTTCAATGAGATTGAGCTGATCAAATCGAGCTTGAACCCACTCAGCTTCCTCTAGTTGGGTTTCCATTAACACTCGTAAGGACGAAATTTCCACCTCAAATGGAAGTACTGCTTCCATTCCATACACAAGCGAGAAAGGTGTTGCCCCGGTTGATGTTCGTACCGATGTGCGATATCCATGTAGAGCAAAAGGAAGCATTTCGTGCCAATCTTTATAGGTGACCACCATCTTTTGCACAATTTTCTTGATATTCTTATTGGCAGCCTCTACCGCCCCATTCATCTTTGGACGGTAAGGAGAAGAATTATGATGATGAATCTTGAATTCCTCACATAACTCCACCATCATCTGGTTATTCAGGTTAGTGGCATTATCAGTGATGATTCTGTTAGGGAGCCCGTATCTACAGATCAATTCCCTTTTTATGAATCTGGTCACCACCTTTCTAGTCACGTTGGCGTAAGAAGCAGCCTCCACCCATTTGGTGAAGTAATCGATTGCAACTAGTATGAAACGATGTCTATTTGATGCCTTTGGCTCTATAGCTCCAATGACATCTATCCCCCACATCGAAAATGGCCACGGTGCAGACAACACGCTTAGAGTCGTAGGTGGCACATTGATATTATCTGCATACTTCTGACATTTCTCACACTTTCTCACATGTGTGCAACAATCACTTTCCATGGTCAGCCAAAAATAACCAGCTCTCAATATCTTCCTGGCCACCGAGTGCCCATTCATGTGCGTGCCAAAGGTACCTTCGTGCACTTCTTTCAATATCAGCTCGGCCTCCTTTGCATCCACGCATCTGAGGAGGACCATGTCGTGATTTCTCTTGTATAAAATATCACCACTCAAGATAAAATTGCCAGCCAATCTCCTTAGCGACCTTTTATCGTTTTCAGATGCTTTCTCAAGGTATTCTCGGGTCTTAAGATAATGCTTGATATCAAAATACCAAGGTTTACCATCTAATTCATCCTCGATGAAATGGCAATATGCTGGCTCTGCATGACTCTTCATTTTAATCATTGGTAATTTTGCGTCTTGGTCAACTTCAAACATTGATGACAAGGTAGCCAACGCGTCTGCCAATTGATTTTCTTCTCGCGGTATGTGGTTAAATGTGATGGAATCGAAATACTCTATTAATCCCCTGATGTAAGCCTGGTAGGGAATTAATTTTGTATCCCTAGTCTCCCATTCTCCCTTCAACTGGTGGATGACCAAAGCTGAATCTCCGTATACATCTAGAACTCTTGCCTTAGATTCGATCGCCGCTCGAATACCCATAGCACAAGCCTCATATTCTGCGATGTTATTCGTACAATTAAAACACAACCTTGCTGTCATTGGTATGTACTGCTTCCCTGGAGAAACAAGCACTGCCCCTATTCCATGTCCCATCACATTCGAGGCTCCGTCGAATAATACTGTCCATGCTTTTTCGTCTCGGTCTTCTCTGTTCTCTTCGAGTAGAGCCATGATGTCTTCATCAGGAAATTCAGGTTGCATTGGTTGATAATCGCTAATGGGTTGATGAGCCAGGTATTCCGCTAGAGCACTACCCTTGACGGATTTCTGAGTAACATATACGATGTCATATTCTGACAATAGCATCTGCCACCGAGCTATCCTTCCAATGAGAGCAGGCTTTTCAAAGATAAACTTGATAGGATCCATCTTGGATATCAACCAGGTAGAGTGACTCAACATGTATTGCCTTAAGCGATGGGCAGCCCATGCCAATGCACAACAAGTTCGCTCTAACGACGAATACCGTTGTTCGCAGTCTGTGAATTTCTTACTCAAGTAATATATTGCATGCTCTCTTTTTCCAGCTTCATCATGTTGACCCAATACGCAACCCATTGACCTTTCCAATACAGTTAAATACAAAATGAGTGGCCTTCCTGGCTCGGGTGGACGCAATACAGGTGGGTCTTGCAGGTATTGTTTGATATTTTCAAAAGCGGCTTGACAATCCTCGTTCCAAACCACAACCTGATTCTTTCGTAGCAACTTGAACATTGGTTCACAGGTAGCGGTTAATTGGGAGATGAATCTAGCAATGTAGTTCAATCTACCCAGAAAACCGTGAACCTCCTTTTCCGTTCTAGGCATAGGCATTTCTGATATCGCTTGCACTTTGTCAGGATCCACTTCTATCCCCTTTTGGCTAACCACAAAACCCAACAACTTCCCGGATTTCACTCCAAATGTGCATTTGGCGGGGTTTAACTTGAGTTTATACTTTCTCAACCTCTCAAATAATTTCTTCAAGTTGAGGATGTGTTCTTCTTCCGATTCAGACTTTGCAATCATGTCATCCACATAATTTTTGCTACCCATTGTGGGTATCTCGCCATAGCCAGAAATCCTGCGTCGAATTGTTTCTGTACCTCTTCCTTGATTTTCAATACCATTTCTGGTTTCATTCTTCTTAGTTTTTGCTTGACTGGAAGGTATTCCGGTTTAAGTGGGAGCTTGTGTTGCACAATATCGGTATCCAAACCTGGCATGTCATTGTAAGACCAAGCGAACACATCCTTAAACTCCTTCAGTAGGGCTCGCAACCCTTCCCTCACTTCCTTTTTCATGCTAGTACCGATTTTTACTTCCTTTATCTCTTCTTCCTCTCCCAAGTTGAGTACTTCAACATCTTCCTGATGGGGTTTTATCTCTTTAGACTCCTGTTCCACTAATCTCAAGAGCTCTGGAGAGGGTTCTGGATCATCTTCATAATCATCTTCCGTATTATCGACAGGGTGCTCAAAATTAGGAATATCGACATTGTTATTTTCAAAACTTTCATTGTCATATCTGCATTTTTTAAATTTATGGAAAAAAGAATAAATAAAAAGGAAAAGAAAGATGACGAATGCGAAATGATGATAAAACACAAACAAACACGATTCGACTATCACGCTGAGCACAAAAACTAAACGTCAACCCGTAAGTCAAGAATCCTAAAGCCCCGGGTAAAGCTATAGGATTAATTAAAACTATTACATTTTATTCAAATTAAGCATCATGGGTAAACTCAGAGTTTCCCAATTGTTGAGTGGTGCATCTAGGGAGCAAGCCCGCACGAAACTTGAGCATTCAGAGCTATCTTCATCCTCCACGGCTGCTATATGGCCCATGTTGATCCATCCAGCACTACGAAAGCTCTCCTTGATGTCACGAATACGAATCCTTTACAACCTGGGTTCTCGCCTTTCTACACGAGCCAGATCGCGCTCTCTCCTTTCTTCCATCAGCCTTCTCTTGTCCTCTTTGGTGGGCTTGTACCCTAGGCCATATCTGTTTCTATTCTCAATCACCTTTAGGGGGAAAGTTCGCCCCTGCCCATGCTTGCCTAAACCTCTACCAGGCATATACCCCTCTTTCAGCAAGACCTTGGCCATCATGATAGAAGCACGTGACAAATGCGGGTTTACTGGGAATGGCTCCACATAGGCATTTCCCACAATCTCCAATGACTGGAAAGCCGTTTCAAGAGCTTCCTCAGCCATCTCAATATATCGCGTGGACGATGGTCCGCTCACAAGGAGGTCCTCCTCTCCTGATACTATCACCAACTTATCTCCCATGACATATTTCAGCTTTCGGTGTAGTGTGGAAGGCACAACTCCTGCAGAATGGATCCACGGGCGACCCAACAAACAACTATAAGCCGAGAGGATATCCATAACTTGGAATGTCACTTGAAAGACACAAGGACCGACTTGGACTGGCAATTCAACTTCTCCCATCACTACCCTTTTACTGCCGTCAAATGCCCTCACAATCATAGAGCTCGGCTTCATATGCATTCCATCACAGGGTAGCTTCTCCAATGTCGATTTTGGCATGACGTTCAGAGAGGAGCCATTATCCACCAAGACACGCGCTATAACGTGATCTAAACATTTCACAGAGACATGAAGAGCCTTGTTATGCCCTCTCCCCTCAGTGGGTATCTCCTCATCAGTAAAGGTGAGGTAATTATTAGCGATGATGTTTCCAACAATGCCCTCAAACTTGTTCAATGAAATACCTTGCTCAACATGAGCCTCACTAAGTACCTTCGTCAATAACTTTCTGTGAGAGGTAGAATGCATAAGCAATTCTAACAAGGAAATCCGAGCAGGCATGCGGTTCAGCTGTTCCACCACCTTATACTCACTCTGTTGAATGAATTTTAAAAATTCGCAAGCCTCTTCTTCGGATATTTCTTTCTTCTCTCATTATCAGGGGTTTCCTCTACTTGCGCACCTTTTCCTTTTAAGACCTCCTTGGCTTTTGCGGCCATTGTTGTTTCATTATTATTGGTTCCCTCTCTTGTCACCATCGGTGACGCGAAGATTCGACCACTTCTCGTCATCCCACCTACGCCTGTTATGTTTTCAATGGTTGAAGCCGCGCCTTTTCCCTCATCTAGCACATGTGCTCCATACATCCAAGGAACAACCTTCTCATTTTTGTAAGGAAAGGGAGACGGCTCCCGGATGACGACAAACGACTTTTCTTCAACCACTGGTGTAGGGGTGGTTCTAGTGAAATGGATCACCAACAGCTCAGGCAGAGTTACGTCGGATTCCCCACCAATCTGTGTAAACACTTCCCCCTCCTTATCCTTGTAGCATACCTGCATCAAACCCCGATCCAGCAGGTCTTGCAGAACATATTCAAATTCACCACATTCCTCAATAGAGTGCCCATCATCCGGATGAAGCGCACACGTTACATCCTCGTCATAATCACCTTTTAAAAGGCCCACCTTTGTCAGCGCCTTGAAGATAAACTTTCTAGAACTTCGGATTTCACCCGCGTCCCTTATCAACTCATGTTTTTCATCCTCGATGGCATTCGTCGAGGCACTTTCATGCCCAGAAAGCGGATTAGTCTCGATGCTAGGTTTATCTTCTTGAAACTTTAACCACCCCAAGTCAATTAGAGCCTGTACTTTGTGTTTAAAAGCCAAACACTTCTCAGTTGAATGACCAACACCTCCCCCATGGTAACTACATTTGGCCTCTGCATCATAACCCTTAGGGTACGGAGGTTGCATAGGCTTCATCGGACAGATAGCAACCAAACCCCTTTTGACGAGATGGGGTAACAATTCTGTGTAAGTTGTAGGGATAGGGGTGAAATTAACAGACTGGTTCCTTCTTTGATAAGTGTTTTGGCCCGCATTCTGAGGCCTGGCTTGATGAGCAATGGCGGTTGATAATACCCTTGTTGTTGTTGAGGCCTGGCTTGATGAGCAAACGCCGCGTTAGCTGCATAAGGGGGTTGACCCAAGTATGGTCGGAAACTATGAGTGGGAGCCTGACCTCTCCACACAGGCATTGTCGATGTCGCATGCACATCCCCCTCCTTCTTCTTTCCTGAACTGAAACTGGGTTTTTTGTAATTTGCAGTTGTGGGTGGGCCGTATGCAATTTTCCCATTCTTAACCCCAATTTCTATCCTTTCGCCTATTATAATGATATCGGCGAAATTCACAGACACATTCCCGACCATGTGCTCGTAAAATGGCGGCTGGAGAGTGTTCACAAACATTGCCACCACCTCTCTGTCATACAAAGGCGGCTCAACTTGTGCAGCTAACTCTCTCCACCGTTGGGCATATTCCTTGAAAGTTTCGTTGTCCCTCTTTGACATATTTTGCAGCTGCAGTCGGTCCGGTGCGATATGCGTGTTGTATATATACTACTTTACAAAGGTGTCTGCCCTAGTTCAATGCTACCCCAGCCAAACTGTCTTGGAAAAAGTGGATAAGTAGCTTGTCATCGTAGGCGTACGCAGCCATCTTTCTACAGTACATGGTCAGATGGCTTTTCGGGCAGGTATTACCTTTGTACTTCTCGAACTCCGGCGCTTTAAATTTGTGCGGTATCATCACCCCAGGAACCAAACTCAGCCTTGCAACATCTCCAAACCCATAGCTTTCAACCCTTTCAATGACCCTCAATCTCTCCTCCAGAATCTCCAGCCTACTCTTGGCCCCATCGACGCTACTAACTACCCCCTACAACACGGTGTGTGGTATGACTTTGGTTGAAGAGCCCTCTCCGGTAACCATGTGGGGCGTTACAATCACTCGCGTTCCTTTAACTGCGTTTGCCCTAGTCATCCCTATATTCGCCATGGGAGCCGTCACTGAAACAGGTCCTTGAGTACCGGTCGGTACTACATTAGCTGTTGGGGGAAGGGAGAGTGAAGTCTGCTCTACTGATGACAAATTTATGAACACCGAAATACGGCGCCACAAACTTGTTTAACAATCGGCAAGTGTGACCGAATCGTTTCAAGTAATAAACTCGGTAAGACCAAGTATCGTTCTCCCAAAGGACTCACGGCCTAGTTTAGTTATGTGATTCGTTGATTATTTAAGACTTAAGAACGAAATAAGTGGAGTTTAATATGCAAAACAGAAAATAAACATGTATGCATGAATTTGATCAATGGCTAAAACAAAATACAAACACTTCAATGGAATATATGGATGAGTATGTTGTTGGGGTTATCAATTTCATCTTATCCACTCTCATATACTTTAGGAATTCAACATTCTTTTCATCATTGTTAATGCCACTCTCTAAATTATCTTGCAAGAAGGCCTATCCCTAATTACGAGTTCATACGATTCCTAGCATTCCTAATAATTAGTTCTTTTAGTGCAGGAGCTTAACGGCAACCAATATACTATTGGGAGAAATTCCCCGGATCTAGACTTCCCCGTACGTTCCCGTATCGACAAAATCACTAATCATGCATTGAATGAGTTAAACAAAGCAAGCATTGAGCAAAGAGGAAAAACCCTAACTAATGATGAAAGAAAGCATAGGTCTTAAATATAAGATGTAAAAACAAATTCCATATATGAGAGTTTCACAAGACTACATTGATTCCCCAACAACAATACAAGGTTTAGTTCACCATATTCATGGTGAAACTAGATGAATAATAATGAAAGAATGAAAGATAAAACCCTAGAAAGGTGAAGAGGTAGCCTGAGCATCCAAGATCCTCCTTCAAAGGGGTGGAAGAGAGAGTGTTTGCTTCGTCCCAGCTAAAGATACAAACCCTAGGGCGTCCTAAAGCTTATATACTATTCTAAAATTACAGAAAATTTAGGCCCAAGCCCATAAGTGTGTCGCTCAGCGGTAAAGTACCGCTCAGCGGTAAGTGCGTGAATTGGTTTCTTCCCCTCAGCGGCCATTTTGCCCCTTAGCGGATCCCCCGTGAGCTCCTAAGTGCCGCTCAACGGTAAACTGCCGCTGAGCGGCAGTTGCGGTTTATCCTTTTGCACTTTTTGATGTGTTTTCTGATTCCATCTCTCTCCTTCTTCACTTCTTTCACCAAATTCACCTTAAAACCTACACAAAAACACTGAAATCAAGCATAAACCTGTCCAGCTCTCTTGTTTACAAAACTAAAGCAAAAATATGAGTTCAAGCTAGTTTCTAAGTCTTAAAGGTTGCTTTTGGTATCAATTTTAAGCATAAAAATAACAGTTTTTCAACTGTTATCACTCGCGTTCCTTCAACTGTGTTTGCCCCAGTCATCCCTATATTCGCCCCAGTCATCCCTATATTCGTCATGGGAGCCGTCACTGAAATAGGTCCTTGAGTACCGGTCCGTACTACATTAGCTGTTGGGGGAAGGGAGAGTGAAGTCTGCTCTACTTCTGCGTACTCTCCTGTGGGAGGAGTGTAACCTGGAGGTAAACCATACATCGGGAAAGGGACCGATTGGCTTACAGCGTTGAACACCGGGGGATAATAGTGAGCATTCCCCTCAACTCATGCAGATGAAGACTCCCCAGTAGTCTTTAGGGATTCGAGGGCTGCCAAGATCTGGCCAACCTGGTCTTTCAACAAACTAACATCAGCTTTGATGGATTCGTGCGACTCCTCCCAACTGTCCATGACTCTTGAATTGGCTCGAGTCCTATAGGGATGTTGTGGAAAATTTGCCGTTGTTTCCCTCACTTGTACTGCTTTATTATTTTAATCGAATTAAATTAGATGAGAATGAGATATGCTAAAGAAAAACATGATGCATGCTAGTGACAGGTGGAAATCACAAGATCACGATAACATCACTGATGGAAATTAACACAAGTCGGTACCAAACAAACATTCTACATCTTTCATTTAAAGAAAATTCAGTTCAATACATTGCCTAAAGGCACAAAATACAATGATCTCATTTATACATCACTCCTGAGCTCGAGCGATGAAGGATTTCATCTCGCCTACCAACCATTTACAATGATTAATAAAAAGTTTGATTTCTTCCGGTGGGCTACAAAAGTGGGTACTGGCTTCGGCGTCCAACACCATCTTGGGGATGTCTTCAATTGCTCCGTTTGCCAACATAGCCAATTGGGAAAAACTTCCCTTCCAATGCTTCACAGCCTCTTCTTGCTCTGCGATGTGATCTTCCATTCGCTTTACCAAGGCATGATGCCTTTCTTCAAACTCCATCGACCTCTACCGTTCTTCTTGCTCCTCAATGTACTCCTCCATTTGTTTTATCATGGTTCGATGCTCTTTTGCTGCTTCTGCTAGCTTCCAACGCTCCTGGTTCATATCTGCCTCAAAAGACATGGCCATTTCCTTCATCTCGTGCCCCGCTTTTTCTACCTGAACCTGCGCTTCTCTTAGTCTTTTTAGGGCCTCTCGCTTATCTCTTTTGGTTTCTTCGTACAGGTTCTTCCACTGTTTTCCCTCTTCTAATGCCGCATTCTTCTCCTTCACTCTCATGGCCAACTCTTTGCTTGCGACAGCGAGATCTTGCTTCAATCGGAATGTATAATCTCTTTCGGCCTTCTGATTTCTGACAATTTCTTCATAGGCCTGTGCTTTTTCTTCTTTGTCATTCCTCATATCAACAAAATCGTTGCGCGCAGTTCGTAATTCCTTTCCCAACCTAGCATTCCTCTCCCTCAATTTTTCCACTTCTACCTTCAACTCTTTCATCTCTTCACTCTCTAGGTCTTGAGAGGGCTCTTCATTAACCGGCTGATCACTGATTGGCTTGAAAGGCAGTTTGACTTCCTTCACCCTCTCCAGGATCCATGTATGATAACTAACTTTGCTGTCCACCACTCCCAGCCTTAGATCCTTTTCTACTCGCATAATGCTTTTCCAAGCACTTCTAATTTTCCTCAACATTTCAGTGAAGTGTCCATCCTCATAATAGATGAACAATGTTGTGAGGTAGTCCGGTGAAGGTGCCCCCTTCATGGGATGTCCGAATTGCCTTTGAACCAAAATAGGGTTATAATTGATGCAATATCGGGTACCTATGAAGGGTACATTGGGAAAGCTGCCACAATGATGGATAGAGGGCTTAATCGCAAGCCAAGGAAGACGCCACTTTACGTTTCCTCCATTCAAACCAGCAAAGAATTGGGCCCACTCATTTCCTCCTTTGTCTTTAAGCCCCTGGTGTGACGGATCTTCCGATGAACACCTGACGTCAACCGACCCCTTACATACACGCGCAGTTATCCATGCATACAGCGCCGGCAAACAACAAAGAATTTTCTTCCCCTTTCTCTCATGGCAAAAACTCATGGTCCCATAAACATCTACAAGTACTGCTGTTACAGGGTTCTCTGATCTTGTCTTTTTTGCCACGAAGACATCCATTGCGGTATAATCCACAAAGTCCTCTACTTTAGGAAACAACATGACGCCATACACGGTAAGTGCTAACACGTCCATGAAAGTCTCCCAGTCTTCCCCGTCGGCTAGATGATGCAAGTACTGTTCCAAATATCCTTGTGTCAGTCCACGTACTTGATTCCTTGTTACCAACCTGTCTTCAAGTTCTTTGGGTTGCAATTTCATTATGGCGGCAATGGTAGGAATGGAGGTGTGATGCTCTAAATGCTGATACGGAGTGGTACCCTCTAGTGGCAATCCCAGGATGTGCTCAAACTCCTATATAGTTGGCGCCAGCTGAAAATCTTGAAAGGTGAAGCATCTTAGTGGAGAGTCGTAATACTGTGCAAGGGCTGTGATAGTAGGCAACTGTACCTCCACCTCTATCAGACTCAACATATTTCCGTACTTCTTTGTGAAGGCTTCTCTCTTTATGGTCTTTAACCTCTTGCCTAAATTTATCAGCCCTGTCAAGTTTCCACTGTGAGTCCTCAGGCGAGATTTCTTTCTTAACACGGTAGAGTCGATCTGTTGTGTAGCACCAGATCTTGCATCAACTTCCATCTTGTATGAAATCAAGTGAATATCTCTGATTTCCCCTAAAACCAGCATGTTACCAAGTGATGAATGAACATGATGCATGAAAATATAGTGAAGTAAAACAATATGACGAACAAAAAAATGCACGTATGGTATGAGAATGCAAAGTCATTTTTTATAAAAAGAATAAACAGTGTGAGAGTTACAAGTATATACATTTCTCCCTTTGTGCCCTAATAGAGGTTCAACGCTTTGGAGTTCAAGTTTAAGTATATGCAATCTCACAAGGATGGTACCCTGAACCTAAAGATCAATGGTCACTAGAGCTATGGCCCCCTTCATAGCATCTCCACAACAGTCGAGTAATCAACTAGGTGTGAAGACACAAATGAAGAAAACAAACTCTAGTTGGGGTTCTCACGATAGCCAAACAGGAAGTATGTCCCAAGTGGCACCGCTACACAACCCCTCTACTTCTAAGTTTCACTCAGACCCGGGCATAGGGTCCCACTCATGATATGCTTAATGTGTGTGTGTGTGTGAAGGGAGAATGCAATGCAAACCCAAACCCTCACCTGCCAAACAACCAGCAAATTTCCCAGACAGATATAAACTTGTTTTCTACCCTAGGTTTCAATATAGAACAATCCAAGCAACTTATGCAATTATTCAAAATATCAAACATAGATAAAGAAAATGGGAAGGAAAACATAAAGCAAAACCACATCAGAATCGTACATCTAATTAAATGGCTTGACTCTCTAAAAGTCCCTAGTGGACTCGCCATCGGTCGCAATCGGAATCGCGACGGGACGACGATCCAAAAAGAAAAACGGATTTTAGAAAAAGAGATTTGGAGTCGCCACCATAGTTTATTATGGAAAAACCATAAAATAATAAGACGCAGTCCACGAAAACCAGATTTTGGGTTCGGGAGTCGGTTAAGTGTAGGGAAGGTGTTAGCACCCTACAACGCCTGCCCTAAGGCAGTACCTTTAACTAAATGCACGAATATGATGTGGTTTTCAAAATGTTTAACTATCCCCTAAAATAAAACTCTCAATAAACAAAATATATTTTTTAGTTTTTTGGGCCCGACAAGGATTGACCTCGCTCCTACGTATTCTCATTCAAAATGAGAAATCAGGGTTACGTAGTTCTTTTAGAAACTGCTTGAAAATTTTGTTTGATGAATTGTTTGAGAAATTTGTTTGAGAAATTGATTATGGATAAATTTCGATTTTTGGGGAAGTGAACCTGACAAGGGCTAACCTTGCTCCTACGTATCTCCACTTTTGATGGAGAATCAAGGATCACGTAGTTCTGGGGGAAAGATTGTTTGTTTGTTTGAAAGTGTTGATGTTTTTAGCTTTTGAAGATTTTATATATTTGTTTCTGACATTTTCGAGAAAAAAGAAGGTAATGAGTACTAGGCCGGCGCGAACGGTCACACGAGTACTCATACCTTTAGAATGGTATTTAAATATTTTTAATTATTTTTTTAAAAGAAAAATAACGATATTAAGCACTAGGACGATGCGAACGATCACACGAGCACTCATACCATTATCTACTTATTTAGGAAGACTTAAGAGTATTGAGTGCTAGGCTGATGCGGACGATCGCACGAGCACTCATACCATTATTTAATTTTTTAGACTGAAGATATTAAGTACTAGGCTGATGCGGACGATCGCACGAGTACTTATATCTTTATTTAATTATTTAAATAAGAGAGAAAGGTATTGAACACAAGGACGATGCGGATGATCTCACGAGTGTTCGACCTTTAAAACATATTTTGTAAATTTATTTAAGAAAGAAGAAAAGGTTTTTTAGCACAAGGATGACGCGAGCGGTCACACGTGTGCTTAACCCTCAAAACGTATATTTTTTGTAATTTTATTTTAAAAAAACGGAGAAAAGGTTTTTAGCACAAGGACGACGCGAGCGGTCACACATGTGCTTAACCTTTAAAACGTATTTTTTTGTAATTTTATTTTAATAAAAGAAGAAAAGGTTTTTAGCACAAGGACGACGCGAGCGGTCACACGTGTGCTTAAACTTTAAAACGTATTTTTTTGTAATTTTATATAAGGAAGAAGGGAAGGTTTCTAGCACAAGGACGACGCGAGCGGTCTCACGTGTGCTTAACCTTTAAAGCGTATTTTTGTAAATTCTTTTATTTAAGCTATAAATTTTGTATTATTAAATATATATTTTAGGATAAGTAGATATCTAGAATAAATAGATAAAATAAAATAAAATAAAATAAGACAATAAAAAATAAAAATAAAACAAAAATAAAATAAATAAATAAAAATAAAGCAAATAATGGGGGGCCTAAATGAGAAAAGGGGTGCCGAACGGTCCGTCGCAGGCTACCGTGCAGTCTGTGGAAGTGGCTGAACGGACATTGGGAAAGGATTCATAATAACGAGCATTCGTTGGGGAGATGGTCACCAAACGGTCTGTCCAAGAGGTGGATGAACGGACGTTGGGAAAGGAGGCTGAATGACGAGCGCTCGTTGGAGAGATGACGAACGGACGTTGGGAAAGGAGGCCGAATAACGAGCGTTCGTTGGGGAGATGGTCACCAAACGGTCCGTCCCAGAAGTGGCCGAATGGATGTTGGGAAAGGAGGCTGAATGACGAGCGCTCGTTGGGAAGATGGTAACCAAACGGTCCGTCCCAGAAGTGGCCGAACGGACGTTGGGAAAGGAGGCTGAATGACGAGCGCTCGTTGGAGAGATGACGAACGGATGTTGGGAAAGGAGGCCGAATAACGAGCGTTCGTTGGGAAGATGACGAACGAACATTGGGAAAGGAGGCCGAATAACGAGCGTTCGTTGGGGAGATGGTCACCAAACGGTCCGTCCCAGAAGTGGCCGAACGGATGTTGGGAAAGGAGGCTGAATGACAAGCGCTCGTTGGGGAGATGGTAACCAAATGGTCCGTCCCAGAAGTGGCCAAATGGACGTTGGGAAAGGAGGCTGAATGACGAGCGCTCGTTGGAGAGATGGTAACCAAACGGTCCGTCTCAAAAGTGGCCGAACGGACGTTGGGAAAGGATTCAGAATAACGAGCGTTCATTGGGGAGATGGTCACCAAACGGTCTGTCCAAGAGGTGGATGAACGGACGTTGGGAAAGGAGTCTGAATGACGAGTGCTCGTTGGAGAGATGACGAACGGGCGTTAGGAAAGGAGGCCGAATAACAAGCATTCGTTGGGGAGATGGTCACCAGATGGTCCGTCCCAGAAGTGGTCGAACGGACGTTGGGAAAGGAGGCTGAATAACGAGCGCTCGTTGGAGAGATGACGAACGGACGTTGGGAAAGGAGGCCAAATAACGAGCGTTCGTTGGGGAGATGGTCACCAAACGGTCCGTCCCAGAAGTGGCCGAACGGATGTTGGGAAAGGAGGCTGAATGACGAGCGCTCGTTGGGGAGATGGTAACCAAACGGTCCGTCCCAGAACTGGCCGAACGGACGTTGGGAAAGGAGGCTGAATGACGAACGCTCGTTGGAGAGATGACGAACGAACGTTGGGAAAGGAGGCCGAATAACGAGCGTTCGTTGGGGAGATGGTCACCAAACGGTCCGTCCCAGAAGTGGCCGAACTGACGTTGGGAAAGGAGGCTGAATAACTAGCGTTCGAGAAGGGTTTAAGGTTCCCGGTCGTGCGTTTATTTCTGGGCCTGGCCCACCCGGGTGGTTTCTAACCTAGAATTCCCTAGGGGTTCAGCATCTTCGCTCATTCCTCACCCTACTCAGATCAAGCACTCCCAGAGACTCGAGGTTCCCCGCTTCTCCCGTGAGCCCGCCGTCCATCTCGGCCAGAGCAGCCACCACGCCTCACCTCCAGCAAAAACCGTCCACCGCGAGTAGCGGCCCAAGGCGTCGCAAGCGCCTCTGCTCGCCGCCGAGACCCTCGCCGGCCGCCGCTCCAACTCTTCCTCCCTCGTTTTCAGTCGTTATCACTTTAATTTGTATAACGGGCTATGTGTGTGTGTGCTGTTTGGTGAGGAAGAAGATGAAGGCGTGGAGATGGTGAGAAGAAAACGGTTAAAGGCTCGACTTTATGCGGGTGTTTGGAGATGAAGATGAGTTATCAGTGAAGACAACCGTGGAAGCTTACCGAGACCATGCTTGGGGGGTTTGAGATTTTAATATGATATTGTAATGTGTTTATGCTTTTGGTTGTGGTTTGGTTAAAATGCCCGAGAGGATATGAAAGGGGATGACAATGCAAAGGTTCATTGGTGGATTGGGGATGGTGTTGAAATCACTAGGGAAGGGCGAGGGGTTTGGCTGGATATTGATTTGGTCTCTTTTGTTTGCTTATTTTTTTTAATACAAGGAGGATCAGGAACAAGGTAGTCAGGAGGATGAAACTGATGATATTAGTGGCAAAGTCGTACATGGGAAGTCACATGGTGAATATGGGAGGGTGATTGTACGTGGAAGGATGACGACGGACGGGAATATTCATACATCCAAACACATTTAAACAGAGCAACATCATAGTATAATGCAGTATGACTACGCAAGTGAACGAGGGAATAAGGCGTGCTTACCTCTTGGAGCTTCACTGGCCGCTGTTAGCTATGTGAATCCGGTGACTTCTCCTCTTCTTCCAAGCTGGCTTCCGCGTCTCTTTGCAGGTGCCAAAAATGGTGAATGCCCTCCAGAAGCCCTCACCAATGATCGAAGATGATGGATCCCCCCCAAACAACCCCCCGCTATGTGTATATTTGCTCTCTACTTTTCTGTGTTGATGCCCTGACCAAATCTCCAAATCCTTACCAAAATCTCCAAATCCTTACCTGCAGAAGCCGTTTTCTGCCCCCTCCCCCCAACACACGCGTTGTCCTTCCCTCGACAAAACACATTTTTTTTTACTAAAGACAAAATAGAATGTTCCAAACCTTTTTTTTTTGGTTTGTTAGTTACATTTAACCACATTAATTATATTAGAACAAAACTAAAAAAAAATAAGAAGTAAAAACAAAGTTTAAAAATGGAAATTACGAAAGGAAAAGTAAAATAAAAATAGAATACTAAAAAGAAAATAAAAGAAAAGAAAAGAAATGAAAATAACAGTGTAAATGAAAATGGGTAAAAAATAAAACATAAGACAATAGAATACGATAAAGCCAAAAATCAATCCGGACGAAATTTGGTATTGACAGTGATCATCGCAAGTTTTTCTTTAAGCATTCTAAAGCGTTCACCCATGCTTTCCTCTAATTCGACTTGCACCTGTTGCCTGATGCTACTAACCATTTCCTGAGTCACGACTTTTGTGCTTCTTGGTTTAGGGCCAAAGTAGTCCCTCAATCCAACAGCTCCTCCAACACCACGCACACGACCTGGACGGTCTAGCCGACCTGTGGCTGCTACTAGGAGGTCCTCCCTACCTTGTGCCATAAATGTGCCTTGACTTTGTTGGTCAACCAAGTCATCCTGCATATCATAATGAAGCTAGACACATTAAAAAGTTTGTTACATAATTTTTTATGAACTATGGTAATCAGTTAAAACTTTCCACTTACAATTCTCAAGGATATCTCCTGAGCAGACTCGGATGTAAACTGGCCATTGGACTTTGTCCGTGCAGCCTTCCACAATTCATGTCTGGCTGGTGGAGGTGCTAGATCAGGTGACTCAAGACCTAACTCCTCAGTGCGACGTTTTCTCATCTTTTTCTCTAAGAACGCATAACCACCACTTGACAGTACGTGTGGTGTATCATTAAGCTTCTGCCTCTGCTGGGCGGCTATCCTTTTCACCTATGAAAAAATGAAAATTATTAAGCATAAATCACAAATTAACATCTTGTGTGACTAGAGCAAAATATTAAAAAACATACGTTCCACTCAGGAGTAAGTCTAGATTCTTTAAACTGCACCCACTCCTCCTCAGTTATTTTATATTTTGTACAAGGTGTGTCGTTCTATTTAGAGCCAAAGACGTATTCACGTGTCATTGTCGTCTTGAAGTCCCTCCACCGGACTACAATGTGGGATAAAATCTTCTTCCTTATCCTCTCATCATTAGGGATATTCCAATTTTCCTGTTAAAAACAAAATTAATGTTAAAGCATGATCAACAAAAATAAGTCAATGATGGAAGTAAAACATCTTAAACATACCAAAATATCCTGCCATAGTAGATTTTTGTCAACCTGTGGGACATCATCCCAACAGGTAGTGACAATAGGGACATGTGCTTTTGTCATCACGCCCAAGTAACTTTTTAACGATGCTGGATGTGCCCCAATAGGCACAAATGTTCAGGGATCAAACTCCACCGTCATTGGTTTCTCATTAACCTAACGGGATGTGACATCAGGCATCCGAGCATAGATCTACCCCCTCCTCCCGTTGGACCTGATCCAGAGCTCGTCATACCTGTTTACAAAGTGTTAGTAAATTATATTTAGAACAGACAAAATAAATAAATTGTACAAGTAATTAAAACAATGCTAAGACACCTATTTATCCCATATGCCCTCGTTGTGATCACATCGAGTTGCATGTATTTCATCGGGTACATCATCGACATTATTTTCAATGGTTCTTGATGAGAAGAAGCTTGTCTCAAGTATATATAGAGAATCTTCATCATCAGTTGTGTGCATGGCTCTACCTTCCAATACCACTGACCATTTATGATTCACTCGATCAGTGACATAGAATATTTGTCTTGCTTGACTAGCCATAATAAATGGTTCATCCGTGTAACTCATTTTTTTAAGATCACCAAAGTGAATCCGAGGTCTTCTGCCACCACACCAGAATTACTGTCAATCCATTTACACTTGAAAACTGGAACTCTAAAAGTGACGTAATCAATTTCCCAAATTTCTTGTATTATTCCAAAATAACTGATTGATGCTGTATTTGGATTCTTATCCTTGGAACTGGAAAAGTGTACAGCCTTAGATTGTAGGGTAACTCCACTATTTTGAACTCTAATTTTATCGTCTTCCTCCTTTGAATAGAATAAGTAATTGTTTATGTAATAGCCGCCGAAAGTGATCACATCAGTGTTAGGTCCACGAGCTAGTCTCAATAGATTTTCATAAACATTCAGAGTCGCATAAATATTTTTCTTAAACCAAGCTAAAAAGGATTTGTTATGTTCATTAAGTGTCCATTTTTCACTCATACGTGGATGTGCTGACTTAATTTCATCAATGTGTTGTGAAATGTAAGGAATAACATCCTCTGTGTTGTTCAAAATGTACAAATGTGCTTGATTAACATCTTTTCCACTAACACTTTCAATCCTTACTCCTCGAACTCTCTTTCTTTCACGTCTGTTCTCAGGTATTTTCTTTGGAAGTCCTATTGGGTCACAACTTGGCATATAACTTGAGCAGAATTCAATGGCTTCCTCTGCAATGTAGCGCTCTATAATCGAAGCTTCCGGTCTCAATTGATTCTTAACATATCTCTTTAAGATCTTCATGTATCTTTCAACCGGGTACATCCACCTCAAGAAAACCGGTCCGCATATTCGAATCTCTCTCACTAGATGGATAATCAAATGAACCATGATATCAAAAAATGAGGGTGGGAAATACATTTCCAATTGGCACAATAGTCTGATGGCCTCATTTTGCAAATCATCTAACTGTCGAGGATCAAGAACTTTCTTGCAAATGGCATTGAAAAACAAACTCAAACGTGTGAGAATACCTCTAACAAAGGCAGGTAATATGGCTCGAATAACTACTGGTAAAAGTTGTTGCATTAATACATGACAATCGTGAGACTTTAAACCAACCAACTTCAAATCTTTCATAGAAACAAGGCTACTAATATTCGACGAATAACCTTGTGGAACCTTCACACTATGTAAACATTGATAAAAAATTTGTTTTTCTTTTTTTGAAAGAGTGTGACAAGCTGGAGGAAGATAGGTGTGTCTTCCTATGGATTGTGGATGTAACTCAGAACGGATTTCCATGTCAACCAAGTCTTTTCGTGCTTTCACTCCATCTTTTGTCTTTCCTTTAACGTTTAGTAAAGTCCCAACAACACTATCACATACATTTTTTTCAACATGCATCACGTCTATGCAGTGTCGCACATCAAGTTTACACCAATATGGAAGATTAAAGAATATTGATCGCTTTTTCCAAATGTTTTTGTCAACGGTCTTCTTTTTATGTTTTCCGAAGACAACATCAATGTTCCTCACCTGGTTGTATACTTCCTCCCTGTTATGTGGTCTCCACACTACATCATCCTCAGGACTTCCAATAAACGCTTTTTTCAATCTACGGTAAGGGTGATTTCGAGGAAGGAATCTTCGGTGTCTTGTGTACACAGTTTTCTGCCCATGCTTTAGTTGAAGATAGCTAGTATTTTCTTCACAAATCGGACATGCAAAATGACCTTTAACACTATAACCACTCAAGTTCCCATATGCTGGGAAATCATTTATGGTGCAAAACAACATTGCACACAGACGAAAGTTTTCTTCTGAATATGAATCGAAGACCTCGATGCCCTCTTCCCACAACATTTTTAAATCGTTAATTAATGGTTTTAGATAAACATCAATGTCATTTCCAGGTTGTCTAGGACCCGATATCATCATAAACAACATCATGTATTTTCTCTTCATGCACAACATAGGAGATAGATTGTAAATCATCAAAATAACTTGCCATGAACTATGTTTGCTACTTAAGTTGCCATAAGGATTCATACCATCAGTAGCAAGTCCAAGTCTTAAGTTTCTCAGCTCTGCATTGAATTCGGAAAATCTGCCATCAATGTTCTTCCATTGTGGGGAATCAGCTGGGTGTCGAAGAAGATTATAACATTTTCTTCCATCAACGTGCCACATAAGATTCTTCGCATCTTCTTTAACAGAAAACAATCGTTTCAACCAAGGTACTATAGGTAAATACCACATGACCTTAGCCGGTTGACCTTCATTGTGTTCATCATTATTTCCATCAAGTTTCTTCTTAAATCGTGACGAACCACACGTCGGACACACCTTCATTGAAGCATACTGATCTCTATACAATACACAGTCATTGAGGCATGCATGTATCTTTTGGTATTCCAAACCCATTGGACACAGAATTTTCTTCACGTCATAATTACGGATAGGTAACGTGTTATTTTCTGGTAGCATGTCCTTCAGTAACTCCAACAATTCCGTGAAACTTTTATCAGTCCATCCGTCTCTTGCTTTCAAACAAAACAATTTCAAAGTACCCGATAACCTTGTAAAATTGATGCATCCTGGATACAACTCTTGCTCCGAATTGTTCTTAAAACTATCGTATAAATGAGCTCTTCCAAAATTTTCTTTGCCAACGTCACGTACCATTTCGTCTAAATGATCACTCGTCCATTCGTCAACGTAATCCAAACCTCTTAAAGTTGTTGGCTTATATAATACTTCCCCATGCCAAGTCCAAAATGTATAACTTCGCATTATTCCATAGATGAACAGATGATCACGGATGTTGTCCAAGTCTTCATATACTTGATTGAGACAACGAATACAAGGGCAAAAATATGCCCCGTTCACTGGTTTTGCGTGTTCTTTAACATATTGTATGAACTCAGAAACCCCTCTCTCATACTGTACACTAATACAATGCTGATGAATCCAGCTGCGATCCATACTTCTAAACCAAATGAAAAGAATCCACAGAAAAAAAAAACTAACTTACATAGAGAAACAAAAATAAATATCTATCATACGTTGAAGGAAAAAAATAAACTATCATAGTATACGTACACCAATACAATATATCTATCGTTATACATATATCATACGTCCAAAATCGACAAACACGAACACATATATCATACGTAAGAGGTATTGAAGGAAAAATAAAACTTGAAATGGTGTCACTGGAGAAGATGAGGAAGTTCGCTGACAACGAACTTACACAAATATCATACGTTGAAGGAAAAAAAACTATCATAGTATCGTTACACATATAGATATCATACGTCCAGAATCAAAAAACACAACACAAACACGAGCACATACATCATACGTAAGAGTGTTTTAAGAAAAAAAAAACATACTAGAAATGGTGTCACTTGAGAAGATGATGAAGTTCGCTGTCCCCGTACGAAAAACAGCCTAAAGATAAACGAAAAACAATCGGTCAACCTTAGAAATGAGAACCAAATGACATTACAAATACAGAAACGACTTAAAAATAACCTTCTTTCTTTATCGTAGTCGTCCACCAAGAAGAAAGTTCAAGCGGAAATGGAAGCGCGAACAAACAGTGAGACTGTGTTTTGTTTTTACATTCATTAGTACAATTTCACGTCAAATACAACAAAAATTTGATGTTATGTTTAAAAAACAACGTCGAACTCCCAAACTAGTCGACGTTTTATCTTAAAACAGCGCGCCTTTTTATTAATTTTTTTTTATAAATTGTAAAAGTTACGTCGAATTTGTAGGGGCTTGGACGTAGTATTGGAAGCCAAAAGTTAAAGTTTCCACCTTTTTAATTCTTTTTAGTTTTTTGTTTTAAAACGTGAGCATTAATACAACGTCAGTTCTGTTGGGATTGACGTTTTGTGCCATACTTCCGGATCTTTTTTCTTTTATGTGTTAGCAAAATGATGAAGATGAAGTTTTGATGATGTCCAAATCAAGTCAAGACCAATCAAGAATCAAGATGTTATGAAGACTTGTATTGATATGGAAAGCTTTTGTAATACTCTTAGAAATATGTATAGGACTTAGATTAGAAAAAGAAAGTGTTTTGTAAAATTATTGTAGCAAAATACTATAGCACAATATTGTAGCAAAATACTGTAGCCCAATTACTGTAGCAAAACACTGTAGCTAATCGATTAACAAGGGTGGTTAATCGATTAGCGCTAATCGATTAGCAGAGGCTGTTAATCGATTAGCAAGGTGACCGTTTGAAAAACTAGCCGTTTTTGAGCCGTTGGACTATTCGTTGTTTTGTCTTTTAGTGACTAATCGATTAGCAACTTAAGTTAATCGATTAACACAGTAAGAAAGGCTGAAAACGAAAAATGGAAGAGCCTTTGGATGAGTCTATAAATAGACTCTCATTTCCTCTCAAGGGGAACAACCAAAAAAACACAGAAACTCTTCTCTTGTGCTCAAATACTCAGAAATTCTTGAGACTTGTGTGTTCTTGTTCAGCTTGTGAAACTCTTGTCTGTGGAGCTGGTGAAGTGCTGCTACGGTGATAGAGGAAATAGCCGGTTCATCCTTGGTGTGTCTAAGGAGATGTTCGGAAGAGAATCATCCTTCGTGAAGTATTCGGAGGAGGTGTTCATCCTTCGTGAAGTATTCGGAGGAGGTGTTCATCCTTTGTGAAGATTCAAAGGAGGTGTTGTCTCATCTCTTGTGGCATCAAGAGAGGTGTTTTCTAAACTTTTACAAATTGTATCTTTGTGATTGTAGTTTGTAATTGTTTTGTGATTAGTGAATTGTTTATCTTGTTTTGAGATAAGCGACTGGACGTAGGATTGGTAAGATCCGAACCAGGATAAAATCATCTGTGCAAATTTCTCTCAACCTTACTCTATTTAATTGTTATCATTAATTGCTAAGTAAGTTTAATTGAGTAGAAATTAAAAGGCACACGTTCGTATTAAAAACCCTCTTGGTTTGTTATTCCACGCTAACCATTCCGCTGCAGCCGATTCTGACATTATGCTCTCCAATAGACCGTCGTAGGTTGCCGGGCTGGGACGTGAAGGAAATTGAAGTACTTGGCAGCATAAATTATGTGCTTAATAGAACGGCGTATTCGATGGGGTTTTGACGTTTTTTTCTGGCGCTTTTATGATTTTTTTTCTTTAAAATCAAACATGAAATTTTCTTTTTCTTCTTCCTTAATCGATTCAAGTTAGCAGTGTACTGAAATTTGCACTTTTAAACTAGTGATCAGTTTTTAATCAATATCAGAACTGCATAATCTTCTCTTCTCCACTAGATTGAGGGTTAGTCCACATACAATGCAATCTTGATTCACAATTCACATATCGTTTACTAAAACAAATCTTCATTTCATTTTAAAATAAAACCGAAGCAGTACTGATGAGTCAATATTTTCTTGACTTCACGTAGTTTATTGTACCAGATTTAATTAGGGAATTGTGCTTAAATGTCCGATATTTTTCTGTTTTTGCTAACTGTGCTTAATTTGACCAGAAATTCTTATTTTAATTAATTTGAATTATCTAAGCTAATTATTTTCATCATTGATTACAGGAAAAATTTTGGAGATACATTTTGGGACATCAGGAAGAATGCCAAATAAATTCAAGACTCTCCACATAGACATTTTAGAATTAATTAAATTGTAATTTAGTAGTTAGAGCTGTCATTTTAATTTGAAACCCCAAGGCCAGCCCTGACCCTTCTTTAAAATAAGCCCCATTTTCTTGGCCCACGTTTCAGGGGACTTTTTCACAGCCTCCGGCCCCAAAATCCCTATGAAAGAGATTGATATTGGGTTAGGGTCGGGTCAGCCCCTTGACCCCAAACAACAGTTTTTACGCAGTCTCACAACTCCTTCTATGGCATCATTTCCTTCACATCTCTCACGAACTTTCTTCCCTGATCATTCTCTTACACGCACAAACCTACTTCAATCTCTAAAATCCCAAGCTCAAATGCAGAGAACACTCCCCCATGATCCCAACATCTTGAACAAGCATGACCAATCGTTGCCTTCTACAATCAAGCAATTACTCTAAAAAACCCCAACTTCTCGGAACAATCTCCACCAATCAAAACCCTTTTTGAATTAAACCCTCCATTGAAGGTAAGTATATATTTTTTTTAGCTTAGCTTTTAAATGTTGAAGTTGTAATATGTTAGTATGAAGATGTAGAATATGTTCGAACGAAATGTGATTGCTGATTTTTATAGTGAGTTGGATTGAATGATTACTAACTATAATTCTGAAGTATCTATAAAATGTATGTTGTGAACACTGCTTGTCCAGTTATTGTTGACCGTGAGTAGAAATTTTATTTTAAATTTGAGTTAAACGTCATTGAAAGTTTGCAAGATTATTTGAATAAACTTCTTTGCCATCCCAGTAAGTAGCACTGAGAGAGGATCAATCATCTACTGTTTTTGTCAGTCAGCTCATCTATGCAAATCCTACATTCAGCAACTTTTATACTTACAAAAATAAGAAAAATATGATGACTTTTTTTCTTCTATAAATAGATGAATGATGAAAAATAGACACATGATAAGAAAATTAAGATAAAAAGAAATAATGAAAATAATTTTTTCTCTACATGCTACAATAAAAATTCATTAATGACTCTGTTCTGTTAAAAAGAGATTGATTAGTTTCACAGACAAAGAACAAAACAAAAGAAGTGATAAAACTTGCTCTAGTTTTGCTTTATGATAAAATGTTCATGTCAATTAATCCAAGGTGCATGCTTAGCCTATTTTCTTTAACCCTTTATTTTTGTAATCTGAACACACAATGATAAATTTTCCAAGTTGTGTCAAAAGCTAAGATACTCTCAGAAAGTATGCTACAAACAAAAAGACTTGAGTTTTTGCCACAAAAATTATCGTGCCGCACAGGAATTTACAACTCTCCAGACTTGCATAGATTTGAGGAATTGTTTCTTATGGAAAGAGATTCACTTCATCTTTTCTTTTATAAATATGAACTGTTTTTAGATCAGACCAAGATAAATTGGATTAGAATGTTTAGCCTTCTTTAATTACTTGTGTGCAGGTTATAATCACGTGGAATGATTTTATAAGACCGATGTTGTTTGTCTGTTTTGGTTCATTTTCAATAGGTTTGTTAGATTTATAAGCAGTCCAGAAGTTCTAGATAGGTTTGTGACAATAGAGAAGGAAATTGTGCAGATTGAAGAAGGGTTGATTCAGTCAAGTGAGAGGACCAATTTGGTCGCAGAAGCAGAAGGTATGAATACAAAATCTTATTTCCCCTATCATCATTTTTAATTAAACTTTCTTGTGCTACATTCTTATTTCTTTCAATAATTCTGCCGCTATTCAATTACAAAGGTCATTACTTTTTTCTTCTTTGAAAGTTCCGAATAGTATTAGATGCTAAACTGACATGATATAGCTTTATCTTTGGCTAATCTAATTGGAAGGGTACAAAATAACTTTGATTTTTTGTACGATCTTTTGTAAGAAAGACTAACACATCAACCCTTAGGCAGTATCATTAGCCATTTCTCACCTGGTGTGTTTAGCTGAAAGATGAGTTGCATATATTTATAAATTTATTCTTAGTTTTATAGGACCTACATTAATGTTTCATAAAGTTCTATAGAAGAAAGACCTATTTAAAAATATTTTTCATTTATCTATGCAGCTGTGTGCAATAGCTTTTAAATATGGACCACCTTAAGAGTAATCCTTTAACTTTGGTTGATGATCTTGCATCTGAAACTCTTGGTCCATCTGAGAGTGCTACCACCAATAAAAAAGAAGTCTCAAATGTTTGGAATTTTTTCACAAAAATAGGAAAAGATGAGGATGACATTGAAAAGGTTGCATGTAAGTATTGTGGCAATAACTACAAAGTTGGAAAACATCCTGTTACTAAAAACAATTATGGAACTTCACATTTAAGTCGGCATGTCAATGCATGTAGAAGTATTGCAAACTTAGATGTGGATCTTTACCAAGAAGGAAAGTTTGGGATCCGAAAATCAATCAAAAAATTCATCGGAAGTTACTTGTATGAGCCATAATTAAACATAGTCTTCCTTATAATTTTGTCGAATATGAAGGAATTAGAGAATGGATAAAATACATTAATCCTAATGTTGACATGAAATGTAGGAACACTACTGTTTCAGATGTGGAAAAGGAATACCTTGAACAGAAGGATAAAGTTAAGCAAATAATGTCTAGGATTCCTAATAGAATTTGTTTAACATCTGATATTTGGACTGTAGTTACTTCTGAGGGATATATTTGCCTAACTGCACACTTTGTTGATGAAAATTGAAAATTAACAAGTAAGATTCTTAACTTCTGTCGAATGAAACCACCACATACAGGTGTTGAACTAGAAAGTGTTGTGTTTGATTGCCTAAAGCAATGGGGTATTGAAAAGAAAATTTTCTCAATTACCCTGGACAATGCTTCTGCCAATAATAATTTGCAAGACATTCTGAAAAGCCATCTTTGTGTTCATAGAAATTTATTATGTGATGGTGAGTTTTTCCATGTACGATGTTGTGCTCATACTCTTAATTTGATAGTTCAAGATGGTTTAAAGGTGATTGACAAAGCAATCCATAATATTAGAGAGAGTATTAAGTATGTTAAATCATCAGATGGAAGAACTCTCAATTTCAAAGGATGTGTTAGTGATGTTGGCATAAATATGAGCATGGGTTTGAGATTAGATGTGACTACAAGATGAAATTCAACCTATTTAATGCTTGAAAGTGCAATCAAATATAAGGAAGCTTTTCAAATGCTCAAAGTGGTTGATAGAAATTATAAAAATTGTCCATCTTTTGAGCAATGGAATAGGGGAGAGAAAATATGTCAATTCTTAGAACCATTTTATGAGATTACAAACATGATGTCTGGTTCATCTTATCCCACTTCAAACTTGTATTTTATGCAAATTTGGAAAATTCAGCTTATCATTGAAGAGAATTTGTTGAATGAAGATGTCACCTTAAAGGATATGGCTATGAATATGAAAGAAAAGTTTCAAAAGTATTGGAAGGAGTATAGTATTGAGTTAGCTTTTGGAGCTATTCTTGATCCACGACTAAAGGTTGATTTTATAACATATTTGTTATAAAAAATTGGATCCTCTAACCTATGCAGAGAAAACAAAGAAAGTGTTAGAGAAGTTCAAGAGGTTATTTAAAGAATATGTAAAGAATTTTTCTACCTCTAGTGTTTCTCTTTCCCAATCACCTACTGAATCCATCTTGATGTCTCAATCCAATACTGAAGGGAAAAATTTTAAGAGATCAAGGATTATTTCGGTAAGCATTTTATACCTAGTGTTCATTTTTTTTTTCCAATTTTTCTATTTTTGTTTTGATAATTAATATGTAATGTATTGTAGGATTTTAAAATGTATCAAAATGAATCAAAATCTATCATTGGAAAGAATGAGATAGATGTTTATTTAGATGAACCAACAATAGATGATGATGAAGACAGTGAAGAGTTTGATGTGCTCAAATATTGGAAGACTAATGAGAAAAAATTTGCCATATTGTCTATAATGGCTCGAGATGTGTTTAGTATTCCCATTACTACAGTGGCATCAGAGTCAGCTTTTAGCAAAGGTGGGCGTGTACTTTCGAAATATAAAAGCTCCATTCTTCCTGGGCACGTGCAAATGTTGATTTGTACTCAAAATTGGCTATATGGATTTTCTGAAAATCCTAGCGGTGAGTGTATCTGTTAATATTTTTAAAATTACTTTACATTAAATTATAAATTATAGACTAGTTTTTTGATTGTATTTCAATTGCTTGTGATAGATGAAATTGTTGAAGATATTTTTGGTCATGAGAGAAGTGATGAGTCTAAACTTTTAGAAGATGTTGAAAGTCTTCAACATTGAATAAAGGACGTTTCATTTGACTTTGTCTCAGGTACTTCCCTCTCACTCATTTCCTTTTCTCCATATTTTCACTGTTTTGGGCTTTCCAGAATCAATGGGTCACTTTATGATTAACTGCGTTTGATTGTTTTCGAAGTGAGAATGGTTTGGGCGGGTTTTGGCTCTAAGATATTGATGCGAGCTGTCGCGGCCCATCAAATTTGATTGCAAGAAATAATGCAGTATAAACTAGGAAGTGACTCCTAGGTCGTCTCTCAAGGACCAAATGTGGTTCGAGTCTTAGGCCAAACACGTAGTGGGGGGTTTTGAAGGTGTTTTTGTGAATGCAATTTAACTAAACTAAAACATGAAATTAAACATAACAGAACTGAAAGTGTTGAAGTAAATGTTAAAATAGTAAGGCCGGTAAAACTCAACCAAATCATAGAATGCAGAATTTTTGAAATTAAAACGCTAGAATAATATATGTACAGAAAACGTAACAGCAGCCTAATTGAATTGTACAAAAATCAATCATGTTTCCTCTTTTCTCTAAGAAAGAAAGTAAAGGTCCATCACCGTGCAACTGGAAATAATTAAAAGAAGCCGAGAGCTCCTTCCCGTGTCACCATGTGCTCTGTCCAAAAATTAAAAGCCAAGAACCAAAATGACAATCACCGTGCAGCACTCCAAGATGAACGTAACATTGCTGGAAAAATTAACAATTCAAAATGTGTTGAACCGCTCCCCTAAAAGCCAAAACCTAAATTGCTTTTCTCCAAATAAACAAATGTAACAGTGTTTCATTCTTTCTTAAAACCAAAATGAACATCCTCTTCTAAAATAAAATCAGCGTCACATCTTATCCCATTTTTTTCAGCTGCTTGCTTCCCTCTCCTCCATGACCGAGAGCCTCATTTCCGTGAAACAAATGCCCTCTTTTCATAAGCCAAAAAAAAAAAGATAAACGCAACTGTGTGCACCTCCCGAAAATGAATGCTTAGTCTAGCTCTTCTAAAAGAAAGAAAATGAGTTCAAGCACCGCATGTGCTCTTCCAGCTAAATGACTAAATGAATTAAAGGAGCTATTCTAGAAGAAATTGAATTCCCTCTGCAGGACATGTTAGCGTGCACACTCTTCCAGCTTGAAAAGAAAGAAAATAAAAATGGAGAGCTCATTTGGAATCAAAATCAACAATTCATTTCTATAATTGTATAACATTCACATTTTTCCCTTCAACAATAAAACGTTCCAGCAAAATAAAAGACTAAGTAAGTGCATCGTGCCCTCCAACAAGGAAATGAAAATAAGAACTCAACCGTAACCCTCCATTTTGTTGTCCGCTACTTCCTAAAGTGAAAGACGATCCCTCCAACCGAGAGCTGCTCTACCTTCCAATGTGCGTAGCCTTTTAAAATAAGGGTGAATGACCCCCAATGTAACAGGCTCCCTAGTGCTTCCCGAAAACTCTATAAGTGCCCTTGTGCCAAGCTGGACCGTGGCCTCTTCAAATGCCAAGTGTGGACCTGCATGCTCATGGGCCACCGCATGCTGTCCCTGCTTGCTGCTGCTCCAGCCTGCTTCTCCATGCTCATGGGCCTCCGTGTCAACACTTCTTGCTGGACATGCAGCTCCTTCACGCATGATGCCTCCTGGACGCTGCTGGACGCACCGCTGCTGTGGATGCGTGAAGCCCAACGTGCAAAATTAATTCCGCAGTGCTTTGCTGCCTTCCTTCCGTGATCTCTCTCTATTGCTCCATGTCACCCCTTGCCTTCAGCCAGCTGGACCTCACGTGCACAAGGGCACCTCTTCAAGTTGGACCGAGAGTTGTGTTGCTGGACCGTGAATTGTGTGCTGCACCTCCTTCAAAAATGCTGGGCCGTGGAATGTTTCTAATTGAAGCCAACTTGATGCTGCCTCCCTCCATGCCAGGTGGACCTTCTTGCTGGACGCGTGACGACTCCTGGATGCTGCTGCCCGTGCACTCTTTCATCCAAGCTGGACAGCGTGGAGTCATTTCCGTGTGCACCCCTCCACTTTGCTGGATGCTGAAGCTGCTTGCTGGACCAACGCAGGTCGTGTTGCTGGAAGCGTGAATGAAGATAGTTGGGCCTGCTGCCCCTTCTTTGTGCACCTCCTTCTTCTCCCAAGCACCACGTCTTCATCCCAACGTTCCCGCTCATCCGTTTGCACCCCCTTAATTGAAATTCAGACCTCCTTAATCATTTTAACTTAAATTATAATCAATGTGGCATTTTCTTTTCACCTCCAAATGTCCCTAATATTATCCAACAATTTTCCTACAATTAATAATGCAAATAATTAGTCTCAGATAATTCAAATTAATTAAAATAAGAATTTCTGATCAAATTAAGCACAATTAGGAAAAAAGGAAAAATACTGGACATTCTAGCTCAATTCTCTGATTAAATCTAGCACAATAAGCTAAGTGAAATCAAAAAAATATTGACTCATCAATATCCCAACATTTGGTGTATTATTCAGATTCTATGGCTAATGCAAATATTTATATTTTATGATGCCCTCATAAAAATCTCTAAAGAAGTTGAAAATGGAAAAGAATAAAATTGAAAGTTGGTATAAGGGAAGAGATTAAATGCTCTAAGATATCCCTGCATTTTGTGTAGGATTCAACTTCTATGGTTGATGCAAATATTTATATTTTATGACTGCTGGAAGTTCATTTTAAGCTAATCTTAATTTAATCTTGCATTACTCTAAAGCAGGAGATGACTTTTAAAGGAGAGTTTAAAGAAGCCTAAAAAATTTCAAACAATAAGGTTTGTTGCTTGTTGGTTTACCGTTTACTTGCATGGATGTGAATATTATTGTGGCGTTGCAGTGCACATACTTAATGGTACTTTATTGATTGAGTTTCTATTAGCTATTTTTACTAAACTACAATTCATCTGTTATTGCATGATTATTGCATGAGTTGGTTATTGTGATTACTTGTAGCGAAATCTACATGCAAGTTTTATTATAGATTTGATTTGCTTCATTTCTATACATGCAAACTGTGATGGAGTGGAACAAACATCAGGCAAAGGTGAAAGTTTTATCTTTTGGTCAAAATAGGTTTTATCTTTTGGGCAAAGGTTTATCTTATAGAATAACAAATTACTACCTTAATTTTCTTAAAGTAGTTTTGTACATTATCCAATGTTTAACATTCATGATGATGCATTGTAATCATAACGCTGCCATTATTGTATTTTGCTTAATTTTACTATTTTATTCTTATGTTTATATTTACTATTATTTTTGTGTTTGCAGCATTAAGGTTTTTTCAATGGGTTCTTTTGTTGGGTTGGTGATTCTTCTCCCTATCAATTATGGTGTCCAAGAGGTTCAAAATGGAAGTTACTTTTCAATGAATTTTTTCACAGTATCTAATGTTAAAATAGGTTCAAATAGGTGAGATTGTTTTAGAAGATTCTTTCACAATATCTTTCAATAATTTTATGTTTCTGTATATAAAATTTTGTAGAAAGAAAAACCCATGGCTGGCTTGACCCGGGGCTTTAGGGGCTTTTAGTCCTGTGAGCTTTTTTAGTGAATGATTGTTTTTGGTCCTTTGGGCTTTTTTGGCCCCAACCCATATGGGCTAGGACCAAATCTTATTAAAAGGACTTATTTGATAGTTCTATTAGTAGTGTCGAATGTTTTTAGATTAACTTTTGTAGATTAAATCAATTTTTGGCAAAATGAACTAGGCCCAAAAGTATGAGTGGATGAATTGGCACCTTAGGGTTTTTTGTGTGGACCCCACCTCATAAAAGAGAGACTCACGACCTAGGAGTCAGCCGCCACACTCATACGGGTTTTTGGGGGCCTGGAACGTTTGTATTTCTTTTGGATGAGGAGATTAAAACATATACTGTTACGCTGGTGATTGAGGAGCTCCACGCTAATCTCAATTTGTTTTTTTACTCATTGCCCCCTTTTCATTTTGGTTCATGCTCTTTTTGATTGAATGTTTCAATCCATCAATGTCACGTGCAGCAAGGAGAAGCAGCCACTTGTTTTAGGCTTGGCTTTTGAACGTTTTTTTTAGGAGGGAGCTTGGAACGTGTTTCAGGTAGAATGAAAGAAGCAAACATGTATTAATTGGAGAATAATGTCACGGCCAGCGGTGCACAATGTGCTTGTCACGGGTTGATGATGATGGGATAGGAGAAGTATATTTCATTTTGGTGTTGCACGGAGAACGAAGGGGGAGCACACAACTGCATGGTCTAAGTTGGAAGCACTTCCAATCTCCTTTAGAAGAAGGGTAGTGGTGTCACGTTTTGGAAGCAGCAGCACGTTGGTGGAGGAGGGGACATTCATTTTCTTTTAGAAGGAGCTAATTTATTTAGTTGAAGATCTTACGGCTGCTGGAAGAAAAGAACTTTGCTTTTATTTTTATGCGATGAGAAGTAGATTAGCTGGGAGTCTAGGAGGATGCGACGTGCCAAGAGATTTGGTAGCTGAATGTTAGCTAATATTTTTTCTTTATTTCTTTGAGAATGAAGAGGTGGTAGGTGGGAGTAGGTGTTGTCAAGTCCAGCAAGGAGAGCACATTTTCACTCTATTTCACTTCTCGTTGATTTTCTTTTGGAGTGCACACGGTGAAGACAATGTAGGAAGCGCTGATTTTTTTTTATGAGACACATGCGCTGATTCATGATGCCTGGAATGAATGAATTTTTTATTCACGGGCAGCAGAACGGTCACGTCTAGCTTGGGTGCAAGGGAATTTCCTTTATTTGCAAAGAGTGGCACATGCGGTGATTAGATGGGAGGAGGTGTCACGACTGAGCTGGCTGATTCATTGGCTGGAAGAAAAGCACACGCGGATCACTTGGTCTTGGAGAAGGAGGCGCATATGTGCACATGGAAGCAGCTTACTCATGGATTCAACATTCACGATTTTCAATGTGCAATTCAGCATTTTACTTCTTAGCTCAACGTTGAATTTTAAGAGTATTTAACGTATTTTTTCAGCCGTGCATTTTAATTGGTTCAAGCACTTTATAATTTTCCTTCAAATTTTATTCAAAGCTACAATGTGCATTTCGTTATTAGTCAAACATTCTTTTTATTATTACTGCTGCATTTTAATTAGTTCACATATCTTGTTTTAGGACGGTTCAGTTTATTCGTTTTCCTTCACTGTCTATTATGTTCGATTTATTGTTTCCGTTCACTTTAATGTTGTCTATTCTGTTCGGCTTTTTTATCTTTCTGTATTTTCAATTTCCTCACTTGCTTTAAAGACCGTTCAGTCGCAATCAAGAACCGTTCGGTCATCTGTAGGATAGTTCGGTCTTCATGTTTGTTCATTTATTTCAATGTTTTCAATTATGTTTGGTTGTATTTAATTCCAGTTTTAATTTAGTTCATTTCTAATCACAAAAACATTATCAAAACTCCCCCACTACGTGTTCGACCTAATTCTCAAACCATATTTGGTCCTTGAGAGATAACCTAGGAGTCACTTCTTAGCACTATACTGCATTTTTAATGCACATCAAATTTGATGGGCCGCGACAGCCGCATCATATTTTGGCGCCGCTGTCGGGGACCAACGGTTCGGTCTTAGATCTTTTGTTGTGTTATTGTGTGTTTTGTTTTGTGTTGTGAGTGTGATGTTCTATTTTGTGTGTGCGTTATTGTGTGTGCGTGTCGCATGTTTAATTGTGTTGTGTTTTGTTTGTTTCGTAATTTTTAGGATTTCCTTTCTACCTTCCCTTTTTCTTTTTCCATGTCTACCTATTTTGATTTTGTGAATACTGCTTCTTTTGCCTGTGCCTATGACTATGATTCTCCTTCTGCATGTTACTCTAATTATGGTTCTCATGCTGATTTCTATGTTAAGAACAATATGACTCATACTCCCATTCTTGAGAGTGCTCTTGGGAGCCAGTTTCACTTAATGAGGATGATGTTCATTGCGTTCTCACTTCTGGACTGATACATTTGCTGCCTAAGTTTCATGGTTTTGCAGGTGAATGCCCACATAGACATTTGGAGGAATTCCACATCATTTGCTCTTCAATGAAGCCTCCACATGTCCCGGTTAATCACATGTTCTTAAGGGCATTCCCACATTCATTACAAGAAACAATAAGGGATTGGTTATATTATCTTCCTCCAGGATCCATCACGTTTTGGGAAGATCTTAAGCATATGTTCTTGGATAAATTCCTCCATGCTCAGTATGTTTACAACAACGATCCTGGATGGAATGACCCTAGCTTGGGATGGTATGATGCTCCACAACAATATCAGGAAGCACCATCTCAGAATGCTTGTATCCCTCCACTTTCCAGATGGTTGAATGGTCTGAGGTTTAAGAAAGCCATAAACTGACGCCCGACATGATTCAACTACGATGGTGCCCATGTACCTATAAGAATAAAGTTATGTATATTTATTAAAAAGTAATAATACTAATATACAAATTGGAAAATAACAAATAAAAAACTTACATGCACCATAGTTGTATGCATGAAATGTTGAGCATTTTTTCTCCACCAATGATCTCATAAGCATAATCGAAATTAATATACAATGGAACATGGCACTCGAGGCCAAATGTTCTTAACTCCCACAACATCTCTACCAGTCCTTTTCTCAACTTATTTAATCTGGAGGTCAATATGGATATAGCATCACGGTCTTCTGCTTCCTCACGAGCCTTGTCCACAGGTTGAGCAATTGGTTGTTTCTAAGGACAGTAGACCTGCAACTCACATTTACAAAAGTTAGGAATCGTTTAATTATAACTTGAAGATTTAAGATAATAAAAAGAAGAATATAATACCGCTGGTGGGCCAAAATATGACATGATCATAGCCTTAGGCCAAGCTATAAATGTGCCTAAGGCCTCCCCCACGAATTGGCTTTCAGATGTAGGCAATGGCCCTCGAGCCTTGGGGTCTCTTGGATAATCAATCATTACCCGTGCATGAGTGGGCAATAAAGGAGCACCATGAATGGTCTGGCCTCCTACAATCTGTCGTCCCACGGCCACTACGCGCGGAGGATCCTCATCAACCAAAAACTCATACTGAATATTGTAATCAGTACGATCTGCAGTAGAGCATGAGCCTTTGGTGCTCACACGAGGTGCAGTAGGATCATCTGTAGGGGCATCCTCCTACTGTGACTGTTGTTGTTGCTCTTGTTGTTGTTGTTGTTGTTGTTGTTGCTCTTGTTGTTGTTGTTGCTGTTGCTGTTGTTGGGTGATCACTCAAGTTTTTCTTCGAGCATTCTGAAGCGTTCACCCATGCTTTCCTCTAATTCGACTTGCACCTGTTGCCTGATGCTACTAACCATTTCCTGAGTCACGACTTCTATGCTTCTTGGTTTAGGGCCAAAGTAGTCCCTCAATCCAATAACTCCTCCAACAGCATGCACACAACCTAGACGGTCTAGCAGACCTATGGCTGCTACTAGGAGGTCCTCCCTACCTTGTGCCACAAATGTGCCTTGACTCTGTTGGTCAACCAAGTCATCCTGCATATCATAATGAAGTTAGAAACATTAAAAAGTTTGTTACATAATTATTTTATGAACTATGGTAATCAGTTAAAAGTTTCCACTTACAATTCTCTAGGATATCTCCTGAGCAGACTTGGATGTAAACTGGCCATTGGACTTTGCCCGTGCAGCCTTCACAATTTATGTCTGGCTGGTGGAGGTGCTAGATCAGGTGACTTAAGACCTAACTCCTCAGCGCGACGTTTTCTCATATTTTTCTCTAATAACGCATAACCACCACGTGACAGTACGTGTGGTGTATAATTAAGCTTCCGCCTCTGCTGGGCGGCTATCCTTATCACCTATGAAAAAATGAAAATCATTAAGCATAAATCACAAATTAACATCTTGTGTGACTAGAGCAAAATATTAAAAAACATACCTGCCACTCACGAGTAAGTCTAGTGATGAGTCAATATTTTATCAATTTCACTTAGTTTATTGTACCGAATTTAATCAGGGAATTGTGCTAAATGTCCGATATTTTTCTGTATCTGCTAAATGAGCTTGATTTGATCAGAAATTCTAATTCCAGTTAATTTGAGTTATCTGAGTTAATTGTTTGCATTAGCAATTGCAGGAAAATTTTTGGGAAATACAAATTTGTACATTTAGATAAACACTTCCACACTGTGTTTGAAAGAAGCTACACTGCATTTAATTATTCTGTGTGTTGATTCGTATAACTGATGAAATATTTTCTCTTGAGATTGTAGAAGGAAAAATTTGATTTAGAACTCTTATATCTCACACGTCCAGATTCCACACGGTTTTGCAATCATTGCCAAGTCAACATAATGGTAAAAATGGGTTTCTGATCAAGAGGTGAAAGTGGAAAATTATTGAAACACACTTACTGGTTTGCATCTCACGGCCTTAAAGAAGCCAACACAAGATGGGATCTAATTCTCTTTCAGCTAGAAGACAAGAGGCTTTGGTGAAGACACGGTCATTCACCTTTTGCTGGGACAACACATCACAACCCATAACAATTCCTTTTGCTAAGTCATTTTGTCAAACATCAACACATGCCACCTAAAGGTCACGGCCCACATAATAGAAAAAGAAGTGCAGATTTTTAACTCTTAGGTGCTTTCCACTTTACACATAAACTTTTGAGCTTTCAATTGGAAAAAAGAAGCAACTCTCGGTGTGCTTATTGGAGAGGTCCCTCATGGCTTTGCTACGTAACATTAGTTATTAAATTGGGAGCCATCACTTGGATGAAAGCCAATGGTCCATTCACTTTGTCTAAGATCTGCAGATTTCTATCTCCATGCCTTTCTACTACACACACAAAACATCACGTATGCTAGAACCAAAAGGGCCATCACTCAACAACAGTATTATTCTCCACTAAGGTTTTGTGTTGGCATGTAGTGATACTTTAGGAGAAATGCACGTACACTCGGGAAGAGCTCCATGCAGGCTTCTGATTTCTCTGCTTTGTCCACTCCACACATAAGCTTTTATCCTTCCATTGGTAAAAGAATTCACGGACCCGAGTAAATCCCAGCTGGGAGAAGTAGTTCAAATGAGGATACAACCCTTTCATTGTATAAGTCACGGTGCAGCAAAGATAAAAAAACATCCGGCCCTTGGACAACTAAGCATCAGCAAAATATATGAAGGGATAAAAAGTGGGAGCAGCCACTGAAGGGAATATTATCCTCACTGAAAAGCTTGGCAGAGGACATGGAGAGGGGGCCATGATTGAACGGAAGAGATGGCTCATAGCTGGCTGGTTTTCCTTTTAAAAAATCAAGAGACACACAAGAGGGAGGGCGGTGACACTACTGGGAGTCGGTACACTACTCTTAGTTACAGAACTCACGGCTACACACACTCTGGGTTTTGGCTTTGAACTTTTGACTGTGAACGTTTTTCTTGGAGGGGCTGGAGGTTCTGGATTCGCTGTTCTGGACGCTACTCTGCTGGTTGGAGTTCTCTGCAGAAAAACAAATTGGTTGGAGGGCAAGGACTGGAGTTGACGTCACGGCTGCTGGAAGAGAAGAGCTTCTGGTTTAGTTCTCTGTCAGCACAATGAATGGAGCTTAGCTTGAATAGGTTTTGTTCGTATCTTTAATGCTTAAACCAAGAATCACTTTCTTATTGTATACATTGGAAAGCATTGACTGAAGTAGCTTTATTCTCCTTGCTGTTAATGTTTGTATGTAGTGTCATTTCCATTATGAATTTTATTTGAATGTTTAGTTTATTTGTTGCATATCTATTTTATTCGCCCAGCATTTGTCACTGCACGGCCACATTCAATATTTGTTGGGGTATGATATTTGTTTAACTGTTTTTAGGAAGGAATAAGACTTTGGTTTTGCTAGAATGAAGTGCAGTACGTTGACAGGGAGTGGTTATGGCATATTTAATGAAAAGCACATTTCATTGTATTAAAGTTAAGAAAAAGGTTTGTCTAGAAGTATAGCTCATGTGGTGATGAATAAAAAATTGAAGGTGGAAACTAAATTGAAGTATGTGTCACGGTTTTGGAAAGGAAAAGGAAGTGGGGTCTTGGCTTTGAATATTGCATGGTTTCTATTCCCCTTCTTAGAGTAATCCATGGTTTTGGGGTAGAGATTAAATTGTTTTTTTTATTCTTTCTTAGTGGAAGACCAGCTGCAACTTGATGGGTAATTGAAGGGAGACTAGTTTCTTCTTTTCGGTTTTCTTACAGGGATTAGGATTGGTTTTCACGTTTTTATTTTATTGAATGTAATGCTTCAAGTTTTATTATTTTCGGTTGAAGAATGAGAAGTAAGAAGGAGGCACGGTTTACATTGAATAAGAAAGTCCAAATTAATTTTCTGCATGAGTTACGTGAATGATAAATCAACCTTGGAATATTTTAATATATGTTGGAAGGGGTTTGCAGGAGAAGTAAATGCCAATTGTTTTTTTGGTAAGAGTTTGGAGTCACGTGAATTGCTTGGAAGATAGAATTGAATTGGTTGTTGGGAGGCCACGGTTTTCTTGAAGAACCTATTTCCTTTTGTTTTATTTTTTTTTCTTTTGAATGAAATGCATGGAAGCTTACGGCATTAGGAATTTTTAGAAATAATTTAACTTTCAAAATTTAATTTCTAGTTTAATTTAATTTACTTTCCCGCATAAAAAACAAAACAATCACAAAACCCCCCTTTCGTGTGTGATCTGAGACTGAACCCAATTTGGTCCTTGAGAGATGACTTAGGAGTCACTTCCTAGTTATACTGCACTATTTCTTGCAAACAAATTTGATGGGTCGCGACAGCCTTCATCATCTAGATTCTTTAAACTACACCCACTCCTGCTCAGTTATTTTATATTTTGTACAGGGAAGTGTCATTCTGTTTAGAGCCGAAGATGTATTGACATGTCATTCTCGTCTTAAAGTCCCTCCACCGGACTGCAATGTGGGATAAAATCTTATTCCTTATCCTCTCATCATTAGGGATATCCCAATTTCCCTGTTAAAAAAAAATGAATGTTAAAGCATGATCAACAAAAATAAGTCAATGATGGAAGTAAAACATCTTAAACATACCAAAATATCCTGCCATAGTAGATTTTTGTCAACCTGTGGGACATCATCCCAATAGGTACCGACAATAGGGACATGTGCTTTTGCCATCACGCCCAAGTAACTTTTGAACGATGCTGCATATGCCCCAATAGGCACAAATGTTCGGGGATCAAACTCCACCGTCACTAGTTTCTCATTAACCCGACGGGATGTGACATGAGGCATCCGAGTCACAGATCTACCCCCTCCTCCCGTCGCACCTGATCTAGAGCTCGTCATACCTGTTTTCAAAGTGTTAGTACATTATAGTTAGAACAAACAAAATAAATAAATTGTACAAGTAATTAAAACAATGTTAAGACACCTATTTATCCCATATTCCTTAGTTGTGATCACATCGAGTTGCATGTATTTCATCGGGTACATCATCAACCTTATTTGCAATGGTTCTTGATGAGAAAGAGCTTGTCTCAAGTATATCTAGAGAGTCTTCATCATGAGTTGTGTGCATGGCTCTGCCTTCCAATACCACTGACCATTTATGGTTCACTGGGTCAGTGATATAGAATATTTGTCTTGCTTGACTAGGCATAATAAATGGTTCATCCGTGTAACTCATTTTGTTAAGATCCACTAAAGTGATTCCAAGGTCTTCTGTCACCACACCAGAATTATTGTCAACCCATTTACACTTGAAAACTGGAACTCTAAAAGTGACATAATCAATTTCCCAAATTTCTTGTATTATTCCAAATAACTAATTGATGCTGTAATTGGATTCTTATCCTTGGAACTGGAAAAGTGTACAACCTCAACTTGTAGGGTAACTCCACTATTTTGAACTCTACTTTTATCGTCTTCCTCCTTTGAATAGAACAAGTAATTGTTTATGTAATAGCCGCCGAAAGGGATCACATCAGTGTTAGGTCCACGAGCTAGTCTCAATAGATTTTCAGAAACATTCGGAGTCGCATAAATCTTTTTCTTAAACCAAGCTAAAAAGGATTTGTTATGTTCATTAAGTGTCCACTTTTCAATCATACGTGAATGTGCTGACTTAATTTAATGAATGTGTTGTGAAATGTAAGGAATAACATCCCATGTGTTGTTTAAAATGTACAAATGTGCTTGATTAACTTCTTTTCTACTAACACTTTCAATTCGTACTCCTCGAACTCCCTTTCCTTCACGTCTGTTCTCATGTATTTTCTTTGGAAGTCCTATTGGGTCACAACTTGGCATATAACTTGAGCAAAATTCAATGGCTTCCTCTGCAATGTAGCGCTCTATAATCGAAGCTTCCGGTCTCAATTGTTTCTTAACATATCCCTTTAAGATCTTCATGTATCTTTCAACCAGGTACATCCACCTCAAGAAAACCGGCCCATATATTCGAATCTCTCTCACTAGATGGACAATCAAATGAACCATGATATAAAAAATGAGGGTGGGAAATACATTTCCAATTGGCACAATAGTCTGATGGTCTCATTTTGCAAATCATCTAACTATCGAGGATCAACAACTTTCTTGCAAATGGCATTGAAAAACAAACTCAAACGTGTGAGAATACCTCTAACAGAGGCAGGTAATATGGCTCGAATAGCTACTGGTAAAAGTTGTTGCATTAAGACATGATAATCATGAGACTTTAAACCAACCAACTTCAAATCTTTCATAGAAATAAGGCTACCAATATTCGACGAATAACCTTGTGGAACCTTGCGGATGTAACTCAAAACGGATTCACATGTCAACCAAGTCTTGTCGTACTTTCACTCCATCTTTTGTCTTTCCTTTAATGTTTAGTAAAGTCCCAACAACACTATCACATAAATTTTTTCAACATGCATCACGTCTATGCAATGTCGCACATCAAGTTTACACCAATATGGAAGATTGAAGAATATTGATCACTTTCTCCAAATGTTTTTCTCAACGGTCTTCTTTTTATGTTTTCCGAATACAGCATGAATGTTCCTTACCTGGTCGTATAGTTCTTCCCCATTACGTGGTCTGCACACTACATCATCCTTAGGACTTCCATTAAATGCTTTTTTCAATCTACGGTAAGGGTGATTTCGAGGAAGGAATCTTCGGTGTCTTGTGTACACAGTTTCCTGCCCATGCTTCAGTTGAAGATAGCTAGTATTTTCTTCACAAATCGAACATGCGAAATGACCTTTAACACTGTAACCACTCAAGTTCCCATATGCTGGGAAATCATTTATGATGCAAAACAACATTGCACGCAAACGAAAGTTTTCTTCTGAATATGAATCGAAGACCTCGACGCCCTCTTCCCACAACATTTTTAAATCGTCAATTAACGGTTTTAGATAAACATCAATGTCATTTCCAGGGTGATCCACGGAAAAAAAACTAACTTACGTAAAGAAACAAAAGTAAATACCTATCATACGTTGAAGGAAAAAAATAAACTATCATAGTATACGTACACCAACACAATATATCTATCGTTATACATATATCATACATCCAGAATCGACAAATACGAACACATATATCATACGTAAGAGATATTGAAGGAAAAAAAACCAAACTTGAAATGGTGTCACTAGAGAAGATGACGAAGTTCGCTGACAACGAACGAACACAAATATCATACGTTGAAGGAAAAAAAACTATCATAGTATCGTTATACATATAGATATCATACGTTTAGAATCGAAAAATACAACACAAACACGAGCACATACATCATATGTAAGAGTATTTTAAGAAAAAAAAAACATACTTCAAATGGTGTCACTTGAGAAGATGTTGAAGTTCGTTGTCCCCGTACATAAAACAGCCTAAAGATATACCAAAAACATTCGGTCAACCTTAGAAATGAGAACCAAATGACATTACAAAGACAGAAACGACTTAAAAATAACCTTCTTTCTTTATCAGAGTCGTCCACCAAGAAGAAAGTTCAAGCAGAAATGGAACTGCGAACAAACAGTGAGACCTTGTTTTGTTTTTACATTCAATAAATAAATTTCACGTCGAATACAACAAAAATTGGACGTTATGTTTAAAAACAACGTCGAATTTCCAAACCAGTCGATGTCTTCTCTTAAAACAGCGCCCTTTTTTTTTAATTTTTTCTTATAAATTGCAAAGGTTACATCGAATTTGAAGGGGCTTGGACGTAGTATTGGAAGCCAAAAGTTAAAGTTTCTACCTTTTTAATTCTTTTTAGTTTTTTCTTTTAAACATGAGAGCATTAATAGAACATCGATTTCTGTTGGAATTCGACGATTTGTTCTTCCGCCAAAAAGTACCATACTTTCGGATCTTTTTCCTTTTCTGCCCTCACATAGAATGTCGTAGTCTACCGGGCTTGGACGTGAAGGAAATTGAAGTACTTGGCAGCATTAATTGTGTGCTTACTAGAATGGCGTATTCAATGGGGGCTTCGATGTTTTTGCTGGCGCTCTTATGATTATTTTTTTTTTAAATCAGACATGAAATTTTTTTTTTACTTCTTCCTTAATCGATTCAAGTTAGCAGTGTACTGAAATTTGCACTTTTAAACCAGTGATCAGTTTTTCATCAATATCAGAACTGCATAATCTTCTCTTCTCAACTAGATTGAGGGTTAGTCCACATACAATGCAATCAAAATTCACAATTCAACATATCGTTTACTAAAATAAATCTTCATTTCATTTCAAAATAAAACCAAAGCAGTACATAAAACCATAGGTGACTTAATGCCATTATTACAAAATATAAAAAATAAATTCCACATAGAAAAGTAGTCCCTATTCTTGCGAAGAAGATTCCATTCAATCTTCATCATCAGAATCTTCAGTTTCAAAGCCAATGCCATTCTTGTTTCCCTTCTTCTCCCATCTGAAAAGAGTATCTTCAACTCTCTCACCCCTTTCTTACTTCTTCCTAAATTGATCAATAACATATTTCTCAAAATCAGTTTGAGGAATGAAGGCAGTATGATCTGCAGCAGGAGTACGTGTACTTCCAACAGTTAGCTCATCTCTGAAGAACCATCCATTCACAGTCATTTCCAGCCCAATAGCAAACAAACTTAGTATACCAATTTCTTGTAACTTGTTGCACACAAGTCTAACTTCTTGAGATACATCTACTCTTTGGAGTATCAGTACCTGACTGATAAATACTCCATATGGCAATTTGTGTGCATATTTATCTCATGCAGCGATCATGTGGTCTTTTAGTACCGCAACCCAGTTGGTTGGGATTATAGTCTTGATAGCATTCAACAAAAATATATCTTCTGTTGACATTTTGTCCTCGATAAATCTTCCAGGCAGCAGTAGCCAAGTCAGGACATAAGCAATTAGTTTCTCCTCCTTGTTTAAGCCATCATGTAGGTACTGCTTATCCACCCTGTACCTTCGTGGATATCTTAAGCAATTTATATATTTAGCTCTCTTTGTTAGCCATCTATTTGACTCGGAATCACGGATATGAGAATCGAAACCTTTAGCTTTCAGTCCAGCAATATCTAACCAAACATTATCGTCAATAGTAATGTTAACACCTTTGACCATTGAGTGAATCTACCAAATCTAGATAGCAATCTCCTTTCATCTAGACAAAATCAGTAAGCCCTTGATATGCAATCCATTCTTGAAAAAGGAACCCTTTTTTTCTTGAACAATTGCAGGTCCAGATACTTGTGAGGAACTACATGTTTTATAACTCTCCAGAATAAAAACTTTCCTTGGATCTCTTCATCACTTATCCATCCAGATGGGTTTGCGTTTCTTGAAACCCGGGCAACCTTCTCTTTTGCTCTTGATGATGACGATGGAGAAGCCATTTCTGAATAGAATTCTAGGAACGTCTTTCACAATATCGACTTCTTAACTTCATAACTCCTCTGCTTAAAAAAGAGAAAGGAGACATCGAATTATAGAGGGCATCGATGTACTAATTATCATCCAGAAGACAAAGAGTTTGACAAAAGACAAAGGATATGTCGTATTGTGCGGATATATGACGTTTTCTTCTTCATCCTCGCGCCTCTTTTTTCCTTTTTAAAACCTCCCATAACCTCCCTGTACCATTATATTTTAATATAAGATTTACATTTTAAGATAACCTCCCATTAGAAATGCAACGTTATAAAATATAAGAACGATTTGTTGGTGAAATATAAAGAGAATAAAATTTTGTTTCTTTAAAATATTAATTTTATTTCATATGGAAAATAATAATAATAATATTTTATGAGAATTGTGTTTTAGTTATAGATCACAATAATTAAAATCATAATATTTTAAGTTTGAGAAAGGTATGATTATACTAAAAGAAAGGTATGATTGATTTTTAAATTATAATACTTTAAAATCATAATATTTTAAGTTTGAAATGAATATTTTAGGCTAAAGAAAGGTATGATTATACTAAAAGACTTTGATTAATTTTTAAATTATAATACTTTAAGTTTGAGAAAAAAATTAAGTTGATTGTTAAACTAAAGGTTAAGATAGAATATCGTGGACAAAAATTGAGATAGCTCAGTTAGAAAAAAAATATTTAGACAAGTTAACAACAGAGATGCATCACACAAAGTTAAAGATCGAGAAAAGACAGCATGTATGGAGAATAGTCAAATAGATCCAGACCAAAAATTAAGACATAATGGGTTGGGTCGAAGATTAAGGCATGTTAAGTTTGACGGTGGAGACTTTGACCCAACATGAATGTTCGGAGATTAAGACTTAAGGTCTAGACAAACTAATATAAGTTGAAGGTCGAAACGGGTCGGCCTGAGCCAAAGGTAGGGATGGGCTGACCCGAGCCAAAGGTAGGATAGAGGACTATCTCCTGAATAATAATTAGTATAGGGAAATAAAATAGATTGTATTTTTCTTATCAAAGATTAACATCTTTGTGGCGAATCTTTCTTTTAGGGTTTTTTAGGTGCCTTAAACATTTATACCTATACTTTTACATAGGGACACCAAATACATACGTAGACATTTTGAAAGTCATAAATATGCATTTGCAACGTTGAGAGAGGATTCTTTTGGTTCTTGGTTTACAACTCTGATTCTTATCAAAGAATAACATCTTTGTGGCAAATATTTCTTTCAGGATTTCTTAGGTTGCCTTAAACATTTATACCTATATTGTGGTGTTTCCATCTTTGTCTTATTAACCTCCAGAACATTTTTTAAAAGGTCGAGACGGACGGGCCAGGACATGAAAGAGATGGATCTGTACATTTGAAACGGACCGATCACGACTACCACATAACCGTTTATAAAAAACTCGAATTTAAAAAGTCGACGACAATCAAAGATCAAACGAAATCTTAGAAAAACTTTTATTGGCCACATTGAAATAAATTATTTTCAATAATTTAGTAATTATATTTAGTTATTAGTATAAATGATTATGATATCAAAATATACTATGATTAACATTATTAGAAAAACAAATTTCACCCCTCTCATGCATTATTTCTTCTCTTTTTAGTATTTTAACAAACGTATGATCAATATCAAGCCACGTTGTCATTAATATGACCATAAATAATCATTAAAAACTCATTTGCATTTCTTAATTTATAACGCTTTGAATCGATTCTTTACACTACAAAAAAGAAGGGCATTACCGAAGGCCAAAAGCCCTCGGAAACAGCCCAAAACCGTCGGTAAAAGGTCATTACCGAAGGCTTATCGACGGCCAAAAAGCCCTCGGTAAATCCCTTGTCGCTAACATTTACCGAGGGCTTTTGCCCTTTGGTAATTATCGAGGGCCAAAAGCCTTCGGTAATTACCGAGGGCCAAAAGCCTTCGGTAATTACCGAAGGCCACCGAAGGGCTAAAGCCTTCGGTAATATTGTTTCTAGCTAAAGACAATGGATTTATACCAACAAGCCCGTTATTGGATATCGAGTCTTATGATTAAAATATATAATTGAGATTAAAGATCCACAAAAATTATCAAACAGATTCTTCCAGCAAAATTTAATATTCATCAACAGAATCAATTAATATTTTACACCAATAAGACTGCCAGAATTTGACTTTATATAAAATTGAGATCTTTTTTTCTTTTAGATTTTCTACTTGAATGACCAATGTTGCTGGAAGCACATAATCTAATGTCAGATTGATGTTGCTGGAAGAGATCACTACTATTAGATGCACTAGAAATATCTGAACAGGTGGTTGTGGAAGCACCATCTCTGTAGTTCAACTGACGAGCCTTAGATTCTGACATGTTTCCCCTCAGATTCAAATGAGTACACCTCGAAACATCTATGTCATGGTTTTGTGAAGTGGGTTTAGACTCTTCATGCTTTTTTGTATTCAAGAAGCGACCACCAGAACCTCTGGCTCTCTTTAATGCATGTAGATGGCGAGACTCGTGAAGATATGGCTGAAAAACAAACATGGTAACGTTAAGGAGAGAAGTTGAACTTAGAAGGAAAAGGAAACAAAAGAGAAGTATGAGAAATGTTGTAAAATCACTCTTTTATGTTTTATCAAACACTTGTGTTAAAGAGTGATTTTACAGCATTTCTAAAATGCTGAAGTGCACTTACTTTCCGTTCTTTGATGAGTTTGTTCTGTGATTCAAGTGTTGCCCAGTATTGTTTGCCCCTCAGAATAGCATGGTACTGCTTTGCATTCACAAATATAGGCTCCTCACTAAGATTAAGTGGCAGAGGAATTCTAGCAGTAGGCATTCCTATCAGCTGAGCAGGATGAATCTGGCCATATTTTGATAGCATGGTTTAGATTATAGAAATGCACATAATGTCTTAGTGTTACTAACATGATGGAAGTTTGAAGGCATTATGTAACTTTGTTAGGTCATTTAATTAAAATAAAGAATGAACACGTCATAAGAGAATCCAAATACTCAAAAGCTTGATTATCCATAGAAGGCTCAATTTCTTTTTCCAACAACTCAGCATAAAGGTTAGCAAGAGTAACCATGCTGTCTGGTAAAGAATGCATGTCAGATTGTTAAGTCTATAAAATAAAGAACACCTTGAGTCAAAGATAAGAAACAAGCTCTCCACCATAATAAAAAAGTGCTTTAGTAAATAATAATACAAAGGATGAAAGAATAAGAACAAATGAGGTGCAAAGGAGAGCAAAGAAACATTTTTAAACCAAAAAGATTCTTCATAAGCATACTTTATGAACTATGAGAATCTGTAAGGTTGGCAAGCTAACAGTGACACAATAAATAGTAAAAACTAATTAAGCATAGATGATTGCTGAAAAGATTCTCAAGGACGTATAATAATAAGTAAAATAAAGGCACTATTGGTGATTCATTTAAATATGCATAATGATGGCATTAATACAGGAATCAACCACAATAGCATATACTTATAGTAACATATATCCAAAAGTCTCTCAGAAAGCTTCCAATCAAATTAAAACTGCTAATAATAAGGGCAACATGCTTTCCCGAAAGACCTTTAACCTATTTGTAAGTCAACATCATAAGAAAAGAGATTTGCAAACAATATCAGTCCACTGAGATACAACCATACATCAACTTAACAATCTAACAAAAGAAATCTTAAAACAACAAATCCTAATTTACAAGCTCAAACAGAACCTAGAAAATGAAAAGAATCTAAAATAACTACTAAGAAAACAACAACAGAACAAGAAACTAAAAGAAGGAATAGAAAATAGGAACAGGAAAAGAAAGAAACCTAAAAGAAGTTCTAATAGAATCAATGGAAAATGCTGAATTTATGATATTAGAATTATCAAAGCAAGGAGTAAAATCAACAACTTCTACAGGCACATCATGCATATGATCAAGCACATTGAAATCAATTTCAAGCTCACACACATCAGCATCAAAATGCATTTCACAGTACTGAAGCACCAAAACATGGTCAACAGCTTCCCTAATTTTTTTCAAATACTCTTTGGACTTTCTGAAATCAGTTTGTACTTCCAGCACAGTAGGTTCAGCTTTAAAATCAGAATTTAAATCAACAGTACAACTAATTTCAGAATGAGGTTCAGTACTATCACCATCATAATACACATTTTCACTCAATTGAACATTAGCAGTGGTAAATTCAGATATAGGGACAACAACAAAGCTATTACAATCATGAATCATAGCCAACTCCCTAAAACCATCAACTAGCTTTTCAAAATGAGTATCAGTGTAATTATGGTCATAAGGTTCACATACACATTCAGAAATATCAATAGATGCACTCATATAATCATCACTCATCAGAGAATTGGAATTATCAGAATTTAAAGCATAATATGAATCAGTGAAAGAAGGATTAGAGTATACAAAGGTGGTAGGACACTCAATCTCTTGAAATTATGGGGCAACAGCTACCATCAGTGGTGCTTCATTGTTTGTTGCCCCTTTCTCCTCTTCATTTTTCCTTGTCTGCTGATTGATAACAGTCACCATTTGAGCCACTTGGGTGGTCATTTCTTGAACCCGTCGTTGATACTGTCATGCTTCAGACATTGCCGATGCATCTCGGATCACCATCGTGCTCCCCTCCACCCTAAATGTCCCTCGCTGTCGTCGCTCCAAAGACGTCATCTTCCCCCGCCACCAATTTCGCAAGAGCAGAAACACGAAAATAGCTGTAGCGCGTCTTGCTACCTCCATCACCATCGCAATGCTATTCGCTCCAGATCTACCAGTCTTCGCTAGACAGTGAGACTCTCGTTGCCGCCACGTTCCGGACATCTCCCACGAACTCCGAAACCTGCGTCAACGAACCCAGCCGCAAAACCCCCAAATCGGCGTCAACCAACCCAACCGTAGAACCACCAAACTGACCTCAGAAAACCTAGGCGTAGAACCCCCAAACTGCCATCTTCAATCCCAGCCAAAGAATCCCCAAACCAGTGTCAACCAACCAACCCTCACTTGTCCCAAAATCGCTCAATATTGGAGGGCACAATGGAGGGCACCAGCAGAATAGAGAAGGGAAGGGGGAAGCTTTCAGAGAAGAGAACAGAGGGGAGGGAAATTGGAAAATTTAGGGAAAGTGACGAAGCGTGAAGTTGAGGAAAGTGATGAAACTAGGAACGAAAACCCCAATTTCGAACTTAAATTAGCGAGAATGTTACCGACGGCTTAAAAGCCTTCGGTAATCACCTTAATACCGAGGGCTTCAAGGCCTTCGGTAATATGCCGTCCGTAAATCGCGCTTTTTCAGTAGTGTTTATTACTTAGAATCAATTATATTAACTTAGGAAAATAGAGAGTGGAATTATATGAATATAGAGGGGCACATAAAACTTTTTTAACTTCAAGCCCTCCTAATATCCCCTTCTTCGCGGGTGATTGAAAAGAAGACAATTTTTGGGGAGCGGGACGTCTTTTTGTTTTTAAATGAATCCCACAAAATTTATTAATTTTTTTCTGAATGATGTTTGAACATCGAATTCGGCGAGGCTTCAACGTTCATACAAGAGGTGGAGTGTGGCAGTTACTAAGCATAATTACACGATGTAGGTCATTAGTTCATCTATAAGTATAGCTTGCATTTCACATAAACCCTGCCTCCTATTTCGGTATTGAACATATTAGTATTCATGTTTTTTATCTCCTTTGAATTTTCTTTTCCTTAGATATCTAAGCATATTTGTTCTTCATATTGCAATTTGATAACTTGAACTTGAAAGTGGTTCATACATCGTCATTTCATATGAAGGAGCCCTTTCAAGTTCAAGTTAACAAAATGTTTTTGTAGTACAAAAATGATTAACATATCTTACTGAAAGGGAAGGGCTTAGGGAAAAGAAATATGGTTCACAATTTGTTTAATGCTGAAACAATTTTGAGATCTAATATAATTATATAAAAAAGTTGTTCAACTTCATCATTTAAAATTGTATGATTCTTTTTTAAATTGTCCATAAGTTGCAGTCCTCTATTAGATTTCAGAGCTTTCTTTTTTCTAAGAGAGGATGCAACTTATGGACAATTTAAATTTGGAATCAATTTACACAGTTAACGTCGAATGTTGACTACCCTTGATGCAAAGACCTAGAGTTTATTCATTGTTCACATCCATTTTATGTGATAATCGACGTCCTATACCCCCTATAAATTGTATGATGTTTTAACGTCGAATGCAGCTTGGATTTGACGTACATTTGGATCAAAATGTACATTTCGATGAAGTACATTTCACTAGATCAAAATGTATCGTAAATTTGGATATATTTTGTTTTCCCCCTCTCATAGAACGTCGAAGGCAGCGGGGCAGTGACGTGAATGGAATTGAAGTTTGATGGGAGCATTAATGGGGAGCTCTTAACTTCAAATTAATGACGTGAAGGGTTAGTCCACATACATCACAATCAACATTCACAATTCACAGATCGTTTACTAAATTATAATATTCATTTCATTTCAATCTAAAACCGAAAGAAATACAGAAACAATAGGTGGCTTACTAGCATGATTACAAAATAAAAAACAAAAAACATAGCAAATTAGGGTCTAAAGTAATTTTCAAGATGATTCCATTGAATCTTCATCATCAGAATCTTCAGTATGATCTTGATCAAGAGTAGGTGGACTTCCAACAGTTTGCTCATCAATGAAGAACCATCCATTCACAGTCTTTTTCAGCCCAATAGATGACAAACTTGGAATACCAATTTCTTCTGACCTTTTGCACACAATTCTTCTTTCTTCTTTAGATACATCTACTCCTTGGAGTTCCAGCACCTTGCTGATAAATACTTCATATGGCAATTTTTGTGCATAATCATCTCCTACAGCAATCATGTGGTGTTTTAGTACCGCAACCCAGTTGGTTGGGATTCTCGTCTTGATAGCATTCAACAGAAATACATCTTCTGTTGACATTCTGTCCTTGTTTAATCTTCGAGGCAGTAGTAGCCAAGTTAGGACATAAGCAATCATTTTCTCCTCCTTGTTTAAGCCTTCTTGTAGGTACTGTTTATCCACCCTGTACCTTCCTGGATATGTTAAGCAGTTTATATATATAGATCTGTTTGTTAGCCATCTGTTTGACTCAGAATCACGGATATGAGAATCGAAACCTTTAGCTTTCAGTCCAGCAATATCTAACCAAACATTATCGTCAATAGTAATGTTAACACCTTTGACCCTTGAGTGAATGACCCCATTTACAACCCTCAGGTTTGTGTAGAAAACCTCAGACAAATCTGGATAACAATGTCCTTTCATCTGCATAAAATCAGTAAGCCGTTGATATGCAATCCATTCTTGAAAAAGGAACCCTTTTTTCTTGAACAATTGCAGATCCAGATACTTGTGAGGAACTACCTTTTTTATATTTGTCCAGGATAAAAACTTTGCTCGCATGTCTCGATCACTTATCCATCAAGATGGGCTTGCGTTTCTTGTAACCCGGGCAACCTTCTCTTTTACTCTTGATGATGACGATGGAGAAGGTATTTCTAAATAGAATTCTAGGAACGTCTTTCACAATATTAACTTCTTAACTTCATTACTCCTCTGCTTAAAAAATACAAAGGAGATGTCGAATTATAGCGGGCATTGACGTACTAATTGTCAGCCAGAAGACAAAGAGTTAGAAAAAGACATCACATTTTAGGGATATTCGACGTTTTCGTTTCATCCTCCCGCCCTCCCATTTTTTGTTTTTTCCTTTATAAAACCGCTCATAACCTCCCATTACCATTATATTTCAATATAATTCTTACATTTTAAGATAACCTCTCCCATTAGAAGTGCAACGTTACCGATATTCGAGGTTTTCTTCTTTTTATGTGCTTTCGTCGGTGAAATTTAAAGAGAATAAAAATTTATTTGTTTAAAATATTAATTTAATTTAATATGGAAAATAATAATAATAATATTATATGAGAATTTAATTTAGTTATAGATCACAATAATTAAAATCGTAATAAATATTATTATATTATTTAAAGTAATTTGAAATGAATGTTTTAGGCTAAATATAAGTATGATTATACTAAAAGACTTTGATTTATTTTTAAATTATAATACCTTAAGTTTGAGAAAAAAATAAGTTGACTGATAAATTAAAGGTGTTAAGATAGAATATTTTGGATAAAATTGAAGATAGGCCAGTTAGAAAATAATGTTGTAAAAAAAATGTTGTCAAAGTATAATTATGCAAAAATATTTAGACAAGTTAACAGCATAGATGCATCACACCAAGTCAAAGACCGAGAAGAGACCGCGTGTATGGGGAATAGTCAGACAGATCTAGACCAAAATTTAAGCAGAATGGGTTGGGTTGAAGATTAAGGCAAATTAAGTTTGACGGTGGAGACTCGTTGACCCAAAATAATGTTCGGAGAATAAGACTAAAGGTCCAGAAAAACTAACATAAGTTGAAGGTTGAGATGGGCTGACCCGAGCAAAAGGTAGAATAGAGGATTATCTTCTGATTAATAATTAGTATAGGAAATAAAATAAACTGTATTTTTCTTATCAACGATTAACATCTTTGTGGCGAATCTTTCTTTTAGCATTTCTTAGGTGCCTTAAACATTTATACCTATACTTATATATAGGGACACCAAATACATATGTAGACATTTTGGAAGTCATAAATATACATTTGCAACATTGAGAGAGGATTCTTTTGGTTCTTGGTTTACATCTCTAATTCTTATCAAAGATTTACATCTTTATGGCAAATATTTCTTTTAGGGTTTCTTAGGTTGCCTTAAACATTTATACCTATATTGTGGTGTTTCCATCTTTGTCTAATGAACCTCCAGAAAAAATTTAAAAAAGTCGAGACGGACGGGGCAGGACATGAAAGAGATGGATTTGTATATTTGAAATAGACCGATCACGATTACCACATAAGCGTTTATAAAAAACTCAAATTTAAAAAGTCGAGGACGATCAAAGATCAAACGAACTCTTAGAAAAACTTTTATTAGCCACATTGAAATAAATTATTTTCAATAATTTAATAATTATAATTAGTTATTAGTATAAATGATTATGATATCAAAAAAATACTATGATTAACATTATTAGAAAAACAAATTTCACCCCTCTCATGCATTATTTCTTCGCATTTTAGTATTTTAACAAACATGTGATCAATAGCAAGCCACATTGTCATTAATATGACCATAAATAATCATTAAAAACTCATTTGCATTTCTTAATTTATAACGCTTTGAATCGATTCTTTATTACTTAGAATCGATTATATTAACTTAGCAAAATTGAGAGTGGAATTATATGAATATAGAGGGGCACATCAAACTTTTTTAACTTCAAGCCCTCCAAATATCCCCTTTTTCGCGGGTGATTGAAAAGTCGACAATTTCTGGGGGCAAGACGTCTTTTTGTTTTTAAATGAATCAGACGAAATTTATTGATTGTTTTATGAATGATGTTTGAACGTCGAATTCGGCGGGGCTTCGACATTCATACAATGTGGTAGTTCCTAAGCATAATTACACGATGTACGTCATGAGTTCATCTATAAATATAGCTTGCATTTCACATAAACCCTGCCTCTTGTTTAAGTATTGAACATATTAGGATTCATGTTTTTTATCTCCTTTGCATTTTCTTTTCCTTAGATATCTAAGCATTTTTTTTCTTCATAGTGCTTTGATAACTTGAACATGAAAGTGGTTCATTCATCGTCATTTCATATGAAGGAGCCCTTTCAAGTTCAAGTTAACCAAATGTTTTTGTAGTACAGAAATGGTTAACATATCTTACTAAAAGGGAAGTGCTTAGGGAAAAGAAATATGGTTCACAACATGTTTAATGCTGAAACAATTTCGAGATCTAAAATAATTATATAAAAATGTTGTTAAACTTCATCATTTAAAATTGTATGATTCTTTTTTAAATTGTCCATAAGTTGCAGTCCTTTATTAGATTTCAGAGCTTTCTTTTTTCTAGGAGAGGATGCAACTTATTGACAATTTAAATTTGGAATCAATTTACACAGGTGACGTCGAATGTTGAGTACCCTTGATGCAAAGACCTAGAGTTTATTCATTGTTCACATCCATTTGGAATCCATTTTATGTTGAGTACCCCCTTAAAATTGTATGATGTTTTAACGTCGAATGCGGCTTGGAATTGACGTACATTTGGATCAAAATGTACATTTCGATGAAGTACATTTCACTCGATCAAAATGTACCGTAAATTTGGATATATTTTGTTTTTCCCCTCTCATAGAACGTCGAAGGCAGCGAGGCAGTGACGTGAAGGGAATTGAAGTATGATGGGAGCATTAATGGGGAGCTCTTAACTTCAAATTAATGATGTGAAGGGTTAGTCCACATACATCACAATCAACATTCACAATTCAAAGATCGTTTACTAAATTAAAATATTCATTTCATTTCAATCTAAAACCAAAAGAAAAATACAGAAACAATAGGTGGCTTACTAGCATGATTACAAAATAAAAAAAAAACATAGCAAAGTAGGGTCTAAAATAATAATCAAGAAGATTCCATTGAATCTTCATCATCAGAATCTTCAGTATGATCTTGATCAAGAGTAGGTGGACTTCCAACAGTTTGCTCATCAATGAAGAACCATCCATTCACAATCTTTTTCAGCCCAATAGATGACAGACTTGGAATACCAATTTCTTCTGACCTTTTGCACACAATTCTTCTCTCTTCTTTAGATACATCTACTCCTTGGAGTTCCATCACCTTGCTGATAAATACTCCATATGGCAATTTGTGTGCATAATCATCTCCTGCAGCGATCATGTGGTGTTTTAGTACCGCAACCCTTTTTCAACAAAAATTCATCTTCTGTTGACATTCTATCCTCGTTCAATCTTCTAGGCAGCAGTAGCCAAGTCAAGACATAAGCAATCATTTTCTCCTCCTAATTTAAGCCATCATGTAGGTACTGCTTATCCACCCTGTACCTTCTTGGATATCTTAAGCAGTTTATATATATAGCTCTCTTTGTTAGCCATCTGTTTGACTCAGAATCACGGATACGAGAATCAAAACCTTCAGCTTTCAGTCCAGCAATATCTAACCAAACATTATCGTCAATAATAATGTTAACACCTTTGAACCTTGAGTGAATGACCCTATTTACAACCCTCAGGTTTGTGTAGAAAACCTCAACCAAATCTGGATCTGTTCTTTAAATTGCAATTTGCTCGGTTGAATGTCAAAATGCCTCATTCATGTCTCAGTTCATATGAAGGTGGCCTTTGATATTCAAGTGAACAAAATTCTCTTTACAATACATCAATGATTAAGTTATCTTACTGAAAGGAAAGTGCTTGGGAAAAAGAAATATGGTTCACAATATGTTTAATGTTAAAACAAATTTATGATCTAAAATAATTATATAAAGAAGATGTTCAACTTCAACGTTCAACTATGTATGAATCGTTTTTTAAATTGTCTTGGAGTTGTCTTCTTGATAATGCTAATTCTTACCATTATCTAAGCATCATTTTAGTAGCAAAATCAACTCTTCTTTAGCTTATTACTTGCTTAAATCCTCTCTTTTATTTAGTTTTAGTATTTATCTATATTTTGGGCTACATTACATAAATAATACTCTAATCCCTTGTTTTCTTTGATTTATTTCAATGTTAGGAAGATCCTGCATTACATTGAAGAGCCTCGATGATCTAGGAAGTCATTGCTGAAAAAGTCATTTTCGCTTAAGCGAGAATAATTTAGCTTAAGCGAGAATAATTTAGCTTAAGCGAGAATGACTATCTTCTCCAACAAGTTCATTTTCGCTTAAGCGAGAATAATTTAGCTTAAGCGAGAATTCGGGCAGTATATATACTCACGAGGCAGAAAGAAAAAGGGTCTTTGGTTCTTTGGAGGTGCGATTTCACGTATGGAGCTCATGGAGGGCGCGAGGAGCTTGTGGGAACATCTCCTCCTCTTCCTTTGGGTCTCCTTCTTCTTCCATCTTCCATGTTTGTAAGCTTTAGGGTTCTCCATGGAAATGGAGAACCAGATTCATCTTGTTAGGGTTAGATGTAGCCTATGAACTCTTGTGTAATGAATGTTTAATTTGTATTTATAAATGCCTTTTCTATCTATTACTAGTATTCTTGTTTCCGATCTTAAAGCTTGCATGTAATGGGGACGTTCATGACTTGATTTTGGGGTTTCATTGAGCCAGGGATGGGATATGAAATCTTGAACTGAAACAAGAGTCCTTGTGGGTCATTGAGCCAGGGATGGGATATGATTCACATGTTGTCTTAGATCCTAGTTCTTAATGCGGGTTTGCTTGTTAGATTGTCCAAGGGATTGGAGTTTGATAAGGAAAACCTAGGCTCTTTCACCTAAGGGATTAGGGCTAGAGTGTTTTAGTGGATTGACTTTAGTAAATTGATAGAGAGGAGATGAAATTGGTTATACACAAGAGTGCATTGGTGAAAACTAACCTTAACAATGTCATTTCATACCATTTCTAGTCTTTTCATTTCCAAGTGCCTTCAATACCAAAGTCCAACCTTGTAATTACTTGTGAATTTATCTTTTTGCACATATTCTTAAATGATGAGTTGTTCTTGAGTCTAGATGAGTTGTTAATCGCACAATTTTCTAGTATTACGAGTCTCTTGGGAAAATGATACCTGGTCTTACCACGGTTTATTACTTGAACGATTTGGTGCATTTGCCAAAGAGTTTAACACTTCTACCATTAGATTTCAGAGCTATTTGATTTCTTACGGTGGAAACAACTCCATGAAAAATTAAATTTATAATGTTGACGTCGAATGTTGAGTGCATTCGATGCGAACGACTGCTCAATGAATGTCTACGTTTAGTCAGCAAGGAGTTCATAAGAATCCAAAGAGATTTTTTACTTTTTCAGTGAATGATGTTTGAACGTCGAATAGTGAGGGGCTTCGACGTTCAGGATATTAATTATGTGTACTGCTTTTAAAATGATTTAATTTTGCTACGCGGATCATCTAATTTTTAGTATTTTTTTCTTTTTAATTTTTAATCATTCAATGGCATGTCCGACTCTGTGGAGCAGTGGGACAATAATGGTGTGCATTTTCCAACGATATTCTTAACGTCATTTGTTGGGGCTAGACGTCAATTAGTTCTTATGGTGGAAACAACTGCAATACAAATTAAATTTGTACGATTGACGTCGAGTGTTGACTACAAATGATGCAAAATGTCTGGATATTGTGTCAAATATTTGTGATCAATGACGTCCTATATCATTATTTATCATAAAAATGTCTTTGTTTAGTCAGCAAGGAGATAATATCAGAATCTAAAGAGATTTTTTACTTTTCAGTGAATGATGTTTGAATGTCGAATTTGGCGGGGCTTCGACGTTCATACAATGTGGCAGTTTCTAATCATAATTACACAATGTACTGTTTTTATAATGATTTAATTTTCGTCAGCGGATCATCTAATTTTTAATATTTTTTCTTTTTAATTTTTAATCATTCAATAGCACGTCCGACTCTGTAGAGTAGTGGGACAATGTTTCCAACGATGTTTTTCACGTCTTTTGTTGGGGGTTGGACGTCAATTAGTTCTTAATTGAGTCAAAAGGAGATGTATTACTTTCCACTGAATGATGTTCGAATGTCGTCGTTTCATCTATAAATATAGCTTAAATTTCGTGTAATCCCTGCCATCTTGTTTCTCTATTGAACATATTAGGATTCATGGTTTTTATATCCTTTGTGTTCTCTTTTCCTTAGATTTCGAAGCATTTCTGTTCCTCAAATTGCAATCTGCTCACTTATTAGTCAAAGTGTCGCATTCAGGTCTTAGTTCATATGAAGGTGGCCTTTGAAATTCAAGTAAACAAAATGCTTTTTATAGTTCATATGATCTAAAATAATTATATAAAGAAGATGTTCAACTTCATCATTCAACAATGTTGAATCATTTTTTAAATTGTCTTGGAGTTGTCTTCTACCATTAGATTTCAGAGTTATTTGATTTGCTATGGTGGAAACAACTCTAATACAAGTTAAATTTATAAAGTTGACATCGAATATTGGGTGCATTGGACGCAAAGGCCTGGTGATTGACGTCTTTTTTTTGGGATCACCGACGTCCTTTAACTTAGAGGATTTCAAAAGTCAATCTCCTGTTACAAAACACTTAATCTAAAATGAAGACCAAAGATGATGGAAGACATTATAACCAAAACCAGGAAGTAAAAAAAAAACCGAAGGAAAAAGTTAAACATGAATTTGGTTGCAGAAGTAATGTAGGATAGGTTTTGAAAGGGTCCACTTGAAATTCAAAAGTGTTAACTTTTTCCTGTGTTTCCCCCGATGCCTTCATGGTTAACAAAGAAATGTCTTCGTTTAGTAAAGGAAAAGAAGGAAAACACAAGAAAAAAGTTAACATGAATTTGACTACCGAAGTTATGTAAGATAGGTTTTCAAAGGGTCTACTTGAAATTCATAAGTGTTAACATTTTCCTCTGTTTTAGCCCTTTGCCTTCATGGTTAACAAAGAAATGTCTTCGTTTAGTGAAGGAAAAGAACTAAAACAGTTGAAAAAAGTTAACATGAATTTGATTACCGAAGTTATGTAGGATAGGTTTTCAAATGGTCTACTTATTTATCAACGTGAAGGGAATTGGAATGGTTGGGAAAATTAATTGTGACAAGAATGTTACATCAAACTCGGATGGTATTGACGTTTTAATCTTCATCCAAAAGCCAAAATTCGCTCAATTTTTTATTACTTTTTCTTTTTCCTTTTAAACTCTGACTTTAACGTCCAAGATTTGTAGATCTTCGACGTTGTTTTCGTTAGAAGCACCAGAGATTTTTTTAGTTTTTCACTGAATTTATTTACAACAATGCCACCGGTTATTGTTTACGTTGCCTGTTATTTTATTTGACGTTGAATGTGTGACGTTGTGCACCCTTATATACACTGAATTTGAAAATCTTATGTACACTGAGTTGTTTCTATATTGGTAAACCCTAATACTGAGGAAAATTATCTAGTATCCAAATTCAAATGGCTTCTTCATCACATCCTTCAACTGACAGAGGAAAGCTGTTGTGGCTGCAACAAATGCTGATCTCTCTAGTGGATCAGTGATGAGGAGACTCGTCTAGAGTTTTTGAGGTGGACGAAGTTTAAACATATTGTTCCTCACAAATATCTGAACCTCGACTTATTTGAAAAGGAGGGATTTCACTTCCAGGAATGGATTGAAACTCAAGGTCTCTCTACACTTGTCCAGATGAAGGGTGATTGGTACCCTGACTTAGTAAGGGTCTTCTACAACAATATGAGAAACATAGATGGTGTCCTTCATTCTCGAGTAAAAGGAGTAAATGTTCACATTGACAATGATGTCTGGTTTCAACTTGCTAGATTAAAAGCCGAAGGGTTATTCTCTCACTTACGGTACTCAGAAACAAACAGATGGAATAAGAAAAAGGACTTGTACAGTAACTGGTTAAGGTTTCCTGGGAGATACACAATTGAAAGATTATATGTGCATGAGGGACTGAATAAAGAAGAAAAGATAACAACACACATTCTTACTTGGGTGATTTTACCTGCTAGACCTATACAAGTACAAGATAGAATGACAACTAAAGATGTTTTTCTGCTGTATGTCATCAAGAATGATGTTCCTACCAATTGGGTGGAAGTAATAAAAGATCATATGATTGATGGAGGAACCAAACATGCACGACATCTACCATATGTTGTGTTTATCAGCAAAATCCTGACCCTTCAAGGTGTGGATGTCAGTGGTGAAAAGAAATGCTATTGTAACTGCTCAAATGTGATAAATCGAAACACCTTGACTTCCATTGGCCTTGTGAAGACCACAAAGGGATGGTGCTTCAAGGATGAAGAGAATATGGTTCAAAGTTCTAGAAGCACACCTGCACTAAATGAAGAGTGCACCAACTTCGTCCCTGAAACCAATTTTGAAAATTTTGTTGTTGAAAAACTCAGGAGACTTGAATAGAAGATAGACGCTCTGCATGTGAAAAAGAATAAAAATGATTCTCCAACTGAAGATTCAAGTGAAGATTCTAGTGAGGATGATTCAAGGGAAATATTCTGAATTAGAATAGAGGCTTAGAATTTTAGTATGGAGTCAGTTTTGTGTTTCTGTTCTGTGTCTATTTTGCTTCTAATCTGATTGTAATCACTATAAATATGAATGAAATTGTACTACTTAAAACGAAATCCAAATCTCTTAACTTATTTCTTATATTTTCTATAGCTCTTTCATGCGTCACCATAACTTTTGTGACGACCTTGGAAGAGCTATGAGGAACCATAAAAAATATGATATCAGAGTGACAAGTTACGACTAAATTTTATGAGTGGAGGACTAGATCAAGAATGCGCAAGTGTATTTATAAAAATAGACTTGATCTTTGACGTCAACTTTTACAATATCCGACGTAACATTCATTTTTTCCTATTTTTTAAAAAAAACCATAATAACATTAAACAAAGGAAAAATATGAAAATATAACCATGAAAAGTATATATGAAAATTTCAAACAGAGTTCAAACATACAAAAATATACTAAAATATATTAAAATATTACATTAATTTCAGAAAAATAAACTAAAATGGACTCTTCTTCCTAATCTGAGTCAGATGTCTCCATAGACTCAACTTCTGTTATGTCGTCTTCATCATCAGATTCACTTGTTGAGGGAGTTATGAGAGCATTGTCTTCATCTGATTTCTTGTGAATCATGACCAGAGGTTTTCAACTTTTGAAATTCTTTTTGAAAGCATTCGAAATTGAGGCACAACAAATCTTTCAAACTTAGCCTGTGGAGTGAAGGTAGAAGGAGTTTTGTCAACATCCTTGAACACCCAGCCATCTTTTGTTTTCTTTAGACCATTATGTCTCAATGCCGCTTTTCCTATTTCATTTGATTCAGTGCACCAAATTTTTTTTTCACCAGTAAGATCAACTTGATGATGCTTCAATACACAGCTGATTAAAACACCATATGGCAGAATATGTCCATGACTACTTGCAATTTCAATCATGTGCTCACTCATGACAGTAACCTAGTTGGTTGGTATCCGGGTATTTATGGCATGAACCAAAAATAAATCTGGAGTAGTTAGACGATCACGTAAACATCTTCCAGGTAGTATTACCCAAGTAAGTACAAAAGCACACATTTAGCCTTGTTGGAATTCTCAGATATTCCTTATAAATTTTCTTCTTGTTCGTCCATTGGTTGAGTTCAGAATTTCTTTCATGAGACATGAAGCCTTCTGCTTTGAGATCAGTAAAAGATAGCCATATTTCGTCATCAATTTTAATATCAACACCTTTCACCCGAGAGCATATAACATCATCGACAACCTTCAGATTGTGGTAGAAGACCTGTACCAGGTCAGGATAGCAATCACCGGTCATTTCTACAAATTTTAGAAGACCAACATCTAAAAGCCATTATTGAAAGATAAACCCCTCCCTTTTGAATAATTCCACATCCAAGAACTTGTGAGGGACCACCTTGAAGAGTTTTCTATAACATCCAAAGTTGTATTGTTCTTCGTCATCACTGATCCACCCATTTGGACTAGCATTTCTTAGAAGGTGTGTAGCCGTCTTTCCATGCCGTGAAGATGAAGAAGCCATCTGAGAACAGGATTTAGACATTTACAGGAAGGGTTTAAGAATTTTGTTTCTGACAATGATACATGATAGATTTAATCAAAGTATATGACGATTTATTTGCCTGCAGAAGTATTCATTTTAAAACCTTGAAGTTTATTAACTTTTAATTTCCCTGTTAAAGTTCGACGTCCTATATCTTTTACTTGAACAAGAAACTACATTAAAAAGAACACACGAATTAAAAAAAACCAGAAAAACAATGCAGAATGTTTTTGAAATTCATAAGTGTTAACATTTTCCTCAGGGTATCCACCATGCCTTCATCGTTAACAAAGAAATGTCTTTGTTTAGTAGAGGTATTGATGGACACCCTAAACAAAAAGTTAACATGAATTTGGTTACGAAAGCTCTGTAGTGTAGGTTTTCAAAGGGTAGTTCCAAAGGATCCGAAACTGTATTTAAAGAAAATGCTGGGAGCCACTAATGCGCCCCACTACTCTAGTGCCCATCAAGTCAAATCTTATTTTGTCAGAGTTCAATTTCAACCGCACAATAAAACGTCAAACCCTTTAGAAATTCGTCGCCCATCAAGACAATACTTATATTGTCAAAGTTCAACTTCAACCGCATAATAAAACGTCGAACCCTTTTGACATTCGTCATTGATGAAATTATTTTAATGGGATATATAAAATTGAAAATTTTAGTTGGGCCTGAAACTGATAAGAAGTGATGCACAACTTTATAAATACTAGATTTCAAAATGCACTCAGTGTTTTCTAAACTGAAGAGTTACAAACCCTATATATGTGAAAGACATTCCACAATCTGATCAGAAATGGCTTCTTCATTATCAAGAAGAAAATGGAAGGTTGCCCGGATTGCAAGGAATGCTAATCCTACAGGTTGGATTAGTGATGAAGACATTCGACGAAAGCTTTTTAGTCTAAGGAAGATTAAAATCGTGGTTTCGCACAGATATCTGAAACTGGTAATCGTGTTCTACTCCAACTTAAAGATGAGTGATGAAACATTTTGTAACAAAGTCAAGGGGGTTGATATGAAGTTGATCAAAGAGGTTTGGATTGGGATTGTCGTTTATCAACCGATCAACAAATAACTCTTTCTCTTTCAAATTTGGATTGGTCATCATGGACTTATTGGATTCACTAAGATAAAAAATGATGATCATCAACAAGTCTATCGCATATCTGATTATTGGAGTGCAAACAAAACAGATTTGACAAAAACTGAAGAAGATGAGTGGGCTAGATGGTTATGCGGTGAAAATAGATTGCATGTCAGAATCGCTCAAAAAGATTCTTGGGGTTCAAGTAAATTGAAAGTTGACTGCAACAGAAGAATATGGATTTAAATTGTTTAATTTTAATTTTGTAATCAGTGGCTTCTGAAGCCATCTTTTGTTTTGCTGGTTGTAATCATCTTTTGTATGTCAGAATCGCTAAAAAGATTCTTGGGGCTCAAGTAAATTGAAAGTTGACACAATCATTGACAAAAGACTCTAAGGATTGAAAAATCATCGACAAAATGGAAAGGAAGGTGATGTGAACAACCAAAAAGTGATCAACAATAATTCTGCAACAGAAGAATATGGATTTTTGTTGTTTGATTTTAATTTTGTAATCAGTGACGTCTTAAGCCATCTTTTGTTTTGCTGGTTGTAATCAATCATCTTTTAAATATTAATAAAATTGTCTTTTGGCAATAACATTAGTGAATGATGATTGAATTGTTTAAATTGATTAAATCACTTGTATGATTGTAATTGAAATTTTTAATGCTACATCATTACATTGAATATACCATTGCACTCTTTTTGTTTTTTATTCATTTAGAACACCAATAGTACGTCGATTAGTAAAGCTACTCGACGTAATATTAATAGAAAAGTTATAAAACGAAAAGGTTAACGTCAATCTTCAGACTTCGACGTATTATTGTCAGCCACATTACTCCCTTTTTATTTCTTTTTCCTTTAAACCAACAATAAACGTCCAATTTCTTGGGCATGTGACGTATTATTCGTTAACCAAAACCCAAAGGTCGCTCCCTTTTTTTATTTATCCTTTTTAAATTCAAATAGAACGTCCAACTTTATATGGGAAGACTCAGTTGGTTGGGCTTGATAAATGTTGTGTTAGAAACGAAGAGATCCAAGTCATATACTAACACCACTCGACATCTAGGTATATGGGAATAGACTGTTGGCAAGGCATGATAAATGCTACGTTAAAACGAAGAGATACACGTCCAATATTGACATCACTCGACATCCACATTGTTTGGGAAATTGGGCTTGATAAATGTTGTGTTAGAAATGAAGAGATCCACATCTTATACTAACACCACTCGACGTCCAGGTATATGGGAAAAGACTATTGGCAGGGCATGATAAATGCTACGTTAAAACGAAGAGATACACGTCAAATATTGACACCACTCGACGTCCATGTTGTTTGGGAAATACATAGGGACGTCATTTTTCCTTGAGTATTCGACGTAAAATTATTTGAAGAATTTCTAAAAGAAATCCATTATTACAAAGGTTATAAATGGAAACGAAACAAAGGAAAAACATAATAACACTAAACATACGAAAAAATGAAAATCAAACCACGAAAAGATCCGCAAGATTGTTAAAATGTAGAAGGATTTTTGTGAATGGAGGTTGTAGCGTTTTGAAAGGGTGCAAAATCCAAATCTTTCATCCTTTTTCTTTGTTAAAATGTAGAAGGATTTTTTTGAATAAAGTATGTTTTAAAATCATAAGTGTGAACATTTTCCTCTGGTTTGCTTCCATGAATTTGTTTACGGAAGTTCTATAGTTTAGTGAAGGAGGAGTAGCGTTTTGAAAGGATGTGAAATCCAAATCTATCAACCTTTTTTTTTGGTTTTCTAAACTCCTTCAAGCTTTTTTGTGTCCTTGAAGGAGATAACACAAAACGCAAAGAAAAAAATTAACAGATGGAGTTCATAGCAGAAATTTTATAAATGGATGTCTATAGGTTATCTAAGGCTCCGAAACTGTATTTATAGAAAAAAAGTATGACTGTTGGGAAAGGCCTGATGTGGGGTGACCTTTGGCTTCAATAATAAAAGGCAGTCCCAAGGCAAATGTCGCTCCTTTTTTTTCTTTTTCCTTATTAAATTCTCATAGAACGTCGAACTCTAGGGACTTCGACGTGAAAGGTTTATTCATTTTTTGCTGTTACCAGAGGTTTTGAATTGACTCTATAAATATAATGCTTAAATCTATACAATTGCACAGTTTGATCGTTTTTGAATAATTCATTTTTTAACTTTTCCTGAAGTTGTTTTGTCGGATGGTTTAAAAGAAAAAATTAAAAACATAATTTCTGGCAAAAAAAACATCATTATAAGCCTGACGTTGGTCGCTCCTTTTTTTTATTTTTATCTTTTTTTATTTTTCCTTTTTAACCTCCAATAACACGTCTATTTTGAAAATATTTGACATCCTCTATAGGGTTTGTTTTTGAAATGATTTGAAGGAGTTTATGAATTTTATGAATGTTGTAGCGTTTTAAAAGGCCTTGGAGTTGTTACAAGTTAACACAAAGAAACCTTGGAGTTGTTAAAAGAAATTTTATAAATAGATGTCTACATAAATAATTACTGTTGGGAAAGGCCTGATATGGGCTTAAATAATAAAAGAAAGACTACGTAAATGATATATGTCAATTTCTTCAGACTTCCAAATTGTCTTTTTGGTTTAATTATTTTTTCTTTTAATACAACAATAATTGTCGGATTCCTTGGGCATCTGACGTATTATTCGTTATCAGAAGGCAAAGGTCGCTCTATTTTTTCTTTTTCCTTTTTAAATTCCCATAAAACGTCTAACTCTAGGGGGCTTCGACGTGACATGCATTGGAGTCATTGTGAGTATTAATTTTGTGTTGTTACTAGAGGGACGTCCACGTTAATTGGGAATCACATAGGGACGTCTTTTCCTTCAGTATTCGACGTAAATTTATTTGAAGGATTTCTAAAACATAATAACACTAAACATACGAAAAAAATGAAAATCAAACCACGAAAAGATCCGCAGGATTTTTAAAATGTAGAAGGATTTTTGTGAATGGAGGTTGTAGCGTTTTGAAAGGGTGCAAAATCCAAATCTTTCAATCTTTTTATTTGTTAAAATATAGAAGGATTTTTTTGAATAGAGAGTCTGTTTTAAATTCATAAGTGTTAACATTTTCCTCTGGTTTGCTACCATGCCTTCATCGTTAACAAAGAAATTTCTTGGTTTAGTAAAGGAATTGATAGCAAACCAACGAAAAAAGTGAACATGAATTTGTTTACGGAAGTTCTTCGTTTAGTAAAGGAATTGATAGCAAAGCAACGGAAAAAGTTAACATGAATTTGTTTACGGAAGTTCTGTAGTTTAGTGAAGAAGGAGTAGCGTTTTGAAAGGATGCGAAATCCAAATCTATCAACCTTTTCCTTTGGTTTTCTATACTTGTTCAATCTTTTTTGTGTCCTTGAAGGAGATAACAGAAAACACAAAGAAAAAAAATTAACATATGGAGTTATCTAAGGCTCAGAAACTGTATTTATAGAAAAATAGAATGATTGAGGTTATTTGTGGCCAAAAAATGTCGAATTGGTGAAAGAGTTCGACATTCTTTGGTTGGGTTAAAAGAAAAAAGAAAAAAAGAAAAAAAAGATGGACTGGGGTTATTGTTAACGTTGTCTGTTCTGTTGTGGGACGTTGAACTTTGACGTTATACGTGAGTACACATGAAATCCAAATCCCCCCATAAACTAAAAACATAATTTATGGAAAATACAACGTCCAACGCGAAGAAGAATTCGACGTTCTGTGGTTGGTTTAAAAGAAAAAGAAAAAATGATAAAAAAGTAACTAAATAACAAATCGTCTAAGCCAGTTTAAAACTGACATTTTATGGGTTGATTTAATTGAAAAATAAACAAATAACTGCTAGCTGTAATATACGTTAAAGTTGACCCTGACAAATATTTGGCCAAATACAATCGAATGTGTTCCAACTCAAATTTATAAAGTCGACAAGGATAAAATATCAAATGAACGTCTCTTAGACACAAAATTTGGCCACATTCAACATCAATTTACATGTATCATATATTTCTATTCATAGTATCATAGATTTCTTTTTATATACTTATGAATACAAATAAAAATATACTAAATGATTTGCAAGGAAAATATAGTAAATATATATAATATACTAAATATATTAAATAAAAAAATTATTGCCATGCAATAAACATATCAACTAATTGATTTAATAAATATAAGACATGAAATTAAATGTAAATAAAAAAAGAAAACATATTATTATTTTATTGTGTAAGGGGTTGAAGAAAAGGAAGTTTAAACATTATGGATACGGTATGAAAAAAGAAATGATAAAAAAACATAAAACCTTGAAAAAATGCATACCCAATAGCTGGGTTAGTATTTTTATCCACCTCGACCCTAGTTGTCATTCAACATACCAAATCAGTGCAAATCCCCTCGTGAAATGTCAGTAATATTACCTCTAGGGCTTAGACGTTTTTTTCTTCAGGCAAAAGCCAAAGGTCACACCCTTTTTATTCTTTTTTTCTTTCTACTTTTTAATCATTCAATAGCACGTCAAAGTCTGTGAGGCTTCGACGTGATGGGAGTTGGAGTACTACTTTTCATTGAATGATATTTGAATGTCGAATTCGGCTAGGCTTCGATGTTAATATAGATGATGGACTATGGTAGTTACAAAGCATTAGTACACGATGGAGCATTAATGGTTTGTTGTTACCAACATCGTTTTTCACGTCGATTTTTGGGGGGCTGGAAGTCAATTAGTTCTTATCTAAATCAAAATGGATTTATTACTTTTTCACTGAATGATGTTTGAACGTCGAATTCGACTGGGCTTTGACGTTCACAGATGATGGACTATACAAAGCATTACTACACGATGGAGCATTAATGGTGTGTTGTTACCAACGATGTTTTTCACGTCATTTTTGGGGGGCTGCACGTCAATTAGTTCTTATTTGAATCAAGAGAGATTTATTACTTTTTCACTGAATGATGTTTTTTGAACGTCGAATTCGGTTGGACTTAGACGTTCATACAGATGATGGACTATGGCAGTTACAAAGCATTATTACACGATGTAATGGTATTTCATGATATAATGTATGTCTATTGCTTAGCCAGTTCGACGTCATGGATTCATCTATAAATATAGCTTCATTGTCACATAATCCCTTGCCTCTTGTTTCCCTGTTGAATGTAACACCCCTAATGGAGAGCCACTTGAAAATAATAAAATCCAAAATTTACGCCAATTTTTTTTAACTTTAAATGTCATCGCTTATAACGTTTATATAAAATCGCGGAAGCAAATAAAACATCAAACGTTCGAACGTATTACCATATAAAATTTAAAACTTACAATAATAAAAACAATACTTTAAACATAATAAAATTCCCAACAGCTAATCCCATATCTCTCACCACGCTACTCCTACCCTACCTTATCTGCAACGCCATCTACTCCTGTACAAGTACACTCATTGTAGGTGGAACCACAAAAGGAAGGGTGAGTAACTAAGAACATAACATAGTATATGATTTAACATCATACCATCGCATTACAGACTAACATAGTCATAACGTCACAATACAGACTAATATATTCATAACATCACAACACATCTCAGTATTCAACTCATAACTCAGATCATCACCATTTAGACTATCATAGTCATAAAATTGCAATACATCACAGTATTAAACTCACAACTCAAATCATCTACACAAGCTTCTGTTGTTTACTTGAATTTTATCGTACCAAATCTGTTTCGCAAAATAGGGCGATTCGAGCCGTCTTCCATCGCAACTTCGGACCTATCTCCCCGACTCCTCAAGGAATTACGAGTAAAAACTTCAGTTAGGCGCACCCACCGAGCACTATACTCAGACGAGCCGAAGTCATTGGACGAGACATCAAACCCTCTCTAGTCCTCGCACACGAGGAAAGGGTGACACTTGAATCTCAGTCTCCGCAGAGACTCAACACACTATCATATTGTAATACGAACACCATTGATTCGACAAAAATTCTAAGGAAATGATAGAATGCTTGCTCTCACAACTTCACCATCACAACCATATACATATCATAATCATTTACAAAGTCAACCAAATTCAATGACCAACAATTAATTAAAATCACAAATAATTAAATAAATTAATTTAATTATTTTTCCTACTGACGCACCCTCGTGAAATTACTAATTTCACACCTCCATCAACTAGAACAACATTTCTAGTGCACCCCCATTTTTTACTAAATTCCCAACATAAAAGAAAACACCTAATTTCAATACACTCCTTTTTTACTCTAAACACACTCTCTTCTACATCTACCTTTTCAAGTGGGCCCCAAGACCATTAAATTACATTATCTCTCACTTCCAAGGTATGTCCCACATGGAACCACCCTTTTTTACCAAACTCTCTCTTTCTCTCTCCTTTTTTTTCTATTTACGTAACCTTTCACTTCTTTCTCTTTCGCTTTTGTTTTCAATACACAAATTTCATTCACTCATCTTTTCTCATTAAACCATGGACCCCACTTCCCACTTTATTCTTCTTTGTCACTTTTACATCAACCAAGCCATGCCCATCTCCATCCCCCACGTTTAATCTTCTTCTTTCATGCACTTCTTCCAACCATGGCCAAGCTTTTTCCTCCTTCTCTTAAATTTATCAAACCCATGAACCCCAACTCACCAAAACCTCACCTTCACTCTTCATCTTCTCACAACTCATTCCTTTCTCTTCCAACAATGGAAGAGAACTCTCAATTCCCTCCTACCCACACTCTTGGACAAAGAGTGTAGACAAGTACCCCTCAAAATATATAATTCATTCAAGATAACAATAACCAAGATACACACATTAAAATCATGATTCTAAGTGTACTCATGACACTTTTTCATACACAAGCAACACCCCAAAGGGCCCAAACATGTGTACCCATTATAACAACATCACTTTTCATAAAATATCACATGTATATACCATTATATACCCCATATAATAGCAAAACGAAAATAAACATGTGAATACCCATTCTCCATGCAACAACGCATGAAACTTAAACACAAAAGAAAAGAGCATGCATCAACATGTTATTTTTTAACCTCATCACAAAAGAAAGAAAGCATGCAACAATATGTTATCTTCTACCCATCATACATCATGTTATATCCCAAGTTAAACCCCTTACCTCTAGTTCCAAGCTAGCTTCCAAGGTTTTTAGATTTCCTTCCTTCACTAGACTACAAACTTTCACTCTTCCAAGATCTCTTCCATACACGATCAAGACACCAAGGTTAGGGTGACTTTTCTTTCTCTCACCAACTTGTTTGTTCTCACAATGCAATGTATCTTTCCACTCAATCTTACGGATCTCTCTCTCTCTCTCTCTCTTTTTCCACTCTCCAAAAGCTTGTAATACCACCTAATCAAACTTAAACTTTCTCACTTAAGTAAAACCAACCCTAAACCTTACTAACCCTTAACCACCCTATTCTAGGTCACTCCCAAGGGCACCCTTAAGCCATTTCAGATTTTTCCCATTCCTAACTCCACATTAACACCAATAAAACCTCTCTTTAATGTGTTTAAATGGTAGTTTTTAAAAGGTGTTAAAGTGCCCCCTTAACCCTCATTTATGTAGCCTACAATTTCCAATAGAATGGTAACCTCCCACAAGAAAATCAAGGGTCTCTTACAAGCTTCCCAAGTCTATAAAACAAGTGCCAAAGTCCATGCGAAGGTGGAAAAACGTTGAGACCCATGCAATGTAAGTGTAAATTAAGAAATAAAATGAGAAGTAAAAGCTCTCTCCTCTTGGACATTCATGGTCCTACATTAAACAACCAAACCTTTCCTTATTTTTTCTCTCTCTCCCACCATGCAAATAAGACAAAAGAAAATTAAAAGCAACCAAAGAATTTGCATACATGCTGCAGCACACACCCAGGACGTGAAAAGGCTCCTCAGACATAGCTCACGGCCAACACATCACATTTTCCTCTTTCTTACTTCATGGTGGTCCCACATGTCAAGGTGGAATTTAAAAAGAAGCTAACAGTCTTTCTGGACTTGGAAGGATTTGAATTGGAAATCAAGTGTACACCCCTCGCTTGCACACAAACAACAACCAGTAAACCAAACTCCAACAATTGATATAAAAGGGCAACCATTTATATTTAAGTACTCTTTTAACTCTTTTCAATAATTAATATAGAAATAATTAGTAATTTAATTTTATTCACCTCTTCAAATATTTCTTAACATCTTTTCATAAAAAAAATTATAATTTAATATCTCAAAATAAAATAATTAGATTAAAACCTCGTTTTATCTGTACGGGTCTTACATTGAACATATTAGGATTCATGTTTTTTATTTCCTTTGTATTTTCTTTTCCTTAGATTTCGAAACATTTATGTTCTTCAAATTGCAATTTCCTAACTTGAATTTGAAAGTGGCGCATTCATCATCATTTCATATGAAGGTGCCCTTTCAAATTCAAGTCAACAAAATGATTTTTTATAGTACAAAAATGGTTAAGATATCTTACTGAAAGGGAAGTACTTAGGAAAAAGAAATATGGTTCACAATATGTTTAATGCTGAAACAATTTTAAGATCTAAAATAATTATATAAGATTTAATGTACGTCTATCTCTTAGCCAATTGACGTCATCGATTCATTTATAAATATAGCTTACATTTCACGTAACCCCTTGTCTCCTGTTTCCCTATTGAACATATTAGGATCACTACAAAAAACAAGGGCATTACCGAAGGCCAAAAGCCCTCGGAAACAGCCCAAAACCGTCGGTAGAAGCCATTTACAGACGGCTTATCGACGGCCAAAAAGCCCTCGGTAATTTGCTTGTCGCTAACATTTACCGAGGGCTTTCGCCCTTTGGTAATTTACCGAGGGCTTTCGCCCTTCGGTAATTTTCGAAGGGCGAAAGCCTTCGCTAATTTCCGAAGGGCAGAAGCCTTCGGTAATTACCGAAGGGCGAGAGCCCTCGGTAATCAGCCAACATGGGTATTTACCGAAGGGCAAAAGCCTTCGGTAATCAGCAAGCGTTGGTATTTACCGAAGGGCGAAAGCCTTCGGTAAGACGGACGGAAATGTCAAAGACATTTGTGTTTATTATGAAACCAACAACAAACCTGCATAACAATTTTCATACACAAACAGACCTGCATAACAATTTTCAAGCACATACAGACCTGCATAATGTGAATCTCAAAGATGCAATCGTTGATCAATAATATCCATAGAACATCGATTAGTGCATAGAACATCGATTAATGCATAGAACATCGATTAATATTAATAACATATAAGAATGTAACATAATGATAGACTAACATCCAAATCAGTAAACTGATCTAACATCCAAATGATGTAAACTCCAAATGTGATAATATCCAATTGTTTCTATAACTTCATTATAACAAAATGAATTCAATACTGTACATAGTTATCATCAGAATGATCTTCATCATCCTACTCCGGTATAGATGGTTGGACTGCTGTGGGTTGGACTGATGAGGGTTGGACTGATGAGGGTTGGACTGATAAGGGCTGCTGAGGGACAGCGGGTGACGAGGAGGGTTGTGGCTGGGTCGGAGGGATAACTAATTCATCCTGTGAAGTAGCAGGCAACACTCTCATGACCAGGGCCTTGAAGTTTGTAAACTCTGCTCTCAAATCAGTGATTTCCTGGTCACGTTGCTCCAGTGCCTGCGTGAGGCGGAGAACGACCTCGTCAGGAGTAGTGGTGGAAGAAGAAGGTTGGTGCTTCAGAGTACCTCCTCTCGATGTTGTATAGTTTGCAGCAAGTTGTCCTGCACCGTACACTCGTCCCTTTTTCTTTCCACCAACGATGTCGATCCAGCACTGTGTCCTACGGATGTCATCTTCTGCATTATTGGCATCATCCGGTGTAGGAGCTGACTCATGTTCAGATATAACCTGTGAAAGTCTCGTAGAAAATTCTTCCTGTTGAAACATTAAAAGCAATGTTAGGGAATGATAGAATAGCTTAAATGAAAAATTAGTAATAGTAATAGTAATAGTAATAGTGTTATTTGCTTACATGAGTCTTCCGAGATCTTTCATCAACGAATTGATTATTGTCCTTCCTTACATGAGTCTGTGCAAAGACTTCATCAACATGGACCGCCCGTCCCAGAGCTTGTGCTTGTAACATAATTAAGAATTAGAAGTGTACGTATGAAATAAATATGTAACTCATATATGAAAGAAAAAGTTATGTAATGAAATTATACCATACAAATGGCATGCTCATGAATGGTGATCGACCCACCAGTATGCAGGGTGCCACCCCTTTCAGACGCTCTGTTCCTCTGGGCTTTGGCACATTTATTGCGAAACTCTACTGTATTCCAATGGGCCAATAAAGAGTTCCAAATTATTTCACCCAGCCAGTAAGGGCGCTGTCCTGCATTGCGGGCATCCCTAAACATCTCTGACAGTCGATGAGATGCTTTCATGTGGAAATTTCTGTGTATCTGACTTTCATGTTCAGGTTTCCACTGCACCTTCATCTGTAACATTAAAGAGAACAAACATTGATTACAGAACATAGTAAAATAAGAAGGACAATAACTTAAATAGATTGTTCACCTGAAAGCGTTGCCAGAAGGGCTTTTTGTCGTCATCAGGAATTGCTCCCCAAGTAGGCCATGGACTTAGAAATTGTTGCTTAATTGAACGTGTGATGGCCTGGGAAGCAACCCTAGATGGAATAAACCTGCAGGATAAAAGTCAAACATCTCTTACAGTAGGGTTTAAACATCAAATTATCAAGAGATTAAAAACTTACCCTTTACCATACGGCTCAATCCATGGTCGATCATGGAGGGGCGGATCAAGACCTTCACCATCACCACTTGAATCTTGATCAGCAGATGGTGTGACAGTGTCAGAAGGCGGTATAACAGATAAGGAAGGTATAGAAGTAGGGTCAGGGACAGGAGTGGGCGTTATAACCACAGGGGGAGGAGTGGGGGTTATAATTACAGGAGGAGGAAGAGGGTCTGTTGCAGGGGTAGTAGAAGGGTGTACTACAGGGGTAGGAGTAGGTCTACTGAAGGTGTAGGAGTAGGGTGTACTGCAGGTGTAGGAGGCTGTACTGTAGGGGTAGGAGGAGGCCCCACAGATGATGTATTGCCGGCAGCAATGGTAGGTAGTCTAGCAGGCACCCTAAGTACATACTTTGGTGCCTGTCGTTGCCTCTTTCTAGGCCTTGCTACCCCCTTTCCTTTATCGGGACGTTCTGAACCTTGTCCTGTCATTACTGCATTGAAATGGTTACAAATAAAGCGAAAAAATAGAAATGATTAACGAAGGATCAATGGTTTTTAAAGTAAATGTATAAATAATTGCATACAACTTTTAAGATGGTATTTTAGATAACTCTATTGAAATGACAGTTCAATTTGCTACAATTGATGTCCAACATTCAATCGTTGTCATCATGATCTTCATCTTCATCTTCTTCTTCATCATCGTCTTTATCATCATCATCTTCGTCTTCTTCTTCGTCGTCGTCATCATCATCATCATCATCTTCTTCTTCTTGTTCTTCTTCTTCCTCTTCTTCTTGTTCTTCATCACCTTGTATTGTTGCTTGTAATTCATCTCCATCACCATCAGGGTCGACCAATGCGGTTATACGTTCAACTTCAATAACTTCTTGTGGTTATGACATTTGGTCAAGTTGGTAGGCAACATCTTCCTCAACCTCATTTGAGTCAATGCGACCTCGAGGCTTGGTTTGTATTGCTACGGCCCAACCACGCTTGTCAATATTGCGGAATGGTGGATATGGCACATAATAAACTTGTGTGACATTAGTTGGTAGAATGAAAGGATCAAACAGTCCATATCTTAATCTCTGGTTGAGTTCGACAATATTAAAGCGTGGATCGACTCTAGTACCAGCTCTAGAAGGATCAAACCATTCACAATAAAAAAGTACTACTCTGTTTGGAGAAGTAGTGCTGTTGTACTCTAACTCATATATTTTATGAATGATGCCGTAGAAATCATCATAACAACCCTCTGTTAGGCCCTTCACATACACACCACAATTTGATGTTTTCTTTCCTTTAGACCATTCATGTGTATGGAATTTGTAACCATTGGTGAAGTAAGTGTGCCATTCTTTGACACATCTCATTGGCCAATTCGAGAGATGTCTTAACTCTTGAACCGTGGGAGTTAATGCCTGATTAAAAACCTACAAAGGTACTAACAAAATTATAAAAGCAAGAGTCAAATTAACCTTGCTCTAAATGTAGGAAAAAGTACGGACCTGATTTCTAAACCAATGGGGAAACTCTGAGTGTATTCTAGCAGAAGTATTTCCTTCTGCGACTTGCTCAGCCACAATAAATGAGCTGGTACAAATGAAATTCATTATTGTATAACAATTAAAGAAGTTACTAAGATAAGAGATGGATGATGACATACTCAAGGTACGACTTTACTTCACTGCAATTGATCAAGACATGGACATGAGCAGAGTTGAATTCAGCATCAGTTAACCAATGAGTGAATTCTTTCCCTGCGTGACGGCCTGTTTGTCGGAAAACTGATAATGCACCTTCACGTGGTTCAACTTGCCATTGCATTTCATTTCTGACATGAGTGGGGGACAACATGAAGTTTTTGAAATAATGTGAACAAAAATACGTTGTCTCTCTGTGCAAGTAAGCTGCACAAATTGAGCCTTCTACTCTAGCTTTATTTTTAACTGAACGTTTGGATTCTCCCATAAACCTTTCAAATGGATACATCCACCTGTATTGCACAGGTCCCCCAAGCCAAGCTTCATATGCAAGATGAATTGGAATATGCTCCATTGAATCAAAGAATGCAGGAGGGAATATTCTTTCTAATTTGAAGAGAATAATTGGGATATTTTCATCCATCTTTTTTAGGGAATTCTCCTTTAGTGTCGTGCAACACAAATCTATAAAGAAGTTACTGATTTCTACCAGTGGATTTAATACGTGCATTGGCAAACAACTGAACGCAAGAGGGATGAAAGTCTCCATGAATACATGACAATCATGACTCTTCAACCCTTGAATAGTACTGTTCTGAACATTGGCACATCTGGACAAGTTAGAAGCATATCCATCTGGCATTCTAAGCTCCTTGATCCATCCACACACTATTCTTGCCTCGTCTTTTGACATGGTCTAATTTGCTTTTGGTTTAAATAATCGGCCGTTACCTTGCGCCTTCAACTCTAAGTCTTTTCGTCCACAATACAAAGGTAAATCTTTTCTTGCTTTCTCATTATCTTTTGTCTTACCTATAACATTCATAACTGTGTTGAAGACATTGTCAAAGAAATTTTTTTCTGTGTGCATGACATCGAGGTTGTGTCTTAGCAAGTTGTCTTTCCAATAGGGAAGTTCCCAGAATATGGTTCTTTTAGTCCAATTATGCCATTCTCCAAACCCTTCTATCCTATTCTGACCAAATTCAGTGACTTTTGGATAGTCTTTCACTCTTCTCCAAACGTGTGATCCAGTCAACTTCGGCGGGGGCATATCCGTTTCAACTTGCCCTTTGCGAAATGCCTTTTTGTTTCTTCTAAAGGGGTGATCAATGGGCAAGAACCATCGATGGCAGTCAAACCAACTACTTTTCCGGCCATAAGTCAATTGGAATGACTTTGTATGTTCCATGCAATGTGGACAAGCTAATCGACCATGCGTGCTCCAACCAGATAACATACCGTACGCTGGAAAGTCATTAATAGTCCACATCAAGGCTGCCCTCATAAGGAAATTTTGCTTCCTTGAAACGTCATACGTCCAAACACCAGTCCATAACTTCTTCAAATCATCAATCAAAGGCTCCAAATAAACATCAATCAATGATTTGGGATTAGATGGACCTGGTATTATACACGATAAAAACATGTAAGGCTTTGTCATACACATCTCAGGTGGTAGATTGTATGGGGTAACTATCACGGGCTAGCATGAATATGGTGATGCAGACGCCTGAATGTACGGGGTAAACCCATCAGAGCATAGACCAAGTATGACGTTACGTGGTTCACTAGCAAATGATGGATGTTTACGATTGAAGTGCTTCCAAGCTTCACCATCAGAAGGATGACGCAAAAATCCCGGAGTTTTGTTACCATCATGCCATGTCATGTGTTCTGATGTTTGCATTGAAGTAAACAATCTTTGTAATCTTGGAATTATAGGCAAATAGAACATGGACTTTAAGGGAATTGGTTTTTTTTTCCTCCGTCCAGCATGCATTGTATGATATCGAGGTGAGCCACAAAACTTGCATTCAACCAACAATGCATCCTTTTTGCCATTGTCATTGTCATAGAATAACATACATCCATTAACACAACAATCGATCTTCTTGACATCCAATCCCAACTTTGAAACACATTTTTTGGCTTGGTAATAATTCTTCGGCATGAAATTGTTTGGTGGTGTCAAATCTAACATCAATTTTGTATAGAAGTCCACTGCTTGAATGGGAACGTTCCAATTAGATTTCCCAGCCATGAGTCTAATGCACACTGACAATTTTGACTCAGATGAACCTTCAAATACAGGTAGATTTGCCTCTGTCAGTAAATTGTAAAACCTCTGCGTCGTTTCATTTGGAGGCTCTTCATCATGACTATCGTCTGCTTCTTCAGCATGGTGACGAAGAGCATTGTCGACCATCTCTTGCATATAGGCAAATTGATCTATCTCAGATGTATGTACAATAGTATTCGAACCTGATGCAAGCCGTTTTTCAGCTACAGTGGAGGTCAAAGGAATTTCTTCACCATGAAATGTCCAAACCGTGTAATTAGGCATGAACCCTTTTTGGTAAAGGTGAACTTTGACGACTTCATCTTTCAAAATCGTTGTACATTCGCACTTGATACATGGACATCGAATCCCTCCATCAAGGGCATAATATTGATATCGTCGGGCCGTCTCCACGAACTCTTCAACTCCGATGACAAAAGATTCCTTCAAACCTCTCCTTCCACTATAACAACGGTCGTACATCCATCCACGATGGTTGGGAAAATGGGCCATGTTCTGTGACAAGCCAAACAAATAAAAACTTAGCCAAAACAACAACAGTCCATGTGACATAAGTAATAAACCTATTACTACTCAAGTCGAACATGGAAGGCAATTTGAACACTATGGTCATAGGCATTCAATAAGGGCATGCAAAGAGAAGTCCTCAGTATTGAAATGCCTTAGACATACTAAGGGGGGGCTGTGTATTAAAGTTGGAGGAGACAACTTATTACTAATGAAGTTCTCTTCTCTAGAGTACTTCCGAATATTTTGTAGGTTCTAAGTGTTTAGTGTATTTTTACCCTTCTCATTGCTTTGAGAATGTGTGTAGTACCATAGGTATTTAAATGACTACTTCAATTAATCAAGTTATAGCCTAATAAATGAAATACAAGGTAAATGAACATACCATATAGACATCAACATAATTTAGGCAATTAAATTTCTATAAAAGCAGGGATATGTACTATAATTTGTGGTTTATGGAATTCTTTGCTTTTGAATAGATTACTAGGTCCATTTCACTACTCGTAGACATGTTACGATGTTCACATTAGTTAAAATAAGGTTACATTAGGTCTAATTTTAGGTTTAAGTAACCAAATTTTGAGATTTATGTTGTTTTTGTAGTGTGAGTTTCTAATTAGCTAGGTTTTACCATTCTAAACTTGTTAGGACAATTTCTTTGAAGTTTCTTAGGCTAGTTTAGTGCAGTTTGCAAATTTTGACCATTATAGTACATTTTTAGTACTCATTTTAAGGTTTTAGTAGTGGTTTACTCAAACAAGTTTAATTATCATAACCTATAGCTTCTTCCTACTTTTATTTGGAAACTTTGCCTTATAAATTATAGTCTTCATCAGAAGGTTGAATCTGGTTTTTTGAATCCGCTACAGCACTTGCAGTGAAATGCCAAACAGTAGTAGCAGTAGTAGTCTTCATCATGGTGGTTCTTCACATAGTTTAAGCTTCTATTATTCTTCTGCTAATTGGAACAATATTCCTCTAAGAACAAAAAATGCTAAAGGTGGAGCCAAATGAGTTGTCATGAACTAGTAATCCACAAACACACTAAACACATTCACATTTGAATTTAGTAAAACAGTAATTAATTCAAAGATACTCTAGGAAAAAAGGGAAAACAATTTGTCTAAAGTTTCCATGTAAAAGGATGTAGGGATAGTTTTAGAATGAAATACACGTTCGCAAGGTTATAGTAGTGATTTCAGTGTGAACTGTCAAAACATTTGTTCTAATGAAGGAAAAGTAAATATGTAATTATAAATCATATTAATTCACTTAAACCATTCTTTATATTGTATAAATATAAAAGGAGAGGCACTAGAACAGATCAAACAAGCAAGAAAAAGCAAAAACGAAGAGCAAAATCAAGTGCAGTGAAACTATTTGATAATTTTGCAAACTGTTTGATGAAAGTCTCCAATGAATTTCAGATTTTGAGATTTTTGGTTTTAGGGGTCAAAACTGGATTGCGTATTCTTTCACTTGCCTTTTATGATTGTTATATACTCTTTTGATCAAATAATTCCATTTGGAAACATCAAACCCAACTTTTGCCAATCCAGAAATGAAATTCAAAGATTGGAAATATCAAACAGCACAAAAATAAGCAAACTGCACCAGAAAATGACACTTAAAGTGGTGCTTGCAGTGGCAAAAATGAATGGCAGGGTGTCTAAGGCTTAATTGAGACCTCAAGCAAGTTTATATCATCAATTTGGATGTGTGCAAACACTTAAACAGCAAAGGAAAAGACTACACCAGAAAATCACTAATCCACTTCCAATTTCAAGCAAATTTGATGGTTTGGATGGTGATTTTGCATATAGGATTGTAAATGACCATTTGAACAGTGCACACAAGTTTGAAATGGTGAAATAAACTTGTGCAAACATATACAAATCACAGAAACATCCAAACTCAACAAATCAAAGCAGTTGTAGCCAATTATGCAGCACTTTTAATCAAAATTGTACCAGAAAAAGTGGTTGGAAAATGGATAACTCAATGTCCAAAATGAATGGTACTATGTTTAAAGCTCAACTGAGACTGTCAGGAAGTTTAGATGATGAAATGGAATGTGTACAATCACTTAGGCAACAAAGAAAGTAACCACAACAGAAATTCACTGGTTCATTTACCAAAATTTAACATAATGTGAGTATTTCAAAAGTGAAGTTGCACCAAAGCTGGAAATTGACCAATTGAACAGTGCAGACAAGTTTGAAATGACCAATTATACTTCCACAAACGTTCAAACAGTACATAAGCACACTAATTCTCAAAATCACCTTGTAAGTTGGCAACTATGTAGTAAAAATGCCCAAACAACACCAGGAATTAAAAATATAACAGAGTCAATGTTGGATGGATCAACAAACATGTAAGAAAGGTCCTAACCAACTGGATTCTAGCTGGAAAATGTTAGCTAGGAGATGTTAAATGGCCTAAGACACAACAAAGAAGTTAAGCACGGTGCAGAAGCTTGGATAAAACAGTAACAGTGTTTTGAAACCAGATTTCAAGCAACTCAACTATTGATAATTGAGACTTCATAATTGATGCTTTTATGAAATTATGAAGTTGTGTCCTTTGTATCCACACAATCCTGAAGTCCTTCTTAATGAACTAAGATCCCCGTCTGAGGTACTTGACTTTGGGGAATTCTCAGATTGCATGGATTCTGTAACAGTGTTTTTGAAACCATAAAAGATTAAGAAGCAACATTATGAAACCATAAAAGATTTTTGAAGCAACATTTGTAATAGTTTTTTCTGTTTTAAAGGAAACTTCTATTCAATGACATTTGGGTGGTTCATTTTCAGGTTGTAGGTGCTCTGTGTGATGAACCATGAGTTAGAGACCATGCTCACATTTGTGCAGTTGAAAATGAACCTAGCTTAATTCTCAGAATTGAGTTGGAAAAATTGTACGCCATGGAAATGATATGGAAAAAAACTTGATTTAGTTTCCAGTATAACAATGGACACAACTTCATAATTTATCCAATAGTTGAAGTAACAGTAACAGTAACAGTGTTTTTATGTTTTAAGTACTTCAATTTTGAGACTTCATAATTGAAGTCCAAAATCATATGTTCAACTTTGACTTTAGAGTTGACTTTCACAATTAAAGTCTAAATTCATGTCCAGGTTGTTGGAGACTTTAAGAGACATATGTTTTAACATGTTGAAGGCCAAATTAATCACTGGAGTGCCCTTAACCACTACCAGTTGGAGCAAAGTTAGTAAAGTTGAACCTAAGAGGTGGTCTACTTTAGCCTTAGTAAGGAATTTTCAGTTTTTTAGTTAATATATAAATTATAAAACAACTATAACTTTGGTTCCTCCTTCTACTTTGGTAACTTGGGGGATTCAAGGTAATATATAACCAACATATATGCATGTTGGTTTGTCCTTGTACTCTACTTCATCCTTATAGTTACTCATTATATATAAGAAGAATATGCAACACAGAGAACACAACAGAGAAGACAAAAGGCGAAAGAGAAAGAGAGATAAAAGGCAGACAAAATTTTATTTACCAAAAGGAGGGGCCAGCATGTTTATTTATCAAATTGTTGCATGGCTATAGGCTTTTAGACAGATCAATCAGAAGCAAAATAAAGCAAGGCAAACAGAATAAGACATCATTTACCTACCTGGAAATGATGAAGTCTTCGACACTTGAGTGTAGCCCTTAAAGAATGACACTTTTGCAACTAACTTTAACCCACTCCGTTCGAAGCTTCCAAACGTTATGTGCTCCTAATTGAAACCCCAAAACCTTGATGGACAATTTTAATTAGCAAAACGCAACAACAACAAAAGATTAATCATCAAACACCCTATTACCAAGAACAAGGGCTGAACTTATAAGCTTCTAAAAATAAAGCAGATATATATACACACCTAATTGTCACCTATTTAGTACACTTATTCTGTTTTAAGCAGTGTAATTTTAGGTTCTCAATAGTCAAATCTTGTATTTCTTTGTATTTTCGAATTCTGCCCTCATTTTTATCTTTGTTTTATGTTTTAAAACTTGTGTAGATAGTTTATTAACTGTTTTGGTTAGTACTTTAATACGCTATGCATTATGACCACATTTAGCCTATTCTAGTAACTAGTTTTAGGTTCAAGGATGTCATATTTTGATTTCTAGGTTGTTTTCGTAGTGTGAGTGTCTAATTAGCTAGGTTTTACCATTCTCAACTTGTTAGGACAATTTCTTTGAAGTTTCTTAGGCTAGTTTAGTGCAGTTTGCAAATTTTGATCATTATAGTACATTTTTAGTTCTCATTTTCTTCTTTGTATCAAGAACAACTATTTTCTTTAATCTGTCCCTAGAAAATCAAGTTCCTTGTAACTTTGATGAATCATCCTAAAAAAATTTGAAGTCCCAAGCCCAATGCGATTACCATGGGAAAGGATAGTTTTCATTTAGGTAGTGTCTGGGGAGTGAATGTGAGAGCAAGAATAACTATCTTCTCTAATCTTTGCATGTTGTATACTTCCATGTTGTCAAATGACATTAACAATATCAAATTTAGATAATGTTTATTTTTTATCAAAGTACATTAAATGATCTTCTTAAAATACTGACTAGACATGACCGATCTCCTTTTGTCCAGATACCATTATGACAAGATCTAATGCATAACAATCAAATTGTTCTTTAAATTGCAATTTGCCGACTTGATTTTCGAAGTGCCGCATTCAGCCTCAATTCATATGAAGGTGGGCTTTGAAATTCAAGTCAACAAAATGTTTTTTATAGTACAAAAATGGTTAAAATATCTTACTGAAAGGGAAGTGCTGAGGAAAAAGAAATATAGTTCACAATATGTTTAATGCTGAAACAATTTTAAGATCTAAAATACTTATATAAAGAAGTTGGTCAACTTCATCATTTAAAATTGTATGATTCATTTTTTAAATTGTCTTGGAGTTGTTTTCTACCAGCAGATTTCAGAGCTACCTGATTTCCTAGGGTACAAACAACTTAAACCACGAATAATACGTCGTATGTTTTTGCATATATGACGTAATATTTTTCACGTTTCTCGTTTTAAACATCGAATTTTGTAAGAGTTCGACGTAAAACAACTTCAAGGATTTAAAAAAGAAATCCATATTTATAGAACGTATGTTCATAAATGAAAACAAAAACAAAAGAAAAGCATAATTACACTAAACATAATAAAGAATGAAAACCAAACCACGAAAAGATAAACAGTAGTTAAAAAATGAAAAACATAATAACACTAAACATAATAAAAAAATGATATCCTAATTTGAGTCAGATGTCTCCATAGACTCCTCTTCTTTTGTGTCTCTTCATCATCAGATTGACCTGCTGAGGGAGTTCTGAGAGCATCTTCATCTAGTTTCTTGTTAATCATGATCACAAAGTTTTCAACTTTTGAAATTCTTGTTGAAAGCCTTCGAAATTGATCAGCAACAAATCTTTCAAACTCAGTGTGTGGAGTGAAGGTAGAAGGAGTTTCATCAACATCCTCAATAGGTGTATGATGAGTCAATATTTTCTTGACTTCACTTAGCTTATTTTGCTAGATTTAATCAGGGAATTGTTCTTGAATGTCCAATATTTTCCTATTTTTGCTAATTGTGCTTAATTTGATTAGAAATTCTTATTTTAATTAATTTGAATTATCTGAGCCTAATTATTTGCAGTATTAATTGTAGGAAAATTATTGGATAATATTTTGGGACATTTGGAGGACAGTTACTTAATTCAAGACTCTCCACAAAGAAGTGTGCAAAAGAAGGAGTGACGTTCATCAAATTAAAGGGTGTGCACGTTGGAAGAAAAGCAATGGGAGGCACCATGGCCAGCAACCACTCACGGGCTACATTTAAATTGAAGTGTAGCTGGTCTAGCACACGATGGCAATGTGTGTGCGTGTTGCATGTTTAATTGTGTTGTGTTTTGTTTGTTTCGTAATTTTTAGTATTTCCTTTGTTCCATGTCTACCTATTTTTATTATGTGAATACTGCTTATTCTGCCTGTGCCTTTAATTATGATTCTCCTTCTGCATCTAACTCTGAGTACAATCCTCATGTTTATTCTGCTGGTTTTTATTGAGAACACTATGGCTCATTCCCCAACTTTTGAGAGTGCTCCTTGGGAGCCGGTTCCACTTGATGAGGAGGATGTTCGTTGTGTTTTCAACACTGGACTGATAAATTTGCTGCCTGAGTTTCATGGTTTTGCAGGTGAATGCCCACATAAACATTTGGAGAAGTTCAATCTCATTTGCTCTGCAATGAAACCTCCAGATGTCCTGGATGATCACATTTTCGTAAGAGCATTTTCACACTCATTACAAGGAGCAGCGAAGGATTCGTGTTATTGTCTACCTCCAGGATCCGTCACTAGTTGGGAAGATCTTGAGCATCAGTTTCTAAACGAATTCTTCCCTCTACAGTATGGTTACAACAACGATCCTGGATGGAATGATCCTAACCTGGGATGGTATAGTACTCCACAACATCAATATCAAGAACCACCACTCCAGAATACTTGTATGCCTCCACTAGTCCAGGAGCTACAGCAGCTACAGTCTTATGAGCCTGCCGAAATAGCTCATCAGCCTTCTACTTCTGAGCTTACATTGAAGGAGTTATTAGAGCAGATGACCATGCAAAATCTTCAGTTCAAGCAAGCGAACATGGAGTTTCAGCAAGAAACACAAGCTGACATTCAAAGTTTGACTGATCAGATAGGGCAGATGGCTATTCAACTCACTGAGGAACAGTCTCAAGATTCAGAGTTACCATTTCAGACTGTTCAGATTCCAGATGATGTTAGTGTCATTAACTTAGGAGATGGGAACCAGAGTCTTACGCTCATTGTGCCACCTACTTTCCCACCTTCAGATGTCCCTACTCTTGCGATTGAGGAGATAGATCCTGATGACGATTTTGAGGACCAGGCAAGTATAAGCAGCAATTGTGAGCCAGGTAGACCATTTTCATCTTCCACCACTTTCCCAATCTTTAAAGAAGTGTAGGTGAACATACCTCAATTTGATTATTCTGTTAATGATTGTGCTGTTGATGATTATGCTGTTGAGGGGTATGTTGATAATTATATTGTTGATGAGCATGCTTTTAATTTTCCCTCTATGCATGATGAGAACCAATTTTTGCTACCACATCTGAATATTTATTCTCCATGCACTGAACATGAATCTGAGCCTGTTATTGATATTGTTTCTACATTTGAAATTGATTCATGTTCTGAGGATGTATCTGAGGTTCAGCCTGTTACAATGAGATTGGGTGTTATACCCCTGCATGTTATTTCTTTGGAACCACATTGCACTAACCATGTTGTAGGAGGTACGCATGAATTTGAGCAACAAACACCCACAGTGGAAAACAAAGGTGCTAACACTAACAAAAGCTTCAAGATCAATAGGCATCAGCTGAACCCACTCATCAACAATCACTTCTTAGATCCAGTTGTGGATGATATCTCCCTACTAGATCAAATCTGGAGGATGAAGCAATTCTTCCTCAAAACTTCCTTGCTGGATCCAATGGTGGAAGACATCTCGCTATAAGTCCAAAATTGGTAACTGCCACCATGATCAGGGGAGTTTTCCTTTTCTCTTCTCCTCCTTTCCCTACTTTTTTTGCACTTGTCCATGATCTGTTGATTGTTCTGATTCCTGATCTTATGCTTATGACACATTGAGGACACTGTGTAGTTTAAGTGTGGTTTATTGGGGAAGATTCTGATTTTTCTTTGTTAGTTTTTGTTTTGTGTGTTAAATTTTTTCTTTTCTAGGTAGTTTTTGTGTGTCTTGTGTACAATTTTACATGTTTCTCTTGATTTCTGGACTTTGTTTGGTTGTAGATGTGTCTTTCACTTCATTGATACTTGGCTTGAAATCTTTGCTTTTCTTTGCTTGGAAGATGATTATGATGTTTAAGAGGTTGATTTGATTGTGACAAATACCCTGTGTGAGAATTTGAGCCACTTGATGTTCTTTCTTGTGTGTGATATGTCTCTTGATTACTTGCGCATATGCCTTGGCTTGACTCTTGTTGATAATTCTTGATTGATATGCATGTTTGGAAGTGATAAAGGCATTTTTGTTCTTGAGCCTCTCTAGCCAAATAAGCTTACCTTGTTTTGATCCTTTGATACCCTTTTGAGCCTACGCTTTCCTCTTTCGTTGTTTTGAAGCTCATATACTAGCCCTAAGTGGAAAACCATGAGTACCTTAACCTTAGGGAATTTTGGAGCTTTGGAAGTGTCTTGGGAATAAGTGTGGTCTCCTTAGGGATTTTGATGAATTGGCTAGTTGGTTCCTCTTCTTGTTTTGTGTTTGTAAATATGTTGTGTATCTTGTCTTTTACAGTTGTGTCGTAAATAGAGAGAAAAGAAAAGAGACAAGATGAGAAAAGAAAAAAAAATTTATAGAAAAATGAGAAAAAATAAAAAAAATTGTGAATAATGGAGTCAAGAAGAGGATTGAATTAGAGGTTTGGGTGTGATTTGACTGTGTTTACACTTGTTCCCCATTGCTCTTCTATTCTTTTTGGTTTGTACCTTCTCATCCATATTATATCCTCCCCTATCCTTGGCCTCATTATATCCATGAAAAGACCTTTTGATTTGAACATGCATATGTTTTGAGTGTTGATAATAGAGGCTTGCCAAGTCTGTTTGTGTTTTTCTTTCTTGAGTGCATTGAGTTTACATTATTTACCTTAGACACTTGAGAGAAACACGATAGTGCATCTGTGAGGTTCTGTTGCTTTTTGATTCACCTCTCAAGCTGATTGATTATTTTGCCATGCCTAGAATTGCTTGTATGATTTCTGTGAGTATCTGCTTTCTTTGATTCTGTGTTGGATGTTGTCTACTCATTTTCTTTGTCCAGATTCCATGAGAAGTGTGTAATTCTGTTTTTGTCCTTTTTAGTCTTTGTTTTCTGTGTGTTGAGTTTGTGTCACTTCCCTGATGTCCTTTGAACTATTCCTTGATTTGCGTCTTCATTTTGCCCAGGAGTGCAAAAGACTAAGTGTGGTTTATTTTGATGAGTCGATATTTTCTTGACTTCACTTAGCTTATTTTGCTAGATTTAATCAGGGAATTGTTCTTGAATGTCCAATATTTTCCTATTTTTGCTAATTGTGCTTAATTTGATTAGAAATTCTTATTTTAATTAATTTGAATTATCTGAGCCTAATTATTTACAGTATTAATTGTAGGAAAATTATTGGATAATATTTTGGGACATTTGGAGGACAGTTACTTAATTCAAGACTCTCCACAAAGAAGTGTGCAAACGAAGGAGTGACGTTCAGCAAATTAAAGGGTGTGCACGTTGGAAGAAAAGCAATGGGAGGCACCATGGCCCACAAGCACTCACAGGCTGCATTTAAATTGAAGTGTAGCTGGTCTAATACACGATGGCAGCAAGGTGTCCAACAAAGAGGGAGGTGCACAAGTGGAAGTGAAGCCCACGGCTGCACGTCACGCTCCAGCTTCAACAATGGTCCAACAAGGTGTGTCCAGCAAGAAGTGAAGCTACGTCTAGCCTTCACACAGCAAGCAGATCCAGCAACAACACGGCCTGGTCCAGCTTGGGAGGTGTCACGGCCTGCTAGTAGCACGTTGGAGAGGATGTGCGGATGGTAATGCTCCATGCGGGCTTCACGCTTCCAGCAGCTTGGGAGGCACACACGTCCAGCAAGGTTTGAAGAAAGGGAGCACACGGCCCAACAGTAACAGCAGCCACCTGGAGAGTTTTTCTTTCTTGAGAGAATAACATGTCATGGGCTGAAGAGAATGGAAGACAACACGCTGTCCAGCAATTGGATGAAGAGGCACTTTCGGTCCAGCACAACAGCATCTGGGAGGTGTGTGCTTGGAGAGATGAAGAGCTGCACACGGAGATTTTGAGGTCCAGGAGAGGACAGCACACGTCCAACAACAGTGGAGTTGGATGCACGTGGACAACATCAAAGCTTGGACGATCACGGTTGAGAGCATTGGAGGATTCACTATTAGGCTCAAAAGAAAGGAGGGTTGCCACGTCTTTGAAGGGGGGTGTAGCAAGAATTAATTGGGGAGCATTCATCAAAGAGGGCTGGTTCATTAGGGCTGCTGCACGTGGAATTTGGTGGTTCATCTTTATTTTAATGAAAGCACGCTCATGTGAGGAGGTAGCTGCACTTACGCTTGCTGCTGGGGTGCAGCAGCCACCACCGAAGGAAGAGCTTTTAGTTTTTTAGGTTTTTTTAAAAAATGTAGTCACAGGGGATGAGAGCGTTGGTGTGCACAGAGGGAGGAATTTGATTACATCCAAAATGTAAGTCCAGAGGCTTGGAGAAAGTGGTGTCTCGGCCTATTTTTTTTATTTTATCACATGCAACCTTGCTTTTAGAAGAGAATAGGCAGTGACTCATTAGGTAGGTACAGACAAGCGGTCTTTTCATTCAACCTTTAGAGAATATGCACACGGCTAACGCTCAATTCAATTTGCTGCGAGAAAGAGAGAGCTCCACTAGATTCTTCCATTTTGTATTAACGCTTGGACCGAGAATTATTTTCTTTTATTTTATATATTGAAATGCTTTTAGGTTGAAATAGTTTACTAATTTATATTATTGTACTGTTCAAGCGTATTTTCATTACTGTTTCCGCGGGTTATGTGCCTCCTCTAGATGAGTGCAATGTGCATTTCCTTTGTTAGCTAAATGTTGCAATTTAATAGCATTAGATGAGTTTTTTATTTACCTGTTGCATTCAATCGGTGCTTTCAAGTTAACGCAAAATGTGGTTTTTAATTTGTTTAATATAAGATCGTTCAGTTTATTGTTTTCGTTCACTATACACTCTATTATGTTTGGTTAATTGTTTTGTTCACTATGTTGTCTATTTTATTCGACTTCTTTATCTTCCTGCATTTTCAATTTTCCTCACTTGTTTTAGAGACCGTTCGGTCTCAATGTAGAACCGTTCGGCCTTCATGGTTTGTTTATTTATTTCAATGCTTTTAATTATGTTCGGTCGTGTTTAATTTCCAGTTTTAATTTAGTTCATTTCGAATCACAAAAAACACTTCCAAACCCCCTCCCCCCACTACGTGTTTAATCTAAGCCTCGAACCACATTTGGTCCTTGAGAGACGACCTAGGAGTCACTTCCTAGCACTATCCTGCATTCTTTTATGCACATCAAATTTGATGGGCCGCGATAGCCGCATCAGTGTACGAACATCCTTGAACACCCAACCATCTTCTATTTTCTTTAGACCATTAAAAGTGAATGTCGCTTTTCCTATTTCATTTGATTTGGTGCACCCAATTTTTTTTTCACTAGTAAGATCAACTTGATGATGCTTCAATACACTATTGATAAAAACACCATAGGGTAGCTTATGTCCACGATGACTTGCAATTTCAATCATGTGAGCACTCATAACAACAACCCAGTTGGTTGGTATCCGGGTTTTTATGGCATGAACCAAAAATAAATCTTCAGTAGTTAGACGATCACATCAACCTCTTCCAGGTAGTATTACTCAAGAAAGTACAAAAGCACACATTTTTTATTCCATTTTCAAAACACCAAGTAGATACGGATTGTATACCTTTACTCTCTTTGGATATCTCAGAAATTCCTTGTAAATCTTCTTCTTGTGGGTCCATTGTTGAGTTCAAAATTTTTTTCATGAGACATGAAGACTTCTGCTTTGAGTCCAGTAAAAGATAGCCATATTTCATCATCAATTTTAATATCGACACCTTTCACCCGAGAGCATATAACACCATTAACAACCTTCAGATTGTGGTAGAAGACTTCTACCAGGTCAGGATAGCAATTAGCGGTCATTTGAAGAAATTTTGCAAGACCCACATCTGCAAGCCATTCTTGAAAGAGAAACCCTTCCCTTCTGAATAATTTCAGATCCAAGAACTTGTGAGGGACCACCTCGAAGACTTTTCTATAACATCCAAATTTGTATCGTTCTTCGTCATCACTGATGCACCCATTTGGACTAGCGTTTCTTACAAACTGTGCAACCTTCTTTTCACGCCATGAAGTTGGAGAAGCCATTTGAGAAAAGGATTTAGAGATTTATAGGAAGGGTTTAAGAATCTAGTTTCTGACCATTAGAAACGAAGAGATCAACGTCAAATTGTGCCAATACTTGACGTCCACTTAATATGATAAATAATGATAAATGCTATAACGAAGAGATTCAGGTCATGTTGTAACACAAGTCGACGTCCACTTAATACTTTACAATATGTGACGTATACTTTTACAATATGTGAACGCCCACTTAATTTCCTGTTAAAGGTTGTGGTCGAATTCGCATTCTATTTGACGTCCTATATCATAGATGTAAAAGGGGATTTCTAAAAGAAATCCCCTTTTACAAAACATAGCTTCAAGCATGAACACGAAACATGAAAGAATACATTAAAACGAAACACAAGAAGTAAATAAAAAAAACAGAAAAACAATGGAGAATGTTTTTTAAATTCATAAGTTTTAACATTTTTCTCTAGTTTTCCACCATGCCTTCATCGTTAACAAAGAAATGTCTTCGTTTAGTGGAGGAATTGATGGAGAACCAAAGGAAAAAGTTAACATGCATTTGGTACTACTTGAAATGAAACCCAAATCTTTTAACTTATATCTTTGGATTTCTATTGCTCCTTCATGCATCACCCAAACTTTTGTGACCTTGAAAGAGCTAAGAGAAAACCAAAGACAAAATGTTAAGAGAGTGACAGGTTACTCCAAAATTTTATAAGTGGATGTCTAGGTCAAGGATCTGAAACTGTATTTAAAGAAAATGGTCTTCGACTTTGACGTCATAGTTAGACACTAATTGACGTCTATGTCTATATGTCAAGATAAATGCTCTTTTTGGAAACAAAGATATTCATGTCGAATTTGGATAGTCTTTGATGTAAACATTGCATTGGAAAGTGTATTTGGTTAGTCTTGATAAATGTTGTTGTTACAAATGAAAAGAGTAAAGTCGAAGTCTGAAATTATGCGACGTCTACTTTATATGGGCAAAGGCAAGTTTGTTGTCATCATAAATGCCATTGTAAGAAACGAAGATATTCACGTCAAACTTGGAAAGTCAATGACGTTAACTGTGCATGGGAAAGTGAATTTGGTTAGACTTAATGTTGTTGTTACAAAGATTAACGAAGTTTGACACCACTGACGTATCATAATTTTTGACAAATAAAACATCGAATGCATAAAAGACTTCGACGTTCTGTGGTTTGTTTAAAAGAAAAAGAAAAAAATAATAAAAAAGGGACTAAATTCGACTAGATATTCACGTCAAATTTGGAAAGTCATCGACGTTAACTGTGGATGGGAAAGTGAATTTGGGTAGACTTGAAAAATGTTGTTGTTACAAAGATTAAAGTCGAAGTCTGACACCACTGACGTATCATAATTTTTGGCAAATAAAATGTCGAATGCATAAAAGACTTCGAGGTTTTATGGTTTGTTTACAAGAAAAAGAAAAAAATAATAAAAAAGGGACTAAATTCGACTAGATATTAACGTCGAATTTGGAAAGTCATCGACATTAACTGTGCATGGGAAAGTGAATTTGGTTAGACTTGAAAAATGTTGTTGTTACAAACGAAAAGATTAAAGTCGAAGTCTAACACCACTAGATGTATATGGTCATCATAAATGCTATTGTTACAAACGAAGAGATTCACGTCAAATTAGGAAGCGGTACCATAAACACGTTAAAATTATTTGGATGATTCATTGTTTTTTACAATCAGATTTCAAAGCAAACAGATTCATTATGAAAAACAACTTAAGCAAACTTAAAATAAGAAACATCCAAATATACCATTGCACAATTTGATTATTTTTGAATGATTCAAGAAACTTAGTAATCGAATCATATATACAATGGGACGTCAAGTACTATACGTATTCGACGTAAAACTCCTTTTTCTTTGGATTTATATTACTCCTTCTAGCTTCATGCACATAATAAAACGTCAAATTAGGAAGAGGTTCGTCGTTAATATATAGCGGGACGTCGAGTTCTACAAGGGTTCGACGTAAAACTCCTAAAAGGATTTATAAAAGAAATCCATTTTTACAGAACATATGTTAATAAATGAGAACAAAAACAAAAGAAAAAAGCATAATAACACTAAACTTAGGAAAAAAATGAAAATCTAACAACGAAAAGATCCATGGGATAGTTAAAATGTAGAAGGATTTTGGTGAATGGAGGTTGTAGCGTTATGAAAGGGTGTGAAATCCAAATCTCTCAACCTTTTTCTTTTGATTTCTATCACTCCTTCAAGCTTTTCACCATGTACAAAGAATCAAACCACAAAGAAATGACTAGTTTTTGTGACCTTGAAAGAGATAATAGAAAAACAAAGAAAAAAGTTAACAAATTGTTAGGAGAAATTTTATGAATGGAAATTTTAGTGTTTTGAAAGGGTGCGAAATCCAAATGTATCAACCTCTTGTTTTTGTTTCTATCACTCCTTCAAGCTTTTCAACATGACAAAGAATCAAACCACAAAGAAATAACTCGTTTTTGTCACCTTGAAAGAACTAATAGAAACACAAAAAAAAGTTAACACAAAGAAACCAAGAAGGATTTCTTACGAGAAATTTTATAAATGGTGTAGAGGTTATTGAAGGCTCCGAAACTATATTTATAGAATAAAAAAGAATAAGTTCTGGGAGCCAGAATTAATGTGCCTAACTACTCCAATGCCAATCACGTCGGAGTCCAAAAGAGTTTGACGTTTTGTGGTTTGTTTAAAAGAAAAAAGGAAAAATAATAAAAAAGGGATAGACCCTTTGGCTTCTGACTGGTCAATAAAACATTGAAGCCCCAAAAGAATTTGACGTGTAATGGAGTGACCCTTTGGGCATAATAAAACGTCGAAGCCCCCAGTAATTGGACGTTTTAAGGGTTGGTTTAAAAGAAAAAATAAACAGAATAACTGTTGGAAACTAAAACGTCGAAGACCACAAAGAGTCGGCCGTTTTGTGGTTGGTTTAAAAGAAATAAGAAAAATATAATAAAAAAGAATTGACCCATTGTATTCGACGTAATATGCGATGACCCTTCGAATTTAGCCGCTTAATAAAACGTCTAAGCCACCAATAGAAGGACATTTTATCAGTTGGTTTAAAAAAATTACAAACATAATTTCTGGCAAATAAAATGTTGAATGCTTGAAAGAATTCGATGTTCAGTGGTTGGTTTAAAAGAAAAGGAAAAAAATAATAAAAAGGGACTAAATAAGAAAACGTCGAAGCCAATATCAATTCGACGTTTTGTGGGTTGATTTAAAAGAAAAATAAAAAAATAACGACTGGTTGTAATATACAACGTCAATCTTTTGTTACGGTTGACGTCATATTAAGTAAATCAATATTTAGTATTTATTTATTTTGTATTAGACGTCAGCTGTTTCCTTAGATGACGTTATGTGATTACTAAGGTTATTTTTTTACGTCGAGCTCGTTGTACGTATGATGTTATTTCCTTTAAAACAACGATTATAAAATCCAACCGACATGGAGCGAATGAATTTATTTACAACAATGTCACCGGTCATTGTTAACGTTGACTTTTCTGTTATGGGATGTGGAACGCGTGATGTTATATGTGTGACATTCATATATTATTTTAAAGCTTCTCAAAATTTACCAAGATACCATAGAGCCTTATTTTCCTTTTGAAAATTTAACCTGCATAACAAAATAATAGAGTTTTGGTCCCCAACAACTTATTTGGGTCCTTTGAGGTTAGAGGCAGATTACTTTATAACAGGAATCCAAGCATATTTTACACATGGTACACCATAGTGCTTAATGCTGCACTTGTTGGAGGTGTTACCTAGTTTCATACAATAAAAGCAGGAAACAATATGAAGTTTTGTTTTCAAAACAATACCCTTTTCAACCCAATTTCTACGTGTTCTTCCAACTTGATTGTTCTTTTTAAGCACACTCTTATTTTTGAAAGACTTCTTCTTAACTCCATTATTTATACAACATGCATATTGTGTATCCTTCTTAAGTATATTTTCTAAAATATCAATATTAAACATATGAATTTTGCATGACAAACATTCAATAGGATGTTTAACATTTGTAGACTCTTTCATTTCTAAATTGCAAATTTTGCAAATCCTTAAATTCATTTTTCAAATTTTTATGTGCAACATCTAATTTCTCAGACTCATTAAGCAATTCAAGAAAAGTTTTTTGCAGATCCATTTAAGTTTCAGAACTAGAGAAACTTACTTAACTTGTAGTGTCATCAGTATTAGTGTCATCAGTATTAATGAATGGGCATAACAATAGACAAGAGAAAGAAAAATTAATGCAATAGACAAAGAAAGTGCAGAAATTAAAATTAAATTGCTCCAATTCAAAGTGGTTAAAAATGTAAAAGGAAAACCTATGGGAGAGAACTCCCTTGCTGTCCAAAACACAAAATACGAAAATGAGAGAAATTGGGGGAGAGAGTTAGCCCCCTTTTGCAATCATAACTAGGTCTAACCCCTTTTGCACAAATAACTAGGCCAGCCCCTAAAAGTTGACATTTTCCCATTCTGCCCTAAAAGTGCCCTAAAAACGAAATTACAATTTAAATTAAATTAAAATCCTGATATGGCGAGTGAAGAATGATGTGGCAGTCCTTTAATGTCCAAAATAATAATCCAAAAATTTCCCTACAATTAATAATTACAATAATTAGCCTCAGATTATTCAAACTAATTAAAATAAGAATTACTGGTCAAATGAAGTACAATTAACAAAATTGAGGAAATAATGGACATTGAAGCATAATTTCCTAATTAAATGTAGTATTGACTCATCAAAGACAAGTGGCAAAAATCCTCTCAAATGAGAGAGTGACAAGGGGCCACTACCTATGGAAAAACTCTCCATTCCTAGAGTGACACATGGTTGTTACCAATGAGGAGCATTAATGTCTTGAAGATATTATGGTTTTGATGATGCTACAAGATGAAGAACTTGAAGACTCTTGTTGTATTTACTTTAAAAGCATTTTGTAGAATAAAATGTAATAGGAATAACCTTGTTGATGTAAATACTCAGAAGTTTTCCTATCTGGAGAAAGTTTGCGCAAATAATCGATTATCACGAGCTTAATTAGAAAAGAGTTGCTCGTGTAAATAATTGATTATTGCACAAAATAATCGATTATTTTAGTCTGAGTCATTATTGCCTAAGTCGCGTAAATAATCGATTATTCCTTAGGATAACCCATTATCACTTTTTGAAAACCCCATAACGAACACAAATAATCCATTATCACTTTTAATAATCGATTATCACTAATAATTGGGAGTTGGGTTTTTAGTTTGTGACCTCTGGGCTATATATACTATTTAACAAACCTCTTAGAGGTTTATCTAAGTCATTTGAGAATACAGAAATTGTCTGAGGAAGTTCTCAAGTGTTAGTGTTGTTCATATCAAGTCTTGTGAATAGGAGAAGCTTGCGCTTAGTGGGTCTAAGGTTGAAGCGGTTCACTTCAAGTTGATTGAGCTGGTACTTCTATTCGTTTGTCGAAGGAAGGTGTTTTCTGCTCTTTTCCATTTCATCATCTTATTGTAATCTGTACAACTACATTTTAGTGAAAAAGGTTAATCACTGTTTATAGTGATTAACGACTGCACGTAGAATCTTTTGATTCGAACCAGGATAAAATACTTTGTATGATTTTCTCTTACTCTACACTTTTTACTCACCAACTATTTGTTAAAAGTCTTAAAAGAAAATCACGATTTTTAAAAGAACCAATTCATCCCTCCCCTCTTGGTTTTTTACCAAAACACGTTTTTCGCAAAACCTTTTCGCTACACGATACTGGTTGTTGTTCAACCAACAATTGGTTTCAGATCTTGCGTTGATAGTTCTTCAAAACTTTCGAAAATGGCCGGTCATAACCAATTATATGCTGAGGATGACTCAATCTACAAACCACCTTTTTTTATTGGTGACAACTATGCATTCTGGAAAGTTGGAATGAAAATTTTTATGGGGTCTGTTGATATAGGCATCTGGGAAGCAGTGCAAAATGGTCCTTGCATACCTACGCGAACTATTGATGGTGTAGAACAAGAAAAACCATATTTTTCATGGATTGGTGAGGAAAGTAGAAAAGCTCAATTAGATATTAAAGCTCGTAATATTATTTCCTCTATTATGGTGCTTGATGAGTTCTATAGAATTTTTATGTGTAAGACAATGCAGGAAATGAGGGAAGTTCTGAGAGTCACACATTAAGGTACTGACAATGTGAAATGCGCAAGGAACAACACAGTTATCTAGGAGTATAAAATGTTCAGGATGCAGCCTGGAGAAACAATAGCTGATGTTCAGAAGCATTTCACTCACATCGTGAACCATCTAACAGGGTTGGGTAAGACCTTTGATGTTGATGAGCTTAATGTAAATATTTTGAAATCGTTGCACAAGTCTTGTCAACCAAATGTGATAGCCATATCAGAATCTCAAAACCTCCCCCAAATGTCGATGGCAATCCTTTTTGGAAAGCTCCGTCATCACGACCTTGAGCTGAATAGATCAAGGAAAGAAGAAAAACTTGTCCTTCAAATCCGAAATCTCCAAAGGGAAGAATTAAAAAAGGAATGATGTTGATGATTCTGAGGATGAGGAAAATATGAGCCTCATGATAAAGAAGTTTGCCAAGTTCATGAGAGCAAAGGGTAAGGACAAGTTCAGAAATGTAAAGAAGGACAATCAAGGATCTCCATCAAGCATCAAGTCCTACGGATGTGGAGAAAGAGGACATGTCAAGTCCGATTGTCCCAAGAATAAGAAAAGTGAAGAAAGGAAAGAAAAGAAATTCCCTAAGAAGATGAAGGAAGCAAATGATTCTAGCTCGTCAAACTCAAGTGACTAAGATGAGGAAGCAAATCTTTGCTTAATGGCTGATTTTGATGATGGTGTAAGTCAAGTAAGTAATTCTAGCTTTGAATCTAGTGAATTAGATTTACAAAAAGCTTTCTTTGAGTTAATGAATGAATTTGAAAAATTGGATGTTGCACATAAGATGTTAAAAAAGGAATTTCATGAATTAAAGCTGAAATATGAAAAAGCATTAGATAAAGAGGTCATCCTAAGAAATAAGACTAGTAATCTTGAAATGAAAGAATATGATCCTAATGTGATTGAAAAATCTGTTGAATGTTTATCTAGTAAAAGTCACATTTTGGACATAGATATTCTTGAAAATTTGCTCACTAAAGCTACGAAATCTGTGTCGCATGCTCAAAATGGTTTTAAAAAAGCAACTTTAAAAACAAGAACATGCATCAACATAAGAAATCTCAAGTTAAAAGAACTCGTAGAGTTTGGGTTGAAAAAGGTGTTGATAGGGGGAGCATTGTGTTAGCTGAACCCAATCCCTATATGTTGGTTTTTGATGATGACAACACATTGATAATAAAAACACATGAATGTTTTCATGTCACAACAGAATGTTTCTGTATTGTGTTATATGTTAAGTGTGTACATGCTTACTGTGTAATATGCACATATTATGTTTATCACATTTGTTGGACATACTATGTTCATACTATTGTGTTTGTGAAGTGATTATATCTATGTATGCATAATTTATGCTTCTGTGATATTAAAACCACATGCACAAAAGCATATCTCCATGACTTAATCGATTACAATGTTGTGATAATCAATTAAGGTCATTAGACAACTTGAGTTTTGAACTAAGGCAAAACAACTAGTTTTGAATCAATTACATTAGTTAGTGAATCGATTAAAACTCGTGTGTTTGCACATATCTTTTTGAAATGTGTTGTGATGTGTTTTTAGAAAGAAAAGTTTTCAAAAATCATCTAAGTGTTAAAGCTTAATCGATTACATGCTTTGTGTATTCAATTAAGTATATTATGTTTGAAAACTGACTTATGTGTGTCATAACTGTTATAACGGTCATATTTTTAAATGTGTTTGACCAGCATTTAATGAGAGTCGATTGCATTATTGTGTATTCAATTAGGAGCTGAATTGGTTGTATTTCTATTACATCTATTTAATGTAACCGATTACATAAGTTTGGTAATCGATTAGTTTGCGTCAAGATTGATATAAACTATATATTGACGCATTAATTGTTTTCTGTAAGAACTTTTGATCATTCTAATATTGTCATATCTGATTGTAATTGAGTTTAGAAAGTTTACAAATTACTAAAAGACTCCAAGAATCAAGAACGTGAGAGTTTGATAGATCTTTAAGAATTCTTGTGAAGTAGATTACTGGACTGTATAGACTGATCATTTCAGCACATCTGAAGGTGCATCTTGATTGATTAGGAGAGAAGACTTACAATCTTGGATTTGTTGTTTCCCTATACGTGTGGCATCAGAAGAAGAGTGGTTTACTCTTGACTTTGAGAGGGGATATCTCAAAGGTTTGCTGTAACAGGGACGAGTTGTTCTATGTTGGCAGGTTTTGTTGTTCTATATTTGATTGAGAGTTTGTGAGGTGTTTACATTTGAGAGTTGCTCTATAAAGCCTTAGTTGTAATACTCTGATCATTATAGTGAATTACTCTCCAATCTAAGGTTGATTGGGAGGGTGACTGGATGTAGGCATTGAGGTCGAACTAGTATAAAAACTGAGTTTTCTTTTCTTCTCCCTATCTCTTTCTTTTTGCATTTGCATTCACATTTTCGCATACTGTTTTACTGCTTACGTTTGATTGTTGCACAATAAAGGTTTTAGGAACATCATTGTTTGCGAAAAAGTTTTAAAAAGTGAAAGTTTTTATAAAACACCAATTCAACCCCTCCCCCCCCCCCCCCCCCCCCCCCTTCCCCTCTTGGTGTTGAGAAACAAAGTCCATCCATTCTAACAAAACACGGTTTTGTGAAAAATAAACTGCACTGTGTTTGTTGCTTTTATTGCATGAAGCATGGCCATACATCTAACAAATGCAACATTAACCATTTTGGTGTGTCAAATGGAAAGTATGCATGGGTTAAAATTGTAAGCAATGCTTCTTTGTTTATACTAACCCCAAGGACCCATAATGAGATGGGGGACCTAAAATTCTTGCTCAACTTGTTTTGTAGGAACCTTCCAAGTTAAAGAAGTCATGGTGGTACCTTGACAGTGGTTGTTCAAGACAAATGACTAGAGACAAGAAGAGGTTCATATCCTTTGAGAAGAAGAAGCAATGATTTGTTACATATGGGGATGACAACAAAGGAAGAATAATTGGAGGAGGAAATACATTGACCATCAAAGATGTGTTGTACGATGAAGGGCTCAGCACAACCTCCAAGCATAAGTCAGCTTTGTGACAAAGGTCTTAAGGTAACCCTTGAAACTGATAAATGCATTGTTTATTTTAAGAATTCTTCTGAAATAGCATTACAAGGTGTTAGACATAATAACATATATTTGATTGACATTGAGATTGCATCTAGTAATAACATATCATGTTTAGTTGCAAAAGAGGAAAACCCTTGGCTATGGCATAAAAGGGCTGCATGCATTCACATGCAACATTTGAATAAACTGATTTCTAAAGATCTTGTGATTTGTTTGCCTAAATTAAAATTTGAGAAAGACAAACTACGTGCAGCTTGTCAAAAAGGAAAACAAACCAAAGCTTCTTTTTCATCTAAATGCATGATTTCTACATCAAAGCCTTTAGAACTTTTGCATATAGATTTTTTGGTCCTTGTAGAATTAAGATTTTTGGTGGAAACTATTATGCACTTGAGATTGTAGATGACTACACTAGATTTACTTGGACATTCTTTTTGACTTTGAAAAGTGAAGTTTTTAAAGCATTCAAAACTTTTGCTAATAGAGTTCAAAATGAAAAGGATTTGAAAATCAAGACTTTGAGAACTCATCATGGTGGAAAATTTAAAAATGAGTCTTTTGAAAATGTTTTGTGATGAACATGGCATAACTCATAATTTTCCTGCTCCCAGAGCTCCCCAACAAAATGGGGTTGTTGCAAGGAAAAATAGATCCTTAGAAGACTTGGCTAGAACTTTATTGAATGAGTCTAATGTGCCAAAATATTTTTGGGCTGATGGGGTTAATACTCCTTGTTATGTGTTGAACAAAATGTTCATTAAGCCTATTCTAAAGTTAACTCCTTATGAACTTTTTAAAGGAAGAAAACCAAATGTGTCACATTTGAAAAATTTTGGTTGCAAATGCTTTGTCCTGAATAATGGTAAAGATAACTTATGAAAATTTGATGCTAATTCTCTTGAGTCAAACAAGCCTATTGCAGGTGATGAGGACTATTTAAGGGAAGCTCTTCCAGAGATGTACTTAAATGAGAATGCTCACTCTGAAGATCCAATTGTGCATCAAGAAATTGAACAAAGAAGCTATCAACAACCACGTGGCCTCTCTTTGGACAACATCATTGGAGACATCTCAAAAGGGGTAACTACAAGACATAATTTAAATAATTTTTGTCTAACAATTACTTTTGTGTCTCGAATAGAACCAAAGAACATAAATGAAGCTCTTCAAGATGAAAAATGGTGCATTGTTATGCAAGAAGAATTGAACCAATTTGAAAGGAATGATGTTTGGGAACTCATTCCTAGAGAAGAGCATTATCAAGTAATTGGTACAAAGTGGGTGTTCAGAAACAAATTGGATGAAGATGGAAACATCACCAAGAACAAAGCAAGACTTGTTGCTAAAGGATACTTTCAAGATGAAGGTATAGACTATGATGAGACATATGCCCCGATAGCCAGGTTAGAAACATTTAGACTTTTACTTGCTTATGCATCCTTAATGAAGTTTAAATTATGTCAAATGGATGTAAAGTATGCGTTTCTAAATGATTTTATAAAGGAGGAAGTGTATGTTAGTCAATCTCTTGGGTTTGAGGATTTTAAATTTCCTGATCATGTTTATAAACTGAAAAAGGAATTGTATGACCTTAAAATAGGAACGTAAGTCTTGGTATGAAAGACTTAGTACGTTTTTGATTGAAAATGACTTCTCTAGAGGAAAGGTTGATTCAACCTTGTTTATTAAGAAAGTAGGAAGTCATATTTTGCTTGTTCAGGTATATGTAGATGATATCATATTTGGGTCAACTGATGATTCTTTAAGTGAGGGATTTGCTAACATAATGCAAGGTAGGTTTGAAACATCTATGATAGGGGAATTAAACTTTTTATTAGGACTACAAATAAAACAAAATGGAAGGGGGAACCTTTCTCTCCCAATCCAAATATTATAGAGAAGTTCTTAGAAAGTTTGAAATGGAAACCTCTAAAGAAGCTAACATCCCCATGACAATCTCTTGTTATTCATATAAAGATGGTAAAAGTAAAAGTAACAATGGTATGATAGGATCATTGATATACCTCACAGCTAGTAGACCAGATATTATGCAGAGTATATGTGTTTGAAATACCTTAAAGGGACTGCCTTTTTTGGTTTATGGTATCCTTTTGATGTAACACCTAGTTTAATAGGATATTCTGATGTTGATTATGGGGGCTGTAAAATTGATAGGAAAAATACTACTAGAACATGTTATTTTTTGGGTTGTTCTTTGGTATCTTGGCACTCAAAGAAACAAGCGTGTGTAGTCTTGTCGTTGGCAACTATTGTGCCCAAATTTTATGGAAGAAACAACAACTGGAAGATTTTGATATCTTCCTTGATCACATTCCTCTAAAATGTGATAACGCTAGTCCCATAAACCTGACTAAGAACCCTATAATGCATTCCAAAACTAAACACATACAAATTAGACATCATTTCTTGAGAGACCACATTCAAAAGGATGATTGCACAATATAATACATTAACACAATGCATCACTTAGCTGATATCTTCACTAAGGCATTACCCAAGGATAGGTTTTATGATCTTAGACGAGATTTTGGAGTTTTAGGTATGTCTTAGGATTAAAATTCATGAAAAATTTAATTTTTTTCGTAAAATCAGCGTGAATAATCGATTATATAAAGGATATAATCGATTATCTTTGGTCTTTAAGAAACATCATTTGATTCCCAAATAATCGATTATCTTTGGTCTTTAAGAAACATCATTTGATTTCTAAATAATCTATTATTGCAGTGCATAATCGATTATCATTGCATGTTCTTCAAAATCTGAGTTTCATGAACAAATAATCGATAATCTTCATTGATAATCGATTATCAGCGCCCATTAGGAAGATATTTTTGATGAAATAATCGATTATCGTTAGTGATAATTGATTATCACTCGACGCAAGTTCAAAAATAGTCGTTACAACGTTAAAAAATGACCATAAACGGCCATAAACAACTAGTTTCTTCACTTCCGTTATAAATACCCCCTCATAATCGAGTAATGACCACCCATTGCACCAAATTTCTGCCAAAATCAAGCTTACACAACATCTCACTCTCACTTACTTATATTTCCTTTCAACACTCTATTTGACTCTCAATGGTTGACGCACGACGCAGGATGCCCATAAGAAGACGTAGTGGTGGTGCTTCCTCTTGTCGTCCTCGCGCTCCCCGTCTTGCCTCTCTTGAAGGATGGATCTCCAATCCAGAGAAACAAGCAGAGTTTGCTCATTTCTGGCAGGAGCATTGATAACGGTTTAAAATACCGTTCTGTGATGTAATTTTGACTTAAAAACTTGCTTGGACTCATGCTTTTTCATTAAGTTGTGTGAATAAGAGAGTTGAGGTTGAATTTGATGATATTATAACTAATTCCCTTTGTTTTGATAGAAAATGAGTTAATACAGGAAGCAAAGATGAAGTGCTAAGGAGATAGAGCTCAGAAAGGCTTGGAAAAGCACCAGAAGGGGGAACCGCACGAAGCTTGGGCGCCCTACAGAAAGCTTGAGCGTAGAAAAATCGACGTCCGCCGCCTGGGCTCCCTCCTAGGCTGCCCGAGCGTCAACCACCGAAGCCCGGGCGTCCAATTGAAGGCTCAAGCCCTACGGAAATCGACGTCCACCGCCCTAGTTCCCTAAATGGGGCGCTTGAGCGTCGCGCATTGCAGATTCGACCCAGTTTTTGCTCTGTTTTGACTCTTTTGGATCGGGCCTTGTTTCTACTCTTTCCCGACTCTATTTAAAGGACCCAAGCATTCTATGTTTTGTATCTCTGGCTGGAGCAACACAACAGCATACTCTTCTACCCTCTAAAGGCAGATCTGGAGGCGGGAGCTTCCTCTTCTACTTTTAGGGTTTTACTATCTCATGCTTTTCCCTTGTTCATCTAGTTTCTCCATGTCTATGGGGAACTAAAATCTATTTGTTGTTGGGGAATGATGTAACCTTGTGAACTCTCATGTATTTGAATTGATTCTTAATTTATATGCTTTATTCATTAATTGTTAGGGAATTCATCTGTTTCAATGCTTGCTTTATTTAAATCATTTAGTATCATGATTTATGAATTGCATGAGTGTCGGGAGGTTCCTTACAATTCAGGTTATTGTTGAATTCTCCCAAGGGTAATATTTCTCAGGGGTGAGGGTATGAGTACTTAGTCGTGTTAAGCTTTTGATCTTCATACTTAATTTTCTAGGAACGCTAGGAATTGCACGAACTAGGAATTAAGGCAGGCTTATTGCGCTGAGTGATCGGGTTCTGAGTAATTTAGTGAGTGACGTTAACATTAATGCATAAAGATGAATTCTTATATACATGAGAAGGAACTTGGTGAAATCTAACCCAACAACATATTCATCTCATATTAAACAACATTCGTCCATCTGTGTTACTCTACTATTGATCAATGTGCATTCATATTTAATTTTATGTCTTTGCATTTGCAACCAACAATCTCATTTTATTTAAGTCTTAATTATTTGATTTATCACACAACTGTTTAGTGCCGAGAGTCTTTAGGGATAAGATACTTGGTCTTACCATTTTATATTACTTGTGTGATTTGGTACACTTGCCGATCCATCAACAAGTTTTTGGTTTCGCTTCTGGAGATCAAAATTATTGTTAACAAGTTTTTGGCAACGTTGCCGGGGACTCATGGTTTAAACTATTTTATTTGTGTGATTCTTAATTAATTTTTTCTTTACTTTATTTTATTTGATTTTATTTTAGTTTATTTCTATTTTTTTTATTTTTATTTTAGTTTATTTTCTAGGATTTTATGTCTAAGCTTGCAAAATTCAATTCGGACAAGAAATTAATTATATGGGCACTCAATTCCACTAAAGTAATTTCAACCACTGGTGGGAACCTCACTCAAATATGGGATTAGGTCAATTTGGACAAGCTGTCGGACAACAACAATGGCAGCAACAACCATCTCTATCAGAAAGATGGGCTAAGATGGATGACACCCTTCCACAATTAATGCAGGTGTCTGATGCTCATCATAAAAGTAATCAAGCAGCATTCAAGAGGATAGAGAAGCAGCTCGGTCACATGATTCAGAAGTTGGATGATCTGGGGAATAACATGAAAGCTAACCCTAGAGAAGAATGCAACATTGTTGTTATTAGAAGTGGCAAACTTTTAGATGAGAGGTTGAGTGAAAAAGAAAAAGAAGAGAGAGAGAAAAAAGAGAAACAGAGAAAAGAAAAAGAAAGGTTGAGTGAAAAAGAAATAGATAAAAATGATAGGGAAAAAGAAAAAGAGAGAGAAGAAAAAAAAAAGAGAGAGGAAGAAGATGAGAGAAAGAAAAAAGAATCTTATGAAAACCCCTTCCTTATCCAAAGAATTATTCCAGGAAGGAAAAAGAAAAACAGTTTGAGCTTCATTGAAATCTTCACGAAATTGGAGATTAATATACCCTTCTCTGAGGCTCTGCAACAAATGCCTTCATATCCTAAATTTTTGAAGGAGTTCCTTACAAAGAAAAGAAAGTACATTGAAGAAGAAACCATTGAAGTTCAAGGAAACTGTAGTGCTATCATACAAAAGCTCTTACCCCCCCCCCCCCCCCCCCCCCCCCCCCCCCCACAAGTATAAAGATCCAGGAAGCTTCACTATTCCTTGCACTATAAGGAATATCTCTGTTGGGAAAACACTTATTGATCTGGGAGCCAGTATTAATCTCATGTCGTTCTCCATGTTTGAAAAGATTGAAGGGTTGGAACTCAAGCCTACTCGGATGACTCTTCAACTTGCAGACAGATCCTTGAAATATCCTTAATGGAGAAGTTGAAGATGTGCTTGTGAAGGTAGATAAATTTCTTTATCCTGTGGACTTTGTCATCATGGAGATGGAGGAGGACGTGAATGTACCTCTTATTCTTGGGAGACCTTTCATGAAAACAGCAAGAGTTTTGATTGATGTGGAAAATGGCAAACTGAAGGTGAGAATGAAAGATGAAGAAGTAAATTTTGATGTCTTTAAAGCCATGTCTCACCCAAAAGATGATAAGGAATGTTTTCATCTGGATTCTCTTGATGAAATTTGTATGATACAAGAGAACAAAGCAAGTAATACTCTTTCTTTAGAGGAGATGCTAGTTGACACCTATGAAGAGTTTAATGAAAAAGAAGAGGAACTAATTGATGAATGCACGACTGATTTGGAAGAATTTAAAAAAGTTCCTTTGCAAAATACAGAAGAAAAAGCCAAGGTAAGCAAAATGGAGCTGAAGAGGTTACCACTACACTTGAAATATGCGTTTCTAGAAGAAGGTGGAAACAAACCAGTTATCATCAACAATTCTCTCTCTCCAAAAGAAGAAGAAAAGTTGGTAGAAATACTCAAAGCCAACAAAGGAGCTATTGGATGGTCAATCTCAAATCTCAAAGGTATAAGTCCAACATATTGCATGCACAAGATATTCATGGAGGATGAGTACAAACCAGTTGCTCAACCACAGAAGAGGCTCAATCTAGTGATGAAGGAGGAAGTGAGGAAAAAAGTGCTAAAGTTACTTGAAGCTGGCATTATTTATCCTATTTCTGACAGTGCATGGGTAAGCCCAGTACAAGTGGTACCAAAAAAAGGTGGGATGACGGTTATTTCTAATGAAAAAAATGAGCTCATACCCACAAGGACTGTTACACGATGGAGGATGCGCATTGACTACAGGAAGTTGAACAATGCTACTAGAAAGGATCACTTTCCCCTTCTGTTTATGGATCATATGCTGGAGAGACTGTCAGGTCAGGCTTTTTATTGCTTTCTGGATAGATATTCAGGTTACAATCAAATTGTGGTGGACCCTAAAGACCAGGAGAAGACGACTTTCACATGCCCATTTGGAGGTTTTGCCTACAGAAAAATGTCGTTTGGGTTATGTAATGCTCCAGGTTTCAGAGATGCATGCAAGCCATCTTCGCAGATTTAATAGAAAAGTGCATTGAGGTTTTCATGGATGATTTTTCAGCATTTGGCAGTTCCTTTCATGAGTGTTTGTCTAACTTGGATGTTGTACTTAAAAGATGCACCCAATCCAACCTTGTTCTAAATTGGGAGAAATGTCACTTTATAGTCACTTAAGGTATTGTTTTGGGGCATAAAATTTCTTCCAGGGGAATTGAGGTTGACAGAGCCAAAGTGGAAGTTATTGAAAAACTTCCGCCATCAACAAATGTGAAGGGAATCAGAAGCTTTCTGGGTCATGCTAGTTTTTACAGAAGATTTATCATCACATGCATACATATTTACTTTTCAGTCTTTTGCATTTGAAACTTACAACAATTTGTTCATAAGTCTTAATTAATCAATAAATCACATAAATGTCTAGGTCGTGAGTCCTTTGGGAGAACGATACTTGGTCTTACCAGGTTTATTACTTGATACGATTCGGTTACACTTGCCGAAGGTTAACAAGTTTTTGACTCCGTTTTTAGGAATTGAAAATTTGTTCATCAGTTACCCAATTGTTTGACAATAAATCTAACTATGTTTTGGAAAACGCTGATGAAGATGATAATCTAGATCACCACCAATTGTTGATGCAAAGCAACGAGCCCAGATCAGGAGAACAACTTATACTCAAAAATAGGATGTGGGTTTTTAAAAGCAAAACAAAAGATGGAAGATTTGAAATTGAAGCTCCTTATTCCAAGATAACCAAAAAGTATCTAGAAAATGGTGGAAAAGTTGTTGGTGGAACAGAGGGAATGATGGAAACTTGCTATGGGTGAGACTCATTGAACCAGGAAGCCAAAGAGCAAACGTTCCAGTGAGCAGAATGAAGGCAGCGGAATTCTGAAATAGATGCAGAGAATGGTATGGTTTCAGTGAAGAATGGAGTGGGTTAGAACCTCTCAGCTCAGAGGGCCTTCCTACTTTGGAAGGAAGCTAGAGGTAAGGAGAAAGAAAGTGAAGAAGTGGGTTGACTCAAGAGTAAAGATAAGCTGGAATTTCATTTTTGCAGCAATTACACTAAGCTTAAAAGTGTCTACAAAAGGGGGAAGAGGTCTCCTATTTATAGGAAGATAAGAGCCTCAAATCTGAAATCAAATTCAATCCAAAAGCAAATGAAATTAAAGAAAAAGGCGCCAATTTGCTTCAGCTTCAAACATGCCTCATTCCAACTCAGCAGCACACGTGAAACAGCACCAATTCTGAAACGCTGGGCTAGCTAGGTTAGTGGCTGAGCTTTTTGATAGCTTTGGCAACAAGCTTCTCCCTCCAAGTCTCTCTTTTCACGTGCTCAAATGCTATGCTGGCAGCTGCTCCCTCTAATTTTATTAATCCTACAAAGCAAAGAAAATGTGCTTTTAATTATGGGAAGAAGGATTAATGTAAATTACCTTCCATAGAAGCAAAATGGTAGGTGATCCTTCTTCCTCTTGAATCCTCTTTGCCATGGCTCTAGTAAGAGGTCCAATGTGTGTCTTAGATGGTCTTCCATCAGACCCTCCCTCTTGAAAAGGATCTGTCCTCAGATCTGCTTCAACCTGTTGATCATTCCCTGTGAAAGGAATTAAGTCGCAGATGTTAAAAGTATGACTGACACCATAACTTTCAGGGAGATCTAAGATGTATGCATTATCGTTTATCTTTTTTACCACCTTTAATTGACCATCTCCTCTTGGACAAATTTGGACTTCCTTTGAGAGGGAAATCTTTCCTTTCTCAAATGAAGCCAAACTAGGTCTCCTTTTTCAAAAACTATTTTCTTTCTCCCTTTGTTGTTGTATTCTGCATATTTTTGAGTTTGTTTTTCAATTTGGATTTTGACTTTCTCATGTAACTTCTTGATGAACTCCGCTTTAGAAGCACCTTCTTTATGAAGAAAAGAAGATGATTCTGGAAGAGGTAGTAAATCAAGAGGTGTGATAGGGTTAAAACCATAAACAACCTCAAAAGGGGAAAGATTAGTAGTCTTGTGGACTACTCTATTATAAGCAAATTCAATATGAGGTAGATGTTCATCCCAAGATTTGTTATTACCTCTTAATATTACCTTTAATAATGTAGATAAAGATCTATTTACTACTTTAGTTTGCCCATCAGTTTGTGGGTGACATGTAGTAGAAAATAGAAGTTTAGTTCCAAGCTTTTCCCATAAAGTTTTCCAAAAATGGCTTAGGAACTTCACATCTCTATCAGACACTATAGTTTTGGGTAAGCCATGCAATCTCACTATTTCTTTAAAGAAGAGTCTAGAGATATAGCTAGCATCATCTACTTTGTGGCAGGGTATAAAATGAGCCATTTTACTAAAACGATCTACTACCACAAATATAGAATCATACCACTTTTGAGTTCTTGGTAATCCTAAGACAAAGTCCATGCTTATGTCCTCCCAAGGGGTATTAGCTATAGGAAGAGGTGTATAGAGTCCATGAGGCATAATTTTGGACTTAGCTTATAAAAAAGCTATACATTTAGAACAATGCCTTTGAACATCTATTCTCATGTGTGGCCAATAAAATTTACTTTTCAAAATGTTTAGAGTTTTATCAACTTCATGATGGCCCATGAGTCCTCCTCCATGACTCTCTTTGATAAGAAGTTTTCTAATGGATCCTTGGGGTATACAAAGTTTTCCTTTATTAAAAGATACCCCTCAGAAAGATAAAATCCATCAAAAGGCTTCTTAAGACATGATGAATAAGTGGATGCAAATGTTTCATCATTTTCATATAACTCTTTTATGTCATCAAATCCTAATATTTGGGATCCTAGGGGTACTAATAATGCATGTCTTCTAGATAAAGCATCCACAACAACATTAGTACTCCCCTTTTTGTGTTTGATGACATGGGGAAATTGCTCCAGGTATTCCACCCACTTTGCATGTCTTTTGTTTAGCTTTGCTTGCCCTTTAATGTACTTGAGAGATTCATGGTCAGTGTGTATGATGAATTCTCTAGTTACCAAGTAATGCTCCCAAGTTTTTAAAGCTCTAATGAGGGCATACAACTCTTTGTCATAGGTAGGATAGTTCAAGGTAGGCCCCCAAAGTTTTTCACTAAAGTAAGCTACGGGATGTCCTCCTTGTATTAAAACAACTCCTATACCTACCCCAGATGCATCACATTCTAGTTCAAAGGCTTTGGAAAAATCAGGCAAAACTAGAATAAGTGCATGAGTTAACTTGTGTTTCAAAGTCTCAAAAGACAACTCTTGCTTATCACCCCAAAGAAAAGGCATATCTTTCTTGACTAGCTCATTTAAAGGAGCAGCTATGGTGGAGAAGTCTTTCACAAATCTTCTATAAAAACTTGCTAACCCGTGAAAACTTCTCACCTCTCCTACATTTTTAGGGGTTGGCCATTCTTGTATAGCCTTGATCTTCTCTGGATCAACATGTATACCTTCTTTTCCAACTTTGAAACCAAGGAAAATCACACTTTCTTGACCAAAAGTACATTTGTCAAAGTTGGCAAAGAGATTATGTTCTCTAAGAAGAAGCAAGACTTCTTTGATATGGTTAAGGTGCTCTTGAAGACTTTGACTATAAATTAAGATGTCATCAAAATAGACCACTACAAATCTTCCTATGCATTCCCTAAGGACATGATTCATCAATCTCATGAATGTACTTGGAGCATTGGTCAAGCCAAAGGGCATGACTAACCATTCATACAAACCAAACTTGGTCTTAAAAGCAGTTTTCCATTCATCTCCTTCATGAATTCTTATTTGATGGTATCCGCTTTTGAGATCAATTTTGGTGAAAAGATTTGCTCCATGTAATTCATCCAGTATATCATCTAGCCTAGGAATGGGGTGCCTATACTTGACAGTTATGTTGTTGATGGCCCTACAATCTGTACACATTCTCCAAGTTCCATCCTTTTTAGGGACCAACAACACAAGCACAACACAAGGGCTTAGACTCTTTTGGATCCACCCTTTGTTCAATAATTCATTAACTTGTTTCTCTATTTCTTTTGTTTCCATGGGGTTGGTTCTATAGGCTGGCCTATTGGGTAGGCTTGCCCTAGGCACCAAATCTATTTGATGTTCTATTCCCCTCAAAGGTGGTAATCCACTTGGTACCTCTTTGGAAAATACATCATCAAATTCCTTTAAAAGTTTTTGCAACCCCTTTGGTACAGAACCAAGTTCATGAGTGATTGAAACAAATGCCTCTTTGCAATAGAGAAAAAAATGAGGTTGTCCAAGAAAAAGATTTTTAGAAATGTTCAAAGTTTAAGGTTGGACAACTTCTTTATTTGAGGCATGGGTTACCAAATTCATGATCTTCTCCTTTCTTTCTTTCCTACTTTTCTTTTCTCCATCCAACTTCTTTTTAAGAATTATTTGGTCCTCTCTTACTTGTGAAGGTGTAAGAGGACACAAAATAATTTTCTTTCCCTTGTGTTGAATGGTGATTTTGTTGGTGACTCCATCATGTAGAGCTTGCTTATCATATTGCCAAGGTCTTCCAAGTAATATGTGCCCAGCTTCCATTGGTACTATATCACAAACAATTTGATCTTCATATTTGCCAATGGAAATGGGTACTCTTACTTGTTCTTTAAATACTATTCCATCATCCTCTTTGATCCATTGAAGTTTGTAAGGTTTAGGATGAGGAGTAGTGGTTAAGCCAAGCTTCTCTACCATTCTAGAACTACAACAGTTGCAACAAGAGCCACTATCCACAATCATTGAACATGTCTTTTCCAAAACTTTGCATCTTGTGTGGAATAGGTTCTCTCTTTGTGACTGTTCTAATTCTACATGTTTGCTTTCCAGGAGTCTCCTCACCATAAGTAAGTCACCATCACAAGGTAAAGTTTCTTCTTCTTCAGAAGTGGATGTTTCAGACTCATTATATGAAGAACCCTCACTTTCACTCTCATGCTCAAGAATGTAAATTGACCTTCTATTGCGACACTCAGATGCATAGTGCCCTTTTTCCCCACATCTAAAGCACTTAGTCTCCTTACTTTTATGATCTCTTGAAGGTTCTTTGACTTTTTCTTTCCCTTTCTCTCTCTCTCTAAATTCTTCATACCTTGGCTTGGTTAGACTACCCTCCCTCTTGTACTCTTTCTTATGGTTGGAACTATGAGGGTAATATTTCTTAGTGGAGCTTTTCCTCTTGAGTTGTTGCTCTACCCTCACACAAAGTTGGACTAACTCATTGAGATCATTGTAGGGTATAAGTTCAACCCTATCTCTTATGTCATAGTTGAGTCCACTTTGGAACCTAGCAATTGTTATCCTTGGTTCGTCTCTTATCCCAGCTCTCAACATGATCAACTCCATTTTCTGCCTATATTCTTCAACACTCATGTTCCTTTGTTGGAGTTTGTGGAGCTTATCCATTAACTCCCTACCATAGTAGGCTGGTACATGTCTTCTTCTCAAGGCAATTCTCAACTCATTCCAATACTTGATGGGAGGTAAGTGTCTTAGCCTATGATCCTTGACCAAGGTTGTCCACCAAATTAAGGCATAGCCTTGAAAACTTAGAGAAGCCATGGTGACTCTCTTTTCATCATCTATTTGGTGGCACTCAAACAATTGCTCAACTTTCATTTCTCATTCTAGGTATTCTTCCACATCATCCTTTCCATGAAAGGAAGGAAGATCAATTTTGGGCTCTCTTGGATGGTGCTCTCTAACTCTATGATGTCTTCTAAGAGGCATTTGGTAATGGTCATCATTGTGATGACTACTATATTGCTCAAGCTCACTAGGAGAAGATGATGATTCTTCTCTTCTCCTATGGGAATATCTCTCTTTCTTTTTGTCTTGATTAATCAAAAGTTGACTAATCATGTCTTTGAGCTCACTAATCTCTCTATCCCTTTGTTCAAATTTTTTCTCAAATTCCTCCCTTAAAGAACTCTCACTATGGGGTTTCAAACTTCCTTGCACACTTGATTGACTCATTCTTGTCAAAGGAAAAGGTTTTCACAAGGTTTTCAAAATATTTGACAAGTAATGAGTGAAAAGATTTTCACAAGCTTTCTTTGTTTTTGGTGAAAATTTTCTAAAGAGATATCTAGAGGCAAAAGATGTTTCTAAGTAGCTCCCAGGAAGAAGAGGTGAGTCACAAATGGACAAGCTTAGAAACCAAGTTCTTCCTTAGCCAGAGTTTCCTTAGAGTTATATTTTACCTTAGTTTCTAACTAGAAATTCTTCAAATTCTTTTCAAATGTTATGAAATGAACCTAAAACCAAAGAAAGGTTGACTAAGTGTTATTCAATCCTATATACCACGGAGACTTAAAAAAAACAAAAAGATTAAGCAAGAAATTAAAGAAAGCAATAAAGATGCAAGAATGTAAATGCTAGACGGCCCTAAGTGAAAGTGCAAGTGACACTTGGAGCCCCTTGACACACTTCCACACTAAGAAAACGAAATTGGACTATTACAATGTTCAATTGTGAACTTGGAATTGCTTCAAGAGCATTTTTCCAAGTCACTTGGCTCAAAAACAGCAAAGAAAAAAAAATAAAATACAATTTCAAACAGCAAATTCCGTGATATTTGGTGTAAATAAACTTGAAATGAGGCCTAGAAGTAATGTGAGCTTTGTCTTCTTGCTACTGCAGAAAGCTACTCAAAATGAAGGTGTGAGTTGCTCTTTTTCCAGGTTTGAAATGCTGCTGTAACAGAGTTTTCCAGCTGTTGGACAATGGTGTTTGGGTTGCTGTTGAGTCTTCCTTCTTGCTCCACTTTCAATTCTCAAACCACTTCCTAGAAGGCTACCAAAGTAGGAGTAGGTCTCTGGCGCTGGATGCCCCAAACAACTTGCACACACACTCCAAAACTCATTAGAAATCACACCAAACAGATTAAAAAATCTGCACCAAATTTCTGCATACTGCACCAGTATAGGCTGCTGTATTGAACACTTTAGATGCCAAAAATAGACACAAACAATTGGAACAGCACACAAATGAAAGTAGGTACACAAGAGGAACTTATCAAAGGCACTAGAAGGGATGAAGAAAGCAAGAAAAACACAAGCACAGTTCAGAAATTATTCCAAATGCAAACTGTTTGATAATTTTCAAAAGTGTTTGATAAAATGCCCCAATGAATTTCAGATTTTATGTTTTTGATTTTTCAGGGCCTGTAATCTGGATTGGTTGGTTCTAACAGCTTTTTAACACTTGATACTTCTTCTTTTGATCATGTATTTTCATTTTTAAACATTGAACCAGCTTTTTTTACAATCCAGCAATGATTTATACACTAAAATTACCAAAACAGTGGCTGGAAAAAATAGAAACTGCACTAGAAAAATGAACTAAAATGGTGGTTTTGGAACCCAAAATGAGTGGCAGTGATTCAGCAACTTTGATGAATGTTCAAACAACTTTTCTTGGTGATATTAAACATGTTTAAACTCTTAAACAGCTGAAACAATGATTAATATTCAGAATCACTGATCCACTTCCTTTTTTAACTCAAAAATTATGGTTTAAATATCCAATCTGCATATAAATTCATTTTTGACCAAATGAGCAGTATTAACAACTTTCAAACATCCATTTAGACTTGCTCAAGCTTTCCAAAAGCACAGAAACAGTAGGATTCGAAAATCACCCTTGTTATGGCCAAATTATGCAGCAAAAACCATCAATTAACCAACCAATTTTAGTTTTTCATGGATTCAAAAACTGGATAGCAAAGGAAATGACTCTAAGAAGTGTAAAAACACAGATCTAAGCTAGATTTAATATGCTTAGCATGACCAAACTCAGATTAGACCAAATCAAGTATATTAGCATGGTGAAAAGCTAGAAGTTCAAGCTGAAATGGTGAATGGTTAAGGATTTTGAGCACCCACACTATGCATATTGCATTTTATTGCTTGTTTTGGTTTGCTATACCTTAAGACACATTCAACAACATCACACAATGTTGTACAAAGCTCCAGAATCAAAAGAAAACCACTGAAACAGTTTTAGAAATTTAGCACCGGATTTAAATTATGTATCAGAATTCACAATGGAAAACAAATCAAATTTGCATTTTGATGCTTCAGCTTGTATAACCCAGGCTAGATCAAGTCCTCATTGTCTTATTTGGTATATATATACAGCTTGTTTAGCACTTGCAAATCAATTAAAACGAAATAATCCAACAGAAAAGAAAATTGAACAGAGACAGAAATAATACTGCAACAGTTAATTGCACAAGACTTAAAACAATACAGAATTGAAATTTAAAGCTGGAAATGACCCAAACAAGAAGGTTTCACCGATTAAAATGAAAGGACAGTATAAGCACACAAAGGAAACTAAAATTGAATGACTGAAAAAGCAATACAGAATTGAAAACAGCAGCAAAATAGAAACAGAAACAGCACAAACTGGACTGAAAATAGAAACAGAAATAGCACAAAGTGGACTGGAATTAAACAACAAAATGGAAAGGCACTTAGCTATGGTTTGCGTGCACAACCAGAGCTCTATATACCACTTGATGGAAACTTGCTATGGGTGAGACTCATTGAACTAGGAAGCCAAACAACAAACGTTCCAGTGAGCAGAATGAAGGCAGCGGAATTCTGAAATAGATGCAGAGAATGGTATGGTTTCAGTGAAGAATGGAGTGGGTTAGAACCTCTCAGCTCAGACGGCCTTCCTACTTTGGAAGGAAGCTAGAGGTAAGGAGAAAGAAAGTGAAGAATTGGGTTGACTCAAGAGCAAAGATAAGTTGGAATTTCATTTCTGCAGCAATTAAACTAAGCTCAAAAGTGTCTACAAAAGGGGGAAGAGGTCTCCTATTTATAGGAAGATAAGAGCCTCAAATCTGAAATGAAATTCAATCCAAAAGCAAATGAAATTAAAGAAAAAGGCGTCAATTTGCTTCAGCTTCAAACATGCCTCATTCCAACTCAGCAGCACACGTGAAACAACACCAATTCTGAAACGCTAGGCTAGCTAGGTTATTGGCTGAGCTTTTTGATAGCTTTGGCAGCAAGCTTCTTCCTCCAAGTCTCTCTTTTCACATGCTCAAATGCTATGCTGGCAGCTGCTCCCTCCAATTTTATTAATCCTACAAAGAAAAGAAAAATTTGCTTTTAATTATGGGAAGAAGGATTAATGTAAATTACCTTCCATAGAAGAAAAATGGTAGGTGATCCTTCTTCCTCTTGAATCCTCTTTGCCATGGCTCTAGTAAGAGGTCCAATGTGTGTCTTAGATGGTCTTCCATCAGGGAAGAAGCTCACCAAAATCAAAAATCAACCATGAGCTTAACAAGTATCGACTGAAGACATTAAACAAGCGCTTACTAGGAAGCAACCCAGCTTTTTAACCCTTTACTATGTGTCATTTTGTGTTTAGTTGTTTTTGTTTCTGGTTAGAATGATTGGTGTATTTTCATGTGTCTTTCATTGTCTTAGTTTTTTTTTATGCGATTTAGTATATCTTGGTGTGTTTTGAATCTTGATTGATGAAGTTTGTTGTGTGTCTGAGTTTCTTTCTTGTTCAATTCTCAAATATTAGTTTTCATAAAAATTGGACTAATGATTTTGTTCGAGTTTCTTGGTGTTCTTGTAAGTGATAGGTATGAGTGATGATGAAGAAGAATACACAAGGAGTTGCGGAATTTGAGAAGCAAGTTGGTCCGCCCAAAAGAGTTCGGTTTTTTTCTTTCTTTCTATTTTCTTTCCATGCTTGTTGTAATAAGTGTGACTTTGCTGGTCTGACAAATATGATGCATTGGTTGTGTGACTTTGAGTGAGTTTTGCATGACTTTGAGGAGAACCATTTGTGTTTGCTCATAAATTAGTTTTGGAATACATTGAGAATGTGTAGTGATTTAGTGAAAACTTATGCTTGTGGTTGTTCTCATGTGGGTATATCGAGAATGTTGTAATTGTTTTTACTATGGTTAATGGTTGTGGCATGATGTATGACAACCTTATTAGGAAACTAAAGAACTTAACTGGGTGAGATTTGTACCTCAGAGTTTTTATCTATGAGTGCTACCACTTTTGGTTTACAATTAACTTTGCTTGAGTTTCATTGCTAGTTGTTATTCATTTGCATGCTTACATTGAAACAAGACCATCTTTCTTTCCCTCTTTGCATCATATACCCAAAATAGCCAGTTGTATTTTCAAATATTAGAACCCTTGTGCAAACTGTTAAGCATTTAAAGAAACTTACCTTTACTTTTGTAACATTAAGCCTTGTTGAATATGATTGACCATCTCACCTTGATGGGAGAGTAAAGTTTCCATGGTCAGTAGTGTGATTCAAGTGTCGGGGAAGTTATTATTGGAAGGGGAGCATGAGAAATAATTGTGAATTGGTGTTGTTTTCCACTCTACCCGTCAACTAGCATAGACAGAGCAGTTCTACAGGTTCTATATACAAAATCATGTCTAAAAATTTGCACAAATGTACAAAATCAGGAAGTGGTATATAAAATTTCAGAGGAAAACAATATAAGGGTCAATGCACAAGCAAAAATTAAACAAAGATGGTAGGAAAGGACCAACTTGTTACAAATGAAGAACACGAACGTTGAAGAACGGAAGGGAGTCCGTAATAGCTGTGAATAGCGAATAAATTCTTGAGTTGTTAATGCCCTAGAAAATGATGGAGGAGGTGAGCCCCTTGGCCTCGTGGACCCTAACCCAACCCCAACCCACTCACTGTTGGGTTTATGGGCTGGGGCTTCAGAAAAAATCCCTATGAAATGGGCCAAAAGTAAGGGGCCTAATTTTAAATGAGGTTAGCATCAGTCCATGGGTGTGTGGTTCAATTGATAGGTCTAGTGATAACCGACTATAACTAAAAACTAACTTAAGCGTCATAGTGCCTTTAGCAGGTACTTACCCGCTTAGAGTTGGACTGTGTCAGAAAAACACCGACAAAATATTGAAGGAGAAGACATAAACAGAACTAAGTGAAGAGATTTAACGTGTGAAGGTATAGTTCTCGACCCTACATATCGAAATAGTATTTGCTTTTTTGAGATTATTAGTTGTTGTTTCTATTAGTTGTTTTAACTAAACTAACCCGTTTTTTTATCTTTGTTGATTTGAATTCATTTACTGTTTTGAGATTAGTAGTACTTGTTAATGGCTTCATATATGCTGCTTAGGAATTTATTGGACAAAATTGCATGCTTCTTCAACATCTTCCCTCATGTAGCTATGAGATGTAAATATTATGGCTTCTCATGTGCGGTTTCTAAAATGTAATTTGTTGCTCTAATACAAGATAAAAGTATTACTAGATTATTAGTATTATAAAATCCAACTGAGGCCCTTTCACACTTAACAATCAGATGCAAGTGTATGGTATTCAAAACAGATTGTCAATAGGAATGATGCACAACAGACTCACGCTAGACTGTTCACCCAACACAGCAATAGTTAAAAGAGATGGCAAGGAAAGAAGGCTTGTGTAACTTATGGATTCCTGTTTGCATCTTTTGGTTTATTATTTTATTTTTTTATATTTCGTGATTTCAGAAACTTTTCTCATCCATCCATTAGGTTTGATATATAAGAACTTCTTAGGAGTTGAGGATTGAAATAAAAATTCACATATATTAGAACTTATAAGGTTTAATAATTATGTCTGTGTAATGAGCTCTGGAATTGACATCTCTTTGTGTTTGTGTTTCAGTTATTGTTTGTAGTTATTTTATGAAGGTGACAATTTCTGAATTAGAAGTAATGGAACAAATTCATCGGGTAAAAGTATGTTTTTTGCTTTGATATCTTTAAGTATATTGTGAAACTCGTTGATTTGAGACTTTATGTCTTTATATTTAATCATCTCCCAACAATAAAAGTTTTCTGTGACAAATCTTTGTCTGACGTTATCTTCATCAATGTATTTGATAATCAACCACCGTCATTGAATAATGTGTAAAAAAAATTGAGAGTTCTAAATACATTTAACGAAAATGAAATTCCGGCAATGAACAGATATTTTTTAAAAAACAAAGCCACAGTTTTACTATTTGTGAGTTAATATAATTATTTTTATGAGTACAACAACTATTAATATATAACCAATATAACAATATAAGCCAAATAAAATGAATTTGCTAGCTCAAGAGAAATGAAATGCATCACACTCTTCTACCAAAAAATTATTAGATGTAACACACTCATATTACAACTAAACTTTGAATCAAATATGTATTCAGTTTACATACAACATATTCATATTACAACTAAATTTTGAATCAAATCTCCCATTCAGATTAAAATTATAAGGTCGTTGCCCTTAAATTCTTTTGTTTTCCATAAAGGCAGAATTGAATGTGAAAAAAGACACTCCGAAGTCATGTAACTATTCTCACAATCCATTGAGGCTTTCCTATTAATAACACACAACATCCAATTCCCATTCCAAATATCATTCCACATCCATATCCTAGTGCCACTGGTTTCCATTCAAATCCATATCCATGTTCTCTCTTGAAAGGCAGTGCAGGTGGAGAATCTTGTTCAAGGTCCTTGCTGCATTCTTTTGTCAATGGGAACCCACATAACTCTGTGTTTCCCATATAGGAATCATTGGAAAATGTATTGAACTGTTTTCCTTGAGGTATTGCTCCAACAATATGATTATTGGAAAGATTCAGAACTTCCAGAAAGTTCAAATTGGTTAGTTCTGTAGGAATCATACCAGTAAACATATTTGAGGACAAATCCAGTGATTCTAAGTTTGTCAAATTTCCCAGGGATTGGGGAATAGTTCCACTAAGTATGTTATGAGAAAGGTTGAGTGCTCTAAGGGCTTGAAGTTCTCCAATCACATTCGGAATCTCTCCTTCAAATCTATTTTCTGATAAATCAATGCTTACAAAGTCTTTCCGAATTTTCTCCATTGTCAAAACGATGGATTTTGTTGTTATGGTCAAATAGTCATTTTTTTCTTTTCGATATCGATAAAATAATCCGATGTATTGCCCATTGGCATCTTGAACAACATTCGTCATGGCTTGAAACTTTCTTATGAAGACCTTTGGAATTGGGCCACTAAAGTTGTTGGAAGAGATGTCAAGTATAACCAAACTAACAAATCCTTGTTTGGTCTTTAAATTTTCAATGGTGCCATGCAACTTATTGGCTCGCAAAACCAATAATCTCAAATCTGGCAGACCTTGAAGCCAGTGGGGAAAGGCATCCTCTAATTGATTGTTGGCAAGACTTAGACCTTCCAAAAAACGACAATTGGATAAAGATTCTGGCAAAGAACCTTTTAATACGTTGTCATTGAGATTCAGAATTTGGAGCCAACAGTTCTTTGAAAAACTACTTGGCAAAGTGCCATGAAGTTTGTTTTGTTGTAGATCCAAAACTCGAAGGGATGATGAGTTAGTAAGGCATTGTGGAATGATGCCCGTCAACTTGTTGTGAGACAAATTGAGATACCAAATTGAACTTGCATTGCAAATTGAGGAAGAGATGCCACCAGAGATTTTGTTGAAACTAAAATCAAGATACTCGAGTTGTTGGTTCCATGAAACTTGGTCTAATGATTGCTTCAATTGGTTATGAGAGAGGTCTAGTAAATGTAATGGGCCAATTTTGTGTAACCAATTGGGAAGTCTTCCATCAATCTTGTTATCAGATAGATAGAGAAATTTTAACATTGGTACTTTTCCTTCTAAGTTCGGAAATTCAGTTAAACACGTAGAAGATAAGTCCAAAAAAGTTAAGGAGGAAACAGTATAGTTGACATTGGATTCAAAATTTAGGGATAACTTGTCATTCTGGGAAAGGTTAAGATCCACCAAATTGTGAAGCTTAGAGAAAAGTGGAAAGTGAACATATCCACTGAAGTTGTTTGATGATAGATCTAAGTGAGTAAGATTTCGAGGGTTGAAAATTGTTTCTGGAATATTACCTTGTAGCTTGTTGTAGGACAAATCTAAAGTCTCGAAGGAATATGATAAGTTTGAACTAATAAGCCCTGTGAACTTATTTTTAGATAGAGTTAAATACTTCAAAGATGGCAAAGATAAACACCATGAAGGAATTGTCCCATTCAACAAGTTGTTATCAAATGATAAGCTAACTAGGCTTGAAAATCCTGTTATATTGTTGGGCAAAGGGCCTTGTAATTTATTACAAGAACATTCCAGTTCAGAAAGTTGAGTTAAGCCAAACAATGAAGATGGGATTTTTCCTCCGAATTTGTTATCCCGAAGATAGAGACCCTTCAATTTGGTTAGCCCGCCCAACACGTCTGGGATCTGACCACTGAATTTATTTTCTGAGAGATCTAAGAGAACGAGATTTTGAAGATTTGAAAATGTTGATGGCAGCTCACCTCCTAAATTGTTACCACTGAAATCCAATTCTTTAAATTTGTTTTCATGAGGAAAAACATTTGGGATTTCGCCAATAAGATTATTGTAATGGAGATTGAGAAAAGAGAGACGTGAAAGGGTTAGGAGCGAGGATGGGATTGAACCGACAAGAGAGTTATATGAGAGGTCTAGGGAAGTAAGATGTGAGAGGTTAGAGAATGAGGGAGGGATTGACCCTTGGAACTGACAGCTTGAAAGCTCTAAGATATTAAGAGAGTAGAGCTACAACTAACTCTTGGAAGCTGGCCTTGAAAGTACTTACCTGAAAGACGCAGGTGTTGAAGATTTGGTAAACAAAAGATAGCATCGGTCAAGTTTCCTCTTAGCTGAGTGTCTCGAAGACTAAGAGTGACTAAAGAGGAAGACAAATTGAGAGTCTTGATTGAAATTGAAGACATGTCAATTGTATCCAACACAAGCTTCCTCATATCTGTTGCATTTTGGAGTAGTCTCTTCCAAGTACCTTCTTTCCACTTCAGACCAGGGTTAAAAGAAAGATCCAGGGAGACTAATTTGGAAAGATGTGAGATTTGGGAAGGAATTTCACCTTGGAAGTGAGAACCAGATAAGTTGAGGTGTGTGAGGCTTGCAAAGCCACCAAAGAGAACTGAAAAATGAGATTGATAGAAATGGTTGAAAGCAAGGTTGAGTGATTGGAGATGAGAAAGAAGGAAAAGTGTATTGTTTGGATGGATTTGGCCGTGAAAACCACTGCAGGCAAGGTCGAGGCCAATCACATGACCGGAGATGGGGTGGCAAGTGACTCCATCCCAAGAGCAACAATCTGTCTCATTTTTCCATGTTGCTGTCTTTGGATCATAACATTCATAATACAGATCAGGCTTAGTAACAGTAAAAGAGTTATTGAACAGATGCAAGATAAAGCTGTCATCAGAGTGGCATAAGGAATGAGAGGATGAAATATGAAAAAGTAAAAAGAGAAGGAACCATCTCATCCATAACTCCATTACTTCTAACTCACTCTCAAGTCTGTGTGGTTTGATTGATTGTGTTTAACACTATATATGGGGATCATCAACATAAGAAGATGTGCGCAAAGTTAGGCTTTAATTGTGTTGTGGACCCTCCTTGAAACTTCAACATCACATGCCTCACGCAAACGTTCATTTTCTTACCGTTTACTTCGTGTCTTCAATTTTCCCTTTTTGTTTTTCTCCGTTTAAAATGCATTTTACAAGCTTTGAGTGAATGATCAGTTTTAGCAAAAGCTTTATTTTTTATATATATAAAAAGGATGTAATTTTTTTATCAAATTTATTGGTGTCAGAAAATTTTTGAAAAAAATACATAAATAGATAAATCATGTTTAGATAACACAATTTTAAAATAAAAAAGTCAATGTTTTTTAAACACCACTTCAAACTATCATGTTGCTTGTGGGTGAATTACTAATAATTAATAATAATAAGTAACTAAAATTTCAATAATTAATATTAAAAAAATTATATTCTAATTCACAAAATTATTATAATTTTTCATTTCTAATAAAAAATATTTACATACTAAATAATTTTTAGTTTATAAAATTGTATCTATCTTAATGAATATAATGACTAATGTTTTTCAATAAAATTAATTACTATTTTATAGTGTTATATAATCATCCCAATTATATATTTGCAATATGCTTACATGTAATATTATTGTGTATAATACCGTTAATTCAAAAATAAAAGTAGAGAAAAAATTTTATATTTATTAAATATTAGATATTCGTACAAAATTTATAGACACCAAATTATAACACGACTCAATTTTAGAGATATAAAACTAATTTAACCCATCAATACACAACGAAATTAGCCAAGATAAGTAAACCCGAACCTTAATATATACTATTTATTTTAAATTTCCATTTGGTGGCATATGACAACTGTTAAAGAAATATTTTCTTGAAAAGTTTCATTTGATTTAAAGTACCAATAGAACTATATCTACCACTTAGACTATAATCTTTGTACCGCGTCATGGACGTTGCCATATAACCTTTTACATTTACACATTGACTTGAAAGTCATTACCCATCATAAACGCTGCCATATAACTACTTACATTGACTTGGAAGTCACTCAAGTACTTGAATGCTATAATTTTTCAATTGTGAAATTTAGAGTGTCTATCTCTTCAATTATTATATGTAAGCCTAATTGTCACCTTTCTCCTTAACTCCTTATTTCCAACTGTCAGGCCTCAGAAAATAACGTGCGTAGTGGAGTCCACGTGGCAGCAGGAGGACGCGCCACACCAGCAGGGCACATGGACGACAGCAGCGCCTGACAGTCACTAACGGACGCCAGGTGCCGCACGTGGAGGTGAGTCATGAACGTTGGTGGAAAGCTGACTGGCATGTGGAGAACAGTGTGTCAGCCGATTCGAACGTGCGTCCGCGGTGGTGGAAGACGCGTGGCAACAGTGCAGTGGTCGACCATCTGGCGTGGACTGTCAGAGGCGTGGTGGAGTGCGCTGGCGAGTGCGGACGTGCGCTGACGAGTGCGGACGTGCGCTGGCGGAGAAGAAAGCAAATCTGAGATTTTGAACTTATTCTCCACTTCTCCCTTCACGCATCTCTTTGCTTCATTTCTGAGAATTCCTTCTCTTCCCTTGCTCTCTGCATTCTCTCTCTCTCTAAGAAAACACTGTTTCATCCCCTCCAATTCTGGATTCCGGCAACGTGGAAGGACGCTCGGCGATAAGAGCTTCCAGAGGAGAACGTTCGGTTAGTGAATCTCGTAAGTCTTTTCTTCCTCTCTGAACGTTCGTTTTCTTTGCATGCAAACTCAATTCTGAGTTGTGCGTTCGTCTTTTCTTAGAGTAGCGTGATTCTGAGTTTGGTGTTGGGGTTCGTTCGCTCGTACAGTGGATTAACGAGCGCTGGTTAGTGGAATTTGAGTGGAGAAGCGTCTGTGTGTGCGTCAGTGAACGTTCGTCCATTTCCGGGTAAGGGAAGCTTATTTAATTTAACTGGTTTGATGTATGCTGTGTGAACGTTCGTTATTTGGTTGCATGAAAGTAATGCATGATGTATGAAATGATGGTATGAACGTTCGTTATTTTACTGCATGATGTTTCTCGGGTGATTTGCATGAACGTTTGTTATTTTGATTATATGAAGCTGTTATGTTTGATTTATGTTGAACGTTCGTTTTTATGGAATGAGAATGATATATGACTGAGAGTGGTGAAGAAAAAGGGTCTGGTAATCGTTTACAGCACCCCTGTAAACGATTACCCGAGAGAGTTAGCCAATATGTACAGAAAGTCCAACACAGGTACTCAGTCAGGTGAACAGGGGTCACCATTTGACACTCTGTGGTTGAGAACGAACGTCCTCACTGTTTGAGCGTTCGGTTTAGTCCTGTTGAATCTTGTACGTTTGATAAATTCTCTCTTTTTGGACTTGTATATGTATATGTAATAGTGCATTTTCCCGTTCGTATTACTTCTCCAAAAATTCTCTTAGTTTATTTTCAAGATTTATTAATCTGAGTCACTGGAGCGTTCGGTCTTACACCAGACGTTCGCCCAGAATAGCGTTCGGTCTTACACCGGACGATCGTACTGGAAGACGTTCGGTCTTACACTGAACGTACGCTCAAAGTGGCGTTCGGTTTCATACCGAACGTTCGTTATAAATAAGGCTCGGCCTTATAATGGGCGTCCGCCCGAAATAGTGCTCGGCCTCGAGCGTTCGTCCAAATAGTGCTCGGTTTTGATTGAGCGTTCGTCCAAATAGTGCTCGGTTTTGACTGAGCGTTCGTCCAAATAGTGCTCGGTTTTGACTGAGCATTCGTCCAAATAGTGCTCGGTTTTGACTGAGCGTTCGTCCAAATAGTGCTCGGCTTTGAGAAGAGCGTTCGTCCAAATAGTGCTCGGTTTTGACTGAGCGTTCGTCCAAATAGTGCTCGGCCTCGAGCGTTCGTCCTGATAGTGCTCGGTCTCCAACTGAGCGTTCGTCCAAATAGTGCTCGGCCTCGAGCGTTCGTCCTAATAGTGCTCGGTCTCCAACTGAGCGTTCGTCCGAATAGTGCTCGGTATGAGCGTTCGTCCTAACAGTGCTCGGTCTCCAACTGAGCGTCCGTCCGAATAGTGCTCGGTATGATTTTGAGCGCTCGTTCTCTTTTCCCACCAAATAGCGTTCGTCCAATGAACAGTACCATGCTTGGCCATTTCCTGAACGCAGCTGTTTCTCTACCGTTCGTACTTAATACGAACGAGTGTTCTATTGGTCTCGTTCACTGCGTTCGTTCTCGGTCTCCTTGGGTTGGGACGTTCGGTACATGATATTAATGAACAGTACATGATGAATAGTAATTGATGAGGAATAGTAAATGATGATGAATAGTAAATGATGATGAATAGTGAATTATGAACAGTATATGAGATGAAATGAAAGTATGAATGTTGAATGAGAGTTCCAGGGATGATCATGAGAATTTGTAAAGTGTGACCGTGGCTAGACTTAGCAGGCGATTCGATCCTGATATTCCGTGACTACTCGTCTTCACATAGAAGGGGTATGTCATGCGTGGGAATGGCAGGAGGTCCCCGTCACATAACTGTAATTTGGACGGAACCGTCACATAATTGTAATTTGGACGGAATGGACTAACCTCGGGTGGAAGCTGATGAGAATGTCAGTTACCACACCACCCGGGTGCGCGATCGTCGTAGCTACACGGAGAAATCTTACAGTCCGGACAGACAGTCGTGTTGAGTTTTATTTTGTACGTGCGTTAAATTATGTGATGTATGATGAATGCGTACGTTGATATGTATGTGTGAAATGAACTGTTTGCTGGAATTTATATGTTGATGCATGAGTTAAATTTCATAAGCTTACCCTTTCGTTTTCCTTGTGTTGTCCTTTGTCCTTGTACGTCCGTCTTGTCATTGCGATGATCATCCGTGTGGATGTGAGCAGAGGGAGACGAACGTTTGGAAGAGGCGCTGACTGAAGAGAACCTGGTTAATGTTGAAGTGAAGACCGAGCAGTGAGACGCTCGGCTAGTTAGTTATTGGCGTGAGTGGTCGTCCGACCACCTCTAGTTTTCATTTAAGTTGATTTCGGCCGTTCGGTAATTGTTTCTGTAAACCGTTCGGTCAGATTTTCTTGTACGTTCGGTTTTAAATTGTAAACTCTTGTGTGGACGTGCAGTTGTGCACGCTCGTCCCTTAATGTTGTACTGTACTCAAGGACGTTCGTCCTTGGTCATTCGTTCGTTTTAAATTTTTAGTGGAAAAACTGTTTGAGATTATTATTAAATGTGATTTTCTGAATTTATAGTTTTGACTGTATTTTTGGGATGTCACACCAACACTTTAAAATTTTTAGAATCCCACCAAAATGGGTCATATACGACCATTAATTGCTATTTTTTTTACCTATATTATTGGTAGTCTAATAAAAATACATAGGAAAAGTCTTACAAAATATAAAATAGAATTACACATATATATTAGAGAGATTCAATTACTCTAAAAATAATTAAAATGAAATAGTTATAATCTTACCATTCTATTTTATTTTTCATTAACGTTAATGGATGATAAGTTTACATTAATGCATTAGTAATGTTTCATATGAAAATAATGACTTTTCTTTATCTCTCAAATGTATATAATATATAGGTTTTTAAATACTCATTTGATTATTTTTGTCAAGTTTCTTCAATTTGGTATTATAGACAAACTGACACTTTTTGTATAACGTGAAGTTTTTTTCTTACATAATTTGTTATTGTTTTAATCCGTTAATCTTTAATAATTTTGAAATTAAAATTGGGTGAAAGGGAAAATGTCTTCGAAGGTTCACTAAGTGGCGATATGTGTGTTGGGTAATTGGGATAATCAACAAGGAAGCTTGTGCCTGTGTGCGTGTTGTCGTGGTATTCGCATTTATGTGTCGGTGTTCGTGGTGTGTGTGCGTGTTGTCGTGGTATTCGCATTTATGTGTCATGGTGTTCGTGGTGTCTTGTAATACTCACATTTGTTTTAATTCGTTAATCACATACTACAATGAAATACTGAAATTATTGATGGATGCATTTTTGTTGATAATATTTTGTTACAGACAGATATATTGATGAGTTGTGTCAATTAACTTATCGACATAAATATTTATCAGTAATTACATCGACAAAGTATACACGTAAAATATTTGTTGGTAATGTCGTTTGTAAACTATATGCATCATTACAGACGAATAAAAGTCATCGGTAATTTTTTAAAAAAGAATGATTAAAAATTTTGGTGGTCACTCTTTTGTCTTGCTAACGAAAGAACATAGAGAAAATAGAATGCAATGTTAGTAAGCATGAAGTTAGTGAAGTCAATGCACATTGACTACTCGGCTTTTTCACCATCACCATATTTTTCATCCACATGACGTATGTAACTTCTCGGAGTAAGTCGGCTTCTTCCAACATCTTGATGTTTGCCTCACTGGCATTCTTCCTTTTTTAACCCAAGCGACGCTTCTTCTAGGCCATCTGCTGGACCTTCTTAAATAAAGCTAGCTTATGGGACATCATGCCAGGGTGAATGCCCAACATGCAAAAAATTATCCACCCAACATCACCACAACTTGGCCCTTCTCTAAACTTAGGTCATTCCCTGTGTTAGTTGTTTGGTCTTCCTACTTTACCAAGTTCAATGGCTTAACTTCGCCTTGCGGTTCCATTCTATCCTCTATGGTAGACCGAGGGTTCAAGTCAGCCATGTCCACTTTTGATTGCTTAATCTTGCACGGGGGAACGTACGGTGTCACCTTAAGTCCTTCCGCATAACATTCTCATGTAGTTTCTTGATTTACATGTAGGGTGCAAATTGTTATAGTATTAGAAGGAAAATGCATCGCCAAGTAAGGTGTGAAGACTATGGCAACAAAAGCATTTAGGCATGGTCGCATGATCAACACATCGTATGGGGTGTCAGTTTCCACCAGGAAATACCTCACCCGAATCTCTCAACTATCCTAGCCGATTTCAAACTTTATCCTAAGGTCCAAGTAACTGAGGGTGTCTAGCTTCAAAAGGTCTTCTAGTAAATAATATTAACCGAGCTTCCCTGGTCAATTAATAGTTTTCTCACCCCATACCAAGCTATATCAATAGTGATAACCATGGGGTCATCCTGATCAAGATCCATAGCCTTGAAATCGGCATCCGTGAAGGTGATGGGTGGCATGGTCCTTGATTTTCGATCAACAACGTGGATGGTCTTGAGGGCTCAAATGTGCCTCTTCCTCGCGCAGGCTAATGATCTGCCTCTTGTAAACCCTCATAAAATCGTGTTTATGTGACCTTGGATTGGACAGTCTTTACTCCTACTCCTACGCTAGGAGGACTCTCTGTTGCACTCAGCTCTTGAAGTATGGTGAGAACGTCTCACGAGACTATGCTTGTGGAGCGGACTCCTAACTTCTCACTCAATTTTAACATACTTCTTATGGTGACTCGCTCATATGAACTCCTTAATTTTGTCATGAAGGGTAGTGCATTCCTCCATGGTCTGCCCTCTGTCCTTGTGGTACAGGCAATGCTTATTGTCATCAGTTCCTTCGCAATAACCCTCCTTTCTAAGGGGGTATCAAATTAATCCCCAGAGCTTCTTAAAGTGTCTTAGCTTTAGGCTTGTTGAGAGTGGTATATTGGTGAAACCATGGCCCCTTGGGCAACTCCATGGGTTAAGAGTCGCTTGTGAAGCACCCTCCTTCATTTGCCGGCAAAAATCTCGCATATCTTCTACCTACATGAACTATGTGGTTGTCTCTCTTAACTCATCCATGTTTGCTGCAAACCTTATACAAAGTTTATCAACAAATGGTTCAGACCGTATGATAAGCTGTCGTTGAACCTATCAAATTAGTACTACTTTTCAAGGCAACTTCAGTATTGCCAAGTAGTATAAGAAGGTAGATAGGGCTGAAGTAACCCTGAGTCGTCTCCCAACGAACACGGAATTGCTTTTGAATATCTGACTCTTATGTTATGCAATGCTTATGAATAAAAAATGATGTTTGGAGAATGTTTAAAGAACAAATAATAAACTTAAAAACAGTTATGATTAAATAGGCTAATTCCACTGCTTTTCCAAGATAGATTCATCATCGGTTATTCACGGATAATTGTTCAATTGATTATTGTTTAAGTTTCAAATTAATTAAAGTACATTCTTAATTAATTTGAGGGCGATCATGCATTTAACCAAAGTAAATTCTCAATCAAATGCAAAACCTTTCTAGATTATTCACAATAAATTCAACCAAAGTACATTCTCAATCAAATTCTATTGTGTTTAATCATGTCTATTCTTAAATCTCCTAACCAAATTAAAAGTTAATCAATCAAAGTAAATTCTCAATTGATTATAGTTGAAATTATTACTAATCAATCAAAGTACATTCTCAATTGATAGTAAAAACCATTTAATCATATGAAAGTTCCTAAATTAAATCAAAGTAGATTCTCAATTAAACCTAGAAACCCTAAAACTCATAAAATCAATATGCATGTAGATTCAAACACATTATAATGCAAAAATCTTTGCTTTTAACAAGATAGAGAGATGAAAGACATAGAGAGAGAACACTTAAATTAATAACCAAAGTAAACAATTGCATTAAATCACTCTAACCTCAGAATCCATAATGGAATTACAGCAGAATAGCCCTAGATGCTTAGTTCTCCATGAATGGAGTTGAATACAAGATGAAAGAAAAGTGAGAGGAGTATGAGAGAATGAATTCCTTAAGTGAAGTCTTTGGGTCTCTTTATATAGGGCTTGATTGGGCTTGGACTCTGAGTATTCAGTTGATAGAATCTTTTATCTTATATCTTCCAAATAACTAAAAGATTTAGATAATTATAACATTATTTGGAAGATATTTTCGGTTGATATTCCCAAATTAAATTAATTCAACAACTGAATTTTATCTTTTAACTTTTCTGAATTTCCAAAATTGCACAAATGCCCTGAAATTTCCTCTATCTGCACTTTAGCCCCTTCTGAGTTTCTGAAATTGCAAGAAAGCCCCTCAGTTGACCAGACTTTGACCAGAGAAGGCTTGTTGACCAGCTTTGACCAGAGGAGGACGAACCAATGAGGTGCTGACACGTGTCAGCCCCTTTCCCACCCAAAATTAGGGTTTCAGATTGGGGAAGGGCTTCCCCTTTGCTCCTGCGGCAGCTTTGACGAGGAGATGGTGGATGACGGTGGAGGTCGCGGCGTGATGGGCGTGCGGCAGTGACGGACGCGATTTGGTGGTGATGGTTTGATGCAGTCGCGGTGGCAAGGATGGAGGAGAAGCGCGATGAAGGTCGCGGTGGCTGGTGCGTGTTGAAGCGTTGTGGCACGATTTTGGAGAAGCAGTACGCAGCGTGGTTGCGGAAGATCGCGAGTGAAGATCCGAGATGAAGGTGCACTCTAATGGCCGTTCTTACGGCAGCTTTGGGTGGCGACTTGCGGTTTTGATGATGGCGTGCCAGCGGATGAAGAAGATGAACGGTGGTGATGGTCAATGGTGGCTGTCCGGCGAGAAAGGAGGGAGAAGAAGTTGGTGTCGCGGCGCGCCATGGAGATGCGAAGAAGATGATGGAAGTTGCGGATGATGATGCGTGACGGAGGCGGAGCGGCGGCGCGGTAGTGGCTGTCCGGTGACGGCGAGACCGAGGCGGTGTTGTGTGGCGGGAGTGGTGGTCCGGCGAAAAAGGATGGTACGGCGGAAGCGGAACGGCGGCTGACGGCATTGGCGGCTAGGGTTTCTGTGGAGAAGGTGGAAGATGATGCCCAAGGGTTAGGGCTGACGTGGCGGAACATGGTTGGCTAGATCTGTGTGGGGAGGATTTGGACACATGGCATGATCTGGTGGAGTTTAGCTTAGGAGGGGTATGGGTAGGAAAATTTAGGAGGTGTATTTAGAATAGGGTTACTGTTTGGCTTAGTATTGGGCCTCTTTAAGAGAAGAGGGGTGTATGTAAAGAAATTGGGAGGTGCAAGGGTAAAAGTTGCCTGTTTGGCCCATCTGTACATTATTTTCCAAATAAAATCTGATTTTGGGCCTTGAATTGCCATTTGAACCAATAAAACTTATATTCTCAGCTGCACAGATAAACATTAGAACATCCAAGAATAATTTATGCGCTAAAACTTACTTTTTACGTCTCTTTATTTCCCAAACCCAATAATTCCAATTATCACAAATTCACTTAAAATCAACCATTTAAACACAATTATCCCATCAAAATTTTAATTTTCAAACATAAATGTGGGCATAAATATGCACTCATCACCGTAACGCAGTGATTGTGTGTTGCAAGGCTACTTCGTGACTAAGCTTTCTTATCTACCTTGTAGTCCTCTTGAATCACTACATGAAAGCGTAGAGTGATTCCTCCTTCTCCTGTCTTATATTCACCATTTCAAGGAACGTCAAATAATATGATCGATTGGTGGCAAACTAAGCCCTAAACTGTGGGTGGATTTCCCTGAAGTTGTCGATGAAGTTAAGTGGCGATGAATTGAACCATGGCATAACTTCTTCCTTGAGAAAGATGGAGAAGGCTTTATCACAAACAGGGTCACTCAAGGTGTAGAATGCCATCTAATTCATGAACATTCAAAGATGTTCATCGAGATTGCTTGAGCCGTCATACTTCTCAAAGGATGGAGGGTTCCACTGGTCAAACATAGGAGTTTCCATTATGGCTAGCGTGAAGGGAAGTAGCTTGGATGTGTTGACTATATGCATGGACGTGTTGTCCCTACTAACTCTCGTGTTGCCTTCATGAATGGTCTTACATAGGTCCTCCCTCGGCCAAATCGGTATTGATTCCTGAGCACTCAATTCCTGTCTTATGGTTGCATTCTCAACCTTAAAGGTCATCAACTCATCTTCGTACCTTCGCTGCATCTCCTCCATTTGTTTTTGCATACTCATAAGCATCTCAAGCTGGCTGGGTTGGTTCTCTGACTCCTTTGCTACCATGTTGCTCTTCATGTTCCTCGTGGTCACCATAGGGTTTGTTGATCACTTGGCCCACGGTGGGCTCAAAATGTTTCGGGTATGGGGTTGAGGTCAATGGTCTAAGCTATGTTGTGTCATCCAAAGTTTTCTTGAAGTTTAAGTGTTGTATCAAACCGTTTGTCCAAACCACTCGAAGGGTTCCTAGAGAAGGCATTTTGATGCCAAAGTCAACTCAACATTGGAAGTTAGCAATTAATGTAACATTAAATGCCAGTAACCTACCTTCTTACCTCAAACCTTTATTTATAGTTTTTAAGGTGGGTTTTTTTATTAATATTGACCTAATTACCACCCAAATGCAACTAATTATACTTTACCTATAAGTTGATCAACTTTAAGACTAATCTCTTGAACAATCCATATTGATCAGTTCAATCCCATACCGCTTGGTTTTCTTAACTACCGATTGATCTAACTGAGTTCATTAGTTGATAAGTTGGATAACAATGAATCGTCCGATTCATGACTGACAAAATAGTCATACAGTAAAAGAGTTATTGAAGTAATGCAAGAGGGAGGAGTCATAAGGGTGGCATAAGGAATAAGTGGATCAAAAATGAAAAAGTAAAAAAAGAAAGAGTCAACTCATCCAAAACTCAATTACTTCTAACTCACTCTGTATGGGGATCTTAGTTCAATTGATAAATATAACTTTAGCTTTCTTATAGAATGTTCACTTTTGAGTCCTTACAGTCCAAAATCAGACCTTAATTATGCGAAACTTTAAAAGTTCTAATCATTCAATCAAAACCAAGTAAGATAATTCTGAACCAAGAGAAAGATAACTGGTGTAGAGAATTGTAAAGGTTGGAAATGTAAATCAAGAAGAAAATAATTTGTGCTGAAACTATAAAGTTTATTACATTAATTAAAAGGGCAAACTCTGAAAATCAATATCTATCTTCAAAAAATTAAGGAAATTAAAGGAAGTGCAAGAAATTAACAAACAATGATAGAACTGAATCATAGATATACAAGAACATAAAAAGCAAAACAAGGATTCAAAAGGGTACATCATAACTCAAGAACAAAAAGGGCAGGTGTAACACTCCAAAAATTCAGGGTGTCACGAGTTTACAGAAACCATAATTTCAACTTTCTATCATATCGCGAAAACATATTTTTTAAAAATCATAACATTAAAACATGCATAGTTTATTTGAAACATAGTTCCAAAATCCTTATCCAATTACATTATTCATAATTAATGAAAATAACGAAAGAAATATAGAACTCCAATTACATTGTCTCAAACTTCAAACACAATAACTTTAAAAGAAAATCTCAAGTCTGTCCCTTATCATCTCTCAAAATCTATCATGCATCAGCAACATCTGTAACATCATCTGCACATGTATAACACATTATACAATCATTGTCGTTAACATCATTCACAATACACAAACACAAACACGTATATGGTAAGCTACCATTAAAAGAGTCATAATTACAAGATATAAACACACTGATTATATCAATAATAAACATCCACCCCATACATAGTAGTATAAATAATTGAATTCCTAAACCGCTAAAATAAATAATTCAATCATAATAAATTACCTGATCCTCGCTTCTCAATCTTTGATCATTGATCCTCAATCCCTAACCCTTGATGTCATCACTAACATCTCACACATAGACCCTTGGTTTGTCCACTCATTAGCACCTACGTTAACTACTTATTATAACCATTATAGTAACACCATTATAAACATAGCATAACTTAAAGCATCTTCAACACAATGATCATCATTATAGATACAACACCATCATGACTATCCCAATCATGTACAATACCATGAGCATCACCATTCCATGAACCCCATCATGACAAGACTCAAACCCTACCTCATCCACCTGTAGCCTCCCCTACAGGAATACTTGAGTCATCCATCTTCTAGCTTTAGACATGTTCCCCTATCACCTAAGGCTGAACATTTATGCCCCCACCAAAGAAGATTCAACGTTCGATTACCATTCTCTTTTCTACAACTATTTTCCAAAGAGCACATCACTATCTTTTGAACAACCAATGCCAAAGAGAATCGCCTCTTTTAAACAACAAATGCCAAAGGGACTATCCCTCCCTTTTCAATAAACAATGCCAAAGGGGGCACCTATCTACAGATAGTCTTAGGATCTACTAGGGACAACACATAAGCTAATCTACCATATATCATGCTCATTGATCAACCATACACACCCTTGTAATTCCATCACACATTCATGTTTCATCACCACTCATAAATTAAACTTGACCCTAACATCAATTATTCTCATTCTTCACATTCCGCAGTTCATACATGCTTGTCCCTCGTCCATTCTTTCCTAAAATCACACTTTTCTAGCAAAAAGACACTAGGATAATCGATTATCATTGATGCTAATCGATTATACCAAACAACTAAAGTACCAATTTTTCAGCATTCCAAAATATCAAAGGGTAATTGATTATCATTTCACATAATCAATTATTCTCATGACAAAACCCAAAACGATGCGCAAATAATCGATTATAAGTTAAGATAATTGATTATTGTCGAACCCAACTCATTCCGGACAAACATCAAGCATTTCAAACACACAAACCTCCTTCACAAACCATGAGGAAACATACTTAACACATCATACATGCATTCAAGCCTCACATACCCTTGTAAACAAACCCAAATACATACATTACATCATTTGATTCATCCAAAACTCATCATTATACATATTATACCCCAACAAAACCCAAATATACTACACATGATTATCATGCCCTCTTTATATAAGGTATTTTCATGGTAAAACCCCAATTATCATAACTTTGTTCCCCTTTAGCATTAAACCCTACTATGGGATAACCCAACAAAATCATACATAAATTCATAGGGAAAACCCATCACAAATATTACATAATCATAGATAATCATGACCATAATCATATATATATATATATATATATATATATATATATGCATTAAAACAAAGATTATCAATCAAGATAATTAAGCACACATATGACATACAACAACAAGCAAACAAAGGTAAGTTTCCCCATACCTTGGTTAATACTGATGCTTTATCTACAACCCCAAAACACCACCAATCTTCCTTTGCACTAAGAGTTTCTGTTGCAATCTCTCTTCTTCTCCCAAAATGCCACTCTCCTCTCTTTCTTTGTTTTCTATCTTTGTTTTAGAGATTTTAGGGTTTTTAAAACAAAAAATACTACTTGTCTCCCTATATCTTAATATTTCTAAATTATCTTAACTCTATCTCTAATATTTCCTCCCTTTTAAATATTATATTCTTAAAGTCAATCTACTTAAATATTTATCTCCCTTTTATCTCACGTTCATTATCCACCTTCTTTTTATTTTATTTTATTCAACTCACACCCTTTTACTTCCTACAACCCCTTATTTAATTTCTACACCAATTAATTAAGGTAAAAAACTATTTTACCCCTAAGCAAAAATACTATTAACTAAAGGTTTCCCCTTAATTCTCTTCACACTTAAAATTGATCCCACAACCATCACATTGGTACTATCAACCACACACATCACCAAATCAACAACATACCAATCATGTGTTATACTTAATTAAAATAACATCAAAGAATTAACATAATTATGTTTTAACAAAGATATTCACACATAAGCACCCACTTTCATCATTCTACTATGATCTCATTGTTTGTCGCTACTTATCTTCTTCATCCTCAATGTCGACTATAATTCCCAAATACCAATAATCAAATAGTGAAAATGGATGTTGAATCAAATTTCTCACAAGTTGCACCTCCAGTCTTTGATGGAGAAAACTACGATCTTTAGACTGTCAAAATGGAGGCTTACTTGGAGGCTCTAGATCTTTGGGAAGCTGTAGAAGCAGATTATGAAGTTCTTCTGCTACAGGATAATCCTACCATGGCCTAGATCAAAATTCACAAGGAGAGAAAAACTAGAAAAGCAAAGGCAAAAACATGTTTATTTGTTGGTGTTTCTCAAACCATCTTCACAAGAATTATGACTCTTAAATCAGCTAAAGAAATTTGGGATTATCTAAAGGAAGAGTACGTTGGAGATGAAAGAATAAGAAGCATGCAAGTGCTTAATTTAATGAGGGAATTTGAGTTGCAAAGAATGAAAGAGTTTGAAAAAAATCAAAGAATACTCAAACAAATGGTTGGGTATTGCCAACAAGATAAGGTTGTTGGGCAACAATTTTCCTTATTCCAGAATTGTTGAGAAAATTCTGGTAACGGTGCCAGAAAAATATGAAGCATTTATTGCTTCATTGGAGAACACAAGGGATTTGTCTAAAATCACATTTGTAGAAGTGTTGCATGCCTTCCAAGCCCAAGAGCAACGAAGTTCGATGAGGAAAAATCATGCTGTTGAAGGTGCTCTTATAGTCAAAAGCCAACAAGCCAAAAAGTACAAGAAGAATCATCCAGCCAACAGTCAGAGCAATACAAATAATTACGATAAAGGAAAAGATGGAAAGAAAAGTTACCCACCTTGTCATCATTGTGGTAAAATAGGTCATCCTCCATTCAGATGCTGGTAAAGACCTGATGCTAAATGCAACAAGTGCAATCAAATGGGACATGAAGCAATCATATGCAAGAGCAAAAATCAACAGCAAGAGGAAGAAGCTAAAGCTGTTGATCAAGAGGAAGAGGATGACCAGCTATTTATAGCTACTTGTTTATTGAGTATTGAATCGAGTGAAAGCTGGCTGATAGATAGCGGTTGTACAAATCACATGACCTTTAACAAGGCTCTTTTTCGAGAATTGAGGCCAACTAATGTCATTAAAGTCAGAATAGGTAATGGTGATCATATCTCAGTCAAAGGAAATGGGACAATTGCAATCACAAGCTGTACAGGCACAAAGTTCATTCATGATGTTTTTTTCGTTCCTGAAATTGACCAGAACTTATTAAGTGTTGGTCAACTGATTGAAAAAGGATTTAAAGTTATTTTTCAAGATAAATATTGCTTGATTAAAGATGCAGTTGGTCAAGATATGTTTAAGGTAAAAATGAAAGGAAAAAGCTTTGCTCTAAATCCATTGAAGGAGGAGCAGGTTGTTTTTTCTTTGAAGGAAAATGTCACAAAAATATGGCACAAGAGACTCAGACACTATCATCATCAAGGACTACTACAAATGAGTGGAAAATAGCTAGCACTTGATATTCTGGTGCTTAAGGATCAAACTTCAAACTACAAAGCCTATCAATTTGGGGAGCTAAACAGAAAACCTTTTTCAAAGACAACATGGAGAGCATCAAGGAAGCTGCAATTAATTCACACAGATGCTGTAGGGCCTCAAAGAACACCTTCATTGAAAGGTAATATTTATTATGTTCTTTTCATTTATGACTTTACCAGAATATGTTGGATCTTTTTCTTCAAGAACAAATCAGAGGTGGATGGAATTTTTTGGAGGTTCAAAGCAAGGGTTGAGAATGAAATTGGTTTCAAAATTCAGATTTTGAGGTTAGACAATGGCACTAAGTACACATATGAAAGATTCAATGAAATTTGTGAGGATTCTGGCATTGAACATCAACTAACTGCTCCCTATACCCCACAACAAAATAAGGTTAGTGAGAGGAGAAACCGATACATCTTGGAGATGACGAGATGCATGATAATAGTTGAAAAACTGTTATTTTTATACTTAAAATTGACTTCAATTACAACCTTTATGACTTAGAAATTAGCTTGAACTCATGATTTTGTTGAATTATTGGAAATAATAGAGTTGGACAGGTTTTATGCTTGATTTCATTGTTTTTGCAGGTTTAAAGATGAATTTACTGAAAGAAGTGAAGTAGGAAAGAGGTGGAGACAGAAAAGGACACACAAAGTGCAAAAGAAGAAAATAAGCAAGTACCGCTTAGCGCCAATTACCGTTGAGCGGCACTTTTCAGTACCCATTCGCACCGCTGAGGGGAAAACTGGCGCTGAGGGGAAGAAGTGGTCACGCGCTCTAGGCTTGGGCCTACTTTTCTGTATTTTTTAGAATAGTATATAACCTTTAGGACGTTCTAGGGTTTATATCTTTGGTTGGAACGAAGCAAGAACACACAATTGTCTAGGGTTCTATCCTTCACTTTTCCATTGTATTTCATCTAGTTTCACCATGAATATGGTGAACTAAACTTATTTTGTTGTTGGGGAATCAATGTAAATCCTTAGAAACTCTCTTGTATGGAATTTGTTCTTCAAGATCATTTTTATGATACATGCTTTCTTTCATTAATAGTTAGGGTTTTTCCTCTTTGCTCAAAGCATGCATTGTTTAACTCATTCGATGTCATGATTATTGGTTTTGTCGATATGGACACATACGGGGAAATCTAGATCTGGGGAATCTCTCCCACCAGTATATTACCAACCTATACATAGGAGTATGATAGTTGGTTGCCTTTAAGCTTCTGTTCATTATAATGCATGATTAATTGCTAGGGAGACAAGACATTGTAAACTAGTGATTATGATTAGGCTTTCTTCACCGAGACATCGGGTTTTAAGTAATTTAGAAAGTGGCATTAACATTAATGAAAAGAATGATGAATTCCTAAATACAAGAGAGTGGATAGGATGAAATTGATAAACCCCAACAACCTATTCATTCATATAATTCAAATCACGTGTTTTGTTTCTTCTTGCCCATTGATCAATACATGCATACATATTTACTTTTGAGTATTTGCATTTAAATCTTAATCAATCGGTTTTGCAAGTCTTAGCTAATCAACAAACCACACAATTGTCTAGGTCGTGAGTCCTTTAGGAGAACGATACTTGGTCTTACCAGGTTTATTACTTGATACGATTCGTTTACACTTGCCGAGGGTTAACAAGTTCTTGACTCCGTTTTCGGGAATCTAAGATTTGTTCATCAATGCATGTTGTATGAAAAGAATTTACCAAAAGAATTTTGGGCAGAGGCAACAAGTACAACTATTTTTCTTCATAATAGACTACCCATCAAAGCATTGAACGATCAAACACCCTTTGAGGTTTGGCATGGTTACAAACCATCTATGAAATTTCTTAAAATATTTGGTTATTTGTGCTTTACTCATGTTCCATAGAGCAAGCGAGATAAGCTAGATAAAAGAGCATCACCGGGTATCTTTATAGGCTACAGTACAGTCAGCAAAGCCTATAAAATCTTTCAGCCGCAAACCGGAAAAATAATTATTAGTAGGGATGTTCACTTTCTGGAAGATGAAGAATGGAATTGGGATGATAAAAGGAAGGCAAATCTAGTTTCTACAGATGTAAAGTTCAAGTCTTCAACCTCAAACACAAGACAAAATGAAGATGAAAGTTGGCAAAATGAATTACTAGATGATGATCCAGTAAGAGGTACCAGATTGCTATCTGAAATTTATGAACGATCCAATATTTCTGTGTGTGAACCAGCAGATTATGAAGAAGAAAAGAAAAGTCCACATTGGAGGCCTGCAATGAAGGAGGAGTTGTCAATGATCGAGAAGAACCAAACCTAGATTCTTATGGAAAAATATCAGGGCAAAAAAGTAATTGGGGTCAAATGGGTGTATAGAACTAAATTAAATGTTGACGGTTCTATCAACAAACACAAGGCAAGACTTGTAGTGAAAGGTTATGCAGAGATTTTTGGTATAGATAACTCAGATACGTTTACACCAGTTGCTCGATTGGACACCATTAGGTTGTTGCTTGTTATAGTTGCTCAAAGGAATTGGAAGGTTTATCAACTTGATGTTAAATCAGGTTTTTTAAATGGTTTTTTGCAAGAAGAAATATATGTTGAACAACCCCAAGGCTTTGTGAAGGAAGGAGAAGAAGATAAGGTTTATTTACTCAAAAAGGCTTTTTATGGGCTAAAACAAGCCCCAAGATTCTGGTACAATAAAATTGATGATCATTTGCTGAACTTGGGATTTGTCAAAAGCTTAGCTGAATCAACAATGTATGTTAAGCATGATAGAGGTGACATTCTTATCATCTCACTCTATGTGGATGACCTCTTTGTAATAAGAAGCAACACAAGGCTTGTAGAGAAGTTTAAGAAAGAAACGATGGAGGTATTTGAGATGACAGACCTTGGTTTAATGACCTTCTTTCTTGGCATGGAGATCAAACAAGAAGAACATGAAGTTTTCATTTGTCAAAAGAAATATGTCAAGGAGATTTTGAAGAAGTTTCAACTTGAAGAATGCAAAGAAATGAACACTTCAGTGAATCAAAAGGAAAAGCTATGCAAGGAAGATGGAACCGAGAAGATAGATCAAGCATATTTCAGAAGCATGGTTGGGTGTTTGATGTACCTTACAGCAACTCGGCCTGACATCTTAAATGTTGTAAGCAGTTTATCCCGGTTTATGCATTCCCCAAGTGAAATGCATTTTAAGGCTGCGAAAAGGGTGATTAGATATGTCAAAGGCACTCGCAACTTTGGCATCAAGTTCCAGTGGACTGAAGAATTTAAGTTAACAAGATTCTCAGATAGTGATTGGGGTGGTTCAATTAATGAGATGAAGAGTACCTCAGGGTACTGTTTTAGCTTTGGATCGGGTGTTTTCTCATGGAGCTCGAAGAAACAAGAAATTGTTGCACAGTCTACAAAAGAAGCTGAGTTTGTTGCTGCTACAATTGCTGTTAACCAAGCCTTGTGGTTGAGAAAAATTTTAATTGATCTTAACATGGGGCAGAAGGTAAGCACAAAAGTTTTTGTTGACAACCAAGCTACAATAGGTATTTCCCATAATCCTGTCTTTCATGGGAAAACCAAGCATTTCAACATTAAGTTGTTCTTCTTAAGAGAAGTACAACAAGATGGAGCTATTGTTCTTGTTTATTGCAAAACTGAAGACCAGGTTGTAGATTTGTTCACCAAACCACTTCCTATCAACAAGTTTGAGTTCTTAAGACAGAAGATTGGAGTTTGCAGCTGCAAAATCAAGGAGCAGTGTTAGATATTTGTTTTTGAACTGCACGTTGTTGCACGTGGCATCTTTATTTAGTTTATCTTTACAGTTTTTGATTATTGAATAAGTCTTTTTTTCCCTAAACTTTAGGAGAAAGCATTTATGTTTTATCTTAGTTAGATTTTTTGTTATTGCAAGTATTATAAATGTATTGCAATTGACAGTCAAATAATATGAATTCCCACTCATCTTTCGTTCCAATTTATATACTCTTCTTCTTTCTGTATTTTATTCTCTCTGTTTTTGCTGCTATTCTCATTTTAAACCCTGCTATTCTCATTTTAAACCTACAGAGGGCGAGGTAGAACTGGCGTTGAGAAGAACACTGCAAAGGAAAACGTTGCAAACCAAACGTGAAGTCAAGATAGGGTTGCGAAACAAATGAGAACGAGGAGAATGCTACAAGAGAATCTGACGGAGAACGTGAAGAACCCTGTAGGGGAAGAAAAGGAGAAGGAAGTGAACGATGCTAGAAAAGGAAAAAAGACAACGACGAAGGTGAAGGTAGGAGAAACAAAGGAGAAAAATAGCACCGGAAAGCAAAAGAAAAGGCAGTGGATGACACTTTAAAAGGAAAGGATACAATGACGAAGGAGAAGGTAGTAAATGATGTTGGAGAAGGAAAGGAGACAACTATGAAGGAGAAAGCACGAGAATAAGGGAGAAGAGCAGTACCGCGAAAATTTTCATATACAAAATGAGTTTTTTTAAATAAAAATAAGTCATAGATAACACATTTTTAAATCTATTTCAAATTATTAATTAATAAAAAATTAAATATAAAAAAAAGTTTTTAAAAAAATGTTATCTATATATCTTTCAATAAACAATACTTTTTTAGAAAAACATTATCTAGTAGTTTTGTATTTTGATGGATAACGCTTAATTAAATAAGCGTGGCTTAATTAAATAAACGTGATCTATTGAGCCATGTTTATTAGCAAATTTTGTAGTAATGGGGGCAAAGTTAGGGTTTGATTGATTGTGTTGTGTACCCAACTTGAAACTTCAGCGACACATCTCTCACGCAAACATTCATTTTCTGACCGTTTACTTACGCTGTCAACTTTGATTTTTCTACTTCTACTTCATGTCTTCAATTTCCCGTTTTGTTTTTCCTCTGTTTTAAATGCATTTTTCAAACCATGAGTGAGTCATCTGTTTTAGCAAATAATTGAGTGGGATCAAAATGTTGAATAACTTTACTCCAATAAATAAAATATTACACATGCATTGTCTTGAACTGTTTCACGTCAAATTCTCTTTTTATTAATTTTTTTAATTGTCAGCCTAAAGTGGCCTTACAGTATCTCTGAGAATTTTTCTCACAAAGAAAACTAACAGAAATTTATTTCAAGTTAAAATTAATTTACGTACTATAGTTCATTTCTAGAAGTTATTTTATTTAATTTTTTTTGACATTTTTATGAAAGAAACCTTCAGTCTATCTCGATTGAGTTCCAGTCTAAATTTAATTTGAATATTCACAAGTACACAAGCACGAAAGAAATGCTGAGTTATTTGTATGATGGGAATTAGATAATTTAAAAAACATTATTATTCCCCACTTTTTAATATGCCATAGAAACACTACTTTTGTACAATCTTCCTAATTTGATATCCGTAATATGCTGGCTGACATGTAAATATTATTAAAATTAATATGTAAACTCCGTTACTTCAGAAACAAAAGAATATAAATTTTAAAAAAAATTATATTTATTAAATATTAGATATTCAATAAAAATCTAAAGACATCAAATTATAACATGAGTCAATTTTAGAGATATAAAACTAATTTAACCCATTGATAATATTTCTTTTCATCTAGTAACCATACACAATTAAGTTAGCCAGGAGAAGTAAACGCAAACCTATATATCAATAACTTGATATAAATTATTGATTTGAAATTGCTTATTTCGTGGTGCATGACAACTAATCTCATAGTCGGTAAAGAAAATTTCCTTGAAAAGTTTTATTTGATTTAAACTACACCAACCGAACCTTATCTATCACTTGGACTATAATCTTTCTACCATACCATAACGTTGCCATATAACCACTTAGATTGACTTGGAAGTCACTCGTTATAAAAATGAAAAAAAGTAGATGAAATGCTTTGATTATTCAATTATAAAATTTAGAGTTTCTATCTCTTCAATTATTATGTAAAACTATTTGTCACGTTTCTCCTTAAATCATGTTCCCAATCCCCAACACTTCTACTTCTTTTTAGAGCTTCAAAAAATACGGTCATAGATTTTTTTTACCATTAATTACTATATTTTACCTTATTATTGTAAAAAATCCTGTTTGTCGATCGGTTATTTTTTATATATATTGTTTCTTACAAATGTCAAAATATTCCGCACACCACTATAGATTTTCCTATCACAAAATATAAGATGATAATTTTATTTACACTACCATCATTTAATACACTTTATAAAGTGATATTTTAACGTTTTAAATAATACAAAATTATAATTGTTTAAATGTTTTTTAATTAGAAATAATTTTAATATACATAGTTGTGCATTTAAATGGCATTATTTTTATTATCATAGGGAAATATTATAATAAATTTCGAAATGTAATTTAATTTGAATATGAAATTATTTGTAAGTATATGTAACATCCCAAAAATATAGCTTTAAAACTATACTTAAGAATTCTTACATTTATAATAAAATAGAATAGTTACACGAATAAAATTCAACTTACAGTTATCCTAAAATAACCATAAATTAAAAACTTTGCATAAGCTTATACTAAAACAAACCATAAGGGTAGACCGATCGGTTATACAAGAAGGGACTTAACCGAACGGTCCTACACTAAATACAAAAATCGATACAAGACTGAACGGTCTTACCCTCAACTGAGACCATCCGCTCCTACCAGCGCCTGTTCCAGAATACCTTCGGCACACTCTGCTTACACCCATAGGGTGATCATTGCAAGGACAAGGACGACCGAACGGACCACAAGACAAGACAGGAAAATAAGGGTAAGCTAGTGTAATTTAATTAATTCAGTAAAACATATAATTCATACAAATCTGAGATAATTCCATACTTCAATCATGCAATAACCAAACATACATTTCCAGCAATGACCGAACATATAATACATGCAATGACCGACCACTTTTATTGTAACTGTCTGGACTGTATGAATTATGTGTAGCTACGACGTTTTTGCACCCGGGTGATGTAATAGCTGGGATACCCTCAACAACTGCCTCCCAAGGTTAGTCCGTTCCGCCCAAGTTCACCTTATGGTCTAAGACCTCCTGCCATTCCCACACATGAGTTACTCTTCTCTATGTGAGAATGAGTAGTCATGTAATATCAGGATAAACGCTAACTAAGCTTTGTCCACATTCATACTTTACCATTCCAATAACCAACCATGAGATATTCCTCCCTGGAATACTCTTTCATATCCATATTATAAGTATCTCATCATACCTTCACATTACATCAGAATTACCAAACCATATTATTTCATTCAGTTCACAATTTAAATACCATCATACTTCATCATCAATACATTCAAACTGAACCAAGAAAACAATATCCCATCTTAGAAGCAATACCGAATGAGAGAATTCCTTTTAGACTAATCTAACTGAACACTTAGTGTAAGATCGAGCGGTCTTTCACTTATCCACAGAACAGGACCGAACGGTCCATACTAGGTAAATTTTGAGGAAATGGCCTAACACTAAAACATAACCGAACACTACAATCTTTGGCTGAACACTATTGAGCTTGGCCGAACACTACAAGCTTTGGCCAAACACTATTGGGTTTGGCCGAACACTACAAGCTTTGGCCAAACACTATTAGCTTTGGCCGAACACTAATACCAAACTGAGTACTCTTGCAAGACCGTCCGGTCATCAACTGAACTCCACAAAAGCAGAACTCAGTTAAGACCGAACGCAAGAGAAAGACCACCCACACATATTACCGAACGGTCATGAATTGGTCAAACTCTAATGAGACTGAACCTAGTTAATGACCGAGTACCTGAACATGGCGGCCGAACGACCAATCAGTGCATGGCCGAGTGGTCAACAACACGTACTCAACTTACTGCATAATTCTGCAGAACTTCTGCAGAATGATGAACAAGCTAAACTTTACCAAAACTAAACATTTTTCCCAACTTTTAATCCTCCAAACATGAATCATACACATCTCTACACTAAACTAAGAATACCTAAACCTTTTTAACATCATTTAGATAGTTTCATCTCAGATTTGAGAATCAATTATGCAGAATCATTAACTCAAGGACTGAAAATCAGATTTCCTACTTTTTGTACAGTTTTAAGTAATCCAAAGGCTCTAACCAGTTCTAAACAACTTGTCCAATATCTCTCTACTCACCAAACTACCTCGAACACAAATTCCCCAATTTTTATCATTTTACTACCTCACAATTCTCTCGGCAAAACTCCCAGAATTCTGCAGAAATGACAACAACATAACCATAGCATTCAACAGCCCACACAAACATACTCATCCACATATTTCAATTCACGTGTTTTGTTTCTTCTTTCCCATTGATCATCACATGCATACATGTTTACTTTTTGTCTTTTGCATTTGAAACTTATAACAATTTGTTCTCAAGTCTTAAATAATCAAGAAATCATATAACTAACTAGGCCATGAGTCCTTTGGGAGAACGATACTTGGTCTTACCGATTTTATTACTTGATACGATTCGGTCACACTTGCCGAGGGTTAAACAAGTTTTTGGCGCCGTTTTTCGGTGTTCAAAAATTTGTCATCAAGTTTGTGGCGCCATTGCCGAGGACTCGTAGTTTAACTAGTTTATTTATGTGATTATTGATTATCTTTGACTTGTTTTTGAATTTTGAATTTTAAATTTCTGTTTTTATTTTTCTGTTTTTATTTTATCTTCTTATCTCTTATTTTATATCTTCTCTATCTTTTTGTGCTAACAAATTTTTCTAGGGACTTGTTTTCTTGTGTATGCAGGAAGCAATTCGAACTAGAAGCAAGAAAACCTTAGAACCTCTTCTTGAAGGCTTAGACAAGAGTAGACGGAGGAGAAGAATCCGTACATCTAGAGAACTTTTCCCTCCTCCGGAAGATCTTTTACAACCTTCTCCACAAGGTTCTCACCATAGCACTGAGGAGATGGAGAATAATAATGTTGGACGGACTCTTGCAGATTACACCAAAACTGGATTGGTCACTAAAACTGGATGATGCTCTTTGGGCTCACAAAACGGCAATGAAGACATCCATGGGATTATCACCTTTTCAATTAGTTTATGGAAAAGCATGTGATTTGCCAGTAGAGTTGGAGCATAAAGCTTTGTGGGCTTTAAAATTCTTGAATTTTGATCCTTATGAAACTCAGAGCACACGTAGAAGGCAGATTCTGGAGCTTGAAGAAATGCGGTTACATGCATATGATTCATCCAAGGCTTATGAAGATAAGATTAAGTTTTATCATGACAGGAAGCTGGTGAATAAAGTCTTTAATCCAGGGCAGCAGGTGCTATTATTCAACTCAAGATTGAAGCTATTTCCTGGGAAGTTGAAGACAAAATGGTCAGGACCATTCGTAGTAAAAGGAGTGCATCCATATGGAGCAATTGAATTATTTTATCCAGCTACTGATGATCCATAGAAAAGTTGAGTGGTGAATGGTCAACGTCTCAAGCCTTATCTAGGAGGAGAAGTGCAACGTTTGTCCACAATGATGCAGTTGGTTGATCCTTGAGATTTTGGGTCAGGCTCGTGACGTTAAACAAGCGCTTACTGGGAGGCAACCCAGTGTTCTGAACTTATTTACTTTTGTTTTTTTAGAATAGGGTTTGATGTACTCAATTGGAAACTTTGTCTGCTATGATGGTTTGCATATGATTGTTGTTTGATAAGTAATGCTTGATAATGCTTTGATGATGATTGATGTTGAGATGTGCACATTATATGCTTATACAGGTGATTCACAAGTTTTGTGAACAAATGCATGATGTTGTGATTGTGATTATGATGCTAAGCAGGATGTGTACATGTGGAATGTGAATGAGCTTATATGTGAGGTTTTGAGCTCCAGATTTTTTGTGATTGAATGCTATTGCTTTGAAAGCATGAATGATTTTGCCCAGGTTTTCTATGATTGAATCAATTGCTTGTTTGCATCATATGATCAAGGCCATTTGTTGGTAACCCTTTTATTAGCCAAATTCATGATTTTAGCCCACAAAAGAGAGCACTATGTGTTCTATCATTTGAACCCTTAGCCTTGAACATGATTTGAAAACCCTTTGTGAAAAGCTTTACCTTGAGTTAAGTAGAAAATATTTTGTGGTATTGACAAATGTTCAAGTTTGGGGTTGTTGGGAAGTTATGAAAGGGAAATTGAAAGCATTGAGCTAAGAGCTAAAAACTAAGTATGTGAAAAGAAAAAGAAAAAGAGAAAGAAAAGAGAAGAAAAAGCAAAGCTCAATGCAAAGGAAAGTTGGGAATAAGTAAGAATGATTGTGTTTATATGATTCTCTTAACTCAAGGGTTTTGTGATCTAGAAAAACCAATTTTCTTGTTAGCCCAGCCACATTATAAGCCATTGAAAAGTCCTTGTGATGATGCATGCTTGTGAATGTATTTGATTATGGTTAAATGAAAGACAAAGTCAATTTATGTGACATTGTGATAGTAGAGTGAATGAGTGATTACCTCTTATACACTTGTGTGTTTGAGTGAAACACTTTATCTAGTGAGGAAAGATTCCATGAGCACATGAACATCCATGCTTAGTTGATTGATCATTTATGAAAAGTAGCATTTGTTGGATATTAGGTGATTGTGTGAACACTAAAGCATGTGCATGTCTTGATTGAAGTCTTTGTCATGAGCTTAATTAAGTGATTACTTATCTTGAAAAGAGGATTTTTGAATGGAGTGAACCATTGTATTGATTGATGGAAGATTGAGTTACATCTTGTTTGCTTGACGACAAGCAAAGTTCTAAGTTTGGGGTTGTGATAACAGTTGAAAAACTCTTATTTTCATGCTTAAAATTGATACTAAAAGCAACCTTTAACACTTAGAAACTAGCTTAGAATCATGTTTTTGTTCATATTTTCAGAATAAGAGAGTTGGACAGGTTTATGCTTGATTTCAGTGTTTTATGCAGATTTTAAGATGAATTTGATTAAAGAAGTGAAGAAGGATAGAGATGGAATCAGAAAAGAACTCAAAAAGTGCAAAAGAAGAGAAGCCGCAAGTACCGCTTAGCGCCAGTTTACCGCTGAGCAACACCCGTTGGCTCCGCCGAGGGGTGAAAGTGCAGCTGAGGGGAAAATTGACTATGCGGTGGTACCGCTGAGCGGTTGTTTACCGCTAAGCAGTGGTATTTTGGGCTTAGGCCCACTTTTCTGTAATATTTCGAATATTATATAAGCTTTAGGACTTCCTAGGGTTTGTATCTTTGGCTAGAGACGAAGCAAACACACACCTTTCCACCCCTTGGAGGAAGATCTTAGATGCTAAGGCTACCTACTCATCTTTCTAGGGTTCTATCTTTCACTATTTCATTATTGTTCATCTAGTTTCACCATGAATATGGTGAACTAAACTCTTCTTGTTGTTGGGGAATCAATGTAATCTTGTGAAACTCTCATATATGGAATTTTGTGTTTAAACATCATATCTTTGATACATGCTTTCTTTCATCATTAGTTAGGGTTTTTCCTCTTTGCTCAAAGCATGCATTGTTTAACTCATTCGATGTCATGATTATTGATGTTAGTGATATGGACACATACGGTAAAATCTAGATCCGAGGAAATTCTCCCAAAAGTAATATCGCCTAGACATAGGGAAATGAGTGTTTGTTTACTTTAAGCTTCTGTGCTTCAGAATTAATTATTAGGGATGGTAGGAATTGTATGAACTCGTAATTAAGGATAGGCTTTCTTCGCCGAGACATCGGGTTTAAGGTAATTTAGAGAGTGACATTAACATTGATGAAAAGAATGATAAATTCCTAAAATATATGAGAGTGGATAAGATGAAATTGATTTCCCCAACAACATACTCATCCATATAATTCGTTCCGTGTTTGTGTTCTTCTTTCCCATTGATCAAAACTCATGCATACATGTTTACTTATTGTCTTTTGCATTTGAAACCACAAGAATTTGTTCACAAGTCTTAAATAATCAACAAATCATATAACTAACTAGGCCGTGAGTCCTTTAGGAGAACGATACTTGGTCTTACCAAGTTTATTACTTGATACGATTCGGTCACACTTGCCGAGGGTTAAACAAGTTTTCGGCGCCGTTTTTCGGTGTTCATAAATTTGTCATCAACCTTATGGCAACAAATGTCTAGACTTAATGAAAGATCAATAAGGATGGAAGAAACTCTTCAGCAATTCATAGAGGCAACTACATCCATTCAAAAGAGCACCGAAGCTGCTATTAAGAACTTGGAGATGCAAGTGGGTCAAATTACTAAGAAGTTGGAAGAAAGGCCTGACAAAAATTTTGGGGCTAATACTAAGGTTAACCCAGGGAAGAATGTAAGGTGTTAGTGAGTGTAAATAGTGAAACAGTTGAGTTAGAAAGAGAGAAAGAAAAAGAAGAGAGAAAAAAGATAGAGAAAGAAAAAGAAGAGAGAACAGAGAGAGAAGAGATAAGAGAGATAAAGAGTTAAGACACTCTTCCTTTTCCAATAGATCATGAGAAACAATTTGATTTTACAAAAATATTCAAGATGTTGGATAATGATGTACCTTTGAAGGAGATATTACAAAACATTACAGTTTATATAAAGCCTGAGGAAGAAGTCTCTACAAAGAAAAGACGTAGAGAAGATGAGACAAAGGAGTATAAAGCTATTAAAAAGAAGCCACTCCCTCCAAAAGCTAAAGATCCAAGAAGTTTCTCCATTCCATGCGCTATAGGGAAGAAAAGGATAAAGAAGGCTTTACTTGATTTAGGATCAAGTGTTAACTTGATGCCTTATTCCTTACTTGAGCAGATTGGAAGGTGTTTCTCAATTTCTCTTCCTTTTTCTCTCTCATCCTCCTCTCCCTTATTTTTCCTCTCATCTTTCTCACCTTCTTTTCTCTCAGCCTCTTCTTTTCTCTCTTTATTCATCTCTTCTTTTTCACTTAACTCAGCTTTTTCTTTTCTCTCAATTTCTCTCTCAACTAACATCTTGCCACTTCTAGTCATAATGACATTGCACACCTCCTTAGGGTTAACTTCAGTATTAGCCCCAAAACTCCCGTTAGGTATCTCCTCCAACTTCTTAGCTAATTGACCAACCTGTATCTCCAAATTTCTAATGGCAACTTCAGTGCTTTTGTGATTGGAGATTGACACTTCCATGAATTATTGAAGTGTCTCCTCTAGCTTTGTAGTCTTGTAAAATAAGGAGAGTTGTGGTTGCCATTGTTGTTGTGGTGGTCTATTGAATTGTCCAGCTTGCCCTTGACCCATGCTTGGGTGAGGTTTCCACCCTTGGTTGTAGTTACCTTGGCGGCCCTGATTACCCATAAAATTGACTTCTTCTTGGGTAATAGCTTGCATGGTGCATTGTTCGTTGATATGATCTCCACCACACAACTCACAAAGTTGATATTGAGCTTGAGAAACATTCTACAATTCTTGAGGCAGTTGAGAGATTTTCTTCATTAAAGTCTCTAGTTATTGAGTCATAATCTTATTCTATGCCAGGAGAGCATCTTGAGATTGTAATTGTAGAAATCCTTTTTGTGGAAGTTGAGTTCTTTCACTATGCATCTCATTATCATTTGTAGCCATATTTTCAATCAAATCATAGGCCTCCTCTAGAGTCTTGCATTTGATATTACCTCCAGCTGAGGCATCTAGCATCAATTTCTTGCTTATCTTTGTTTACTTTTGACTGTGGGAAGTATTTGTTTAGAAACTTTGCAACCACAGCTTCCCACTCAGTAAAGCTATTCTCTGGAAAAGATTTCAACCACATCTTAGCATTGCCACCCAAAGAGAAAGGGAACAAACTAAGTCTAATAGCTTCATTTGGCACACCATTGATCTTCACAATGTTGATTGAATGTGATCAGATGCTCATATGGATTTTTATGTGACAATCCATTAAATTGGTTGCTCTTCACCAATTGAATCAACGCAGGCTTCATCTCCATGTTAGCAGCATTAACCCTCGGCCTTGCAATGCTATTAAAATGATGAGGGCTAATCACTATTGCATAATCTACCCGGGTATGTCTACCATTCTGCTCTTCAGCCATATTTTAATATTCCTGGTCAGATCTTTGAGGTGAAGGCTGTAAAAGAGTCTCAAGAGAAGAAAAAAGTTCTCTGAACGTCTTGTTTCTCTTTTTCTTCTACTATTATCCAGACCTGCAAGAAGAGGTTTAGAAACTTTTGTGCTTTTAGTCCGAATTGTACCCTGTATACACTAGAGAACAAAACACTAGAGCACCTAATTAGCACTAACAGATAAAAAAGATAAAATAAAAAGATAAAAAGATAAAAAGATAAAATCTAATCGGTTAAGAATCACCCAAAAGTATAGTTTAAACCACGAGTCTCCAGCAATGGCGTCAAAAACTTGTTAAGATGTCGGCAAGTGTACCGAATCGTATCAAGTAATAATAAAAGGGTAAGACCAAGTATCGTTTCCCAAAGGACACGGCACTAAACAGTTATGTGATTACTCAACTAATTAAGACTTTTGAAGAATAATTTTTGGGTTTTAAATGCAAAACAAGAAAGTAAATATGGATGCAGATTGATCAATTGAGGCTAAACACTAGAATGAATTGATGAAGTTGAAAAAATGAGATGAATATGTTGTTGGGGTTTAGATTTCACCTAATGACTCTCATGCATATATGAATTCTTCTTCTTCATTAAATTGTTAACGTCACCCTCTAAATTCCTTAAAACCCAATCCCCCGGCGAAGAAAGCCTATCCTTAATTACTACACCATAATCCCTTGCATCCCTAATAATTAATTCTACATTACGATTAGGAGCTTAAGACGACCAAAACTCATACCCCCATCCCTAAACAATATTGCTTTTTGGGAGCAATTCTCTAGAACCTGAATTGTAAGATACCTCCCGGTACTCATGTAAATCATACATCATGCCATGAATGAGTTAAACATAACAAGCATTGTGCGAAGAAGAATTACCCTAACAGTTAATGAAAGAAGCATATGTAATTAAAACCAATTCAAATACATGAGAGTTTAAAGGTTACATCTTCCCCAACAACAAATTGAATTTAGTTCCCCCTTGTCATGAGGAAACTAAATGAACAATGGAATGGAAAAGATAGAAGAACCCTAAAAGTTGAAGAGGAGAGCTCCCACATCCCCGAATTTGCCTTCAAGGGGTGAAAGTGTGTTTCTGTGCTCAAGCCATCAAGAGATATAATCCCTAGGACGTCCAAGTCTTGGAATAGAACTGAAAAATAACAGAAAACAGGTCCAAGCCCGCTTCGCTGGCGCTCAACGCCCTAAGTGGGGTGCCCAAGCGTGGTACGAGTGAAAACTGGCGCTCAGGCGCCATGGGTACAAAGCTGGCACTCAGGCGCCCTTCTAGGCGCTCAGGCACCCTGCACTACACAAATTGGCGCTCAGGCGCCCAGAATGATGCGCCCAAGCGCCTTGCGTGACGTCCTGTGCTACTTTTTGAGGCTTTGACCGTCTCTCTTGAATTCCAACTCCTTGATACTTTTGCTCTTCTTTTAAATCATTCCAATAACCTAAACAATCAAGGGAATTTAGTGATAAAATCATCAAGTATACCCTTTACTCTCTTATTCACAAAACTATACTAAAAACATGAGTTCAAGCAAGCTTCTAAGTAACAAAGGGTTGATTTAATATCAAAATTGAATCAGAGATAACGGTATTTTTAACCATTATCAGCAAGTTAGTAAAAGAGTATTAACGATAAATGGTAAAAAACTTTAAAGCATGCATTGGCACGAGATGAACTAGCTTGATGATAAATTGTCATGTCCCCCACACACTTGGTAATAAAAGCATCTACGTACTTACAACAAATTCTACCGAAAAGAAGGGCATTACCGATGGCCATAGTTCGTCGGAAACAACCATAATTCGTCAGTAATGCCCTATTACCGACGGATTAGCAACGACCATACATCCGTCAGTAAATCCTTTGTTACTAACAATTACCGATGACCTTTGCCCTTCGGTAATTACTGACGGTCACATCTTTCGGTAATTATCGAAGGTCAAAGACCGTCACTAATTACCGAAGGATGTGACCCTCGTTAATTACCAAAGGGCAAAGACTACTGATAATTACCGAGGGTCACATCCTTCGGTAATTAGTGAAGGGTAAAGGCATTTGGTAAGTCCATGGGTAAGAACTAGACAGAATTAAGTTATATTTGTATTTGTTATCCAACCACACAAACCTGCATAACATGTTCACAGCATAGATAGACCAACATAACATTTTTTTCAAACCACAAACAAACCTCCATAATATGTATCCCAAAGTCATCCTATCATTGATGGAGTAAACAACAATATAACATCATTTGTATTGTTCAAATTTAAGAACTTGTATTTGTAAATGAAACATGAAACATAAAATAATATGTTCATCTAGACCAATAATGTATATGTTTGAAAGAGGATACATTGTTGAATGATTCATTGTGGTAGAAGAGGATACGTTAAACTTGGATTGGATTTAAAGGGGGTTTAAGTTGATTGTTGGAAGTAACTTAAGAGGGAAAAGTAAAATGTAAAGTGGGATACTAGTAAAGATAATTATGGAGGAGTTGCTCTAGGGTTGCCGCAAATGAGAGTAGAATGTTTGGTGTGATATGGGTTATGTTTGTAAGTAAAGAAAGAGAAGTTAGTATTAGGGGAAGGTGTCACAACGTAAAAGAAGTTGAAGATAAAAAGATGAATGAGGAAGTTAAGTTTTTTACATGGGTTTCTTGAACCTTGTCGAGGTTACATTGTGGTTGTTATCAAACTAAGAAATAGAAAGGAATGAGATGGAGATGATGAAAATTGAATTGGTGAAGAATGGGGATAATCAGGCTATATGTGTGATGTTGATGTAGAGGGTTGGGTTTAACTGGAGTTAAGTGGAGGGAGAGAATGTTGTTGTTTTGTAGAAGGAGAAAGAAAAATGGTTACGTGAAGAATGGTTATTGTTGAAATGAATGGAGTGTCATAAGTGATGAAGAAGGAAGGAGAGAGGGAATGACATGAAATGGGTGTTGGGAAGTTGAAAGATGAAGAGAAAGAAGAAAGAAAACAAAGGAAGACAAAGGAAGAAAGTTTTTGGTTAAAGATAAGGTTGATCCTTAGGGTGGCCAAATTCCAAACACTATACTCAAACTGTGAGTGGCTAACAAGATTATGTAGGATCCAAGCCTAGATTATGTAGTAGCTAGCCAATTAGCTAGGTCAACTAACACTCATGGATTCTGGTATCTTCAATTTCCTTCCCTCTATCACTGTGGCATCAATAGTCTTTCTTGTCTACTAGACACTGGATTAGTCAAACCATCAATGGGTTAGTCCTTTCATTCATAGTTTCCCTTACAGTTGAAGCTAGCTACCATGAATCACACTCATTCTTTTTATTCATATTTACTTCATAATCTAACTCTTCAGGACTATGCCAGTTACAAAGCATCATTTCATATGCTCAATCCAATAATGTAAGCCATAGAATTCTTTCTTTGATACATTAAAACACCATTTAACTTAGCTATATACCGAGAGAGCTACACTGTACACCAAACATATACTCACTTCATTATCATCACACCAACAATGAAACAAAGACCAAAGTATGAATTATTCCTACTTCTAATCATAAACACCATATTCCATTAACTTTACAATCCAATCAACATCAATATAGTTGTCGCAACCGGAATCGCGACGGGACGATGATCCAAAAATGAAACGTTTTTGAAAAAAGAGATTTGGAGTCGCCACCATAGTTTATTCTGGAAAACTATGGAAAAACCATAAAGTGATAAGGCATAGTCTACGAAAATGAGATTCTTGGTTCGGGAGTCGGTTACGCGTAGGGAAGGTATTAACACCCTACAACGCTTGCCCGAAGGCAGTACCTTTAACTAAATACGCGAATGTGATATGGTTTTCAAAATGTTTAACTATCCCCTAAAATAAAACTCTAAAGAAACAAAATATATTTTTTAGTTTTTTGGGCTCGACAAGGATTGACCTCGCTCCTACGTATTCTCATTCAGAATGAGAAATCAGGGTTACGTGGTTCTTTTGAAACTGCTTGAAAATTTTGTTTGAGGAATTGTTTGAGATATTTGTTTAAGAAATTGATTATGGATAAATTTGGATTTTTGGGGAAGTGAACCTGATAAGGACTAGCCTTGCTCCTACGTATCTCCACTTTTGATAGAAAATCAAGGATCACGCAGTTCTGGCCGAGAAATTGTTTGTTTGCTTGAAAGTGTTGATGTTTTTAGTTTTTTGAAGATTTTATATTTTTTGGTATTTTTTTTGAGAAAACGAAGGTGAAAAGGTTTTTTAGCACAAGGACGATGCGAGCGATCACACATGTGCTTAACCCTTTAAGACATATTTTTATAATTTTATTTGAGAAAGAAGAAAAGGTTTTTAGCACAAGGACGATGCGAGCAATCACACATGTACTTAACCTTTAAAATATTTTTTTTGGGATAGTTTTTATGAAAAAAAGAGAAAAGATTTTTAGCACAAGGACGACGCGAGCGGTCACACGTGTACTTAACCTCTAAAAATATTTTTATTTGTTATCATTTTTTTGTCTATTTTCTACTTTTTTTTTGTGTTTAGAGTGCAGCAAATAAACAAGTCCAATAAATAAATAAATAATAAAAAAAAAATATATAGGAGTGGGGGTTATCATACAAAGGGTTACATATAATAAAACCTAATAGTCAAACAAATAATAAAAACATAAAAATAAAATAAAATAAAAGCAAGAGAGCATCCCAATAAGAATAGGGGTGCAGAGATAAAAACCAGAGGTGCGGAATAAAATTGAGGCTCTTTAGTTTGGGCCCAAACCCTAACCCTTTTTTTTTTCAACTTTGTATCTGTCAGGGTGTAAAGATGAAACTAGAGATGCATCCCAAAATAGTGTGCTCAGGCCCAATGTTTTCTATTTTTGTTTGCAGAAACAGAATGGGCTTAAGCCCGAACGGAATGGGGGGTGTGAATGGAGTTGTGCATGTGGCAGGAAGAGGGGATGCGGCCCAAAGCTTTTATTCCCAACCAGAAACCCATTAGGGGTCATACCAGCTCCCCTTCGTTCCAACATTTCAACTTAGCATAGAGACCTAGAGTCTCTCTTCCGAACGAGGCAACCCAGGGAGGGGTTCGCCCTGCACGCGCGCGCTGCCGCCTCCATCAAGCAAGCCGCCGCGAGTCGTGGCCCGAGACGTCGCAGGCACCGCCGCTCATCGTCGGTCGTCAACGGAGCCACCGTCGGGTTCCCCTTTTCCTCTTCTCCTCTTCCCGCGCGAGAAAAGTTCTCTCGCTCCTTCGTCAAACACCGCCTGAGCGAGCTCAGCCGTTTCGAACCAGGACACCATCGGCGCCACCGCCTCTGTCGAATCCGCCGACGAGAGACATCCCACCTCGCATCCTCGCTGCCACGACGACCGTCGTGCTCGACCTGAGGTGCTGCAGGCGATGCGGGTCGCCACCGCGATCTTACCCAGCCGCCGTGTGCCATGGCCCAAGCCATCGCGAGCACACTACTCACCACCGAGATCGTCGTCGGCCACAACTCCAGGCCTTTCTTTCCTTCTCTTCTTGACGCACGGCCCAGACTCACCGTTGATACCCGCAACCAACGCCGGCAACCGCCTCGGCTCCATCACCAACAGCCTAGGATGCCGCCACCGCCAGCACCGTTGTTCACTACCGGAGGGATCGCTAGCCGCCGCATCGGGTCCTCTCCCTTGTTTCTTCCCTTTGCGCGCGAGGGAGGAAGCATTCTCATTCCTCCCTAATGCCTCCTCGCTGCTGCCAGTGAGGGCAGTTGCTGCCGCCAACGAAATTGATCGTCGTCGCCGCTGCTCACAAAGCCAAACTCTGCAATCCTACGCTGGGATAAAATAAAACAAAAGGTAAAAACAAAGGATAAAAAATAATAATAAATAAAAACACAAAAAAGTAGGAAAATAATAATAATAATAAAAATAATCGAAAAAAGAAAAGAAAATAACAACAAAAACCCTTTTTTTTATTTCTTCCTGAAAGACAAATAAATTAATATTTTATTATATTATTTCTTCTTAATTCTAGATCTTTTTATCTACCCGGACGAAATTAGGTATTGGCAATAGTCATCTATGGAATCAAAACCAATCATACAAACTACAAAATAGTTATTAATGGGACAATGGACTAATCGTTCTAAGAAGAAAAGGGCAGAAGAAGAGGGCTTAATAGCCCAAGCCTCGCGACGCACGAACCCTATACCGTTGTCAACGCACCAGGAAGCCCCTCGTCACGGTTGTCGCCTCCTCCACAGAGCTCTCCTGACGCAGCGACAACTATTTTGTCACGCAACCCCTACAACCACAGAACAAAGCGCCACCGAAGAATGCTTGTGCAAATGAAGTGCGAATGCATGTGCGAAGGAGGGAGACAACGTCCGTGAATGAAACCTTGCAAATTTGGGACAATGCTTGTGAGGGTTCGATGGCTCGAAAGAAAGGGTTCGTGAATGAAGCAAGGGTTCGATGGTCCGTGAATGAAGAAAGGGTTTGATGGTTTGTGAATGAAGAAAGAAAGGGCAAGTTTAGCTGGAAAAATGAAAATTGGGCGAGGGAAACCCAAGTTTTGGGGTATAAAATCCATCGGTAATTGTCATTTACCGACGGCTTACCGATGACAAAAATGCCGTCGGTAAAAACATTCGGTAATTAGTAAAGCCTTTGGTAATTACCGAAGGAAAAGTATGTCGGGAAATACTGTGACCTGATTCATCTTCTTCCTCTTCCTTCCTCCCTATATGTCATTTTTTTTTCGTTTTCATGAACTCCGCCACTAGAAAAGCATCACGCCATTAACAACCTCATTTCCTAACATCAAACAACCAATTTATTTTCAATAGTTAAAATCATAGGGAATCATGGAGATTTTCTCTACAATTCGCAGATTTGTAAGAGAAAGAAAATGTTATTAGGACCGATGATGTTCCTAATCGCACAGATCAAGTCTGCAATGGCTCGCCGAAAAAGTTGAGCTCGCCTGAAAAGTTGAGCTCGCTGGAAAAGTTGAGTTATTCAGAAAGGCTGAAAAGTGGATAGTGGTGGGTTGCAACAATGGTGGAAAGAAGCAACGATAATGAGACTATGAGCTAGTAAGGAAAAATGAGTAGTGGTGGCAAGAAGTTCCAGTGACCAAACATTGGAGGGTGGCACTGCTGGTGGGAAGAAGTATGAGACTGAGATGGTAAGGAAAAATGAGAAGGAGAAATGAGCGTGATGTTTGCCACATATATTGGCACTGGAGGCGGAGTTTGGGCGGGAAAATTCCCGCTCTTTTTATCGACGGACATAAGCCTTCGGTCAATCTGTTAATAATGTGTATGTCACTTACCGACGGGTTTATCGAAGACTTTTCGTCGTTGATAAAAAATAAAAATCCGTCGCTAAATTCGTCGGTAATAAAAATATACCAACGGATATATATCCGTCGGTAAAAATCCATCGATAATATTAAAAAAAATTTTACGGCCTAAAGGCCTTCGGTACTATTCTGCCGAAAAGTTGACGTTTTCATGTCTCAACAATATCAATCATGGATTTTATTCCTTTTCTTTCATTCCATAGTTTTCTCAATTCTTTTGCACTCTAATATAGACTCATTTTTAAAACTATGATAATATTTTTCAATCATATATATATATATATATATAATATCTAAATATGTTAGGATTATATTTTGTTTAGTTAAAGTTAGAATTAGCTTTACAATCAAGAGTATAATTATTTGAAAAGTTCATAATTATAAAGTCATATTTTGATTTGAAAAGGAATATTAAATGAAAATTATTCAAATTTAAAATGTAAAAATTGAATTAGGGTTTGTGGGAGAGTAATATTGTTTTTTTATTATATAATTTTTCTTCTTTTCAAAAGAAAACAAAAGTTAAAAATTTTTATATTTAAAAGATCAATTTTAATATTTAAAAGTTAAAACATTTTAGAATTTGCGTGTTATATACAGGTTTTTAATTTTAAATTATCAAATATAGATTTGTAAAGCTGATTATCATTTTTATGCTCTTATTAAATCAGGCTCGTGAAATTTATTGTTCAATGCAACTTGGATCCTCTTGGCACCGAGATAGTGTTGGACTGAGAACAGGCCCAACTTGACTTTAGTAAAGAAACTCGGATAGGTGTCAGGTGCATACCACATTTGCTTAATTATTAATAAGTTAAGATTACAAAAGGATTAAAAGGATTAGATTGTTGTTAAATTGATTAGATTAGATGCTAAATAGATTAGATTTTTCCTTAAAGAATCATTTTTATATCTGATAATGTGTATGTATGATACACCCGTGCATTATGCAAAATGCAGGTGATCCTGAATCTAACTTTTAGTTTTTATTCATTCACCATTTACTTTTAACATTAAGTAGGTATACTACTTAGTATTAAATTATTCCAGGCAACAATTTCACAACTAAATAGGGGAACTACTTAGTTTTGATTTTTTCAATTCCATACGTAAGTGAGACTATTTCAGTTTTCAATTTATTACTAATTTGGTATAACATTTAGTTTTATAACCAGTTTAGTAAATTCATCTTAAGTAGTGTATTTCATTGAATATGGTCACTTATTCTAACTTTCCAATCCTCTTGGCATGAACAGAGGTCATTTTAATGGACAAATCATGGATAGACATGCCTCAAAATACAAGTCAATATATGACAGGATTGAAACCTTCTTGGACTTCACATTCACTAATAATGGTTGTTAAAATAGAATGGCTCAATTTCTCACACCAAGAGAGGGGGTAAATTGGTGAAGTGTAAAAAAAAATCTTTTAAAATCTTTTCCACAAAAGTGATGCCTTTATACTTTTCTTGAATTGCAAGGTAAAATATTTTCAATGCAGCGGAAACTTAATCGAATAAATACAGAAAGTAATCGATTGAATAAAAGAGAGTAGGGATCAGAAAATTCAAACACTGTGTTTCTATACTGGTTCGACCAAGCCTACATCCAGTGTCCTTCCAACCACGGGAAGCAAATGCACTATAATGATCAAGGTTTTTACAAAAAGGTTTCTTCAGAATACCTCACATAAAAAATGTAAAACACCTTTCTGACCCTCTAATCAAAATATAGGCAATACACAACAAGACGAGCAGCACGAATCCCCTCTGTTGTCCTCTAACCCTTTTGAGGCACCCTCAAAGTCAAGAACACACGTTCTTCTTCCTATAGTCACAACAGGGAACTTCAAACCAATCTTCAAAAGATTGCAGAATCTGATCACACAGTAACACCTAAATGTGCAGATTTCATCAGTCTTTGAAACACAGCAGTCTTGCTCTTCAAGAAACCACAAGTTGTTGATCACCACGATCAATCTTGTTTCTTGGAGCTCTTCCTCTCTTTCTGTAAGTTCACAACTTTCTGTAAATGCTATGAAATTGTTAGAATCACAAAAAGTTCATACAAAATTGAAATCTGCGTCAATTTATAGTATAAGATATATCAAACGCATTTTAATCAATTGAGCTACTAACGTAATCAAATATAACAATCAGTTATAATAGAGTTAGTAGCAGTCAAACAAATAATTGAATGCACAATTAATGCAATCGACTATAATTTAATGCTTGGTCAACATATTTAAAAATATGATTGTTATGTTAGTTGTAACAAGCATTTAACAGATTTTCAAAACATCAACTAACTTATTCGAATGCAGAGTGCATCCATTCGATTAAGCGAAATCTTTTTGCACATTTTTGAAAAAATTTCTCTTTGAAAAAACTCACAACACACTTCAAAAGAGTTTGTGCAAACACAGTAGTTTTAATCGATTCACCCCATAATGAAATCGACTTAAAATTGTTGTTTTACCACACATTTAATGTTCAACCATAGTGCTTCTGATTTTCCTTTTTCCACAAACATGTGTCATGCATACACATATAAAATCACATATTTCACATAGTGATATGCAATGAACAATACAAACATGTTCTTAGATATGCTTTAACAGATTTAACACATTAAGGAAAAACATATAACATGTAAACATAGAACATGTAACACATAATACACATGTGTTATTAATTATTTGTTGTCATCATCAAAAACTCAGATATCACTGAGATTGTGGGTTAAGGTAAACATGTGCTCCCTCTATCCACAATCTCAATTATCTCCCTTTTTTTTATGATGCACAACCTTGATTAATAATCAACCATGCTGCACAAATCAATACAAATTAGTAACCAATTACAGAAATATCATAGTTCTCCCCCTTTGGGCATTAGTAAAACAGGTAAGCACATTGTAATTGATACACAGATAATCAAGCACAATAGAGATGCATCAGATATAAACATATTATGATGCTCCCACTAATAGTATTATTTACATGATTTAGGATGTTCTCCCCCTCAAATGAAGACATGTAAAACAGTTCAATAATATGTAATGCTCCCCCTATCATTATGCATGTTTCAATCTCAAAAGACAGATGCACAATGCAGTAATCAAAGTATATATCAGAGCATGTAAAAGCATATTCCAAGTAATGTATCAGAGCAGATATGTAACAATAATATCAGATCAAAAGTTGATACATTTTCAATCAGCAAAAAACACAATTTAATCTGTTATCATCTCAAAATATGTATATCAGTTGAGAAAAGAGATATAAGAAGAACAAGCATTCAACAGTATATAAAATAAGATTGAAAGATATCAGATATTCCAAGTTTGGAATCTTTAAACCCTTGTTGATACTCAATTGATTTGAATCCAGTCAGAATCGATTTCTTGTTGTAGCATTTTGTTGATTTTCTAGTTTCATCTAGCCAACAAGTAATGTTCCTTCAAAACCTTTCATGGTCTTTCTAGATCAAGCATTTTAGAATCATTATAATATAGGAATTGTCACAGATAATGTGTGAGTATGCAAATATATGAATGTAATAGTAAAATGTAACACATTGCATACACTCATAGTGTAATCGATTTAAGTACTATCAGTTTTACTCAATCGCAAATATAATTTTTCATAAACAGATTGAGTTAACCATAAACTTTGATTTCATTGAAATTTAATCATGAATTACAATCATATTAAAACAAAACAAAAATGGCATATAAAGCCAGCAATACAAAAAAAACACAGAAAACACTACAATCAAAACACACCATTACAAATTTATTAATTTATTAATTCTTTTTCTTATTTTTCTTCTTAAGATATGTCCTAAGAAGCATGTCACTGTTACTTTCCTCATCAACATTTTCATCCTCACTTTCCTCTTCTTCCATTGCAACACTTTCATCAGGTGTACTACCTTCTTCATCTGATTCTTCCTCAACTGCTCCTTCCTCATTCTGATTTTCAAAAAAACAGATGCTCTTTTGTTTTATTAATATCATCTCGTGTTCTCTAGCACATAATTTTGAGAGACCTTATTTCTTCTAGTATGGTTCTTTCAAATTCTGATCTTGCCTTGTATGGAATAGAAGAAGATCGTTCTGCTTCTTCATCTTCCTCGGCATACTCAGTTCTGAACTGCCATCCATTTGGAGAGTGTTGCATGCCCATCTTATGTAGGGCTGATTTGCTAATTAAGTTGGTTCTGCTGGATGACTCGCTTGACTCACTCACAGTCAACTCCAAAATGAATTAGGATCTTGGAGATGAATACACAGTAGGGCAACATTACTGATTCAAGTCTTGTTACTTTCAGCATATTGTTTGAGATTGCTGCAAGCCAATCCACCTGAATGTTTTCTTTAATAGCTTTAAGCAAATACAAATCTTCTGTAGTAGCTTGAGCATGATTGCTTCCTCTAAGCATCAGTATCCAAGAGATAGGAAATACAACTCGTCGATCATCTTTCTTCATCCCACCGGTTTTGTATTGAGAGTAGTCTTTGATATCCTATGGATTTCTCAAACTATCTTCATAGACAGAGAACTTGTGAAGACCTTCAATGCTTAGATGACATCTTTCTCCATCTAGTTTGAAACCGGCTATATCTGTCTAAACTTTATTTGTAAGCTTAATGTCAATCCCTTTGAATCTGAAGCATAGTTTTCCTTCACTTATCCTAAGATTGTAGTAGAAGACCTTCACTAGTTCCGAATACCAAGGGTCAGCCATTTCTACAAATTTCTTCAAACCCTGGTGTTTCAGCCAGCTTTGAAAGTGAAATCCTTCATTCTTGAAGAAACTAAGCTTCAAGTATTTATGTGTAGTCAGTTTTCTCATCTTCCAACTATCGAGAAAATTTAATTGTGCATCGTCATCGCTGATCCAGCCATCTAATTGCGATGGTCAATTCATGTTTTTGGTGCCTATAGTTTTCACTCTTTTCCGTTGAGATGAACTTGAAGCCATTTATTTGTTGAGAAGTGTTAAAAAAGAATGACTCAATTTCTCACACTAAGAGAGGGGGGTGAATTAGTGAAATATAAAATTTAAAACTTTCAAAATGGTTTTCACCAAAAGAGATGCCTTTATACTTTTCTTGAAAGGCAAGTTAAAATATTTTCAATGAAGCAGAAATTTAATGGAATGCGTAAAATGTATAATCGATTGAATGTAACACAGTAGGGATAAGAAAGATCAAACGCTGAGTTTTTATACTGGTTCGGCCAAGCCTACATCCAGTGTCCTTCCAACCACAGAAAGCCAATGCACTATAATGATCAAGGTTTTTACAACAAGGTTTTTATAGAGACCTCACGTTAAAAATATAAAACACCTCTCTAACCCTCTAATCAAAATATATGCAATGTACAAATAGACTAGCAGCAAGAATCCCCTCTCCTACAGTCCAACCCCTTTGAGGCACCCTCAAAGTCAAGAACGCAACACATCCTTCTTCTTGTAATCATGTTAATGGTTGAAAATACTGTTATTTGGGATGTAATTTTGATACTAAATACAACGTTTTTCCCTTAGAAACTTGCTTGGACTCATGCTTTTTCATTAAGTTGTGTGAATAAGAGAGTTAAGGTTGAGTTTGATGATTTTATGACTAATTTCCCTTGTTTTAATACGTAATGAGAGAATGCGGAAAGCAGAGATGAAGTGCTAAGGATTTAGAGCTTAGAAAGGCCTGGAGAAGCACCAAAAGGTGGAACTGCATGAAGCTTGGGCGCCTTGTCCAAGGCTTGAGCCTCGGAAAATCGATGTCCACTGCCCGAGCGCCCTCCTAGGTCGCCCGAGCGACGGCCCCCGAAGCCTGGGCGACCAATTGAAGGCTCAAGCCCAACATGAGGACCGTCCACCGCCCGGGCGCCCTAAATGAGGCGCCCGAGCGTCGTGCATCACAGATCCGACCCAGTTTTTTCTCTATTTCGACTCTTTTGGACTGGACCCTGTTTCTACCCTTTCCGACTCTATTTAAAGGATCCCGGCGCTCTAGGTTTTGCATATCTGGCTGGAGCAACACAACAACACACTCTTCTACTCTCTAAAGGTAGATCTGGAGGCGGGAGCTTCCTCTTCTACTCTTAGGGTTTCACTATCTCATGTCTATCGGGAACTAAACTCTATTTGTTGTTGGGGAATGATGTAACCTTGTGAAATCTCATGTATTTGAATTGATTCTTAATTTATATGCTTTTTCATTAATTATTAGGGAATTCATCTGTTTCAATGCTTGCTCTATTTAACTCATTTAGTAGCATGATTTATGAATTGCATGAGTGCTGGAAGGTTCCTTACAATTCAAGTTCTTGTTGAATTCTCCCAAGGGTAATATTTCTCAGGGATGAGGGTATGAGTACTTGGTCGGCTTAAGCTCTTGATCTTCAGACTTAATTTTCTAGGAACGCTAGGAATTGCACGAACTAGGAATTAAGGCAAGCTTATTGCGCCGAAGGATCTAGTTCTAAGTAATTTAGTGAGTGACGTTAATATTAATGTAAAAAGAAGAATTCTTATATACATGAGAGTAAACTTGGTGAAATCAAACCCTAACAACATATTCATCTCATATTAAACAACATTTGTTAATCTCTGTGTTACTCTACTATTGATCAATTTGCATTCATATTTAATTTTATGTCTTTGCATTTGAAACCAACAATCTCATTTTATTTAAGTCTTAATTAATTGAGTTATCACACAACTGTTTAGTTCCGAGAGTCCTCTGGGATACGATACTTGGTCTTACCATTTTATATTACTTGTGCGATTTGGTACACTTGTCAATCTATCAATAAGTTTTTGGCGCCGCTACCGGGGACTCACAGTTTAAACTATTCTATTTGTGTGATTCTTAATTAATTTTTGGCTTTATTCTATTTTACTTTATTTTATTTTATTTTTTTTTATTTTCGTATCTTTTTTTTATTTTTTTATTTTTGTGCTAACAGTATTTTTTAGGGTTTTGTGTCTAGTGCTTGCAGGATGCAATTCTGACAAGAAGTTAACTATATGGACACTCAATTCCACCAAGGTAATTTCAACCACTGGTGGGAACCTCACTCAAGCATGGATCAAAGTCACTTTGGGCTTGCTGCCGGACAATTTTATAGAGAACCACAACAATAATGGTAGCAACAACCCTCAATATGGGCTAAGATGGATGACCCGCTTCAACAGTTCATACAAAGGTCTGATTCTCATCATAAAAACAATCAGGTGGCATTCAAAAGGATAGGGAGCCAACTTGATCACATAATTCAGAACCTGGATGATCTTGGGAGTAACTTGAAGGCTAACCCTAGAGAGAAGTGCACAAGTGTTGTTAATGAAAGTGGCAAGATTTTAGATGAGAGAAAAATAGAGAGAAAAGAAGAAGAAAGTTTGAGTGAAAAAGAGAAAGATGTAGAGGAAAAGAAAGAAAAAGAAGAGAGTGAGAGAAAAGAAAAGGAGAGGGAAGAAAAAAAAGAGGATGAGAGAAAAATAGAGAGAAAAGAAGAAAAAAGTTTGAGTGAAAAAGAGAAAGATGAAGAGAGAAAGGAAACAAAAGAGGTTGAGAAAGAAAAGAAAAAAATTGAGAAAAATATTTTGTACCCTAAGGAGTGTTCCAAGGAGGAAAAAGGAGAGTGAGAAGGAAGAAAAGGAAAAAGAGAGAGAAGAAAAGAAAAAGGGAGAGAAGAAGGATGCGAGAAAAGAGAAAGAATCATATGAAAAACCCCTTCCTTACCCAAAGAATTATTCTAGGGAGGAGAAGGAAAGACAGTTTGAGCAATCCATGAAAATCTTTGAGGAATTGGAGATTAAAATTCTTATGACGAAGACATTGCAATAGGTTCCCGGTTATGTTAACTTCCTAAAAAAATTCAACAAAAAGAGAAAAAGTCCAAAGGAGGAAACAATTGGGGTACAAGGCAATTGCAATGTGATCTTGCAGAAGGCACTTCCTCCAAAAGCTAAAGATCCGGGAAGTTTCACTATTCCCTGCACTATTGGGAGTCATGAAATAGGGAAAGCCCTAATTGATTTAGGGTCCAGTATCAACTTGATGCCCTTATCTGTACTTGAAAAAATTGGTGGTCTTGAAGTCAAACCTACAAAGAGGAAGCTGCTGAAGATAAGTTGGTGTGGAGACAGAAAGGAGAACACCAAGATTAAAGTTGGAATTGGTTGATTCAGACACGAGCCTATTGGGTCAAGCTAGTGACGTTAAAGAAGCGTTTACTAGGAGGCAACCCAGCGTTCTAAACCTTTCTTTTTAATCTTTTGTTTTGTTATTTGTTTTCTTTTTAATCAATTGTTTTGTTATTGTACTTTGCTTGAATGAACTACACTGCTTTGATTCAACTGTGATGTGTTTTGTGATGAGTATTGCTTTATGAGAGTCTGGTGTACTGATTGATGTTGAGATGATGCATGATGTGTTGATATACAGTTGATGGCTCAAAGAGTATGAAACAGGTGCTTGAGGTAAAATTTGATTGAGATACTAAGCAGGATGTTTTTCTGAATTCTGGGACTTGAGAGTTTACCTGTGTGAGTTTTGGGTTTCAGAGTTGTTGTAAATAATTGCTATTACTTTGGAAGCATGAATGTTTTGCCCAAATTTTCTGTGATTTAACTACTTGCTTGCAGGTTTCATATGACCAAGGTCATCTTTTGTTATCCCTTAATTTTCTTAGCCTGCTCGTGAATTTTTCCCAAACAAAAAAGAGAACAGTTTGTTCCATCCTTTGAACCTTTATCCTTAAGCATATATTTGAAAACCCTGTTTTAAATTCTTTACCTTGAGTTGAGTTGAGAATATTTGTGAGGTATTGATAAAGGTTCAAGTTTGGGGTTGCTAGAAAAATAAGCAGTGAGCACAAAGAAAAAGAAAAAGAGAAATCAAAAGAAAAGAAAAGTGAAAAGAAAAGAAAGAAAAGCCCATTGCTAGGGAAAAGGTTGGGAATAAGAAAAATAGACTCTTGAAAAGAGAACCTATGTGTAATTATTAAATTCATAAATGTCTCTCTTAACTCAAGGATTTTGTATTCCTGAAAAACAAGGTTTCTTCTTACCACAACCAAGTTACAAGCCAAGAAAAGCCATTGTGATGAAAACCTGCTTCTGAGTATGTTTGATTGTGGTTAAATGAAAGGCAAAGTTAATTTGTGTGACATTTTAAAATTGATACTAAAAGCAACCTTTAACACTTAGAAACTAGGTTGGAATCATGTTTTTGCTTATATATTTTGAAATAAGAGAGTTGGACAGGTTTATGCTTGATTTCAGTGTTTTATGCAGGTTTTAAGGTGAATTTGATTAAATAAGTGAAGAAGGATAGAGATGGAATCAGAAAAGAACTCAAAAAGTGCAAAAGAAGAGAAGCCGCAAGTACCGCTCAACGCCATTTTACCGCTGAGCGGCACTACTTAACACTCGTTGGCACCGCTGAGGGGCGAAAGTGCAGCTGAGGGGAAGAATTCAACACACGCACTTACCGCTGACCGATATTTTACCGCTGAGCGCCATTATTTTGGGCTTGGGCCTACTTTTCTGTAATTTTTGAATAGTATATAAGCTTTAGGACGTCCTAGGGTTTGTATCTTTGGTAGAGTACGAAGCAAACACACAACTTTTCAACCCTTGGGGGTAGAATTGGAGATGGTGACGGCTCTCCTCTTCTCTTTCTAGGGTTTTTCTATCTCTTCCATTCTTTCATTATTGTTCATCTAGTTTCACGATGAATATGGTGAACTAAACTTTGTATTGTTTTTGGGGAATCAATGAAATCTTTTGAAGCTCTCATATATGGAATTTTGTGTTTAAACATCATATTTATGATACATGCTTTCTTTCATCATTAGTTAGGTTTTTTCCTCTTTGCTCAAAGCATGCATTGTTTAACTCATTCGATGTCATGATTATTGGTTTTATTGATATGGACACATACGGTAAAATTTAGATCCGGGGAAATTCTCCCAACAGTAGTATAAACCTAGACATATGAATATGATGGTTGTGCCGTTAAGCTTCCGTTCACTATAATGCATGATTAATTGCTAGGGATACAAGACATTGTAAACTGGTGATTATGATTAGGCTTTCTTCGCCGAGACATCGGGTTTAAGGTAATTTAGAGAGTGACATTAACATTGATGAAAAGAATGATGAATTCCTAAAATATATGAGGGTGGATAAGATGAAATTGATTGTCCCAACAACATACTCATCCACATATTTCAATTAACGTGTTTTGTTTCTTCTTTCCCATTGATCATCACATGCATACATGTTTACTTTTTGTCTTTTGCATTTGAAACTTATAACAATTTGTTCTCAAGTCTTAAATAATCAAGAAATCATATAACTAACTAGGTCGTGAGTCCTTTGGGAGAACGATACTTGGTCTTACCGAGTTTATTACTTGATACGATTTGGTCACACTTGCCGAGGGTTAAACAAGTTTTTGGCACCGTTTTCGGTGTTCATAAATTTGTCATCACCTGTGATTAGACATCTACTGATGGATGTTACTGAAAGCATCTACTGATGGATCCTATGATGATGAAGATTCAGATGACAGTGTCTACTGATGGATGCTGTTATAGAAGAGGCTGACGATGAGTGATAGCATATACTAATGGATGGTATGAGATCAGGATTTGTTTGACTTTATTTTTATGCTTGTTTGAACTTTGTTTATTTTGTTTTTTATTTTCAATTGAGTTATGTACTGGGTTGAATGAATAGTTGCTGCAATGGTTTGGTGATAAACTGTTTTGTAATGAGTAATATTCTTGTGTTTGCTCTATTACTCTATGATGCATGTTGAGATAATGATTGTTTAGTTCTTAAGCACAGATGATGGTTGCTCATAATTATTTGAAACAGATGCATGATTTCAATTGTGATTAATATGCTGGGCAGGATGTTTATCATATTGTGGAACTTGAGTTAACCCGTGAGATGTTGGACTCCAGAGTTTTTGTTGATTGAGTGCTATTGCTTTGGAAGCATGATTGATTTTGCCTAAATTTTTCTGTTGAATCATTTGCTTCCTTGTTACACATGATCAAGGCCATTTGTTCTTTTCCCATATAAGCCAATGCCAAAATGTGAACCCAATAATGAACAATTTTTGTTCTATCCTTTGAACCCTGAGCCTAAATATGAAAAAACCTTTTTGAAATCCTTGCCTTGAGTTGAGTAGAGTATAGTAATGGAGAATGGTTCAAGTTTGGGGCTGTGATAATAGTTGAAAAACCGTTAATTTTATACTTAATTTTGATATTAAAAACACCCTTTCTGACTTAGAAACTTGCTTTAACTCATGTTTTTGCTTTAGTTTTGTGAATAAGAGAGTTGAAGGTGAATTTAATGGTTTTGTGCTAGATTCCCTTGATTTTGTAGGCTATTGGGATTATTTGAAAGAAGAGTTAAAGTACAGAATGGTTGGAATGCAGAGAAGTCAACCAGAATGCAGAAAAGTCAACCAGAGTGCAGAAAAGTCAACCAGAGTACAGAAAAAGTCAACCAAAATATATAAAAGTCAACCAGTCAACCAGAGTGCAGAAAAGTCAACCAGAGTGCAGAGAAAATTGTGCTGAGCGCTAGTTTGGTTTTGAAAGCACTATTTCGCGCCCGAGCGCCACTGTTGAGCGTCATTTGAGTGCCGCAGCTACCGCTGGGCGCCCTTTTGGGGCGCTGAGTGCCGACGAAATGGGCTTGGACCCGTTTTTTGTTATTTAATGGGCTTGAACCTGTTTTCTGTTATTTTTCTAGTCTATTTAAGGACTTGCACGTCCTAGGGAATGTATCTTTTGATGGCTTGAGCATAGAAACACATTTTTCACCCCTTGGGGGTAGATTTGGGGATGTGACAGCTCTCCTCTTCTCTTTCTAGGGTTTTTCTATCTCTTTCATTCCATTGTTCATATAGCTTCTCCATGATAATGGGGAACTACACCTTATTTGTTTTTGGGAAAGATGTAACCTCTTAAACTCTCATGTATTGAATTGATTTATATTATAAATGCTTTACTTCATTAATTGTTAGGGTTTTTCCTCTACGCTCTATGCATGCTTTATTTAACTCATTCAATTGCATGATTATTGATTTTGTTGATATGGACACATATGGGAAAATCTAGAACTGGGGAAATTCTCCCAAAAGCAATATTACCTAGACATAGGGATAGGAGGGTTGGTTGCCTTTAAGCTTCTGTGCGAATGTAATGCATGATTAATTGCTAGGGATACATGACATTGTGAACTAGTAATTAGGAGTGGGCTTTCTTCACCGAGACATCGGGTTTAAGGTAAATTAGAAAGTGACATTAACATTAATGAAGAAGATGAATTCTTATATGCATGAGAGTGATTAGGTGAAATCTAAACCCCAACAACATATTCACCTCATATTTTCAATATCATCCATTCACCCTTGTGTTTAGCCTCAATTGATCAAATTGCATTCATGTTTATTTTATTGCATTTGCATTCAAAAACCCAAAAATTTGTTCTTTAGAGTCTTAATTAGTTGAGTAATCACATAATTGTTTAGTGTCGTGAGTCTCTTGGGAAACGATACTTGGTCTTACCATTTATTATTACTTGATATGATTCGGTACACTTGCCGATGTATTAACAAGTTTTTGACTCTGTTTTCGGGGATTAAAAATTTGTTCATCATATGTGTGATGTTAAAAGTTAATTATTGAAATTATGCCTAAAAGGTAACGAGTACGGTGTTATGAATCGTGTGATTAAAGTATTATGTGTTCGAAATACAGTAATGAGAATGGTGCTATGAACTTTGTGATTGGGGAGATAGGTCGGAAGTTGTGATGGAAGACGACTCAAATTGCCTTATTTTGCATAACAGGTTATGACGACACAGTAGAAGGAAACGACATTGGGTCATGAATGGATTGGCTTTAATGTTGATGTTGTGATGAAATATGTTGTACGATTATATACTTTGAAGTTAATATGCTTATTGTATATTGTGTGTTATGATATTTTTGGTTGCTCACCCTTGCATGTTGTGGTTGTGGTTTCCACCTACAATGATCGTACTTGTACGGGAGTAGATGGTGTTGCAGATAAGACTGGATCGAAGTACCTGACATGAGAGTTGGGATCTTTATTTCGGGAATGATCATTTATTCTATTTAAAAGATTTCAGACTTTGTATTCTATTGTAAAATTTGATATTGTTGTTTTGAACAGACAACGTTTATAATTATGTTTTGCTTCCGCATTTTAATCAAATAACGTTTAATTGTATTAAAGGATTGTTTTGTGGAATTATTTTGTGAAAATTTTTACACCGTCACATCTTGAAAAAAATTCGGGATGTTACAATGCACCTTCACCAAAAGTTTGAGAAGTAAAAGCCATTTTTCAGGATCGAATCGATTAAGCAAAAATATTAATCGATTTGTTTTTCAAATATTTTATGAAAAACAACTCTGGTGCCAATTGTTATAAAAGAATGGCTTAGTTTCTCACACCAAGAGGGGGGTGAATTGATGAAGCGTAAAAATATAATCTTTCAAAATCTTTTTCATAAAATAGGATGTCTTTACGCTTTTCTTGAATCGCAAGTAAAATGATATGTAATGCAGCAATTCACTTAATCGAATACACAAATAGTTTAATCGACTATAATGAAAAAGTGTAGGGATCAGAGAATTCAAACGCTGGTTTTTATACTGGTTCGGCCAAGCCTACATCCAGTGTCCTTCCAACCACAGGAAGTAAATGCACTATAAAGATCAAGGTTTTTACACCAAGGTTTTTACACCGACCTCACGTCAAAAATGTAAAACACCTCTCTAAGCCTCTAATCTAATATAGGCAGTAAACAATACAGACACGCAGCAAGAACACCCTCTTCAGCTGTCAAACCCTTTAAGGCACCCTCAAAGACAAGAACACAGTTCTTCTTCCTGTAATCACAACATGGAATCCAAGCCAATCTTCATAGATTGCAAATTCCTGATCGCGAAGAGTACAACTCTTCGTGCAGATTGATCAAACGTTCAATACCCAGTAAATCTTGCTTCTCAAGATACCTCTAAGTCTTGATCACCATGGTCAATCTCTGGTTCTTGGAGCTTTTGTTTTCCTCTGTAAAACACACCACATTTTCTGAAAGATGTGAAAATGTTAATTCTCCAAAAGTTCTTACATAATTCAAATCAGCGTCAATTTATAATATTACACACATCAGACGCATTTTAATCGTTTTAGCTATTAATATAGTCGAATACACTTTGCAGTTATAACAGACTAACAACAATCACAACATTTAATTGAATGCACATTTAATGTAATCGGCTCATAATAATAAATGATTGGTGAACATATTTAAAAATATGACTGTTATGTCAGTTGTGACAAGCATTTAACAGTTTTCAAAAATTAACAGACTTAATCAAATACAAGAAGCATAAAGTCGATTAAGTAAAAACACTTAGAACAATTTTTGAAATTTTTCTCTTCAAAATATCTCACAGCACACTTGAAAAGAGTTTGTGCAAACCCACAAGTTTTAATCGATTCATCCCATAATGTAATCGACTTAAAACTGTTGTTTTGCCACACATTAAAGTTCAACCAAAGTGCTTGTGGTTTTTCACTTCGGAACACTTATGTTAAGCATACACATATAAAATCACATATTAAACACATTGGTATGCTTTAAACAACACAATAATGTTCACACATATGCTTGTATAAATATAATACAATAAGCAAAAGCATATAACATGTATAACACTATATACACATGTGTTATTATTAATTATGTGTTGTCATCATAAAAAACACAGTCAACACTGAGATTGTAAGGGTTTTGTTACCAATAAGGAGCATTAGTATCTTGAAGATAATGATTTTGATGATGTTACAAAGCGAAGAATAAGAAGACTTCTGTTGTATGAGTTTAAAAGCATTTCTGTATAAGAGAAGATACCATGACCGAGTAGTTAAGACCGAACGGTAGAAGGCATGACCAAGACCGAACGATAAAATGCATGAAGGAGACCGAGCTGTTGGAAGGTGAAGTGGTGGTAGAAATAATTGAACCTGGCAACCGAGCAGAGGCATGACTGAGATCGAACGATCACAATTAGTCAAAGACCGAACAATATGTAATAGTTGAAGGCTGGATGATGTATAGCAGTTCATGGCCGAACACTGTTCTAGACCGAACAGACACTCACAGGACCGAACGGAGTTGAACATTGGCCAAACTCAGTTGAATATCGAACAATCACTAACAATAAAGGTCGAACAACGTACAACAATTAAAGGGTGAACATTGTTCAAGACCGAATGGTCATCATTAGTTGAAGACCGAACGGTTGTATCAAATAAAGGTTGAACGGCGTATAACAGATTAAAGCCGAACGCAGTTGAAGACTAAACAAAGCTAAAAGATCGAACGGTCACTAACAGGTGGAGGCTGAACACAGGCTAAACAGGCCGAACAGTTAATGCCTGAACGGTGTCGAACACAAGCCGAACATAGTTACGAACCGAACGAGTTTGTGAAGAAGCTGAATGATATTGAGTCCAACAAACACTAGAATAAAAAGTTAAGTGTTGGGAGGTATACGAGAAATAACCCGAGTGGTGAAAAGTTGTGGGAAAGACCAAGCGCGATATGACCAAGATCGAGCAGTTAGCACCGAATGCTGGAAAACTGTGAGGAACCGAGTCGAACGTTAGATGGTGATAAGGGGTTGAACCGAACGGCAGGAGCCTATGTCAAATCAAACCGAGCGGCAGAAGGTAAAGAACTGGAGCCGACCAGTCGAAGAGTTAAATATCTTAATTGTTCCAAGTCTCGCATATAATCAATTATCACTTACAATAATCGATTATCACTTGCAGTTGTAATGCGTCTCTTCATTTTCAGACCAGTAGGTTATAAATACCTTTGCCAAACCTTTAAAAGACAACTTTTCGAATTTGAGAATATAGTGAAATTTGAGGAAGTTCTCAAGTGCTAGTTCTTGCTCTTGTCAAGTCTTGTGAATAGGAGAAGCTCGCGCTTTGTGTGTCAAAGGTCGGAGCGGTTCTCTTCAAGTTGGCAGAGCTGTTGCTTCCGGATTGTTTGTCGAAGGAAGCTCTTCCGATTCGTTTGTCGAAGCAAGGCTTTTGCTTCATATTCTTCTGGTTCGTTTGTCGAAGGAAGGTGTTTTTGTTATTGTTATTTTCTATTCACTTTCATTATAACTGTGAAACTGGTTTAGTGAAAAAGTTAATCACTATTCATAGTGATTAACGACTAGATGTATAATCTTCTGATTCGAACCAGGATAAAAATCATTTGTGATTTTTGTACTTCCTACACTCTTTATATTTTTTGCTCATCAACTGTTCGATAAAACGCTTATAAGAAAATTAAAGGAATCATTTTTTAAATTGATCGAACACATTTTTCTTAATTTTTATTCTGTTGCGCGACTCGAAGATACCGGTTGAACTAACCAACAATTTGTATCAGAGCATGCTTTGATATTCTTTCAAATTTTTCGAAAATGGTCAGTCATCAAAATCAAGTAGATGCCGAGGGTGCTTCCATCAACAGACCACCACTTTTTACTGGTGATAACTATGCATTTTGGAAAGTTAGAATGGAAATTTTTATGGGGTCTGTTGACAGAGACATCTAGGAAGCTATACAAAATGGTCCTTATATTCCTAAAAATACAATTGAAGGTGTAGAAGTAGAAAAACCATATTTTCTATGGATGAAAACAAAATGGCACAATATGATGTTAAGGCCAGAAATATAATCTTATATGCATTAACCCTTGATGAATTGTTTAAGGTTTCTATTTATAAAAGTGCTCATGAAATGTGGGAATTTTTAAAAATCACTCATGATGAAGTCTCGAATGTGGCTAAGTTGATCTGTTCATATTCAAGCTCTACATCAAACTCCTCAAGCTCATGCAATTCTAGTGGGCAAGGAAATCTATGCTTGATGGCCAACGATGAATCATTTGGAAGAAAATTCTTGAAGAAAAAGAAGATTAATCAAGGCTTCCCATCAAGCTTTAAATGTTATGGATGTGGTGAAAGAGGCCATGTGAAAGTTGATTGTCCAAACAACAAGAAAAGTGAAGAAAGAAAGAAAAAGAAAACTCACAAAGAAAAGAAGGCCTACATTGCTTAGAATGATAATGACTCATGTAGGTCAAGTGTTTCAGATAAAGAAGCAAACTTGTGTTTTACGGTTATTACTGATGACACTGCAAACAGAGTAAGTTCCTCTAGCTTTGAAACTAGTGAGTTTGATTTGCAAAAAGCTTTTCTTAAATTGTTAAATGAATCTGAAAAATTGGATGCTGATCATAAAAATTTGAAAAATGAGTTTAAGGAATTGAAAATTAAATATGAAAATGCATTAGATGAAGAAGTCATACTAAGAAATAAAGTTAGTAATCTTGAAACTAAGTTGATTGAATCTAATGCAAATGAAAAACCTGGTGAGTGTTTATCTTGTAAAAGTCACATGTTTGACATTGACATACTTGAAAATTTACTTTCTAAAGCAACCAAGTTTGTTTCACATGTTCAAAATGGTTTTAGAAAGAGCAATGTTAGAAATAAAAACATGCATCATCATAAAAAGTCTAAAGTTAAGAGAACTAGTAGAGTTTGGGTTGAAAAAGGGACTTTTATGAAAAATAAGGTGCATGATGTTTGTTGTTTTTATTGCATGAAACATGGTCATACATCAAACAAATGCAACATTAAACATTTTGGAGTTCCAAATGGAAAATATGCATGGGTTAAAGTTGTGAAATGATGTTTGCTTGCATGTACTAACCCCAAGGACCCAAATGAGATTGTGGGGACCAAAAACTCTATTCCTTTATTTTGCACGATAAGTTTTCAAAAGGATAAGAGAGCTTCATGGTATTCTGCTTTTGAAATTGATGCTCCAGTTCAGGGAGTAACTCCATCAAGTGGTATCCAAAGACTTGGTTTGAGCACCACGTGATTGAGCTAAGTGTTGTTTAAACTGTGTTGTTGCACTTTGTTTTGTGTTGTGACTTCGGCAAGTGTACCGAATCGTACAAGTAATATAAAATGGTAAGACCAAGTATCGTGTCCTAAGAGACTCTCGGCACTAGACAGTCGTGTGATAACTCGATTAATTAGGACTTAAAAGGAACGAAATCATTGGTTTAAAATGCAAATGCAGAAAATTAAATATGAATGCAGTTTTGATCACTTGAAGAGTAGCACAACGATGACAGATGAGGTTTGTCTTATGAGATGAGTATGTTGTTGGGGTTAGATTTCACCAAGTTTACTCTCATGTATATAAGAATTCTTCTTCTTTCATTAAAGTCAACGTCACTCACTAAATTACTAAAAACCCGATCCCTCGGTGAAGAAAGCCTATCCTTAAATACTAGTTCATACGATTCCTAGCATTCCTAATAATTAATTCTGAAGATCAGGAGCTTAAGACGACCAAGACTCATACCCCATCCTTGAGAAATACTGCTCTTGGGAATAATTCTACAAGAACCTGAATTGTAAGGAACCTCCCGACACTCATGCAATTCATACATCACGCTATGAATGAGTTAAACAAAGCAAGCATTAATCACAGAATAATTACTCTAACAGTTAATTAAACAAGCATAAATTATTAAGAATCAATTCAAATACATGAGAGTTCACAAGGTTACATCATCCCCCAATAACAAATAGAAGTTAGTTCCCCATTGCACTTGTACAAAAACAGCGTATAACGTCACGCGATCAACGTCGAAGTACTCAATATTCAACGTTAAAAATGACCGGTGGCCTTTTTGTAAATAAATTGAATCTCCCCACGTCTTTTCCTAATATAGTGCGTCGTCTAAAATGTATTAACGTCAAACAAGGAGCATATTGACGTAATCTAAAATGTATTAACGTCAAATAAGGCATAGAATGACGTCAAACAACGACCTTAGAATCACATAACGTCGAACAAGTTGGGATTGGACGTGGTGGTCATAATCACATAACGTCAATAAGGAAGCAATTGACATCCAATACAAAATAAATAAATACTAAATATTGATTTAATTAATATGACGTCAACCGTAACAAAAGAACGACGTTGTATGATAACTAGTAGTTATTTGTTTATTTTTCATTTATATCAACCCATAAAATGTCAGTTTTATACTGGCTTAGACGTTTTGTTATTTAGTTCCTTTTTTATTAATTTTTCCTTTTCTTTTAAACCAACCACAGAACGTCGAGTTCTTCTTCGTGTTGGACGTTGTATTTTCCATAAATTATGTTTTTAATTTTTTCTTCTAATCCAAACGAAAAAACGTCCTTCTACTCGTGGCTTAGACGTTTTATTAAGCGGATATGAAGTCAAATTATGTGGGGATTTGGCTTTGACGTGCCGTACTCGCATATAACGTCAAAGTTTAACGTCCCATAATAGAATAGACAACCACTCCAATGCCTTTCACGTCGAAGCCCCCTATAGTTAGACGTTCTGTGGGAATTTAAAAAGGAAAAAGAAAAATACGAGCAACCTTTTGCCTTCGGATAACAAATAATACGTCAGATGCCCAAGGAATCGGACGTTTATTGTTTGATTAAAAGAAAAAAGAATTAAACCAAAAAGACACTTTGAAAGTCTGAAGAAATTGATGTTAACCTCTTCGTTTCTAGCAGCAAACTTCATTTTCCCATATATCATTTAAGTAGACTGTCTTTTATTATTGAAGCCCATATCAGGCCCATATCAGGCCTTTCCCAACAATAATTATTATTGAAGCCAAAGGTCACCCCACATCAGGCCTTTCCCAATAGTTATTCTTTTTTTTTCTATAAATACAGTTTCGAAGCCTTAGATAACCTGTACACATTCATTTATAAAATTTCTGCTATGAACTCCATCTGTTAATTTTTTTTCTTTGTGTTTGCTGTTATCTCCTTCAAGGACACAAAAAAGCTTGAAGGAGTATAGAAAACCAAAGGAAAAGGTTGATAGATTTGGATTTCGTATCCTTTCAAAACGCTACTCCTCCTTCACTAAACTATAGACCGTAAACAAATTCATGTTAACTTTTTCCATTGGTTTGTTGTCAATTCCTCTACTAAACGAAGAAATTTCTTTGTTAACGATGAAGGCATGGTAGTAAACTAGAGGAAAATGTTAACACTTATGAATTTAAAACAGACTCTATTCAAAAAAATCCTTCTATATTTTAACAAAGAAAAAGGTTGAAAGATTTGGATTTTGCAACCTTTTAAAACGCTACAACCTCCATTCACAAAAATCCTTCTACATTTTAACAATCCTGCGGATCTTTTCGTGGTTTGATTTTCATTTTTTTCGTATGTTTAGTGTTATTATGTTTTTCCTTTGTTTCGTTTCCATTTATAACCTACGTAATAATGGATTTCTTTTAGAAATCTTTCAAATAATTGTACATCGAATACTGAAGGAAAAATGACGTCCCTATGTATTTCTCAAATAACGTGGACGTCGAGTGATGTCAATATTGGACGTTTATCTCTTTGTTTTAACATAGCATTTATTATGCCCTGCCAACGCTCTTTTCCCATATACCTGGACATCTAGTGGTGTCAGTATAGGACGTGGATCTCTTCGTTTCTAACACAACATTTATCAAGCCCAACAAACTGAGTTTTCCCATATAAAGTTGGACGTTCTATTTGAATTTAAAAAGGATAAATAAAAAAAGGGAGAGACCTTTGGGTTTTGGTTAACGAATAATACGTCACATGCTCGAGAAATTGGACGTTTATTGTTGGTTTGAAGGAAAAAGAAATAAAAAGGGAGTATTGTGCCTGATAATAATACGTCGAAGTCTGAAGATTGACGTTAACGTTTTCGTTTCTTAACTTTTCTATTAATATTACGTCGAGTAGCTTTACTAATCGACGTACTATTGGTGTTTAAAAGAATAAAAATACAAAAAGAGTGCAAGGGTATATTCAATGTAATGATGTAACATTAAAAAGTTCAATTACAATCATATAAGTGATTTAATCAATTTAAACAATTCAATCACCATTCACTAATGTTATTGCCAAAAGAGAATTTTATTAATATTTAAAAGATGATTGATTAAAACCAGCAAAACAAAAGATGGCTTAAGAGGCCACTGATTACAAAATTAAAATCAAACAACGAAAATTCATATTCTTCAGTTGCAGAATTACTGTTGATCACTTTCTGGTTGTTCACATCACCTTCCTTTCCATTTTTTCGGTGATTTTTCAATTCTAATAGTCTTTTGTCAATGACTGTGTCAACTTTCAATTTACTTGAGCCCCAAGAATCTTTTTAGCAATTCTGACATACAAAAGATGATTACAACCAGCAAAAGAAAAGATGGCTTAAGAAGCCACTGATTACAAAACTAAAATCAAACAACGAAAATCCATATTCTTCTGTTGCAGTCAGCTTTCAATTTACTTGAGCCCCAAGAATCTTTTTGAGCGATTCTAACATACAATCTATTTTCACTGCATAACCATTTAGCCCACTCATCTTCAATTTTTGTTGAATCTGTTTTGTTTGCACTCCAAGAATTAGATATGGGATAGACTTGTTGATGATCGTCATTTTTTCTCTTATGAATCCAATAAGTCCATGATGACCAATCTAAATTTGAAAGAGAAAGCCTTCTTTGCTGATCGGTAGATAAACGACAATCCCAATCCAAACCTTTTTTATCAGCTTCATATCAACCCCCTTGACTTTGTTACAAAATGTTTCATCACTCATCTTTAAGTTGGAGTAGAACATGGTCACCAGTTTCAAATATCTATGAGAAACCGTTATTTTTATACTTAATTTTGATATTAAAAACACCATTTATGACTTAGAAACTAGCTTGAAATCATGCTTTTGATTAAGTTATGAGAATAAGAGAGTTGAATGGGTTTTATGCTTGTTTTTCCTTATTTTGACAGGAATTAAGATGAATTGGATGAAGAAGTTGAAGTACCAAGGAGCTGGAGTCATGAAAGGCTGGAAAAGTGGCACATAGAAGAACCACTATTTCACGCCTAGGCGCCACCGCTGATTGCCAACTTAGTTCTGAAAGCACTGTCTCACGCTTGGGCGCCACCGCTGAGCGCCAGTTTAGTTTTGAAAGCACTGTTTCATGCTTAGGCGCCACCGCTGAGCGCCAACTTAATTCTGAAAGCACTATTTCACGCTTGGGCGCCACTGGTGAGGGTCAAAAGAGTGTCGCAGCTACCGTTGAGCGCCCTTTCGTGGCGTTGAACGCTGACGAAATGGGCTTGGGCTATTTCTCTGTATTTTTAATGAACTATTTAAGGTTTTGGACGTTCTAGGGTTCATATATTTGGACGGAAAGAGGCGAAAATACACTCCTTTAACCCGTTGGAGGCAGATTTTGGATGCGGAAGCTCCGATCTTCAACTTTTAGGGTTCTATCTTTCATTCTTTTCATTATTTTCATCTAGTTTCACCATGTCTATGGTGAACTAAACCTCTATTGTTGTTGGGGAAACGATGTAATTCTTTGAAACTCTCATGTATTTAATTGATTCTTTTTATAAAAAGCTTTACTTCATTAATTGTTAGGGTTTTTCCTCTACATTCTATGCATGCTTTGTTTAACTCATTCAATTGCATGATCATTGATTTTGTCACTATGGACACATATGAGAAAATCTAGAACTGGGGAAATTCTCCCAAAAGCAATATTACCTAGACATAGGGATAGGAGGGTTGGTTGCCTTTAAGCTTCTGTGCGAATGTAATGCATGATTAATTGCTAGGGATACAAGACATTGTGAACTAGTAATTAGGAGTAGGCTTTCTTCACCAAGACATCGGGTTTAAGGTAAATTAGAAAGGAGCATTAACATTAATGAAAAAGTTGAATTCATAAATACATGAGAGTGGATAGGATAACTCGGAAACCCCAACAACATAATCATTCCATATTTTATATCAATCACCTTTTCATCTTTCAATCCAATTGATCAACACTTGCATTCATATTTATTTTCCGCAATATAAACACAATGATTTCATTTACAAGTCCTAATTAATCAAGAAATCATATGAATGTTTAGGTCGTGAGTCTCTAGGGAAACAATACTTGGTCTTACCAATTATTATTACTTGATACAATTCGGTACACTTGCCGAAGTGTTAACAAGTTTTTGGTGTCGTTGTTAGGTACTCGTGGTTTAACTATTCTATTCATGTGATTATTGATTAATTTTGACTTGATTTTTTTATTTTTGTTTTATTTAGTTTAAAAGTGCTTTTTAGGGTTTTGTTTTCTTATGTATGCAAGGTATAATTTGGACTAGAAGCAAGAAAACAATGAAACCTCTTCTTGAAGGATTGGACGAGAGTAGAAGGAAAACCTATTTGTACAGTTCCATACATTGAATTAAGTGATTTTTACATGTTGAATCAGTTGCAAAGAACAGTTTTGACAAAAGTGAACCTTGAGAGATTTGAACTTGAGTTTTTCTTGTGTGTGCATTCATGAAAATGACATTCTAGGCCTTGCATTATTTCTCTTCATAATTGATCATTTGATGTACATTCTTGATGTGATCTAGGCCCTCTTTGAATTATGTCACTTTCCAGATATAGCCTAACTTTGAAAATATTCCCTAGCACCTATTTTTGAGCCTGTTTTAGGCTTTTAGTCAGATTTTCAAGTCCATTGTCATCAGCCTTGGACCTATAAACCAGATTATACCTTGTCCTAGAGTTCTGAGGTAAAGTTGGCTATGTGTTATGGGACATTGTTGAGTTCAAGTGTGGGGGTATCATTGAAAAAGAGGCATATGTGACTAAGTTGATGGTTGAAACAGTTTGTGAATCATTGACAAATGAGAGAAAAAGCTGGAACAAAATTATCTTCTGTCAAATATGGTACTTTCTATCTAGTCTTTAGTATTATTTACTTCATGTATTTGTATTGTATCACGTGAATGTCTTTTGTTATGTTCTTTTAATTATGTAACATTTGTATTCATCTACAACCAACATGTTCAGCCTACAAAAACAGCCACCTAATCATGCTTAAACAATACAAAATAAAGCTTATACACCTTCCATTCATCAGGCATCATGATCAAACTTAAAATGAAACATATGGTCAACCAAGGTTCACAAAAACAAGCAATCATATTCAATCAAGTGCATTTAAAGTATACAAATATCGGAAGGGGGTATGTTAAAGTGAACCTTGGGTGATAGATTTTCCAACCTTCTTCTTCTTTGAATTCGTGTTCAAGATCTACCTCAGTAGCAGTCGTACCTTCACTTGATCTTTGGCAAACAAACCTAACAAAGATTGACATGTAATTAATAAGTAGAATAAGATGCAAAAATTATTTATTCCTATATGTAAATCTAAGTTGGACAGTTTTACAACTCTAAAATAAAACATTATTTCAGATTTTTAAATTCAATGTACAAATGAACTATATGAATGCATATTCAGTTGTAAAATGCCTAATATGAATGGATTAAAATAAAAACATATTGCATTCATGTTCAACTACTGTGTTTGTGTGTTTTGGTTTCTAAATGACCAGTCAAGCCTTTATATAGGCTAAAGCAAAGAGCTAAAATTGGAAAACGAATCAACAAGACAAATAACAACTAACTAAGTACCTAAATCAAAGGTATTTTTTTTATCAGTGGTGGAGATGCATTCTTGAGTTAAGCACCCATTCAGATAAGCATACAAAGAAGTGAGATTCCATAGAACAAAAGGAAAGGACTAACATAGTAGAACAAACATGACAAAGCATCATACAATCCACACATACATTAGCTCCCGTACTTTGGATAGATTTAAGTTAGTCAACCTATATCACGTGCACACATACCATGATATCATGACCGGTTTCATAACAACAACATTCATTCTAATATACTCAAACAAAATTGAATCAAAGGTCCAGGACTTTAATACATTTAAAAGCTTCGTACCCCTTAGCAATCTGGGCATAACACTACATTTCACACATGCAACATAGCTTGGAATATAAGAAAAATAGCGTTCAACCTAATATGACCATAGCAGTCTGTGGTTTCAATCATTCCCAGACAAGGATCAGTAATACAAGCAATGTAATTCCCTAAAATGAACTCAAAGCACTCTAATAATACAATCTCATTCTTTTACTAATGCAACCACAACTTTATTCAACATTTAACCCTAATTCTACACCAATGCTCACTTCGTTCAGAGACAAAGAGCTTACCTCCACGCTACAACCTCCCTGAACGAAGACAACCTCCTAACACCACACCTTTTCCCTAGAGTGCGCTTCACTCGACCTTCGAGGCACCACTACCATTGCAATCATTTTCCAGTGATATTTAGTGTTAAAATAAATCAGTGTTGAAAAACTATTATTTCTAGACTTAAAATTGACCTTAAAGACAACCTTTATGACTTAGAAACTAGCTTGGAATCATGTTTTTGTTTATGTTCTTGAAATAAGAGAGTTGGATGGGTTTTATGCTTGGTTTTCCTTGTTTTTGCAGGTTTTAAGATGAATTGGATGAAATAAGTGAAGTAGGAAGAAGTTGGAATCATAAAAGGAAGTGAAAAGTGCACAAAAAGAGAAGACACGAGTACCGCTCAGCGGAAATTACCGTTGAGCGGCGTTCTTGTGGTCCTGTAGACACCGCTGAGGGGCAAATGCCGCTGAGCGTCAAACAGAGGAACGCACACTTACCGTTGAGCGCCATTTTTATGGGCTTGGGCTTACTTTTCTATAACTTTTAGAATAATGTATAAGGTTTTAGTCGACCTAGGTCAATCATCTTTGCTGGAACGAAGCAGAAACACACTTTTTCACCCCTTGGAGGAGGATTGTGGATGCTCAAGCTCTACTATTCAAATTCTAGGGTTCTATCTTTCATTCTTTCATTGTTTTTCATCTAGTTTCACCATGAATATGGTGAACTAAACCTTTATTGTTGTTGGGGAATCAATGTTACAGAAATTGATAAACCGCAACATGGTGAACTAAACCTTTTTTCATCTAGTTTCACCATGAGAGTGGATAGGATGAAATTGATAAACCCCAACAACATAATCATTAATATAATTCAAATGACGTGTTTTGCTTTTTCTTTTCCATTGATAAATACATGCATTCATATTTACTTTTCAGTAATTTGCATCTAAAATCTCAAAGAATTGGTTTTACAAGTCTTAGATAATCAACAAATCACATAACTGTCAAGGCCGTGAGTCCTTTGGGAAAACGATACTTGGTCTTACCATTTTTATTACTTGATACGATTCGGTTACACTTGCCGAGGGTTAACAAGGTTTTGGCGCCATTGCCGGGGACTCGTGGTTTAACTATTCTATTTGTGTGATTATTGATTAACTTTGACTTGATTTTTTTATCTTTTTATCTTTTTGATTTTTTATCTTTTTTGTTTTATCTTTCTATCTTTTTGTTTTTGAATTTTTAATCTTTATCTTTCTATCTTTTTAATTTATCTTTTCTATCTTTTTGTGCTAACAATTGTTTCTAGGGTTTTGTGTTCTTGTGTATGTAGGATACAGTTCGAACTAGGAGCAAAATCACTTCGAAACCTCTTCTTGAAGGCTTGGACGAAAGTAGAAGGAGGAGGAGAGTTCGAACTTCAAGAGAATTATTCCCTCCTCCGGAGATACTTTCACAACCTTCACCACAAAGGTCTAATCAAAGCATTGAAGATATGGCCGAGGAGAATAATGGTAGACGCACTCTTGTAGATTACACCATTGTGGTTGGCCCTCAACATTTTAACAGTATAGCAAGGCCGAGGGTCAATGCCGCAAACATGGAGGTGAAACCGGCGTTGATACAATTGGTGAAGAGCAACCGATTTAATGGGCTATCACATGAAAGTCCATATGAACATCTCACCACCTTCAATGAGATTTGCAACACTGTGAAGATTAATGGGGTGCCGGATGAAGCAATAAAGCTTAGTTTGTTTCCTTTTTCATTGGAAGGCAATGCTAAGCTATGGTTGAACTCTTTTCCAAAAGATAGCTTTACAGAGTGGGAAGCTGTGGTTGCAAAGTTTTTAAGCAAGTACTTCCCACAATCTAAAGTCAACAAAGGGAAGCAAGAGATATCTTCTTTCAGACAAGGCATGGAGGAGACATTAGGTCAAGCATGGGATCGGTATAAAATTTTGTTGAGAAAGACTCCCACGCATGGCTTTGATGAAGCAACAATAGTCCTACTTTTCCTTGGAGGTCTTGGTTCACAAACCAAGTTGATGCTAGATGCCTTGGCTGGAGGTAATATTAAATGCAAGACTCCAGAGGAAGCAACCGAGTTGATAGAGAACATGGCTACTAATGATAACGAGTTGCACAGTGAAAGAGGAACTCCAATTCAACAGAAAGGGGTTCTACAATTGTAATCAAATGATGCCTTGCTCGCTTAGAATAAAGTCATAACTCAACAATTGAAGAATTTAACAAAGACACTTGCTCAATTGCCAAAGGAGTTAAAGGGAGTTGCACAGGTTCAACAACAACAGATGTGTGAATTATGTGGTGGTGACCATATCAACGATCAATGCGCTTTTCCAGTGGAGGCCTTAGAAGATGTAAATTTCATGGCCAATCAATTTCCATACCGCCAAGGTAATTACAACCAAGGGTGGAAACCTCACCCAAGCATGGGTCAAGGTCAAGGACAAGCTGGACAAGCTGGGCAATCAGGACAATTCAACACGCCACAACAACAACCATCATTATGGCAACAAGTGTCCGCACTGAATGAAATATCAACAAAGTTGGAAGAGACTCTTCAACAATTTATCCAGATGACTATTTCCAACCACAAGAGCACTAAAGCGGCCATTAGAAACTTGGAGATGCAAGTTGGCCAAATAGCTAAGAAGTTGGAAGATATGCCTGATAAGAGTTTTAGGGCTAATACTGAGGTTAACCCTAAGGAAGAGTGTAAAGTTTTAGTGAGTGTGGATGTTGACAGAGTTGAGTTAGAGAGAAAAAAAGAAAAAGAAGAGAAAGTAGAGAGAAAAGAAGAGAGAAAAGGAGAGGATGAGAGAAAAGAAGAAAAGAGAGGAGAGAAAATTTTTGAAAAAATTGAAAAAGTTCTTCCTTATCCAAAAGGTTGTGAGAGAATAAAGAAAGAGAGATAATATGGGCATTTTAAAGATATCTTCAAGCAATTGGAGGTTGATCTACCTTTGAATGAAGCATTGCAACAAATTCCAGCTTATGCAAAGGATATGAAGCAAGTCTCCACAAAGAAAAGATATATAGATGAGGAGATTTATGAGTACAAAGTTGTTAAGAAAAAGATCCAGGAAGTTTCACTATTCCTTGCGTCATAGGGAAGGAGAAGATATGGAAAGCTTTACTTGATTTAGGGTCAAGTGTTAATTTGATGCCCTTATCTCTACTTGAGCGAATTGGTGATCTTGAAGTCAATCCAACAAAGGTAACTTTGCTAATGGCGGATGGGTCTTCAAAGAAGCCTTATGGTGTAGTGGAAGACGTGATGCTTTATGTAGGCAAACTAAAATTCTTGGTGGATTTTGTGGTGATGGAGATGGAGGATGAAAGAATTCCAATTATTCTTGGAAGACCGTTTATGAAAACTACCAAGGTCATCATTAATGTAGATGAAGGGATGATAGTGCTTCAAGACCAAGAAGAAAGGGAAGTCTTTAATGTCTTCACAGAGGAGCAACAGATGCAAAAGGAAGAGGCTAGTCATAAAGCTACATGTCAAGATGTACCCATGACTAGCTCTAAAGGTGCAAAACCGCGCTTCAAAGGTAAAAATTGTTTCTTGTCACAAGTTAGGGAAGAAGAAAAAGATGTCAAAGGAAGGACGGTTCATGATGACTTGATGCAAACACAACTCAAACTTGGTAAATTTGTAAGATTCAAGGACAAAGTGTGGGTTGTGAAAGACTATAAAGAGAATGGAGTGATAGAGATTGAATCTCCATATTCAAGGAGAGTCAAGAAGGTGGATCGGAAGCAGATGATGAGTTAGTGTGATAACAATAAGATGAACACCAACATTGAAGATGGAACTTGAGCTTTACTGGGTCAAGCTAGCGACATTAAAAGAGCGCTTGCTGGGAGGCATCCCAGTGATTTGAGAACATTAATTTCTTTAATTTTTATTTTTGGATGATGTAATTTTATAAACTTTGGACATTGAATTATGTTGTGTTGAAACTTTTGGGTATAGTATCTACTAATGGATGCTAGGTGGTTAAGTATCCACTGAAGGATACTAGGTTTGTTACACCTACTGATGGGTGTTGGTGGATTTTGGGTTAGGCTCGTGACGTTAAACAAGCGCTACCTGGGAGGCAACCCAGTTGATTAACTTTATTTTGGTTGTTTGTTTTGATTTTGTTTTAGTTGCATTATAGCGATTGAATGTTTGAGTGATGGGTGAACTTAAATGCAGGGAGTCAGTGAGAGGAATGATTATGGGACACCTAGGGCGAGCTAGGAAGAAGGAGAGTAAGTAACGCAAGTGCCGCTCAGCGGTAATTGGATTGGTTTAGTGGGGCTCAGCGGGAGTAGGGCCCATTAGGGTATTTTTATACCCTAGGCCGCGACTTTACCTCTATTTTCATATTTTCTTCTTCCCATTCACTCTTAAACACTTTCTCAAGAGTTCTCTACACTTTTTCCCTCTTCCCCCTTTACAAAACCTCTTTTCCACTCACTTTCTCACTAAGGTTTCATCCAAGTTTGGGGTTTGGTGAGAGCATTGCTGTTGGGGGCTGATTTCTTCACATTTCTAGAGCATTTTTCATTCATCTAGCATCTCCACCCAAGTAAGTTCAAGAAAATTTCATTCTAGGGTTCTTAAAAGCATGAACTAACATGAACATGGTTGTTTAAGCAAGATTCTTTAGGGACTTTGATTTTTATGCATGATTTGATGAATTAATTGTTGTTTGAACCGATTAAAAAGCTTGATTTGGGTCTGGAACTAAGAAGATTGCATGTGGGTGGAGAATAGGACATTCAAAAAGGAATTTTTCAAAATCTGTAGAATCGCCGCTCAGCAGAAATTCCCCCTGAGCCCGATTCTGGCAGAGGTATTTTTATGGTTCTTTTGCTTGCTGGTTAGCTTGCTGGTTTGCGCTGAGGGGCTCTGTTTACCCTCAACGGTGATTTGGCATGGTTTTGGGGTGTTGTTTGTGGTTTACTAATGATTAACAACATGTCTTGTGGTTTTGTGAATTGTGTTTGATGTAGGGATGGCCTCTTCATCTAGCAAGAGATACAAGACTATAGGAGCCAAGAGGAAGGATAAGGAATCAGAACGCACCCATTCTAGCAAGTTCCTTTCCCGCAAGCATGAGAAACATTTTAAAATTGTCAAGATAGGAGGCTCCTGAGGGAAACGAAAGCTGGATTGATTCCTGATCTAGCTCCTCAGTTTGAAGAGCAAATGGTGAGTAGGAACTGAAGGAGGCTAGCCACTTACCCTACACCAGCTAACATAGCAGTGGTGAAAGAATTTTACACCAACGCAAGGAGGTTGGGTGATCATCCTATTGAGGATTACTTGAGCCATGTTAGAGGCCACGCCATTCGGTATGATCCTGACTCTATCAACATATTTTTAGATACTGAATGGGTTGGTGAGCAGTGTCAGTTCGTCCTCAATATGGAGTAAGAAACAGACTTTGATGATGTAAAGAGTGTGATGTGTGTGCCTGGAGGGCATTTTCAGAGAAACAGGAATGGTGTAGTGGTGAACATTAGGAGAACTGATTTGACTCCTGATGGACGAATGCCCGAGGAGAGACCGAAGACGTGACGCAGACTCCTCGAAGCTTCCTCCAGAGAGATGAAGACGCAGCGGAATGGACAAAAACTCGAAGAAGAACAAGAACAGAAGGTTAAACTTGAATAGAAAACCCTAAAATCATGAACGAACACTAGAAAAGAGGAAAAACTCAAAATGAACCGATTAATCGGTTCAAACATAAGATTGGAGGAAAACAATCGGTGGAAAAGAAGGATGAACGGAGGAAATAAGGTTTGTTCGGTGAAAAATGAAGGAATAATGAAAATGAAAGAGGAAGCGAGACGAAACCCTAGAGGAGAAGATGAGATTCGGTGGAGAACCTGGATCTAGGGCTGCAATGACGGAAGCAAGGTAGAATAGAGGTTGATCCTGGAATCTGTGATGAAACCAAAGCAAAACGGTGAAGAGGATGTGGTTGATGGTCGAGAAGCTATTGAGAGACTGAAATGCAAATGATTGTGGCTGAGGCGTGATGGAATGAAGAATGTGAGGTAGAGCGCTGACGCATGCTCTAATGAGGTGGCAGCGAAGGAGAAATCAGTGTGGAGGATGAGAGAGAAAGCACCGTGGAATTTTGGAGAAATGGAAGAATGAGAGTGTGCTTGGAAGGTGGCTAGAGGGAGTCTTTGGACTCTCTAGCCTGACTTTCAAGAGAGAATAGTTTCTATTTCAGAAAACTTAATTCTCATTAATCTCAAAAGTCCTAATACAAGAGAGGAGTTGGGTATTTATAGTAACCCATGCTCCTTAAGAGCTAAGCTAGGAAAAGTAAAAATACAAAAGGAGGACTACGTCAAGGAGGATTCCATCATGCCCTCCCTCTTAAGAAAAGATTTGTCCTCAAATCTGGCAATTGCCTTATGAAGAAGCTCCACACAATCTTTGGGAGCATGGCCATCTTGGAGTGGCCTTATTCTTCTAGATCTAGTTTTCTTCCTCCTGGATCAAACACGAATCTGCAATACACATCAAATATATCGTCGGTTAATATCAATCCAAGAAAGAATTTTTCTTTAAAAATAATAGAATAAGAACTTCTAATACTTTGATTAGTAATCTATGAAAATTTTAGAAGTCCAAATTCAATTTTATCTTGAGTTAATTGTTTTCTTAAAGATAACAATAACTCAAGATTTGAATTGTCATATTTTGAAAATGTTTTCATGACAATTGGTTTGAAAGAGAAGTCAAAAATTGAAAAGTAATCAATTATTGGAAAAGAAGTAATGATTTGGAAACCTTCCCTTTTAGGTTCCACAGTCTTTGAAAGAATAGGATTTGTCATCAGTAACAATTTCTCCTTTTCTTTCTTCTCTCTTTCTTGCCTTTCTCTCTTTTCTTCTTTTCTCTCTTCTTCTCTGCTTAATTCCTCTCTTCTTCTCTCTTCTCTTTTCTCTATTTGTTCTCTCTCTCTCTTCTCTTCTTCTTTCCTTCCTTCCTTTTCTTTTCTCTCAATCTCTCTTTCTCTTTTCTTATCCTTGATCTCCTTAAGTCTTGCCCCAAATTCTAATTCTCTACGAAGAAACTCATGATCATTTAAACTCTCAAGAAATAATTTTCCATCATCAATGCAATCCCTAATTAGTTCTAGGTTTCTTTTAATGCTTGAAGGCACAAACTTTCTTCTCATGCAAGCTTTTAAATCATGCCAATCACGTATGGAGGACTTTCTACCTTTCCTAACATGATATTGTCTTTGATTCCACCACTCTCTTGCATGCACTTCTAACTTAGAAAGATATATACTAAGAACATAATATTCACTCTCTTCACAAAACCAAGGATTTATTTTATCAATTTCTTTTTCCCAAGCTAGGTATGTTAATGCACCTATGTCTTTACCAAAGGATGGAAGATTCCTAGCTTGTTTAAACATCTCATCAACTTTATCTAACCTAGAAGACCTATATGAACTATAAGAAGACATCTTTGTTTTTAAAAGTTTTCTTAATCTAAAGGGTTCAAAACTTTCACTTAGACCCAGGTAAGAGAGGTGAGCTAAAGAGCTGCTTAAGTACCAAGTCTTGCCTTGCCAGAAATGTCTTAGGCTACTAACTAATTACCCCTTAAACTAAAATCACCTTTAGAAACAAAGTACACAACTCAAACAATCACAAACAATTAAGCACAATTAAAAAAACTAGACTCTCGGACTCTAATGTGATAAGGCTTAGAGTTTAATCCCTTTTAGCCTAATCACCCCTAAACGTGAACACAAAATCAAACAAACAAAACACTTCAGAAACCAGCGTACTCTAATGACCCCTACGAGAAACACAAATCTAATCACACATTCATCTATCTACCTATGCTAAATTTAAAGCAAGTAAAGTTGCCAAGAGTTTGAAAGAGCACCAAGGACTCTTCCAAAGAACTTGGACTTTATAAAAGGCCCTTTTACAAAACAAAACTAAAGCTAACAGTAGGCTAATACAAGCCTATTACAAACAAATTGAAGAAAACAATTACAAAGAAAGCAAACTATGCTACGGTCCTGTCCTGGTCCTTGTCAGCTACAATCCACTTTTGATGCCAATTCCTTGTGCCAAAAAGATGTACACTCCTGTTGCTGGTTCGGCCACCTTTGGCCCCTTTTCTAGCTTCTGGTTCATCCTATAATCACAAATGCACAAAACTGTGGTGAGTATTCACTTAGTTAAAACAGATTGCAAAAGAAGATATAGGGCAGTAAGAACTTCCCTTTCTCTTGGCTGCACAAGCTTTCCAAGCTTTCCACTAAGAATCTGATGCTGCTCAATTAATGGTCTCAACTTATACTGCACAAACAATTCTAACTAAATCAGCAGATCACACAATTCTAATCCTAATGATTGCAGGCCATACTAAAGAATTTAAGCATATCAAACAATTTGATATAAAAGAAACTCCCTTTAGTTCAGATGGCTGCTACTGTCTTCACTGAAACAGCTCACAATTTACAATATGCTACAGTACCATCAATATTGCTTTTCCCAAACTACACAGAAAATTCACACTAAATCAGCAGTTCATGCAGTCCACAATGAACAATTTAAATCCAAAAGAGTTTAAACAGTCAGAAGCAATTAAACTAGATAACTCCCTTTAGTTCAAAGCTTCCAAATTAAATGCTTAGGTTGCTGTTTTCTCAGTAATTTCCTGCTCAAGCTAAACTCTCAACAAATCAGTTCTGCACACACCAAAATCAAACCAGATTCTATTAGACACATGCAAATGGTCATTATACCAGATTCAAAGAAATGTAAAATCTAAGCTGAAACCAAACACATTAAACAACCACCCAGTCTAATCAAAATCAGATTAATCCAATGCAATGCAGAACAATTCCAATTCAGAATTCAGATTGGTTAATCCTAGTGTACAAAAACTGTCATACCAGATTCAACCAAAACAAAAGCAATTTAAGGTGAAAGAAACTCCCTTCAGTTTAACACTCCCACGTAAATTGCTTCTACTTCTGGTTGCTCATTCTAAACTAATATCAACTTCTATTGGACACCCTGCACTGGTTCATTTCTGCATACAAAATCAAACCCAAATCCAGCAAATACAAATAGGAATGGACATTAACCAGATGCAATGGATGTAATTCAATCAATCTGAACAAAACTGAAATCTGCATGTGATTGATACCAGAAAAATATTTTCTATATGCATTTGGAAAAATGATCTCAACAAAGAAAGAATGATGGTGCTAATAAGGACTCAACAGATTTCAACAATTGTAAGCAAACCATGAAATCAGTAATCACATTCAGACATATAATATCTCAATGATTTCAGCAAACAGTTTATAAGCCAAAATGAATGCAATGTCAGTTTAAGCAAATCACAACTGCTCCAATCTAATTGATCCAATTTCTTTTCCTGCACAATGAACAATCACAAAACAGTTAGATTAACAATGAATTCTCTATTTCAAAGTGCCAAGGAATTAGGCCAAATTAGCCTCACGAAACTCACTACACTCAGGCTTCACTTTTGAAATTTAAAGCACATAAATGAAAAGGTTTGGAAGGGAGATTCTCCCTTGGCAGTACAAAGCTGGAAAGTCTTTCAGACCACCACCACCTAAGATGCTACCAAGCACACAAACCTTCTTTCAAATTCCAGAAACCAAAGTGTAACAAGCTTCTCAATCAAGAATGGCTAGGCTAAGGTCAAAATCAGAAACTAGAACAGAACAGGACAGCCACTAAAGTAAAGGAATTGACAGCTCAACAGAGAAACTGACTCAAGATCAGATTATGAAAGCAAACAAAAGCTCAATTACAGAACAGCAAATTAGATTTTACACTTGCATTGAGACAAAACCAGAACATTCAACAATGACAAGCAAGAAACAAAGTAATGAATAAGGTGAGCACACAAACAGAACCTAACAAGGGATCTAGAACAGATTAAGAAAGCAAATAAAAAAAAATGCAGTAATGAATTGCAGAACTTGTTGGTGAACACAGGTTTCAGATGCAAAATTGAACTTGTCCCATAGCTATTTTTAGCAATTTCAATTCTGGACACAATTGCACACTGAAATCCATTCGAACAAGTTTAATGATGCTTGTTTTGATCATTCAAGGCCAGTTTACACAATTTCATAGGCTTTTACTCAAATTCACATGTTCAGTTCCTTGTTTTTCTTTTCAGAATTTGCCTCTTTTGAATTGATTTACTCAACTCATGCCTTTATTTCATTTTGGACCAAAGCAGTGATTAACAAGCATTGAAACAACTTAGTTCTGCAGTTTAGAAAGTTTAAAAACGGTTTGCAAAGACTCTAGGATTAAATATACAGAATTCCAGCAATGATCTACTACTGAAATGAACAAAAACAAAGCAAAAGACTCAAGCAATGAAATATGCAGTTCGGCCTACTGCTTGCAAGTAATTTCTGCTGTGACTTTCACACTAACAACCAAGCTAATGCTGAGCATATCACGGCTTTTCTGGTTGGCACTTTGTTACTAGTCATCTCAGCATTCCAGCTCAATTTTAAAAGTGCAGAATAGCTTAAATGTTCAGATTCAACAGCTTATTAAAACAAAAAATTCACAACAGCAAATTCAAATCAGATCTGTTGCTCATTTCATGCATCCGAGCTCTCAGTATTGAATGTCATAGCTCATACGGTATGCATATTGAACATATAATCAGATCACCACAAACACAACTCAAATAAGAAATACAACTTGAAGTTATAACAAGAAAATTCAACTAACATGACTATGACAACAGAATTCGATTTAGAAATTAAAAGACTCAAACAAATTGGATTCACCGAATAAAATGATAAAAATATTGACTCAAGGCACAGAACAAGTCAGAACACTCAAGACAATGAAGGAAAATGATGAACACCTCAGAAATGAAAAGAAACAACACAAAATACTCAGAATTAAAAGCAAACTGAGACAGAATAAGATGAATGAACACCACGTAAATGAAGAAAACGCAACAGAGATGCGAAACAGAAACGCGAAACAGAAACTCAAAATCAAGATATCACAGACACAGATTCAACAGAAGACTTGAATTAACATTACGTGAATCAGAAAAAAATGAATCACAAACAAGAACAAACCAAAAAAACAAACAAACGCGAAGTAAATGACAAAAAGAAAATTCAGAACAGATAGAACAACTTATCTGTTGACGCGTGCTCGAACCTTGCTCTGATACCACTTGATGGACATACGCCTGAGGAGAGACCGAAGACGTGACGCGGACTCCTCGAAGCTTCCTCCAGAGAGATGAAGACGCAGCGGAATGGACAAAAACTCGAAGAAGAACAAGAACAGAAGGTTAAACTTGAATAAAAAACCCTAAAATCATGAACGAACACTAGAAAAGAGGAAAAACTCAAAATGAATCGATTAATCGGTTCAAACATAAGATTGGAGGAAAACAATCGGTGGAAAAGAAGGATGAACGGAGGAAATAAGGTTTGTTCGGTGAAAAATGAAGGAATAATGAAAATGAAAGAGGAAGCGAGACGAAACCCTAGAGGAGAAGATGAGATTCGGTGGAGAACCTGGATCTAGGGCTGCAATGACGGAAGCAAGGTAGAATAGAGGTTGATCCTGGAATCTGTGATGAAACCAAAGCAAAACGGTGAAGAGGATGTGGTTGATGGCCGAGAAGCTATTGAGAGAGTGAAATGCAAATGACTGTGGCTGAGGCGTGATGGAATGAAGAATGTGAGGTAGAGCGCTGACGCATGCTCTAATGAGGTGGCAGCGAAGGAGAAATCAGTGTGGAGGATGAGAGAGAAAGCACCATGGAATTTTGGAGAAATGGAAGAATGAGACTGTGCTTGGAAGGTGGCTAGAGGGAGTCTTTGGACTCTCTAGCCTGACTTTCAAGAGAGAATAGTTTCTATTTCAGAAAACTTAATTCTCATTAATCTCAAAAGTCCTAATACAAGAGAGGAGTTGGGTATTTATAGTAACCCATGCTCCTTAAGAGCTAAGCTAGGAAAAGTAAAAATACAAAAGGAGGACTACGTCAAGGAGGATTCCATCAACTCCTCTAGTAAAGTATTGGATGGGTTTCTCTTATGCTAATATTCAGCCACGCTCCCATGTCTCTGATATCACTATTAGTAGGGCACTTCTGTTGTATTGTGTGCTATGAGGGTTGAGCATTAACATTGGCCAGGTGATAGCCAATGAGATACAGATGTGTGCCAACACTATGAACACCAAGGCAACTTTAGGACACCCCTCTTTGATCACACACTTATGTGAGCTTGCTGGAGTGAACATCTCTGTTCCACCATTTGAGAGGCCGAGAAAAGCTATTGACGAGGCCTATTACAGACAGTACTGTGGAGGTGATGAGGCAGCTCAGCCAGTACCACCACTCCGTCCTCGTAGAGGAAGAGGACCACCACAGGGTCAGGCATCTGTAGAGATTCATAAGGCAGAGCAATTTCAGATGAGGGACATGTACATGTCTCTTATAGATGCCCAGATGCAGTCGATCCATAGAGGGCAGGTGGCCACAGCTGAGATGATTATTGGGATGTATGATACACCCCCAGCATATAGGTGGACCATGGATGAGTTTCATAACGTGGTGGTATGGGCAGAGGAGCAAGCCTAGGGCAGTAGAGCTGGAGCAGCTGAAGCTTCAGCTATGGATGGTGATGAAGATGATGATGAGTTTGAAGATGCTGAAGATGATGGAGAAGAGGAAGATTTAGATGATAACATGGGTTGATGAGGAGCTGATTATTTGCTTCTGTTTTTAAATTAGGATTTGATGTACTCAGTTTGAAACTTTGTCTATTATGATGGTTTGCTTGTGATTTGTGCATGATAAGTAATGCTTGATGATGCTTGGATATTGATAGATGTTGAGGATGTGTACTATATGCTTATACATGTGATGGGTCACAAGCTTTGTGAACAAATGCATGATGTTGTGATTGTGATTATGATGCTAAGCAGGATGTGTATGTGGAATGGTTAAATGAGCCTATATGTGAGATTGTTGAGATCCAGAGGTTTTGATTGAATGCTATTACTTTAAAAGCATGAATGACTTTGCCCAGGTTTTCTATGATTGAATCATTTGCTTATATGTGTCATATGATCAAGGCATTTGTTGGTAACCCTTTTTAGCCAATATGCATGATTTTAGCCCACTAAAAGAGAACATTATGTGTTCTATCCTTTGTACCTTTAGCTTTGAACATGATTTGAAAACCCTTTTTGAAAAGCTTTACCTTGATTTGAGTTGAGAATATTTTGTGGTATTGATAAATGTTCAAGTTTGGGGTTGTTGGGAAGTCTAGAAAGGGAAAATAACAAGCATTGAGCCAAGAGCTAAGCACATGAAAATCAAAAGAAAAAGAAAAGAAAAGAAAGAAAAAGAGAAAGGCTCAATGCAAAAGAAAGTTGGGAAGAAGGACGAATGGTTTAGATGAGTCACTTAACTCAAGGATTTTGTGATCTAGAAAAACCAATTTTCTTGTTAGCCCAACCACATTATAAGCCATAGAAAAGTCCTTATGATGATACTTACTTGTGAATGTTTTTGATTGTGGTTAAATGAAAGGCAATGTTAATTCATGCAACATTGTGATAGTAGAGTGGATGAGTGACCTCTTATACACTTGTGTGTTTGAGTGAAACACTTTATCTAGTGAGGAAAGATTCCATGAACACATAAGAACATTTATGCTTAGTTGATTGATCATTCATGAAAATAACATTTGTTGGATATTATGTGATTGCGTGAACACTAAAGCATATGCACATCTCGATTGAAGTCTTTGTGATGAGCTAATTTGAGTACTTACTTGTCTTGGAGGAAGGAGTTTTGAACGTGGTGAACCATTGTGTGGATTGGTGGAAGATTGAGTTACATCTTATTTGCTTGAGGACAAGCAAAGTTCTAAGTTTGGGGTTGTGATAACAGTTGAAAAACTGTTATTTTTATACTTAAAACTGGCCTTAAAGACAACCTTTATGACTTAGAACCTAGCTTGGAATCATGTTTTTGTTTATGTTCTTGAAATAAGAGAGTTGGATGGGTTTTATGCTTGGTTTTCCTTGTTTTTGCAGGTTTTAAGATGAATTGGATGAAAGAAGTGAAGTAGGAAGAAGTTGGAATCAGAAAAGGAAGTGAAAAGTGCACAAAAAGAGAAGACACGAGTACCGCTCAGCGGAAATTACCGCTGAGCGGCGTTCTTGAGGTCCCGTAGTCACCGCTGAGGGGCAAATGCCGCTGAGCATCAAACAGAGGAACACGCACTTAATGCTGAGCGCCATTTATATGGGCTTGGGCTTACTTCTCTGTAATTTTTAGAATAATATATAAGGTTTTAATCGACCTAGGTCAGTCATCTTTGGATGGAACGAAGAAGAAACACACTTTTTCACCCCTTGGAGGAGGATTGTGGTTGGTCAAGCTCTACTATTCAAATTCTAGGGTTCTATCTTTCATTCTTTCATTGTTTTTCATCTAGTTTCACCATGAATATGGTGAACTAAACCTTTATTGTTGTTGGGGAATCAATGTAATCCTTTGAAACTCTCATGTATTGAATTGGTTCTTTAATATATATATGCTTTCTTTCATTAATTGTTAGGGTTTTTCCACTTTGCTCTATGCATGCTTTGTTTAACTCATTCAATTGCATGATTATTGATTTTATCGATATGGACACATACGGGGAAATCTAGATCTGGGGAATCTCTCCCAATAGTATTATTGCCTAGACATAGGGATATGATGGTTGGTTGTCTTTAAGCTTCTGTGCTATTTAATGCATGAATAATTGCTAGGGAGACAAGACATTGTAAACTAGTGATTAGGATTAGGCTTTCTTCACCGAGACATCGGGTTTAAGGTAATTTGGAGAGTGGCATTAACATTAATGAAGAAAGATGAATTCTTGAATACATGAGAGTGGATAGGATGAAATTGATAAACCCCAACAACATAATCATTAATATAATTCAAATCACGTGTTTTGCTTCTTCTTTTCCATTGATCAATACATGCATTCATATTTACATTTTAGTAATTTGTATCTAAAATCTCAAAGAATTGGTTTTACAAGTCTTAGATAATCAACAAATCACATAATTTTCTAGGTCATGAGTCCTTTGGGAAAACGATACTTAGTCTTACCATTTTTATTACTTGATACGATTCGGTTACACTTGTCAAGGGTTAACACTCGACAGCTAGAAGCTCTGCCCACACCGCGACACCAACCCTGACGCAACGACAACACCTCCTGTTGCCGCCAAATCACCGTCGTAAAGAAAGAGGAGCTCGACAAAGTGAGAAACAATGGCAATGATGGTTTTGGATTGTGAACGACAGAGGGAGACAAAGATTAAGGCAGGGGAGATTGGAAAGAAGAAACATGACAAATTGAGAGTGAAAGTTTCGGGGAAGCTTTCGCGAGGAGAGTATTTAGGAAAAGGGAAGAGGAAAATCTCAAATTCTGATTTCATTAAGTGAATGCCTATACCGACGACCCAAAGCCTTCGGTAAATTCGTTGTCCAATACCGAAGAACAAAAGCCTTCGGTAATGATCATCTAAAATGATCGTCGGGAAAGCCTTCGGTAATGATCATCTAAAATGATCGTCGGAAAATCCTTCGGTATATCAATTTTACCGACGGCCAAAAGACCTTCGGTAATCAGCGCATTGTAGTGACATAGGTGAACGTCGTCTTTATTTCTTGCAACTTCCACCCTGAGGAAGTAAGTCAATTTGCCGAGGTTCTTTATCTTAAGTTCTATTGAGAAGTTCAGTTATCCTTTCAATTTAAATAATGATGGCTCCAATAATGATGATATCATCTACGTACACAAGATGATAGTTAATGGTGCTATATGAAAAATTTAGACATGGAGAATTGTCTGCAGTGAAGAGGTGATATTCGTGTCTCATAAGAAAACCGGAAAGTTTCTCATACCACTGTCTCATACTTGTGTACACAGGCAAAAAAGGTAAAGGAATAGATATACCACTCTTTTTAGTTGAATTTTTGGAATAAGGAAAACAACTTCCATAAATTATTACATTTTTGGAAACACTATTAACTCCATGATCAGTCACAAGACTAAAAGCCAAATAAATTTTAATATGGAATCCTAAAAATAAACTAGGGTCAACTCTTGAATCAAGTTTCCTCCTATGATCACTAGCATAAAACTTTCAAAGTTTCAATATTACAAGACTTACCATATAATTTTCCAAAGGGAGAAACATTATTAAGTTAATGATACGAAACTCTTCCATTATCTGATATGATGCACTTAATATTTTTCTAAAATTAATTTTTAGTGTATCAGCAAAGTTAATGATATGATTCCTTGTCTCAGATTTAAGTCTCATGAAAAAAATCCAAGTCAAACGAGTATGGTCATCAACAATGGTTAACAAATATCTAAATTCTTTTAAAGAAGTATTAGAACAAGTACCTCAAATATCAGCATGGATGAGATCAAAAGGTTGTTCAACATAAAGAATCACTAACAGGAAAAGAATGTTTCTTTTGTTTAGCATTGGCAAGTATTACAAATTAAGTCTTTGCTAATAGATATGCAAGGGAACTATTTCTTCATAATGTTAAGTCTTTTAGCATACAAGTGCCTAAGTCTAGCATTCCAAATATCAATATTTTGAGAGTCATAACATAAAGATCAAGAGGAACAACATATTTTTGTTCTTATTTCGTATATCAAGGTTAATATTAAAAATTTTAAAATATTTTTTTCAAATGATTTAAGAATATTTTGATGTTTTTCCTATAATGTGAACGCATATTGAATTGTAATAATTAATGTTTTAACTTTATTATATGATTATAAATTAAAGACTTGGAATTGGAAAAACATTTCTCCTGCTACGTGAGCTATAAAAAAGCCTTGAATGGGGTGTTATTGAATTATGTTGTTTAAGACACCTATTTATTGTTAGACAAAATTAATTGGTATGGTTTATAATAATTAAATGTATTTATTTATTTGAAATCTATGTATGACAAATTTTGTTAATCATTACTGTTTCGGTGTAAACTTTGTCCGGTGTGTCTTTGTTGCTCCTAGCTGTCTGGGATGCTTGCTCTTTTTCAATTGTTGTTGTTCATACTCGCCAAAGGAGGGGGAGGTACCTGCAAAGATACTCCGACGCTCAAGTCAGATGTGAGTTATGGAGTCTCAGCTCTCAAGAGAGTGATTATGATACTGCTCTGAAATATTATTTGGAGTCTCTAGACATAAAGAGAACGTACCTGAACTTTTGCCCTGTCATTGTATTTATAAGCAAAATAAAAATAACCATCTTACCTAAAAATGTGGTTAGTGGCTTTATAAATATCTTAAGATATTTTATGTAATATAATATCTAAAATATCTTACTACATAACAATTACCGTAATATGATGATGTTAAATTATGAATAATTAATTTATGAATTAATTGAAGTTTATTATTATAAGATATTTCCGGATGGTTCAAAGTTGAGTAATTGTTCTTATAATTATTGAGTATGATGGTAGATAATTTTGTATGTGTCACTAGTTTTATTTATATATCTAAAGGTAACGAGTGTTTCTACTTGATGCATATTTTAATTATTATTATTATTGTTATAATTAACATCATTATATTTATGTATAAGTGGATTTTCCAAAAGAGAACATTAATACACATAAAATGGTTACGTTTTGTTTTATGATTCAAAGCATGTTAGGTATTTGTTTCTTGTAGTCTATGTTCACGTATCTTTACATTCACTCGATACGTTTGTTCTATAGTCTTCAATGGATTAAATTTTCTTGACTAGAGTGAATAAGTTCAATTTCACTTAGGTTTATTGAATATTAATTTTGTTTTTCAAGTTAAAAAGTCGATTGCTATCACTGATGTCAGTATTGATGAAGAGAAATCTCATTATAAAGCTTTAGAAAGATAAAAAAAACTTAGACTAATGTTCATTGATAACGGTTGAAAAATAGTTATTTTTATACTTAATTTTGATAATCAATCAACCCTTTTTGACTTAGAAACTTGCTTTAACTCATGTTTTTGCTTTAGTTTTGTGAATAAGAGAGTTGAAGGTGAATTCAATGGTTTTGTGCTAGATTCCTTTGATTTTGTAGGTTATTGGAATGATTTGAAAGGAGTTAAAGTACCCAATGTTTGGAATGCAGAAAAGTCAATAAGAAACCAGAAAAGTCAACCAGTCAACCAGAATGCAGAAAAGTCAATCAGAGTGCAGAAAAAGTTGCGCTGAGCGGTAATTACCGCTGAGCGCCAGTTTTGAAGTGCCGAAATCACCGTTGAGGGCTAAAAATGCAGCTGAGCTTCATTCTAAAGAGCTGCAAGTACCGCTGAGCTGCAAAAGTGCTGTTGAGCGCCATTTTAAGTGGGCTTGGACCTGTTTTCTGTTATTTTTATGGGCTTGGACTTGTTTTCTGTTATTTTGATGTTATATTTAAGGACTTGCACATCCTAGGTTTTGTATCTTTTGATGGCTTAAGCACAAAAACACACTTTTCACCCCTTTGGGGTAGAATTGGGGATTGTGGCAGCTCTTCTCTTCTATCTAGGGTTTTTCTATCTCTTCCATTCTTTCATTCCATTGTTCATCTAGTTTTTCCATGACGATGGAGGGCTAACCCTTATTATTGTTGGGAAAGATGTAATTTTTTTAAACTCTCATGTATTGAATTGATTCTTGATTATATATGCTTTACTTCATTAATTGTTAGGGTTTTTCCTCTACGCTCTATGCATGCTTTGTTTAACTCATTCAATTGCATGATCATTGATTTTGTCGATATGGACACATACGGAGAAATCTAGAACTGGGGAAATTCTCCCAAAAGCAGTATTGCCTAGACATAGGGATATGAGGGTTGGTTGCCTTTAAGCTTCTGTGCGAATGTAATGCATGAATAATTGCTAGGGAGACAAGACATTGTAAACTAGTGATTAGGAGTAGGCTTTCTTCACCGAGACATCGGGTTTAAGGTAAATTAGAAAGTGGCATTAACATTAATGAAGAAAGATGAATTCATATATGCATGAGAGTAAATTAGGTGAAATCTAAACCTAACAACAATATCATCAACTTCATCCATTCATTCTTATATTTAGCCTCAATTGATCAAATTGCATTCATATTTATTTTATTGCATTTGCATTCAAAAACCCCAAAATTTGTTCTTTAGAGTCTTAATTAGTTTAGTAATCATATAACTGTTTAGTGTCATGAGTCTCTTGGGAAACGATACTTGGTCTTACCATTTATTATTACTTGATATGATTCGGTTACTCTTGCCGAGGGTTAACAAGTTTTTGACTCCGCTTTCGGGGATTAAAAATGTGTTCATCATTCATGCAAATGAGCATAGTAGGAAAAATTAAGTCTACTCTTCTCAACACTCACAACGCATAAGAGTTTTTGAAATTTGTGGAAGAGTGCTCCCGAACTGATGACAAGTCCTTTGTTAAGACATTAATGAGCATGTTGACCACCATGAAGTTTGACAGTTCGCGCGCGTAATCCATGATCATGTGACCAAGATGACAAACATCACAACAAGTCTTAAGTCTGTAGGGATGCAGGAAAGGAGGTTTCTTAAAACTTTAGGGTTTGGAGATTAAGAGAAGTGTTGGAGGAGGAAGCAATGATTTCTTTTGTTTTTTTTTTTTTTGTAGTAGGATGATTGTGTTGAACTCATATAAGGAGTGAGTTTTTAAAAGTTTGGCTTTTTGAAACCCTCTCACTTTGTGACTCTAATCCAATTTTGGTGTTTAGTCACTAGTACAAAAACATCGTATAATGTCGGTGATTTTTGGCCTTTCACGCCGAATTCGAGGTCGACGTCATATTAGAAGACGTTAAATTGACGTCGAACATTAAACAATTTGATATTCACAGTAAAGAAAATTAATGTCGAAATTTGTCCATATTCGACGTTAATAATTTTTTTTGTTTTTTTTAATTAATTGTGATCCTTTTTTACAACTTTACAAGACCTGAAAAGCAGAAAAACAACAAATTTTAGTTTTTGGTATTTTATAAAGCATGAACTATGAACATGTAGTGTAGTATCAACAACAAACAAGTTCAATCAAACAACAACAAATAGGTTCAACCAAACAATAACAACAAACAAGTTCAACAAAAAAAAACAACAAACAAGTTCAACAAATCAGTTTTTCAAAACGAAAACAAAATCTAACCTTCAAAAGCTGGGTTCGTCGAAATAAAGTATTGCCACCAGAGAGAGAGAAAGTAGAATGCGCCTATGAAAGACAAGAACACGAAAATAATCGGTCCAAACAAACGAAAATCATACCTAAAGTAGTTAATTAACATGCATTTGTAACAAATGAAAAAAGATTACATGTGATGGTCATCAAACTTCGTTCCAGAAAAGTTTGAGCAGAGAAGAGGGTATCGCGCGCTAAAATAAAGTGAATAAATTTTCAATCTCCCGCTAAATTTTTTATTGAATTCACTAACCTTTTAACATCTAACGCTGGGGCATTCGACGTTTTATATCCATTTGACGTTTAATTCTAGGGAATTCGACGTGATACGTAAATACACTTTCACCTTCGTGCCAAATATTTTCGCAAAATTTACCCAATATAACAAATTGACGTCGAATTACAACTCTAAACGACGTCTAATAATTGCATTTCTTTACAAAAATGCCACCAGTCATTTTTAACGTTTGCTATTTAGTGGTTGAAAGTTAAATCAAAACTTTTAAATTTATCTTGGGGTGTCTCCTAGTAATGTTTGTTTAACCTCTCTTACCTTGACACCTTACTTGTTAGGGACTTTTCAGAGTAGTGGTGGTGGCTAATTTCTCAATTTCACCACCTTGGTATGCTTTGTGCCTCTGCCATTAATAGTTTAACGCCTCTCTATGACTGGATCTTCGACTTCCATTGTCCCAAATGGAGTGACATTCATGATAATGAAAGGTATGAACCATTTGGATTTCAACTTACATGGATAAAGTTTCAACTTTGAGTTGAAGAGCTGAACTATTGTCTTACTTTTGAACTCTCTTTTCAAAATTTTATGATCATGGTAGACCTTGATTTGGCTTTTGTTGATATTGGATGAATTGTAGGCTTGTAGTCTTAATTCCTCCAATTCATTAATATGTAATTTCGTTTTTTCACCAACTACATTGAGATCATAATTTAAGGCCCAAAAAGCTTTATGCTCAAGCTCTACTAGTAAGTGGCATGCCTTACCATAAACTAATTAAAATGGAGTCATTCCTTTAGGTGTTTTAAATTACGTACACCAAAGTGCTTCTTCCAACTTTAATGACCAGTCTTTTCTAGAGTTGACAACTATTTTCTCCAAAAAATTCTTGAACTCCCTATGTAAGACTTCAGCCGATGGTAAGGTGTAGTCACCCTATGTTTAACATGGTATTACTTAAGCACCTTTCTGAGCTGCTTAGGACAAAGATGGGTGCCACCGTCACCTATTAACACTCTTGGTAAGCCAAATTTGCAAAAGATGTTTCTTTTTAGGATCTTAACGACTTTTTTTGAGTCATGTCGTTGAACTGCCGCTTCCACCCATTTTGAGACATAATCTAAACCACTAAGATGTATTATTATGAATGAGATAGTGGCAAAGGTCCCACGAAGTCAATACCCAAACAATCAAATATTTTTATCTCAATGATATTCTATAAGGGTAGTTCATTCCTTATTAAGATTCTGATAATGTTAATTCTAACAATTATCTAAGCATCATTTTAGTAGCAAAACCAACTCTTTTCTAGCTTGTAACTTGTTTAATCCTCTCTTTTATCTTGCTTTAATAAATAATTGTGTTTTTCGCTACATTGATATAATATCATCACTAATCCCCTTATTGTGTAGTTAATATTATGCTTGGAAGAAACTCCACCAATGTATAGAGCTTCACCAACCACAAAAGCAAGCAAAACAAAACGAGAGAGTTTTAGAATGTTGTAGCTAAGCTACGGTTGAGCTATATGTTCTCTAGAATGCTATCGTTGGGGTGCAGCTGGGTTGCATCTAAGCTATCTGCTCTCTGGAATGTTGCCATTGAGATACAGATAGGATGCAGTTGAGCGCTTTGCTCTTTGGAAAGCTGCCGTTAGGGTGCAGATGGGCTACAGCTGAGCGCTATTCTCTATAATGTTGTAGCTAGGCTACAGTTGAGTGGTGACGATGCTGATGTGAAAAATTGGTCTATTTTGACATAAAACGCGAAGGAAAATAGGTCTTTGGCTCTTTGGAGGTGCATCTCACTCAGAGGAAAGCATGGAGGGCTGTTAGGGCTCGTGGGAACACTCCCTTCTTCCTTTTTGCTTCTTCATCTTCTTCCATGGCCATTTTGTAAGCTTAAAGGCTCTCCATGGAAATGGAGAGCCAAACCCATCTTGTTGGGGATTGTTGTTGCCTCTGAATTCTTGTGTATTTGTTGAATGATTTGATTATATATATGCCTTTTCTATCAATTGCTAGTATTCTTGTTTCTGATCTTAAAGCTTGCATGTAATAGAAATGTTCATGACTTGATTTTGGGATTTCATGGATTATGGGGACGTAAGATGGAACCTTGAACTGAAACAAGAGTCCTTTTGGTCATTGATTCTAGGGATGGAAGATGATTCACATGTTGTCTTAAGATCCTAGCTCATTAATGCAGGTTTTCTTGTTAGATTTTCCAAGGGATTGAAGTTTAATAGGGAAAACCTAGATTCTTTCACCTAAGGGATTAGGGCTAGAGTGTTTTTGTGGATTGACTTTAGTAAATTGATGGAGAGGAGATTAAATTGGGTAAGCACAAGAGTGTAGTATGTGAAAACTAACCTTAGCAATGTCATCATTTCTAGTCTAGTCCATTTCTAAGTGCCTTCAAACACCAAAGTCCAACCATGTAATTATGTTAAAATTTATCTTCGTGCACATGCTTATAAATGGATGTTGTTCTATTGAGTCTAGATGAGTTGTTGATCGCACAATTCTTTAGTATTACGAGTCTCTTGGGAAAACGATACCTGGTCTTACCATGGTTTATTACTTGAAACGATTCGGTGCACTTGCCGAACTAACCAACAAGTTTTTCGCACCGTTGCCGGGGATTCTTGTCAATATTAAAATTTTGTGAGGTTTCTAACTTGTGTAGAGTTAATTTTCACTAGTGCAGAAAGGGCTATAGACGTCTGTTCTTTAGGCTTTTTGACGTCCGGCGTTCGACTGACGTCTTTGCGGGTGACGTCTATGTAGACGTCCGTTGTGTCAGGCCGGACGTCTATATAGACGTCCGCTGTGAACCTCTCGGACGTCTATACACTACTGCAGAAAGGGCTTTATTAGACGGGTTATTTAGGGATATTTACGGGTTATTTAGGATTACAGGGTTTGGACGTTTGTTTGTGCACTGCAACACGTCTGAAGAGTAGATTCGAAATGAAAATGGAGGAAGATGGAGGAGTAAACGACCTAAAACGTAGGCCAAAAAACGCCGCCCAAGAACACGCAACAAACTGCACCAAAATGCACCGAAAACGATTTTTAATCGGTCCAAATGAAAGATATTTCATCACTGAACAATTTAATCGGAATAAAAGTAAGATTAAATGGTCCAAAACAGATAAAAACCAACTTGGAAATGCAAGGCGCAGAGGGAACTCTCACAGGTTCGCATAACTCCTCACGGGTTCGCGTTTTGGTGTGTATGTCCTTATTTTAAACGTCTTTTGAACGTCCGTTGTGGCGGGGGACGGACGTCTATATGTAGTAAACGTCCGTCCCCCTCCAGGACGGACGTTCAAGAGGCTGACAGAGTAGTTCAACCCGTCAGCCTCTTGAACGTCCGTCCTGGAGGGGGACGGACGTTTGCTATATATAGACGTCTGTCCCCCTCCAGGACGGACGTTCAAGAGACTGATGAGTTCAACTACCCTGTCAGCCCTTGAACGTCCATCCTGGAGGGGGACGGACGTTTACTATATATACGTCCGTCCCCCTCCAGGACGGACGTTCAAGAGACTGATGGGTTCAACTACCCTGTCAGCCCTTGAACGTCCGTCCTGGAGGGGGACAGACGTCTATATAGTAAACGTCCGTCCCCCTCCAGGACGACGTTCAAGAGGCTGACAGAGTAGTTCAACCCGTCAGCCTCTTGAACGTCCGTCCTGGCAGGGGACGGACGTTTACTATATAGACGTCCGGCCCCCTTTAGGACGGACGTCTCCACACTCAATTATTTACATTTATGCCACCGGTCAATTATTTACGTTGGGGTTTTGGTGGACGGACGTCTAACGGGTGACGTTAAAGATCAATTATGCACTAGTGTTTGTACATAAAACTAACTCTTTTCTTGTAAATAGCATTTTCAGTTTTACTTGGGCAAATTTGTGGCTTTAGAATAGTTGTGTCTAAGTGTATGCAGGGGGGTGTTCATACAAGGAGGACTGCAGTCTCAAAAGCATCATGTAGACACTAGGAGACAACTATGTTGAACATCACAAGCTGCCCTAAATTCTCCCTTCCTTTTTGAGTATGCTCCAAGTGATATGAGAAAGAAGTAGAAGAAAGTGAGAAGCAAAAGAGAAAGTCTACTCACCACCACTCTTTGTTGGGAATTAAAGAACTCAAGCCTTGCAAGTCAAAGTTGATCAAGAGGATTGAGTACTTAAAGATGTCAAAGTAGTGGAAGGGCTACGATGAATATTTTTATGTTTGGAGAATTGATTTGGTGCCTAAAAAGTGGTTCAAGAAGAGTTTGTGAGAGGAGCACATCAACAACAACGTTCATGCTTCATAGTGTAATCCGTCAAGCAAATGACATTAAACAAGTGCTTTTGGGAGGAAACCCAGTTTTCTTACCCTTTGTACTTGTGTTTGTATGGTTTTTATGTCATGTGCATTAGTAACTTATGTTTTTCATGTTTGTGTTCTATTGTATTTTTGTGATTTTTGAGTTGTAATGTTGTGTTTGATGTGTGAGTGCATTGTATAAGTGTCAAGAACCAAAAATCCTAGAGTGAAAGACCAATTTTCATAGAAAGCTGAATTTTGCAGAATAGCAAGGCTACAGCTGAGCTGCAGCTGAGCGCCACACTAGTAAACCTGGTTTTGCCTTTTTTTTCTGATACATAGATGAGCTGCAGCTGAGCGCCAGCGCATCAGAATCATTTTGGCCTTGGCACATTTTTGTTGTTTGTTTTTTCAGAGTTTTTCTTTACTTTGCACTCTTGAACACACTCGACTTGGTGTGTTTTTAAACATTTTTATGTTGTTGTACCTTTGGGAGGCTTATTTCTAAACCTTCCTTTTATGTTTATGTAGTTTTTTTATTGTATGTTAAGTTATTGAATATGTTTTTGTGATGTGTGTTTCAATTTGATTATCTTTGAGTGTTTTGGTTTAAATTATATCTATTTAGTTGTGATTAGATGCTTGTTAGAGTAATTGGTGTATTTTCATGTCTTTGATTGTCTTAGTGTGTTTTGATTTGATTTAGTATACTTTGGTGTGTTTTTGAAGTGCTTAAATCTATTTTGACATGTTATGGTGTTCTTTAGGATGTTTTGGTGTGATATCAAATGCTTAAATATGATTTCAATGCATAAGTACAATTTTGAGTTGTAGACTAAAAAGCTTTGGAATGTGCATTCAACTTACAAATCATGCATTCAATTTCAATCCTCATGGTGTTGTTTTTCAGGATTTCACAATGCAAAACAACAAAGGAAATGTGGGACGTTTTGGAGGTCACGTATGAAGGCACAGATGAATTCAAACAAGCCAGAAAGAATTCACTGATACAAGAATATGAATTATTCAGGATGAAGGCTGGTGAGACTATCTACGAGGTGCAGAAAAGATTCACGCATATAGTTAACCACCTCATGGCTCTAGCAAAAGTTTTTGACAAAGAAGAGATCAATATCAAGATATTGAAAAGTCTGAATAGAAGTTGGCAACCCAAGGTTACTGCAATTTCTGAATCAAGAGACTTGACTAGTATGAACATGGCCACACTGATTGGAGAACTCAGAGAACATGAATTAGAGCTTGGAAGGCTAAAGGAGGAAGAAGAAATTGAAGAGAAGAAATTGATTGCTCTAAAAGCCACAAGCAAGAAAGCTACAAAGATTCATGAACCTGAAACTAAATCAGATGAAGATATACCAGAAAAAGAGATGATGAATATGATGGTAAGAAAGTTTAATCGGTTTATGAAAAATAAAAGTCAACTTACTAACAATGCAGGTTTCTCAAGAGGAGGAAAGAAAAGTTCAAGAAACAATGATGTTCAATGCTATGAATGTGGAAAGGATGGTCATATCAAGCCTAATTGTCCAGACATGAAGAACAAGCAGAAAGAATTCTCCAAGTATCCTTAGGACAAGAACAGGAAGCAGAGGAAAGCTTATATTTCCTGGGAAAACAGTGATGAAGAATCTTCAAGTAATGAAGACTGTGATCGCGAAGAAGAATCAAATCTATGCTTCATGGCAGATTCTGCACAATCAGACGATGATCGTGATCGTGAATTCGAGAATGAAGCAATAGAAGTCAAGTACCACATGCTACTAGATGCATATCAGGAAATTCATACAGAGCCAATGCGACTTCAGTACAAAGTGAATCGATTATCATTTGAGAGAAGAGATTATGAATACAGAATTGATAATCTAGTGTAGGATAAAGAAAAGCTTGAAAAAGATCTTGAAAAAGCTCTGAAATATGCAAAGACAGTAAAGACTAAAATACAAGTTGTTGAGAAAGAGTGTGATAGATGTTCTCTACATGTGGAGAAAATTGAGTACTTAACCAGCACGTTGGCAAAATTCACTCAAGGTAAAGAAAATCTTGATGTTGTGTTGAGATCATCTGGAAGAGCTATTTACAGACAAGGTATTGGTTATAAGGCTAAAAGTAATAGGATAAACTCAAAGAACTTTATTGATCTGAGTAAACCTACTACTAATGCATGCTTTTACTACAATACTCTTGGTCACACAGTAAGAAACTCCTACTTTAGAAATGTTGTTGTTCCAAAGGGAAAATACAAATGGGTTCCCAAGGAACAACTTTCTGCTACTAACAAGACAGGACCCAAATTCAAATGGGTATCAGCGTCAAAATCTTTTAACTGTTGTGCAGGAAAGGAGCAGTAGTTGTTGTTGCAATGCACAACTCAAGGATGAGTTAACTTAATGATATCAAATTTCTTGAGTATCTACAAGCGGTAACAATCATTTTCACATTGCATCATGCATGATATTTGTTTGAATAATTGTTTGATGTATGTATGATTGATTGAAATTGTTTTCTGTGAAAATCAATTTTACGACTTTTAATCGATTGGATTAAGTACTTATTTGATTACATGTTGCTGTATGTATGCTTCTATTTTGTGAAAACCTTTTGTCATACAGAAGTCAACTTTGAAATTAATGAAATCGATTTGATATCTCTGCTTTGGGCTTTCTCTGTTTTGAAAATTTAAATGGGCTTGAAGTGTATTTGTATCTTTCGCGCCTTTATATATGCATACCATGACTATAGTTGTAATATGCAAAACCCTTGCTTCTGTCAAAGAGTCTCTACATTCTTTACAAAGTTTTGGCAAGATGGCCGCCTCATCCTCTCGCCCAGGGAAGCGCTCTGCATCTTCTAGAAGAGAAGCTGATCCTTTTGGGGGGTTCAATGGTGACGATCAACACACTGATTTCATATGTTAGTGGGGTTACAAGGAAGTGATCAGGCACAAATGCATGAGTATTCTATTTTTCAACAATGAGGGTTTCTTATTTCAAGAATGGTTGGAGAAAGCTGGTCTGACAAAATTTGTTGAACTTCAAGGGGATTGTTATCCAAACCTGGTGAAGGTTTTCTATTCAAATCTGAAAAAGGAAGGTAATTATCTCACATCCAAGTAAAGGGTGTGGAGATAAGTATTGATTATTCCATCTGGAAGTATGTAGCGGGATTTCAACAAGGAGGACTAAATGCACATCAGGGGATACCAGGATTCTACAAAACTGATATCTACAATAACTTCTTGAAAAATCCTAACATGGTAGGGAAATATGAATCCTTTTATATTAAGAATTTACGCAAAGAATAATGCATATGTGCATGCATGATCACCTGGATTCTACTTCCAAGGGGTGAGGATCTATCCATACTAAATGGTGAAGATGTGTACCTGCTTTATGCGTTGCAAACTGGTACTCAAACGGATTGGTCTTTGGTAATAAGTGATTATATGTTAAAGTGTGCAAAACACAAGGAGTATCATCTACCATATGGGGTCTTCATCAGTAGAATCTTAAGAATACAGAATGTGGATATCACAAATGAAAAGACTATTTGCTGATACAAGAAGAACGTTTTGGAAAAATTATTCTTAGATTCTGTGGGATTCAGAAAAGTTAAAGAAGGTTGAGTTTTCAAGGATGAATATATTCCTAGCACTGAAGAAATGAATCCTCAAATATTGACTCGTCAAGATATAAGTTCAAGCCTGAAACAAAACTTGAAGAATTTGTGGATGAAAGATTCAAGAGATTGGATGAGAAAATGATGTTGCTTCAAAGATCATTCACTGAGCTGCATCGAAAGATGGATTATGCACTCAAATTAAATGCTTTTGGAGATACTTTTGTAGATGATTCTGACAGTGGGAAGAACAGTGCTGATAAAAAGATTGTGGAGTCCTCTGAAACATAATAGGGATCTTGTGTTTACAGTCTAGTGTCATGTGTTTTAGTTGTTTGGTTGTCTTAGTTGGTTGTTTGATGTTTTGTTTGTTTTTAGAGCTTGTTTTGTTAATGGCGTTTTGTGCCATTCTGGTTTGGTATTACCTGATTGTATCTCATATTTCATATTAATGAAATCATGAGTTATTATAATCGATTACACTGTACTTCTATGTGAAGTTGAATGTTTTACTGTTTATCATTGCACTCATACAATTACACACACAGATTATACCTGTAATAATTCTTGCATTACAATAATTCTAAAATGCTTGATCTAGAAAGATCTTGAAAGGTTTTGTATGAACATTGCTTCTAGATTAACTACTAGAGATACATTTCAAATGGAAAGCAATGAAGTCGATTGCAATAGTGGATCAATCGATTATTGTTTAACAGGGGTTATAAATTCCATGAATTGGAATTCGGTTATTCTGATTCTTGATCATATACTGTTGATTGTTTCATTTTCAATATATCGTTCTTATAATTAATTGAAATTACTTGAGATTATATATAGATTGTTGATTGATATTGTATCTATGCTACATTGATGTGGTTGCACAATTTCTGATTTGATACAATATTGTCACATGCTTATACATGCTATGAAATGTTCTTTGAAAAATGCATTGTGCATTTGGATTTTGATTATAAAACATGCATAATGGTAGGGGGAGCATTGCATAGGATATTAGATAATTTCACATGACTACACTTTAGGGAGAGATTATATCTTTATCATGTGATTATCTGTGATAGGGGGAGCATCATTATGTGAATAATATGATTTACTGATGCATCTCTGAAAAACTGTTTGTCAGCATATCATTATCATAAAGCATTCCTTTTTTGTTAATGCACAAAGGGGGAGAATGTCGGGAGAATACTCTGATAATGCTGGGAGAATACTCTGATATTCATTTTGAGCTCTGATATATTTTGTTTGCTCTGATACGCTCTAATATGTTATGATATGAATTGATATATTTTTTTGAGCTGAATCAAATGAAAATATCTCAATATGTTTGCTCTGATACATTTTGATCATTTGCTAATCATTTTCACTGATACATTTTGATATGATATGATTTTATTTGTACAACATGCTTTTTTATTAATCATGGTTGTGATTATTTCAGAACATGTTTGAGTTGATTGTGTCATTGTTGCAATTCAATATGTTTTACAAAAGATTTTATATGTGAATGCATGACATATATTTGAGAAAAGGAAAATCACACGCACTTTTGTTGAACTTATAATATGTGGCAAAACAACTGTTTTAAGTCGACTTCATTATGAAGTAAGACGATTAAAACTCATGGCTTTGCACAAACTTTTCCAAAGTGTGCTGTGAGAATTTTTGAAGAGAAAGTTTTTCAAAACTTTGTTTAACTGTGTTGAATAGTCGATTACATGCAACCTGCATTCGACTAAGTCTATTACAGTTTTGAAATTCTGTTAATGCTTGAGTTAAATGTTACAACGGCTATATTTTTAAATATGTTGACCAAGCATTTATTGTGATTCGACTGCATTAATTGTTCATTCAATTAACTTCATTAATTGTTGCTAACTGTTATAATTGTTTTGTTATATTAGACTAAATTAGTAGCAAAGTCGATTAAAATGCGTCAGATTTGCGAATTGCTATAAATTGACGCAAATTTGATTTCTGCAAGAACTTTTGTGATTCTAACGATTTGATTGATTTCTTTCAGATTATTGATCTCTTGCAGAAGGTGTGAAAGCTCCAAGAATTCATCAAGAAGAATGTGGTGTTCATCTTTGGTGATTGCTTGACGAGCAAGAATATGTGTGCTCTTATTGTCTGATCAATCTGCACTTGAGGTGTCTATTTCCTGATCAATTTCTATCAATCTTGTGAAGATTAGAGTTTGCCCTGTTGTGATTACAGGAGGAGAACGTGCGGCGTTCTGGACTTTGAGGATTGTTCAAAGTGTTAAATACTATAGGAGAGGGGATATCTTGCTGTTGTTCTTTGTTTGTATATGCCTATATTTTGATTAGAGGGTTAGAGAGGTGTTTTATATTTTTGACGTGGATGTCACTATAAAAGCCTTGTTGTAAAAACCTTGATCATTATAGTGCATTTTCTTCCTGTGGTGGAAGGATACTGGATGTAGGCTTGGCCGAACCAGTATAAAAATTCAGCGTTTGATCTTTCTATCCCTACTCTGTTACATTCAGTCGACTTTGCATTTTTTTCATTTGATTATATTTCGCTACACTACAAAGTCTTTTTCCTTGCGTTTCAAGAAAGCTTTCAAAGGCATCTACTTTGCGAAAAAGATTTAAAGAAAAAATTACTTTTGTGTTTCACCAATTCACCCCCCCCCCCCCTCCTCTTGTTATTGAAACTAAGTCATTCTATTTTCAACAGTGAGCTTAGACCTCCAAGGAATAGAATGACTACTGTAGGTTCATCAAAACCATGAGTGGACGTCTTTCTCAACAAGCCTTTAAATCGGTCCCATGGTTGACCTAATGTTTCATCCATGCCCTGCTTGAAAGAAGAAATTTCCTGCTTACCTTTGTTTACTTTTGATTGTGGGAAGTATTTGTTCAGAAACTTTGCAACCACAGTTTCCCACTTAGAAAAGCTATTCTCCGGAAAAGAGTACAACCACATCTTAGCATTGCCTCCCAAACAGAAAGGGAACAGGCTAAGTCTAATAGCTTCATCTGGCACACCATTGATCTTCACAGTGTTGCATATTTCATTGAATGTGGTCAGATGCTCATATGGATTTTCATGCGACAATCCATTAAATTGGTTGCTCTTCACCAATTGAATCAACGTAGGCTTCATCTCCATGTTACAGCATTAACCCTCGGCCTTGCAATGCTATTAAAATGATGAGGGCCAATGACTGTTGCATAATCCGCCAGGGTACGTCTACCATTCTGCTCTTCAGCCATATTTTCAGTTTCCTGGTCAGACCTTTGAGGTGAAGGCTATAACAGAGTCTCAGGAGAAGGGAAAAGTTCTCTGGATGTCATGTTTCTCCTTTTTCTTCTACTATTGCCCACACCTGCAAGAAGAGGTTCAGAAACTTTTATGCTTCTAGTCCGAATTGTACCCTGCATACACTAGAGAACAAAACACTAGAGCACCCAATTAGCATAAAAAGATAGAAAAGATAAAATTAAAGATAAAAAGATAAAGATAATAAGGAAAAATTAAAAATAAAAAGATAAAAAGATAAAAAGATAAAAATAAAAGATAAAGTTTAATCGGTTAAAAATCACACAAAAGTATAGTTTAAACCACGAGTCCCCGGCAACGACGCCAAAAACTTGTTAAGATTTCGGCAAGTGTACCGAATCGTATCAAGTAATAATAAAATGGTAAGACCAAGTATCGTTTCCCGAAGGACTCATGACACTAAACAGTTATGTGATTACTCAACTAATTAAGACTTTTGAAGAACAATTTTATGGTTTTGAATGCAAAACAAGAAAGTAAATATGAATGAAAATTGATCAATTGAGGCTAAACACTAGAATGAATGGATGAAGTTGAAAATATGAAATGAGTATGTTGTTGGGGCTTAGATTTCACCTAATCACTCTCATGCATATATGAATTCTTCTTCTTCATTAAATTGTTAACGTCACCCTCTAAGTTACTTAAAATCCGATCCGTCGGCGAATAAAGCCTATCCTTAATTACTAGACCACAATCTCTTGCATCCCTAATAATTAATTCTGCATTACGATTAGGAGCTTAAGACGACTGGTGGGGCTGTCGCGGCCCATACAAATTTGATGTGCATTAAAAATGCAGTATAGTGCTAGGAAGTGACTCCTAGGTCGTCTCTCAAGGACCAAATGTGGTTCGAGACTTAGGTCAAACACGCAGTGGGGGTTTTTGAAAGTGTTTTTGCAAGGAAAATTAAACTAATTTAAAACTGGAAATTAAATAAAGATGTAAGCATAATTGAAAGCATTGAATTAAATGTGGAAAAGATGAAGACCGAACGGTTCTTCACAAGGCCGAACGGTCCTATTCACAAGGCCGAATGATTCTAACACGAGTGTGCCAGATACCGAACGGTTCTGTTCATAAGATCGAACGGTCTTGATGAGGAGACCGAACGGTAATTAAAGGAAACAAGCTACAAATGAAAAATAAGCAGATTAAAGCCTAGCGGTAAAAGTAAAATTGAACAGCAACATAAAAGCCAAACAGTCATAAAGATGGGCCGAACGATATTAATTAAATAAGCTAAGAACCGAACGAATAGAAAACTTAATGCGAAAGAAAAGTCGAACGGTCTCTAACAGCAAAGCATGTTAGAAACCGAACGGTGCAAATCAAAGACCGAGCGACATGCAGTAAAAGTAGAAACAGTAAACGTGCAAAATCAAAACGCAACAAAAACTAAATTTGCAGAAACAAAACGCTAGAACAGTGCAGAATACGCAGAAAATGAAATTGCAGGAACGTAACGGCGCTGAATTGGAATGCACTAAATTAACTTAAACATAAAACCCAAATCCAGAAACGCAAAACGTGAATAGAAATAGTGCTTGCAAATGAGATGAACAGTAACTCGCAGAACAGTAAAACGCAACCAGCAGAGAAAGAGATGATTAACAGTAAAATGAAACTGAAAAGTGGATGCAGTAAAGATTTCAATTCTTAAATTGCATTGTGAACAAGATTCAACACATGGAAATGGAAAGAAAAGGAAAACCTAAACCTCCCCAAAAGGGGAGGAGGAAGAAGAAGCTCCCATAAACATAAAATGCAAGTGGCGGCTGAGAGACTTGTGAAAGTGAAAGTGATTTTGGGGTTTATAAACCCCAAAATGACCTAAAATTGGGTCCAAAAGTCCTAAGGTTTGACCCAATGACCTTCTAAAACGAAATTAACTACACTACTGACATGGGCACCCTCTTGAAGTCCCAGAATGTGCTTCCAACACTGCTTTCTCAGGTTACTGCATCTGACCGTTCGGTCATTAAGGGCTCAGACCGTTCGGTGCAAGGATTAACAGATACCGTTCGGTTCAACAGTTCAGCTCGAGTTCCACAAACCGTTCGGCATAGGTGTCTAACAAACCGTGCGATGCTCGGCCATTCAGATCATCTTTCACCGTTCGGTTATGTAGCCTTGTCAGACCGTTCGGTTCAAGCTCAAATTGTTCAGTCAATGACCGTTTGGTGCACACTATGTCAGACCGTTCGGTTCAAGGTCAGATTGTTCAGTCAAGCAATGACTGTTCGGTCAAGGACAGACCGTTCGGTCCTTGTGTGCACTAAATTCTCTACCTTTCAAACAGTGATTGCCCTACAAAATAGTGATTGAAATAATTAAGCCCAAATAATTCAAATTAATTAAAATAAGAATTAGTCTTGAAATTAAACTCAAATAGTAAAAATGAGATAAAAATGGAGAATTAAACACACTTCACTAACAAAATAAGGTGCGGAAAGCTAAGTGTATAATGAAGAATGGTGACTCATCAACGACCAAAACTCATACCCCATCCTTGAGCAATACTGCTTTTGGGAGAAATTCTCCAGAACCTGAATTGTAAGATACCTTCTGGTACTCATGCAAATCATACATCATGTCATGAATGAGTTAAACATAACAAGCATTGAGCGAAGAAGAATTACCCTAACAATTAATGAAAGAAGCATATGTAATTAAAACCAATTCAAATACATGAGAGTTTAGAGGTTACATATTCCCCAACAACAAATAAGGTTTAGTTCCCCATTAACATGGAGAAACTAGATGAACAATGGAAGAGATAAAAAAACCCTAGAAATTGAAGATGAGAGCTCCCACATCCCCAAATCTGCCTCCAACGGGGAAAAAGTGTGTTTCTGTGCTCAAGCCATCAAGAGATATAATCCCTAGGACGTCGAAGTCCTTAAATAGAACAGAAAAATAACAGAAAACGGATCCAAGCCCACGTCGCTGGCGCTCAACGTCCCAACTTAGGGCGTCCGGGCGAAACTGCGAGAAAACTGGTGCAGGACTCAAATGATGAATGAAAAATAAAGAAGTCATCCATGAAGACTTTAATGTATTTTTCAATCAAGTATGAAAAATAGCCATTATGCTTCTGTGAAAAGTAGTTAGAGGATTGCATAATCCAAATAATATTATTCTATATCCAAAATAACAAGTGAAAGTAGTTTTCTTTTGGCTTGTTGGGTCAGTTGCAATTTGATTATGTCATGAATAACCATAAGATATGGAAAATGGTCCTTGTGTTTTAATTAAAATTCCTATAGTCCAGGCACATTCTCCAACTAGTAATTCTCCTTGAAGGGATTAATTCATTGTGTTCATTGTGTTCAATTAATAAGGTATTGCTTAGAATGACAGGTCTACCACAATCTTCCAGAAAACATATTTTAAATGTGGTAAGATTTTGCACCTGAGGTTTCAGTATTGGGCTGAGCTTAATGTTTGGTGCTAAGATAAAAGATATTTCTCTTCTCCAGATCTTTCAAGCAATTTTTTATTGCTTCTTTTTCTTCTTCATCAAAATTGTTCACTAGATTCATCACAGCCTTTCCTAGAGGTTCCACAGTGGAGAACGTTCTTCTTTACATTCCAATACACCTCTCTAAAACATCCATCTTGAAGCAATCTTTCTTCTTAATTGGATATTTTAAAAATGGCACTATATATGGTGGTGTAAATACGTAAAGCAAACAAGACAACAACAAAAAAAAGTGATCGAGAAAGGAAACAAAGGTTCATTTATTAAAACAAAAGTTCATTTATTACAAGAACGTTCCAGCAAAAGCAATTTATACCTTTATATAAATAAAAAACAAAAAACTATAAAGGAATGCAAGAAAACTAGCCGTTCAAATATTTTAAAGTAAATCTGATATCAAAATTTGGAAGATAATAAATATTATATGATTTAAAATTACCAACAGTCATGACATCTCTAATAACTTGATTCAAGATAATATAAGAAACTTCTTGTTTGATTATTCATATTGAAATACACAGTCCTGGAATCATTTGTTTCAGTTTTAAGAACCACAACAACCATTTGGTATGAAATTGTAAAAAGACTTCAAAATGAAGATACAAAACTATGAGAACAAACAAAGATACACTGGTAAAGTAATGTTTGCCGTAGTATAAGTCCTCACCAACTTATTTTCGATACCACTCTAAAAGGTCTTTTACCAATAGAAGTACCTTATGTGTATATAAACTCATTTACATCTCTTGTTTTATCACATGTGGGACTTTGTTTATATTCAATACATACAAAGTCCAATAATGATTGAAGTACAAACTTTGGAAGTGTGGAACCTTTCGTATTATTCTTAAGTTCAAAAATTTACCACTCGTGAGCTTAAAATATATATATATATATATATATATATATATATATATATATATATATATATATATATATATATATATATGCTCGGCAGTGGTTTTTTTGTTATTTCAAGAGTTCTTAATTTTTGGAAAAGATTGAAAAATTGTACCTGAGAGATTAATAATAGTGTAATAGAGAGGTTTATATGGTCGTGTAATTTGGAAATTTTGATGTACTTGTTGTAATCAAAATTTTATTTGATTAGTGAAATTTCTTATAAGAAAAACTTAATATAGTCCAAGATTTGGGATAAACTATTATAAAATTCTCTTTATGGTTGATTATTTTATTTTAAGTTATTTCAGTTTTATGTTATGCAAAAAAGAGTTTGAGTATCTGTTCAATCCTCTTTTTCAGAACCTTGTGTCCCACGAGGAAGATGAGATTTTGAGAAAAAAGATAGAACAAACAAAAACAAAAGAAAGAAGAAGAGATGAAAGAGAAAAGAAGGTGCAGGGTTTCATATGCAACAAAACTCATGTTTTATTTAAACGAAAAGAAATTAAGGACTTTAAAAATTAGTTAAAATTTACTTTATAATTTTTTTAAAATTTTTATTTGTACTAATATTTTCACTGCTCTCAACTAGTCTGTGGTTAATGACATATTGCATAATTTGAACACACTGCTCGTAAGTTCTTCAACGTTATGAGTAAAATCTTCATTGAATAATGAGTAAAAAAATCATAAGAGAACCAAATACATTTAATAGAAAAGGAATTCAGGCAATGAACAATACATAGCATTTTTTAAAATACGTAATTACATTTTTTCTATTTTTTTAGTCAATATATTATTATTTTTAGGAGTACAACACCTATTAATATATAACCAATACAACAATATATTCTAAATAAAATGAAATAATATTAGATACAAGACACTCTCGTGTTACAACTAAACTTGGAATTAAATATATATTAGAACTAAACTTTGAGTCAAATCTCCCATGCAATGCAAAGTGATAACGTTCTTGCTTAACTTCTTTTGTTTTCAATGAAAGCACAATTGAATTTGAACAAGGTGTACAACAAGACAAACCCAAGTCATGCAACCATTCTCACAAGCCATTGAGGCTTTCCTATTAATAACACACAACATCCCATTCCCATTCCAAATACCATTCCACATCCATATCCTATAGCCACCGCTCTCCATCCAAATCCATATCCATGTGTTGGATAAAAACAAAAATGGGACTCATCCACATGCTGAAAAGAATGGTCAATGTTTTCATATACTATATATTGAGGAAGAATGTTTTCCACCTTCACTAAAGCTCCATAAATTACTCCAATGCACCAACCATGTTTCTTGTCCTTTCTTCCTTCATTCATTATAAAATGAATGCAAAATGTGCAGCAAAACACAACTCGCCAAGATTCAAACGGTGAAGAAAGAATTCAAGAGGAGAAAGAGAGAAAGCCACGGGTACTACCGTGAAGAGAGAAACATCACCGAGAGGTGAAAGACACTGTGTTGTAGAAACTGTGAGTGTGCAAAAGAGAGTTTTTTTGTATACCATCCGAGAGGGTGAGATTTATTGAGAGATCCTCAGAGAGTGAGAGAAACACTGTAATCCTACTTTCATAGTGGAGATAATTTTCTGGACTAGGTCCCGTGGTTTTTTCTGAGAGGATTTTCCACGTTAAAATTTCTGGTGTTATTTTTCCCTACGCATACACTTTTATTTTTACGCTTCCGCATAGTGCCCATTTTGGGTTAGCAGAGGAGGGAACAAATACCGCTGTTTCCCAATAGTGGTATCAGAGCCACCAGTTCGAAAAAGTCAGAATCTTGTGAAACTCATGATGGAAGGAGACATGTTCAAGCTAACTGCGGATAATTACTCCTACTGAAAGCCGATGATGGAAGATCATCTATACTGGAAGGATTTGTATGAGCCGATCACAAATCCGGAAATTCCAGAAGGGAAGACCGAAAAAGATTGGGAGATTCTGAATTGTAAAACAGTGGCTATGATTCGGGAATACATAGACAAAAGCTTGTTTGAGCATGTATCGACTTATACCGATGCGTATGAGTTATGGACAAAGCTTGAGTCTACGATTCAAAAGAAGACTCTGAAAAATAAAGCTCACCTTGTCAGGCGACTCGTAAAGTTGGAGTATTCTGACGACCTGAATATGATCGAGCATCTCAACACCTTCAAAGGTATTGTAAACCAATTAATGAAGGCAGATATGAAGATAGATGACGAGTTACAAGCTCTTCTACTCCTTAGTTCTCTACCGGAGAGTTTGGACACATTGGTAGTCACTCTCAGTAACTCAACACCAGATGGAAAGCTCAGGCTGGATAACATTACATACAGTTTGCTGAATGAAGAGTCCAGAAGGAAAGAAAGAGGAATGAGTAGTCACTCAGAAGCCAACGTTGTTGAGAATAGAGGAAGGAGTGAACACAAAAGCAAAGAAAAACGTGAAAAGTCACGAGAAAGATTCAAGTCTCGTTCCAAAGGTTTGACATGCTTTTATTGTGGAAAAGATGGCCACAAGAAGAGAGAATGTAGATTCCTGAAAAGAGATCAGAAGAATGGAACTATACACCCTGATGTGATAAATCCCAAAAAGAAGTTGGAAGAAAATACCACAACAGCGATGGTATCAAATGATGAGAATGTGTTCCTTATCACTGAGGTAAACTATCTAAATATTGTTTTTGATGACTGCACTTGGATAGTAGATACCGGAGCATCTTTCCATGTTACTCCTCATGAGGGATTCTTCTCATCCTATCAAAAAGGAGACTTTGGAATAGTGAAGATGGGTAATCATGTCACAAGCAAAATTATGGGCATAGGAGAAGTGACTTTGACGACAGAAAATGGAAACAAACTTGTGTTGAAGGAGGTAAGACATGTGCCAGAAATGCAACTAAACCTTATCTCAGTCGGTAAGCTAGATGAGGCTGGAATGAACCAGTTTGGAGATGGAAAATGGAAACTTAGCCGAGGAAGCATGATTGTTGCTCGTGGCAAAAAGGAAGGCTCTTTGTATGCCATACAAGGAAAGATATGCAAAGGAGTGACAAATGTTGCTCAAGAAGAAAGTAAGGAGTTGTGGCACAAAAGACTTGGCCACATGAGCGAGAAAGGATTAGAGATCCTTGCGAAAGATCATCTCCAGAGTATAAAAGGACCACCACTTGAATTATGTGAAGACTGCCTAGCAGGTAAGCAACACAGAGTATCTTTCCATAAATATGATAATAGAAAAAGAAGAGAGCATATTTTGGATCTTGTGTATTCAGATGTCTGTTCAACATCCGAAAGGTCCCTTGGTGGTGCTCAATATTTTGTTACCTTCATTGATGACTACTCTAGAAAATTGTGGGTCTATCCTTTGAAGAGAAAAGATGAAGTTCTACGAATCTTCAAGGAGTTTCATGCCTCAGTTGAACGTGAAACTGGTAGAAAGTTGAAATGCTTGAGAAGTGATAATGGTGGAGAGTATAGAGGTCCATTCGAGCACTATTGCAAGACTCATGGGATCAGACATGAGAAAGTACCTCCCAAGACACCTCAAATGAATGGCGTAGCTGAAAGATTCAACAGAACGATTGTCGAGAAGGTCAGAAGCATGTTGTCTCACGCAAAACTTCCCAAGTCATTCTGGGGGGAAGTCGTGTTAACAGCAACTCATTTGATCAACTTATCACCACAAAGAACATTAAATGGTAAGATACCATAAGAAGTATGGTCCGGTAAAAAGGCCTCATATCGCAACTTGAGAGTCTTCGGATGTAAGGCATCAGTTCACATTCTGAAAGATGAAAAAGCAAAGCTCGATGCTAAGGCGAAAGAGTACATATACCTTGGTTCTCCAAGAGATGAACTTGGTTTCAGATTATGGGATCCTGCAAACAAAAAGATCGTTCGAAGTAGAGATGTGGTGTTCTTTGAAGATCAGACAATCCAAGACATCAAGAAAGTGGAGAAACCAACACTTAAGCTGATAAGTGATCAAAGCCATATTGTGATGAACAACTTAGCGGGAAAGACTCGTCAAGCTGAGACAAATCAGGAGTTACAACTTGATGAGATGGCTGAAGAAGCAGATCAACCTAATCTGACGGTAGAAGATCAAGCAATTGAGAATGCTCCGCAACAAACCCAATTGAGGCGATCAACAACGCAGAAGCAACCGTCAAGAAGGTATTTTTCAGATGAATATGTTAATTTTACTGATGAAGGTGAACCTCAAAGCTTTGTAGAAGCAATGGAGATGAAAGACAAAGGCAAATGGTTGCAAGCCATGGAAGAAGAGATGCAATCCTTAAAGGAAAATCGGACTTATGATTTGGTAGAATTACCAAAAGAAAGAAGAGCATTGCAGAACAAATGGGTGTTCAAGCTCAAGAATGAAGAGAACAACTCAAGCCCAAGGTACAAAGCACGAATTGTCGTGAAGGGGTGCAACCAGAAGAAAGGAATAGACTTTGATGAAATATTCTCACCAGTAGTGAAGATGACATCCATTAGAGCAATTCTCGGTCTGGCAGCAACACTAGACCTGGAGATTGAACAACTGGACGTCAAAACAACATTCTTACATGGAGACCTAGAGGAAGAAATTTACATGAAGCAACCAGAGGGTTTTGAAGAACCAGGCAAAGAATACTTTGTGTGTCGTCTGAAGAAAAGTCTCTATGGTCTGAAGCAAGCTCCAAGACAATAGTACAAGAAATTTGATTCCTTCATGATCCAACATAATTTCAAGAAGACCTTCACAGACCATTGCGTGTTTGTGAAGCATTATGAAAATGGTGAGTCCATCATACTTCTCTTTTATGTTGATGATATGTTGATTGTAGGGAAGGACAAAATTAAAATAGCTGCTCTCAAGAAGGCATTGAATAAGTCTTTTTCCATGAAAGACCTGGGTGCAGTGAAGAAGATACTTGGAATGAAAATCTCCAGAGATCGTTCTAGAAGAATGCTATGGGTATCTCAAGAAGATTACATTGAGAAGATTCTCAAAAGGTTCAACATGCACAATGTCAAATCTGCTCGTGTTCCAATTGCTGGACATTTCAAACTCAGCAAGTTGCAATGTCCAAAGAATGAAGAGAAAAAGTAGAAATGAACAAGGTACCCTACTCTTCTATCGTGGGTAGCCTTATATATGCAATGGTTTGTACAAGGCCAGATATTGGCTATGCTGTAGGAGTTGTGAGCAGATTCCTGTCAAATCCAGGAAAGGAGCATTGGGAAGTTGTTAAGTGGATACTAAGGTATCTAAGAGGATCTGTCAAAAGAAGCTTGTGTTTTGGCAATGGAGATCTAAAGCTAATCGGATATTCAGACTCAGACATGACTGGAGATGTCGATTGAAGGAAGTCAACATCAGGTTATCTGATTACTTTTTCAGGGGGGGTTGTTTCTTGGCAGTCAAAGCTACAAAAATGTGTGACATTGTCTACTGCTGAAGCAGAGTATGTAGCGGTGACTGAAGCCTCTAAAGAGATGCTATGGATGAAGAATTTCCTAAGTGAATTAGGACATGATCAAGATGGTTATGTGGTGAATTGTGATAATCAAAGTACCATTCATCTAACCAAGAACCCCACGTTCCATTCACGCTCAAAGCATATCGACGTCCGATATCATTGGATACGAGAAGCGTTGGATGAGAAGAAATTGAAGATAGAGAAAATCCATACAGACTTAAATTGGTCTGACATGATGACTAAGTCAATACCAACCAAGAAGGTTGAAGATTGTTGTCAAGGTGCTGGTGTCGTGGTACCTTCAAACTAAAGACAAGATGCAATGATGGAATGAAGGATGGAATACCCATTTTGAGTTTTATGGGGGAGTGTTGTTGGATAAAAACAAAAATGGGACCCATCCACATGCTGAAAAGAAGGGTCAATGTTTTCATATACCATATATTGAGGAAGAATGTCTTCCACCTTCACTAAAGCTCCATAAATTGCTCCAATGCACCAACCATGTTTCTTGTCCTTTCTTCCTTCATTCATTATAAAATGAAGGTTTAATTGCTTCCTTTGTCCCCAGTTTGGTTGAATTGTGTCAAATTCATCCTCATTTTTAAAAAAGTTTCATTGTCGTCCTCACGTGGTGTAAAAGTGTCAATTGAATCCAAACATAGAAAAAATTTGTGTCAATGTAGTCATCTCCGTTAAATACACACTAACGGTGTTAAGTGGCTGATTATTTGGCACTAGAGAATTAAAACGTGGCAAATGAGTCACAGTTTCCCCTTTCCTCCCCAAATTCATCTCCTCTTCTCCAACACAAAACAGAAACCCCCACTTTCTCTTATTCTTCTTACTCACTCGACAACCACGCACAAAACTCAAATCTCCCTTTCCTAGCAGAGACCGGCCACCGCGTAATCTCCGCGCACACTGCCGCCTCCGCCAGACCGGCCGCTGCGTGTCGCCGTCCAAGTCGTCGCCAACTCATTCCCCCTTCCTCTTCGCGCGCGGGAAGAACTCGCCTTGCACCCTGCAACCGCCACTACCTCCACCGAAGTCGGCCGCCGCGAGCCTCTGAGGCCGCCAAGGGCCACTCTGTCCGATCTCCTCTTCTACCATAGCCTCCGCGCCCAGTCGCCACCTTTCGGACCACGAACCAGGGTCGTGCCGGCGATGGAACCCGCTGCCCTCGCCGGAGCCCGCTTCCTCACCGGCGCCGTCACTCTCCTTTTCTCATTCCCTTTTTTCATTTATTGATTAGTTTGGTGTTTCGACTTCTGAGATTAAGAACGATAGATGTGTGTTGTGTCCGAAACAGTGGTGGCCCCTTTTTTTTTTTGAATTAATCTGATGAATGTTGTATCATAGAAACGTTGAGGGAATGGGCTAATCTGATAGGTTGTGTTACAGGCTGAGGATGACAAAATTTTTGGTGCTTGGTGTTGAAGTCAATGAACATGAGGATGTTGAACTAATGATGCAGTTTGAAATGTCAATTTGTCACCCTTGTTTTAATGTGTTGGATATAGCAGAGGATAAAATGGCTTATTCCAAAGGACAAGCTTTGAGTGTATTGGCATGGAATCTGTGATTTGGTCTGTTTATTCGGTTTGATACAGGTGAATGATGATCTTGCATAGCTGCGGCCGAAATTGTTACTCAGGTTGAGGGAGATCTTGTTAGATAGAAAAAGGTTTTTCACCAAACGCGTTCTGCTTTCAAAAGCCGCAATTGCGATTTTTCACCCTTCCTCAACTCAGAAACACTCTATCTCAAATATCTCAAATGCCGTAATTAGTTTTCGTTCACAAATACCCTAAATGAATTCTGATTTTAATTTCCCCAATTCAATAACCTATTTCATTGACACGTCATTGACACGTCATTACCACTACTGTGACTTATTTGCCACGTTTTAATTCTCTAGTGCCAAATAATCAGCCACTTAACACCGTTAGTGTGTATTTAACGGAGATGACTACATTGACACTTTTACACCACGTGAGGACGACAATGAAACTTTTTTAAAAATGAGGATGAATTTGACACAATTCAACCAAACTGGGGACAAAGGAAGCAATTAAACCTAAAATGAATGCAAAATGTGCAGCAAAACACAACTCACTAAGAATCAAACGGTGAAGAAAGAATTCAAGAGGAGAAAGAGAGAAAGCCATAGGTACTACCGTGAAGAGAGAAACATCACCGAGAGGTGAAAGACACTGTGTTGTAGAAACTGTGAGTGTGCAAAAGAGAGTTTTTTTGTATACCATCCGAGAGGGTGAGATTTATTGAGAGATCCTCAGAGAGTGAGAGAAACACTATAATCCTACTTTCATAGTGGAGATAATTTTCTGGACTAGGTCCCGTGGTTTTTTTCGAGAGGATTTTCAGAGAGTGAGTGAAAGCCATATACTTTTATTTTTACGCTTTCGCATAGTGCCCATTTTGGGTTAGCAGAGGAGAGAACAAATACTGCTGTTTCCCAACACCATGTTCTCTCTTGAAGGGCAGTGAAGGTGGAGAATGTTCTTCAATGTCCTTGCTGCATTTTTTTGTCAATGGAAACCCACCTAACCCTCAGTTTCCCTTATAGGAATCATTGAAAAATGTATTGAATTGTTTTCCTTGAGGTATTGCTCCCACAATATGATTATTGGAAAGAGTCAGAACTTCCAGAAAGTTCAAATTGGTTAGTTCTGTAGGAATCATACCAGTAAGCATATTTGAGGACAGATAAAGCGATTCTAAGTTTGTCAAATTTCCCAGGGATTGGGGAATAGGACCACTAAGTATGTTATAAGAAAGGTTGAGCGCTCTAAGAGCATGAAGTTCTCCAATCATGTTTGGAACCTCTCCTTCAAATCTGTTTTTTGATAAATCAATGGTTACAAAGTCTATCCGAATTTTCTCCATTGTAACAACGATTGATTTTGTTGTTATAGTCAAAGAATCATAACTTGTAAAACCTCTGATGTATTCCTCATTTTCATCTTGAACAACATTCTTCATGGCTTCAAACTTTCTTATGTAGACCTTTGGTATTGGGCCGCTGAAGTTGTTGGAAGAGATATCAAGTATAACTAAATTGGCAAATCCATGTTTGGTCTTTAAATTTTCAATCGGGCCATGAAACTTATTGGCTCGCAGAACCAATACTCTTAAACGTGATAGACCTTGAAGCCAATGAGGAAAGGTACCTCTTAAATGATTGTTGGCAAGATCTAAATCCTCCAGAGTACAGCAATTGAACATAGATTCTGGCAAAGAACCTTTTAATTGGTTGTCATTGAGATTCAGTGTTCGGAACCCACAAATCTTTGAAAAGCTACTTGGCAAAGTGCCATGAAGTTTGTTGTGTTGTAGATCCAAAAGATAAAGGTATGATGAGTTAGCAAGGCATTGTGGAATGATGCCCGTCAACTTGTTGTGTGACAAGTTGAGATACGAAATCGAACTTGCATTGCAAATTGAGGAAGAGATGCCACCAGTGATTTTGTTAAAACTAAAATCAATATACAAGAGTTGTTGATTCCATGTAAATTGGTCCAGTGATTGCTCCAATTGGTTGTGAGAGAGGTCCAATGAATATAACGAGATAAACCAATTGGGAACTCTTCCTTTAATTTTGTTATTGGATAGACAGAGAAATTCTAACATTGGTACTTTTCCTGATAACTTTGGAAACTCAGTTAAACTCGTAGAAGACAAGTCCAAAGTTGTTAACGAGGAAAAAGTATAGTTGACGTTGGATTCAAAATTTAGGGATAATTGATCATTCTTGGAAAGGGAAAAATATTTCAAATTTTGAAGCTTAGAGAAAAGTGGAAAGTGAACATATCCACTTAAGTTGTTTGATGATAGATCTAAGTGAGTAAGATTAACAGGGTTGAACATTGTTACTGGAATACCTTGTAGCTTGTTGTAGGACAAATCTAGATAGTTCGAGGAATATGATATGTTTACACTGATAAGCTCTATGAATTTATTTTCAGATAGAGTCAAGTACTTCAAAGATGGCAAAGATAAACACCATGAAGGAATTGTCCCATTCAGCAAGTTGTTATCAAATGATAAGCTAATTAGACTCGAAAATCCTGTTATATTATTGGGCAAAGGACCTTGTAATTTATTAAAAGAAAATATCAGTTCAGAAAGTTGAGTTAAGTCAAACAATGAAGATGGGATTTTTCCTTCAAAATTGTTATCCGAAAGATCAAGAGCTGACAATTTGGTTAGCCCGACAAACACGTCTGGATTTGACCACTGAATTTATTTCTCGAAAGATCCAAGAGAGTGAGATGTTGAAGATTTGAAAGTGTTGATGGCAGGTCACCTCCTAAATTGTTATCACTGAAATGCAATTCTTTAAATTTGTTTGACCGAGGAAAGACATTTGGGATTTGACCACTGAGATAGTTATGATAGAGATTGAGAAAAGAGAGACGTGGAAGGGTTAGGAGTGAGGATGGGATTGAATCCACAAGAGAGTTATATGAAAGATCTAGGGAAGTAAGATGTGAGAGGTTAGAGAAGGAGGGAGGGATTGACCCTTGGAAGTCAGAATATGAAAGATCTAAGATATTAAGAGTAGTGCTACAACCAACTTTTGGAAGGTGTGTTTGAAGGTACAGATTATATGAAAGATCGAGGTGTTGAAGATTTGGTAAACAAAAGATACCATATGTCAAGTTTTCTCTTAGCTGAGTCTCTCCAAGACTAAGAGTGACTAAGGAAGAAGACAAATTGAGAATCTTGATTGAAATTGAAGACAAGTCTGTATCATCCAGAACAAGCTCTTCTAGATCTGTTGCATTATGGAGTAGTCTCTTCCAAGGGCTTTCTTTCCACTTTAAATCAGGGTTAAGAGAAATATCGAGGGAGGCTAGTTTTGTAAGGTGTGAGATTTGGGAAGTAATTTCACCTTGGAAGTCAGAACCAGATAAGTTAAGGTGTGTGAGGCGGGCAAAGCTACCAAAAAGAAATGAAAAATGGGATTGATAGAAAGGGTTGAAAGCAAGGTTGAGTGATTGGAGATGAGAAAGAAGGAAAAGTGTACTGTTTGGATGGATTTGGCCAGAAAGCCCACTGTAGGCAAGGTCGAGACCGATCACATGACCGGAGATGGGGTGACAGGTGACTCCGTCCCAAGAGCAACAATCTGTTCCATTTTTCCACGTTGTTGTCTTTGGATAATAACAATCATTATAAGTAACAATAGTAGAAGAGTCCTTGAATTGATGCAAGAGAAAGGTGTCATAAGGATGGCATAAGGAATGAGAGGATGAAATATGAAAAGTTAAAAAGAGAAGGAACCATCTCATCCATAACTCCATTACTTCTAACTCACTCTCAATCGTTTACGTCTCTACGGTTTGATTGAATTTGTTATGAAGATGATCGATATTTATACCCAAATTCAAAACAAGATATGCGCAAAGTGATGCTTTCATTGTGTTGTGTTGTGGAATCCAACTTTAACCCTAAACCCTAAACTTCAACAACGCATCAAACTTTCGTTTTCTAACCTTTTACTTACGCTGTGGACTTGATTTTTCTACTTCATGTCTTTAATTTTCAGTTTTTTTTTCTGTTTAAAATGCATTTTTCAAGCTATGGGTGAGTCATCAGTTATAGCGAATGCTTGGATTTTTTTTAATGAAAATAGTGTAATTATTTTTATCAAATATAATGATATTAATAAAATTTTAAAAATTTACAAAAATAAATAAATCATGTTGCTATAATACGATTTTAAAATAAAAAATTATATTTTTCAAACACGACTTCAAATTGTTAAAGAAGATGAAGTCTGTCTTTTAAAGTCACGGCTTTTAATTTTTCAGTCATATTTTATACGGACAACTTCAATTTTTTATAATCTCTTTTAGAAGTCATACTCTTTCTATTTACAATTTTTGTTACAATTTTATGTATACTTTTATTATAAGTTCTTTTTATTGTTACTTCTTTCTCTTTTAAAGTTTATAGTTTTTTTTTTAGTTTTTTTTCAAGAAAAGCATTTCGAGAACTAATCTAATCGTGGTTAAAGAAAATATCCTTGAAAAGTTTTATTTGATTTAAAGTAACAATATAAGTGGTATCTACCACTTAGACTATAATCTTTCTACCCCATCATATACGTTGCTATATAACCACTTACATTGATTTAGGAGTCAGTCACTCACTACAAACACGACATAATTCAATTATGAAATTTAAAGTTTCTATGTCTTCAATTATTATCTAAAACTAATTGTCATGTTTCTTCTTAAATCATTAGTTCCAACGCTTTTTCTTTAATCCCACAAAAATGTTCATGGGACCATTAATTACTATTTTCTTACCTTTGTTTTCCATGATGGTTATTTTTTTTACATATCATGACTTACAAAGGCCAATATATTTGTAATGGTGGTTTCACATACTGTTTTATGGTTTCACATACATAAATCTTATTATCAAAAAAATATAAAATAACAGTGACAACTAGCATTCAATACAGTGACATTTTAACATTTTAAATAAATGATAATTAAAATTGTCATGATATTTTTAATTGAAAAATAATTTCAATATATATAGTGGTGAATTGAAACTCTATTATTCTCATTACCAACAATACTGTAATAAATTCTGAAATGTAATATGTGATTTCTAGCTATTGTAATTTCAATATTAGATTAATTATTCATAGGTGTTTATAGTCTCATAATTTAATAAAACTTATTTTTTTTTTTGAGTTATTGGACTCCCTTCCTATGTGAAGAATAGATCCAAATAATATGGACCATTCAGTCCCGCACCAGCAGCCCTATTTTGAAGAATTTTCATCTTCTTTATTCTCATTTGTAAGCATTTGTGCTTAGTTAAATTGGCTTATTAAAAATACCATTTGGAATTATTATTGGAGACTCTTTTGTACCCTATTATTGATCATAGTGGATTTTTTTGGTTTAGACGACTCGTGAGTTTTACCCTTGCATTGAGAGGTTTTCCACGTTAAAACTTATTGGTGTCTCTTTGTGCTTTGGATTCTATTTGTTTGGTGTTCCTCACAGATTCTCGCAAGAAAAGGGATTGAATTTCCGTTGCATTATTAGTCTTTGCTAAGTTGTTATATTTTTTGCCCTTTCCACATCAAAGTGGAATCAAAGCTCTTTGATTAAGGAACTGTTTAGTTTGCGTGAATGATGAAGTCACATACAAAATTAATTCTTTTGAATGGAGAAAATTATCACTTATGGAAAGGCAAGATGAAGGACTTGCTATTTGTGAAAAAATTGTATCTTCCTGTTTTTGTTTCCACTAACCTGGAATCCAAGTTAGATGAAGAATGGGATTTTGAAGATCAACAGGTATGTGAATTTATCATACAGTTTGTTGATGATAATGTTTATAATTTTGTTGCTAATGATACACATGCGAGAAGCCTATGGGATAAGCTTGAGTCCTTGTATGCTTCTAAGTCAGGGACTAATAAATTATACTTGCTGAAAAATTTTGTGGAGTTGAAGTACAAGGAAAGAACTCCTATTTCAAATCACTTGAGTGAATTTCAAGGACGCTATGATTAATTAGCAAGAGTGGGTATAAAATTTGATGATGATCTATTGGGTTTATTCCTATTAAACTCTTTACCGGATTCGTGGGAGACATTTCAGGTTTCCATGATAAGTGCTACCTCTAATGGTGATATTTCTTTGCAAATGGAAAAGAGTGGTGCACTTAATGAGGAGATGAGAAGTAAGACACAAGGTACTACATCTCATTCACAAGTGCTTATTACAGAGAATAGCGGGAAAAGCTAAAAGAAAGAAAAAAATAGTGGTAGAGATAAAAGCAGGAGAAAGTCCAAGTCTCAGTACAAGAATGTGGAGTGTCACTATTGTAACTAAACAGAGCACATAAAGAAGAACTACTTTTTGTGAAAGAAAGAGAGCAAAGACAAAAAGGGTAAGCAAAGAGAAAGAGATAATGATGATAGTGATTGTGTTACTACTACTACATGTGGTGACCTTGTTTGTCTTTGTGATTATGACATTATTAATCTTGTATCTGATGAGAGCATGTGGATAATTAATAGTGGTGCTACACTGCATGTTACATCCAGGAAGGAGTTCTTTACATCTTATACACCTAGTGATTTTGGAGTATTGAAGATGGGTAATGATGGGTGTTGATGGATTGGCAAGTGTACCAAATCGCACAAGTAATATAAAATGGTAAGACCAAATATCGTATCCCAGAGGACTCTCGGCACTAGACAGTTGTGTGACAACTCGATTAATTAAGACTTAAAGAAAACGAGATTGTTGGTTTCAAATGCAAAGACATAAAATTAAATATGAATGCAAGTTTATCAATAACAGAAAAGCACGATGATAAATGGATGTTATTTAATATGAGATGAGTATGTTGTTGGGGTTAGATTTCACCAAGTTCCCTGTCATGTATGTAATAATTCTTCTTTATGCATTAATGTTAACGTCACTCACTAAATTACCTAAACCCGATCCCTCAGTGAATAAGCATGTCCTTAAGCGCCCCACTTAGGGCGCTCGGGCGGCAAGCGGTGGTCCTTCATGCTCAAGCCTTGCAGAGGACGCCCAAGCTTCGAGCCTCCGCCGCCCAAGCGCCCCAAAAGGGGCACCCGAGCCGTGAGCGATGGTCCTTCACGCTCAAGCCTTACAGAGGACGCCTAAGCTTCGAGCCTCCACCGCTCAAGCGCCCCAAAAGGGGCGCCCGAGCGGTGAGCAATGGTCTTCTACGCCCAAGCCTCAGAAATGACGCCCAAGCTTCGTACACCTAGCGCTCAAGCGCCCCAAAAAGGGCGCCCAGGCGGTGAGCGACACTCTTCTGCACTCAAGCCTCCTAAAAGGGCGCCCAAGCTTTGAGGATCCCTCCCTTCTAGTGCTTTTTCAGGCCTTTCTGAGCTTCATCTCCTTAGCACTTTATCCCTGTTTTCCATATTATCTCATTTTTTTACCAAAACAAGGAGAATTAGTCATAAAACCATTAAATCCAACCTGAACTCTCTTATTCACACAACTTAACAGAAAAACATGATTCCAAGCAAGTTTTTAAGCAGAAAAAGTATGTATTTAGTATCAAAATTACATAACAAATAACGGTATTTTTAACCATTATCACAATCCTAAACTTAGAACTTTGTTTGTCCTCAAGCAAAACAGATTTTAACTCAGCTTTTCAGAACAATCACTACAATGACTCAACCTTTTTCAAAAAAAAATTCTTTCGGACAATCAATTATTTTTGTCAACTCAGCCTACAAATATCAGTCAAGATGTGCAGATGCCTTAATTCAATCACAATAAATTGATGCTCATATATTTCAACAGATGCTATCCTTAAGAATGATCAATCAACCAAGCGAAGATGCAATCAGAAATTCAAAGAATTACTCCTCACCAAGGAAAATGTTTCACTCAAGCACTCAAAAGGGTATCACTCTACTCACAGGTGTATAGTGAAGTGTTGGTGTCTTTTTCACTCTACTATCACAATGTCACACAAATTAACTTTGCCTTTCAGTTAACCATAATCAAACATACTCACAAGTAAGTTTTCATCACAAGGGTTTTTCATGGCTTGTAACTTGGCTGGGCTAAGAAGGAAATTGGTTTTTCTGGTCAGCAAAATCCTTAAGTTAAGAGAGACATTTGTGATATCCTCATTCAAGCACACAAACTTACTTTCTTTTCCCAGCTTTCCCTTGCATTGAGCTTTTCTTTTCTTTTCATTTTTCTTTTTCTTTGCTTTTTCTTTTCAAGTAATCATTGCTTAGCTCAATGCTTTTTTTTCTTTTTACTTTCCCAGTCTTTCCAGCAACCCCAAACTTGAACTTTTATCAATACCTCACAAATGTTCTCAACGTAACTAAAGGTAAAGATTTTCACAAAGGATTTTTCAAACATACAGTTCAAGGTTCAAAGGGTAAAACAAATTGTTTTTGTTAGGATATTTATCCTATTTTATCATCATTATAGTGTGTCAAGGGTTACCCTATTTATCATGATTATATTGTGTCTAGGATTACCCTATTTATCATGATTATATTGTGTCTAGGGTTACCCTATTTATCATGTACTTGTGTATCAATTTATTCTTATAAATAGAAGATTGTGAGAGGGATCAATCAAGCCCTCTAGAATTATTTTATAGTTCAATCTTAAGTTGGTATTAGAGCGGGTCGATCCTGCTCTGGTTTCTGTCTTGTAATATATATCTGTCCGGTGCCACAGTTCTTCGTCGCCCGCCACCGTCCGCCGCTGCCCGCCGCCGGCCACCGTCCACCGTCGACCACCGCCGTCTGTCGCCGGCCACCGTCCGGCCACCGTCGCCGCTGGCCACCGCCCGCCGTTGCCGGCCACCGTCATCCATCACTGTCACAGTTTCCTTCATCTAAAACCCTTAGGGTTTTCTTGTTCCTCGCTAGTACTATTCGCCTTCTTCAAAAATGGCGTCTGGCAGTACTCTTTTCTTCTCTGGAAGTCCATCAATTACCTCCGAGAAGCTAAATGGAAAAAATTATTTGTCATGGTCTGCTGCCGTGGAGATGTGGTTCCTTGGCCAAGGGCATTATGACCACCTTGAGCGAGATGGAAGCCATGTGCCTACTGAAAAAGCTAATCAGTGGAAACAAGTAGATTTCCAGTTGTGTGCCCTGTTATGGCAATCAGTGGAACCCAAACTTCTTGTATCTTTGAGGGCTTTCAAAATTTGTCACTCCTTTTGGAAGAAAGCCCAAAGCATTTATGCCAACGATATTCAACGTCTCTATGACACTACGAACAAGCTTGCATCTCTTAAAATGGCAGACCATGATATGGTGTCCTTCATGGCTGAAGCCCAATCTGTTGTCGAAGAACTTAGGATGTTTTTGGAAGTAGATCCATTAGAGGATATCAAAAAGAAACTAGACAAATTTTACATGGTGTTGATCCTTCGTGCCCTACATCCCGATTTTGATCATCTCAGAGATCAACTTCTAACTAGTCATGAGGTCCCCTCTATGGAAACATTAACCACTCGCCTTCTACGTGTCCCAGTACCTCAAACTCAAGAAGCGCATGTACTAGTGGAACCATCTGTCATGGTTGCCACACGAGGAAGAGGAGGATGTGGCACTAGAGGAGGAGGACGAGGAGGTCGGGGACGTCCTCAATGCACATACTGTAAAAGGATGGGTCATACTCAAGAGAATTGCTACTCCTTACATGGTTTCCCTTCCAAAACCACCAATATTTCGAAGACTGAAACTGCCACTTCGAAGACTGAAACTTCCACTTCTATGTTTTCTGAGGATGAATATCAAGAGTATTTAAGGTTAAAGTCTAACAGCTTGGCACAACCATCTCAATCTTCCAATACATCAACAGCCTGCATTTCTCAATCTATGGAAGGTCACAATTCATGGGTAATTGACTCAGGTGCTTCTGATCACATTTCTGGTAATACCTCTTTGTTCTCATCTATTTCCTTTCGAGAAAAACCTCATTTCATAACCCTTGCAAATGGATCTAAAACTTCTTCCAAAGGAGTCGGTCATGTTTCTTTATCTCCCTCCCTCAATCTCAACTCAGTCCTTTTTGTCCCTAATTGTCCTTTTAATTTAATTTCCTTAAGCCAGTTGACTAAAATGTTAAATTGTTCAATAACCTTTGATCATAAATCTTTTGTTATACAGGAGCGTGGTTCGGGGAGACAGATTGAAGAAGGATATGAAGCTAGCGGATTATACCATTTTGGATCTCGTCCAAGGGTGTCCTGTGTTGCTGCTCCTAATCCTAAAGTGCTACATGATCGACTTGGCCATCCTCATTTGTCCAAATTAAAAAAAAATGTGTCTTGAACTGAGTGGTCTCCAAACCTTAGAATGTGAGTCATGTCAATTAGGAAAACATGTTAGATCTTCCTTTCCTAAAAGGTCTCAATCAATATGTAATTCTAGTTTTTCCATCATCCATTCTGATATATGGGGACCTAGTCGTATCTCCTCCTTTGGTTTTAGATATTTTGTTACCTTTATTGATGAATATTCACGATGTACTTGGGTTTATCTTATGAAAAATCGTTCTGAATTGTTAGCTATCTTTACATCCTTTTTGAATGAAATCAAGAATCAATTTGGTCAAGTAATCAAAATATTAAGAAGTGATAATGCAAAAGAGTATTTCTCATCCTCCTTTTCTGCCATCTTGAGTTCCCATGGTATCTTACATCAGTCTACTTGTCCTCATACACCACAGCAAAATGGTATAGCAGAACGAAAAAATAGACACTTGGTTGAAACTGCTCGTACCCTTTTGCTTGGTGCCCATATTCCTGTCCATCACTGGGGGATGCCATCTTAACTGCATGTTATCTTATTAATAGGATGCCCTCCTCCTCTCTTAATAATAAAGTCCCTTTCTCCATTTTGTTTCCTAATGATCCTCTCTTTCATACATCTCCCCGAGTGTTTGGCTGTGTATGTTTTGTTCATGACATGTCTCCAGGTCTAGACAAACTCTCCGCTCGCGCTCTCAAATGTGTCTTCTTAGGCTATTCTCGACTTCAAAAAGGATATCGGTGTTACTCTCCTGAAACTAAGAAGTATTACATGCCTGCCAATGTCACATTCTTTGAACAGACTCCTTACTTCTCTCCATCTGTTCAGGATGTTTCTATCCTCCAACAGGTCCTTCCTATTCCAATGGCTGAGTCAAATAGCTCTACTATCTCTGTCATTCCAAGTCTTGATCACAATCCTTCTACACCTGTTTCTCCACATACTGAGATCATCCCACACAGGGCCCCAATGGACAGTCCACCTCCCCAAGACAATGGTGAATCTCCTACTTCAGATTCTTCTCCCTCGTCACCTCCTCCCACGCCTCCTAGTGCAAATGATTCAGCATGGCCTATTGCCCTCAGAAAAGGTACTCGTTCCACTCGAAACCCTCATCCCATTTATAATTTTTTAAGCTATCATCGATTGTCGCCCTCCTATTTTTCTCTTTTATCCTCAGTGTCCTCTGTTGTTATACCCAAGAATGTGAAAGAAGCACTTGATCATCCTGGATGGCGACAAGCTATGATTGCAGAAATGCAGGCTCTTGACCACAGTAATGCTTGGGAGCTGGTGCCCCTTCCCCCAGGAAAAAAGGCGGTTGGTTGTCGATGGGTGTATGCAATTAAAGTTGGCCCTGATGGTGAAATTGATCGGCTCAAAGCTCGGCTTGTTGCAAAAGGTTACACTCAGGTTTATGGTCTTGATTATTGTGACACTTTCTCTCCTGTAGCCAAGATGACTATTATTCGTCTCTTCTTTGCCATGGCAGCCATTCGTCACTGGCCACTTCATCAATTGGATATCAAGAATGCCTTCCTACATGGTGATCTTGAGGAAGAAGTTTATATGGAGCAACCTCCTGGGTTTGTTGCTCAGGGAGAGTCTGGTATGGTATGCAAATTGCATCGATCTCTATATGGCCTCAAGCAATCCCCGCGTGCTTGGTTTGGAAAGTTTAGCTCCATTGTTCAAAAATTTGGGCTAAAACGCAGTGAAGCAGACCATTCAGTTTTTTATTGTCATTCTTCTCTCAGGAAATGTGTTTACTTAATAGTATATGTTGATGATATTCTCATTACAAGAAATGATGTTGTTGGAATATCTCAACTAAAAGAGTACTTGTGTAGACATTTTCAAACCAAGGATCTTGGAAGTCTCAAATACTTCTTAGGCATTGAAGTAGCGCAATCAAAAGATGGAGTTGTAATCTCCCAAAGGAAGTATGCTCTTGATATATTACAAGAAACAGGCATGATTGATTGTAGACCGGTAGACAGTCCCATGGACCCAAACCAGAAATTAAGGACAGAAGAAGGTGAATTATTCTCCGATCCAGAGAAGTATAGGAGGCTGGTTGGAAAACTGATTTATCTCACTATTACAAGGCCAGATCTATCCTTTGCAGTTGGAGTGGTTAGTCAGTTCATGCAGGCTCCATGTATTGACCATTGGAATGCTCTCATTCGCATTCTAAGGTATGTAAAGAAAGCTCCCGGGCAAGGATTGTTATATGAAGATAAAGGAAGCATTCAGGTCTCTGGGTATTGTGATGCAGATTGGGCAGGTTCACCTATTGATAGACGGTCTACTACAAGATATTGTGTTTTTCTGGGAGGAAACATTATTTCATGGAAAAGTAAGAAACAGAATGTAGTAGCTCGATCAACCGCGGAAGCCGAGTATAGGGCAATGGCATCACTAACATGTGAACTTATATGGGTGAAACAATTCCTTCAAGAGGTTAAATTTTGTGACATCCATACTATGAAGATGTATTGCGACAATCAAGCTGCTCTCCACATTGCATCAAATCCAGTGTTTCACGAGAGGACTAAACATATAGAAATTGATTGTCATTTTGTTCGTGAAAAGTTGTTAACCAAAGAAATATGTACTGAGTTTATTGGGTCAAACGATCAACTCGCAGATGTATTGACCAAGTCATTAAGGAGTCCTCGGATTGAGTTTATTTGTTCCAAGCTTGGTACATACAATTTGTATGCTCCAGCTTGAGGGGGAGTGTTAGGATATTTATCCTATTTTATCATCATTATAGTGTGTCAAGGGTTACCCTATTTATCATGTACTTGTGTATCAATTTATTCTTATAAATAGAAGATTGTGAGAGGGATCAATCAAGCCCTCTAGAATTATTTTACAGTTCAATCTTAAGTGTTTTCTTTTCAGTGGATAAAATCATGTAAAGGCTAAAAGAATAAGGGAAAACAAAAGGTAACCTTGATCATATGAAACCTGCAAGCAAGTAGTTCAATTACAAAAAATTTGGGCAAAATCATTCATGCTTCCAAAGTAATAGCAATTATTCACACAAAAACTCTGAAGCCCAAAATTCGCACAGGTAAACTCCCAAGTCCCTGAATTAAGAAAAACACCCTGCTCAGTATCTCAATCAAACTTTACCTCAAGCCTGTTTCATACACTGAGTCATCACCTGTATATCAACACATCATACATCATCTCAACATCAATCCATACACTAGAATATCACCAAGAAATACTCATCACAAAAACAACAACAGTTAAACCAAAGCAGTGTAGTTCATTCAAGCCAAGTACAATACAAAACAAATGATTAAAAGGAAAAATTTAGAAAGTTGGGTTGCCTCCCAGTAAGCGCTTCTTTAACGTCACTAGCTTGACACCATTAAACTTAATCTGGATCAGCCAACTCCATGACTCTGGAAAGGCGTTCTACCTCACCACCCAAATAATGCTTGAGGTGTTGTCCATTGACGATCCAAATTCTTTGTGGATCTTCAGAAGATGGATCTGTTAACTCAACTGCTCCATGTGGAAGAACATTCTTGATCATAAATAGACCAGACCACTTGGACTTCAACTTTCCAGGGAAAAGTTTTACTCGTGAATTGAACAACAACACATGTTGTCCTGAATTGAAGACCTTCTTCACTAGTTTCTTGTCATAATAAAATTTCACCTTTTCTTTGTAGTTCTTTGAAGAATCATAGGCATGCAGCCGCATCTCCTCAAGCTCAATAATTTTCCCTCTTCTATTTTCTACAGTATCACAAGGATCAAAGTTCAAGAATTTTAAGGCCCATAGAGCTCGATATTCCATCTCCACCGGAAGGTGACATGCCTTTCCATAAACCATCTGGAAAGGAGATAATCCAATAGTTGTCTTCATTGCAGTTCTATATGCCCAAAAGACATCATCTAACCTCTAAGACCAATTCTTTCTTGATGAAGCAATTGTCTTTTCTAGAATCCTTTTTATCTCCCTATTAGAAACTTTTGCTTGCCCGTTTGTTTGTGGATGATAAGGTGTAGCTACCTTGTGTCTCACACCATAGTTCTTGAGTACCCTTGCCAGCTGAAAATTGCAAAAATGAGATCCTCCATCACTAATGAGTACTCTGGGCGTTCCAAATCGGGAGAAAATTTGCTTTTTCAAATATTTAATAACAGTTCTAGAATCATTCTTGGGACAAACCAAAGCTTCCACCCATTTTCTCACATAATCCACTGCAACCCATATGTATTCATTATTGAAAGATGGTGAAAAAGGTCCAACAAAGTCTATGCCCCAGCAATCAAAAACTTCAACTTCTAGTATGCCTTGCAGTGGCATCTCATGACGTTGGGAGATATTCCCCGTCCTTTAACACTTATCACAGTTTCTGGCATGATTGTGAGCATCTTTAAAAAGAGTAGGCCAATAAAATCCTGACTGAAGCACTTTTGTAGTTGTTCTCTCTCCACTAAAATGCCCCCCATAAGGTGAGTCATGAGAGTGCCATAAAATTCCTTCCACTTCTTCCTTAGTAACACAACGCCTCAAAAGATTATTTGCTCCAATTTTGAACAAGTAAGGGTCATCCCAAATAAATTGTTTGGCATCATGTAAATTTTTTTTTTGTTTCCAGTTGATATCTTTTGGGATTGCTCATGCAACTTTGAAATTAGCCATATCAGCAAACCACGACCTTTGTTGGATATACATGAGTGTTTCATCTGAGAAAGATTCCCAGATTTCTGCTTCCTTGCCTATAACTTCACTATTAACCAACCTAGATAAGTGAGTAACAATTACATTTTCACTTCCCTTCTTCTCACAGATTTCCACATCAAACTCTTGTAGCAAAAGCACTCATCTAATCAATCGCGGCTTAGAATCCGGCTTGATTAGCAAATACTTTATAGCTGCATGATCTGTGTAGATTATCACTTTACACCCAATGAGATAAGGTCTAAATTTCGCCAAAGCATACACAATAGCAAGAAATTCTTTTTCTGTGGTGGCATAATTCAACTAGGCTTCATTCAAGACCTTGCTTGCATAATAAATAGTGTGAAATACCTTCTTTCTTCTTTGGCCAAGAACAGCTCCTATAGCATAATTGCTGGCATCACACATCAGCTCAAAATCTTGGTTCTAATCAGGAGCTACAATAACTGGAGCAAAAATCAACTTTTTCTTCAATACATCAAATGCCTTAAGGCACTCATCATTCATCACAAATGGTGCGTCCTTAACAAGGAGGTTGCTCAGTGGTTGGGCCAGCTTTGAAAAGTCTTTGATGAATCTTCTGTAAAAACCAGCATGGTCCAAAAAGCTTCTTATTCCCTTCACATTGGTTGGTGGCGGAAGTTTTTCAATAACTTCCACTTTGGCTCTGTCAACCTCAATTCCCCTGGACGAAATTTTATGACCCAAGACAATACCTTCCGTTACCATAAAGTGACATTTTTCCCATTAAGAACAAGATTAGATTGGGTGCATCTTTTAAGTACAACATCCAGGTTAGACAAACACTCATGGAAGGAACTACCAAACACTGAAAAATCATCCATAAAGAACTCAATGAATTTTTCTACTAAGTCTGCGAAGATGGCTTGCATACACCTCTGAAAAGTTGCTAGAGCATTACATAACCCAAACGACATTTTTCTGTAAGCAAAAAATCCAAATTGGGATGTGAAAGTTGTCTTCTCTTGGTCCTTTGGATCTACCACAATTTGATTGTATCCAGAATATCCATCCAGAAAGCAATAGAAAGCTTGACCTGCCAACCTTTCCAGCATCTAATCCATGAAAGGAAGGGGGAAGTGATCCTTCCTAATAGCATTGTTCAACTTCCTGTAGTCAATACACATCCTCCAGCCCGTAACAGTCCTTGTAGGTGTGAGCTCATTTTTTTCATTATAAATAACTGGCATCCCACCTTTCTTTGGTACCACCTGTCATCCAATAGGATAAATAATGCCAACTTCAAGTAACTTTAGCACTTCTTTCCTCACCTCCTCCTTCATCACTGGATTTAACCTCCTTTGTGGTTGGGCGACTGGTTTGTAATCATCTTCCATGAATATTTTGTGGATGCAATAAGTTAGACTTATGCCTTTGAGATCTGAGATTGACTATCCAATAGCTCCTTGGTTGGCTTTGAGTATTTCTACCAACTTTTCTTCTTCTTTGGTAGAGAGAGTTACTCATGATAACTGGTTTATTTCCACCTTCTTCTAAGAATACATACTTCAAATGTGGTGGTAACATCTTCAGCTCCAATTTGCTTTCCTTGACTTTTGCTTTTGTGTTGATCTCCTTTGTCTTCTGTAACGAATCTTCTTTCAACTCTTGCAATTCAGTCAAGCACTCATCAATCAGTTCTTCTTCTTTTTCATTCAATTCTTCACAGGTGTCAACTAGCATCTCCTCCAAAGAAAAAGTATCACTTGCTTTCTTTACTTGTATCATGCAAATTTCATCAAGAGGATCAAGATGAAAACACTCCTTGTTATCCTTTGGGTGAGACATGGCTTCAAAAACATCAAAATTTACTTCTTCATCTTGCACTCTCACTTTCAGCTTGTCGTTTTCCACATCAATCAAAACTCTTGCAGTCTTCATGAAAGGTCTCCCCAGAATAAGAGGTACATTCACATCCTCTTCCATCTCCATGATAACAAAGTCCACAAGAAATATAAATTTGTCTACCTTCACAAGCACATCTTCAGCTACCCCATAAGCATATTTCAGAGAAATATCTGCTAGTTGAAGAGTCATCCGAGTAGGCTTGAATTCCAACCCTTCAATCTTTTCAAACATGGAGAACAACATGAGATTAATGTTGGCTACCAAATCAATAAGTGTCTTCCCAAGAGAGATATTCCCTATAGTGCAAGGAATAGTGAAGCTTCCTGGATCTTTCAACTTGGGAGGAAGGAGCTTTTATATAATAGCACTGTAGTTTCTTTGAACTTCAATGGTTTCCTCTTCAATGTATTTTCTTTTTTAGTGAGGAGCTTGTTGAATAGCTTTTGGTCGCACAAAAGTCAACAAACCTAAATTCTCTACTAATATAGTATAGGGACATCCTAGGTTATCAATCCAAGGACTTGGTACTTATTAAGCTAGAATGGTAGAATTAAACCTAATTATTTATTTACTAAAACTAGGTGGGGAAAGAAAAATTAAATCTAAAGAAAGAAACTAAAAGATTATGCAATGCATGATACTTAATATAGATTGATGCATAATGCAGATATGAACCTAAGCTAGAATGAATGAATAATATGTGTATCAATTAAAATGCAATGACAATGAAGCAATGACTATGATGAAACAGAAACTAAACTACTATGCAACTAATAAAAAGAAAACTAAACTAATGAAAATTGCTACTCGTGCAATTCAATGATAGAATCCAAACCTAAATCTATGAATGACTAAAATAAGGAAAAGAAACTAAAATGGACAACTAGGAATAAATGCAGACAGAACAGAAATGCTAAATGCACACTATCTATGTACATGATCTGGAAATCAAAAGAACTCGATTTAACAAATATAAAACTTAATATAACAGAACCAATTAAAAGGAAACAAGGGATATCAACATTCAAACTTACCTAAGATCTACTCAACAGTGATACAAAGAAATTCAAATGAAAACAAAACTAAGAACATTAGGTAAAAGCGAAATTCCAGGGCAAATGTGCATTAGACTGGACAAAGAATCTCAATCACTCTCAGAAAGACATTTTGAAAAGTTAAGCCCGGTCTTTATAGTTCATAGAACTTAAAGTGCTAATTCTCATTCAATCCTCCAATTCTATGCACATCTAACTCAGAATAATAGCTTTAACCACAAACATAAGAAAATTAAATTCAACTGAATAGATGCGGTCAACCACGTCAGTTTCGGAAGCTACTTTTCCCTCACGCGCCGCCACGAGCATCAGATCTCTCCGATTTACGCCGTTCACCGTCACAGTTTTGACCGGTGACCAGCGGATCTGGACTGTCTCCTCGAGCGACGGCCAACCTCATCGGAGTCAAGACCAGACTCATCTTCATGCGCCTCCACGCGTCGCGTATCTTCAGCTAGTCTCGGGTGCGTGTTTGTTATGCGCTGCCTTCTCGTCGGCCACCGTCACAGTTCTAACCAGTGTCTAGTGGATCTGGACCGTCTCTTCAAGCACGACCTAACCCTGGTGGTCGCCGTCTTTGCTCGTCCGCATGCGCCGTCACACGCCTCCTCTCTCCGGTAGATCTCGGACGCATGTTCATCATGCGCCGCCTTCTCGGCGTCGGCATCAAACCGCACCGTTGTCGGTCGTCTCACCGGACCTCCCTCTCTCTGTTCAGACCCTCAAGAGCAGCCATTGCTACCATCTTCGTCTGTCTTCGTCTCCGCCGTTGATGGTCCAGGCACCGTTTTCCGCTGTCCAGGCACTGTTTGCCGCTGTCCGGCACCATTTACCGCTCTCCAGGCACCGTTTGCCGCTGTTCAGACGTCGTTTGCCACTGTCCAGGCACCGTTTTCGCTGTCCAAGCATCGTTTTTTGACATCGTTTGTCATTGTCTGGTGCCATTTGTCATTGTCCATCTAGCATTGTTTTGCCACTGTGAGGAGTTGTAGAAGTTTGTCACCATCAACTTCTGTTCCAGACGTTCATCATTTTCTGACGCTATCCATTGTTTCCCATCATCTACAGCTGTCTGTTGCCGACCACCGTCCGCTGCCAACCACCGGCTTTTGTCCTTTCAACCACTGTTGGCCCCCATCACCTCGTCAGTTAGTGATGGCAGTCCATGTAGTTTTGTCGCTTCCAGCCACTACAGGCCCCATCAGTCAGTGATGGCAATTTAGTCCCTGCAGGCTCCATCAGTCAGTGATGGCAATTTAGTCCCTGCAGGCCCCATCAGTTAGTAATGGCAATTTAGTCCCTGTAGTGAGGGGGAGTATCGTTCCAAGACAACACTGCAAAGGAAATGAACACACAAGTAGGAGGATCCGGGAAGGTCTCCTGGCTGCACCCCCTCCCACCCTGAAGATAGCAGGGCCAGGTCATTTGTACAACTGGAAAGGCTTTCGTATCCGTCCCCTGACCCTACATGACGAATTACGGGCCAGTTAACCTACCTGTGGTGCAAGGTTGACGAGGTCTTGCGATTGTCAGAAATATTGTTGTTTGTCGCAAATTTCATTCCATTTTAATTTAAAAAAAAAAAATATCGTTCCAAGACAACACTGCAAAGGAAATGTCAGTCCACCATGGGTGTAGTCCCTGCAGTTTTGTAACTTTCAGCTACTACTGTTGATCCCATCACCCATCCTGCAAACCAAGTATGGCAGTTTAGCATGGGTGTAATCCTTGCAGTTTTGTAGCTTTTACTACTGTTGATCTCATCACCCATCCATCATTGATGGGGATTCAGTGTAGTCCCTGCAGTTTTATAGCTTTGAACCACTACAGATCCCGTCACTCATCCATCATTGATGGGGATTCAGTCCTTGCATTTTGTCATTGTCCACTGCTGCTCTCCTTCATCCACTTTTGAAGTTGAAGTTTCACAAGCTGCTGTTAGTTAATTGACATGTGATAACCCATCTCTGTTTGCCTCATACTCTTGAAGACAAATCATCCAGTTCAAAACCGAGTTCAATTATTCTAAGCTTGGTTCATACAATTTGTATGCTCCAGCCTGAGGGGGAGTGTTAGAATTATTGGTTATTATGTATGAGTTATGTGTGTATGAGTTGTGTTCAAGTGTATTCCAACTAAGAGTGAGTTGGAAAGTTGTGTGATTAGTTACTTTGTTTTCTATAAATGTAAGTGTAGAGGTATTTAAGACCTCAAGTAATTTGTTTTCTATAAATGTAAGTGTAGAGGTGTTTAAGACCTCAAGTAATACATATTCCTGTATTCCATTTTCCATTTTAACAGAAGGAATAATATGTGTATCAATTAAAATGCAATGCCAATGAAGCAATGACTATGATGAAACAGAAACTAAACTACTATGCAACTAATAAAAAGAAAACTAAACTAATGAAAACTGCTACTCGTGCAATTCAATTATAGAATCCAAACCTAAATCTATGAATGACTAAAATAAGGAAAAGAAACTAAAATGGACAACTAGGAATAAATGCAGACAGAACAGAAATGCTAAATGCACACTATCTATGTACATGATCTGGAAATCAAAAGAACTCAATTTAACAAATATAAAACTTCATATAACAGAACCAATTAAAAGGAAACAAGGGATATCAACATTCAAACTTACCTAAGATCTACTCAACAGTGATACAAAGAAATTCAAATGGAAACAAAACTAACAACATTAGGTAAAAGCGAAATTCCAGGGCAAATGTGCATTAGACTGGACAAAGAATCTCAATCACTCTCAGAAAGACATTCTGAAAAGTTAAAGCCCTCTTTGGGGTCGTTATAGTTCATAGAACATAAAGTGGTAATTCTCATTCAATCCTCCAATTCTATGCACATCTAACACAGAATTATAGCTTTAACCACATACATTAGAAAATTAAATTGAACTGAATAGATGCGAGAAACATAAAGGTAAGAGATAAAAATCAAAAAATAGCAGTGCCGGAAATTTAAATGGTAGAAAAGTAAATTTAAACAATAGCAAGCAAAACTAACTGCATCAGCAAACTGAAATGCAAAAGCTCTTATTGCAACTGAAATGAAAATACAATTGATACCATAAATCAAAGAGAACTGCAAAGGCTGTCACCCAATGTAATCATCTCCGACTTCCGGTGAAAAGGACATAGTTCTACCTCTATGAAAAGCTGATAAAGTCTAAAACTAGAGCAAGAAATTGAAAAACCTAATCTAAGTACACCGTCTGTCACCCAATGCACGTTTGTTCTATATTACAAAACTTCCCTTTTATAGGGAAAGTTTAAAAACAGAAAAAGAAAAAGAAAAGGGGAAAGGGGGAAGAACCGAATAACGGTAGAAGCTTCTCCAATCAACTCCTTCAACTAACTCTGACCACGACCCGCTTTGCTCTTCAACCGTTCCAGCTCAGCATGCCTCCGATCACAGTTCTGCTTCTCCGGTTCGATTAGCTTCTGGGCGTGCCTCCTTTTTGGGCCTTGGAGCTTGCTTCTCTGCTTTGGTTCTCCTACTTGTTGGACCACGAACCCTAGGTTGAGAGTTGAAAGAATTGGGGAAGAAGGTCCTCTTCGCGAGTCCTAGCTTAATTGCTTCTAATTTTTAGAAAATGAAGCCTTCTTCACGGGTATACTCCTTCAGTCAAAACATAGCTGCTTGAAACGCAGCGTTTCATTAATTGGAGCCGGCCCATTCCATTGCACATTTGCTTCAGCTCAATGCAGGCTTCATAGTTCCAAACCAGCACGGAAGCTATCAAAACGGTGCTTTTCCAATTAGCCTTGGCCCAACATTATTTGGCCCAATCAATTCTCAGCACATTTCAGCCCATTGCTTTATTAATACTTGCAACCAAAAACTTAACTGGCAAAATGAAATGAAAAATAAAGCCTAAAAGAAATGAAATTCTATTTTAAATTTTCTGAATAATTTTCTAAAAGAAAAAATACCTAATTATTTAAAAACTTATTTTATTTGACTAAAAAGGGAAAATTAACACTATTTTTACAAAAACCTATTTTTATCCTAATTACTCGAAACTATAAAATATCCTAAAAAAAGAGTATTAACATAGAAAAATAGGAAAAAATGAAGAGTTATCACACCCCACACTTAAGGAACTACCCTCCTGGGTAGGGAAAACTAAAATGAGAAAACTCAATCTACAAAATAAAAGACCCTAATGAACACCCAGAAACAATCCCCAATCAGATTTATTCACAAGTCAATCCATCCTTCTAATTTCATCATTTTCCCGCCATTTCATTCAATCAGAACTGCACAACATAATTCTCAACTTTAAACATCAGTTTCAGCAGTCCATCATTTAAAAAAAACAATCAAATCTAGCCAATTTCAGCAATGAACGCATTCAGAAAAGTAAGTCAGCTTCAGCCTCACAGGAACAAGTGTTTTCACTCATATTCACTCAAGTGTTTAGAGGTCCTGTTTCACTCACTCATGACATGTCAGCCTCTATTCTTAACTTTGAAAAGATTCTAAGTGAAAGTGCTCAGCTCATGGTTCATCTAGATCAAAAGGTCTTTAATGGCTTGTAGTGTAAATGGTATGAAAGGTCAGAAAATACAAGGCTAAATGAAAGTAGAGAAACTGTAAAGAACAGTAAGGAACCTAGAACTCAGTGCACTATTTTTGATATTTTGGCCAGTCCAATTTTTCAAATCTTTTGCATTTTTTTTCTTTTTTCCAGACCTGCTCTTTTCTTTTTCACACAACCATATTTGCTCAACTTCTTTTTCTTTTCTTTTTCTTGGCCTTTCTTTCCTCTTTTGCACTCACCAAGTTACTAGATCCTCTCCCTACTTCTCACAAGTCTCTACAAGTTGGGTAATTGATGGGAAAAGGGCTTGTAGTGAATGGAAACAAAGAAAATGGCTAAAGCTCAAAATAAAGGTACAATGATCAGAAATTGAAATGAGCAAGATAATTTGGCTATGGATGAAGAAAAAGAATGCCTAAATCATATCTAAAGTCTACCAAGAGCAAGCTTATCATAGAGAATCAATGCAAAATCAGAATTAAAAGTCAAACATGCATGAAATCACACAAGAAAGAAAAAAATTGGTTCCAAAATCTCTCCAGGTTAAGAATTTGCTAAAACCGACTTTCTATCCTCTTTTATGCAAAAATTGCTTTATTGGACTGAATTCAGATGCAGAAACCAAAGCTAGGACTACATCTACTTGAATCTAAAGCAGAAAATTACATTAACAATTCTAATAAAAAAGATATAAAGCTAAGAAATGAAGTAAATAAGCAAAGAATTGAGAAAAGAGTATGAAATAAAACCTAAAAATATCTAACATGTCCTAAACTATGTACAACCTATAAAATCTAAGACTGGACAGAATGCAACCTAAAAAGAACCTACCAAACTAAAACAGATTAATATTTAAAAGAAAGAAAGCCTAAGACAATCCTAAACAGTGACAATGAATGAAAAAGAACCTAGGAAGTTATTTCTAAAAACCAAAACAAAACCCAAAGACTAAAAATCTAATGTAAAAATCTAAAATAGGGAAGCAAAATCAGAAAATAAAAGAAACCTACAGTTAGTTCTATTTACAGAAACAATTTGAAAGAATTAAAGCATCCTAAAAACTATCTAAAGAATCCTAAAAGCAGCAACAATCAAGTATTAACAAACCAAAATTAAGAACAGCTATTTATAACTAAAGGTCAATATTTACAAACTCAATTAGTCCTAAACTAAAAAGAAAATCAACTCCAAAAAAAATTACCCCTAATTTTTACTACAAAAACACGTATTAACATAGGTATATTAAAGGAAAAATAAAAAAGTTTGAACCTATACCTTCTCACCCCCACACTTAAGAGGCACATTACCTTCAATGTATGAGTGAGTAAAGTTTCCTAATCAGCACAAATCATATGTACAGAACAAACAACAACAAATATGTACACAAAGCACAAAGATAACAAGAATTGAACAAGAAAATTGTACAGAACAACACTATAAAACTAAGCACAATTGAACACACAATGTACATGGACATAACTAGAAAAAAAAAACTAGACTAAATCTATAAAGCTACAAGAAAAAGAAAACTTCAAATTGGCCACAGATCTAAATTAATCTTCTTTATTTTTATGAAAAACAACATATGTCCTATTCTACTATTTATGATACTTACTAAGACTACCCTAACTATCAGAAAGAACCTAAAGCTACAATTGAAGAGAAAGGAAGAGAATTGGCTTATTGGTTTTAGTCTCTTGTGCTCATCCACTCTTTTTAGCAGTGTATCCATGGCTGCATCACATTCCTCCTTTCCAACTCTCTATTGCAGAAACAATAGCTTTCCATTTAAGACTGGTTGTTGGTTCTACACTCTCCAAGCACCTTTCTACAACAACCAAAGCTCTTCATTCAACTGCTGCTGGTCTTGTAAGTTCCAGGTTCTTTGAGCAGCACTAACACCATCTCCTGCCTTTACCAAAGTTGTCTCAATGTCTATAGCTTCCTTTAGATGATGGACAATGCTAGTCATGTTAGTTGCATCAACAAAATCAAAATCAATGTTCATAGTGAATCATCAAACAATGCAACTTCATCCAAATTGAAATTAGAATCGTCCATCAGATCATCAAGCAGTTTATCAGAAATTAATGCATTACAATCAAAACAACTATTATCACGCATTTTAATCTGGCTTACCACAACAATTTCATCCAAAATCTCATAATGATCAGGCATAACAGCAAAAATATCAAGCTGAGGTTTCACAGATTAAGTAGGCAAAGAATCAATAATAGAAAAATCACTCTACACCTCACTCAGCCAAACAAATAGGGAGTTCAAGTTTGGACTCAACCTGTACTGGCTCCTCAAAATTGATCTTACCAATCTCCATCAATTCAGCACAGTCCATCAAACTATCATCAAAATTGTTTTCAAGATTAGTGCACACATCATTAACAACATCAGGAATATCCATATGTTCTACAGCAAATATTGAATCCAAAATGTGAGTGTGTGCATGCATATCAGTAACAGGATCCAAGGCAGGTTTTATTGGTTCAAATCTTAAAAGATCAAAAGCATTAAAATCAATTTGAACCTCAGGCACATAAATAGAAATGTCAAGTTCAGAATAAACCTGCACTATTGGCTCATCAGCTACCTCATCATGATTCTCACCAGATAGCTTGCTCAGCAGCTTTCTTGTCTCTGTTGGGGTCTTGTCTAGTAGAGAACCTCCAGCTGCTGCATCAACCAACACCTTGTCTTTGTAAAGCAAACCCTCATAAAAGTAGACTAAAAGCCTGGGCTCTGAAATCTGGTGGTTGGGGCAAGATGTACAGAGCCCATTGAACCTCTCCCAGTACTCAACCAGACCTTCCTCTTGAAATTGTTCAATGGTTGTGATCTCCCTCCTGAGGTTAGCTCCTTTAGCTGCTGGAAAGTACTTGTTGAAGAACCTCTACTGCATCTTTGGCCAATTCAAAAAGGTTGTTGTTGGTATAGAAACTAGTCTCTTGCTGCACCTTGTAGACACATTGGAAATGTCTTCATCATCACTGCTTCCTCTGGAACTCCACCAGGCTTCATGGAGGAACACACCGAGCTTAACTCTTTAATGTGCTTGTGTGGGTCTTCATGTGCTAGCCCATGGAACTTGGGTATCCTCTTGATCAACTTATACATTCAATCTTGAGAATTAGCCATCTCTTCAAGTCTGGTACAGATCCTGTCTAAACCTGGATTTCACTTCAATCACAGGTTATAATATACCAAGGACACAAGAATAGCATAGAAAACCACCACTGTTTTCAGATTTTTAACTTTTCAAAAACTGAAGCTACATGAACAGAATGCAAATGGAGAAAAATAGAAACCTACAAGGCTAACTCTACATTCTAAACTTAAGTCGCCAAAGTCCCCCGCAACGGCGCCATTTGTTGAACAGCTTTTGGTCGCACAAAAGTCAACAAACCTAAATTCCCCATTAATGTAATATAGGGGCAACCTAGGGTATCAATCCAAGGACTTGGTACTTATTAAGCTAGAATTGTAGAATTAAACCTAATTATTTATTTACTAAAACTAGGTGGGGAAAGAAAAATTAAATCTAAAGAAAGAAACTAAAAGACTATGCAATGCATGATACTTAATATAGATTGATGCATAATGCAGATATGAACCTAAGCTGGAATGAAGGTGTTAGAATTATTGGTTATTGTGTATGAGTTGTGTTCAAGTGTGTTCCAACTAAGAGTGAGTTGGAAAGGAGTGTGGTTAGTTACTTTGTTTTTTTATAAATGTAAGTGTAGAGGTGTTTAAGACCTCAAGTAATACATATTCCTGTATTCCATTTTAACATGGTATCAGAGCAGGTTCTCTGATCTCTTCTGGTGGTCTTTGCTGTCTACCGGCGACCGGCCGCCATGGTTGCCAGCAGCCCCTAAAAATTTCTTCCCTCTCTTCTTTTATGATTTCCTGCGATTTCTCACTAGGAGTGGAGGCCAGGTTTGATGACTCAAGCGTGACCCACCTACATTAGGAGTGGAGGCCAGGTTTGATGACTCAATCCTCTTCTTGACTCCATTATTCACATTTTATTTTTATTTTTTCTCATTTTTCTGTAAATTTTTTTTTTCTTTTCTCATCTTGTCTCGTTTCTTTTCTCTCTATTTACGACACAACTGTAAGAGACAAGATACACAACATATTTACAAACACAAAACAAGAAGAGGAACCAACTAGCCAATTCATCAGAATCCCTAAGGAGACCACACTTCTTCCCAAGACACTTTCAAAGCTCCAAAATTCCCTAAGGTTAAGGTACTCATGGTTTTTCACTTAGGGCTAGTATATGAGCTTCAAAACAAGGAAAGAGGAAAGCGTAGGCTCAAAAGGGTATCAAAGGATCAAAACAAGGTAAGCTTATTTGGCTAGAGAGGCTCAAGAACAAAAATGCCTTTATCACTTCCAAACATGCATATCAATCAAGAATTATCAAGAAGAGTCAAGCCAAGGCATATGCGCAAGAAATCAAGAGACATATCACACACAAGAAAGAACATCAAGTGGCTCAAATTCTCACACAGGGTATTTGTCACAATCAAATCAACCTCTTAAACATCATAATCATCTTCCAAGCAGAGAAAAGCAAAGATTTCAAGCCAAGTATCAATGAAGTGAAAGACACATCTACAACCAAACAAAGTCCAGAAATCAAGAGAAACATGTAAAATTGTACACAAGACACACAAAAACTACCTAGAAAAGAAAAATTTAACACACCAAACAAAAACTAACAAAGAAAAATCAGAATCTTCCCCAATAGACCACACTTAAACTACACAATGTCCTCAATGTGTCATAAGCATAAGATTAGAAATCAGAACAGTGAACAGATCATGGACAAGTGTAATAAAAGTGGGGAAAGGGGGAGAAGGAAAAAAGAAAACTCCCCTGGTCATGGTGGCAGTTGCCAATTTTGGACTATTAGGGAGATGTTTTCCACCATAGGATCTAGCAAGGAATTTGTGATGAAGAATTGCTTCATACTCCAGATTTGATCTAGCAGGGAGATATCATCCATAGCTGGATCTAAGAAGTGATTGTTGATGAGTGGGTTCAGTTGGTGCCTATTGATCTTGAAGCTTTTGTCAGTGCATGGAGAAACAATATCAATAACAGGCTCAGATTCATGTTCAGTGCATGGAGAATAAATATTCAGATGTGGTAGCAAAAAGTGGTTCTCATCATGCACAGAGGGAGAATTAAAAGCATGCTCATCAACAATATAATTATCAACATACCCCTCAACAACATAATCATCAACAACACAATCATCAACAGAATAATCAAATTGAGGTATGTTCACCTCCACTTCTCTAAAGATTGGAAAAGTTGTGGAAGATGAAAATGGTCTACCTGGCTCACAATTGCTGCTTATACTTGTCTGGTCCTCAAAATCGTCATCAGGATCTATCTCCTCAATCGCAAGAGTAGGGACATCTGAAGGTAGGAGAGTAGGTGGCACAGTGAGCACATGACTCTGGTTCCCATCCCCTATGTGGATGACACTAACATCATCAAGAATCTTAACAGTCTGAAATGGAGATACCTCTAATTCTTGAGACTGTTCTTGATTAAGCTGAGTGGCCATCTGCCCTATCTGATCATTCAAACTCTGAATGGACGCTCTGGTCTCTTGCATGAACTGAATGTTCTGCATGGCCATCTACTTCAGTAACTCCTCCAATGTAGGTTCAGAAGTAGAAGGCTGAGGAGATATTCGGGCAGGAGCATCATGTTGCTGACTCTGGTATTGCTGGACTGGTGGAGTCATACAAGCATTTTGAGATGGTGCTTTCTGATATTGTTGTGGAGCATCATACCATCCCAAGCTAGGATCATTCCACCCAGGATTGTTGTTGTAACCATATTGCACAGGGGAGAATTCGCTCAAAAACTGATGCTCAAGATCTTCCCAACTGGTAACGGATCCTGGAGGAAGACAATATTCCCAATCTTTCGCTGCTCCTTGTAATGGGTGTGAAAATGCTCTTATGAAAATGTGATCATCCGGGACATCTGGAGGTTTCATTGTAGAGCAAATGAGATAGAACTTCTCTAAATGTTTATGTGGGCATTCACCTGCAAAACCATGAAACTGGGGCAGCAACTGTATCAATCCAGTGTTGAAAACGCAACGAATATCCTCCTTATCAAGTGGAACCGGCTCCCAAGGAGCACTCTCAGGAGTTAGAGGATGAGTCATATTGTTCTCAACATAGAAATCAGCAGAATATACATGAGGATTGTACTCAGAGTTAGATGCAGAAGGAGAATCATAATTATAGGCACAAGCAGAAGAAGCAGTATTCACATAATCAAAATAGGTAGACATGGTGAAAGAAGGGGGAAGGTAGAAAAGAAATGCTAAAAATTATGAAACAAACAAAACTCAACACAATTAAACATGCGACACACACACACAATAACACACACATAAAACAAAACATCAAGCACCCTCTACAGGGTCTCACTATGCGAGACAACTCGCATAGCGACTCTACATCATCTACAGAACGCAAATTCTGCAGAATCACACACTCACACCAGCCCTTACCATTTCTAAGCCTATTGGCCAACTTCCAAAGCCTCTAATGGTTGATAAAAACCTAATTAAACTTATCTAATTGATTTTACTCATTCCTACAGTGATTCTTAAGTGATTAAGACCCAATTTCCTTCTTAAAACACTAGTTTCCTCAACTTAGGGGCTAAATTCTAATTCTACCATTTTTAGCTTGTTCTAAACCAGTTTTATGATCCTAACAAGTCCCAAATGACTTGCCTAAGATGTCTCAACAACCCAATTGTGCCCAGAACCCCTACTTCCAAAAATCACTACCTCACTTCCTCTCAAGTGACCCAAAACCCTTACAGAATACCAATTTTGCCGTACATTTACTGTTACAGCATGTCTCTCAGCCCAAACACATCAACATAGACATTATAGAATTTACATACATCTCAAAATAGTTTACATACATTAAAGTCCAATTTCACAGTCATTCAACCCAGCACATGCAACTGAATCTTTCCAAGTCCAAACACAACATCAACAACACAACAGTACAAAACTCAACATACAATTCATGCAACTAATTAAAGAAACATTCTAGCTCCCCTTACCTTGGAGTAAAACCGCACAACTCACTGAAATGCCCTAACGGTACCTCTCACAGCAAGAACCTGAACAATGCCCTACAACTACCGAAATGGTGATGGAAACAACTCTTAGAGCTAGAACTGAGTAGAAATGGAAGAAGGGAAAGCAAGAAAGCACATGCAACCAACAAGAATGTACGTCTCCGTTCAAGAATAAAGAGGAGGTTGCATGGAGGGACTTACCAGCTTAGAACCCAAAATTGATCGGATGGTTTTGAAGCTTTCTACGTTGCAGACGTTTTGGCACCAGCTACACAGAAATCCAGTGGCTCAAAGGGAGGAAATGGAAGAGAGAAGGAAGAGAGATTGTACAGAGAAGGCAGAGAAAAATTTGAACTGAGGTTTAGAAAGATAGCAGTGTGCTTGAGCAAATGGACCAAAGTGTTTTGAAAAGCCTAATTAAGGCCTGGTCCTACTAACTTAAGGCACCATTTTCTCTATTTTCAGGTTCTTACTTAAAAAACATTATTATAAATTAAATAAAAAAATAAAAAAATTAACTCATAAAAAATTAATTAATAAATAAAAAATATTATAATTTATTTAATAAATATAAAAAATTAACATATTATAAATTAAATAAAAAATAAAAAACAATAACGCATGTCATAAATTAACTAATAAATAAATATTAACAGAAAATATTAAAAATTAATTAATAAATAAAAAACAGAACATATTATACATTAAATAAAAATTAAAAACACTAACTCATATATACATCAATTAAATTTAAAAAAATATTAAAAATCAATGTATATTTTGAAATATGTTAGACCTTTAACTGACATAGCTGGTTAAAGACTTATTAACTTTTGAAAATTTGTTAAAGATCAAAACGATAACCATTACCACAAAATATTGAAGGAAGAAGTGTGTGTTCTCTTTCTTTACCATCATTCTCTATTTCAATAGTATCTACCACTTAGACTATAATCTTTCTACCTCATCACATACGTTTCTAACAACTTACATGGACTTGGGAGTCAGTCTCACTACAAACAAACGTGACATAAGTACTTCAATGCTTTAATTTTTCAATAATGAAATTTATAGTTTCTATTTATATTTGTGATGGTGGTTTCACATACCGTCATAAATCTTTTTGTCAAAAAAATAAAATAAAATGATAATTAAATATAGTGAAAAATAATACATTTGTAAAACATTTACTTCTATATATAACACATGAAATATATTGTCTTGCAATGTATCTCTTTAACTTTCTATCCCTTCTTTCTTTTTAGTCAAGGTTAATCTTTTCCTTTTAATTTTATTTAACATTTACTTCTTTTTATATCACGAGTAACATTTTGTCAATAAATTTATTATGGTAAAAGTTATTGTTTAGTAGGTCAAATGTTAAAATGAATTCCATATTCATAAATTTACTACAAAATCAAGTGGTATTTATTATTTATATGTTCCCAAATATTATACCATTCTGGAAATCATTATTTAAATAATCTTTATATGATTAATCATGAGTTGAAAATTAAGTTATTGGTAGTTGTTGTTAAACAAACCATATTTTTCTACCTTAATATGGTAAGTACACTAAAAAATTGTTTTCATTTCTTTATAACCTCTTATTCTAATCATATTTCTTTTAGGAAAAATAATTGGTTCATTCAATACATATTGATGAAGTTTTCAAGAAACCTCATTTATAATAAGATAGGAGTCACTTTGTAGATGAATGATATATGCCAACACATATGAGTTTAATATTTTTTTATGTTATTTATTTTATTATAATATGTAATATATATATATATATATAATGTAATTTATATTATTGAATAACAAGGAATTTGAGAATAAATTTATGCAAATTAGATCAAAGAGTAGATCTTATGTTAAACAAACATAATTAATCATCCTATTAGAGCCTAGAAAAGAGAGAGAATAAGGACTAAATGTTTAATTTTTACTACAAACACACAATAAAAGGGTTAAATCTGAGGTTGTAAAGCACGCGTATACGTTTAAATATGGGGATAAACTCACGTATATTCACATTGATAATAAATAAGAGAGTGGCAAAATGAGAAGCCTACCCTATTTTGGCATGCCATGCCATTAGTGCTCAAAAAATGGGACCGAACGAGCTAAAAATCCTAAAATATCTTGTTAAAGGGTTGACTCACCAACTTTTAAAAAATTTGCTTATCTTTTAAAATTTTTATTTTTCTAAATTTTATATTTTTAATTTTTTATGTATTTTTATATATTAAAAACACACCAAGTATTTTTTTTTTACGTTTTAATTGATTAATTAATATCAAATAAATTAAAAGTTCTATATATTAAATTACTCAATTATAATTAATAATTAAAATTTGTGAATATTAATAATTTAAAGAATTAAATAAGTTTTAAGTATTTAAGCTTTAACATGAAATTAAAATTCGCTCTGTTCCAAACGTTGATATGATTTGATTCACAAACTTAAAAAATTAATTAATGAACACAATCCAATTATAATAAATTTTGTTTGACGTATCAAGCATAGGGATGACAACGGGTCGGGTTGGACACGGATAGTGTCTACCCGCAACCCGACCCGACAAAAAAAAATCCATCCGCTACTCGCACGGATACCTGCTTAAAAAATATCCGCGAGTATTTTAAAACCCGTGGATATCTGCAGATACCCGCAAATATTTAAAAAATATATATTTTAATAAATTATTGAAATAATTTAAATAGAATTACAAAAAATATATAAAATATAATATAAATTAAATTAAATTTAAATTTAAATTCAATTTTAATTAAATTTAATCTTGTAAAATATAAATTAATGTTAATTTTAATTAAATATAACTTAATAAAATATAAATTAAATTTTTATTTTTATTTTTTGCGGGTAGCGGGTAGCGGGTATCCGCGGGTACGGATAGTATAATATCCGCACCCGACCCGTTTATAAGCGGGTATTAAAATATCCGCTACCCGCGGGTTGCGGGTAGTAAATATCCGCGGGTATCAACTATCCGTCGCGGATTTTATCCGCAGATATCCGCGGGCGCGGATTTTTTTGCCATCCCTAATCAAGCAGCTTTTGAGGCTAATGTTTAAATTGATTATATTATTTAACATATTCTAGTTCAATTGTGATTCTATAACGATATTCGATACGCATAAAATATTTTTATACGTTAAGTTTAGATGATTATATATTAAATTTATTTTTAATTTAAAAATTAAAATATATTAAAGCTTCAAATAAAAAGGGTTAAATATGTTTTTAGTTCCTAAACTATCAAGCAAATTTGTTTTTAGTCTCTTTTTCGAAGTAAGATACATTTTAGTCCTCCTCCTTCAGGAAACCTTAATTTTTCGTCCTCTAAGACTAACAGCGTTAAAAAGAAACTGAGGTGGCTAACGCCTGCCCATGTATATTCACAGCTTTCCTTCCTAATTGTTTCCACGTTGGTATTTGTTTATGCAAAGTCAGAATATTGGTTTATCAGGTTAATTGGTAAAGTTTGCTTCAAAGTGTGTTCTGAAGGGTGAAGAGCAAAAAGGAGATAATCATTTAAGGTGGAAAGAAGGTTGAAGAGCAAAAGGTTGGATTTCATCTTCTTGAGCATTGGTGTAGTTGGTCACGTAAGTTCATTTTTCTCTTTCGTGTGAATAAATGGATGAATTTGGGATATATATGTTGGGACTAAAGGGATCTTTCTTGATTTACTTTCGAAATCAGTGTTGAAGGGAAATGAAAGCTGATAGTGGAAGAATTGGTTGCATGTGAAGGAGCATTGGATTAGGAATGTTTCAAACATGTTGATCCTCCTCTCACTTAGCTTCAAAAATCTATGGTTGTGGGGAAAAATTGTTGGTGTTGAAGGCAACTACATTGAAGAACAAAGGGAAACTATTTTATAAATGTAGAAATTGGACAGTAAATGAGAATAAAATGTTTTACTTATTGTGATGAAATTTGTATTCCTGAATTGTAATTTCTTTTGCAGAATAATACAAGTTGTAACTATTTTGAATGGGTGATGAAAAACATTATGAAATTGAAGGAAGCTTACAAAAAAAAAGTGAAGAAGTTGAAGTCTATATTAAAAAGGTTGTATCTAAGAAAGAAGAAGGATAAGTTGAAGAGGAAATTAGAACAAAAGAGAAAAAAATTTCAAAAATGATGTTGGTCTTCTTTGTATTGTCACGGAGATTAATTGACTAATTAAAATTTTCAGCACAACTTATCATATAAGCCCTAAGTTTTAATTCTTTTATTAATTATAATATTGTTTTATCTTATATGAGCCTCTTATAATAATAAATCACCCCACTTTACCAAGTAAATTTAACAAGTAATTTATATTTACCAACATAATATCTGGAATTTTGCGTTGAACTTTTTATAAATATTCATTTATTCTCTTTACGCGGTCGGTTATTTCTTTCGGCATGTAAAACACAAATTTATAGCTTATCTAGTTTATTTCCACTAATGGCTGCCTTCAAAAAGCAAATGATGAATATAATGCAGTAGCAATAATTACGCCGAGAATGTTTGAATTAAGACTAAGATATTAGCACGGATTCTGTTTACATTGGGGGTGCTAGTTTTTTCTCTGTACATCTAAGATAAAATAATTTGTGAAAACAATCGTTAATTGTTTTCAACTTCTTGAAACAATTTTTTTTTTAAATCAACTCATTTTCCAAAAGGAAACTCTTTTGTTTATTAAAAAGTGTATATAACTTTGTTTATATTTTTCATTATCGTGAATGAATCATTTTTCAAGTATTTTGTCGGCTACATATCTTAATAATTGAGTTTCTGATCATGCAATGCAAAGAAATTATAGAAGAAATCGTCTTCTATCGGTAAGAATTTTTTAATGTAGATCTATATTTCAGAGGAATTAGCAGAAAATAGTAAAGTTTGGATAAAATACACAATATCAACTAAAACTTTTGTCATATTAATCTTACCAATATCTTAGCGTGAAACTATGGAAATGTGGGAAGATTTTAATAACAGTGGTTGAAATTGATTTTTTTTGTACAGAAGAAAATATTCATCTAAAAAAGACTTTATGATATTCAAGTCAATAAAAAAAATTGAAATTATAAATTTAATAATAAGTATGAGTAATTATTGAATGAATATTCTTTAGAGAATACCAACCGTATTTATCAAAACGGGTCATAAACTTATATTATTATTAGACTAATACTTACTTTAAAAATATAATAATAAATTTAATAATAATGTAGTAATACTTCATCATAAATAATAATCATATTATAAACTCTCAAGTGATCATATGTTATATGTTTGGACTGTTGTAAAATAAAAAAAGTAATAAATTTTATTGAACCGTACTATATAGCATGTCTATTGCACCAAGTAAGAACACATATAAATATGGAAGTATAAAAATATTTATTTTAATAATGCAAAAAAAGTAAACTAAGTATATGGGACTTTCTGTTTTCTTAACATTTAACAACGGATGAAAACAGTCTTAAGTGACACTTTAATTAACCTAAAATTTAGTTAATTTTACTTATATAAAATGAGAAGAGAGTAATTTTTTTCTTCATAATTGCATGAAATTCGTTAACTAATTTTCTATTTTACGTAAGGTCGAGTAGTTACTCCTGATACGCTAATTAGTGTCTATGATCTAATCTAATGCCAACACCAACATGTTAGATCTCTAAAATATTTTTTATTTATCTATCTAGACGTGAATACGTGAATATAAGTTATAAAAAATAGTTATTTTATATTTTTGTTTTCAAATGAAAATTAAAAGAAGTTTTATCAGAACCAAATTTCAAATTTTAATATAATAATAAATAATATTTTTGTAAAACAAAAAATAAAACTAACTCATAAAGAGTATATGTAGGTGAGTGATGAATTTTTCAAAGTTTTCTGCATTGAAAATTTGAAGAAATATTCCCTCAACTTCTCGATATTTTCTATTTCACTCAATGTTATGATATTTTATCAATTTTGACACGTGATGATAAATTTGGCTAAAGCGCAAAACAGATTACGTGACATGCATTTTTTTTCATTTATTTTCAAACATGATACCATGAACAATTTTAAAATTGAACAACTCTTTTAAATATGATCTCATTAATTTGTTATTTATATATTTGATATGGTAAAAAAATAATTTGATAAATATTTCTAATAACACGATTATACACAAAAACTTATTTTAAACTTAAAAAAAAAAAAAACTGGTAACCACAACTTTATATAACCTTATGTAAATGTAAATAATAAAAAAACTTATGAGACCATATTCCAAATGTAATACTTTCAGCAAGTAGAAACAAAGATAGCCTAAACATGCAGCACCGTAAAGTGAAAAGAAAAAACCTATTTAATTAAAAAAGAGATAAATAAAGTTTTGGTAACTCCATATTAGCTCTACAAAATTTGGTATTAATATTTAATAAATATTCGAATTTGGTTCTAAAAGCAACTCTGATGCTTTTAGATCAACCATTACTATATGTAATCATTTAATAACATACTTAAAGAGTTTTATATGTAATTTGATAAAATATCTGCAGATTTATTAATATTACAGCTAATTGTTTAAACATGCAGGCACTAATTTCTGTTAAAAAAAAGTCTACCCGTATAGTTTGCATCTTAAATTAATTTTAACTCTAATAAATTGTACTTTCCTCTAAAACCCACGGATTGTACAAGATTGTCTACACCCATAAAAATATAATTAAAAATAATTTTAATATACTGAATACACTTCAAGTGTTTTTTTTTAACTTAAATTAAATTCAAATAAAAATATTGAATTTAAACACAAAGTTCGATCAACATTGAAATTACATAATAAAATTTAAAATATGGTTACAAAACAAAATATAACAACATTGCATTCATATATTACTTATATTTGATTTCATCAATGACGTGGCAGAATCTTCACTTGCCGAAGCTTTTTCCATTGATCATCTACAAACAAAAAAATAAATAATAAAATTATAATATATTAAAAATTTCATTTCAATTTAAGAGATACCAATTTAGATAAAATGTTAATATTAATGTTTGGAAAAAAAACCTTGTTTATCTCATTGAGAATCAAACGAAAGAAACTCGAGAAGTTCTGGATTTTTCTCAAAATGCAACATGTCACGCGAAGTCAAGGTTATCCATGCCTCCATGCCATCACCAACCTTAGTACCCATCAAAATCACCACGTTTTTTATAGGGACTCCGATAGTGCGCACGTAACTTGGTTTTCCCCATCCGAAATCCGTTTCATAGAACCCAAATCTCATCCAACTGCTAAAGCTGTAACACGGAACACCCTTTTCGGTGGCCATTCTTCTTGCTTCCTTCAAAGACTCCAGCACCTTATAAAATTCATCACCCTGAAGCTTACTCACATAATTTCCATCAATTTTTCTTACCGTTTCTCTCACTCTCTCGCACAAATCACGAAGCCCCACTTCTCCTTCCGCCTCCACCACCGGAGACACTGCCTGTTGCCACAGATTTCCCATCGAATGCTCCGACAGCGTTTGGGCCATTCTGCTGCGAATGTTCACCGCGTGGGATACCATAGATGCCGGAATTTTTCCTTCCTCTGAACTTGCTTTCGCCGCTTCCAGTGATGATTTCCATATCAGTGCTGTCACGGCTTCCACACTAGTGGGAGTGAAATCGAAGCCCCCCGGCTTTTGCTTCAGTCTAGATATGTTGGTCCTGTTGAACACAAACCTCTTTGTGACAATGCTTTTTTGGCCCATCATGCCACGAATCATGTCCATTTCTATCTTCCTCGGCGGAAAAACCTGTGCGCCTTCTTCCATTTGTGGTAGTATCGGTTTGTTGCCTCTGCAAAAATTCAAATTAATCACACAATATATTATAAAATAAACATTCAAATCTCAAGAACTGGGTATATAAGTTTATAAAATGGGTAGAATGATTGGAATATGTGACCTTTATACCTTGATGTTGCAGCCCAAGCAGTGAGGAAGGATGCAGCTGTGGAAGCATCAGCGATCTTGTGTGAGAAGCAGACGCCAAGCGCAAAACCTCCACAGGTGAAGTGGTTGAACTGAACTGCCATGTTCCCAGTGAGAGTTTCCCTTGCAGGGTTGTAGGGATCGCATGGGAAAAGGTGGTTGATATGGTGAAGGTCAGGGTTTTTCAGAAGGCTTGAGAGTTCCATGGGGACTCTACAGTCGGTGAAAACAACGCCCTCATCGTTGCACTCAACGGTTGAGTTGTCTCTGAGGGTTCCGCAAAAGGGATAATAGAGAGTGAGGACTTGTGATAAAGAAGCCTTCAATTCGTGAGATATTGGTTTGTTGTGTGTGGCATCGGAAGCAGAGTAAAAGAGGAGAATAGGAACGTAAAATGGAGGAGCCAATTGATCGAGGAGAGAGAGTTTGAAAAGCTTATTGGATGTTGGAGAAGATGGTTTTATTGTCTCCTTAGATACAATCTCAGCTTTCACTTCCATTTCTCACAACACAAGCAGTTGCTTTGTATAATGACTCTCTCGAACTAATTCATGCCTTTATATAGCCAAAAATATTGCCTTAATCGTCTCTGTTGGTAAAATATAAATAATGTATTTTAAGAGCAAGAATGCTCACGAGAGTCTGAATGTAAGATATGAAATCGTGCACGTTAAAATATTGTATTAGGAAATTATGATAAATATCATTATATAATAAAAAAATAATTTAAAAGCCGTGTGGCTGGAAAAAAAAAGAGTATCAAGATATATATATAATGACCCTAGAATATAAGAAATGTATTGGCAGAACCACAATTTTGTTACATTTTATTGTTCTTACACAATATAATAATTTTTAACATGATTTATGATTATAGATAATATAAATTTTATAAAAGAATATACAAAATATTCTGGTTAGACAAAAGAAGTATAACTTAAATTGAACATGATCAATTTTTTTTCCTAATTTGTTTAACATATATATCATTTAAAATGTTTTTAAGGTAACATTAATTTGAAGAGTGTTAGTGATGACTTTCCTCTCCATCCCTCAGGTAGAAACCGTGAGAATCCAATAAATATACATATAAATAACATTTTTTTTATTTTAGATATTTAAAAGTTAAAACTAGAGCGGTCAAAATGGGTACAACCGACGTGCCAACCATAAGGTTGTCTAGGATGAATACCCTTGTGGAAGATAAGTACCCTTAAAGTTACAGCTTAGAATGCTTGGAGTTAAAGTCTTGACAAAATATATTCGGTTATGTAAGAATAGTTGGTGACCACCATAAGGTTGACATATATTTTGTGAAGAAGTGTTATAGAGTGTCTACAAGGAGCAGGATGGTCACTACAAGAAAAATGATTATTATCTACCGATAATTATATACGGATTTTGATCCGTATGTAACATGGATATTATATACGGATATTATATACAGATCTTAAAAATGAAATTATATACAGATATTATATACGAATTTTATATACAGATATATCCGTATATAAAATTCGTATGTATTTTTTGCGCATGGTGGCAGAAGAGTTTCCTTAGGATAATATCCGTATGTAAGTATAGAAGCAAGTGTTATCCACCGATGATGGATCTGAAAATTAATTTTATTTTAAAAAGATTGAAATTATATTTCATTCGAAGCTTGTTTGGTGGAACACTCGCTTGAGGTGTGTTCTCTCGAATCTCTCTCGATCCCTAGCTCTGCATTCTCCACTAATTCTCCCAAATGTCTCTGCAACCCTAACCTTAAGTCTCCACTCTCTACGCACTGATTCTCTCAAATATCTCTGCAACCCTAACTTCAACTCTTCACTCTCCATGCACTCTCCACGCATTGATTCTCTCAAATCTCTCTCGAACCCTAACTTCAACCATCCACTCTCGATGCATTGAAACTCTCATCTCTCGAACGCACTGAAACACTCGAGCTGTGTTCGTGCGAAAAACCTTTTCCCTAAATCTCCTTGTGCCTCGTTGAGGAATCTCGTTCAGCACCTTCGTTTCACCTCCGTGGTTCAGTGGCGGTCTTCGTTAGGATGATGCTAAGACCTTCATCTGGTAAGTAATCCTTTCTTCCTTAATTTTCGTAGTAATCTCTAATGCTAGTATTGCGTAAAATCGAAAAAGGGTCGACCCTAATCTGTGTTTAATTCATTCAGGTTATGTTGGGTTTGTGTTGTTGGTGTAACGAGGTGCACGGGGGGAGTGTTACCTTTAGTTTTACTATCACCAATTCACTATTCATGCCTATTGCAATCTTTTGAAACCTTTCCCTTGTCATCCCAATCAAGAATTGGCACGGACCACACTTGTCGTGTCTCATGTCGTTCTTGTGATCTAGTTGCTTTTATGTCTATATTTTTTTTTCCTCAACCTCACGTTTCTCCCTGTGAATTTTTGGAACAGAGAATAGCAGAACTTTTTACCTGACCAGTGAAGAGTGAACTGCCAGGGCAAACGACAAGGTTAGTTGGATAAATCCTTGGTGCTTATTTTTAATTTTGAGTTAAGATTACGGAATGAGGAAAATAAATAAAGAAATCAGAATCATTATTGCTGCTGAAAATGGCCTAATAAAATAACTCAATGTTGTCAAATAAAGTAGATTTCAGTTTTAAAATAATATTGGAGAGCCCTGGTACAACTTAAAATGTATTGCCGCTCGTGAGTAACCTACTACCACTTCTTTGTTGGTTGACATTTAATTACTCATGTTAATGGCTTTTTACTGTTAGTTTACCTCTAAGTTTTGAGTATTCTCTAAGCTTTTTGAACTTTGATTGATGAACAGTGATCTTTGTTTCGCGAATAAATCTGAGACTGATACTTGTATCTCTCTGTCTCTTAATGTCAGCGACAATAGAAACTCGTTGTGTGCACAGAAGCACTAAATTTTTGGTGGTGATTCACTGTATCTTTTTTTGTATCAGCTGGTATAGTACTCAGGATATGGGCTGCTTCGTCTCCACTCCAAAGGATTCTAGTGGGAATAGAAGAAGACCAGGGAGTATTGGGGAGGTTTCTGTGTATGTTCCCGGTCTTTGATAGAATCGCCATCGCCATCGCCACTGCCACGGCGAGGCTTGGATAGAATCGGAGCAACCATAGCAGCAATCATGTAAGTGCAAAGCCATAACTTCAACTTTGATGTTTCAATTCCACTCGCGTCAATATTATTGTTAGGGTAAATATATAGAACGATGTTGTGTCGATTTCCTTTGATGCTATGATCATTGTATGTTTAAACATTTTCGAATTCTATATCTGAGATTAGGACAATGATTAGTAGGGTAATAAGGTTAGATGTATACCATGGGAACGTAGATATTTTTTCTCTATTACAGAGTAATATGATAAGCAATACTTTGCTTTTTTTTGGATGTTATGGGTTTGATTTCGAATTTCTTAATTTGACATCTGAGTGGGTTCAGCTTAGTTTTGTTAGATTGTAGAGATTTGATTTTGGTGAGGAGGGTTTTTCCTTTTTCAAATGAATGCATTTTTGTCATTTACTTTCAACTGTTTGGATGCTAGACTTTTGAGTTTGACTTTCGAACTCTGAAAAAAATTATGAATTATGGGGAGCTTTGGGGAAGTTAGCGCTTGTGTTATGTTGTGGAGGTAAAGGTAGTGGACAATAGTAGTGATAAAAACTGGTTCAGAGGTTCAGTGGATATGAATATTTTGATTGATGAAAAGAAAGAACACAATTTTTCTGGATATTTGAGAGATCCAGGACTCTACTTTGCTGCAGTACTGACTCTTCAATTGACTTCCCACTCCTCTCCCTATTTATAGGCAACACCGTTTATGTCTCTTAACTATTCTAGCTCTCAACTACACAAGCCTAATTAGTTTAGGTGAATAGCCTGAGGCTGCTGGCAGAGCTGACCCCACCCAGCAGGGTTTAGAAAGACTATTATGCCAAGGTTGATTTTTTTTAAAAAAAATTGTTTTAACCCCTTGATCTCTTTGCTGGAACATGTAGTCGATGATAGGTTTTGGGCTTTGTAATGGTTTATTGTTTCCTTTTGTTTGCCTGATTGAGGTTGCATTAGAAGTAGACACAAGACATGGTGAATTTTGTCAAAAGTTTTGAAAACCAGTTTTCATTTTTCACCACCAGATTAACTATTCTGACTCAGATATATTAATTATTCTAGCAACAATGTTCCTAACCATCACCCTGTGACTAATAGTTGATAGAACTGTGTGCACCTCAAACTCAAATCCAGCCAAACAAGTTAGAAAACATTTTTATTTTATGAAATGAAGAGAATAATGTCTGTGATGAATTTGGTCCCAAGAAAATGTCACACTTCATATATGTGTAGGTGTCCAATTGAAACCACTCCACATCAATTATTTACATAGAATATGGTGAAAGACAGTTAAGGGGAAAAAGAAAAAATCCACATGACCCCCAAATGGTCCTGTTAGAAGTTTCGCACACCAACCACAACAACCAAAACACCTACTTATTGTGTTATATGGAGTGTATAATTTAAGGACTTTGAGGTTGTGCCTTTTGAGAATTGCGTGGTGATTACTCAACTCTAGTGTGTTCATCCCGCATGCTTATTAATGTAACTTCCTTGTACTGTCTTTTTCTTACAACTTTCTCCTTTGATTCCACTAGGTTAGTTCCCAATGAAGTTACTTTTCTTACTAGACATTGGTAACTTAAGTTGAATGTACATGAGAAAAAAGTTTGAAGGAACGTTAACTTAAAGATTGTTACATTGGACATGTGTTTGGTTTCACGCTATTGGAACTAAATTTGAATATCTAAGTTTCCAGTGTAAAATGGAGAAGTTATTTAAATTAGTTTTAGTTTGATTCAACATGTCATACATCTGAATGTGCAAGATTTAGATTGCATTCTTTCTATGCCTAATGTAAGGATGAGAACAATTACAGATTTGAGAATCTATTTAATATTTTTTAATATACATCAAATATCTTTTTGATAATAGTAAGAGACAAATAATTTTATAGGGATTAGTCATGAGTTTTGTCCTCTCCCTCAAAATATCTATCATAATCAAGAATTTTAATTCTATAGATACTTAAAAAGGTCAACTATTTACTAAATGTTTTAGTTTAGTTTATTTTACTTCTTTAAAATGACTTTCTTGGGAGTAATCAGTTTTATGGTCTTTTATTGGTTGAATTTAATTTGCATGTATATAGGATTAGTCAACACTGACACTTGAGGCTTAACAGTAAATATTTGTAACCAAATGATTAAAATTCTAAGATAAATAAGATTAGAAAAGATGGATAGGAAAACAAAATTAAAGAAAACTTAAATTGAAAATATAAATAGCCTTCATAACTTTAAATTTTCTTTTTATAGTCACTGTAATTTTTTTTACATCCAATTTTTTTATTATATTTTGTCTTGTTAAATGATGTCTTGAATTTTGTCATTAGGTACATCACCGTTCCCATTTCACCTAATTCTCGATCTGCTAAAAAGATATTGTCTTTGCTATTGTAATTGACAGTGTTGTGTTATGGATGAGTGTTGTCTTTGGGTTTGTTGGCAATTATAGTTGTTGCAGACATACATTTTTGTTTTATTCAATTTTGCTCTATTCTACGGGGAGCGAAAAATGAGAACTTGAATGTGGGATTATGTTTGACTGTTCTTCAATTTCCATATATTTTTTATTTTACATTGCTTGGGTCCATTTTCTAGGTCACCTGAAGTTTGAGGTTTGTGTCCATTTTACATGTCCCGCTCTTGTGTGTATTTCAAAATCATCGACAATCAATCATTCTTTCACAATTTATTTTGAAATTCCAAACTCTGAACATATTTTGGTGTTAATAAGGTTGATTGGGTTGCTTGTTTTGTTGGTAGTGGGCACTTTGTTGCAGAGGACAAGCTCTTGGTCTGAGTGAATGATCCGATGTTGGTCTTGGCATGCTGCTGGAGTGATCTCAAGGCATAATTCCACCTGCACACCCCCAGTTGATCCTTCAAGGCCTCCACTGCCCCAATGCTGGATGTAACAATCCAAGCTCTGGTTGCTGCACTCATGATAACTGCTATGACTTTTTGATGAAAAATTGGTATGTGTTTTTTGGATGTGTTGATTGAGTGGTTTGTTCGTTTCTATATATATGTGGGTGATTGAGTGATTTTCAGGAAGGTGGTTAATGCCAAACCACAGGCTTGATCGTTTCTATATATATTTCTGTCAATCAATGTACTTAAGTTATTTATAATGTATTAAATTTAGGAACTCAACTTCTGTCAAACATTATGTTGGGAAATATGGATTATGTTGGATTATGCTTTGTAGTTTTATTTTATTTTTATCAGTATATGAAACTATTAGTTATTGGGTATAAATGTGAGATTATCTAATTTTTTTTTAAAAAATTATAGTTATATACGGATTTATCCGTATGTAATTTACATACGAATTGTATATACGGATTTTTCCGTATGTAATTTATATACGGATTTATCCGTATGTAATTTACATACGGATTTTATATACGGATTTTTCCGTATATAATTTACATACGGATATATCCGTATATAATTTATATACGGATATATCCGTATATAAAGTAGCTACGACAGTTTTATATACGGATTTTTGTCCGTATGTAAGTCGTATGTAATCAAGTGTTATATACGGATTTTGGGTCTTATATACGGATTTTGGTTGTATGTAATTCAATTTTTTCTTGTAGTGGGTGGATCGAAAGAAGTGGGACTATGACCCTCCTCGGCTAACATAGCCGATATCCTCCTTGGCTAACATAGCCGATATCCTAGAAGCATAGACATAGATGTAATGGTAGTTTGCTGAGTTCAAAAAGAGAAGTGTTGAGGATATGGGTGCCTTAAGGAAAGAAAAATCCAAGTTGAGAAGGAAAGTCAAAGTTGAAGGGATAACTGATAAGTGGAAGGAGAAGGAAATCCCTGAGAACGCAAGGTGAGTGTAGAAATCTACATATCATCTTAAAGTTGTTAACGACATTAAAGGGGAAAGTGACTACAATACTACCCTCAAAATTGGAGAAGCAATGAATAACTCCTCGGTAGTAGGAGGAAATTGATAACATCCTTTCATTGATGGTATTACTGATATGCCACTACCTACGCAATGGAAGGCTCTTACACTGGATCAATAGTAACATTGAAACGAATGAACATGTTGTTGTGAATGTCACTCAAGTCAGTCTATATTCGACTGACGATGTTGTTATGTGCAAGACCTTTCCTATAACCTTGAAAAGATTGACCGTAGATTGGTTTACCCGCCTACCCCCTACTCCATCGATTTCTTTTATACCTTAACGTTGTCTTTCATGATGTAATTTGCCACTAGTCGACACCATCATCTTACCTTCTTAGAATTCCTTAATGTCAAGTAAGAAAATGGAGAGTCTTTGCAAACCTTCATTGATAGGTTCAAACAAATATCCTTAAAGATCAAGAACCTTAATCCTGAAGTTGTTCTACACTATATGATCACAACACTAAGACCGAGACCTTTTATGGATGATATGTGCATGATGTTACCCGCAATTATGGATGAGTTAAGGCAATGGGCCGCTAAGTTTATGAAATTGGAGGAAATGAGAGAGTATAGGAAAAAGATTAGAGTGGAGTCCATGTGAGTTGAAAAGAAAGGAGTTGATCAAGACTCAACATAGAAAAGTGGTTTTTTCCAGAGAAACACTCTTATATTTTGCGTGTTGGAGGAAGCTGCAGCCTAGTAAGGAGAGACGCTTTGATACCAAGCCCCTCTAAGGGGCACCATCAATACAATATTTGGGTGGATTTGCTAGAGAAGGATCATTGTCACAGTCAGGAAGCAACACCTTAGAGTCGTGTAGTCTGTTAATGTAATATGTAAAACCTATAACAAAAAAAGAATGTGTCACATTACTTTCACGGACGTTGAATTTCAAGGGATACACCCTGAGCAAGATGACCTTATGGTCATTGTTAAAATAGAATGACACAATTTCTCACACAAAGAGAAGGGGTGAATTGGTGAAGTGTAAAAACAAAAGCTTTTAAAGTCTTTTTCACAAAATGTGATGCCTTTACACTTTTCTTGAATCACAAGGTAAAGGATTAGCAATGCAGTGGAAACTTAATCGAATATGCAAAGAACTTAATCAAATGAATAAAAGAGAGTAGGGATCAAAAAATTCAAACGTTGTGTTTTTATACTGGTTCGACGAAGCCTACATCCAGTGCCCTTCCAACCATAGGAAGCAAAGGAACTATAAATATCAAGGTTTTTATAGAGACCTCACGTCAAAAATATAAAACACCTCTCACCCTCTATTCTAATATAAGCAGTAAACAACAAAACCAGCAGCAAGAACCTCTTCTGCTGTCTAACCCTTTGAAGCACCCTCAAAGTCAAGAATACCACCGTTCTTCTTCCTGTAATCACAACAGGGAAACCAACTCAATCTTCAAAAGATTGCAAATTTTGATCACGCAGTAAACACCCAAATGTGCAGATTGATCAAACGTTTGAAACACAACAAATCCTGCTCCTCAACAAATCTCAGAATCCTTGATCACCATGGTCAATCTTGATTCTTGGAACTTTTCCCTACTCTGTAAGATCACACAACTTTCTGTAAAAATATGAAAGTGTTAGAATCACAAAAGTTCTTTACAGAATTCAAATCATCGTCAATTTATAGTTAAACACATATCAGACGCATTTTAATCGACTTTGCTACTAATATAATCAAATACACCATTCAATTATAACAGTTTAGCAACAATCACAACAATTAATTGAATGTACAATTAATGCAATTGGCTATCATTTAATGCTTGGTTAACACAATTAAAAATATGACCATTATGTTAGTCGAATACAAATCACATGCAATTGTTTAAGTAACAATACTTAGCACAATTTTGAAAACTTTTCTTCTTGAAAAATCTCATAGCACACTTGAAAAGATTTTGTGCAAACACACGAGTTTTAATCAATTCACCCTATAATGTAATCGACTTAAAATTGTTGTTTTGCCACATATTTAAAGTTCAACTAAAGTGCATGTGATTTTCCTTTTCCAAAAACATATGTCATGCATACACATATAAAATCACATATTTAACACAGTGATATGCAATGAACAACACAATCATGCTCTCATATATGCTCATACAAATTTAACACAGTAAAGAACAACATATAACATGTAAACACAGAACATGTAATACATAATATACATGCGTTATTAATTATGTGTTGTCATCATCAAAAACACGATATTTCTGAGATTGGGTTAAGCAAAACTTGTGCTCCCCCTTCAACAATCTCAACAATGATCATGGTGGAAATTGAGAATTTTGTTGTTAAGAAGATCTTGGTGGATCAAGGTTGTTTAGTAGACATACTATATTAGAAGACATACAAAAAAGTTGGAGTTGCTGGAAAAGGCGACGACTCCATATGATGAGCCCATAATCGGGTTTTCTAGAGAAAAAGGTTGATATTAAGGGGTATATCGACCTACATACCACCTTCGAGAAAGGAAACTTGACGAAAAATATACCTATTTGGTATCTAGTGATAGATGTGAACACATCGTATAACATTTTGTTGGGACGATCATCGCTCAACCTGTTCGACTGACGATGTTGTTATGTGCAAGATGTGTTAAGCTCTAAACCTTGTTGGTCGTGCATTGTTGACCGAACAGGGTACAGATAGTGAAGAAGTTGTACACTAAGTTGGGTGGAAAAGTGTTGAACTACGCCAGCGCTTTCCCTTTTAAGGATATAGTGAAGGCCCTATACCACACGAAATTGATCGCGGTATAAAAGACCATGGTGTTGACAAATATCGGTAGGTGCTTGTCGGGGTTAGTTGATCCATCATATTTCTTGAATACTAGAGGCATCCACCGCTCGGGTATGAACGCCTCCAAGAATTTATTTTAGCATAAATCAACCCGGCCAAAACATAAATCATCTTATCTACAGGACTATCATTGCAACATGTTATCTACTTCTTCCGCCACTCAGTCATTCACAGGTACCTTATATCCTATCTCTTCATATCTCTCATATGATGCATTATCATCTCTTTATAAATCATATGTCCTTAATCTTTCCCAAGTTAGTGAACCTAAAACCTATAACCAAGCCATCAAACATGATTGTTCGAGAAATGCCATGGATCAAGAAATTGAAACTTTAGAAAATTCCAAAACTTAGGTTTTGACTGATCTACCTTATGGAAAACAACCTATCTTATGTAAATGGGTATACAAAATAAAGAGGCATGCTGATGAAAGTATTGAATGATACAAGGCAAGGTTAGTAGCAAAAGGTTACACACAACAACAAGGCTTAGATTACTTTGAGACTTTTTCACCTGTTGTCAAACTCACAATAGTAAGATTGGTTTTGGCTTTAGTAGCTTCCAAACATTGGTATTTACATCAACTAGATGTAAATAATGGCTTTTTATATGGGGATCTAGATGAAGAAGTATACATGTTTCTTCCTCTTGGCTACAAAACAAAAAAACCAGCGCAAGTTTGCAAGTTGTTGAAGTCTTTATATGGACTCAAACAGGCTTCTAGACAATGGAATTACAAGTTGACAACTACTTTACTTTCTTTGGGCTACATACAATCAAAATCAGATTATTCACTTTTTGGCAAAAGTGATTATGCTCATATCACCATTTTACTTATTTATGTAGATGATATAGTCTTGGTAGGTGATGACATCCAGGAAATCCAAACTGTGAAGGCTCTATTGAATGCAAAGTTCAAGATTAAAGACCTAGGCCAACTCAAATATTTTCTAGGCTTAGAAATTACAAGATCTCAATAGGGCATTACTTTATCACAAAGGAAGTATGCTCTAGGGTTACTAGAAGATGTAGAATTGTTGGGATGTCAACCTGTTTCTACTCCCATATAGCCAAACACAAAATTTTACGAGAGAGAAGGGAAACCCTATTCAGATGTGCATGCCTATAGAAGACTTCTTGGCAGGTTACTATATCTAACCAACACAAGACCAAATTTATGTTTTGTTGTTCGTACTCTCAGTCAATTTCTTTCCAATCTTTTGGAAGATCACTATGCAGCAGCAATAAGGATCCTGAGATATATCAAGAACAATCCAAGACAAGGATTATTCTTCCCCTCCAACACAGAACATGCTCTCAAGGCTTTTAGTGATTCTGATTAGGCTGCTTGCCCTAACACTAGAAGGTTTGTGACTAGTTTTAATGTGATTTACGGTGCATCCTTAATCAGCTGGAAATTCAAGAAGCAAGGTACTATATCTAGATCATCAATCGAAGCAAAATATAGAGCCTTAGCCACCACAACATGTGAAATTCAATGGCTTATTTATTTGCTCCATGATTTGAAACAACCTCTACCACCACCAGTTCCTCTGTTTTGTGACAATCAATCTGCTATACAAATTGCATAAAATCCACCCATGCCTGAGAGGACAAAGCACATTGAAATTGATTGTCATCTCATAAGGGATAAAGTTCAAACTGGTGTAATTAAGCTCTTGCCCATTTCTACTTCGGCAGAACCTTCAAACATTCATACTAAAGTTTTGCATCTAGCACAATTTCAATCTTTGTTGTCCAAGCTGAGCATTAAGGATATATATGTTACAACTCGAGGGGGATATTGGATTTAATTTATTTTTCATTCATATTTGTTCATTTATGTTCATATATTTATATTCAGTTTTTTATATTCATATTCTGTTTTTATATTGTTTTAAACAGTTGTATATATAAATTGTACTCTCTCCTTATCATTGAATAAGATACACAATTTTCACCCTTTTTTTTCTCATAACACTTCCATCCCCAACCAAAAAGAGATTAGTGTTAGGAGAAAATATCATATTCATTTAGTATATGCCCCTTTTATTTTTATAATAATTCTTCTGAAACTCAACACAAGAGCAACTTCTATGGCTTTAGAAATGGTAGTGAAATTACCACTACCGTCTAAAGCTATGGCCATATCATAGCTCAAGACCTTCAATTCTTTTTCATCCTCCAACAACCCCCAACACCACTTTGGGCGAATACTAGCATTGGCAATGAACAACAAGGTGACCAAGACTAAGAATGATTTCTTCATGGCTAGGTTTAATAGAGGTTACTCTGAAGAATGTACTACGTGAATAAGTTTAGTTAAAAACAAACATATACATACATATATATATTGCACATGATCAATCTATTGCCTAATGATAATAAAAGACCAATCTATTTTTTATTAATTAATTTCCAAAATTAAGTTTGTAAGACCATCCCAAGCTATGAGTAAAGCCCGATTTTGGTTAGAAATGTTGTTTCCTTATACAGGAAACAATCATACATAAATGATTTTTAAGAATGCGAGTTAAACTTCTGCTCACTTCTACTTCAGCACAACTTACAGACATTCATACTAAAGCTTTGCATCCAACACAATTTCAATCTTTGTTTTCCAACTGAGCATTAAGGATATATATGCTGCAGCTTGAGGGGATATTAGATTTAATTTATTTTCTATTCATATATGTTCATTCATGTTCATATATTCATATTATGTTTTTATATTTATATTCCTTTTTTCTATTGTTTTAAACAGTTGTATATATAAATTGTACTCTCTCATTATCATTGAAATTGTTAGGAGGAAATATCATATTTTCATCCTTCCTTTTCTCCTAACACTTCCATCCCCAACTAAAAAGAGATTAGTCTTGTTAGGAGGAAATATCATATTCTCTTGGTATATGCCCCCTTTTTATTTTTATAATAATTCTCAACTCAACATAGGAGCAACTTCTATGGCTTTAGAAATGGTAGTGAAATTATCACTACCGTCTAAAGCTACGACCATATCATACCTCAAGACCTCCAAGTCTTTTTCATCCTCCAACAGCCCCGGATCCATTTTGGACGAATACTAGCATTGACAATGAACAACAAGGTGGCCAAGACTAAGAATGATTTCTTCATGGCTAGGTTTAATAGGAGTTACTCTGAAGAATGTAGTACGTGAATAAGTTTAGTTGAAAACAAACATATACATACATATATATATATATATATATATATATATATATATATATATATATATTACCAATGATCATTGCCCAGTGATAATAAAAAATCAATCTATTTTTTATTAGTTAATTTTCAAAATTAAGTTTGTAATACCACACCAAGGTATGAGAAAAGCCCGATTTTGGTTAGAGAAGTTGTTTCCTTATATAGGAAACAATCATACATAAATGATTTTTAAGAATGAGAATTAAGCTCCTGCCCATTTCTACTTCAGCACAACTTGCAGACATTCATACTAAAGCTTTGCATCGAGTACAATTTCAATCTTTGTTGTCCAAGCTGAGCATTAAGGATATATATGTTGTAGCTTGAGGGGATATTGGATTTAATTTATTTTCCGTTCATATCTGTTCATGTATGTTCATATATTTATATATTGTTTTAATATTTATATTCTAATTTTATATTGTTTTAAACAACTGTATATATAAATTGTACCCTTTCCTTAACATTGAATAAGATACACAATTTTCATCCTTTCTTTTCTCATAACACTTTCATTCCCAACCAAAAAGAGATTAGTCTTTTTAGGAGGAAATATCAGATTCTCTTGGTATATGCCCCCTTTTATTTTTATAATAATTCTCCTGGAATTCAACACAGGAGCAACTTCTATGGCTTTAGAAATGCTAGTTAAATTACCACTACCGTCTAAAGCTACGACTATATCATACCCAAGACCTTCAAGTCTTTTTCATCCTCCAAAAGCCCCCGACCCCACTTTGGATGAATATTAGTATTGACAATGAACAACAAGGTGACCAAGATTAAGAATGATTTCTTCATGGCTAAGTTTAATAGAGGTTAGTCTATAGAATATAGTATGTGATGTATATATACATATATATGTATATATATATATATATATATGTATATATTGCCCATGATCAATCTATTGTCCAATGATAATAAAAAATTAATCTATTTTTTATTAGTTAATTTCCAAAATTAAGTTTGTAATACCATCCCAAAGTATGAGAAAAGCCCGATTTTGGTTAGAGAAGTTGTTTCCTTATATAGGAAACAATCATACATAAATGATTTTTAAGAATGAGAATTAAGCTTCTGCCTATTTCTACTTTAGCACAACTTGCAGTCATTCATACTAAAGCTTTCATCTAGTACAATTTCAATCTTTGTTGTCAAAGCTGAGCATTAAGGATATATATGCTGCAGCTTGAGGGGAATATTGGATTTCATTTATTTTTTGATCATATATGTTCATTTATGTTCATATATTTATATTCTGTTTTTATATTTATATTCCGTTTTATATTGTTTTAAATAATTATATATATAAATTGTACTATTTCCCTATCATTGAATAAGATACACAATTTTCCTCCTTTCTTTTCTCATAACACTTCCATCCCCAACCAAAAAGAGATTAGTCTTGTTAGGAGGAAATATCATATTCTCTTGGTTTATGCCCTTTTTAATTTTTATAATAATTCTCCTAGAACTCAACATAGGAGCAGCTTCTATGGCTTTAGAAATGGTAGTGAAATTACCACTACCGTCTAAAACTACGATCATATCATACCTCAAGACTTTCAAATCTTTTTCATCCTCTAACAGCCCTTGGCCCCACTTTGGATGAATACTAACATTTACAATGATAAATAAGGTGACCAAGACTAAGAATGCCTTCTTCATGGCTAGGTTTAATAGAGGTTAATTTGAAGAATGAAGAATGTGGAATGTGATACGTGAACGAGAGAAAGAATGTGGTACGTGAACGAGATAAAAAATATGGCACGTAAACGAGAGAAAGAATGAGTATACATATATATATATATATACATATATGTACGTACATACATATGTACATATGTATGCACGTACGTACATATGTATGTACATACGTATGCACGTACGTACATATGTATGTACATACGTATGCACGTACATACATATGTATGTACATACGTATGCACGTACGTACATATGTATGTACATACGTATGCACGTACGTACATATGTATGTACATATATACATAGGTACTACATATGTACATATGTACGTACTTACTACATATGTACATATGTACATATGTATGTATGTACATATGTACATATATATATATATTTCCCAAGATCATTACCTATTGTCTATTTTTTATTAATAATGCGAATGTGAATGAGAGAGAATGTAGTATCTGAACGAGAGAAAGAATGTGATACGTGAAGGAGAGAAATAATGTGGCACGTGAATGAGAGAAAGAATGAGTATACATACATGTATACATATATATATATATATATATATATATATATATATATATATATATGTGTGTGTGTGTGCGTCTATATACATATATGTACATACATATTTTTATATATATGTATATATTGCCCATGATCAATCTATTGCCCAGTGATAATAAAAAATTAATCTATTTTTTATTAGTTAATTTCCAAAATTAAGTTTGTAATACCATCCCAAGGTATGAGAAAAGCCCGATTTTGGTTAGAGAAGTTGTTTCCTTATATAGGAAACAATCATACATAAATGATTTTTAAGAATGAGAATTAAGCTTCGTCCTATTTCTACTTTAGCACAACTTGATGTCATTCATACTAAAGCTTTCATCTAGTACAATTTCAATCTCTGTTGTCAAAGCTGAGCATTAAGGATATATATGCTCCAACTTGAGGGGGAATATTGGATTTCATTTATTTTTCGATCATATCTGTTCATTTATGTTCATATATTTATATTCTGTTTTGATATTTATATTCCGTTTTGTATTGTTTTAAATAATTATATATATAAATTGTACTATTTCCTTATCATTGAATAAGATACACAATTTTCCTCCTTTCTTTTCTCATAACACTTCCATCCCCAACCAAAAAGAGATTAGTCTTGTTAGGAGGAAATATCATATTCTCTTGGTTTATGCCCTTTTTAATTTTTATAATAATTCTCCTAGAACTCAACATAGGAGCAGCTTCTATGGCTTTAGAAATGGTAGTGAAATTACCACTACCGTCTAAAGCTACGATCATATCATACCTCAAGACTTTCAAATCTTTTTCATCCTCTAACAGCCCTTGGCCCCACTTTGGATGAATACTAACATTGACAATGATAAATAAGGTGACCAAGACTAAGAATGTCTTCTTCATGGCTAGGTTTAATAGAGGTTAATTTGAAGAATGAAGAATGTGGAATGTGATACGTGAACGAGAGAAAGAATGTGGTACGTGAACGAGATAAAGAATATGGCACGTAAACGAGAAAAAGAATGAGTATACATATATATATACATATATGTACGTACATATGTACATATGTACGTCCATACATACGTACATATGTACATATGTACGTACGTACATATGTATGTACATATGTGTGTACGTACGTACATATGTATGTACATATGTGTGTACGTACGTACATATGTATGTACATATATACATAGGTACTACATATGTACATACATATGTACGAACGTACTACATGTACATATGTACGTACGTACTACATATGTACATATGTATGTACGTACATATGTACATATATATATATATTTCCCAAGATCATTACCCATTGTCTATTTTTTATTAATAATGCGAATGTGAATGAGAGAAAGAATGTGGTACGTGAACGAGAGAAAGAATGTGATACGTGAACGAGAGAAATAATGTGGCACGTGAATAAGAGAAAGAATGAGTATACCTACATATATACATATATATATATATATATATATATATATATATTTATGTGCGTCTCTATACATACATGTACATACATATTTGTATATATATGTATATATTTCCCATGATCAATCTATTGCCTAGTGATAATAAAAATTTAATCTATTTTTTATTAGTTAATGTCCAAAATTAAGTTTGTAATACCATCCCAAGGTATGAGAAAAGCCGGATTTTGGTTAGAGAATTATATAGGAAACAATCATACATAAGTGATTTTTAAGAATGAGAATTAAACTTCTGCCTATTTCTACTTTAGCACAACTTGCAGTCATTCATACTAAAGCTTTCAACTAGTACAATTTCAATCTTTGTTGTCAAAGCTGAGCATTAAGGATATATATGCTGCAGCTTGAGGGGAATATTGAATTTCATTTATTTTTCGATCATATCTATCCATTTATGTTCATATATTTATATTCTGTTTTTATATTTATATTCCGTTTTTATATTGTTTTAAATAATTATATATATAAACTGTACTATTTCCTTATCATTGAATAAGATACACAATTTTCCTTCTTTCTTTTTTTATAACACTTCCATCCCCAACCAAAAAGAGATTAGTCTTGTTAGGAGGAAATATCATATTCTCTTTGTTTATGCCCTTTTTAATTTTTATAATAATTCTCCTAGAACTCAACATAGGAGCAGCTTCTATGGCTTTAGAATTGGTAGTGAAATTACCACTACCGTCTAAAGCTACGATCATATCATACCTCAAGACTTTTAAATCTTTTTCATCCTGTAACAGCCCTTGGCCCCACTTTGGATGAATACTAAGAATGCCTTCTTCATGTCTAGGTTTAATAGAGGTTAATTTGAAGAATGAAGAATGTGGAATGTGGTACGTGAACGAGAGAAAGAATGTGGTACGTGAACGAAATAAAAAATATGGCACGTAAACAAGAGAAAGAATGAGTATACATATATATATATATATATATATATATATATATATATATATATATATATATATATATATATATATATATATATATATATATACATATATGTACATACATATGTACACATGTACGTACATATGTACGTATGTATGTACATATGTATGTACATACGTACATATGTATGTACATATATACATAGGTACTACATATGTACATATGTACGTACTAACTACATATGTAAATATGTACGTACGTACTACATATGTATATATGTACATACATACTACATATGTACATGTCCGTACATATGTATATATATATATATATATATATATATATATATATATATATATATTTCCCAAGATCATTACCCATTGTCTATTTTTTATTAATAATGCGAATGTGAATGAGAGAAAGAATGTGGTACGTGAACGAGAAAAAAAATGTGATACATGAACGAGAGAAAAAATGTGGCACGTGAATGAGAGAAAGAATGAGTATACATACATATATACATATATATATATATATATATATATATATATATATATATATATGTGTGTGTGTGTGTCTATATACATATATGTACATACATGTTTGTATATATATGTATATATTGCCCATGATCAATCTATTGCCTAGTGATAATAAAAAATTAATCTATTTTTTATTAGTTAATTTCCAAAATTAAGTTTGTAATACCATCCCAAGGTATGAGAAAAGCTCGATTTTGGTTAGAGAAGTTGTTTGCTTATATAGGAAACAATCATAAATAAATGATTTTAAAGAATGAGAATTAAGCTTCTGCCTATTTCTACTTTAGCACAACTTGCAGTCATTCATACTAAAGCTTTCATCTAGTACAATTTCAATCTTTGTTGTCAAAGCTGAGCATTAAGGATATATATGCTGCAGCTTGAGGGGGAATATTGGATTTCATTTATTTTTCGATCATATCTATCCATTTATGTTCATATATTTATATTCTGTTTTTATATTTATATTCCGTTTTTATATTGTTTTAAATAATTATATATATAAACTATACTATTTCCTTATCATTGAATAAGATACACAATTTTCCTCCTTTCTTTTTTCATAACACTTCCATCCCCAACCAAAAAGAGATTAGTCTTGTTAGGAGGAAATATCATATTCTCTTGGTTTATGCCCTTTTTAATTTTTATAATAATTCTCCTAGAACTCAACATAGGAGCAGCTTCTATGGCTTTAGAATTGGTAGTGAAATTACCACTACCGTCTAAAGCTACGATCATATCATACCTCAAGACTTTCAAATCTTTTTCATCCTCTAACAGCCCTTGGCCCCACTTTGGATGAATACTAACATTGACAATGATAAATAAGGTGACCAAGACTAAGAATGCCTTCTTCATGTCTAGGTTTAATAGAGGTTAATTTGAAGAATGAAGAATGTGGAATGTGGTACGTGAACGAGAGAAAGAATGTGGTACGTGAACGAGATAAAAAATATGGCACGTAAACAAGAGAAAGAATGAGTATACATATATATATACATATATGTACATACATATTTACATATGTACGTACATACATATGTTACGTACATATGTATGTACGTACATACATACGTACATATGTATGTACATATATACATAGGTACTACATATGTACATATGTACGTACTAACTACATATGTACATATGTACGTACGTACTACATATGTATATATGTACATACATACTACATATGTACATGTCCGTACATATGTACATATATATATATATATATATATATATATATATATATATATATTTCCCAAGATCATTACCCATTGTCTATTTTTTATTAATAATGCGAATGTGAATGAGAGAAAGAATATGGTACGTGAACGAGAAAAAAAATGTGATACATGAACGAGAGAAAAAATGTGGCACGTGAATGAGAGAAAGAATGAGTATACATACATATATACATATATATATATATATGTGTGTGTGTGTCTATATACATATATGTACATACATGTTTGTATATATATGTATATATTGCCCATGATCAATCTATTGCGCAGTGATAATAAAAAATTAATCTATTTTTTATTAGTTAATTCCAAAATTAAGTTTGTAATACCATCCCAAGGTATGAGAAAAGCTCGATTTTGGTTAGAGAAGTTGTTTGCTTATATAGGAAACAATCATAAATAAATGATTTTAAAGAATGTGAATTAAGCTTCTGCCTATTTCTACTTTAGCACAACTTGCAGTCATTCATACTAAAGCTTTCATCTAGTACAATTTCAATCTTTGTTGTCAAAGCTGAGCATTAAGGATATATGCTTCAGCTTGAGGGGGAATATTGGATTTCATTTATTTTTCGATCATATCTGTTCATTTATGTTCATATATTTATATTCTGTTTTTATATTTATATTCCGTTTTTATATTGTTTTAAACAATTATATATAAAAATTGTATTATTTCCTTATCATTGAATAAGATACACAATTCTCCTCCTTTCTTTTCTCATAACACTTTCATCCCCAACCAAAAAGAGATTAGTCTTGTTAGGAGGAAATATCATATTCTCTTGGTTTATGCCTTTTTTAATTTTTATAATAATTCTCCTAAAACTCCACATAGGAGCAACTTCTATGGCTTTAGAAATGGTAGTGAAATTACCACTACCGTCTAAAGCTACGATCATATCATACCTCAAGACTTTCAAATCTTTTTCATCCTCTAACAGCCCTTGGCCCACTTTGGATGAATACTAACATTGACAATGATAAATAAGGTGACCAAGACTAAGAATGCCTTCTTCATGGCTAGGTTTAATAGAGGTTAATTTGAAGAAAGAAGAATGTGGAATGTGGTACGTGAAGGAGAGAAAGTATGTGGTACGTGAACGTTAACTAGATAAAGAATATGGCACGTAAACGAGAGAAAGAATGAGTATGCATATATATATACATATACGTACATACATATGTACATATGTACGTACATACATATGTACATATGTACGTACATACGTACGTACATATGTACATATGTAGTACTTATGTATGTACATACATACATAGGTACTACATATGTACACATGTACGTACTTATTACATATGTATGTACATACTACATATGTATGTATGTACTACATAGTATGTATGTACTACATATGTACGTACATACATATGTACATATGTATGTATATACATATGTACATATGTATGTACGTACGTACATATGCACATATGTAGTACGTACGTACATATGTACATGTGTAGTACCTATGTATGTAGTACATATGTATGTACATACTACATATGTAGTACGTACGTAGATATGTACATATGTAGTACCTATGTATGTATGTACATACATAGGTACTACATATGTGCATATGTACGTACGTACTACATATGTACATATGTATGTACGTACATATGTACATATATATATATTTCTCAAGATCATTACCCATTCTCTATTTTTTATTAATAATGCAAATGTGAATGAGAGAAAGAATGTGGCACGTGAATGAGAGAAAGAACGAGTATACATACATATATACATATATATATATATAGATATATATGTATATATATATATATATATATGTGTGTCTATATACATATATGTACATATATGTAGATAGATATATGTATATATATGTATATATTGCCCAACATCAATCTATTGCCCAGTGATAATAAAAAATTAATCTATTTTTTATTAGTTTATTTCCAAAATTAAGTTTGTAATACCATCCCAAGGTATGAGAAAAGCCCGATTTTGGTTAGAGAAGTTGTTTCCTTATATAGGAAACAATCATACATAAATGATTTTAAAGAATGAGAAATAAACTTCTGCCTATTTCTACTTTAGCACAACTTGCAGTCATTCATACTAAAGCTTTCAACTAGTACAATTTCAATCTTTGTTGTCAAAGCTGAGCATTAAGGATATATATGCTTCAGCTTGAGGGGGACTATTGGATTTCATTTATTTTTCGATCATATCTGTTCATTTATGTTCATATATTTATATTCTGTTTTTATATTTATATTCCGTTTTTATATTTTTTTAAATAATTATATATATAAATTGTACTATTTCCTTATCATTGAATAAGATACACAATTTTCCTCCTTTCTTTTCTCATAACACTTCCATCCCCAACCAAAAAGAGATTAGTCTTGTTAGGAGGAAATATCATATTCTCTTGGTTTATGCCCCTTTTAATTTTTATAATAATTCTCCTAGAACTCAACATAGGAGCAGCTTCTATGGCTTTAGAATTGGTAGTGAAATTACCACTACCGTCTAAAGCTACGATCATATCATACCTCAAGACTTTCAGATCTTTTTCATCCTCTAACAGCCATTGGCCCCACTTTGGATGAATACTAACATTGACAATGATAAATAAGGTGACCAAGACTAAGAATGCCTTCTTCATGTCTAGGTTTAATAGAGGTTAATTTGAAGAATGAAGAATGTGGAATGTGGTACGTGAACGAGAGAAAGAATGTGGTACGTGAACGAGATAAAAAATATGGCACGTAAACAAGAGAAAGAATGAGCATACATATATATATATACATATATGTACATACATATGTACATATGTACGTACATACATATGTACGTATGTACATACATATGTACGTACATACATATATATGTACGTACGTACATATGTATGTACATACGTACATATGTATGTACATACGTACATATGTATGTACATACGTACATATGTATGTACGTACATACATACGTACATATGTATGTACATATATACATAGGTACTACATATGTACATATGTACGTACTAACTACATATGTACATATGTACGTACGTACTACATATGTATATATAAACATACATACTACATATGTACATGTCCGTACATATGTACATATATATATATATATATATATTTCCCAAGATCATTACCCATTGTCTATTTTTTATTAATAATGCGAATGTGAATGAGAGAAAGAATGTGGTACGTGAACGAGAAAAAAAATGTGATACATGAACGAGAGAAAAAATGTGGCACGTGAATGAGAGAAAGAATGAGTATACATACATATATACATATATATATATATATATATATGTGTGTGTGTGTCTATATACATATATGTACATACATGTTTGTATATATATGTATATATTGCCCATGATCAATCTATTGCGCAGTGATAATAAAAAATTAATCTATTTTTTATTAGTTAATTTCCAAAATTAAGTTTGTAATACCATCCCAAGGTATGAGAAAAGCTCGATTTTGGTTAGAGAAGTTGTTTGCTTATATAGGAAACAATCATAAATAAATGATTTTAAAGAATGTGAATTAAGCTTCTGCCTATTTCTACTTTAGCACAACTTGCAGTCATTCATACTAAAGCTTTCATCTAGTACAATTTCAATCTTTGTTGTCAAAGCTGAGCATTAAGGATATATATGCTTCAGCTTGAGGGGGAATATTGGATTTCATTTATTTTTCGATCATATCTGTTCATTTATGTTCATATATTTATATTCTGTTTTTATATTTATATTCCGTTTTTATATTGTTTTAAACAATTATATATAAAAATTGTATTATTTCCTTATCATTGAATAAGATACACAATTTTCCTCCTTTCTTTTCTCATAACACTTCCATCCCCAACCAAAAAGAGATTAGTCTTGTTAGGAGGAAATATCATATTCTCTTGGTTTATGCCCTTTTTAATTTTTATAATAATTCTCCTAGAACTCAACATAGGAGCAACTTCTATGGCTTTAGAATTGGTAGTGAAATTACCACTACCGTCTAAAGCTACGATCATATCATACCTCAAGACTTTCAAATCTTTTTCATCCTCTAACAGCCCTTGGCCCCACTTTGGATGAATACTAACATTGACAATGATAAATAAGGTGACCAAGACTAAGAATGCCTTCTTCATGGCTAGGTTTAATAGAGGTTAATTTGAAGAAAGAAGAATGTGGAATGTGGTACGTGAAGGAGAGAAAGTATGTGGTACGTGAAGGAGAACTAGATAAAGAATATGGCACGTAAACGAGAGAAAGAATGAGTATGCATATATATATACATATACGTACATACATATGTACATATGTACGTACATACATATGTACATATGTACGTACATACGTACGTACATATGTATGTACGTACTTACATACGTATGAACATATATATGTACGTACGTACATATGCACATATGTAGTACGTACGTACATATGTACATATGTAGTACTTATGTATGTACATACATACATAGGTACTACAAATGTACATATGTACGTACGTATTACATATGTATGTACATACTACATATGTATGTATGTACTACATAGTATGTATGTACTACATATGTACATATGTATGTACGTACGTACATATGCACATGTGTAGTATGTACGTACATATGTACATGTGTAGTACCTATGTATGTAGTACATATGTATGTACATACTACATATGTAGTACGTACGTAGATATGTACATATGTAGTACCTATGTATGTATGTACATACATAGGTACTACATATGTGCATATGTACGTACGTACTACATATGTACATATGTATGTACGTACATATGTACATATATATATATTTCTCAAGATCATTACCCATTCTCTATTTTTTATTAATAATGCAAATGTGAATGAGAGAAAGAATGTGGCACGTGAATGAGAGAAAGAACGAGTATACATACATATATACATATATATATATATATATATATATATATATATATATATATATATATATGTATATATATATATATATATGTGTGTCTATATACATATATGTACATATATGTAGATAGATATATGTATATATATGTATATATTGCCCAACATCAATCTATTGCCCAGTGATAATAAAAAATTAATCTATTTTTTATTAGTTTATTTCCAAAATTAAGTTTGTAATACCATCCCAAGGTATGAGAAAAGCCCGATTTTGGTTAGAGAAGTTGTTTCCTTATATAGGAAACAATCATACATAAATGATTTTAAAGAATGAGAAATAAGCTTCTGCCTATTTCTACTTTAGCACAACTTGCAGTCATTCATACTAAAGCTTTCAACTAGTACAATTTCAATCTTTGTTGTCAAAGCTGAGCATTAAGGATATATATGCTTTAGCTTGAGGGGGAATATTGGATTTCATTTATTTTTCGATCATATCTGTTCATTTATGTTCATATATTTATATTCTGTTTTTATATTTATATTCCGTTTTTATATTGTTTTAAATAATTATATATATAAATTGTACTATTTCCTTATCATTGAATAAGATACACAATTGTCCTCCTTTCTTTTCTCATAACACTTCCATCCCCAACCAAAAAGAGATTAGTCTTGTTAGGAGGAAATATCATATTCTCTTGGTTTATGCCCTTTTTAATTTTTATAATAATTCTCCTAGAACTCAACATAGGAGCAGCTTCTATGGCTTTAGAATTGGTAGTGAAATTACCACTACCGTCTAAAGCTACGATCATATCATACCTCAAGACTTTCAGATCTTTTTCATCCTCTAACAGCCCTTGGCCCCACTTTGGATGAATACTAACATTGACAATGATAAATAAGGTGACCAAGACTAAGAATGCCTTCTTCATGGCTAGGTTTAATAGAGGTTAATTTGAATAATGAAGAATGTGGAATGTGGTACGTGAACGAGAGAAAGAATGTGGTACGTGAACGAGATAAAGAATATGGCACGTAAACGAGAGAAAGAATGAGTATACATATATATATATATACATATATGTACGTACATAACATATGTACATATGTACGTACGTACATATGTACATATGTACGTACGTACATATGTACATATGTACGTACATATGTACATATGTACGTACGTACATACGTACATACATATGTACATACATATGTACGTACGTACTACATATGTACATATGTACGTACGTACTACATATGTACATATATATGTATTTCTCAAGATCATTACCCATTGTCTATTTTTTATTAATAATGCGAATGTGAATGAGAGAAAGAATGTGGTACGTGAACGAGAGAAAGAATGTGATACGTGAACGAGAGAAAGAATGTGGCACGTGAATGAGAGAAAGAATGAGTATACATACATATATACATATATATATATACATATATATATATATATATGTGTGTGTCTATGTACATATATGTATGTACATATATTTAGATATATGTATGTACATACATATATATATATTTTACCCAAGATCATTGCTCATTGTATATTTTTTATTAATAATGCGAATGTGAACGTTAGAAAAGCATCTGTGGCCAAAATAAGGACAATCAGGTTGGTAGTCTCTTTGGCAACACAGTGTAACTTGACTTTGCATCAATCGGATGTAAAGTCTGCATTCTTGAATGGAAACCTAGAGGAAGAAGTGTATGTTGTTCAACCTCTAGGGCTTGAGGTCAAAAAGCATTCAAACAAGGTGTATAGGTTGAAGAAGGCTCTGTATGGGCTTAAGTAGGCTCCAAGGGCCTGAAATAAGAGGATGGATGGGTTTATGAGCAGCATTAGGTTCGAGAAATGTGTCTCTGAACATGGAGTGTATGTTAAGTGCTGCCAACACAATGGCAAAGAAGAGATGTTGATAATTTGCTTATATGTGGATTATATGTTAATCACAGGGAGGAGTGAGGAGAAAATCTCTTATTTCAAAATCCAAATGTTAAAGGAATTTGAAATGAGTGATTTGGGAAGGTTGTGCTATTTTCTTGGGATTGAGTTTACTAAGACTGATGGTGAAATTGTGATGCATTAGTCAAGATATGCATTGGACATGTTAAAGAAATTTGACATGCTTAATTGCAATTCTGCAAATACTCCAGCAGAAGTTGGTTTGAGGCTGGAGAAAGATCCTAAAGAAGGAGTAGACCCTATAGATTACATGAAGATGGTTGAGAGCCTAAGACATTTATGTAATACTAGGCCTGATCTCAACTATAATGTGGGAGTTATAAGCAGTTACATGCAGAGTTCAAAAATCTCTCATTTGAATACTGCCAAGCGCATCCTAAGATACTTGAAAGGTACACGTACCAATGGAATACTACTACCAAGAGAAGAACCAGGAAAAGAGATACAAATTACCTCTTATTCTGATGCAGATTGATGTGGGGATAAATGTGACAAGAAGAGTTTTAAAACTAAAACTCCATTTTCTAAAATTTTAATTTTTTTAAGAAAATTTGGAACGTAGTTATCCCAAGAATTTGAAGAACAAAAACATAATTAAACTTACAATGTAAAATATATTCTTTTTAAAAATGATATTATATTTCAAATAACATTACTAATTACATGAGAATTTCTTCTTTCACCTCTAATTTTTCTTGTTGCACCTCCATTCTTTTAAAATCACTTAATTGATACTTTCTTCTTGCACTTCGAATTTTTTTTCTCATACCTTCAAAAATTTTAAATCCCTTAATTGACCCTGAACTTTTTGCTAGGGTAAAAGAAAATTTTCTCCTTTTTTATATTTTTCGCATCCATCCTTTTTTTCTCATATAAGAGTGCATTTATATAAACATATTTTATTAAACATTATTATTGAAAGTACATCCAACCATATTTTTATTTATTTTTTTACAATTCAGAAAAAAATACTTTATAAAACATGAGAATGAAAAAAAAATATTTTAGAGAGTACTTTCCAAAATCTTAAAAATTAAATTATGTAACAGAAAGTACATTTGAAATGATAAAAAGAATATTTTCTAAATAATCGTTTTATTTTTACATTTCAAAATGTATCTTAGGTTACATATTCTTATTTTTCTATATTTGGGAGAGTATCTTTTGCACCATGAAATTCAATGATGTTTTGCAAAAATATTTTTTAAAAATTATAAGAACCACAACAAAATTGTTTCTCAAATACCTAATGAGGAGACGTTTTCAACCAAAATTTCGTGAGAGACAAACTTAAAGGTACGTTTGTAGTGCATGGGGAAGTGCGAGTGCAAAAGAAATAAGAGTATTTTGAACGGTTGGAGATAAATGAGGGTAAGTATATTATTTTACATAAAAATTAAAAAGGAGTGTAGACAATAAAACAGTATATGCAGAAAGTAAACGGAGTATAAATAGCAACAAACGAATGTCAATTTGTTCATTTGGGGGCGGCCCAGATACAGTTATTGGTCTGTTTTCACTTCTTTGTTGCTGAAAAACCTAGGGTTAAGATTTCCTTGTTAGATTTTGCAATGAATAGCATGAGTTTATTTGTTATGGGCATTTTGAATTATAATACCATTAAAGTAATTTTGACAAAAAATTTCTTTGATTATATCTGCTTTAGTTAGTAATCGGAATTGAGAACTTCTTGGTGTATTAGTCTTTATTATTCTTTGGTAGAAAAATTTCTATATATCTTATGTGGTTGTATCTGTCAATTATCATCTTCACTTAACATTTTACTAAAAAGAACTCAATTCTACAAAAACATGATCGCTGGGTTGTTTTTATAGTTATGTTGCTTTATCTCTTCTAAAGAAATAATAGCTTTTTATATTTAAATATTGTCTAAATTTAATTTTAAAAAAATGAAATTGGATGAGACTAATTAGTTTAAAGGAATTAGTTTTTTAATGATAGTTTTTGGGTGTTTAAAATTTAAATAAAACTAATATAACATAAAGTTATATAAATTGTATTATTATTATTATTATCTTTACATTTACAAATATTTAGTACATTGAAATTAATTATAGGTTAACCTTTCATAGTTATTATTTATTGTCTTTCACTTTCCTCTGTATGGGTATGTTAAATATATCCTTAATTGGGTGGGATTGAAGAGAGAAATAAATAGAATAAAAGTAAAAAAGGAATGAATTAAATTAAAATTAAAATTAAATATTTATTATTGAATGTAATAGAAATAAATAACAATTGAAGAGAATTTTTTAAAGATAATATGATAAATTTGATAAGAGATTAATTATTTAGATATTATAATATTTATTATATTCCTTATTTTATAAAATATAATATCTAAGAGTATTCTTAACCTATTTTTTTTGTGTGTATTCGTTTATTAGATGGAGATTAATACAAATATTATTGTTTTTGTGATTTTTATCAAAATTTTATTATTTTTGTCTTCCGAGTTTTATTGAAATTATGACATTAGTTTTTTTACATAAGAAGGTTAATTTTTTCTTTCTTTAAATTTATGTATCATGGTTATATTTTAAATTTATCACGTATTTGGGTTAAGTTATATATGGTATTGTTTACATTTAAATTTATCACGTATATGGGTTTAAGTTACATATGGTATGACTTTAGCATAAATAAATTTTAAATTGAAAGTACTTAGGTTGACCATTTCAATGTGAAACCATTTTCAACTGAAGACGTGCATTGCATTAATGACTTTAATATAAATACATGAATAATTGAAGTCATGCACAAGTAAGAAAAGCACACAACAAAAAGGTTGAGTAGCATCGAGAATTTAATAAAGTAGAATACTGAGGATAACCCGATAAACAATTTAGTAGCTTTGAGAGATTGACAAGGCATGATAAATAAGTCAAACATTTGGTGGGAACACCAGATAGCATGGTGGGAAGTTTAGATAATTCGATAAAGTGTATAGAAAACTTATATAACTCGGTAACATACATGAAAAATTCAAATTTGTGTTACGAAAAATAATGATTTGGGGCAAATGACAATAATCATGAGGTAAAAATTTTGTTTATATATTGAAGAAATGTAACAGTTGAGGGCGAATCTAACTTTAATTTTTCTTAAGTGTTGAGATGAGGAGAGGTTTAGAGCTTTTCTCTTTTGGATTTTTTATGTTGTAAACTTTTTTTTGTAGTTCGTTTTTAATTTCATGTTTTAAACTTTTTTTTTATTGTTTCATTTCCTTTTATTTTATTGTTCTTTAACCTAATTTTAATTTTATACAGTGAACTCCAATCAGATGTTAATATCTGATTTTCTAAACTACTATTTCAACCACGAGTTATGCACTATTTTACAATTCTATTTGTTGATGTTTTTATTTTGATATTTACTTTTATTTTTTAGTTTGATCATACATTTCATTTAATATGTGTTGGATTTACATTCCAATCTTGTATTTTTATTTTCTTAATTTTAGCACTGTTTAATTATTCTAGCCTTTAGTTATGACTACTTTCTGTTTTCACAAAAAAGAGCCCCAAAACATGTTCTTTTGCATCCAATTAATGAACTCACATGACATTATTCCTTGAATTGACCTAGATTAACCTCTATACTACATTAGTTAAGAGATAAACTTAGTTTTATTTGATGAAGTTTGTGTTACACTAAAGTCTTCTTTGAGTTAAAGACCTCTTTAAGTTGTCTTAGTAAGAAGACTTTTTAGCTTGACTTAACTAAATATTATTTTAAATATATGCATTTATTAGCTAACATTGTTCTAATATCAACGTGACAATGGTTGTAAATAATAATGTCACATCTAATATATAGGCACCTTACAAAATGTTTTGTTTGTAGCTCAATGGAGCATGTAGATAACAATTTTGGTATGTTTTATTGGTTTTAAAAATGTTAGATATATTATCTTAATTTTATATTTATCTTTTATCTTTATTTAGTTTGTTATTATTTCTTATTTATATTTTGGGCTTAGCCCATGTTTCTTTTATTATAAATAGAGGGCCTTACGTGTATATTCAACACAAGAGTGATTAATCTCACATATAGTGTTTTACTATATTCAACATGGTATTAGAGTCAGATTCTTTTGAGAAAAAAAGTTTGTCACCTTTACGCTATACCCGTCACTGCCGGCAACGACACCATTACCGTTTCTCTATTCAAATGTTTTCCATTTACTTATATCATTATAACCTAGCATGTAATCATCTTAAAACTCTTGCATACCATCTTTATAAACTAGCTTACGCTAATTTGTGAAAAGATTTTGAAAACATTGTTTACCCCCACCTCTCTAGTGTTCTCCTTACAACTTCAATATGTTAATCTCAAAACACATCCACAACTTTCACTATCAAATCATATATGCTTCACTCGATCGAATTCCTGAGCAATGAGTCTCAAAGCATATTTTTATACACGTTCAACCAATCTTTTATATTTGCTAGCTATAAAAGCATCACTCATAAGATTTAGACTTTTTTCAAAGGACACTTTTATCTCGTTATGTTGTAGGATGATGACATTATGAATTGCATCCCAAAACGAATAAAGGTCTCCCATACTGCTCCTCAATACTTACTTCATGCTCTAGTAAGTAAACTCAACCTTGATACAAATGACATGAACAATATCATAAAACTCATGCTCGCCCAATGAGGTCCCCCTTAGCGCTCAAGGAGAGTGCAAACAAAGTGCTTACCCAATCCAATGAGAACTCTTGGCCAACCACTGAATACACTACCACTTTTGCTCTTAACTCGTCCAGCGAGCCTAGACTCACCTAATGCCCAAAACTCAATGTAAGCACATCACTTAGCGCCAAAAAGGAGTGCTCAACACCCTGGAGCATAGGGGCTCTCTGTTTTGGCAGCGTTGAGCACCATACAAGGTTGTTTAACGCCATACTAGATGACAACAACTTGTTGTTCTGATCTAGATGAACCTTTAATCTATCCAAATGACCAAATTGACTTCTTTGATACTAGTATTAATGCAAAAACATGTTTATTGATGAAATTGAGTACATCTTTGATCATTTAGTCAAAAACAAGATACATTAGATCAACCCAATCACTCAAAAACGCCTATAATCAATTATACAAATTATAAACAAGAAATTTGCAACCTAATGGTCTAAACAAGTCACATTTGACCCAAAAGCAGGCTCTAAACCTTCATTTTATCACATACCTTCCCCCTTTAGATTCTCACTTGTTAAAACCCCTAAAATGAACCAAACCACATAAAACTTAACGTACAATTCTACCTATTTACCACTTGCCAAATCAGCATCAGATTATTGGTTAACTAAGGTTCTAGACAAGTTTAAAATTACTTAAAAAAAATTCCCAAACATTAGTTACAAAGTTGTTCCTCTAGAAATTTACCTACCAAAATCCCAATTTAGACTAAAAGCATCCGCTACAACACTTCCTTTTTACTACCTGCAATCCTACACCAATTTTGTACCTAATTAGACTCTAACACAACATCCTCAAATGTTCAAACCAGTACCAATTCTCATACACACAATCTACATCAAGATATAAGTACCACTCAACAATCATCTCAATTATAACATATTCAACCAAACATGATTTTTCACAACATCTCAAACATAAACTCATAAATCTTAACACGAAATTAAGGACAATATTATCTTTTCTTACTTGGTGGAAAGCTTAAATAGTTCTACAAGTCCAAAATATCTTTCTCAACTCATATCGTTATAGATGTACCTAAAAATCACAAATTTATTATCATGGTAGGTCTTTAAGACCATTGATCAACAAAGAACTAGGAAAAGAGGTTAGATGTCACATGCGCCAAACCTACTTGCATGTGACTGAAATAGAAAATCAAAGAAAAAAAGAGTAGAAACTAATTTAATTTATAAGAAAAATTGGTCGTATGATGTTGTAGACCTCACTGTTGTGATTGTCTAAACACCTCCTGATTGTCAAGGAGATAACTCAGGAGTTCACAATCTTAGAAAGAAAGAAAATGAAGTCTAGATAAAAAGATTCTAGAAAGATAATGAGTGATTTAGATAATAAGACGTATTTATAAAATTCGATTTATATTATTAAATTTATAATATTTTGTCAATCTTATTATTTTAAAATATCTATCAATTCTAATACTCTGTTTTGTAAGTTATTATATATAATATTAATTATAAGAAAAAAAACTTTTACTCCACCAAAAAGAATAAGCTCTTATTTAAAAATTAAGATCCAAATTTAAGAACTTTAGAAACTAAAAATACCAACTGGTTATGTAGAAAAAATAAAATAATAATTCATGATACAAGGCCTACTTTTTATACAAACGAATTATGCAACTTTACCTTAGGATGTGACGTGCCAACAATAATCCACCATTATTGAATCCACAATTATAAGATTAATTAGCACTAAAATAAAATATCTTATGTCGGTTTTGTCGTTTGCTAGTGAATTAATGTGTAGATTGGATTTATTAAAGCTGACAAGTTATTGGAAAGTTTTACGAACAAAACTTGAATTTAATGAAGCATCACTAAATATTCTCGGATAAAACCAAGGTAACTCCTTAACCAATATTTATGTTGTGTCTTTATTACTGACTGGGATAAATTCAAAATTAAAAAAAGTTAAAAAAATAATTATCATACCCCAAAGATACCATGCTGGTAAATATACTCGTCTAATAAATACAAAAGTTGAACCTTAGCATGGATTTAAAATGAGAATTCTATAATTTGTAAAGTATTTAAATATATTACATTTGTGCTTATTTCAAATTATTTTATTTGTATAAGATAATTTTTTAAAATGATTTAAATCTGTTTATTTAAATAAAATATTTCAATTATCGTTAAATGTAAAAAATTATTTAAGTATTAAATTACTATTAAAATTAAAATATATCAATATTAATGAATTTTTAGCAATCTTATTTAATATTTTTTGGTCAAAGTTTTTTAATATGTTTTTTCAACTAATATTTGATACGTTTGTTGACCATAATTATTTATACTAACATCAATTCGGATTGTTTTTACGATGTTGTTATTTTTACAATCTATAACAAAAACAACAAAAATAACCCTGAAAATGTAAATAAAAAATAACTCTTATCAAAATCAATAAAAAGAACTTAATTGACATCAATAAAAAAAATAGTTATCCTAATAATGTGTTGGTTTTAGATACCTCAACTAAAACTGAATTGAAAAGAAAATATGACAAGACATAAATTTGAAAATATAAACAATTTCAAATTCTTACTTGAGTAAAATTTTAAAATTTAAAGTAATAATTACTTTCATAAAATTCTCATAATTCAATTTGTTTTAAAAAAAATTATATAAAAAAACATATCTTATAATACGACATTTCAATTTTTTTACATAAATAAATTTTCTTATAATTTCCATTTTAAACACATTATTATTATTATTATTATTATTATTATTATTATTATTATTATTATTATTATTATTATTATTATTATTATTATCGTTATTATTATTACTATTATTATTATCATTATTATTATTATTATTATATATTATTATTATTATTATTATTATTATATATTTCTTTGCATCGCATGAATATTTCCACAAAGATATTGATTTCGCACCAAACATTTTTGAGAAAAATGGCAATGTGGGACTAAGCATTCTTTTCTTTATTGTCATTAAATAGGTTTTCTCAACTACTCTTTTTGTAAAAATAATTTTCTAACGTAAGAAGGGTTATTGGTAGAGTTCTTAAATTTATTTTTAGCTTAATATCTAATATATATTTTTGTTATTTTTATTTAAAGTGATTCTTAACTCTTTTTTTGCGTCTATGACCACGTGTAAATAGTTAATGACAAGTGAGTTATTAGTGAATGAGAGGTAAGTTTGTCATATACATGACAATTGTCCAATGAAGGATTGCCATGTGACACTTTCATCTTTCACCCAAAATTAGAATTTTACAATGGTGGAGACTGTTTTCGAAGATGGAGGCATAAGAGGCCGCATGCCGCAACAGGTGCTTGGTTCGTGATTCTGTTCTAGTGTGGTGGGTCTCTATGATTTAGGTTTCGTTTTTTTTTTTATTTTGTAGGATTGATGGCGCATAGGAGAACACAAATCTCACGATTTAAAGATTTTTGCGAGTTACAGTTCATGATTTTTGGAATTGCAGGTTCGAACAAGTGGGGAAAATGTTGAGATTTAGGGTTTGCAATTAAGGATTTCGCGACGCTCTTGAACTACTACGGTGGTTGTCGCGGTAGTTAACAAGGATTCCGGTGTGATGGCTCTCTATGATTTGTTTTTTTTAGGTTTGATGGCCTAAAGGAGAAGACAAATCTCGTGATTTGGGGCTTTTTGTGAGTTAGGTTTCATGATTTTTGGGATTGCATCCTTCGATTTAGGGTTCGCGATTTGAGATTTCGCGATGCTCTCAAACTATTTAGTGGTTAATGAGGGTTTTGGTGTGTCGTTCTCTATGATTTGGGTTCTTTTTTTTTATTTTACAGGTTTGATGGCACGAATGAGAAGACAAATTTTGTGATTTGAAACTTTTTGTGAGTTAGGTTTCGTGATTTTTAGGATTGTAGGCTCGCAGTGGCGGTTGCATGTCAATTTGCAAGGTTGAATGAGATGATGGTGGTGGACTGTGATGACTGACGACTTTCGTGATAGTCTAATGATGGGACAGTTGTTCTGATAGTAGCTATGATTTTTGTTGGTGAGAGGTTGAAGACGATGACATGGCCATATTCAATTACCACCATTCTACCTCATCTTTGCCATATGAAAAATGACCAAATTAAACAAAAATTATTTAATAATGGCTAATAGACATTTTCATAAAAAATGACCAAATTAAACAAAAATTATAAAAATTAAAATCACTTTAAACTAAAAAAAAAACATTTTGAACAAACAAAAAATAAGTACCATCGATATTAAACCTTTATTTATTTTTTTGCTAGAAAAACGTTGAAGACATACCTTATATTACTATAAGGTAGTATATTGATTAGCTTATGATGATGATGAAAGACTTACTAAAGGTGTCAAAGACTTAACACTATGTTCGTTTGAGGGGATGACACTGTTTCAGTGGATTTGTGAAGATGAATGTGTTAGGATTTAGGTGTTCACTTGAGCTAATTGCAGAGCGAGTAAAGGTGCTGATTTGAGAGATGAGTTGGATTTTGCAATCCTTTGAAGTTGCGCGAATTTGTGTGGATTGAAAACGAAATTCCAAAATAATCCTTGGAAGCTGGAACTGATTTCATCAAAGTTTTATTCAATTCATAAAGCACATAATGCATGGATTGGATTCTTGTTATTGAATATGGATTCTTGTGTATTCGATACTTTGTGACTTTCATTGACAACCACTCTAGGAAGGTATAGACACACTTTCTTAAAAATAAGTCTGAAGTATTTGAAGCTTTCAAAATTTGGAAAGCCAAGGTAGAAAATGAGACAAGATTAAAGATAAAAAAAATCTTAGATCGGATAATGGTTGTGAATATTAAGACACCATATTTAAGAAGTTTTGCTATGAGCATGGGATTAGAATGAAGAGGATTGTGCCAAGTACACCTCAACACAATAATGTGGCGGAGCGTATGAATCGAATGTTGACAGAGAGAGCCAGAAGCTTACGTTTGCAGTCAGGCTTACAAAAGCAATTCTAGGCAGAAGCAGTCAACACAACAACTTACTTAATCAACTTACTTATTGTTAGTGAAGGATTATAGCTTGAGCAACTAGATGTGAAGACTACATTTCTTCATGGAGACTTAGATGAGGAAATTTACATGCATCAACCTGAAGGCTTCTTAGAAGAAAGAAAAAAGAACATGGTGTGTAGATTAAAAAAATGTTTGTATGGTTTGAAACAAGCTCCAAGACAGTGGTATAAAAAGTTTGAAAGTATCAGGCACAAGGAAGGTTTCCAGAAGTGTAATGTCGACCACTGCTGTTTCTTCAATAGATATAAGACCAGTTATATCATTTTGCTACTTTATGTTGATGATATGTCAATAGCTGGTTTAGATATGGACGAGATTAGAAGTTTGAAGCAATAATTATCGAAATAATTTAACATGAAGGATTTGGGTCCAGTAAAAAAAATCCTTGGAATGCAAATCACAAGAGATAAGCAAAAATGTATTTTGCGGTTATCTCAGGCAGAGTACATTTATCATGTTTTGTAGAGATTCAACATGAGAGACGCCAAAGTAGTTATCACACCTTTGGCTAGTCATTTTCGTCTATCCAAAGAACAGTGCCCTCAGACAGAGAAGGAAAAGGAGTCCATGGCTAAAATTCCATATGCTTCAGCTATTGGAAGTTTAATGTATGCAATGGTTTGTACAAGGCTAGACATTGGTCATCCAATGGGAGTTGTTAGTATGTTTATGCCAAATCCAAGTAAAGCTCATTGAGAAGTTGTTAAATGGATTTTGAGATATCTACGAGGTACTACAGAGAAGTGTTTGTACTTTAGCAAACGAGAGTTAAAAGTACAAGGTTACTTAAGCAGACTTTGGAGGTGAAGTAGATCACCGAAGAAGTACTACTGGTTACATTTTCATTGTTAGTACTATAGCTATTAGTTGTATGTTACAAATGCAAAATTTGTTGCTTTATCCACTACCAAAGTTGAGTATGTAGCGGTAACAAACACTAGTGCAGTCAAGGGAAACGGTGACGGTTATTTTCGCTTATAGACACCGGTTTCGCAACCAAGACATATACAAACGAGGTAAAAAAGGGTAGGCTTTTTGCCTCGGTTCTAAACCAAGTCAAAAGGGTTTAGATTCTGCCTCGGTTCATAGACAACCGAGGCAGTAGAGGTTTTTAATTTTTTTTAATCTCAATCAATATCACTGGTTGGTTCCTCGTTTTGTTATGTTTTTTTATGCTCTCTTGCTTTCTCTTTCCCTTCTCTTTGTGCCTTAAACTTCTCTATCTTTTTTAATCTCAAACTTATCTTGCAAGTTTTTTTCATCCATGTTTTTACACAAGTGGGGGCAAAATTACCTTTTGACAAACTCAGATGATTCACTAGTACAATAAGGGGAAACGACAGGTTATTTTCGCCTATAGACAGCGGTTTTTGAACCGAGTCATATACAGGCGAGACAAAAAGTAAACAACTTTATGCCTCGGTTGGAAACCGGGACAAAAAAGTAAAGGATTTTGCCTCGGTTTAAAAGAAACCGATGCAGTAGATTTTTTATTTTTTTATTTTTTTTCAACAGATGCCTCGGTTCCTCTGAACCGAGGTAGTATGTCTTTTTTTATTTTAAGTTCCATTGCCAACAGGATTGAGAGGCCTGTATGGTTTAAAGAATACATTTTAGTTTTAGTTCCTACTTCGGCACAAATTTTTCCAACAGTGGAAATAGTCTCCACAAGATATAATCCCCGCAAAGTGTCTGCCCCTAGAACTATTACATCACTACCTACATCGTAAAATGGAAAAACAAACAAAGTAAGATATAACCATTAATAAACAACATGAAGGTGGAAGAAATATTAACAAATAATCAGAAAAAAGTAGTGAATCTAATGGACTAGATAATTTACAGAGGATGATACCATCAGCTTCTCGCAATATCTCGTCCAAATGAGTCAATCTTGGCTTTACAATTTACAAACAAAAGATGCAGTTCAAAAGCACACACCAATAATCAACTTTATGAAACTTCATCTTCTTCTAATCTTGCTGAACGGTTTGCATTAAAATGGATTGAATTGAAGATGAATTGAAGAAATACCGATGGTAATCCTGGTACTGCTAGTGACCCACGCACATCATACTCTTGAGCATGGTCAGATCCATCAACAGAGGCTGGCCAGGAGAATGAAGGGTCAAAGAGGGGATTGGAAAAGGAAGGACTTTGCGGCAAGAAGTCAGATCCATCAACAGAGGCTTCCAACCAGCACCCATCTAAGAAAAGCTCCATCTAAGAGGCAGTCCAGAAAACGCACCAGAAGATGCTCCAGATTGGTAGGAAGCAGCGAGAGCGGTGGGGAAGTGCCAATGGAAGCAGTGGACATGTTGCGGAAAGGAAAGAGAGTAGGAAATTTGAGAAAGGAATGGGAGAGAAGCCATGTTCATGATAAAGCCAACCAGATCCGACTCAATAGAACCCAACCAGATCCAACTCAAAAGGAAGGGTAGGCAAAGGGCGGTGGGCGGTGGTGGTACGACAGCAAGGGTAGTGGAGGCGCGGCGAGAAATGAGTGAATGAGTGGTGGTGGAGGCGCAACAAAGGAGGGGAGCAGTGGTGGAGAACGCGACAGAGGCAGGGGGAGCGCCGCCACGGAGGCGCGACGAGCAGCGGCGGTGGAGGCGCGACGAGCAACGGTGGGGGAGGCGCGACGAGCAACGGCCGGGGAGGCGCGACGAGCAGCGGCGAGCACCGGTGGGGAGGAGCGTCAAGCAGTGGCAGCAATGGTGGAGATGTAGAGGAAGAAGAAAGTTGGACGGCTTTTGGATGTTGCGGAGATAAAAGAAGAACGAAGAGTGCTTAGGGTTAATGAAACAATACTGCTCCGTTATTCACCTGACCCGATGCTAAACATGAATTATACGCCTCGGTGCACACACAACCAAAGCATAAAAGCTTCGTTCAAATTTACAAAGACCCTACTACCTCGTGTCCAAGGGGAACCGATGCCAATATACACTTTATGCCTCGGTTTTTCTTGAACCGAGGTCTATAAGGTTGCTGAAATTGCAAAAATGCCACCGCGTTTTTATTTGTTTCGGTTTTCATAAAACCGATGTCTATATGGCGTGTTAAAAACCAGTTTTTTTACTAGTGATTGCTCCAATCTAAGAATGGGGAAATAGGAAGCGTAGAGAGCAGACGGAGGAGATGAGAATGGAGGTGGAAGAGAGGAGAAGGAGGCTCTATTCCCTGACGGAGCGAGCAATTAGAAGCCTCAGAGAAACACTATCCAAACCAAGAACCAAAAACACAACATCATTTCGCCATCCACTTGCAGAGAAACAGAACAAAAAACAAAAAACCAAAAACGCAGATCCAGCGCCTAACCGCCACCACGCCGCCGCGTCCTCGTCGCTCCATGAGAAAAGAGTTTCCGCCATCGCAGCACCGTCGCTGCTCTCTCACTACACCATCGCGGGCTCTCTCGCTGCACCGTTGCGGGCTCTCTCTGCCATTGCACATCGAGAAAAAGGAGAAGAGGAGAGGTGCTAGGTTTTTGGGGGAAAAGTTTCCTCTTTCGCTACTAGAGGCTAAGTTTTCCTGGCTTTTAGAAAGGCTTATATGCCTCGGTTCATCTATCAACCGAGGCAGTATCTGTGCCACGTGAGGTTTATGCCTCAATTCACCCTGCCAACCGAGGCAGTATTCTCTTTAGACACCGATTGCTTAACAAATGAGGCATCTAGTGTTTTCCAAATTACGAGACTGCCATCACATTTTGATACGCTTCGGTTGCAGAAAAACTAAAGTGTAATGTGCGAGTTAAAAATGTAATTTTTTACTAGTGAAAAGCCAATAAAGAATTAATATGGCTTTAGGGATTGTTAACAGAGTTGGGATTCATTTAAGAGATGAGTGTTTTGCATAATGATAGTCATAGTGCAATACATCTAGCAAAGAATTCATCATTTTACTCTAGGACAAAACATATTGATGTTCATTATCACTTCATTAGATTTGTTCTTGAAGATAGGGTGCTAACATTAAGAAAGATTCTCGGAAGTAACAATCCAGCAGACATGTTAACAAAAGTGGTAACCATTGACAAAACGAAATTGTGCTCAGCTTCAGTTGGCTTGCTATAATAATAGACTATAAAAGAATGATGCAATGATCAAGGTGTGAAGACAAATTGAAATCAGTCCTCAAGTGGGAGATTGTTAAAATTGGTCAACTCAACAAAGAGAATTGCATCCTTCGTTGAGAGAAAAATAAGGATGCTTACTTCTTGGTTTCACAAAGTAGGAAATCAATAATATTTTAGAAAGCTTAAAAATAGGAAAACAAAGTGAATGGAGAATATTGCTTACGTACACTTATAAATACATGTTACTTATTTCTTTGTAAATCGTTCCAACAAGTAGAGAAGAAACATAGGCAAGAATAAGTTAAGAGAGAGAAAAGTGAATTTGTCTTTTAATTTTTCTTTATCAATAATATATTTGCAGTATAATTTCAAGAGTTCTATTTTGAGTGTTATTATTCTACATTTGTATTTTCTCTCACAAATCTGATTGAGAGAAATTATGCGTAATTTCCTAACAATATCGTGGTGTACCCTTGTCTTTGAAAAAGATAAATTTTCAATGTGGTAGAACTGACAAAGAGGAAGGTCTACGTCGTGCACAGGAGAGAGGAAAAAAGTTACAGACTTTTTTGTCATGTTAGCACAAAGTTAACGTGCGTCGTGCAGAGGAGAGAGGAAAAAAAGTTGCAAGCTTTTTTGTCATGTTAGCACAAAGTTAACCTCATTTTTGTATATTTAACAAAAGGGACTTGATGAAGACAAATTATACCAAGTGTGGACGAAATTGAAAATTTTTTAAAAGGTTGGACCAAACTGTCGAGATTAATTATGATATGTGGATATTTTTTCAATAGACGTAGGCTTTTATAGTGAAAAGGCTTAATAAATCTTATTGGATCGTGTTTTAGTATGTCTATTGAGTCAAATAAAAATAATTACAATATTTAATAAATAAATAAATATGATACTTAGATAAGTGTTAAACAATTAAAATTGTTCTTATTAGGCATACAAATATCTAGGGTATGAAGAACGAGTTTACCCAATAAAATATCTAAATTATAAAAGTATTTTTAGTGTATAATTATAATTAAAACCTTATATTTAGGACTTAAATTGTATATAAAGAATAACTCCTATTAATGCAGGTTAATGTGGTATTTAGATAATCTTAAATAAAATTTAAGTCTTAAAAATGAACAAATTATTTTTAATTTTAATGTAATAATCAAATTAATTTTTTATTTATAAAATACAAATAAAACTTATAAAAATGTGTTTTATAAAACTTTATCTAACTAAAACTTGCAAGAAAATCTTAAATCCTTAACAAAAAAAAATTAAGATACTTGTTTAATAAAATACCCTTGGAATGATTCCTTAACGTTTACTGTTTAAAACTCTATCGTATTTGAGACTAAAAACTAGAGTAAGCACCATTACTTAAATTTTTATGAAAAAAATGAAAACAATGTTTTGCATAATATAACAGTGAATTATTTAAATTTATTGTTGTCATTATCGAATACCACCTTCTATGGATAATAACAAAACACAATATTATAAAAGTAAACAAATTACGTGTGAATTTCAAGTTTTATTGTTTTCCATTTGAAGAAATATATTCCTTGATACGAACAAAGCTAACACAATGAGGAAAGGTTATTTTCTCATCAAATTATGGCCAAATATTTCCAAAAGTTACAATTATGGAATAAAGCAAAAGATGAAACTTTTTCGTAAGGATTAAAGATAATTATTATAAAGGAAATTGAATTGTGAAAAGGAGTGCCATCCATATAGATATATAGTGAACTCTTTGCACTCTATTTAGCTTAGTTAAAGGTTGTGTGTTCGGGGTGAAAAAAGTATCTATCTCTTAGATAAATTTCATTACGGATAATAAGTGGATACAAAAGATATATCCATTAAAATATATAATTAATAATTTAATATTCGCTTATCAACGAAACATATATAGATATCATATTATTCATACTGACAGTATATCCACACCAATAAAAATTAAAATTAAAATTTAATTTATAATTTATTGAATTAAATTTAATTAAAACTAAATTTATATTTAATTTAATTTATATTATATTTTATAATTTTTTTAATTTTATTTTAAAAATATTTAAATTTCTTTTAATATATGTGAATATTCATTATACTCCTTGTAACATCTCGAAAATACAGTCTAAAACTATAAAATAGAATAATCACATTAAATAATATTACAGATTAGTCTTACATTAAAGTAGAACGTACGGTGGTGGCCGAATGGCCTTACAGAAAAACTAGAAAATTAAAACCGAACAACATAAGCCAATCCCGATCGAACGGTTTACAAAATACTATACCGAACGGTCCTACCAAAAGAAAAGGGGAAAAGATGATCGAACGATCATCTTAAAACTAAGCAATTCTAACCGAACGGTTTACAAAAGCCCATACCGAACGGTCATACAAAAGCAAAGGGAAAAGGTGATCGAGCGATCACCTTACTATCAGACTATACTACTGACCGAACGATTCTACTGTTCGGTCTTAACTTCTACCTCAACTAAGTTTTCTTCTTCCAGTGCCTCTTCCAGCAGCTCGTCTCCTTCTGCTCACATCCACATGGATGATCATTGCAACAGAAGGACAACCGAACGTACAAAACAGACAAGACATGAAACATAGGGTAAGCTTATGTAATTTAATTCATGTATCAACATATATTTCACACAATTCAACCACACAAGATAATTCATTAACTCATTCATGCAAAGCCTAATACTAGACTGATTGTCCGGACTGTATGAATTCTGTGTAGCTACGACGTTCATGCACCCGGGTGATGTAGTAACTGGGATGCCCTCAACAACTGTCATCCGAGGTTAGTCATATCTGTCCAAATTAACCATAAGGACTAGGACCTCCTGCCGTTCCCACACATGACTTACCCTCCCCTACGTGAGGACGAGTAATCACGGAACATCAGGATGAACCGCCAGCTTAGCATGCCCACATTCATACTTTACAAATTCCAATATACATTCATGAGCTATTCCTCCCCGGAACGCTCGTCCATTATCCAAAACATTTCATCCATATCATATTCTATTCATCTTTCATTATTAATCATCTCAATTAAACCCTTCGTACAAAGATCACTAAGGATACCAAATACCGAACGTTCAACCCTAACTCAGAACGAGACCGAACACTTGGAGCAAGACCAAGAGGTCTTCAGTTTCATAACAAATTAAGACCGAGAGGGTTACTATCGGGTTGAGAAAGAAACCGAGTACAATTAGATATCACAAGAACGAATGGAACGAATGTTATTTACAAAGTGAGCCAATTAAATGAACTGACCCTTGAGAGCTCAAACCGAACACCAAAAAGACCATGCAAAGTACTAAGACTCTAGGCCGAAACCAATGGATACAGAAACTTCAAGACATTCAAAGAATAATACTTAGAAGAATTCACATGAAGAAACCGAACGCTTATAAATACTTAGCTTATTTGAGTTTAACATCAAGAAAATCGAATGTCAGTCAATGACCGAGCACGGTAGAGAGAGAACTCTATTGAATTTGGACGAATGTTATTTTCATCAAGATAGATTATAGAAAAGAGAAGGAGCGCTTGGTGTAAGACCCAGCACTAAATAGTACGAGCGCTTGGTGAAAGACCTAGCTCTAAATTGTACGAGCGCTTGGTGAAAGACCTAGCATTAAATAATACGAGCGCTTGGTGAAAGACCTAGCACAGAATAGTACGAGCGCTTGGTGAATATAAGATATCATTTGACTAATATTCAAGAACGAACAGACATACTACTACACAGATATACTTAAATTTATATTAAGATACCAAGGAAAGGATATCCTTGGTGGAACGCCTGTACACAAATTGTACTAGACGAAGACGCTCGTCCTCAACATAAATTCCTTCCAAATGAAAGAATCCAATTCTAAACTAGTTCTCGAGAAAAACCGAACGGTCAAAGACCATTCAGTAACGAACGTACATTATCATAGGGAATTTCATACTCAGAAATCATTTATCTCAATTCAATTTCTCAACATTTATCTACATAATTTCATACATCCACATCATAGTAAATTCACATACTTCATACATCAGAACATAACACAATCATATTTCATTTTAATTCAGCAACTCAACGAACGTTCATGCAATACAAGCAACATACAAATTAAATTATATAAGCTTTCCTTACCTTTGAGCGTGACCGAATGTTCACAGAGACAAAATAGTGTTCACACCATTACAAGTTCTTCTACCCTCAGCGCTCGACAATCCAAACTACACCAAGTGAAAACCCAACACTATCAGAACCACTCATTATGAGAAGGGTGATCAACACATGAAACCAGAACTTGGTTTGCATGTCCAGGAAAACGCACGACTGAGTGAAGAGAAGAACTTACCAGCTCAGCTTCACAAACTGAACGGTTTAACTGGAAGCTCTTGACGTCGGAAGTGCTTCTGTGGTGCCTGAATGATGATCGGAGAAGGGAAAGGGTGAGATTTGGTAGAGAGAAGGAAGATCTTTTAGAGAGAAAGAGGAGAAAATGAGATTTTCAGAATCTGGGGAAGAAGGGTGCAGGCAGAGAGAGTGGCGTGAATTTCTGAAAATCAAAGTTTTCCTTCCAACGTCAAAACAAACCGCTCATCTGCCAACACCTGCCTTCGCCCGTCTGAGTGTCGAATCCCTCGCTTGATACATGTAATCCACTAAAACGACACGTACGTAGATTTGAGTGGTTCTGACACTCCCAAATTTTAAAAAATTTATAAATATTTTTTAAATAGATATATGATGGGTGGGACATATAATGGATTGGATTTTTTTTTTCATATTGGATAAAAGGTAGACTGTACTATCCGACCCAGTCCTTTGTTATTTCTAATTGTTTTGTCGGAATGGATAATTAAAGCCTTTACGTTAACTAAAGATTGCAAGATTGTTTACTCTTCAAGACGAATACTTGAGATTATAAATCCTGTTTTTTGGTCTAGCCAAACTCTATAGCACGAGCATAACAGGAAAAATAATTATTATAATGATGATTAGCATGGAGAGAAACAAAGTTAATTGAATTTGTAAATTTGAAAATAATCCCAATTATTTGTAGTTACTTCCGTTCTAGATCTGCTTAAATATTAAAAACGAGAAGCAAATTATTCTTTGAGGATTAGTTTCTGTCCTCAGAAGTCATAAAGCATGATTTCTCTCCATGAAGTAAGAACAAAGAGGAAGTGATTCTGTTCCAATACAAGATTTTTCCTTGCTGTCTCTTCTTCTGTTTCGTGTTTGTAGTTGCTAGAGCAAACGTGTTACAGTGACTCAACCATAATAGGATATTTGTTCTTTGGCATCCTTACAAGCGTTGGTTGGACAGAATTCTCATTCTCCAGAGGTCTCCACCTGATACAAAAATTGTGTTACATAACAAAATATAATAATTGTTGTTTTGGAAAATACAGCATTGTCAATTTTCTGTGTGCAATGTGATTCTCTTGATCATTCCGAATCTGATAAAATCTTACTTGTATCTGTTTACAAGGTGATGGATGAAGACACAAATTTCAAGCTTGGCAAGGTTCATTCCAGGACACATACGTGGTCCACTACCAAATCCAAGAAAACTGAAAGGCTTCACGGGTTCCTGCAATTCAATGAAAATATCAAATTTGGGGTCCTTATAAGAAGAAATTATTAGCAATGTCTCATGTCAGGAAAAAACTTACATCGAATCTTGAGGGATCAAACTTTTCAGGATCTGGGAAAACTTCTGGGTCATGGTGTATGGAAACAACATCTAGGTTGACGGACCAACCTTTCTTAATTTTATAACCTGCAAAATTTAACATCAGCTATGATTCTCATTCAAAGAACAAAAGTTTGAATAAACACAAAGAAAAACACTTTATATAGACACATGTGGCCATTTTGTATTGGCATTACCATACCATCAATTTCAAAATCCTGAGATGCCTTTCTTGAAAACCAAGGTAGTATTGTGGCTCTTCGAAGAGTTTCACTGATGACCTGAAATATGAATCACAAATAATCTTGGTGAGATGTGAAATTTGATGATCAATTAGTTACCTAAAAGCTAAAATTATTGTTACTCACTTTGAATGTGTAGGGCATGTTATTAGCTTCTGCCCAGGTAAGATCTGTTCCAATTTTTCTTCCGGCCACAATTTGTCTATGTTCCTCCTGCAAAAAAATTCAGGAAGTTAAATTTTAAAATCTTTGAACACAGAAAGGAGAAGACTGAATAGGGTCTTCAATACTTACTCTCAATTTTTCCAAAACAATCGGATTCTCAGCAAGAAATTTAATGAGCCAAGTAAGAGCAGCAGTTGTGGTATCATGGCCTGCAACCAGGAGAGTTAATATATTATCCTTCAATTGTTTGTCTGTGAGTTTATTTTCATCTTCTTCTCCATCTTCTTTTCTGTGTTTCATAACTAAAGATCCTAAGAAATCCTGTTGAAAGTCTTGGCCACTTCTCCTCCTCAAAATTGTAGAATCCAACATCTCATACATCCTATCTCGAGCCTGCACACATTCATAGCAAGCATAAGAGTGAAAGAGAGTTAAGTTATCTTAATAATTGAATCAAAGCACATATTTATTCCATGTGGAAAGTTTTGTACTACTTTGTTACCTTGATGCCACGATGAAAAGCTGTCCCTGGAAGTTTAAATGGCAACGATGCAAATGAGGAAGAAATAATCTTAAAATTTGATCTAAACTTTTCTTGCTCCTCCCCAGAAGGCTCTAAACTCATGATCATATGTCCAATCACTTTTAAAGTAAACTGTAATATTCAAAATTTCAGATACTTAGTATGGAATAAGAATGTATAACAACCAAATATGAAATTTTCTTTGTTTGAAAAGTTAGTGCCACTCAACTGTAGAAGCCTCTTCAAGAACCAGGACTTTCCTTCCTTCCCATTGATCTAATGTCTGCATAGCCTGAGTGTTGATAAAATGGAAATATTTCTTCAGTCCATCAATTGATAAAGGTTCACCAATCAGCCTTCTTAGCCTTTTGTGAGCCTCCCCTGTGGTTTGCAGCAAGCTGGTGGGGCCCAGAACTTGCTGGCCAGTGTAAAACAGATTCAAACTCACAAGACCATCCTTGCCAGTTAACAATATCTTACTTGCTTCCCTCCCTGTCATGAAGATAGTAAACCTCCCCAAGACAAAGCTCTTGAAAACCATTCCATATCTGTCACAAAATAGAAGTGACCAATGAAAAGGAACATCCTTGAAACTCCTTAGCACCTAGCATGTAACTATTGATTTGATTGGAACACACTTGTAAAGGTATTTTATACTGAAATCCAATCATGAATTTCCATATGGTTTTGACTTTTGTAGACAATATTATGTAGGTGATTTGTACAGACTTTTCACACTGATACTGATGCAAAATTAAAATCAGTTGCATGTTTTGATCTTATTAATTTGTTACCTCTTTTGCCTCTTGATCATGAAGCTGAAGATCCCAGAGGGACTTGAAAAGTCAGAGAGGAATGAGAAGCTCTCTCCCACAATTGGCCAACCAAGGCTTCCAGGGATGCCTTCCATTGCTTTAGGAGAACGAGTTTGATACAACAAGAACAGCACTGATAACAACAACACTGAAAGGATCAGTGAGAGCAGCAAATTGATCAGCTCCATTTTCACTTACAGCCAGCACCAAATTGCAGTAGTAGTAAATCAAAGAAAATGCTCCTATATATATGTATTTATATATACTATAAGCTACAGTTATTAGTTGTATCTCTCTCTATCTTGAACACCTTTGTTCTTAGGACATGAGTGATGGATTTTGACATGACACAAACACCAAGAAGCATGTATTCATATCTATATTGGAATCAGTTAAGCTGCAGGCCAATGTGTTACTTTCAAATGGTAAATCCTAAAGTTTTTTTTGGAATCTCAAATTCTGAAGCGGTGAATCCAACAGTTTTTCTTTGGTAGAATCTCACGGAATTCTTTGCTCTTGCTGAAGATGTTATGATATTGATTGCTAGGTTAACACAAACACTCCATTTAGACATTCTCTACGTTGAAAACAAACAATATTATCAACTTGCCGTCCTTGGACTACTCATTGTTTGACTTGAAGCACATAGGTATCTTCTTGTTGTATTATAATAATAAGAAAAAAAGACTATACTTATCTGCTCAAATTTTAGGATTCGTTCGTCAAATCAATTTTAGTATTTCTTTTTGTATATTCTCAAGCAAAGCTATGACAGCACCCTTCATTGTGTCCTCTCATGAGCGCGTAACCATTTGGAGAGAATCCTTGATGAATGAAACAACATAGAGCATGACACCGAATCGTTTGGAGAGAAAACGTAAGATATAGAGTTGTCAAAACGGGTAACTCGACTTGACCGAACTCGGCTCACCACAGGTTGATCACTTAGTCACCAACCCAACCTGACTCACTTATGGGCGTTACTCCCTCCACCATCAGAGAGTCCTTCCTGCACCTCCTCATTCCTCTTTTGCCCTTCCATAATATTTAATGTGGTGGTTAAAAATTTTAACTTTCTCCAACTTCCAAACACTTCATTAATGGTTCCCATCAATATATGAATGCACCCCCACACTCTACTACTTCCATGGAAATCAAATTCCTCTTCTTTTCCTTCTGTTCTTCTTTAAAAATAAAACAATTCAAAACAAAATCAATTAACTTTAATTAAATTAATAATAATTAATTCGTTAAATAAAAAAAATTAATTTAATTATAAATACATAATTTACTTAAAATATAATTATAATTAAAATATAATTACTTAACTTTAAAAGTATCTAAAAATTAATTTACAAATCAATAAATTAATAAACTAAAAAGTAAAAAATAAATAAAAGAATTCGTTTAGCTTTCCATTCTTTCTTTTATTTTTTTTACAAACACTTCATTTATAAATAAATAATACTACACAAAATATTATATTAAAATAAATGTACAAAAATTAACAACCTAAATAAAATTAAATTAATAACCTAAAAAAGCAAGAAAACGAAACGGCTAATACCTCATGGGAGATTTGTTGGACCTTTAACGGAGGAAAACACCCAAAACGTTAAAAGACTTCAAAGGATATGAGACATCAGGCTCAACGGATCTCGAGATCCGTCCACAGATATCGAGATCCGTTGAAAGCTCAACGAATGTCCCATATCCATTGAAGCCTTTGGCGTTTCTCTTCTTCATTTAACACAGAAGAGAGACGCATATAGAATCACTAACTTGGATCAAAAACAACAACAAAGGAAACATCAAACTCCATAGTACCATGAACCAATCATGAATCAAGCAATAGCACGAACCCACCACCAACCAAGCATCAGCACGAACCAAGCAAAGGAGAAGAGAACCTTGACGGAAATGGTAAATTGGGAAAAGAGGAAGATGGGAAATTGGGGAAAGAGAAAGAGGAGAATAAGAGAGGAAGAGAGAAAGTAAGAGTGTGGGGGTGGGGATGTGGTGTGCGGCTGAGTGAATAAGAGAGTAAAAAATTAGGGTTTTAAGAAAAAGTTAAAAAAGATAAAGGGTAAAAGTAAATAATGGTATTTTTGGAATTAAAAAAAGTGGGGGAGGTGTAGGGAGCAGTGTGTGGTGGTGGAGGGGTGACACTCCTCACTTATTAGCAAACTGAAAAAATTTGAATCCGGCCCAACCCACCATGGGTTGGTGGGTTAAACGGGTGGGCTCATTTAATTATAAGTTTTTTTTTAAAATAAAAAAATTACAATTTTTTTATTTCAAATATAAATAAACGTCACAATAAAGGGTGTTGCTCCCTCCACCACCACCCTATACTTCCTCCACCTCCCCACATTATTTTAAATACAATTATATCCTTAAGTTAAAAAGATTTTTACTTTTAGCCTATTTTAAATAATTTGAAACCTTAATTTTACTTTCCCAACACCCACCCACGGAACACTCTTCCCCTTTCCCCATTTCCGTTTCACCTCCCCACCTCCCGCACTTCCATTCCTTTTTCTTCCCAGTTTTTTTTTGTTTGAAAGCTTTCATTGCCGCCGTGGTGTGAAGGAGCGTCGCCGCTGTGGTGTGGAGGAACATCGAGGAGCGTCCAGAGCATCAACCAGCGTGAGGAAGTATACATCAACGGAGGTGACATCCTTCAATGGATGTCCCCTAATAAAACAAACCCTAAAATAAAAAACGTAACCTTTAAACGGAGGTGACATCCGTTGAAGATGTCACCTCCGTTTAAATGTTACGTTTTTTATTTTAGAGTTTTATTTCAAGGTTTATTTGAATACGCACCTAGAGGAAGCACAACACGCACTGCACCACTCCACGCACTGCACCACGAGAGCGAAACTACACCACGAGAGGGAGACTGCTTGATAATTCTTTCCATCACCACCAACCTTTGCAACTTGTAGTATCTCATAACGACGAAAGAAAGAGAGGAAGAAATATAATGTTAAAATGAAAGAAAAGTATTTTACTCATGTACGGGACTAGAATAGGTTATTAGTGAAATAGGTTGTGAATGAATAAAATTAAAAAATAATAACCCTAAAAATAAAATTTTACTGAGGGGCAAAATAGTAAAGGGGACGTGGAGGGAGAAAGGTGTGGTGGTGGAGGGAGCAACACCCCACAATAAAAGGATGTTAAACTCCAATAACAATTCAAAATAAATAAAAAATATCATACAATCCAAGCACAATCCAAAAACATGTACAAAAAGCAAACAAATAAATTTTTAATATTGATAATTTTTGTATCACTTGTCCATACCATTTATAATATTAGAATCTTGAATTTATAAATCTATCATAGTTTTCTCTCTTAACATGTTCTTCTTTATCACCATCTACAATATAATAAAAAAAATTCTAACTAATAATATATTGAAACACAAAACAATAAATAATTAAATTAAATTAGATTGGTTGATGAGCCAACCCGGCTCACCGCGAGTTTAACCCGGTAAGCTGGGTTCTAAGTGAGCCGGGTTGAAAACTAACTCGCATAAAAAAATTACATTTTTTTCAAACCCAACCCGGCTCAAACCTGTGGTGAGCCGGGTTAACTAGCAGGTTTTTAACCCATTTTAACAGCACTACATATGAGTCCCTTCAACTAATAGAAATATTGGATTATAAATTAAAAAATTTCATACAACGAATAATCTCATAAATAAAACAACTGGATTTGAATTTCTGGCAAGAATTTTTCGATAAACTTTTAGCTATAGAACAAGATGAAGACTGAAAGAGAAAATATTTATTGAACGTAATTTAAGAAAACATGGGTATTAAACAAATTTAAGAAAACAAAATCACAAACCATACCTTCATCAAAAGCAAATTTCAAAAAAGAAATTACAGAATTCTATGAAATATCCAACAACAGATACTGAATCTACTACCTAGGCTAAGTATATCACACTCATGAGGCAGTGAAAGAGGCATTGTGATTGAAGGGGGTGATAGCAAAGCTCCACATTGCGCATTAGTATTTGACTATACATTACAATAGTGAAAGTGTCATTCATCGAATTTATCATCAGATTTTATCACGAGAGGACTAAACATAGACGCTAGACTATATTTCGTGAGAGTTGTCATTGTGTTTTGCGAGACCAATATCGCAAAAATAAACTTGGAGAATAATATTGCAGATGTATTTAAGTCTTTGTCAATATTGAAATTCAAAGTTCATTAATTTTATTAGTTATTGATTTACTATAGTTAGTAGACTATTGATTTAGAATACTACTTCTTTTCGTTAATTATATTTTGAAGAAATTTACATAATTTCTGAAATTTTAAATGTAAATATGGCATAAAATTTTATTTGTATGAATGATCAATAAATTAATTAAAAAATAACGAAAGTATATAAATATAAAAAGTAGTTCTTTTCTTAGATATTTGATTGTTTAGGAGGTTGAACTTGCAGAGCATCATTGAAATAAGTGATTCATTGTTGATTGAAGTGAATATATTAGGTAAAACTTTTTAGTTTGTACACAACGTCCTAAGGTTAGAATATATAGGTACAATTAACTAATTTACTATTAAAAAAATTACAAATCATGATTCACAGTAAGGCATATTTTTTGTAGAATCTTAACCGCCAGTTGGTAAACTCCTTAAAAAAGATTGTTCCAACGAAATCAAAGTTTATAATTAGATAAAAATCTTTATATAGTATATACAAGTTTTGGCATTGTTATACTAAATAATATTTCTTGATTTATAAATACACATATTTCCTTAAGCAAGCATGTGGAGGAAATTGCAGAGAACACAGAAATGGATTTGCAATTGAAAATGATCGCATTTGCCTTATTGATATTTCAAGTTTCTTCTTCTGCGAGAGCTCAATCTGGAGTCTTTGATATATCAAAATATGGAGGAGCCCCTAATGGAGATATAACTCAAGTAAGATTTTGATATATATGTCTTTTATACAAAGTTGGAGAAATAAATATGATTATATCTAATTTTGGTTTTCATAATTTTAACCCTAATAGCCTTTGACAAATGCTTGGAAAGATGCATGTGCATCAACAAACCCTAGTAAAATTGTGATTCCTACAGGCACATACCACTTAAAACAAATAGAATTGAAAGGGCCTTGCTTGGCCCCTATTGAGGTTCAAGTTGATGGAACAATTCAAGCACCAGAAGACCCAAACCAGTTCGATGGAGAAGCTCAATGGATTAAATTTTCCTATATTAATTCCTTTACCTTGTCTGGTGGTGGAACTTTTGATGGTCAAGGTGCAATTGCTTGGGACCACAATAATTGTGCAGAAACCAAGATCTGCAAGAAGCTTTCCATGGTAAATAATGTCTGCATTTTTTAATATTTCAATATGTTCAAACTATTTGACCCTCTTTTTTTCAACTCACAAATTATTTCTTCTATTATTTCATAGAATTTTGGATTTGGTTTCCTCAACAACACCATCATTCGAGACATAACATCAAAGGACAGCAAAAATTTCCATGTGAACGTTTTGGGATGCAACAACATTACATTTACAAACTTCAAAGCTATTGCACCTGGAGATAGTCCCAACACTGATGGAATTCACATTGGAAGATCAACTGGTGTCTACATTACTGACACTAACATTGCAACTGGTGATGATTGCATCTCATTGGGTGATGGTAGCAGAGAAGTCAATGTCTTGAATGTGAAATGTGGACCTGGACATGGTATTAGTGTTGGAAGCTTAGGAAAATATCAAGAAGAAGAACCTGTTCAAGGTTTATCAGTAAAAAATTGCGTATTAAACAACACAGATAATGGTGTGAGGATCAAGACTTGGCCTGATACTCCGGGAACTATTACAGTTACTGATATGCATTTTGAAGACATTAAAATGATTAATGTCAGGAACCCTATCATTATAGATCAAGAATATTGTCCATGGAATCAATGCACCAAACAGGTACTTCATTAAAATCACCCTTTTCAAGACAAGTTAATATTGAAAATCACTAAAAATAAAAAGAATTTAAAATATATAAATGCATGAAAATCTTACCTGAATTTATAAGATTCAGTTAGAATTAAAATTCATTTATTATAACATGCATTTGGAACAAAATACTAACTTGAAAAGCTAAAGAACAGTATATCATTCATTGTTAAAAGAATCTGCTGACAAATGTTTTCTTCCCTTTTTTTCATTTCTGTCTTCTGTGATTGCAGAATCCATCAAAAATTAAAATAAGCAAGGTTTCCTTCAAAAATATCACTGGAACTTCAGGAACTCCAGAAGGAGCTGTTTTGCTTTGTAGCAGTGGTGTACCATGTGAAGATGTGACGCTTGCTGACATAGATTTAAAATTCAATGGAACTCCTGCTTCTGCAAAACTTTCCAATGTCAAACCCATAATTCAGGGAAAATCATTATTGCTAAATTCCACGACCACAGGTTAAATTGTAATAACCAAGAAGTCATCTTCTTCCTAACTAGCTATAGTTTCTCATAAATAAATGTTAATTTTAACAATGTGATTGTTGGTTCTAATCCTTTGAAACATACTGATTCTCCAATCTAATCCTTTGCACTCAAAATTTTATAATTTATGCAGTCTTACCAAATTATTGCAGAACTTAATTGCTTTTGGACTAGAAAACAGCACATTCAAATTAAATTACTTTATGTTTAATTTAAGATATGGAATTGTATTTTCTCTAAGCTTTTCTGCAAATGTGTTCACTGAAATTTGAAGTACTTCTACAAGCTAAACCTCAAATCACTTCTTTAAAAAATGAGTTATTGGTTCAACATTAATACATTTTGTCTGATCTTTTCAAATGTAATACATGTATTGAGATAATATAAATTTTATATTAGCATTGATATTTTTACAAGAAAAAAAGAAAAACTGGTAATCTAGTCATAATGAATACAAAAGCAACTAAATTAGAAAAAAGGGAAAAAGAAAATGTACCTTGCACATCTTAGGAATGAGAACACATTCTCCTTTTCTTTCTAGAAATTGTCATTTTTGTTGATGAGTAATGATATAATACCAGTGAATCATTTTGAATCTCTAAAGCTTTTGTTGAATATAATTTATGTGTAGAAAAAGTTAAATATTTAAATATAATTATAATTATATTTTTATAAATCGTTGTGTTGAATCATTATGCAATTAGTCACTTATATAATCATTCTCTCTCAAAATTAACAATTTAATCTTAATATAAAATATATGATAACTTAATTTATTCAAATAAAATTGAATTTTCATTTAATATATATATATATATATATATATATATATATATATATATATATATAATAGCATTGATTTTATTACCAATTTTATTTAAATTAAATGAATATGAATTTAAACTTATTTAAATAAAAAACTTAAATGAGTTCAAAATATTTAAATCAATTTGATTCATTTAAATAGATATGAATTTCAAATCCAATCTATTTTATCAGATTTTGTTTAGATAGAGATTTGATTTTTAAAAGTTCTTGCACCCCATGATTTTCTTTCAGGGAGTGAGAATCTCTGGTAGCCTATACTAAATATTGTACTGTATTGAAAACAACAGTCTTTTAAGTCCAACATTAAATAAAAAAAGTCAGTTAAATTTAACAAAAAAAATATATTCACATTGTTTCTTAAACTTCTTTTTAATAATACTCTACATATAGCTAAATTAAAATCGTTCACATTGAAAAAGAAAACAAAAAAAGTATATGAGCTGATAAAGAGAAAACAAAAAACAACAAATAAGTACGAGAATTTAATGGCATTTTATATTAAACTTGTATTAGTTAAATATTTCTTAATGAACTTAAGAGAACTTTAAAGGTCTCATTTTAAAACAATACTTATCCTATGTCATCAATCAGAAAGATAGAAAAGTTTCCAACTTTATTTTGCTTTCATCCCAAAATAGATTTAAAATTCAAACAGAGTTAGCAAACACTGTTATTTATGTCAAAAGGTTGACTAAATTGTTGGAAAAGTTATTTTGGAACTTGGATCTCATTCGTGCAAAAATTTTGATGCACTATGATCACTTTTATTTTAGTTTTTTATAAAGGAAAAAAGTAATGCTTTTAAAACAAGACCACTCATGAAACTCATGAAACTGGTTAAATCACAAATTCAAAATTTAATGATTCAACTGAAGTTGCACTAAAGTCCAACCTTAGTTAATAGTCAAGAACATAGATATTTTTTCAAAATAAATGGTACTGTCTGTTGTCACCTCGGTCCCATTAGCCAGAAATTTCGGTTCAGTGTACTTTTCTTCTCAAATACCAGCATTCAATTCGCAAAATAACTTCTCTTTTGGTGCTTCTAAGCAAATAATTGAATCACTTTTATGTATACTTCTAACATATAGCCTTCATTCACCATCTATAGTATAATATTCAATCAATAACATATTTTGTTACCTTCATTCAACCAAGAGCTATAACACATGTTTCAAAGGCTGTGCTTCTAACCTACAACTGCAGAAAGTACATATAACGGTTCTATCCTAGAACTAAAGATAAACAGCAACACAGAACTAAGAACACTGAACTGCACAATATGCCCTTCACAAGTCTCACCGGTTATACATGTATGTGCACAAGATGTTACTTGTGATGAACAAATCATTTACTGCTACAGCTGTTGTGAGCTACTTCTGCTGATTGAAATCCATGAAGTTAGGGTGGTTCTGTCCAGAGGGAGGAGGAGGCATGCCAACCTGTGCCTGGTGTTGTGGTTGCTGTGGTGCAGAATTACTCAACTGTTGCATCGCTAACTGGGAAGCCAACTGGTTGAATATCCCACCAAAAGAAGGGTTACCTGCAATAGCACCCAGACGAGTACTCTGCGCCCTAAGGCGCTGCAGTTCTTCCTTCAATGCGTCATTCAGATCTGCAATTACACAGTGTAGCCATGTTGGTATTCATTTCTTAAATTTGAAAAAAACAAATATAAAATCTACAACTTGACATATTTCAAGGAATTTTGTTCCTGTACTTGAACAAAGGGTGTGAAATAAACCCATAAAAATTCATGAGACAATGTTAATACAACAATGTAGTCATGTATATTTATCCAATTTGGTATGAAATAACTGATGAACAGGGACAGCACATGTCCATTTTTGACGGCATGATAAACATAAGTGATGCATACCTTCTCTAAGCTGTGCTTCTTGCTCTAAAGCCTCTAGACGCAGTTTGAGTTCCTTATTCTCTGCAGTTAAATCTGTGGTGTCTCTCTGCATCATATGAGAAATTGATAAGTTTTCTGCTTGTTTCTACTTTCCCTTGTGTACGAAATAGAATTTAACTGAAATACTAAGAGAGTAATGGTATGTAGTAAAAAATAGTTTGATTGAATTCAGACAAACTTTGCTAAGCTTCAAAGGGGGTGTCAGATTCGTTCAAGTGGAGGGGACCATTCATCACCCAAAAGTCAAATGCAAAGGCACCAATTTAAGTTTTGAGACAAAAGAAAACAGGGAAACCTAGCGGTGTCAGATAACTGGAGAATTACCTATTTACCATATCTATAATCTAGAATAAGTAGCTTGGAAACATCTAAACCACCATTCCAACAAATACAACAATTAAGCCTTATCCAACTGACTCCTGAGGTAGGCTAAATGGATCAACTGATGCCTTGGGGCAGTATCAAATACCAATTTTTCATAACAACCTAGCACAATAGAAAACTTGAACCAAAGAGAAGGATGTTAACTAGGTTATGCTTATCCTGGTTAATGTTTGGTGAAGGAAGACTGCAATTGGCAGAGCTCATGAATTTAAGGTCACCCTAGCAGATTATTACACAGCTGTTAACTGGAAAAAAAATGTCCCCTCTTCTACAATCATAATCTGCTATAAGCCTAAAAAAGCTACAGCAACTTTAAGTAAATATATTCTTCAATATTTTGATGCTCGATATGTTCTCTATTTGATTCAAAACACTTGATTGATCTGCATGCCCTGTTATTCTATTATATTATGAGCATCCATTCTACCACAGATACATCTTCGCGAATAACATATATGCATCAAGATATATCAGATTTTAAACATTGTTGCGTGCATGCAAATTGCATAGCATTTCCACAGTAGCTGTGAGGATAACTCTACAACAAAAATTTCCCACAACTCTTTCAAAAAAATACCAGAACATCATAATCATCAGCCTTGCAGTTCTAATTTTATTTTTTACCCAAATTCTTTACCTAAATGAGATACAAAAGTTTTCATCACAATTCTTTATTCTTTTTCTAACAGCTATGCATATGTTTCATTACCAAATTCTTCTTTACTTTCAACTTACTTTGTTTATCACGGAATAATTTAAACAAGTATAGCCCCAGTATTGAATAATCAGTTATGACTTTCCATATGATTGGAACGTGTGCACCAAGAATCATTTCATGCTTATGTTATTGTAATCAAAATAAACCCTATATTTTGGTTGCCATATAAGCCGCAGCCACAGTTTAATGATTTACTAGTCCCTCTGATAAAACACTAATTTTTTGATGAAATATAAGATAAAAATGCAAATGATTTCAAAAGACATTTGAAGACCAACAAGCAATATATCCACTGAGGTCTGCTCTCTGGTAATTTGGTCCTTCTAATTTAAGATATTTATGTATTAGGAGCAAAGTGCAACGGTAAATTTCCACAAACTGCCACAGTCATCCCTTGAAGTAGAAAGTAAATGAAAATTGAAGCGTGCATTGTCTTTGATTTCTTTCCATATGACAAAAAAAGTATAAAATCTAGATGAGCATGGTATAATTGTCAAAAGGGATTTTACTGTGTCACACGTAAATTATAAAATCTATGAGGGATGTTCTGTAATAAGAACAACATGAAAGGGATGACATATATAGTAATTTTATCCAAACCAAGGAAAACTTTGAAGATATAACAGAAAAGTTTAGTAATAACTTTGCATTTAAAAAAAGGGCCCTTGATTATGTGTGGGATCCATAAACTGTTGAGTTTGTGACCACACAACTCAAGATCAGCATAAAGTAAACCTACATCGATGCTAGTGTGTTGGGGGGCTCCATCAAACACTGACAAGAACAAGTTACCAAATTCATGCTTATTCATCAACACGAAAAAAGAAAGGACATACCTGAAGCATGGTAAGCTGTGCAGATAGGTTGGTTGCTTCAGTCTGAAGTGTCTGCACCTTCCTCTCCAATTCACTGGTGTAACGAATCTTCCTCTCCTTTGATCTAGCAGCAGATTGCCTGTTAGCAAGAATCCTGCAAACAGAACAACATTCCAAATCCATACCATCAGTGCATCAAACTAATCATTTTCTCTCAGTTTTCCACAATCCATACACCCCTTAACACAACTTTTCTTACTGTAGTAAGAAAAAAAGAAGATAAAGAATGCTGTAATTCCTATTTCCTAACAACCTAATTATCCAGCAGAAAATTGTGCATTACAAAATAAAAGGCAGGCATAACAACTTAATAAAAAATATGACAACACCAGTGCATCATCAATCAGATAGCGTGTTAATAAAAATTCTGCAAACACATAAAACATCCCAAAACCATAATCAGTTCATCTAACCAAGATTTCTTAATCAGTTTCCTCACAATCCAAAACACCCCTTTATGATAATAATAACATGGTTTTCACAACCACCATAAGCCTCTGACTCTTTAGTAGGACCTCATATGTCCACAAGTTTCAATCCTTTAAATAAGACGAATCATCAGTGCAGGATATTGGTGACACTTCTTGCAACACCCCAAATATAATAAAACATCACATAATTTGGAACCATATTATTTTCAGCAAAAAACAACTTATGTGAAACTATCAAATAAAAGAAATACATAACATATAAATGAAATTGCGCTTAAATTTATTACCATAAAAACACCAAGAACACAAAAAAGAAAAAGAAAACGAACCTCTTAGCTCTTTTGGGATCAATAAGAGCGAGTTCAGCTAGTTTATCAGGAGCCATAGCTTTCTTCACGCCATCTATCATCATCGCCGAGTCCGCCTCAAACGACGTCGTCGAGGACCCGTCCATGGAGTTGCTGTGCCGGTGGTGCCCCACCCTCCGCTCGCCGCCGCCCCTCCCTCCGCCGCCCCTCTCCTCGCCGCCGCCGAATCCGATCCCGTCAAAGAAATCGGAGCCCACCGACAGACTCCTCAAGTGCCCGCCGGCGGGTGCCCCTGAAGGCCTCGGCCTTCCGCCGGACTCGTCGGAATCTACCGCTATCGGCACCGCGCCGGAGGCCCCCGGTGAAGGCAGAGGGAGCGGCGAGGGGAGCGTGGAGATGTCGAGGTCGGAGGCGTCGAAGAGGAGCAGGTCATCGAAGTTCGCGGCGAAGCGGAAGGACGTGTCGGAGTGGGAGCGGCGGTGGTGGGACCCACGCTCCGGCATGCGTTCAAGGTCCACCGTCAGCGGCGGCTTTCCGGTGAACTTCGGGTCCATCGAAGTAAGAATAAAAATCCAATCTTTCTTTCTCGTCTTCCTTTTCTTTCTTGGATTGTTATTTGTTTTTGTTCTTGTTGGTGTTGGTGATGGTGAAGAGAGAGAAAGAAGAAGAGGGTTGTTCAGGTGGTTGTTGGGTTGTGGTTGTGTGTGAATTTGCTGAGGAACAAGTGGAAGCAGACAAGAAATTGACTTTAGTGAGCAAAAGTTGAGGAAGTTGTGTGAAGGCAGTGGTCTCAAAGAGCATCATTAGTGTTGGGATTAGAGATATCTGACGGCAATGTTCATTGGTGGCGTAACTAGAGTTGACACCATTTTCAATTTGGAGTTTAATGGAAACAACAATTTAGTAGTGGAATATATTCATTAAATAGCCTTATTAATTATTATTTAATTATTAATTATTAGTGTTTAGTGTTCAATCAATTATTATTAAATTAATGATAAAAAAATTATTACTGCTTTATTTTCAATCAATCATATTAGTGTTTGGTATTCAAAGTTTTGATAATAAAATTAAGAAACACTATAATGAATTTGTGGAAATTAGCTTGCTAAAAGAGTTAAGAGGAAGAATTCCTTGTCTTTTCTGAACTAACTAATCAAGAGTGACCCTTTATATAATTTTGATATTAAATGTAAAAATTAGAAATAAAAATAAAATTTTATTTTAAAAAAAAAACATATTTTTTAAAGTAAACAAGCTTTAACAGAGACTTTTCCTTTTAATATACTTTTTTTTTAGCTATTTAAGTAATATCTTCTATTTTTACTTACTTAAGATAGAAATTATTTATTTACAATATGATTTCTTATCTTTGCCTTATCAAATTTTCAAAACTTTCCAAAATTACATATAATCTTCAATTGATTTTTTTTTCTTGAAATGATTTCAAAATCACACAGATTTATATCATTACATTTATCGATATAAAAATTATGCAAAATAGTTATACTCTGAAAATTACAAAAGAAAATTTCATACGCAGAAATCCAGATTATTCTGAGAAAAGATTAGTAAAATGATAATTAATGAACAAATTTATTCTAGTAAAATTTTAAACAAATTGATACACTTCTGAAATCGGTGTTGTACATAACCAATTTTTCACCTCTAAATAACACATGGTATATTTATTAAATAAATAAAAATTAAGAATAAATTATTTAGGTTTTGTTCTTTTGGGTGTATTTGGGGGAGATGATTTGAATGAATTTGAGTGAATTTTTTAGTTGTTTTTTTGAGTGGATTTATGGGTAATTGAGAGTGGATTTGGAACTAAAGTTTGTGAGAATTAATGTAAGATTTGATTGATGTGATAGATTTTAAAAATTTGTTTAATTGATAAAAATTAAAGATTATCAAAATGTCCCTAATTATTAAAGTAATATAAAATATTATTTATTAATGTTATATTTAATTGTAAAAAATTTTATAAAAAAAAAATAAAAATTAATTTTTAAAATATAAAAAAATGATAATTTAGTAAATTGAAATAATAATAATAATAATAACTATTATTATTAATAACATTATTATTTTTATTATTATTAATATTAATATTATTATTATTATCATCATCATCGTTATTATTATTATTATTATAAAGTGAGAGAAAAAATCATTATGAATATTATTATTAATATTATTAATTACTATCATTATTATTAATTATTATCATTACTATTATTAATTATTATTATTAATTATTATTATTATTAGTTATTATTATTATTATTAGTTATTATTTTTGTTTCTTGGTTGAAGATGTAATACATTTACAGAGTGGTAATAAAATACATTCACATGATGGTAAGTGTAAGGGACTAAAAAGATATTTGATTATAAATCATCTTAAATTTTTGCATAGCACCGATAATTGGAAAAATAGCTGATCCCATAAATTTTTTCTTTCAGTCGCTCGCAATTCTTTTAAAGCAAACATAAAATATTTTCTAAATCCGCGCTTTCCTTTACTCGTGATAGTGAATTCATCTCAAGCCAACATAGCGTTAACGAATAGAAATAGCCTAATAATGGTATACAATTTTGTTCTTTTAAAAAAAAATTCCTTAATTGTTCACTTTTTTTATTCGTTGTCTAAACATCTTGTCATGGCTTCACAATCAGGGAGAAATAATATAACATTCCAATTGATCGATTGTAAAAAAGGTAGAAAGATAAAGAAAAGAAGTAATACAAAAGTTAATAGGAACAATTATTTTGAGCCATATAAATTTGGTTTTTCTGGATTAAACGGATTGAATTCATGTAGAGTTGGACCTCTAAATCACTGGTGTTCCTACCACACGGGTTTACCATTCAACTAAAACATATCAACATTACTAAGAAAAATATATATTTTTATATTGTTTAAGAAAAAATAAATATTTTAAGAGACATGCAGCAGAAAGTTGGTATATACTTAAACAATTTTCTTTTCCTTAACTATATAAAAAAATATAATTTTCAACTATAAAGAATATTTTTTATGATTTTGGAGACTGTTGGTGAAACAAGTCCATTAAACTTTATCAACAAACTTCAAGGTGCCAATGGTGGATGAGGAAATCTACCATCAGCACTGCCAGTGAACCAAGTCTGATAAGAAAAAGTCTCATGAACTTTGGTGACTAAAAACAGAAAATTTTTCTTTGTTTTTTATCATCTATGATAGTTGGTGTTGAACGAAGGGATAGAAGAAATCTTATTCCTATGAAACGTTGATTGAAATGAATGTTTGAACGCTACAAAAATACATGAAATTATCGATGAAATTTCACTGACGAAATTATTTTCGTCGATAAATGATGTATTATCGACGGATTTTATCGACATATGTAAAAATATAATTATCGACGGATATTTGTTCTTCAGTAATTATCGATGGACAAAATATGTTGATAATACATATTTTAGTTATCGACGGTCAAAATTCGTCAGTAAATCTGTCGGTAAAAAGAGCAGCAAAATTTCCGCCCATTTTTTCTCTCTCTGCGCGAAGAAGATTATATTTTTCTATCTTACAAAACACTTTCGTCATTTTTTCTTTCCTCTCATCTCAAGACCATTTCTCACCTTCTCTGCAACAATTTTTCTCTCTAGTGCAACCATCTTCCCACACTACCACCGCTGTCGTTGGAGAGTGCCACCACTACCGTTGGAGAGCGCCACTGCTGCCGTTGGAGAGCGCCACCGCTGTCGTGGGAGAACGCCACCACTGTCGTGGGAGAACCACGCGGAGCGCCACCGCTGTCGTTGAAGACCGTCACCGCTGTCGTTGGAGAGCAACACCGCTGCCATTGGAGAGCGTCACTACTGTTGTTGGGGAGCGCCACCGTTGCCATGGGAGAACGCCACCATTGCCTTCGGAGAACCATGCGGAGTAATGCTGCCGCCGGGATGCTAAAAAACTAATTGGGGATTTTTCCCAATTTTAGGGTTTCTAAAACAATTGGAGAACCTAACTAGGGCCTTTGCTTTTGGTTTTGGAATGAATTGGATTGTTATTTTGATTTAGGAATGAAGAAAGTTTGATAAAAAAAATTAAAATCTGAGAAAACCGAAGAAGGGGAAAGAGGAAGAAGATGAACCAGATCGAGATATTTACCGACGGACTTACCGATGACTTTTTCCTTTCATAATTACCAACGAATTTTTGTGATAATTACTGACGAATTTGACCTTCGATAATTACCAACGGCCATAATAATCCATCGATAAATATTACCGACACGTTATTATCGACGGACCAAACTCCGTCCGTAAGCCGTCGAAAAAATGACATTACCGACATATTTTGGTTGTCGGTAATAATTGTTATTTTGTAGTGGAAGGGACAAATCTCATGATAGAAAATATGAAGATGTACAAAGAAAACATGGGAAAAAGAAGGTTAAAAATGCATAGTTCGTGAATTCAATGATGGCGGGTCTTGCAAAAAGGTGGAGGTGATATCTATTATAAACTTTGTTGTCTCAATATCCGTAAGGAATGGAGGGTAATGGATCTATATATTGGTCTTTGTCATAATAACAACATTATAAATTTTATTCAAACTAAATAGCAAGTTTTTCTCTAATTATACTAGTCATGTTTATTGTTACATAAAAATTTGTTAAAAATTTGTCGAGAATAATAGGAACAGAAATGATGAATGGTTATGAGAAGCATATGAATTTAAATTAAAAAAGTACATAGTAAAATGGTATAAACAGTATTATAAATTAAATATTCTATAAGGTATATTAATTACGTTCATTAATTATCATGTTTATTATCTTAACATTTTCAAAACTAGAGGAGCAACTAATGCCTTCTTCACAGCAGGAGGAGCTCGTCAAGGCACCCCTTCATTGACAACATTATAGATACTTCACTCTCTAAACACTGGAAGGTCATCACCCTAGATCGGGGTTGACGACAACATTGACCCTAATAAGAATATTGTCATATATATATTACTCAAGTCAGTTTCTACTCAATTGATGATGTTGTCATATGCAAGACCTTTCCTATGACCTTGAAAGGATCTGCTCTGGAGTGGTTCACCGATTTACCCTGTACTCTATCAACTACTTTGATACATTGATATCATATTTCAAGACACAATTTGCCACTAGCCTGTAGGTATTAGCGAGTCGCGCAGCAGAGTAAAAAGCGATTTAAAGAGCGGAAAGTGTGTAGCGGTCAATAAACAAGATATAATGGTCTATTTTAAAATTTTTATTTTCTTAGAGAACTTTTATCAAACGGATGGTGTGCTAAAAGTTTAAAGAGTGTAGGGAGGAGAAAATCAACATAGAATTTTTATCCTGGTTCGAATCAAAAGATTCTATGTCCAGTCGTTAATCACTATAAATAGTGATTAACTTTTTCACTAAAATATTGTTTCATAGATTACAATAATATAGAATAAAGAGTAAGAACAGAAAACACTTTCCTTCGACAAACGAATGGAAGAACCTTCCTTCGAAAAACTAACCAGAAGAAAACTACTCAGCTAACTTGAAGATAACCTCTCCGACCTTAAACACACTAAGTGCGAGCTTCTCCTATTCACAAGACTTGACAACAGCACACTATCACTTCAGAACTTCCTCAAAAAATCTCTGTATTCTCAAATGGCATAGATTCCTTTTCACTCTTAGAGAACTTCCCTTAGGCACCCAACTCTAATACTCTATGTTGATAGGGGGAGCATAGTGTTAGCTAAACTCAATCCCTGTGATGGTGGTTTTTGATGATGACAACACATTGTTAATAAAAACACACATGTGTGAGTACTGTGTGATATATATGTTGAATGTGTACATGCTTATTGTGTAATATGCACGTATTGTGTTTGTCACATTTATTGAACATATTCTATTAATTGATGCATACTATTGTGTTTATGAAGGGATTATATTTGTGTATGCATAATACATGTTTTGGTGATACGAAAACCACAAGCACAAAAACATATATGCATGACTAAATCAACTACAGTGGAATGATAATCAATTAAAGTCATCAGAAAGCTTGAGTTTTAAATTATGGTAAAACAACTAGTTTTGAATCAATTACATTAGTTGGTAAATCGATTAAAACTCGTGTGTTTGCATATATCTTTTGCAAAATGTGCTGTGATGTGTTTTGGAAAGAAAAGTTTTCAAAAATCTTCTAAGTGTTAAAGCTTAATCGATTATGTGAATTGTGTATTCAATTAAGTCTGTTAAGATTTGAAAACTGATTTCATATGGTCATAATTGTTATAATGGTCGTATTTTTAAATATGTTTGACCAACATTTAATGGAAATCGATTGTATTAATTGCGTATTCAATTAAGGAGCCAAATTGATTGTAATTCTATTATACCTATTTAATGTAATCGATTACGTAAGTTGACTAATCGATTTCATAGCGTCAGGATTGACAAAAACTATATATTGACGCATTGATTGATTTTCTGTAAGATAATTGAGAATTACACTTTCATATCTGATTGATATTTGTTTGAGAAGTTTTATAGAGTGATTAAAAAGCTCCAAGAATCAAGAAAGAAATTGGTTTACAAATCTTGAAGAATTCTTGAATAGCAAACTTAACTGGATTGAAGAGACTGATCATTCTGCACAACTGAGGTGCTTTCTGTGTGATCAGGAGAAGAAGATTCACAATCTTTGATTTGCGGTTCCCTGTGCGTGTGGCCAGGAAGAAAGAGCGGGAAGTTCTTTGTACTTTGAGAGGTGTCTCAAAGGGGTGACTACAGGAGAAGATTGTTCTTGCTGCATGGTCTTGTTATTGGCTATATTAGATTAGTGAGTTAGAGAGGTGGTTTAGATTTTGACAAATTGGTCGTTGTAAAGCCTTGTTGTAAAAACTCATATCTTTATAATGCAATTGGCTTTCAATCTCAGGTTGATTGAAAGGACACTGGATGTAGGCATTAAGGCCGAACCAGTATAAAAAATTGAGTTTGATTTTCTTCTCCCTATCTCTTTACATAATCGATTACATACTGTTATTAATGGCTTACGCATATTGTTACATTGCATGCACATTGCTTAAAATACAAGAAAGTTTTCAAGAACAATATCATTTACAAAAAAAAATTTCAAAAGTGCACATTTTTATAAAACACCAATTCAACCCCCCCCCCCCCTCCTCTTGGTGTTGAGAAACAAAGCTCATCAATTCTAACAATTGGCACCAGAGCTGGTTTTCAAAAATTATTTGAAAAAAAAATCGATTAACCTTTTTGTATAATCGATTTAAGATCCTGAAATGGCGTTTGTTTCTTCCACATAGAGGAAAAGTGAATCTGAACATGATCTTGTGCATGTTACTTGCAATGAAAAATATATGTCTGTTACTAATGGATTTCATGAGTCTTTCAAAATAGGATTATTTCAGAAGTATGCAGAGGAAAGAAAAATCGGTATAAACGTCCTGAAGACTAAAGAAAAGGAAGTTGATCTGATGACAGAAAAGTTCACCAGGTTCTTGAACACAAAGAAGACAAATACAAACTACAAAAGTAATCAAAAGATCAGTAAGGATCAAAGCCTGCAAGAAAATGATCTCAGCATGATGACAAAGTCAAATGGTACCAGAACAAGTTTAGAGCATGAAGAGAAATAGGTCATGTGGTATTTGGCCAGTGGATGCTCGAGGCACATGACAGGCTATCCGAACAAGTTTAAAAGCCTCTCGCACAAGACAAGTGGTCATGTCACGTATGGTGACAACAATAAGGGTAAAATCATTGGAGTTGGTAAAATTCAAACACCCTCTTCATACATTATTGAAAATGTAATGCTTGTTGAAGGGCTAAATCATAATCTTCTTAACATAAGTCAATTATGTGATAAAGGCTTAAAAATAACTTTTGAACTAAATCATTGTCTTATTAGTAATGGCACCACAGATGAACTTTTCTTAATAGGGAAGATGTACAATAACATTTATATGATTGATTTTAAGAAAACCTCTTTTAAATTTGTTGTCTGTTTGTTATCTAAAGAAGATGATGTTTGGCTTTGGCACAAAATACTTGCTCACATACACATGGCACAACTGAATAAACTTGTCTCAAATGATCTTGTTATTGGTCTTCCAAACATACGATATACTTTTGATAGACTTTGTGACGCTTGTCAGAAAGGCAAACAAATAAGAACGTCCTTTAAAAACAAAAGAAGGATGTCTACTACTAGACCTCTTGAACTATTGCATATGGATTTGTTTGACCCTTCAAGAGTCAAAAGTCTAGGAGGTAATCTGTATGGTCTGGTAATTGTGGATGACTATTCTCGTTTTACTTGGACTTTTTTCATTGCTACTAAAAATGAGACTTTCAGGGTTTTTAAGAAATTTGCAACCATAATACAGAATGAGAAGGAGCTAAAGATCAAGTCCATTCGAAGTGATCATGGCAGAGAATTTCAAAATGAGTTGTTTGATAACTATTGTGTAGAGATCGGAATTTCACACAATTTTTCTGCACCTAGAACGTCGTAGCAGAATGGTGTTGTTGAAAGAAAGAACAGGGCTCTAGAAGAACTTGCCAGGACTATGCTTAATGAAAGAGACCTGCTGTTAACACTTCGGCAAGTGTACCGAATTGTATCAAGTAATAATATATGGTAAGACCAAGTATCGTTTCCCAAGAGATGCAAGGCCTAAACAGTTATGTGATTTCTTGATTAAATAAGACTTGTAAACGAAATTGTTGTGTTTATATTACGGAAAAGTAAACATGAATGCAAGTGTTGATCAATTGGATTGAAAGATGCAAAAGTGATTGATGTAAAATATGGAATGATTATGTTGTTGAGGTTTCTGACTTATCCTATCCACTCTCATGTATTTATGAATTCATCTTTATTCATTAATGTTAATGCCACTTTCTAATTTACCTTAAACCCAATGTCTCGGTGAAGAAAGCATAATCCTAATTACTAGTTCACAATGTCTTGTCTTCCTAGCAATTAATCATGCATTACATTCGCACAGAAGCTTCAAGGCAATTGATCCTCCTATTCCTATGTCTAGGTAATATTGCTTCCGGGAGAATTTCCCTAGTTCTAGATTTTCTCATATGTGTCCATAGTGACAAAATCAATAATCATGCAATTGAATGAGTTAAACAAAGCATGCATAGGGTATAGAGGAAAACCTTAACAATTAATGAAGTAAAGCATATATAATCAAGAATCAATTCAATACATGAGAGTTTCAAAGGATTACATTGTTTCCCCAACAACAATGGAGGTTTAGTTCACCATAGACATGGTGAAACTAGATGAAAATAATGAAAAGAATGAAAGATAGAACCCTAAAAGTTGAAGATCGGAGCTTTCGCATCCAAAATCCGCCTCCAAAGGGTGAAAGGAGTGTAATTTCGTCTCTTTCTGTCCAAAGATATCAACCCTAGTCGACTAAACCCTTATATAGTTCATTAAAAATACAGAAAATTGGCCCAAGCCCAAGTTAACAGCGCTCAGCGTTGGAATTGCGCTCAGTGGTAGGTGCGGCACACAGAATGACGCTCAGCGACGACGCCCTGGTGTGAAACAGTGCACTTAACAGCAGGCTCTGGCGCTCAACAATAGAAATGCCGCTCAGTGGTGACTGTGATACTTGGATTAGCCCTCAGCGATGGCGCTTAAGCGTCAGACAGAGAACTTCAACAGCAAGCGTGGCCCTCAGCGGTGAAATGGCGCTGAGTAGTGGCTTCGATTCTTCTTTTGTACAATTTTCCTTCCTTTACTGAGTACAACTTCTTACTCCTTCAACTTCTTCATCCAATTCATCTTAATTCCTGTTAAAACAAGGAAAAACAAGCATAAAACCCATCCAACTCTCTTATTTCCACAACTTAAGCAAAAAAATGATTTCAAGATAGTTTCTAAGTCATAAAGGGTGTTTTTGATGTGAAAATTAAGTATAAAAATAATGGTTTTTCAACCGTTATCACAACCCCAAACTTAGAACTTTGTTTGTCCTCAAGCAAACAAGATGTAACTCAGTCTTCCACCAATCAATACAATGGTTACAGACATTCAAAAACTATTTCTTTTAAGACAAGTAATTACTCAAATCAGCTCATCAAATAGAATTAAGTCAAGATGCACACATGTCTTGATTCAAAACAACTCATTATAGTGTTCACATACTCACATAATATCCAACAGAGGTTATTCTCATGAATGACCAATTAACTAAGCATAGATGTAATCATGTGCTCATGGAATCATTCCTCACCAAACAAAGTGTTTCACTCAATCACACAAGTGTATATAGAGGTCACTTATTCACTCTACTATCACAATGTCACATGAACCATTTTTGGCTTTCATTTAACCACAATCAAACACACTCACAAGCAAGCATCATCACAAGGACTTTTCTATGGCTTATAATGTGGCTGGGCTAAGAAGAAAAATTGGTTTTTTTGGATCACAAAATCCTTGAGTTAAGAGATTCATTCACAACCATTCTTACTTCTTCCCAACTTTCCCTTGCATTGAGCTTTTCTTTTTCTTTGTTTTCTTTACTTTTTCTTTTGCTTTTCATTTGCTCAACACTTAGCTCAATGCTTATTTATTTTCCCTTTTCAAATGTCCCAACAACCCCAAACTTGAAGCTTTATCAATACACAAATATTCTCAACTTAACTTAAGGTAATGGTTTTCCAAAAAGGGTTTTCACATCCTGTTTAAAGCTAAAGGGTCAAAGGATAGAACACATTGTGCTATCTTTTATTGGGCTAAAATCATGCATTTGGCTAAAAAGGGATAACAACAAATGGCCTTGATCATATGACACATGTAAGAAATTGATTCAATCACAGAAACCTGGGCAAAGTCATTCATCTTTCAAAGTAATAGCCATCATTCACAAAAACTCTGGAGTTCAAAACCTCACTTATAGACTCATTTAACATTCCATATATTCTAGATACACATCCTATTTAACATCATAATCACAATCACAACATCATGCATATGTTCACATAGCTTGTGAACAACCACCTGTATATCAGCATATAGTGCACAATCTCAACATTAATCAATATCCAAGCATTAGCGAGCAATCCTCATCATGCGTAAGTTAATATCAAACCATCACATCAAATAAAGTTTCAAACTGAGTACATCCCAACCTATTCTAAAAACAGAAGCAGATAAGTTCAATAATACAAAGCAAAAGATAAGAAAAGTCCTGCTCTAGTGCTGATAGCATTCATCAACCCATGCTATCATCAGAATCTTCCTCCTCTCCTTCTTCAGCATCTTCAAAATCATCATCATCTTCCTCCATAGTTGGAGCTTCAGCTGCTCCAGCTCCACTGGCCTGTGCCTGCTCCTTTGGCCATGCCACCACAGTGTTGAATTCATCCATAGTCCACCATCGTCTAGGGGGTGTATCATACATCCCTATGATCATCTCTATAGTAGCCACTTGCCCTCTGTGAATAGACTGCAACCTATCCTCCATCAGAGACATATACATGTCCCTCATCTGAAAAGGCTCTGCATCATAAGGCGGTGCATGTGCTTGTGGTGGTCCTCACCTTCTAGAAGGACGTCGTGGTGGTACTGGCTAAGCTACCTCATCTCCCCACAATACTTTCTATAGTAGGCCTCATCAATTGCCTTCCTAGGCCGCTCCAACGGCGGTGTAGCAGTGTTAACCCCAGCTAACTCACAGAGGTGTGTGATCAGAGATGGATGTCCCAAGGGTGCCTTGTTTTTCATAGTACTGGCACAAGTCTGAATCTCATTTGCTATGACCTGTCCAATGTTAATGTTCATCCCTCTAAGCACGCAATACAAAAAAAGGGCCTTGTTGACAGTAATATCAGAGACATGAGAACAAGGATGGATATTGGCTTGAGAAAACGCCATCCAATATTTTGCCATGACAGTCATATCAGCTCTCCTAATATGTGCGGCTGCACCATTCCTATTCCTCTGAAAATGCCCTTCAGGCACACACAACACACTCTCCATATCATCAATCTCTCCTCCCTCTTCCATGTTCAGAGCAAACTGACACTATACACTAGTCCATTCAGTATGATGAAACCTGTTAATAGAGTTAGGATCATACCGAATGATTTTTCCTCTGACATAGCTCATGTAGACCTCTATGTAAGAGTCACTAAATGGTCTTGCATTGGATTAGAATTCCTTGACCACTGCTATGTTGGCTGGTGCAGGGTAAGTGGCTATTCTCTCCCAAATTCTGCTCTCCAATTCCTCTCCAAATTATGGAGCCAAGTCTGGTATCCAACCCGCCTTCCGCTCCATCAAGAGCCTTCTATCTTGGATAGTGAGGAAGTGTTGCTCATGTCTACGGGAAAGAAACTTGTTGGAATAGGGGCGCTCTGGTTCCTTCCTCTTATTTCCCACAGTCTTGATTCTTTTGCCCGTTGAGGAGGTCATCCCTACATCAAACATAATTCACAAAACCACAAGAATTATTGTTAAGCATTAGTAAACCACAAGCAACTTCCTAACACTCTTCCTATCATCGTTGAGGGCAAAACAGTACCCCTCAGCATCACCTGTGCAAGGAAACAACAAGCAAGCACAAAAATCAAAATTCTGCAGAAATCGCGCTTAGCGGTAAATGGCGCTGAGCGACAATCAAAATTTTTCTGCATAATGGCCCTACCTAGCCTCTAATCTCCACCCACATGCATTATTCCTAGTTCCAGAGCAAACAATTTAATCGGTCCAATTTCAATCAATCATGCAAAAACATCAAAATCCCTCAAGAATCATGCTTAGACAACCATATTCATTCAAAATCATGCTTTCAAAACCCTTGAATGTAAAATGCATGTACTTACTTGGGTGGAGATGTTTCATGAGTGAAAAATGCTCTATGAATGTGAGGAAATCAACCCCTAACAGCAATGCTCTCACAAAACCCCAAACTTGGATGGAAGCTTGAGTAAAAATGAGTGGAGAAAGGGTTTTTGTGAAGACGGATGAAGGGAAAAGTGGAGAGAATCCTTTGGAGAGTGCTTGGGAAGAATGGAGGCTGAAAGTGGCGACCTAGACGCGTCCTAGGGTTAGAAAAATACCTAATGGGCCAAACTCCACTGAGCCCAACATTTTTAAAAACCCAAACAGAAAATCTGCAGTGTTTGCGCTCAGCGGTAGCTGGCGCTGAGCGGCAGGCGCGATACCCAATCTCCTTCTTCCTAGCTTGCCCTAAGCGTCCATCACCAATGCCTCTCAACTTCAACTCTTAATTTTTTCAAATCTCATATATTTTCCACTCACTCCATACACTCTCACTTAATCAATACACTTAGTCTCTCACACCACTCAAACATTCAACAATCAATCCCTATAATGCAACTAGAACAAAACCAAAACAAACACACAAAGATTAATTCAATCAAGTGGGTTGCCTCCTAGGTAGCGCTTGTTTAACGTCACGAGCCTGACCCAAAATCTTCCAACACCCATCAGTAAGTGTCACTCTACCTAACATCCATCAATAGATGTAAATCCTTTTCATCAACACCCATCAGTAAGTGTCTGATAGCATAGTATCCTTCAGTAGATACTCAATCACCTAGCATCCATCAGTAGATGCTATACCATGAAGTCTCATGACAAAATAAATCAATGTTCCAAAGTTTTTAAATTACATCACCACAATAACAGAATTAAAGAAATTAATGTTCTCAAATCACTGGGTGCCTCCCAGTAAGCGCTCTTTTAACATCATTAGCTTGACCCAATAAAGCTCAAGTTCCATCTTTAATGTTGGTGTTCTTCTTGCTTTCATCACACCAACTCATCAATTGCTTCCGGTCCACCTTCTTCACTCTTCTTGAATATGAAGCTTCAATTTCTATCAATCCATTCTCTTTGAAATCTTTCACAACCCACAACTTGTTCTTGAATCTCACCGGTGTGCCAAGTTTGAATTGTGCATCCATCAAGTCATCATGAACCATCCTTCCTTTGTCATCTTTTTATTCTTCCCTAACCCGTGACAAGAAACAATTCTTACCTTTGATGACCGACTTTGCAGCTTTATGGATAGTCTCCTTCTCTTGAATCTGCTGCTCAGCTTTGAAGACATTAAAGATCACCTTTTCCTCTCGGTCTTGAAGCACTATCATCCCATCATCCACATTTATGATTACTTTTGCCGTTTTCATAAACGGCCTTCCAAGAATAATTGGGATCTTCTCATCTTCCTCCATCTCCATCACCACAAAGTCCACCAGGAATTTAAGTTTGTCTATACAAACCACAACATCTTCCGCTACACCATAGGGTTTCTTTGAAGACCCATTCGCCATAAGCAAAGTCACCTTTGTTGGCTTGACTTCAAGATCACCAATCCTTTTGAGCATAGATAAGGGCATCAAATTAATGCTTGACCCTAAATCAATTAAGGCCTTCCTTATATTCTCCTTCCCAATAACGCAAGGAATAGTAAAACTTTCTGGATCTTTTACTTTTGAAGGAAGTGGTTTCTTCACAATAACACTGCAACCTCCCTTTTCATCCATAGTCTCCTCATCTAAATATCTCTGTTTTGTGAGGAATTGCTTCATGTGCTTTGCATAAGCAAGAAAGTACTGTAGTGCTTCGGTCAAAGGTATAGTAATCTCCAATTTCTTGAAGATATCTTTAAAACGCTCATATTATCTCTCTTTCTCTATTTTATTACTCTCCTTCGGATAAGGAAGAACTTTTTCATTTTTCTCCAAATTTTTCTCTCCCTTCTTCTTTTCTTTCTTTTTTCTCTCAATCTCACCTTTTCTCTCTTCTTTTTCTTCTCTCTTATCTAACTCAACTCTCTCTTTTTTTTCGTCCACCCTTTCAATGTATACTCACAATAGCTTTACACTCTTCCTTTGGGTTAACCTCAGTATTAGCCCAAAAACTCCTGTTAGGCATATCCTCCAACTTCTTAGTCAATTGGCCAACCTGTATCTCCAAATTTCTAATTGCAGCTTTAGTGCTTTTGTGGTTGGAGATAGTCACCTGTATAAATTGTTGAAGAGTGTCTTCTAGCTTTGTTGATCTCTCATTTAATGCAGATACTTGTTGCCATAGTGATGGTTGATTTTGTGGTCTATTAATTTGTCCTGCTTGTCCATTTTGACCTTGACCCATGCTTGGGTGAGGTTTCCACCCTTGGTTGAAGTTCCCTTGGCGATATTGGAATTGATTTTGAAATTGATTGCCCATAAAATTGACGTCTTCTAGGGCTTCTACTGGAAAAGCACATTGACCATTGATATGGTCACCACCACACAATTCACAGACTTGTTGTTGAACCTTTGAAACGTTCTTCAGCTCCTTTGGCAATTGAGCAAGTGTCTTTGTCAAATTCTCCAACTGTTGAGTTATGATTTTATTTTGTGCAAGCAAGGCATCTTGAGATTGCAATTGTAGGACTCTCTTCTGTTGAGGTGGAACTCCTCTTTCATTATGCATCTCGTTGTCATTAGTAGCCATGTTGTCTATCAATTCAAAAGCTTCCTCTAGAGTCTTGCATTTGATATTACCTCCAGCTGAGGCATCTAGCATCAATTTGGTTTGTGAACCAAGACCTCCAAGGAAAAGAATGACTATTGTTGCTTCATCAAAGCCATGAGTGGGCGGCTTTCTCAACAAGCTCTTGTATCTATCTCATGCTTGACCTAGCGTTTCCTCCATACCTTGCCTAAAAGAAGAAATTTCTTGCTTCCCTTTGTTGATTTTAGACTGTGGAAAGTACTTGTTTAGAAACTTTGAAACCATGGCTTCCCATTCAATAAAGCTATCCTTCGGGAAACAATTCAACCATAGCTTAGCATTGCCTCCCAATGAGAAAGGAAACAAACTAAGCTCTATAGCGTCGTCCGGCACACCATTGATCTTCACTGTGTTGCAAATCTCGTTGAATGTGGTTAGATGCTCATATGGACTTTCATGTGACAGTCCATTAAATTGGTTGCTCTTCACCAATTGTATCAACGCCGGTTTCACTTCCATGTTTGCAGCATTGACCCTCGGCCTAGCAATTCTGTTAAAGTGATGAGAGCCAACAATAGTGGTGTAATCCGCCACAGTACGTATACCATTATTTTCTCCAACCATCTCTTCAGTACTCTGATCAGATCTTTGTGGTGAGGGTTGTAAAAGTGTCTTCGGAGAAGGAAATAATTCTCTAGATGTTCGAATTCTCCTCCTCCTTCTACTCTCGTCCAATCCTTCAAGAAGAGGTTCCGAAATTTTCTTGCTCCTAGTACGAATTGTATCCTGCATACAAAAGAAAACAAAACCCTAGAAACAATTGTTAGCACAAAAAGATAAAAAAAGAAGATAAAAAGATAAAATACAAAGATAAAAAGATAAAAATCAAGTCAAAGCTAATCAAGAATCACACAAATAGAATAGTTAAACCACGAGTCCTCGACAACGGCGCCAAAAACTTGTTAACACTTCGGCAAGTGAACCGAATCGTATCAAGTAATAATAAATGGTAAGACGAAGTATCGTTTCCCAAGAGACTCAAGGCCTAAACAATTATGTGATTTCTTGATTAAATAAGACTTGTAAACAAAATCATTGTGTTTATATTACAGAAAAGTAAACATGAATGCAAGTGTTGATCAATTGGATTGAAAGATGCAAAAGGGATTGATGTAAAATATGGAATGATTATGTTCTTGGGGTTTCCAACTTATCCTATCCACTCTCATGGATTTATGAATTCATCTTTCTTCATTAATGTTAATGTCACTTTCTAATTTACCTTAAACCCGATGTCTCGGTGAAGAAAGCCTAATCCTAATTACTAGTTCACAATGTCTTGTCTCCCTAGCAATTAATCATGCATTACATTCGCACAAAAGCTTAAAGGCAATATGATGGAAGACCATCTAAGACACATATTGGACCTCTTACTAGAGCCATGGCAAAGAGGATTCAAGAGGAAGAAGGATCACCTACCGTTTTGCTTCTATGGAAGGTAATTTACATTAATCCTTCTTCCCATAATTAAAAGCACATTGTCTTTGCTTTGTAGGATTAATAAAATTGGAGGGAGAAGCTTGCTGCCAAAGCTATCAAAAAAAGCCCATAACCTAGCTAGCCCAGCTTTCACGTGTGCTGCTGAGTTGGAATAATAATTCAGAATTTGTGTTGTTTCACGTGTGCTGTTGAGTTGGAATGAGGCATGTTTGAAGCTGAAGCAAATTGGCGCCTTTTTCATTTGCTTTTGGATTGAATTTCATTTCAGATTTGAGGCTCTTATCTTCCTATAAATAGGAGACCTCTTCCTTTTGTAGACACTTTTGAGCTTAGTCTAATTGTTGCAGAAATGAAATTCCAGCTTACCTTTGCTCTTGAGTCAACCCAATTCTTCACTTTCTTTCTCCTTACCTCTAGCTTCCTTTCAAAGTAGAAGGCCCTCTGAGCTGAGAGGTTCTAACCCACTCCATTCTTCACCGAAACCATACCATTCTCTGCATCCATTTCAGAATTCCGCTGCCTTCATTCTGCTCACTGGAACGTTTGTTGTTTGGCTTCATGGTTCAATGATTTTCACCCATAACAAGCTTCCATCAAGTGGTATCAGAGCTCTGGTTGTCCACGCAAACCATAGCTAAGTGCCTTTCTATTCTGTTTAATTCCAGTCCACTTTGTGCTATTTCTATTTCTGTTTTCAGTTCAGTTTGTTTCTGTTTCTGTTTCTGTTTTGCTGCTGTTTTTAATTCTGTATTGCTTTTCCAGTCATTCAATTTTAGTTTCCTTTGTGTGCTTATATTGTCCTTTCATTTTAATCGGTGAAACCTTCTTGTTTGGGTCATTTCCAGCTTTAATTTTCAATTCCAGTGTTGTCTTGGTCATGTGCAAGTGAATATTGCAGTTTTAATTTCTGTCACTGCTTTGGTATTCTTTTCTGCTGGTTTAATTCGTTTTGCTTGAGTTCAAGTGCTAGATAAGCCATATATCAACCAATAATGGCAATGAGAATTTGTTCTAGCCTTGGTGATACAAGCTAAAGCACTAGAAATCCATTTTGATTTCAAATCTGTGTTGAACTCTGCTGCAAAATTTCAATTCTGTTTTTAAATCATGAATCTGTTTTCCAGTTGATTTCTTTTGATTCTAGTGCTTTATACAAATTTGGTTGATGATATTGAATGATGCTAAAAGTGTAGCAAACCATTACAAGCAATGAAATGCAATTTGCATAGCTTGGTTGCTCACAATTAATAGCATTCCACTGTTTCAGCTTTTAATCCAAGCTTTTCACCGTGCTAAGTTTATTTGAATTGTCCAATCTGAGTTTGGTCATGCTAAGCATCTCAATTCTAGCTTAGTTCAGTGTAATAACATTCTCTGGAGTCATTGTGTGTGCTGTCCAGCCTTATTTCCACAAGTTTCTTAAATCTGGTGCAGTTTTGGTGGGAATTTGCTGCATAAATAGGCTATGGCAAGGGTGAATTGTTGAATCTTGCTATTTCTGTGCATTTACAACATTTGAGCAAGTTTAAATTGTCATTCCAAAGTTGTTTGCACTGTTCATTTGGTCATTTTCTAGCCTATATGCAGATTTGCCTTTTTAAACCTTAAAATTGCCTTTAAAATGGAAGTGCACCAGTGAATTCACATTGCAATCTGTTTTCCAGCTGTTTCAATGTTTAAACATCTTTAAAATGATGATACAAAGTTGTTTGATGCATCAATTGAACTACTGAATCACTTCCAATCAATTTTGGGTTTAAAACCCCCATTTCAGTCCACTTTTTCTGATACAGAAATTATTTTCCAGCAACTGTTTTGGTCATTCTTGTTCAAATTCATTTCTGGATTGTAGTAAGAGCTAGTTCAATGTTTAAAAATGAAAATATATGATCAAAAGAAGAAGTATCAAGTGTTAAAAAGCTGTTAGAACCAACCAATCCAGATTACAGGCCCTGAAAAATCAAAAACACAAAATCTGAAATTCATTGGGGCATTTTATCAAACACTTCTGAAAATTATCAAACAGTTTGCATTTGGAATAATTTCTAAATTGTGGTTGTGTTTTTCTTGCTTTCTTCATCCATTCTAGTGCCTTTGATAAGTTCCTCTTATGTACCTACTTTCATTTGTATACTGTTCCAATTGTTTGTGTCTATTTTATGGCATCTAAAGTGTTCAATACAGCAACCTATACTGGTGCAGTGTGCAGAATTTTGGTGCAGATTTTTAATCTGTTTGGTGTGATTTCTAATGAGTTTTGGAGTGTGTGTGCAAGTTGTTTGGGGCATCCAGCACCAGAGACCTACTCCTACTTTGGTAGTCTTCTAGGAAGTGGTTTGAGAATTGAAAGTGGAGCAAGGAGGAAGACTCAACAGCAGCCCAAACACTACTGTCCAGCAGCTGAAAAACTCTGTCACAGCAACATTTCAAACCTGGAAAAAGAGCAACTCACACCTTCATTTTGAGTAGCTTTCTGCAGCAGCAAGAAGACAAAGCTCACATTACTTCTAGGCCTTATTTCAAGTTTATTTACACCAAATATCACGGAATTTGCTGTTTGAAATTGTATTTTATTGTTTTCTTTGTTGTTTTTGAGCCAAGTGATTTGGAAAAATGCTCTTGAAGCAATTCCAAGTTCACAATTGAACATTGTAATAGTCCAATTTCGTTTTCTTAGTGTGGAAGTGTGTCAAGGGGCTCCAAGTGTTACTTGCACTTTCACTTAGGGTCGTCTAGCATTTACATTCTTGCATCTTTATTTCTTTCTTTAATTTCTTGCTTAATCTTTTTGTTTTTGTTTTTTTTAAGTCTCCATGCTATATAGGATTGCATAGCATTTAGTCAACCTTTCTTTGGTTTTAGGTTCATTTCATAACATTTGAAAAGAATTTGAAGAATTTCTACTTAGAAACTAAGGTAAAAGATAACTCTAAGGAAACTCTGGCTAAGGAAGAACTTGGTTTCTAAGCTTGTCCATTTGTGACTCACCTCTTCTTCCTGGGAGCTACTTAGAAACATCTTTTGTCTCTAGAATCTCTTTAGAAATTTTTCACCAAAAAAAAAAACAAAAGAAAGCCTGTGAAAATCTTTTCACTCATTACTTGTCAAATATTTTGAAAACTTTGTGAAAACCTTTTCCTTTGACCAGAATGAGTCAATCAAGTGTGCAAGGAAGTTTGAAACCCCATAGTGAGAGTTCTTTAAGGGAGGAATTTGAGCAAAAATTTGAACAAAGGGATAGAGAGATTAGTGAGCTCAAAGACATGATTAGTCAACTTTTGATTAATCAAGACAAAAAGAAAGAAAGATCTTCCCATAGGAGAAGAGAAGAATCATTATCTTCTCATAGTGAGCTTGAGCAATATAGTAGTCATCACAATGATGACCACTACCAAATGCCTCCTAGAAGACATCATAGAGTTAGAGAGCACCATCCAAGAGAGCCCAAAATTGATCTTCCTTCCTTTCATGGAAAGGATGATGTGGAAGAATACTTAGAATGGGAAATGAAAGTTGAGCAATTGTTTGAGTACCACCAAATAGATGATGAAAAGAGAGTCACCATGGCTTCTCTAAGTTTTCAAGGCTATGCATTAATTTGGTGGACAGCCTTGGTCAAGGATCATAGGCTAAGACACTTACCTCCCATCAGGTATTGGAATGAGTTGAGAACTACCTTGAGAAGAAGACATGTACCAGCCTACTATGATAGGGAGTTAATGGATAAACTCCACAAACTCCAACAAAGGAACATGAGTGTTGAAGAGTATAGGCAAAAAATGGAGTTGCTCATGTTGAGAGCTGGGATAAGAGAGGAACCAAGGATAACAATTGCTAGGTTCCAAAGTGGACTCAACTATGACATAAGAGATAGGGTTGAACTTATACCCTACAATGATCTCAATGAGTTAGTCCAACTTTGTGTGAGGGTAGAGCAACAACTCAAGAGGAAAAGCTCCACTAAGAAAGATTACCCTCATAGTTCAAACCATAAGAAAGATTACCCTCATAGTTCAAACCATAAGAAAGAGTACAAGAGGGAGGGTAGTCTAACCAAGCCAAGGTATGAAGAATTTAGAGAGAGAGAGAGAGAAAGAGGGAAAGAAAAAGTCAAAGAACCTTCAAGAGATCATAAAAGTAAGGAGACTAAGTGCTTTAGATGTGGGGAAAAAGGGCACTATGCATCTGAGTGTCGCAATAGAAGGTCAACTTACATTCTTGAGCATGAGAGTGAAAGTGAGGGTTCTTCATATAGTGAGTCTGAAACATCCACTTTTGAAGAAGAAGAAACTTTACCTTGTGATGGTGACTTACTTATGGTGAGGAGACTCCTGGAAAGCAAACATGTAGAATTAGAACAGTCACAAAGAGAGAACCTATTCCACACAAGATGCAAAGTTTTGGAAAAGACATGTTCAATGATTGTGGATAGTGGCTCTTGTTGCAACTCTTGTAGTTCTAGAATGGTAGAGAAGCTTGGCTTAACCACTATTCCTCATCATAAACCTTACAAACTTCAATGGATTAAAGAGGATGATGGAATAGTAGTTAAAGAACAAGTAAGAGTACCCATTTCCATTGGCAAATATGAAGATCAAATTGTTTGTGATATAGTACCAATGGAAGCTGGGCACATATTACTTGGAAGACCTTGGCAATATGATAAGCAAGCTCTACATGATGGAGTCACCAACAAAATCATCATTCAACACAAGGGAAAGAAAATTATTTTGTGTCCTCTTACACCTTCACAAGTAAGAGAGGACCAAATAATTCTTAAAAAGAAGTTGGATGGAGAAAAGAAAAGTAGGAAAGAAAGAAAGGAGAAGACCATGAATTTGGTAACCCATGCCTCAAATAAAGAAGTTGTCCAACCTCAAACTTTGAACATTTCTAAACATCTTTTTCTTGGACAACCTCATTTTCTTCTCTATTGCAAAGAGGCATTTGTTTCAATCACTCATGAATTTGGTTCTCTACCAAAGGGGTTGCAAAAACTTTTAAAGGAATTTGATGATGTATTTCCTAAAGAGGTACCAAGTGGATTACCACCTTTGAGGGGAATAGAACATCAAATAGATTTGGTGCCTGGGGCAAGCCTACCCAATAGGCCAACATATAGAACCAACCCCATGGAAACAAAAGAAATAGAGAAACAAGTTAATGAATTATTGAACAAAGGATGGATCCAAAAAAGTCTAAGTCCTTGTGTTGTGCCTGTGTTGTTGGTCCCTAAAAAGGATGGAACTTGGAGAATGTGTACAGATTGTAGGGCCATCAACAACATAACTGTCAAGTATAGGCACCCCATTCCTAGGCTAGATGATATGCTGGATGAATTACATGGAGCAAATCTTTTCACCAAAATTGATCTCTAAAGCGGATACCATCAAATAAGAATTCATGAAGGAGATGAATGGAAAACTGCTTTTAAGACCAAGTTTGGTTTGTATGAATGGTTAGTCATGCCCTTTGGCTTGACCAATGCTCCAAGTACATTCATGAGATTAATGAATCATGTCCTTAGGGAATGCATAGGAAGATTTGTAGTGGTCTATTTTGATGACATCTTAATTTATAGTCAAAGTCTTCAAGAGCACCTTAACCATGTCAAAGAAGTCTTGCTTCTTCTTAGAGAACATAATCTCTTTGCCAACTTTGACAAATGTACTTTTTGTCAAGAAAGTGTGATTTTCCTTGGTTTCAAAGTTGGAAAAGAAGGTGTACATGTTGATCCAGAGAAGATCAAGGCTATACAAGAATGGCCAACCCCTAAAAATGTAGGAGAGGTGAGAAGATTTCACGGGTTAGCAAGTTTTTATAGAAGATTTGTGAAAGACTTCTCCACCATAGCTGCTCCTTTAAATGAACTAGTCAAGAAAGATATGCCTTTTCTTTGGGGTGATAAGCAAGAGTTGTCTTTTGAGACTTTGAAACACAAGTTAACTCATGCACCTATTCTAGTTTTGCCTGATTTTTCCAAAGCCTTTGAACTAGAATGTGATGCATCTGGGGTAGGTATAGGAGCTGTTTTAATACAAGGAGTACATCCCTACTTTAGTGAAAAACTTAGGGGGCCTACCTTGAACTATCCTACCTATGACAAAGAGTTGTATGCCCTCATTAGAGCTTTAAAAACTTGGGAGCATTACTTGGTAACTAGAGAATTCATCATACACACTGACCATGAATCTCTCAAGTACATTAAAGGGCAAGCAAAGCTAAACAAAAGACATGCAAAGTAGGTGGAATACCTTGATCAATTTCCCTATGTCATCAAACACAAAATGGGGAGTACTAATCTTGTTGCGGATGCTTTATCTAGAAGACATGCATTATTAGTAACCCTAGGATCCCAAATATTAGGATTTGATGACATAAAAGAGTTATATGAAAATGATGAAACATTTGCATCCACTTATTCATCATGTCTTAAGAAGCCTTTTGATGGATTCTATCTTTCTGAGGGGTATCTTTTTAATAAAGGAAAACTTTGTATACCCCAAGGATCCATTAGAAAACTTCTTATCAAAGAGAGTCATGGAGGAGGACTCATGGGCCATCATGGAGTTGATAAAACTCTAAACATTTTGAAAAGTAAATTTTATTGGCCACACATGAGAATAGATGTTCAAAGGCATTGTTCTAAATGTATAGCTTGTTTACAAGCTAAGTCCAAAATTATGCCTCATGGACTCTATACACCTCTTCCTATAGCTAATACCCCTTGGGAGGACATAAGCATGGACTTTGTCTTAGGATTGCCAAGAACTCAAAAGGGGTATGATTCTATATTTGTGGTAGTAGATCATTTTAGTAAAATGGCTCATTTTATACCCTGCCACAAAGTAGATGATGCTAGCTATATCTCTAGACTCTTCTTTAAAGAAATAGTGAGATTGCATGGCTTACCCAAAACTATAGTGTCTGATAGAGATGTGAAGTTTCTAAGCCATTTTTGGAAAACTTTATGGGAAAAGCTTGGAACTAAACTTCTATTTTCTACTACATGTCACCCACAAACTGATGGGCAAACTGAAGTAGTAAATAGATCTTTATCTACATTATTAAGGGTAATATTAAGAGGAAATAACAAATCTTGGGATGAACATCTACCTCATATTGAATTTGCTTATAATAGAGTAGTCCACAAGACTACTAATCTTTCTCCTGTTAAGGTTGTTTATGGTTTTAATCCTATCACACCTCTTGATTTACTACCTCTTCCAGAATCATCTTCTTTTCTTCATAAAGAAGGTGTTTCTAAAGCGGAGTTTATCAAGAAGTTACATGAGAAAGTCAAAATCCAAATTGAAAAACAAACTCAAAAATATGCAGAATACAACAACAAAGGGAGAAAGAAAATAGTTTTTGAAAAAGGAGACCTAGTTTGGCTTCATTTGAGAAAGGAAAGATTTCCCTCTCAAAGGAAATCCAAACTTAGTCCAAGAGGAGATGGTCCATTCAAGGTGGTCAAAAGGATAAATGATAATGCATACATCTTAGATCTCCCTGAAAATTATGGTGTCAGTCATACTTTTAACATCTGCGACTTAATTCCTTTCACAGGGAATGATCAACAAGTTAAATCAGATCTAAGGACAGATCCTTTTCAAGAGGGAGGGTCTGATGGAAGACCATCTAAGACACATATTGGACCTCTTACTAGAGCCATGGCAAAGAGGATTCAAGAGGAAGAAGGATCACCTACCATTTTGCTTCTATGGAAGGTAATTTACATTAATCCTTCTTCCCATAATTAAAAGCACATTTTCTTTGCTTTGTAGGATTAATAAAATTGGAGGGAGAAGCTTGCTGCCAAAGCTATTAAAAAAAGCCCATAACCTAGCTAGCCCAGCTTTCACGTGTGCTGCTGAGTTGGAATGAGGCATGTTTGAAGCTGAAGCAAATTGGCGCCTTTTTCATTTGCTTTTAGATTGAATTTCATTTCATATTTGAGGCTCTTATCTTCCTATAAATAGGAGACCTCTTCCTTTTGTAGACACTTTTGAGCTTAGTCTAATTGCTGCAGAAATGAAATTCCAGCTTACCTTTGCTCTTGAGTCAACCCAATTCTTCACTTTCTTTCTCCTTACCTCTAGCTTCCTTCCAAAGTAGAAGGCCCTCTGAGCTGAGAGGTTCTAACCCACTCCATTCTTCACCGAAACCATACCATTCTCTGCATCCATTTTAGAATTCCGCTGCCTTCATTCTACTCACTGGAACGTTTGTTGTTTGGCTTCATGGTTCAATGATTTTCACCCATAACAAGCTTCCATCACAATCGATCCTTCTATTCCTATGTCTAGGTAATTGTGCTTCCGGGAGAATTTCCCCAGTTCTATATTTTCTCATATGTGTCCATAGTGACAAAATCAATAATCATGCAATTGAATGAGTTAAACAAAGCATGCATAGAGTATAGAGGAAAAAGCCTAACAATTAATGAAGTAAAGCATATATAATCAAGAATCAATTCAATACATGAGAGTTTCAAAGGATTTCATCGTTTTCCCAACAAAAATGGAGGTTTAGTTCACCATAGACATGGTGAAACTAGATGAAAATAATGAAAAGAATGAAAGATAGAACCCTAAAAGTTGAAGATCGGAGCTTCCGCATCCAAAATTCGCCTCCAAGGGGTGAAAGGAGTGTCATTTCTCCTCTTTTTGTCCAAAGATATCAACCCTAGGTTGTCTAAACCCTTATATAGTTTATTCAAAATATAGAAAATTGGCCCAAGCTCAAGTTAACAGCGCTCAGCGCTGGAATTGCGCTCAACGGTAGGTGCGACACTCAGAATGACGCTGAACGACGGCGCCCAGGCGTGAAACAGTGCACTTAACAGCAGGTTCTGACACTTAGCGGTAGAAATGCCGCTCAGCGGTGACTGCGATACTTGGATTAGTCCTCTACGATGGCGCTTAAGCGTCAGATAGAGAACTTCAACAGCAAGTGTGGCCCTCAACGGTGAAATGGCGCTGAGCGGTGCCTACGATTCTTCTTTTTTGCAATTTTGCTTCCTTTCCTGAGTCCAACTCCTTACTCCATCAACTTCTTCATCCAATTCATCTGAATTCCTGTCAAAACAAGGAAAACGAAGCATAAAACTCATCCAACTCTCTTATTTCCACAACTTAAGCAAAAACATGATTTCAAGCTATTTTCTAAGTTATAAAGGGTGTTTTTTATGCCAAAATTAAGTATAAAAATAACGGTTTTTCAACCATTATCACCTACCAAAGTATTTTTGGGCAAATATTGTCAGCACAGCTTGCTATGTACTTAACATAACTGTTGTCAGATCAATGCTCAAGCTCGCACCCTACGAGTTATTTAAGGGAAGGAAGCCAAACATCTCACACCTAAGGATATTTCATATTAAGTGCTTCGTTCTTAACAACGGTAAAGAAAATTATCAAGCAATAACATGCAACACTTCCCCAAAACAGTCAATGTTCTAATCAGTTTTACAGACTTATAATTATCAAGCAAGGTCACACATGTGCAATAATAAAAAGTAATGTTTCCTTAAATTTGGACAACATATAATAACGAGTATATACCCTGTACTCCTATCGCCTACAGCTTCACCCCAAGTATCTTCACTAGCTAATATGCAACCCATAACAAAAAGATAAACTACATCATTATCACAGGAACAAAATTTAATCACAGTTACATAATTTAACATTATTATCATCAACCCTTGATCAACACAACCTTTTCTTCTTATCACTATCAACTAGAATAGATAACACAATCTATACAATTTTGTCGGGTCTAACAAAAGGAAAAACAGAGATTCAAATGTTCAAAGCAAAATCAGAACCAAAGAACTAAAATAATCAGCGGCCCACAACATGCATAATACTCACAATCAAACAATTAACTAACCTGGTACTTTAGACAGAAGAATAGGGCAAAAGAAGAGGACTTAATGTTCGAAGGCCAGCAACGCACCAACCCTACATCGCGCTTAACTCACCAATAATTCACGAACCACGAACCCTCCCCGAACCCACGAACCCTCAACGACCCACGAAACTATCCTCTTGAAGGAACCCTGACACTAATGATGGAGACCCTCTACGTTTGCAAATTGGGGAACCCTAAATTGAAGAAGGAGATTGTTCAAACCCAGAAGAAGCGCAACCGATGGAAGTTCTGCGAATGGTTGGACGAATGACTGAGAGGGTGTCTGTGACTAAAAGACGAGCCTAGAACGCCAATCACCTCAAGCTACTATTCTCTGGTTCGAAGCACCGAAATAGGGTTTTCTATTTCGAAGAATGAAAGTTGTGGGAGGGAAACTCAAGTTTTGGGGATTAAATATCGAGCAACTTATAGACGGTCACGTATCCGCCGGTAAGTAAATTTGTCATGGCATTACCGAGGGCCAACGTGTCGTCGATAATATTCCGCCAAAAATTTTCATCTTTTCATGTAGTGTGAGTGATGATGTCGCTACTTGAGAGCTAACTCAAGATAAGAATAAAAAAGTTTCACTCCTAAGGAGAGCTCCTCACACTCAAATGATTCAACCCATTTATAAGTCAAGTAAAACCCCTTAAATAAGTGAGCATGAAGGGTATCTAAGCAAGAAAAATATGATCTAAGGATGTCACTACAAATAACAAAAGCTAACTTCTAGAAACTAGATTAACATTAGGTTAAAAAAAGATATTGTATGGAAAATGATGGACTCCTCATGGTGGTCATCGAAGCCTTCATGATGTGCGACTAATAACGGTTGATTTCACCGTTATCTATGATGCAATTTTGATAGTAAATTAACCCTTTTTGGACTTTGAAGCTTGCTTAAACTCTTGTTTTTAGTTAAATTGTGTGAATAAGAGAATTGGGGTTATACTTAATGATTGTTATCACTAATCCCCTTTATTTTGTAGGATATTAGTATGTTTGGAAGAAGAGCAAAAGTATCAAGGAAGTGAAAATCAAGAGGGACAACAAAAGCACCAGAGAAGAAGGCTGAAGAAGGCGCAGGGCGCCTGGTTGCCCTTTTTTTGGGCCCTCAGCACAGGTAGGCTCACATGGACGCCTGGGCGCCCTCTTAAGGGGCGCTGAGGGCCAAGGATCTCGCAAGCACGCTTGGGCGCCCTTCCAGGGGCGTTGAGCGCTAGTCAGTTACACCGTATCACGCTTGCTTACCCCCATTTGGGTGTTGAGCGTCACTCTTCTCGCAAGGTCGCCTGCTTTCGCCTATCCAGGGCGTTGAGCGCCAGCTACATGTCTTGCAACTTTCCTGGTTGCCCCACTTAGGGCGCTAAGCGCTGGCGACGTTGGCCCATGATCCATGTTTTATCTATTTAAAGGCTTTTTCACATTAGGGTTGATATCTTTGGCGGCTGAAGCATAGAGACACAATTTTCGACCCTTTAGAGGCATTGGGATGCGGCGAGAGCTTTCCTTTTCACTTTCTAGGGTTTCCATTCATTCATTGTTCCATTGTACACGAAGGTTCTTCATGACAATGGAGAACTAAACTCATTTGTTGTTGGGGATGATGTAACCTCTAAACTTTCATGTATTTGAATTTATGCTTCTTTCATTGAATGTTAGTGATTTTCTTCTATTCATGACTTGATTGCAAATGGTTAAACAAAATATAAGTTACTCCTCAGAGGCCATGAAAAATTAATATAAGATTTCTTGAAAGCCTCAACTACTAACATAAATCAGTCTCTAATATTTAAGTAGAAGAACACCTTTCACTCTCTCTAATATTTTTTGAAAGTTTCATATTCACATCCTCGTTTTTTATTTATATATTAGTTATTGTTGAGAAAGAAAAAAACACGACTCTCAATTATTTCTTGCATAGTACTTCCTAACTCAATTTTCAGCTATGTATAAAATTGTGGGCACATTCTTTTGGCCGAGTGTTTGGTAGATACTATTTATCTACATCAACTAGATCCCTATTTTAATTACTGCAATACTTGACCTAGTTTTTGTAATGTGACCATTTGTGGTTTTTTTCACTTTATATTTTTTGAAATTTTTAATTTGTTAAGAAAACCGCCCTGTTGATAGAAACACGTAGATCCATACAAGAAACAAAGGTATATAATAACCGAAATAATGCTATATGCTTCAAAATAGTGCAATTTGCTTTTGATGATGTTCATAAATCGCGCTATCCTACGAGGTTGACTAATATAGAAATTCAAGTACACGGAGTAATGTGAACAGAAACTTTTTCTCATCTTTTAACACACTTTTATTATTAGTAATTCAAATTTATTATATTCTACAAATTATAAATAAGACAATCAATTAATAAAGTGAGACCCATATTATTTTTTAAAATTTCAATAAATTCAATATGGAATATATCAAGTGTTGGGTCTAACAAGGAGGGATTCACTGAGGAGTCACAAACACCAATGAGATTGAAGCTCAACTATATAAGAGATTGACATCAGAGTGTTACTCCCTCCACCACCACACATTGTTTCCTACACCTCCTCATTCCTCTTTTGCCCGTGTAAAATATTTAATTTGTTGTGGTTAAAACGTATTTACCTTCACCAGCATCCACTCACTCTATCAATGCACCCCCATATTGAAGCACTCCCATGGAAATCAAATTTCTCTTGCTTCTTCCCCCCTCTAACTGTGAATACAGAGTTCAGTAACCTTAAACAAATATTGGGTATCCGTAGAACACTTAAACGGATCTCGGAATCCGTCAACGGATATCGACATTCGTTGAAGGATAAACGGATGTCAATATCCGTGGACGAATTTTGATATCCGTTTAAGTGTTTTATGGATACCCCATATCCGTTTCCACTTTTCGCATTTCTCTTCTTCTTCATTTAACACAGAACAGAGGCACATAGCAAGACCTAACAACGCACAACACCCAGCGCACACACAACACATGTTCATACAGAACCTTGAAAAAAATGGGAAATTGGGGAGAGGAAGAGGAGAATAAGAGAGGAAGAGAGAAAGTAAGAGTGTGGAGGTGGGGGTGTGGTGTGCATCTGAGTGAATAAGAGAGTAAAAAATTAGGGTTTTAAGAAAAAGTTAAAAATGGTAAAGGGTGTGAGGGTGGGGTGTGGTGTGTGACTGAGTGAATATGAGAGTAAAAAATTAGAATTTTAAGAAAAAGTTAAAAAGGTAAAGGGTATGGGGGTGAGGGTGTGGTGTGCGGCTGAGTGAATAAGAGAGTAAAAATTATGGTTTTAAGAAAAAAGTTAAAAAAGGTAAAGGGTGTGAGGGTGTGGGTGTGGTGTGTGGCTGAGTGAATAAGAGAGTAAAAAATTAAAAAAGGTAAAGGGTGTGAGGGTGTGTGGCTGAGTGAATAAGAGAGTAAAAAATTAAAGTTTTAAGAAAAAATTAAAAAAGGTAAAAGGTGTGGGGGTGTGGGTGTGGCTGAGTGAATAAGAGAGTAAAATATTTGGGTTTTAAGAAAAAAAGTTAAAAAAGGTAAAAGGTAAAAGTAAAAATGGTAAAAGTAAATCACAGTAAATTTCAGTAAACCTCAAACTGATATTTCTCAACGCATATGTAAAATATATATTAATATGAACAAGATCATAGTTGAAAATATATTCTTCCGATGCATCAAATAATGCCACGCAACTTAAGAATCGTGACAAAAAAAATTTAAATATATTTTTCTTAAGATATTTTTTAAAATAAAACTGGGATGAAAATTCAAATTCCAAACCAAATAATACCATACATGACTTTAATGATATTATTTTAATAAATCTAAAATAAATAAAAAAACATTAACACTATTCATGAAAATAAAAACAAAATTCTAAACACAAATTTTTCTTCTCCTTAACCCTCTACTAGGGCTTTCTAAACACGTATCTTACATCAAAACACAAAATATGAAGAAACAATAAGTTATGAAAAGTGTTTCTGAAAAAATGTAGTGCAATGTACCATGACTATTGATAACAAAGACTTAAATCATTTTATATATTTCTGGAGCGTGTTTGACTGAATTCATCGATTAATTAATAGTACATTTAACCTCTTGCTTAAAAGTTGATTAAGTTGGCCTAGTTGCCATTATAATAGTGTTCAAAACCTTAAACTTCGAATTAAGGCATATTTTACACGCATGTTGCATGTATATATATGTACAAGTTAAAAATATATATATTTAAGAGACTAAAACAGTGTTTCGCTAAGGTCAATTAATGCAAAATACTCATTTCTCACGAGTGAATTGGCGATAACAAAATGTTTCCACTGCACTTGCTTTGATGTTTCCTGCAGCTTATATAATGAGGATGAAACTGGAAATGAGAAAGCAAGGGGTAGCATGGCTAGGGTTCATAGTCTAAAGTATTCTCTATCTTTTACATTTTCTGTTTCACTTAATATTTTGTTAGTTGGCATGTACATGTGCAACAGATGGAAGCAAAATTGGACGCTAGAAGCTATGGCAGAAGCTGAAGCTGTGTCATCTATCTCATGTTCTGGCCATGGAAAGGCTTTTTTGGATGGTTTAGTTCTTCATGGCAAGCCAGTTTGTGAATGCAACATGTGTTATGGAGGAAGTGACTGCTCAAAACTTCTACCTGATTGCATGGTTGATGCAGATAGGTATTAATCTTTGTTCTTACTATCTTCTTGTGGTTTTCACACACTCAGATGGCTCAGGCAATATTTGATTTGAAAGGGAACCAACATAAATTGCCTCATGCTTTCTATATATATAGAGAGAGAGGAATAACGGTCTCAATCTTTAAAAAAACATCCAAAATACAACCTTCTTAAACAGATAATATAGTAAAGTTAAATATATATTTTTTTCTCTAAATTATTTTTAAAAATTGTATTTTGTCTTAAATTAAATTATATATTTATTTTTACATTTCATGAAAATTGTGTAAAACATCGTCTTCAATAATGAAATTAAGTTTATTATATGAAAAACACTCGAAATTATTTTATAAGTAAAAAATTATATATTAAATATATGAGATGTTCAAATCCCTAATAAATAAGAAGTATAAGAAGTAAAACATATTCAATATAAACATCACTTTATGTGTAGTTTGTTGGAAAAAATATTTTATATAAATTTCATAAATCAAATATATAAATATATAGTTTAGTTTAAGAAAAAAAATCATATTTTTCAAAATTAATTTAAAGACGAAAAATAAAAGATCATACTTAGAGTGCTCCACACACACTTGTGCTTTGTAGTACTAGCTTTTTCATTACCTTAACATTTGGCTTGTTTGGATAAATTTTCAAATAACATTAGTTATAATTTTTCTATGTATAAATTAATTTATAAAATTTCTCTCTTACTAACTTTTTTAAAATCTTTCTTTTATCAAAGGCATAAGTTAATTTTAGATTTTAGAAAGAATATTTTAATTTATCTATTATTTTATAAGCATTTGTGAAATAGTATTTATCCAAAAATAGATATTATAACTAGATTGAGGATACAAACTTTCTTTAAAATCATGGTATATAGTGCGTAGGTTTGAATGCATTTGTCTAGTACGTGAAGATGTGTAGTTGCACTAGTACAGAACACGGAAATGGCACCGGTTAATTTCGTTTATAGGCACCGGTTTTGTAACCGAGGCATATAAAGACGAGGTAAAAAGGATAAGTTTAATAACTCGGTTACGAACCGGGTCAAAAAGAGATCGATTTTTGCCTCGGTCCTTCTTTGAACCGAGACCGTATCTTAGAAAATTCAGTAAAAAAAAATTCAAAATACTGCTGAACCTGCTGGGATTCATTACAGAGCACCAAAGTTCATTACAGAGATCAATTCAGATACATTACATATAACAAAGTTCATTACAGAGATCTTGTTCATTACAGAGCATATATCAAATGGAAACAAAATCAGAAAATATAATCCCAAAATCATTACAAAGCATGAAAGTTCAGATACATCAGAAAATCAGAAAATAATAGTTCAAATATATTACAGAGCATATAACAAATGAAAAGAAAAATCAAAGAAACCAAGGATTCATACTTTTGAAACCCAGCCTCAAACCCCCAGTTTCTGAAAATCGTCAATGGCAGGCGGCTCCCGACGACAAGCGGGAAGTGGGAAGCGACACCCGACGGCAAGCGGCGAGCACGAAGCGGCGAGCGTGAAGCGGCGAGCGCGAAGCGGCAAGCGTGAAGCGGCGAGCGCGAAGCGGCGACCAACGGCAAGCGGCGAGCGCGAAGCGGCACCTGACGGCAAGCGGCAAGCGACTCCACCACTGGCACGGGATCTGGATCTGGATCTGGCCACCGCTTGCTCTTCACTCGAGAGGCGATGCAGTAGCAGGCGAGGTGGAACGGCGGTGCTTGCAGGTTTGTGCGTGGTGGCCGGCGATGCTTGCGGCGCTGATGATGGGTTTGGTGGAGAGGAGAAATGAGAGGGAGGGAGGCAAAGATGAGAACGAGAGCGAGAGCGCGAGATATGAGAGCAGAGTCTGAGAGGTTTTGCGTTTTGCGGGAAGAAGAATACTGAAAGTGAATAATAAAGTTTCGAACTTTAACCCTAATCGAGGCAAATATAGGCCTCGGTTATTTCCAACCCGGTGCAGTAAACTATTTTCAAAAGCGGGTTTAAAAAGAACCGGTGCAGTATACTTTTTTAAAAGCGGGTTTAAAAAGAACCGGTGCAGTATATTCTTTTCAAAAGCGGGTTTAAAAGAACCGAGGCATATAGTGTCTCTAAAATTACATTTTTGCCACCGCGTTTTTATATGTCTCGGGTTTTAAAAAACCGAGGCATAATACGCGATTTAAAAACCCTATTTTTTACTAGTGTTGTAATATTTAATAGGTTTAATTGTGTTGCATATTTTAATTACAATTGGAGCAACTTTACTTATTAAAATACCTTATGTTAAAATATCAATTAGGTATACCCAATTTTATGCTTCGAATTATTGAAACTAATGTTTCCTTATATATAGACCTTAGAATTCAAACCTTAATTAATATCCAGTAAAATTTTAAACATTTGTGTTTTATACTTTAATTAACAATTTAGTACCAGTAAAATAATATTTTCAAGTATTTTTTTAAAATTTTTTAATTTAATTTATAAGCAGTGGTTGGTGTGATATATAACATACTTATTAGTCCATATTTAATTTACCATAAATAATAGAAGCGCGAGTGATTTTGTTTTTATATTTATATCTATTCCATATGTAATTTTTTAAAAGACTCAATGTAACTCTATTTATTAAATTGGCTTAACGCCGTATCGTTTGGAAGGTCGGAAGAGAATGAAAGAGCATAATAGATGGTGGTGGGAGATGGAAGTTTAGGAAGGTCGTTAGGTGAAGGAAAAAGAAAACAAAAATAAATCTATAAGGATTATAAAGTAAAAGAAAGATGTTAACACTACACATTAATTTTAAATGGAGTTAAGGCAATGAAAGAAGCCAATTGAATATTTTTAAGAAAAATATGAACTCAGTTAAAATATATATATATATATATATATATATATATATATATATATATATATATATAGGAATTAAAATGAAGATAGAGATGAAATTACCAATGAAAACCACACATACTCCTCGATAGCTTCACACACTTAATTTTATGTAATATAAATTATTTTACACGATTAATTAATTAAAAATTGATAAATATGATTAGACAGTTCTTATTTTAGGAAAGTTAATTAATAAACACTTCATTCATGGTAAATTAATAGGACATACTATGTATCTAATTTTTGTATAATACAAGCTGAATTAACTTATAATAATTATTATTTTGTGTATTTTCTGCAGTGGAGATCCCACTTTTTTGGAACCCTTTTGGATGAAAAATGCAGCTAGCAGTGCAGTGGTGGTTGCAGGATGGCATCGTATGAGCTATGAATACAGTGATGGCTCTCTCATCTCAGAAGAGTTGAAGGCACACATTCAAAAGGTCCATGCAAGTGTTGGAAATGCCGTAACAGATGGAAAATACATAATATTTGGAGCAGGTGCCACCCATCTTCTTAATGCTGCAGTGCATGCACTTTCTTCAAATAATGCTTCATCTTCACCTACAAAAGTGGTAGCTTCAATCCCATATTACCCAGTAAAGTTCTGATCCAAAGACCTAATTTTTTTTATTATTATTATTACTATAAGGCACTTTTTAACTCATTATTACTTGCTAGGTTTATAAAGAGCAAACTGAATTTTTCAATTCTGAAGATTATAAATTCAATGAAGAGGCATCTATGTGGAAGAATGATAGTTCAAATTCAACCTTCATTGAGTTGGTGACTTCCCCAAACAATCCAGATGGGGATATGAAGAAAGCTGTTCTTCAAGGTCAATTTGTGAAGAGAATTCATGACCTTGCCTACTACTGGCCTCACTTCACACCTATCACAGCACCTGCAGATGAAGATTTGATGATATTTACACTTTCTAAGCTAACTGGTCATGCTGGAAGCCGATTTGGGTTAGTCATATACATAAAACTGAGTCCAATTATTTCACTTTTATATACATTATATCATAAATAGTATCATATAGTTTGAAATTTTCATTTATAAATAAAATTTTCTCAATAGAATATGTGTGTATTGATTTGTGTTAGGTGGGCAATAATAAAGGATGAAGCTGTTTACAAGCGAATGTTAACATACATGGACTTGAGTACCTATGGTGTTTCTAGAGAGACTCAACTAAGAGTGTTGAAGCTTTTGAAGGTAGCCCTATCTGGAAATGGAAGGGCAATGTATGAATTCGGATACAGCACAATGAAAAACAGATGGACTAAGTTGAGCAAAGTCTTGTCTCAATCAAAAAGATTTTCTACTCAAAATTTAAAGCCTCAATATTGTTCATTTTCCCAGCAATTCAGAACACCTTCTCCAGGTATATATATATATGTAGTTTCTTGTTTAGATATCGCCACTCGGGAACATCCATACAACAAAACAAGGAAATTCCATTCCATCTAAATTAATAATTATATAAGATTTAATTAAGTATGAAGTCCCTCTTAAATTTTACTATTTTTAATGAGTCCCTTCTAATCATTTTGTTGTCAATTGGGTACTCAAAATTTTATATTTTCAATTAAATATCTGTTTAATTTTTTTACATTAATTATCTTATTTTATTATCTTCTTTATATGCGTTATGAAATGTGAGGTTATACAGTTAATATAAAAATAATACTATGATTAATATAAAATAATGAATGACTTTTATTATTCTCACTAAAAATGTGTTGAATAACAAATTTTGTTATTCTGTCATGTTCTTCCATAGCTTTCATATCATCACATATAATGATTAAGAGAGTATCTTCGCCACCACTATTAATGGAATTGTTTGTTATTAACATGTTTTCAATAAAAACAATAAAAATCACATGTCTTTTGTTAAGATATGCCAAATATTCTATTAAAGGATATTAGGATCCTTAAATGTATATATATGTTACTCTACTCTTTGAAATAATACATCAGAATTATTCTTTAATTATTTTAATATGGTATCAGAGCCAGGTTAGAGCCTATCCTAGCGAGTTCTAAGTGGGCATTCTATTCTTCTATTCCACCCGCTATCGGGCCGTTATCGGACCACCCAATTTCTACTATCACGCACGAGATGTCTATACCTCGGCGTGAATGGGGTGTGTTGGAAGTCCCACATCGACTAGAGATAAGGCCAAATTATAATATATAAGTGAGGTGCAAACCTCACCTTACAAGCCGGTTTTGTGAGGATGAGTTAGGCCTAAAGTCCACTTCTAATATGGTATCAGAGCCAGGTTAGAGCCTATCCTAGCGAGTTCTAAGTGGGCATTCTATTCTTCTATTCCACCCGCTATCGAGCCGTTATCGGACCACCCAATTTCTACTATCACGCACGAGATGTCTATACCTCGGCGTGAATGGGGTGTGTTGGAAGTCCCACATCGACTAGAGATAAGGCCAAATTATAATATATAAGTGAGGTGCAAACCTCACCTTACAAGCCGGTTTTGTGGGGATGAGTTAGGCATAAACTCACTTTCTAATATGAATCAGTGTTTTTTTTACTCAAATATTTCTGATGGCTTCTTCCGATGACAATCAATCGGAGAAACATGATTCTGGAACTTCCGATGCTTCCAAGAGTTATATTTCTACGGCTGCCGGATTTGTGACCAAGTCAGGTATATCTAACTCTGCCCTTAATCTTTCTGTTGTTAGTAAGGATAGGGATTGGATAATTGATTCGGGTGCTACTGATCATATGACTTGTGATCCTCATATATTTACTAATTTTTCCTCTAATTGTTCTAAAACTGTTATTATTAATGCCAATGGGGTCTCATCTCCTATTGAAGGTATAGGTACTATATCTCTCTCACCCTCCTTATCGATTCCTGATGTTTTATTTGTTCCTACATTAAACTGTAATCTTATCTCCGTCAGCAAGTTAACCAAATCACATTCTTGTGTTGCCTTATTTTACCCAACCCATTGTCTTTTTCAGAACATCCATTCCAAGGAGAAGATTGTTAGTGGTAAAGAGAGTGAAGGACTGTATTATCTTGAAAATGTCTCACAATCAAACCATAAAAAAGGATTGACTTGTCTTGTGAACGATCACATACAAGATAAAAACAAAAAAGAAATTTGGTTGTGGCATAGACGGTTGGGACATCCCTCTTTTGGTTATTTAAAAAAATTATTTCCATCACTATTTCATAAATGCAATATTTCTGATTTTTTTTGTGAAACTTGTGTTTTGGCAAAAAATCATCGTGTTGTGTTTCCTTTAAGCAATAACAAAGCTAATTTTCCTTTTTCATTAATTCACACAGATGTTTGGGGCCCTGCCCCGCAATCTACACATAATGGGAAAAAATGGTTTATGAGTTTTGTTGATGATTGTACTCGGGTAACCTGGGTATATTTGCTTAAATATAAAAGTGATGTGTGTGATGTGATTCGTTCCTTCTATCATTTTATTGTTACACAATTTAACACATCTATTAAGGTCATTCGATCAGACAATGGAGGAGAATATTTTAAGACTGAATTAATAGAGTTCATGAACTCTAAAGGCATCTTGCATCAAACTACATGTCCTTATTCACCACAACAAAATGGAGTGGCTGAAAGGAAAAATAGACATATATTAGGGGTGACAAGATCACTTTTGATAGATGGTAATGTCCCATCTCATTTATGGGGTGAGGCTGTGAGCTCTGCCGTTTATTTAATTAATCGAACTCCTTCTAGTGTGCTTAACTTTCGAAGGCCTTTTGATGTGTTGTCTGATCATTGTATCCTTCCTCCCATAGTTTATTTACCACCTCATATTTTTGGATGTGTTATATATGTTCACTTACACCCACATCAACGTACAAAGCTTGAAGAACGAGCGATTAAATGTGTTTTTGTTGGGTATGGATCAACTCAAAAAGGTTATCGTGCTTACCATCCACCATCAAGGAAATTTTATATTTCTATGGATGTGACATTTAATGAGCATGAATTTTTTTATGTTGATTCTCCACTTCAGGGAGGCAATGAAAGTGAAGTGCATAATCATGATGTTGGTATGTTTGATTGTGAAGATAAATTATTGTGTGAGGATCATTCTGCAGGAAGTGAGCCAATCCTAAATATGGACCCTTCTTTTCTGGATAATACAGTGTCTTCTGATCATAACCAATTGGCTCAATCTTCTCCACAGGTTCAACTTGACTCTTCAGAGGTACCTTCTGATCCTATCTCTCATAATACTAATTTAGATGAAATTGATCATGGAATTGATTCTTGTCTGCGTGAGACCACCAGCACACCAAACACTGAGTCTACTACTGTTCAATATATTCTTCCACCTCGTTCTAACCGTGGTCAACCTCCAGTTAAATATGAACCAGACCTCCAAGCCAAAGTTAAATATCCCATTAGTAAATATGTGTCATCTCACAGGTTATCACAGTCATATGCATCATTTGTATCTCAATTATCTTCAATTTCTATTCCTAGTAATGTACAGGAAGCTTTGGCAGATCCTAGATGGGCCGAAGCAATGGTTGAGGAGATGACAGCTTTAGAAAAAAATAACACTTGGGATCTTGTGTCCTTACCAAAAGGGAAGAAAACTGTGGGCTGTAAATGGGTCTTTACAATTAAACATAAAGCTGATGGAACTATTGAGAGGTATAAAGCACGACTTGTGGCTAAAGGTTACACTCAATCTTATGGTGTAGATTACCAAGAGACGTTCGCACCAGTAGCCAAACTCAATACTGTGAGAATACTTTTGTCGCTAGCTGCAAACCAAGATTGGCCTCTTCTACAATTTGATGTGAAAAATGCTTTCCTACACGGAGAAATTTCAGAAGAAATTTATATGGATTCTCCACCAGGCATGACTGATTCAATTGGAATGAAGGTTTGCAAATTAAAGAAGGCTCTATATGGATTAAAACAATCCCCAAGAGCATGGTTTGGAAGGTTTACCAAGTCTATGAAGGCTTTTGGCTATAGAGCAAGTAACTCTGATCACACCTTATTTTTTAAGAGAGGAAAAGGAAAAATTACAGCTTTGATTATATATGTAGATGACATGATTGTTACAGGAAATGACCAAGATGAGATTTCTAGTTTACAACAATACCTTGCATCTGAATTTGAGATGAAACAGCTTGGAAACCTCAAATATTTTTTGGGTATTGAAGTAGCTAGATCAAAACATGGTCTTTTTCTATGCCAAAGAAAATATACTATTGATTTATTATCGGAAACTGGGCTGCTTGGGAGTAAACCAGCTGATACACCAATTGAACAAAATCATAAACTCTTTCAATGCTCAGATTCAGCAAGCATAGACAGAGGAAGATACCAAAGGCTGGTAGGAAAATTAATTTATTTGTGCCATACACGTCCAGATATCACCTATGCAGTGAATGTTGTTAGTCAATTTATGCATGACCCAAGGAAGCTTCATATGGATGCTGTTGAAAGGATTTTGAGATATTTGAAGTCCGCTCCTGGAAAAGGAATTTTGTTCTCAAATCATGAAAACTTAAAGGTAGAAGGGTACACTGATGCAGATTGGGCAGGTTCAAAAGATGATAGAAGATCTACCTCTGGATACTTTACTTTTGTAGGAGGGAATCTTGTAACTTGGAGGAGTAAAAAACAACCTGTAGTAGCAAGATCTAGTGCTGAAGCAGAATTCAGAGGCATGGCACTAGGTGTATGTGAACTTTTGTGGATTAAAAATGTGCTATTAGATTTGGGCTTTATACAAAATGAAGCTATGAGTTTGTACTGTGACAATACTTCGGCTATAGCAATTGCTCACAATCCTGTGCAACATGCTAGAACAAAGCATGTGGAGATTGATAGACATTTCATCAAAGAGAAGCTTGAAGCTGGAATAATTTCATTTCCTTTTGTAAGATCAGAATTGCAGTTGGCTGATGTTCTCACCAAAGGAGTATCAAGAAGATTGTTTAATGAGTCTCTATTCAAGTTGGGAATGTGTGATATCCATGCACCAACTTGAGTGGGATGTTAAGATATGCCAAATATTCTATTAAAGGATATTAGGCAATCAAATATTGTGTTAGTTATAATTTAGATATTATTATAATTTGTGCAGATTTGTGCACTTGTCATTCCTTTAATAGATGAAGGATTATAGGATCCTTAAATGTATATATATGTTACTCTACTCTTTGAAATAATACATCAGAATTATTCTTTAATTATTTTATTATCTTTTTATTATAATCGCAACATCATTTTATATTAATACTGAGACAAGTACGTAAGATGATTGACAACATAATAGTCATGTTACACACTTATTAAATAGCAGATATAAAAATTTTGTGTACTCAGTAATAAAAAAAAATTAATAAAGACATAATTAAAAATATTCAAATTTATAAGGGATTTAAAATTTAATTAAACCTTCTTTTAATCATTTTATTGAAATATACTATCTATCAATTTTAATTTTGATTAATTTCTGCACATACCTAACTAACTATCATAAAAATAGCTATAATTTTTAAGATAAACCTACAATCTAACGAATGCATCTCGTTTTTGTATTACAAAAAGAACATTTTTCTTGCCATTATATAAACCAGCTACTAACAAACTTTTACATAAAGGATATACGATTTAAAAGTTAATGGGGGGCATCAGTGAAGTTTAAAAGTTTGCTGACAATTTTGATATTTATTGCAGCTTTTGCATGGTTGAAGTGTGAAACATCAGTTTTACAAGATCGTTCTTGTTATGAAATTTTGAAAGAAGTAAACATTACTGGGAGAGAAGGTAGTTTATTTGGTGCTGATAAGCACTATGTGCGTCTTAGCTTGGTTAGGAGCGAAGATGACTTCGATTTATTGCTAAGGCAAATCAAAAAGCTAGTTTCTGTGGAAAGTAATGATAAAGGTGTGGCCAAAGTTTCAACTGGTTTAGGGCAAAACAACGAGTCTACACTGATGTTGCATGCTGACTGTTGTGGGAACAGATCATTCGATTTCAGAATGGAAATAGAGGCTTTGAACTATAATGGATTGTACACTATTATTGATCCTTTTTCTTATCAATAAATTAAGGTTTAAATATTCTTATCATTGGATTAAGTTTTTTTATTGTCCAGATTTTAATTAGATTTTTGGCCTGATTTTTTTATTTTGGAAAAATTGCTTTGTTTTAAATACAATTAAAGATTAATGCTACGTGTGTAACAAATTATAATTGATTTCCGTAATAATTTTTTATTTATTTTACAGTGATATATTGGTAACTTTGTTTCATTTAAGAATTATTTACTCATATTATTATATTGTTATAATATGATTGTTAAGTGGCTGTATTAATGGTTAAAGCATCATTTTTGTGTGCATTTAATCAACCATCCTATCATATATATATATTTCCTCTCAAAATGATATTTATGCACAAAAATTTTAAATAGAAGAATAATATTACAGCAAACTACCCTTATGTTGAGTAGAAAAAATATTTTAAAATTTAAAGGTCCGAAAACAAACTTATTTAAATTTGAGAAACTAAAAGATATTTAAATCAAAAATTAATTTGTGGAGTTGTCTAATATGCACATCACCATAATGTCGGTTAAAGAATACTTGTTATTTGTATGTGTTTTAGGAAAAATTAAATGTAATTATAAGTGTTAAAGATAGAGCTTGTTATGGAAAGATTGATGACTCTACTGTATTACTTATTATGGGATCATTATATACTTTTTTTTTCCTCTATCGATTGTTTGACTTGTTTTATATGAAAATCTTCAATTAGATCTTTAACAAGTTTTCCTCTATCAAAATCTTAATCATAAAGGATATTAGTGTTTTGGTTCTTGATATCATATTAAAATGTTTAAAGAAAAATTTTGATGTATTATTTCAAAGAGTAAAATATTATATATATATATATATATATATATATATATATATATATATATATATATATATATATATATATATATATATATATATATATATATAATTTTATAATTCTTCATCTGTTAAAGGACATGTGTACAAAATCTGTACAAATTATAATAATATCAAAATTATAACTAACATTATATTTGATCGTCTAATATCCGTTAATAGAATATTTGACATATCTTAACCGTTATGTTCAAGTTAGTGTTATCAAATTTAATCAAATAATTTATGGGTCACACATTTGATTATATATGTTATTTTTTAATATTTTTATTTATTGCTTATATTTGCTAGATGAAAAATTTTAAGTGTTCAATTATATAAACTTACTTGAATAAGTAACATAAAAACTAATCATCAACTCTATTTCTTTGATACTTTTTTTGTTATTTGAAGAACTTTTGTTTTGGTTAAACAATTTTCATTATTTTTGGACGGTTCGATATATTATAAGGTTTTTTACACTAGTACAAAAATATCGTATAATGTTGATATTTTTTGGCCTTAACGTCGAACTCGAGACCAACGTCACATCGAAAGAGGTTTAATTAATGTCGTATTTAAAAAAATCCAATGTTAATTGATGTTAATTGACATTGGACACAGAGCAATTTGACGTCCCCAATAGAGCAAATTGACGTTGGATATTACTTTATGTTTGATGTCAATTAACATTGAATTTTGTCATTGTTTGACTATAAGCAATTTTTTTGTTTTTTTTAATTAATTGTGATATATTTTTATATCTCTACGATACCTGAAAAGTAGAAAAACAACAAATGTAATCCAGTTTTTTGTATTTTATATAACATAAACTATGGACTATAAACAAAAGCACAAAACACAAAAGCTATGACAATAGTAGTATTAACTTGTGATTTTTGGTTTTGATAGCTATGGTTATTGATTTTGGTTGAATATATTTATACCACTCCATTAGAACCCCTAGTTCAGAAAAAAAAAAAACAACAGTAGCTCTTACTTTGGGTCTGTGTGAAGTATAAAAATTATTTGAAGAGTGAACAATAATAAATCTTTAAACGATCATAACATTTGCTCCAGTTGTCTGATTTGCTTTTATTATATATGGATTTGGGGTAGAAAAAAATTATGATACCGTGGTGGCTCACGTAGCCACCTAATCCTTCTAGATTCTGTACAAAATGTTGTTTTTTATTTTTCGGAAATTTATTTTGTTTTTTTTAACTTTACAAAAATATTTAAAATATTTAGACTTTGAATTTTGATCTAAACTTTTTTGTGGGGGCTTCTCATGATATTTTGGTGGTTTGATCAAATTTCCAGGTCATTTGGAGTTGTTTTCAATATACTCTTAGTTCTACCTAAAGCTTAGATGTAGTTCTTGAAAATGAAAACTATCCTTCAAAAAGGTGGGTTCGTCGGAATAAAGTGTTGCAACCAATGAGAGAGGAAGCAACATGCGCCAATGGAGGAGAAGGAGAAGAACAAGAAAACAATCGGTCAAAACAAACGAAAATCATACCTAAAATAGTTAATCAACATGCATTTGTATCAAATAAAAGATAGATTCATGTATTGGTCGCCAAACTTCGTTCGAGAAAAGTTTGAGCAGAGAAGAGAGTCCCACGCTAAGATAAAGTGAATGAATTTTCAACCTCCTGCCCAAATTTTTATTGAATTCACTAACATATAACATTTGATTCTAGGGCATTTGATGTCTTATAACCTTTTGACGTCTAATTCAAGGACATTCGACGTCATACGTAAGTATATTTTCACCTTCGCACTAACAATTTTTGCCAAATTTACCCAATAGGACATCAAACTTCTCAAGATCCAATGTCTCATAACCAAATGATGTCGAACAAGAATAGATCCGACATTTAAATTGAACTTTTATTTGCAAAAATGTCATCGATCATTTTTAACGTTCGCTATTTAGTAGTTGGACGTTGAATGCGTAACATTAAACAATATTTTTGTACTAGTGTTAAATCTTTAAGGTATTTTTCCTCTTATCATAATTATGCATTTATTTATTGTACGATTTTGTTCAAAGATGTATCTAATTGTTTCGAGGACACTCATTTGAATATTCCCCAAAAATATGGAGAATTTCTTACTTTTTCGTGGAGGATTAGATCCAATAACTAGAGGTCTATTGATGACCGATATTATACACCATCATTTATCTATTGCAATTCTTTTCTTGATTGCACATCACATATCCAGGACCAACTCGAGTATTCCTTTGAAAATAATGCTTGAATTATTATATATATCATGACCGATATAGAAATTGATCGGGTAATTTTTTTTTATACAAAAAAGAACATTTCAAGTTTGTATGGTCTAATTGTTGATCCCAAAATTTCTACAATAGGTTACTCACATAATTTGGATGAAAAGACCTAATGAAATAAACATATATATGTGAAAATTCGAATATCATAATTTAATTGGTATTTGGAAAAAAAAGAAAATGGGTATCAATGTAAATATGTAATAATATACCATTACCCAATTCAAATGAGACAAAAATTTATACCATTTATCCTTTAGTTTCGAAGATGAAGAAGGAATGAACTTTTATTGAAAGATGGGATGAAACAATGAAACTTGTGCCTACACTTCTTCGTTGCCATTCATTAACAAAACACACACACACACAAACACACACAGACACACACAGAGACACACACACACACAGACACACACAAACACACAGACACACACAAACACACACATACACACACAGACACAGACACAGACACACACACACACACACCCACACACATCCACACACACCCACACACACCCACACACCCACACACACAGACACACACACCCACACACCCACACACACAGACACACACACCCACACACACCCCTACACACACAGACACACACACACACACACACACACACATATATATATATATATATATATATATATATATACATATATTTATTTCGGTATAATGTGTTCAGTTTTATTTGTGATAAAAAATAAAATAAAATAATAATTATAAAAATAAATATAAATAGTTATTATAATAAAAAGTAATTTTTATTTATTTTATAGGTTTTTTTTATAAATAATCATTTTAATTTTAAAAAATGGTTAAGTTAAAAAAATCATATAAGAGAAACGATTAAATTTTAAAATATATGAGAAAATTAGAAATATAATTATTTTAATTTAAAGAAATTACTTATTAAAGATAAAATTGAAAACTAAACATGTAAGCTGTCAGAACAATTAAATTCAGCTTGTAATGGAAGCTAGGTGTAGGTATAAGGGTTTAGAAAATTCAGAAAGTGGAAGACAAGTGTGTGCAACTAGTTGATCGATTAGTTTTTGACGGTAGTATATAAGTAAAATTTTCAAATGTTGAGCCACCTTTGCATGCACCTCTTCTCTCCAAACTTCTGAGTTTCTCCTCCCTCTCTCTACAATTCTCCTCATTCTCTCTAAAAATCCTCACTTTCTTCTTCTTCTGATCATCATCTAGGCCATGTTTGAATTCTTCTTTGGTGACAAGAAGTTCTTTTTCATCAATCTAGGTTCTGTGTGAAGTGGGTAAGTAAAATCATTCTTCCTTTTTAAGTTTCGGTATTTTCTAGAACATGCAAGCACTGTTCCGCTTGCATGTGTTCTTCATCTCTCTCTCTCTCTCTGAACCTGTTTCTGTTTTTGATCCTCTGGTTGGTCCATTTTACCGATCAGAATTGTAGTAAGTTGCTTTAGAAGTGGTTGCTAGTTAGTCAAAGTGGTGGAAGTGCCTAGTTTATTCAAGGTAAGGGAAGCTAGTGATTTAATTATATTTTTTGTGTTTGAAGTTGATGTGTGAATGCTTGCATGTATGGATGATGGTATGTTTGATTGAATTGTATTCAAATTTTGTGGTTGGCCGAGACATGTGAACTGGATTGGAGTTTCCTATTGTAGAACGTTCGGTCAGTTCTAGTTTGGAGAAGAGGGTGTGTGAAAATGGGAATGGTGAGTAGTGTGTAATAGGTTCAATGGAATAAGTTTAAAATAACTTAGAAATCACGTTTGGAAGTTTCAAAATTAAGAAAAATATCTTGTTTTGGTTTAAGAAGGGTTATTGTGAGATTTGTTTTGTTGACCGTTCGGCTATGTTATGTACCCAGTCATTAACTGGATTCGGTTTATTAGAGGTATTATCTATTTATGACTGTTCAGTCTAATCGCAGTGTTCTAATATTAAAACGGTGTTCGATTTAGATAGAGTATCCAATAATCTCTAAGTACTTGGGCTAGTATAGTATTTTGTATAAGTTTTCTTTTTTTAAGAGTTTCAGTTTGAGTTATGAGTGTGTGGTTTAAACTCTTTCGGTTGGGCTAAGTTCCTAGTAGTTGGTTTCTATGGTGGTCGGCCTATAATAGCGTTCGGTTAGTTTCTTCTGTTTTGTCTCTTATGAACCGTTCGGTTCTCTCAGTTGAGTAGTGTGAAGGTGTTCGGTCTCCAACGTTCACATGTTTTCTCTTTATTTTGTGAAAATTTAATTGATGAATGATTGTGTATGTTAAGAATTGAAGATTTATATTTTAGTGGAAGAGAATTCCAAGGAGGAATGTCTCATGGATGGTTGTGGAATTGTAAAGTATGAATATGGATATGCTAAGTTGGCGTTCATCCTGATATTTTGTGAGTTACTCATTCTCAAGTAGAGAGGAGTAAATCATGGGTGAGAATGGTAAGAGGTCCTACCGCCTCAAGGTGCCAAGGTAGGTAATATGGGATTAACCTTGGGTAGTAGCTTGAATAGTGTCAACTGTTACACTACCATAAGTGCAAGGACGACTATAGCCTCATATTCATACAATCTGGATGGTCAAGTCATAGTGTTCGGTTTATATATATTTATATGAATGATGATGTTTTGGTTGTATGTGATGAATTGTATTCATTGTTGTATGATGTACCGTTCGACTTCATATAGATTGAACTTGCATGAAATGCATATATGTGTTTATAATTAAATTACAATAGCTTACCATATTTTCTTGTTCTGTCTTGTCTTGTCCGTTCGGTTTTCTTTTCCCTTGCGATGATCATCCTGTGGAAGGCGAAGATCCTGTCGCTTAAGTTATCACTACAAGAAAAACGCGTTTTTTCGGCGGCTTTTTACCCACGGCCTAGGAGCCCTCGATAATGTAGTGGTGAATTCAATTACGGACGGCTTAAAGGCCTTCGGTAATATCTTCGAAGAATTTTAAGTTGTTCCCTCTCTGCAATTCATTTTTCCACCAGCCCTAGTCTTCGTCGCCCAAAACCCTTCCCTCCAACCCTTCCCCTTTGCTCCTCCAACGATACCAAAGCCCTAACCTTCCTCTCCTCTGCCCAAATTTCAGAAATTCTCCCTCTCCTCTGCCAAATTTCAAAAATTCCTCCAACGATATCAAAGCCCTAGTCAGTTTTTTTTCACCCTAAGGCATTCTCCCGCGGAACTGTGGTCATTGGTGGCGTGGTGTTTCCGGCAAGGTGGTGGGTCGTGCTAGTCGGCGTTTTGCGGTAGTGGTGGTGGGTCATCGAGGTTGGCTTGACGGCGACGAGGTGATGTGGGCTTGTTAAGTTCGTGGTCATGGTCTACAGAGGCTGGCATCTTCGTCCATTTTGCTTTCGAGGTAAGTTTTTTTTTTCAAAATTGAGTTTTTGTCGAGAAGAAATTGTACTTGAATGATGCTTGCTTTCTTTCTTTTTTTCGTTTTCATGTTGTTTTGTCTTTGTCATTGTGGTGTGGTAGAAATTGTGTTCTTTTTGTGTGGCCTTAGAGTTTCTGAAGGTGCCAACATTCTTTGGATATTGGTCGTTGAGGATATTTGAATGAATAGATTCTTGGATGCTTAACTGGAAACTACGATTAAATTCAACTGCTTCCTTCTTTAGGCATCACTAGTGTGAGTAACTAACTAGTGAAATGCTTAAAACTCTGTATGCTGCAGATTGAAGGTGAGGTTCTCTTGCATTGAGCATGAATTGACTAATGAGACTAACTGAATATGTTATATGCCTTGGCCATGTTTAAACAAGATCAGTCTTCTAGCCATCTTTGGTTCATTCTTTTGTCTACTGCAGGTTTTACTTTAGCTTCCTATAGCTTATGCTTGAGATCAATGGAGTAGGGGCTTGCTTGAATCCAATTGATCTTGTCCATCCATAAATCTGTTTCATTTTGTAAAAATACGAAGATCTCTTTGCTGGAGTGTGCCGCTTCAAATTTCTCAATTCTTTCATCTAGAAATCCTGCATCAGTCTCTACATCAAATCTTCTTTTTCTTTTCATCATTCCCAGCTATTGTGATGTCATCATTATATCCCTCTCTTTTCCATTCAATCTGACCTCAAAAAACAAAAGTACTTCTGTCAATCATCTCTTATCAAATCTACTTCTCCACGATTATGTGATATCAAATATAATGAGTATCTTTTCTGTTTTGTATTTGCTTCTGGATACATCCGACATTCTGCTTTTTATTTCCTTCTCAAACTACCAAATTACTTATTTCCATCATTGCAAAAAATCATATCCAATTATCCCATTTTGCAATGCTTTTTCTCTTTTTCGACTCCTCTACGTTCTAAGCAACCCCTTCCTTTCGCACTATACTACTCACATGCTTCATAATTATGTTTTATATTTTAATAAAGTAATACAATTTAGATTGCTAGGATTCAATCCATCATAAGATTAAATTGATAATAATTATGAAAGCTAATTAAGTGTGTTGTGGGATGAGGATGAAAAAATATATATTTTATCTTACTTTTTCTCTGATAAACTCTCCTTGTAGATAAAATTTGAATTGTTGATGAGGATAGGACATAACAGGGTAATAAAATGAACTCCTATTTTAACCCAGTGTTTGAGAGTGAAGACAACTTCTTTTATTGGAATAACTAAGATCAACTTTTGTCAATTATCTCACTTTCTACATTACATATTACATATTGTACTTAACTTTTTTAGTTTATGTATATACCTTACATATAACCGGCAGCCTCATGACTTTTGGATAACTATTTGTGACAATGTGGACAAATAATTTTGTCACGAGTTGTGCGTTTTCTTAATTGAGAAGGCATTGAGTAAGCTTCCAACTGGGAAAGAAAAACTACTTGGAATAGTTGATCTCAGAGGCTTCAGAATAGAAAATGCCGATCTTAAATTCTTGACTTTCTTGGTAATAGTTTTTAATATCTGCCAAACATTATTAAGTTAAGAAGTCTGAATCATCATCACCCAATGTAGTTTGAACCGTTGTGCCTCACTAGAAAGAAATTATGCAAAGAGCAGCACAACAACTAATATATTTCTTTATTTTTGGCAGTTTGATGTATTTTATTATTACTATCTATTGGATCAAGTACTATTTGTGGATTCACCTTTTGTTTTTAAGCCAATTTGGTAGCTTGCCAAACCCTTGTTAAAATCATATGCTTCCCTGGTAAGTGATTCTTGTCTTAAATGCTTGTTTTTAATATGCAAAGAGTTGTTCTTCCCTTTATGTTTAAGGGTTGAGTGCTTGAGATGCCTTGAGTTTTCTGAAGGGTTACCCCGTAGTATAACCTGACCCTATGTGTTGAAACTCAAAATTTGAGGGGGAAAAAGGGAGTTATCTGGTGGAAACTATGGGCTTGGACCAATAGGGTTTGTGGTGGACCTTACTCATCCTTTTGAATTTCTTTGGAATGTGAATTGGATTACTAGGTCCTAAGATAAGATAAAAGTTAATGTTGTTCGTTGTAATTTGATCTAATATCACAAAAATAGGAGGCAATTGCCTGCTGAAGAGTAGCTATAGTGGTTGTAGCTGACCATGCATTTCACCTTCTCAATCTAAGGTTGAGGGCTCCCACTACAAGAAAAAAGTGTATTACATACAGCAAAAATCCGTATATAATACCGTCGTAGCTAAATTTATATACGGATAAATCCGTATATAACTTATATATGAAAATTATATACGGATATATCCGTATATACGTTATATACGGATAAATCCGTATATAACTTATATACGAAAATTATATACGGATATATCCGTATATAAGTTATATACGGAAATCCGTATATAACTTATATACGGATATATCCGTATATAATTTCCGTATATAACTTATATACGGATATATCCGTATATAATGTTTTACCATTATCTAAGCATCATTTTAGTAGCAAAATCAACTCCTTTATAACTTATAACTTGTTTAATCCTCTTCTTTTGTCTTGTTTTCTGAATAATTATGTTTTAGGTTACTTCGATGTACTTTCTTCGATAATCTCTTATTTTGTAGCTAATAATGAGCTTGGAAGAGTCTCCAACAATGTGTAGGGCCGAACCAAACACAAGGAACAAACACACATGCAGAAACGCTCGTTACCCAGCGAGCGGACGCTCGTTACCCAGCGAGCGGACGCTCGTCTCCCAGAGCACGAACGCTTGTCCAGCGTGGACGCCCGAGAACGCTCGCTCAGAGAGAATTGGACGCTCGTCTTGTGTGGACTCACGAGAGAACGCTCACCCAGCAAGAAGTGGACGCTCGTCAGCGAATACGCGAAGTGGACGCTCGTCCAGCGAGGACGCGCGTCTAGAGAAGACTCTCAGCGGACGCTCACCCAGGAGAAGAGGACGCTCGTCCAAGACGATTAGAGAAGACGCTCGCCCAGGAGAAGTTGACGCTCGTCCAGAGGCGCTCAGTGGACGCTCGGCAGCGAGAAGCGGACGCTCGTCCACTTTCATTGGGCGCGAACTTTTCCAGAGAGTTTCACGCCCGGGCGTGAGAAATGGGGCGCCCGGGCGTGACTTTTCCAGAGAGGTTCGCGCCCGGACGCGAGAAAGGGCGCCGGGCGCGATTTTTCCAGATAGGTTCGCGCCTGGGCGCGACTGAGAGGGTGCCGGGCGCGACTTTTGCTGATGTGTCAAAATGCCTATTTATTCATGGGGTCTGGAAGCATTTGGGGATCTTTGGCTGCCCAAACACGATTTCTCTCATTTGGAGCTCTTGGAGGCGAGCTAGGAGCTGTGGGAACAGTCCTTCTTCAACCTTGGGTCTTCTTCCTTCTTCCATTTCCACCATTGTTGTAAGCTTGAGCTCTCCATTCATGGAGAGTTAGTTTCATTATTGTTGGGGGATTGATGTAGCCACTGAACTCTTATGTAAACTACTATGTTTTGAATGAATTTATGCCTCTTTCATTTATTGTTAGTGTTTAATTCCTTTTCTTAATGCTTGTTGTGAAATTGCTACCCATTACATGATTTTAGGGTTTGCTTGATATTGGGAAATGTTGGGTAAATCTGGACTTGGATTAAACACCTAAAGGAAATAGTATCTAGGGATAGAACTAGGACCTTTGGTTGTCTTAGATCTCAATTCTTAATGCGGAAATAATTGTTAGGTCTTCCAAGGGATTGGAGCTTAATAAGAAAGTCTAGGCTCTCTCTACCAAGGGATTGGGTTTGAGTAATTTAGTAGATTGACATTGGCATATTAATGAAGAGGAAGTGATTTTCTATACATAAGAGTGAAGTAGGTGAAATCATACCCCCAACAATACCATTCCATATCATTTCTAATCTTTCCATTTCCAAGTGTTTGAGTATCTAAGATCACTTTTATCAATTATGTTTCATGTTTATTTTAATTGCACAAAAATACAAATTATGAAGCATTCTTTAGTCTAAGTTAGTTGGAAATTATACGATTGTTTGGTGACACGAGTCTCTTGGGAAACGATATCCGGTCTTACCGGTTTTATTACTTAGAACGATTTGGTACACTTGCCAGAAAGTCAACAAGCACCCTTCGTTCTGTTGACGATACCATTTGCAAATTCTAGTACTCTACCAAACGTTGGCTCCTCACGTCCACCACCCCCTTGTACGACGCCCACACCTTCTGTCGGGCCCACTCCTTCAATTGTAGGGCCCACACCTCCTACTATAGTGCCTACTCCTTTAGTTGTAGGGCCCACACCTCCTACTGTAGTGCCCACACCTTCAGTTGGACCCACTCCTTCAATTGTAGGGCCCACACCTCCTACTGTAGTGTCCACTCCTTCTGTTGTAGGGCCCACTCCTTCAATTGTAGGACCCACTCCTACTGTAGTGTCATCTTCTATATCATCTCCAGATGTACACCAGCCATCTGTTGATCCTGCTGATCCTATTGATTTGGGTGATCCTGCTCCTCATGATCGACCATTCATTGAGCCATGTGGAAAAGGGTAATACCATATCTTCTTCTTAGTCTTGTATTTTGCATTAAATTGTTGGTCCTGTTATGGTTGTAGATTCATAATTTCTTACATTCATATTTCAGGTTTCTTCCTTCTAGAGTTGCTTCACAGGCCATCACTAGGTCTATTAAGCAACAATTTCTTCAGCCCTGGGCATCATGGGGAGTAATCTCAAACGACGACAAAAAACTGTTTTGGGAGAGATTTAAGGTAAAACATCGTGTTACTTAATCATCTTGCATCACCATATTCAAATACGAATTTCATTTGCTTTATTTTAACATTATCTATTGTAACAGCAAAAGGTGCAGTGGGCAACTGAGCATGAAGCTCAAATTAAGAAAAACTTTAACATGAAAGCATCTCACCGATTGTCAGAAATGTTTAGAGATGCAAGGATCGCAGGACAACGCCCTTATTGGGTAGGGGAGCACATATGGAATTCATTGCTGGCATATTGGAATTCGCCAGTACCACATTAAATATGCTACCGCCCAGAAAAATAGGGCTTCAGAAAAAGGTGGTGTATTGCATACTAGAGGATCAATCACTACACATGAACATGCGATTCGTATGGTAAAAATCTGCATTCATTTCTTATCAATAACTCTATAACATCATGTACTTTGAAATTAATATATATGTCATTCGTATGTTTTATTTAAAATATTACAGGCAGCGGAGCTTGGACGGGCTGTTCATGTTGATGAGGTGTTTACACAGATTCATATTCACAAGGGGACTGGCGAATATGTTGATGAGAGGTCTCGCAAGACCATTGTAAGTAAACTTTTTAACAACATTCAATTTTGTACTATTTTATTTTTGTTTCACACTTTCAAATTCATGTTATTAACGTTTTCTATCTTATTTAACAGGAAGATTTTTCTGCGAGATTAACACAGGCGAGATCAGAGGGGGGGGATCTCCACCTGATGCTAACTCTAGAGTAGATGCTGACGATGAAATGATCAGGACCCAATGTTGGGTTGAGGTCGTCAGGGGGAAGAAGAAAGGACGACTGTATGGGATAGGACAACTTGCCTCCCATTACAGTGCTGGAAGAGGAGGCATATTCAAACATCAACCATCTACCTCTGGCACATTTGACCACAACAATGTCGTTAGTAAAAAGGCTTATGATTCACTTCTAGCCAGATTTGACCATCTTGAAAATATGGTCAGGACATTGATACCTCAGCAAAGAAAGTCCGCCCCATCATCATCCCAACAGCCATGCCCACCTTAGCAGCCTTCCCAGACCACACTTGTGCAAGAAGAAGATCATGATGATTCTGATGATTATGATGAATATTAGACATTTAGGAACTTTTCAAAACATTACAAGTTAGGTTTTTTATTTAAAAACTTTGTTTTGCCCTTAGAAACTTTTCAAACTTTGAAGTTATATTGAAGTTAGTTTTCTATTATCAAACTTTGTTTTGGATTTAGGAACTTTTGAAACTTAGAATGATTGAAGTATAAGATGAATATGAATGTTGAATGATTGCATTTGAATTGCCTGGATGAATTGGCTGGCTGAATTGATGTTTGTCGATTATTGATTGGTTATTTGCAGGTTTGGATATAATGCAGAAAGAAATTGCACTAAAAAAAAGTGCACGTTACCGACGGCCTACTGTCGTCGGTAAAACCTATCCAGTTTTGCCTCCAATTACTGACGACATCAAACCGTCGCTAAAAGTATCTATTTTCGCATTCAATTACCGAAGGCTGTAAAGTCGTCGGTAATGTTTCTGACACGCATATTACCGACGACTTTTTGTCGTTACCGAGGACTTATGGCCGTGGGTAAATTCCTTCTTTTTTGTAGTACCGCTCGGTCATCTATTGTGTATAATTTTGAATTGGACCGTTCGGTCAATAGATTTAGTATTCCTTTTGCAAACCGATCGGTTTATACAATGTGTTGTATCACCGTTCGATTTATTCCTATGTTTTGTATCAAAGATATTTTGTAAAGTTTTTAGTTTTATGGTTATTTTTGGATAACTATAATGGTTAAACACTTTACTAACTCTTAATGAACTTATCTATCATATTATTATATGTGATTAATCTATGATATAATATTATGCTATATTTTGAGGATGTTACATAAGCCAATCAAATTCCTTTTGTCTCCAATTAAAACTTGTCTCCAATTAAAACAGTCTATTTTGGTAAATAAATTTTTAAAGCAGACTAATTGAGTATTTTTATTTACTTTTGGTTTATTTCGGGAAAAAATCGTTTCCTAATAAATTTGCCAAATAGTGAAAAAAAAGAGAGTTAGTAATTGATATGTATTATTTTTCTTTGTTTTTTTAGCATATTATAAAGATTTCAGTTTTCAGTGAAAGAGGAAAAACATGTTTTATTAACCACGCGAACAGAATTCTAGCAAATCACCACAAACTCCTCTAGTCAACCACGAAGAGCCTCCGGCGACGCTGCGCGAACCACAAGATACTCCGATAACCCCGAGCGAGGTCACAACGAGCCAACCCCCTGTTCAGCGGGACCATACTGCAACTTCAGTTTCACTCGGCACTGGTGAGGCGGTAGAAGAGGAATGGGGATGAAGCAAATTTAAGGTACAAATTTCCCTTTTTGCTGTTTTCATGATTTGTTTTTTAATTTCTTGTTTGTACCTCTATTGTAGAATGACTGATTAGGGTTTCATTAGAGTTTGTTCCTACCTCTGCAAAATGCAAAGTCATATTTTCATGTATCCCATTTGATGTTTAATTTTGATTCATTTGTGTTATATGCTGTGGGCATCAAAATTGTCAGGGTAGAAGTGGAATCAGCTCTTGTTTCATCCCTAATGTGCAGATGTTTCTGTGGTTGGTCTGTATGTGAAAGCATGGAGTTAGTTTTTGTGTGTGAAAAAATTATGCGCAGTTTCTATGTAGCATAGTCAGGTGATTTATAAGGTTGAGACCCTCTGTCTCTCTCAATGTTACCTGTCTTGTTGGATACCATCCTGAACTTATGTGCAATTTGTTGTTTTCTAAATGGTTAGAATGTTGTTTAATATTTCAGTAGATACGCGTTGTCTGCATTTTTGATTTGATCATGTTGTTGTTTAAGAGGGTCACTTTTGTGACTTAATCATTGTGCACAGGCTTTGTATTGCATTGGCAAATGATCAAACGACTAGTGTATTTTTATCTCACTTTGGATCTTTGTTAGGTTGCTTTCTTACAGTGTCATCAATGTTGTGGGACGCTTGGCTTACCTTCTTAATTAGTTTTAATCTTTCTGTGTGTGGTGATATACTTATAAGTTTCCACCGAAAGCAAAAATGCTTGTTTCAATTGTCAAAGCTCTTGTTATTTATGTATTATTATTTTTGTGATAATGAAGGATCATTGATTCAACTATGTTTTGGATGTTGACGTTTCAGGGAAAGTTTGTTCCTTTTGTCAATTTTTTTCCTATACGCCACCGTGCTCTTCCAATCAACAGGAATATGGATGCACAAGCCAAGAAAAAGGCTTTGTTTCGTGCTAAATTGAATGCCCAGAAGAAGGAGAAGCGTATAGAATCTCCCCTTGTGAGGTTGGTACTTGGTGCTCATCATGTAATTTTTGCATTCCCATACATCAATTTACTTTGCCCTTCACAAATTTGCGTATGGATTTCTTAATTCGTTATGTGTTATATGTTATACTGCATCCGTTCACCCTTAATGGTTTTACTTTTTCTTCACACAAGAATGGCACATTATTAAATACCTTCTGCTTATAAATTAAGTTATGCCTTTTTATTTAATTGTTTAATTTTATGCTAATTAAGAGGCATCTATATCTGAATTTGTGGCGAAGTGTACAACATCCATATTTACTCCTATTATGGTTTGCATCCAATTTGTTAAGACATTATCAAGTTGATTTATTTAAATTATACCTGTTATTTTATTTTGATAGTTTCTGTGCATAATAAATACAGGTATAATGAATTTGATCAACCTGTTTGCCGGGTTTGTGATGTTGTTCTGAAGTCCGAGTCTTTATGGGATGCACACCAAGTTTCTCGTAAGCATCGTGAGGTGATGATATTTACAATCTCATTCTTGTTGTGTATTTGTGCATATTAGTCGATAGCACACTATAGTATAATCATTTTTTAGGATTCTTGTTAAGGTTTGTTTCCCTTTGTATTTCACCACCTCTCTTACCTCCACAATGAACTTACCTTAAAAGACTATGATTGTTTTGAGCAGGCAATAAGTAATCTGAAAGCTAATGCAGCTGGATTAACTCAACAAAACAATGCAAAGCCTGTTTCAGATGCCAACATTCCCAAGGCTAAACCAGAACATCCTTTGGGATCACAATCGAAACTTCCAGAAAGTTCACGAGAAGTGTCTAAACCTCAATCTTCGTCAGTGCTTCCACCAGGTTTTTTTGATGACAATGATTCGGGAAAGAAAAGTTCTGGTAAGAATTTGGTTTAGAAAATTAAGTGCGTATTTGTACTCTTGTATATTTTAATAAACAGAGTTTCAATTACATATCACAGGCAGTGATGGTAATATTTGTCTTTATATACATATTTTGTATGCCACTTAATTAATACAATGCCCAACTTCTCGATTTGATATTTGTACTGGTACAGTTCATAATTTTACGAGTAAAATAGGTTTTCATGAATTCCCACATCTAGTTTAATTTGAATGATAAAATTTTTTCTGAAGCAGCGTCTCATTTAGGGGTCCCATCTCATTCTCAATTTTCATTTGCTTATTTAGACTTAAGATTTTGGTCCCTTGACCCTTCTGGATGTTTTCACGAAAACTGTCTTCAGCATTTCAAGCTCCTTTTTTTATATAAAACTAGTTTCTATCTTGAAATTCTCTTTTGTATGCTCAAGCTCTCTCTAAAGTCTAAATTTTTATTCCGGGAGAGGTGCTTAATAGAACATATTACATGTTTGCAGCCTACAAGAGGCTGATGCTTGTTCAAAAGTGGTTCCTCATCCAGTTCTGCATTGTTTTTTGGTTACCTTTTGGAGTTCATTGGTTTATTTCGTTTTTTCTTTATGGAGCACCCTGTACCCTTTACTTTCTTTGTAATTTTCTTCTCTACATATTATTGAATTTTTTCCTTTATTAAATTAATAGTCAAGAGTAGGATATGAAATCCACGTGGTTATGATTGTAGATGCGTTACAAAAATGATTGTACTCTACAGTTGGCTGTCCCAGCTTGGAAATGGATTAAACAACTTTTGGTGCTTTTCTTCCAAAATATATATTGATAAATAGTTAAAACCATGGAATTTTCAGATTTGATTAATAGCAGTGACAAGGTCCTTTGGGTCTAAAAGTAGTAACATTATTGTAATCTTTCGTTATTTGTACTGGGTATATCCAGTTGGTGCTTTATCACACCTTGGGACTTCATGTTTGATAGTAACGTTGGTTCCTTGCAACTTGCAGCACTTAATATTGACTTACTTTTGCTTCATTGATATTTTTCCTTTCAGACCATTTAGCAGACTCTGATTTAGGTAGAAAACCTGCGGTTTCTGCTCAAAATCAGGCGTTAAACTTCAAGAAGGAGAAAGGTCATTTTCATGACAATAGTGCTGCAGAGTCAAATGTTAGCGAGGCCTCAACGGAGAGTAAGCAGACCTCAGTTAATAGTACTGATACAGAGATCAAGCAAGTAAAAGGGAGTCTGCCTGAAGGATTTTTTGACAATAAGGAAGCTGATTTGCGTGCCCGTGGCATAAAGCTTGTAAAGCCAGATGTCAAGTAGGTTCCTCCTTTATGTTGATGGTTACTGCTATATTTAGTTTTCATTGACTTTTTTATTTTATTTTTATGGGAAGTAAATTATTTTTTATTCTCGGGGCAGAAAAACATTGCCCATATTTAATAAAACAGAGAACAGTAAAATTTTCATTTGCTTTTATTCTTATTTTATCAACCAGAGTGAGTTTTGGGAAACTGTTGAAGATATTGAACAGGAAACAAGTCTAGTTCATAGTATCAGATGTTGGTATCAACGTTGTGTGATCCACATATAGTCATATATAACCACTATTCTTTGATGATTTTCCCTATTTCTTAGCAAAATGATCTTTTGACAACTTTTTGATAGTAAAATATTATCCTCAGATGAGTCACCAAAGATAGTGACGTAGTTAGGAATAAAATATTATTAGAAGACAATTGTATACTGAATGAATGAGATAGAAGGGGTGTCAAGGTATAGGATTCATTTTCTTATATGGCTTCGTTAAAGCGAGGATGCACTTTAGAGGCTACAGTGCAACCTCTGATTGAGGTGCAGAAAACTTCCCGCAGTGCATTTTATGGATGCACCCCTCACTCTAGAGGAGTCAGCCTAATGGGTGAAACCATTTTATTTCTTGGTGTTCATTAATGCGATACCATACCCTTTGTACATTGCTGGTTCTGTTCTGAGAACTTTTTTTCTTCTCTATTCTGTGGAATATGTATATCGTTAAATGGTTTGGAACTTAAAATGACATTGAATTCTTTAAAATCTTCTCTTAGAGACGAGTACAAGGAATTTGAGAAGTTGATTCAAGAAGATTTGCAGGAGGTTGACAACAGGTTGGAGGAAGAAGAGGTGATGATCATTATATCTTTATGCTATATAATTGAGCTTGTTGAGTTTCTAACCTTGATATGTATATGCACTATAAATTTGATATACGATGAAACATTTGTCGTTATGGGCAGATTGATGCAGCCGAAATGATAGAGGAAGCTGAATCTGTAGAGCAGAAGTATGTTTAGCTGTCTTAAATTACTTTTACCCCCTTTCATTTCTTCTCTACTTCCATCTGTTCTAAGAGACCCTTCCCCACCCCATCTATCTTTCATCCTTCTACAGGATCTTCAGGGAGAAAGTGGAAATGTTGAAGAAGAGGAGATTGGATCTAAAAGCTGCTAATGCTGCAAAGCGTAATAAATCATCTGAGGTTGTAGCCAAGGAATCTACACACGAAGAGTCATCCAGTGATGATGAAAGTGAAGAAAATTTTGCCGTGGATTGGAGAGCACAACACTTGTGATATGTGAATACTGTGCTAATTTTTTTCTTCTGTTTCTTGAATTCATGACTTTATATAATACCAAATATCAGATTTTGGACATAAAATGATAGAGAGTTTGGGCTGAGTTATGGTCAAATTTGGGCTGAGTTTAGGCTTTATGGTCAAATTTGAAAACTTTTCTACATTGATAGGACGTCCTTCCTAAAATAGGTGTTTTGAAAGTCATGGTTTTCTTCTGCTCTGTTTGGTACTGATGGATACGGATGAGCGAGTGGGAGGCTAAATTTAGTAGTTTGGTGAAGCTTATGATCAAGAGTTGAAGTTTGTTGTGCCCTTCACTGACGGTAGTTGTAACCTTTTATTTAAGAAATGATAATTTTCATAGTTTAAAAATAAATTTACTTTTATTTTTCGTGTATTTTTTCTTTATTAAACAATTAAATATTTAATGTTCAATTTTTTAACTTGTTTTTTCCTCAAAATCATCCGCTTTGGTAATTGGTGTCTTTAAACCAAAATGCATGAATATTTAATATTACTACTAGTTTTTGTAAAACACATGTAAATCACACCACCACACTAAAGAACACGAGAGAGACGATAAAAGAAGAAAACGGGTGAAGATGACTTGCAGGTGCATGTCTTCAGTAACCATAAAGAGCATTTTAGTAAACAATAATGACTGTTTATCTGATTTCTTTTTTATTTTATATATATTTATCTGAAGGTTATTTCTGTCATCAGAGTGAAACTTGGGGCTTTTCTTAGTAAACATTTCGTATTATGGGTCCGTAGGACAATAAATATGCAAGCTGATCCTCAATATAATATACTATACCTTTTGCTTCCTGCACCCACTATTACTAAATGCATCCTTATATTAACAAGAAAAAGAGTAAAATATTATTTCTCACTGTATTACACTGCCACTATCTCATATTGCTGTAATCATCAATGCTGTTGCAGAGTAAGAAGATAAAGAATGCTAGCAAAGAAAAACTTGTTTTGAAAAATTCTGTTTAAAACGTATTTTATGTATTGTGGAAAATTTGTTCTATAAGGTTCATTCTAGAAAATTCATTCTAGAAGGCTTTATATAAGTTCTGAAAAACTGGTTCCAGAAATCTTGTTTTGAAAAATTTGTTTCAAAATGCATTTCATGCTTTCTGAAAACCTCTCTTTTTCAGAAAATTTGTTTTATGAATCATATTATGGAAAATCTTAAAAGCTTGTTCTAGAAATTTTCCAAAACAAGTAATCTAGAAGTCACTTATAAATTAATCATTTTGAAAATTTTTGGAGTTACAGGAGAAAATCGTGGAAATGTGAAAAGAGAAACTTATGGTACTTGTAAAAGAAAACAAAACACGTCTTTGAGACACTTTCTTCTTAGGGCAATGTTCAAACTTCTACTAATAGTATGCTCGGAAAACTTTCTTTTCCATTTTTCAGCTGTTTTTAATTTAAAATAAAATATTTGGCACATCAGCTTATATTTACCGATTTTATTTTCGAAAATAAATTATATTCATGAATATAAAAATTGTAATTTAAGACTATTTTTAAATATATTTTTTTCTCTGAGTGTTTTTTTTTCATAAAAACAACTATTTAAATTCATTTTTCAAATCAAAACAATGATTCTAATTATAATTAATGAAAAGAGATAGATCGATTTTAAGAGTAACTCTAAAAGATTACTCTTCCATATAATTTATTTTCTTATAATAATAAGTTGCGTTTTAACCATTACACTACAACAAAATAAAAAATGATGAAAACTCTTAGAATTACTATTAGAATCAATCCATCTCTCTCCATTAATCACTGAAATAATATAATTTTCGCTGTTATCACAAACACATATTTCAATTTTTATAGACAAGTTTTATTGCCAAACTAATAAGATTTACATGAATTTTAACTAAATAAAGGTATTTATTTTTTGTCCTATCTGTTGTGTAGTTTTAAAGAGAGTGATTCCATATTTTTGGTGACCATACAACAATGGAGCTTTATTATTTCCTATTCATTTTCAAATAAAAATTTTATTTCTATTAATATATCCATATTTATTGAACATAAAATTTTTGTTTCATTCCTATTTCCATATGATAGTAGGAGCCACTCAAGAATTTAGAAGATTAAAAAAGAAAATTTAAGAATGAAGTTTGTTGTTTAAAACTTATTTTTTATGCAAAATTATTTAATAAATGTTCGTAATTAATTTCATTTAAATTTTACACATTTTTTCATTTAACTCTTGTTTGACTTATTTCATTAAAGATTTTATCTCTATTACATATGCATGAACATTGTTACTATGGAGTGATCCACAGAAATCTAAAATTTTCTAATATTCTTTTATATACAAAGTTCAATGTTATATACGAATTTATCCGTAAATAATTACATACAAATTTATCTGTAGTACATGCAAATTTATCTGGATGTAATTATCTAAAGATAAATCTATTTGTAATTATTTTCAAATTTTATTACAGCTTATTCGTAGATAATATTACCTACGATCATTTTATTTATGAATTTTTATCTGTAAGTAATTTATGATAATTCGTAGGTAACACTATCTTAATTATGTATTTTGATCTTTACTTACGAATTTTAGTGATAGATAATAACGTTTTTCTCGTCAAGCAAAATTTAAAAAATATATAGAGAAGCTCTCAAAACTCAAATAAGCACTGAAAAAACAAAATCAACGATCATTTTACTTATGAATTTTTATCTGTAAGTAATTTATGGTAATTCGTAGGTAACACTATCTTAATTATGTATTTTGATCTTTACTTACGAACTTTAGTAATAGATAATAACGTTTTTCTCGTCAAGCAAAATTTAAAAAATATATAAAGAAGCTCTCAAAACTCAAATAAGCACTGAAAAAAACAAAATCAACCAAAAAGGACACATTTATAATCCTAATACAAATTCAAAAAATAAAATAAAAATGCAACACAAATAAAACAAACATGCTAAGGAGGATAAAAATATTAGTACACAAAAAGAGTATGGGATTCAAGGAATACAATCTGCCAAAACTTTTAAGAGAAGAACTTTAAAATGAAAGAAAACAAGGAGAGGTGTATATATGAGAAGTCGCTAGATAAAAGAAGAAAATATAAATCAGAATTGATTAAAGTAAAATAAAGATAACTAATCATTATTTTTCTCCTAAACAAAATTATAACTTATTAATAACAGTTCAATTCAATTTTATTCTCCAACATAAAATTATAATTAATTTAATATAGGTAAATTGGTACTAAAAATCAATTTTTGAGTTTTTTTTTCTTCTTAAACATAATTTTATTGTTAATTTATTGGAGGAATATATTTTATAGGCTTAAAACGAGTGTTTTACCTGCTTCACCCTTGAGTTAGTTATATGGGTATACCATATTCGTCGTGCATATACTCGCTTTCTTACCGTTTTGATATTAATCACTTAATTATATTGAAAAATTAAAAAATCACAACAAAGAAAACATAATATTATCAATATTTAATATCAAAAAGACATATTATCATTTTTAGTACCAAATAAAATCTCAAGAAAACCAAAATATTTATTAATTTTGCAAACTTTAATGAAATTAAATTGATAAAATTAAGAAATATTTTTAAAAATTATAAAACAAATAAATATTTAAGTTTAAAAATATTTTAAATGTGTCTTCACTTCATTTCTAAATTGTAATAAAATATATTTTTTTATATACTTATAAAAATTATAATACACTACTTAAATCACACAAATATAAAAGATTAAGCTAATAATAGTTAAAATATATCTTACATTTTTGTGAACTTCTATTTATATTGAATGATAACAATAACATTAAATGATTATATTATAGTTAATGTAACGTTTTTATACAATTAAGTGGTTTATGATAATGAGTTAGAAAATAAAAATAATTATGTAAGAAATTATCAAAATAGTATTGTACATGATAAAAATCAACAAATAAAAATATTAAAAAGAAGTAAAATATCAAATATGTATTTTAGAAATAATTTGATAAAGTATTAAGTGAAATTTCACAAATAAAAACAAATATATAATTAAGAGTATATTAAGATAACATAAATATCTTGATGATTTAAGAAAACTCTTCATATATCAAACTATTAAGAAAATAATGAAAATTGTTCTAAAAAAATAAAAGTTAATGAAAGAAAGTAAATGAAAAGGGTAACCAAATTCAAACTAGGAGAGTTTTAGAACCGTGCAATGCTGAGCGCCTTCCAAGCTCCCTCTGAGTGCCCTCAGGCGCCTCATGAGCATCCTGTTCCAGGGGTCTTGCGTCCTAAGCGCCCTTTTTAGGGATTGAGCGCCCCTGAGTCATATTTTTGGGTTTTCATGTTTAGGCTGTTATGCGTTTTGGGATGTACTTTTTTGGTCTCTGTGATGCATGTGTAATAATTTAGCATAAGTTTATTGATGATGTATACAGTGTTAAATTTACTTGTTTACAGAATGTAAAAGGTATGAAAAAGAGTTCTAAAGTAAAACTTCTTGGCGTTAGTTAGGGAGTTTAGTTTTGGAGGTTGTCTTGATATTCTAATGATATTTCATTTTCAAGTAGAAAAGATTGACATATGTGGTGAGAGTAGTAGGAGGTCTTAGTCTAGATGCTTCTAGTATGGCCTAAGACGCGATACAGACTAACCTTGTGAGGGCGGTAGGGTGAAACCCATTTGGAAATTGCTTTACAAAGAAGTAGATGCCACCATAAGTACACAACTCGTCATAGATAAGCATTCATTCTACGTCCGGACAATACAGTCTAAGTCATTGTATTTTAAGATGTTTGGTCTTATTTATATTGCATTTGATTCATGTACAAATTGTTTTAAGTTTATGATTATTTGTTTTGTATCTAGCTTACCCTTTTATTTGTGAATGTGTTTGTATGTTTCTTTGTTGACTATGATCATCTAGTTGGTGTGAGTAGAGGGTGATAAGGTTGCTTTCGAGCAAACATTAGATGAAGGTATTGCGGATGTTTAGTACCTTTAGTTACTCATCATGTATATAGTTTATTTTAACCAGTTTGTATATAAAATTTCTTTATGGTTGTTTAGATGACTATAATAACTTTATCTTTTTTTGTCTTGTGAAAATATATTTTATTAAAACTGTGTGACAACTCTTTTATAATATTTGTACTATATTTTGGGATGTCACAATAACAACAATGATAATAATGTTTTAAAATTTTAAATTGATATTTTATTTTCATTTATTTTTTTTAAAAAATAATTATAATAATACTAAAAATAAAATTCTATAACTAAAATTAAAACTAAAGACCAAATTCCTAACATATTAATTGTTTTACAAAAGTAAGCAAAAATAAATTTCAGAATTAAATTAATAAAATTCTAACAATAATCACTAAATTTAAAATTTTAAATTGATATTTTATTTTCATTTATTTTAAAAAAAATTATAATAATACTAAAAATAAAATTCTATAACTAAAATTAAAACTAAAGACCAAATTTCTAACATATTAATTGTTTTACAAAAGTAAGAAAAAATAAATTTCAGAATTAAATTATCTGAAAATAAAATTCTAACAGTAATCACTAAATCGTGTTATTTAGATTAATATGTCTTTTTGATAAATATATTGAATAATATTTATCAGGATATATTTTTAATAATATTTTTTTATTAAAAAAATAGGTAACCGTTTCAATAATTTCTTTCTTTTATGAGTTTCTTTAATTAGATTTCCATTACTTTTTGTTCTGCAAAAAATTTACTTTGATTTATTACTTGTAACTATATGATCATACTTTGATTCCACATTTCAAGGCTAGTTTAATATTCATGTAGTTATTTTTGGAAAGTTTTATTATGGATTACACCCACCGATTCTGAAAGAAACCACAGAACCGAAACATAACCATGATTGATAATCAATTTGAAAATTAAACTCCTAGTTTTTCTGATTTATAATTAATAAAAAATTTAAGGTCCTAGTTTTTTTATTAAATAATTAAAAATTAAGCTCCTAGTTTTTCTGATTAATAATTAAGTATTTGCTTGGAAGCTAAAACAGAGCCCACTAGAACATGCTTCCTATTCTTCTGCATAACTCCATCATACAGTAAGAAAAAGAAGCTAAAACACCCATCAACAAAAAATTAGTCTCCCAAGCTAAAACTAATCACTAAATGATGAACATTTATATGTATCAACCATTCATGCATAAACATTACTTAATTATTATCCAAAAGATAAAACTGACTTGTGGAACTACTAACACAACTTTTGATTCTAGATTTTTTAAAACAAAATTAAAAGAAAAAAACTCTAGATTACAAAATTAGAATTCACACAAAATTTGGGAAAAAATATATTAGGGTAAAATGAAGAGATTTAAATATTTTAAAAGAAAAAAAATATAAGAGTATTTGTATTTTAGAATTGATATTTTAAAATGAAGAGATTTAAATATTTTAATAATAAAAATTTTAAATATAAATTGAATTCTTATAAACGAGTTTCATTGTTTTAAATCACACTATCTCTTTAGATATTTTCCTTTTTTAGTTCTCTTCTTTCTCTCTAAGACTTCTAATTGTTAGTTCATCTGAAGTGTTAAGACAAGATCGTCTAAGTAAACCTTATTTTGAAGTTTAACATAACGTCTAAAACAAAATAGTGCTTAATCATCTAGAACAAAAGCGCTAAACACTACTCTTTAAGTGCTTAAACGATACAAGAGTGTTTAATAACTAAGAACACGTATACTTGATAAGCGCTAAACGCTATAGAGCTCATAAAAAAATGTTTAATTGTGAAAGTGTCTAACAAAAGAGTTAGACCGTCTAGGATACATATAACCTTGCTAAATGCTATATATCCTAAACACTATTGATATTATGATGTTTGATTTGCTTAAATTTGGTTTGTGTTGGATGTTTGTATGCTGTTTTGCATTGATTGAATTGGTATTGAACTAAAGAACTTATGATTTAATCAAATAAGCTAGTTTTTATGTGCCCTGACATTAAATGTTGTTTTTAACCAAAGTACTAAGTAAGGAATACCAATTTGACCATTTGAATAGGTTCCTTTTTCCCCAAATCACAAATTTTAAATCTGCTCATATTTAATATAGTGTTAAGTAGTGGCAAGATGACGTTGAGCGTCATTTAACTGTGTAGGTTTTGTAGCATTTTAACTCCAGGTCATTGAGCGCCAATCTTGAATCGCTAAGCATGTGGAAATGTGAATGCTTTAGCGTTGAACGATAACAAGGCATTATTGAGCATCATGTTTCACTACGGGTATGAAGCCTTTTTGTTCTAGGACGCTGAGAGGTGGGAGGGTTTCACTGAGCAAGTCTTTTTGTAGGAAGAATGGCGAGCGTCAGGACTGCCGTTAAGAATAATCTTTTGCGGGAAGCCTAGTGTTAGACACCACTTTTGGACACCAATTGTTTGACTTTTTGTCATTCCATGATTGTTTGAAATGAATTTACAATGTCCAGATGTATCTCTAATTGTGTATGATGTTTATTCATGTATAAAATTGCGGTGATGATGAGTATGGTATATGTGTTAGCATAATTCTATGGATCTCACGGAAAGATTCTATGATGGCTTTTCATTAATATATGTATTGATATATGGATTTAGTAATTGGAATTATCTTGTCGCTTTAATAACCATTCAATATCAAGTAGAGAAGGGTGGAGTATGTGGTGAGAGATGCAAGATATCCAAGCCTAGGGCTTTACCTTGGCCAAAGAAGGTTGATGGACTAACTTTGTGTGTGCTAGCCTAGGTGGGTGAGTTGTTCCACCACCACAAGTACATAATTCACCAGAATCTGATATCAATACATGTATTTGGATGTTATATGTGCTCATATTGTTGATATAAATGATTTACATCTATTAACATCTCTATACTTGTTATATGATTATTCTTTTTGCACATTAGCTTACTCTTTCTTTCGTGTTTGTTTATATGCATATGTGTTCTTCTTTTTTAAAGGTATGAGTAAATAATAAGGTAGCAGTTGATCTAGTTCAAAAAGATGATAATGATTTAATATAGGTTTAGGATTACCTGACTATGTATATGTTTTCCTTTTTGAAAAAATTTATTAAGTTCTAGTCTTAATGTAATTTTATATATATAACCTTTGTATATGAATATTTTTTGTAACATAAATAATTGTAATAACTATAATAACATATTTTATATATATATATATATATATATTATTGAGTTACCTGTTCTTGCATGTTGGATGTTGCATGTGTAATGTTTTTTAGTAGTTATATAGTATTAAAATATGACATTACAAAAAACTTATGATAAATCTAAATATTCTAATACCAATTATTAGATTATGAACCAAATAGGTCAATAATAAATGAACAATGATAACAAATTGAGCAATCCCAAATATCCTAGAACAATATGTGAAAGACTGGTTATGGGGAACAATGTATATGGAAGAATGATATTCTAATCCTCCAACTACAGAGCACATATTTTAATAGGAATGAATGTATGTGCTTATAGACGAGAACCATAACTCCTTTAACATGAATTACTTACTTAATTTTAATATTTATAATTTAATTTCTCATTAAATTAAAATATATTAAAATATTGTTAATAGTCTTATAAATAATTTTTGATGTGTTTGTAGTCATATATTTAAATTAACTAAATCACTTTAATATATTAGTTAATAAAATATAATGATCTAAGGCATTTAATTATATATATATATATATATTAATTAGGATTTAGGGTTTGAAAAAGATGAAACATAGCTCTTCTCATAATAGATGCCCTAGAATATATCTTCATCCTTTCGGTAAAATAATTAGTGAAAAATGACGGGGAAATCAGAACAATTAATTAATATCAGTATATTTCACATGATGATCCTTCTTCAGGTTTAGATATTTTCCTGGGTAAAGATGCATCTTGATTATTAGAGCTAAATATTTATTAATTAATTACTTTGTATGTTTCTAATGGCACATAGATGTTTATTTAAAAACTGCTAAACGTATACTGAATAATCATCAAGATTACTAGATCACGGATACATTAAAAACTACCATTTTTTTATTGGTTATCTTTCCTTTACTGCATGTTTAATCTTATTCCATATATTAGATTGTTTTTAAGACGTGTTCCATATATATTAAGACTACCTCTTTTATTAGGATTTGAGATTTAGACACCAAATATTAAATTGACCTGTTCGATAAAATTTATCTTTTATTTATATTTAATTGATGTGAATTTTTTTTTTTATAAATGTACTCTTTCATAGTCAATGCAACTAATTATACTTGGCGTGTGCCCCCGTTTACATCTTACAAATTTGAAGTCTAGATACTACCTTTATAATAAAATTAGTTTATAAGAGTATCTTCAATTCATATATATTTTTCCCTGATTCTATCTCATGAAACTTGACTTTTTTTAAATATTAACAAATATGATACTTCTTGTTCTTGGTTATAAAAGGATTTAATTAATTTTTAAGTGTTTTATAAATTTGAATATTTTAAATTAAGTTTTTATTAAAAAAAATATATTAATTATTTTAAAAATTTTACATTTTTTAATTAACTTTTTGTTGTTTAATTTTTCGGCTAATTGGATAGCGTAATTGATATATATTTTAATCATCTTACTTATTTGTTTCTATGCAATATATTACATTTTACGGTTAATATAAAATAATATTATTTATAAAATAACAACTAATTTGTATTGTTTTATTATAACGTATTAGATGAAAATGAATTTTATATTATTACTTACGCTAATCAAGAAATCATCATCATTATCATTTTTAATAAAGTGACAATGATGATTTCTGATTATCGAATACGATTTTAATAAAAATACAAAGTCATTTATCATAAAAGATATTCTCATAGGTATTATCAAGTAAAGATAAATAAGTAAGATGACATGACCTGTCATTCAGTTAAGAGACAAATTAAAGATAAATATCCAACTAAAAAAAATAAATAATTCTTAATACTTAATAGATAAAAAGAATTAATAAATATTAAACCAAAATTACATACATATATCAAATTCTTCCAACTCATAAATCAATCCTAAAAAAAAATTATATTAAGAATACACGAACAACCTAACACAGAGTTATTAATAATTACAATATGCAACTATATGTTAGTATAGTATTTTAAGTGATGTTGGAGACGAATTCTATTTAACCACGCTTCATGTTATGGATGTCATTATACTATGTAAGAAAGGCACCTTTGGTACTTTATATTGTTGTGCTTTAATAATGAGACAAAAGTTCGTGGAGTTTATTGAATACTCCCCTTCATGACCTCATCCATGGAGCAAGTTGGTGACCAAAATAATGGAAGTATGTTGGAATGCAAAAACATTGAAAACTCTTGTTTCTGTTTTTGATTGAAGGAGATATTCCATGTTGGTGGTCATCGTGTGGGATGCACACTCCTTTCCATTATTAATTATATTATCTGATTTTCCACTCTTCCTTTTCTCACTCTACTTAGTGCTTTCCTCTTCACCAATCCAATATCATTCTCTTACTATCTCTCTTTCTCTCTCTTTTTTAATCAATCTTCAAATGGCTAAGGTAGGAGTAGAAATTGGACTTAGCACATAAACAAAAAATCACAATTTTGAGTACTTTTTTTTTAACCATATTTACTTTTTAATATATATATATTATACTAATAAAAAAAGTTTGACTTAGTATGCTAATAGCATCTATAATATTGTAAACTCATTCATGTAATATCTGAATTTGGATTCACATTGTGCAATTATTCTACTTCATTCATGACC